>NC_064633.1:303198767-304592767 GCF_023864275.1 Schistocerca cancellata | reverse complement strand
AGTAACGCTTCGATCAGTTGTGGAATATGCTGTTTCTCGATTTCAACTGGTTGCA
Source organism: Schistocerca cancellata (assembly GCF_023864275.1). Taxonomy (NCBI): domain Eukaryota; kingdom Metazoa; phylum Arthropoda; class Insecta; order Orthoptera; family Acrididae; genus Schistocerca; species Schistocerca cancellata. The sequence continues at coordinate 304,592,712 of NC_064633.1, read as the reverse complement.
GTAAACGGTGGACAGCATATTGATCATGTTTTGCGCCTGTTACATGGAAACTAATAATTCGATTTGATTTTGATTGTTGCTTATTAAGCTGTTTTTGGCAACAGGACTATTAAAAACCGATGTGATTGATGATTTTTATGTGGCTTTTGGCCTCCAAACAAATAAAAACTGATTTTTCCCATCCGATGCGCCGGCCAAAGAGGCCGAGCGGGTCTAGGCGCTACAGTCTGGAACCGCGTGACTGCTACGGTCGCAGGTTCGAATCCTGCCTCGGGCATGAACGTGTGTGATGTACTTAGGTTAGTTAGGTCTAAGTAGTTCTAAGTTCTAGGGGACTGATGACCTCAGAAGTTCAGTCCAATAGTGCTCAGAGCCATTTGAACCATTTTGAACCCATCCGATGCGATATGACATTGGAGTGGTGTCGCTAACAGTATCACACCTGTACACCCATGCACACTGAGTAGTACAGTTTGTTAAACGTCAAACGTACACCTTAGGCATAGTTGTATGATTCATTTGTGACTTGTAGTCGACCACTATTAAATTATGCTTACAGTGCCATCTATTGCTTCATTTTGCAACTATTTTTTTCTGCTTTACGTTTTTCCCCTTCACCGATAATATTCCGTTGCAATTTGACGTCATTCTGACCAGTGGTGTTATTTCTGCAACGGTTTGGAAGTTTAACTTTAGTTATAATCACCCTGTATTTCAGAGATCATAGTTGTTCTCTGCCTATGCATGAAATTACTAGCCGGCCGGAGTGGCCGCGCGGTTAAAGGCGCTACAGTCTGGAACCGCACGACCGCTGCTGTCGCAGGTTCGAATCCTGCCTCGGGCATGGATTTGTGTGATGTCCTTAGGTTAGTTAGGTTTAAGTAGTTCTAAGTTCTAGGGGACTTATGACCACAGCAGTTGAGTCCCATAGTGCTCAGAGCCATTTGAACCATTTTTGAAATTACTGATGACCATTAATACCGAAGGTATTGCAAAGTGTGTCTTGCTTCGTTATATCACAATACCCTCCACCCCAGAATTCCTCCCATGAACATTAATGGGTGAAATTCTGCCCGTACAGTCATGTAACAAACCAAGATTAAAATTTTTTCTCATTTTTTACAAAGAATAGACTGCTGTACTTCTCGAAGTTGAGGAATACAACTGTTTGCAATAAGCATGATTTTAGGTTGTTGCGTTGACTCTGACGTTGTCCTTCTGATTTCTCTTTTACCAACGGTCAACGGTATTACTCTGCTGGCTTTTCTATTATTACAGCTTCATCGCAGCTTGGTTCCACTCAAGTATGGTGATAGCTGTCTTTCACTTTACCATGTCACCATCAATTTATCATGCTGAATACTCGTACCTTTTTAGTTTTAGTACACAGAACCCAGTGCCTTTATCTTTTCATTTCAATGTCAAACCAAACCACAATCATACTATTACAGTTTTTAGACAGTCTCTCAACGAACCCACGTGTCACATCGAACTTGGGCAATTTCTTAAAGAGAACAAACAAAGCTTTACATTCATATAATAATCTTTTCCTTTAGCTCTGCTGCAGAGTTATGAATCATTATTTTTCTGACCGGTGTCAAACGTGTCCACAGGTGTCGATTGTGCAAAGAATATGTACTGATTTCAGGGTAATGAATGTTCGAATGAATAACTAACCACGAAATTAAATAAAATGTATGCACTTTTCAGTTTATATTTTCAAATATTCAGATATTGGACTGACTCATTTAATATCCATTGGCTCCCTTGAACCACTAATTCCAGCTGAACATGTCTTCTTTGTACTGCTTCACAAAATGTGATTTGTGTTCATTACACACCAACTTCCAACCAAGTGTGAACAAGAACAAACATCACACTTGAAGAAAAGATGTTTACATGATTTACATCATTGTCAAAAACATTGTTTTGATTAACTGATACATAATCTAGCATAACTAAATATAAATTTATTTTGCTGATTTTCCTTTTGAAGATTTAACAATATCATAATCATATGAAATATTAACGGTTGTGGATGACGTAATGAATATTATAGAATGTAATTGTGCACGAACTTTCCTACTTATAAATGAGATACCGATACACATTGATATCAAAAATTTCAGACTGTTAACTGGTTTCATTATGTCACAAGGTACAACGTTCAATAATAATAATAATAATAATAATAATAATAAAAAGAACAAACAGAGGCATAGTCGCCAAAATCTTGCCGTTTAATAAAGGATGCCACTGTGTAGACGCAACGGCTAAAATTCTAAAAGCCATACTAAAGCTTCCGTTGGCACCAGTGCCAAAAGAAGAGAAACAATGGTTAATTTGCTACTATACAAGTTCAGAGGATGGCTCCAGCAACTGATTAAAGGAAACTCCTCTTGAGGTTCCTCATGACTTGCTGTCAGTTGTATTTGCACTCGTCTTGACGCGACGATGTAGAAGTGCCTCCACACACACGCAGCAAGACTTCCAACTCATTGGCCCAGCTGCCCATACATTGTTTCACAACGAATGTCCTGCAGCATACTGACTTGGCGCTTAACCTACGCACTACATCATTCGTAAGGCACTCCACGCAGCTACTTTCACATTCCATCACAGCACATCCTCTCACCCCCAAACATCTACACTACTACGGCAGGAATTTCCTGCTGAAAGGGAGTCAGAAGACCAAAATTAGCTCCACCATTCAACGTAAAATTACATTAAAACAAACTATTCAAAAAGAATTGCAGGAAGACTTCTTTCTTCCTTTCCCTGTATCATAGTTTCATTTAAAATAAGAATCAAGGCCTAAGGCTCTTAATAGAGTTTTCTCATGATGAGAATTGTAATAAACGATTCAACAGTCGAGATACCATAAGATATTTCTTTATTTAAGATAACCGGTTTCAATAGATACCAAATGTCTGTTCTTAAAATACAAACCATTTTGGATGTAGAGATATTTAAGAGTTTACGGTATTACCATGCCTTCTTTCATATTTAAAATTTATTTATATTAAAACCAATAGTTAACATTAGTAGATATATCGGCAGCATTTTATCTAGACACAAATTTTATAAATAAGGTTACGAAAAGGTTTTTTCCTTAGATACGCTTAAAATAAATATAAATCACATCTTAGACTCTCTGTCCTCCCTAATGTTGAGTAAGTGAGCAAGGAATGTTCTTCTACTGTGTGGGTTTTTGACCAGTAAGGTCACTGGTCCAACTGAGCAACAAATTTGTATCGACCCCGTAAACGTGGACAGCAACATGCCCATTATTTTATTTTTCTCCTTTTTCACCGCCTGGAAGTCCTGTCACCCGGCTTGAGGGCTGTCGACCGTCTCCCCCTGTTTTATTTGTAGGCTTTGACACGACTAAGTTTTAGATTAGCCGTTGTCAGCCTCCAGTTGTCGCGAGTTTCTGCTGCATCAGTGCAACGGTGAGTTGAACTTACATGCAAACATAATGCTAGCGGGAATTTGTGAGTTCTTGTACCTTAGTATGGAAAGCAAAAGAGAACCAATGGAGGAACTTGTCACATTGGGGATGATCTTGATGATAGGATATGATGGCAGAGCACTAATTGCAGTCAGCCCACACTGTAAATGAACACATAGGATAAAAGAGCATTTCAGTGGTATGAACAATCCCGGCATCATAACAGAAGCCCCAGAAAGGTGTTCTAGGAGTTCTCGTACAAGAACAGCTGTCACATCCAAAATAGATGCACTAGTTCCAACTATAAATTCTTTAGAACATTCTGGAGTCGCCAATACTGGCGTAATCGATAACGCTATCTTAAGAACCTCAAAAGTGTCTTGTTGGGAATATCCGCATTAAAATTTTGCTTCATTTCGTTCTAAGTTCTTTCAACGGACCGTCAATCTGGGATAAGTTAGGTATAAACTTCCGGAAAAGCATTATCATAACGATGAACCTTTCCACGCCGTTGGGACTCATAGATGGCGGACAGTTGTAAATAGCCTCTGTGTAGCTGTGATCTAAGGTAATACCCTAAGGAGAAACTGTAAATCCCAAAAACGACATCTTTAGTTGAGCAAATTTTAAAGGCTTAGCTGTGAGCGTCGGTCCCTTACTTGACATGAGACCACCTCAACATTCTGAACATGCCCAAAGGAATTCTCACTGAAGGGAGAAACTCAAGAATCACCTCACTGAAGATAATTGAATCGTCAAGGTAGTCACAGACGAATTTTAAAAATATGCATGTGTAATCTTATGGGACTTAACTGCTAAGGTCAACAGTCCCTAAGCTTACACACTACTTAACCTAAATTATCCTAAGGACAAACACACACACCGATTCCCGAGGGAGGACTCGAACTTCCGCCGGGACCAGCTGGACGAATTTAAATTTTATATCTTAAAAAACAGTGTTTAGCAGAATCGAGAGTCCAAATGGAACCTGGTTACATTCATAGAGATTTGAGCGCGTCACAAAAGCTGTAGTTGTATTGGAATCTTCAGACATTGGAATCTGATAACATGGCTAATTGAGATCCAGAGTGGTGAAGGATTTATCCTTACAAAACCAGAAGAAACAGCAATATAGGTACGGCAGTGAAACGGACAGTAGAATTATCTTTTCAGTCAATGCACGACAGTCTAAGACAGGCCGAATTCCTCCATCTCCTTTGGGGAGCAGAAACATCTAATGGTTCCGCCCTTCAGAATTTCATAAATGACGAACTTGAATTATTTCATCTGCTGTGGGATCCCTGGAACGGTGGTTACCTGATCGGATTTTATTGTTAAGTTCAGTCTGGTATTCGCCAAGTGTAGCGATCCCCAAAACGTCAGTAAGAACATACAAATACGACTCTGACAAAAACACAGACACACACACACACACACACACACACACACACACACACACACACACACACAGCACAACTGCAAGGCAGCTCGGTAGCTAGATGACTAAAATTAACAGACTCCTGGTTTTCTGTTTCTCTGACGCCGTATGCTGCCTTCGGTGAAAGAATACTCGCAATTTATAAGTTCGCTTCGTACCGAAAATTTCCGGTCCTACCAATGAGGCTCATGTGTATTTGGATAAAGAAATACAGAAACAGCTATAGACACATCACATTCACCTGGAAATCCCATGTGAAACCCTCGATCCTCAGATTGATGGTAAATTCCTACAACATGTACTGCTGACCCTGCAACTCCCTAGTCCTGTACTCAGTGGGGGAAAAGACGAGGTAATTAGTACTTGTGTTATCATTTCTCAGTAACTAGTATAGTGGGTTTCCAGTGTCAAGTAGAGCAAAAACTGGTTCTTCATTCATATTAAAATAAAGGCAAGAGGACCGATAGATGAAGTCACTATAGCTACTACACAGCCAACGTTGCCCGTATTCCCCACCTATGCATCGCATCAAAATTCTGCTTGTTGTTTGGCTAGACACCTTGACCATCTGTCTCACTTCCTGGTTCCCTTTGGCACCTTGGAAATCCATTTCTCACTTTGTGCCTTTCGCTTCATATCCGCTTAATGGACGGCATCAGCTTGTCGTAAAACGTGCTGTAAATCCTCCGATGACTCTGGCCTCGACATAGCGACCTATACGGTATATACTCAACAAATCGCTCTACGATTTGTTGTAACTGCCTTTAGTGCTTTTTCTGCAGTAATAGTGTACGTATCAGTTCCTTACAGAGATACTCCCGGAATTCATTGGGGCTATACTGCTCCTACATTGATTTATTAATCCAATGAATTAAATGCGCTTAACACTTTTAATATAGTATCTCATAAAATTCTAGTCCTCAGAAGCTATAATTGGTTCCTATAAATCGACTGTGAACCACAGCAGGTACTCTATCTGATCTACGGTGTCGATCGACAATATTTCACTCCCGTGTAACTTATCAAACATATAATTGCTCTCTCAGTCCATTGTACCCCTAGTTGCCTGTCAACAACACTCCTAACCATTTGGCCACCATTTTCAGCTTCTTCCTCAGTATCTTTCAAGCACTTCACTTCTGATTTTTCCCTTATACTCAGGGCAGACATTTTTTCAATGGATTCCGAGAGAGTAAACCGTTTTCCGTAACTGCCTGCCTTTTTACTCACTTCTTCACTTCCTTCGATGCATCGCATATGATGTGACCTACTCAAATAACGCGTTATTCAGACCTTCATATGCCTGCTTACATGCAGGAGGGTCCGCCTACTTCATGAAATGACACCACCGTTGCCCATAAGCCCAAACACACAAACACACATATAATCATAACAAACCATGCTCTGCTAATATTGTGCAATGGAACGACAGAAGTGTGGAAGAAGGGTTGCTTGATGGAGTTGGCTACTCCTTACAATATTTATTAGAACATGAAACTAGCAGAATCACATTCAGGCATAAAAACTCAGGGGTAGCCTCTTATAAAATTATAAAAAAGAGGAAAATTGCAGGGGTACAGTGTACAACGCCAAAATAAATAGAAGAGACAAACACAGGCGATGTCACCAGATTATTCTATTTAAAAAAAAGCATTTCCAGTCGTTAGGTGCAATGACAAGCGTTTTAAAAGTCACAATAAGACTACCATTGGCATCAATACAAATATAAAGGGCACATGAGACTAACTTGCCATCATACAAGCTCAGACGTTGCATCCACCACACTCAACAAGTCTTGCGAGTGAATGACCCAAGGTAAGGCCATTATTCACTCCAGCGGTAATCACAGTACCTGCCACGTGTCCATTGTTTGCATCTCGGCCCCAAAATCGAAATACCACCACGATTGTTGTCCTGCTTAATATATGTGGGCTCCAAAAGCAGCATGTGTCACGAAATTCAGACTGCCCAACCGACAGTTCTGAGCGACAAAGGCACAAAAATTTTGCAACGTACGTCTTATTGGATGTAGACGAATCAGATGAAAGATTCTGTATGGTGGTAAGTGTAACAAATAAACAAACCCACGACCTGAACGTGTGGTCCTGTTTGTTGACCTAGAGCAGCCGCCATTAACCTCCAGTAAAATAATACATTACGTCATCGATACAGTTCTCGCTGTACCAAAATCCTATTGAGAACATCTGAGACTTCACTGAGGGCGATGTACATGTCAAAGGTCCAGGTACGACCAATTTATATGCTCTGTGATCGGTGCTTGAACAGTCACTATATACTAACAAGATTGTTCCCTAATCCGTTTGGTACCATTTAGAGTAAGTGCCATAACGATACAATGTCATCTTGAAGTTGTATGCGTACTAGGTTGTTTTCTTTAATCTAACAGCACTAGAGAGTACGTCGCTTCTTTTATCAGTGGCATTAGTAAAGATTAAAAGCCTGCAAGTTCTCAGTAGGTGTACTTCGTGAGTGCACAATGTGACAGTGCTTCCATACTGCACATAAGTTCACTCGACCATAGTCGCCCCATAAACCCGTTAGAGAACCTCACTTATGGCTTTGGAACACTAAATATGACCACGAAACGCCGGCTTAATTCATGATAGTGGTGGTCTGTGCGTGTGTATTTGGTGGGGGGGGGGGGGTAGGTGGGTTGGTGGGTGTCAGTGGTCTTGTACAAACCAACACAGTAGGATGGGTCGACGTGGAGACATGATAGAATATCAAAAAAGAGCTATCGTGTTTGGATGTACGTATGCCCACACAGTGAACTAAATTTTTCGATATGCTGCTGTATCAGTGCAGATTGTCCAACCTTTCCTCAAGGCATGGTACAGTAGTCGCAAACATTTAACACGGCGTAAGAATTGTGATAGTAAAATCATCCATTTGAATCAGTTTCTTGGCAAACACTTGGAAGTGAATAGCATGCAGTGCACATTTGGAGTTGGGTACGTCCCAAAACCGATTGTTCACAGCAGCTTATCAACTCGCGTGTCTTCAGTGGACCATAATGCATCGGAAATAGAGAGTAACTGATTGGAGACGTAGAGTGCGGTCCGACGAATCTTGACTAACTCTTGGCTAAAGATGTAACGGATTGAGTGACGTCCAATAATGCCTTTATCCCACAGAGCCTGGAGGGTGTAGTTCAAGACAGAGGTGGTTCATTGCGCTTGTTTGTCGTTCACGATTTGGTCCATCGTTGCAGTTACTGTAATCATCAACCACGATGTTTATTTCAACATCTCGGTAACCTACTGTAGCCCTTTCTTCTACAGTTTCGTGATGAGTACAGGGCGTTTATGAATGGCAGCCCATATTCACGGAGTGCTGCACTTAGGAGAGGTATCGATGTCAGTCGCTGAGGCCTGGCATGAAGTCGGTGTTCCAAAACATCCCAAAGGTTTTCCAGGCTAGTCCATTAGAGGGATCTTATTGTCTTGTAACCACTCCGCCACAGGTCGTGCATTATGAACAGGTGCTCGATCGTGTTGAAAGATGCAAACGCCATCCCCAAACTTCTCTTCAACAGTGGGAAGCTAGAAGGTGCTTAAAACAACGATGTAGGCCTGTGCTGTGGTAGCGCCACGCAAACCAACAAGGGATGCTAGCCGCCTCCATGAAATACACGACCACACCATAATAACACAACCTCCGAATTTTACTGTTGGCACTACATACACTGAAAGATGACGTTCACCGGGCATTCGCCATACACACAAACTGCCATCGGATCGCCATATTGTGTATCGTGAATCGTCATCCCACACAACGTTTTTCCACTGTTCAATCGTCCAATGTTTACACTCCTTACACCAAGCAAGGCGTCGTTTGGCATTTACCGGCGTGATGTGTGGCTTATGAGCAGCCGCTCGACCATATTATCTAAGTTTTCTCACCTCCCGCCTAACTGTTATAGTATTTCAGTGGATCTTGATGCAGTCTGGATCCCTGTGTGGTGGTCTGTTCGAAATTGTTCTCTTAGGGTGATGAAATACAGGATGAAACACTTCTTGAAAAACGTTTGTTTAAGGCAAGGTTAAAGCTACAGCTACAAAAATTCGTATTTGGTTCCTCAGACACAAGTAGCAAACATGAGTTTTAGCAGTTTTGGAGTTCCAACCACAAATGGGGTAAAACACAGGGTGAAAGATATTTTGAAAATAAAATATTTTTAAATAATTACTAAAGCACTTACAAAGCTACATCGATGAATGTTGTTCTCTGCCTTCTCAGTTAAAATGGGGGGTGAAGATACTCGTGTCCGTAGCACACCACAAGCTGCACGTATCCCCTGGGTGGCGCTAAACGTGTATCAGAGCTGGCAGCCATACTTATCTACTACTACAGATCTCCTGGCTTAAACATTAACGCGAAACTGCTTCACAACGGTTCTTCTCACAACCAACCAACCAGACACGCAAGCCAGAACATTCGGATTTTACAGCTCATCATCGAAGGGCTCAGCCGATCTAAATCACAACATCTTTCTCGTATCTACACGAAATTAATGTAGATCGGGTAGTCATTCAAAAAACTCATGTAGATAACGAGCAAAGGCTGTATTCAAGAGTACGTGTAGCTGGATATGAGGGTCCTGGGAGCTACATACCACCAGAGCTACGGCTGTACTGGCTATATACCTATATATGCAGTAACATTGAAAATGCACATCTGATACCTGCTAACCCCGTGCAAAATACTGAGACCGTTTCAGTTAAAGTCCAAGATGTTACTGTAACAAATGTCTGCAAGCCTCCAGCAGATAACTGGCCAGCTCATGTTCTTCCCGTTTCCCCGCATCAAAGCGTACGTATTGGCGACTTCACCAGCCATCACAGCATTTGGAAATACAGCGATACTGACCAAAATCGCGAGGACCGGGCAAATTGGGTTGAACATAACAACTTTAGCCTAGTTTTTGACTCAAAGTGCAAGGGAACATTTAAATCTGCAGCCAGGAACAAGGATTCCAACCCTGACCTATGTCTTGTAATTCAGGACTCCCAGGGACAACCTCTACATACAGTAAGGACAGTCCCTGGAGGTTTCCCAGAAAGCTAACACCGGCCAGTAATTTTAGAGGTAGGAATTGAAATTCATGTAGTCAGATCACTGCCTAGACGAAGATGGGACTTCAGGAAAGCAGACTGGACTAAATTCTCTAAAGACTTTGAGAAAATGACCAGATGGATCCCAGCACTAAGTGAAAATTACGGAAGATTCGTCGGAGCAGTTCTAACAACAGCAAAAAAAAAAAAAAAAACCGCATGCCTAGAGGATTCCGGAGAGAATATATGCCAGGCTGGAGTAATGACTGCGAAGAACTGTATCAGTCCTATTTAACCACTAATGTCAGCGGAACTCTTGCAGAACTCCTAAAGCACATTGACAACGCTTGTAAAGAGTGCTGGGAGTGAAAAATAGAAAGTCTAGATTTTAAGAGGTCAAGCAGAGAGGCATGGAACCCTAGGAGAAAACTGGGAGGGTCGACCACCCACCCGAAAAGATCCTGAAGTAACACCAGACCAGATTGCGAACAGAATGAGTTCTGTATCCAAAGCACCCCTACATAAGCCACACACAACAGTGGTTAAGAAAAAACTTACAAACCTGAAGCAGAAGGCACCCAACAAGTCAGAGTACTCCAGAGACTTCACTGCAGATGAGGTCACTGCAGCAATCAAAGAAATGAATAAAGGCAAAGCTCCACGATTTGATGGGATACACCCAAGTTGAATGTCACCCTTAATGGTCAGGTCCTTCACCACCAAGACTCCAAAATATCTAGGAGTGTCACCTGATAGAACCCTCTCTTGCAGGAAGCACATATAAAACACCGTAGCTAAGCTGAGCTCACGCAGTAACATCATACAGAAGCTGAGTGGTACCTCATGGGACGCAAGAGCTACGACACTGCAATGCGCTGCCTTAGTGCTGGTCTATTCTGTTGTCGAATACTGCTCCCCAGTGTGGCTCAACAGCACACATGTGAGAAAAATTGACGTGGAGCTAAATGCAGCAATGAGGATAATAACAGGCAGCGTCAAATCTACTCCTCTATACTGGTTACCAACTCTAAGCCACATTGCGCCACCAGACCTCCGAAGACAGAACGCCCCCCGCAAGGAATACCAAAAATTACTTAAAATTCCTGAGCTTCCAATGCACTCTGATGTTCCTGCACTCCGAATGAACTGATTAAAATGTAGGCAGCCATCTGTCCTACTGTCAAAGTCGCTACAGGCAGCTGCTTTTAGTATCAACAGATAGTGGATAGAAATGTGGAACACTATGGCCCGTGAGGAACATCAGACCCTCCAAAGACCTGACGCAAGACGAGCCGGCATGGAACTAACGCGACGTTCCTGGAAACAATTAATCGGATCCGCGCAGACCACGGCATCTGTGATGAAAACCTCTACCGATGGGGAAGGGCTTCATCTTCTGAGTGTGACGGTGGAAACGAACACCAAACGATCTATCACACTGTAGCAAGCTGTAGCAGAAGATTCTACCATGGGAACTTGGAAGATTTCTTTGATGTGACAGAGGCAGCCCTAGAATGGATCGACAAATTAGATATTAATTTATAGACATTTTTTAAATTATAAATTATGAAATTAATATTTTTTGTAGAATTTTGTAAAACTATGTAATTCAAAATTGCTAGTCGCCTTTCGTATGTAATGCTACATGCTAAATAAATAAATCGTTCAAAATACGTGTTTCGACGTTCTTGGAAATTCAACACGCTAAGGGAGCAAAACTGCATAGTAAAAGTTTTATGGAACGAATTTTCAAAGCTAAAATTGTCAAATTTTATATTTGTCTTTTATGTTATAAATAAAATGTAAGTTTCACTGTTTCCGGAAATTCATAAAAAAAATTGTTCACATGGCTCTGAGAACTATGGGACTTAACATCTGAGGTCATCAGACCCTTAGAACTTGGAACTCCTTAAACCTAACTAACCTAAGGACATCATACACATCCATGTCCGAAGCAGGATTCGAACCTACGACCGTAGCGGCCGCGTGGTTCCAGTTTGAAGCACCTAGAACCTCTCGGCCACTGCGGCTGGCGGAAATTCGCCCCTGAACTGGTGGAATAGGTTTTAAAAGCTTTTAAGAAAATGGTTCGTTGTATTAAAAAATTGTAAAGCTAAATCTCTGAAAATTGGCTTTTCACTTCTTGGATAAAATACGTTTCTGTTTTCGGAAATTCGATCTACTAGGGGAGTGAAACAGAGCATGAAAAGTTTTAGGAAATTAGTTAAATCCACGAAAATTTGTATTTGGCCTGTATGTTAGACAAAAAATAAAATACGTGTTTCACGGTTGTTGAAGGTTCAGTTGCTAAAGTGGTGAAATAGAGGATGAAAATTTTGAACAAAACATTACTTTACATTAAAAACTTCTTAAATCTAAATCTACGAAAACTGGTTTTTCACTTCACGGTTAGATGTAAAGAAATATGTGTTAGGGGATGAAAGTTTCTTTGCAAATATCACCTCAGGAACACAAAAGCCATGGTTCACAAAAACGTTGGACTCCAACTAGAGGTGTTTCTTTTTGATCAGAAGTACACTCGGAAAAGACCAAGCTTCTAAGGCCTTTATGAAAGTTAATAGATAAGAAGGCGTTGCAATTTGAGAACAACGTAAAATAGTGACTAAAGAAAAACAAAACAAAAAAATATGTGCATATCGTTAATTTTACGCAAGCGAAGCAGCGGGCGCTAAACTAGTCACCCAATACATGCAGCGTATTCAATAGTAAACTGAGTCATAGATACTTTGTACCGTGGAGGTTCCAGTAGTATCTACTGCCCGTCAGCGTGTTCCCGGGCTCATACTCGTCGATGGGTATCGGCTTCGACTTCTCATTCTTGCTGAACTTGTGCTTCACGATGAAAACGGCGCTTGCACTGACTCCTGGACATCCTTTAGGGCGCACAAGCAGGATCATCACGTGGACGGCCTTGTACACATTCCAGCAGCGCAACAACACTTCGTGGTACTTCTGGCTTCTTCCGCGTCCGCAGACCGCTTCGGCACCCGCCGTCGCCAAGAGGACGATGCGCGCATCGACACCCCACCGGAGCGTATCCTCAGTCGTTGAACCCACGTACGATCTGATGTCATCGGCTTTTGAAGTGATTACCACGAAACACACACCTTCCCCTGAAGCTCGCGCTTCTTTCCTCTTGCGCGCAGCAAATAACTTCTGGTCCTTCCAACCAATGCGCGTCTTCACCCACGTAGAGTTGCGATGAGTTAAAGTTACAGCTAGCCCTAGCTTCGTCGAGGCGGTGGCAACTAGAGCGTCACTGAAATCCGTCGTTTCTCGCAGGACGGTAAGGCTTGCCATCCAGCAGTTCTTACAGTGGCTGGAGATCACGTGCCACAAGGCATCTTCTGGCTGCTTTACCGTATGTCTCTTCACAACTAGCACCGATTCTGCGACACCCAAAATATAAAAGTATATTAAAAGATTCATGTAGATGAGGTGACGTCTGTACTTTGAGGTTTCTACGGCTCTAGACTCTCTAATGTAGTTACATGCAATATGACTATGTGGTAAACACTAACGAAATGTTAGCAATCTGTTTGTATTCCTTTCGCGAAAAACTCATAATACACAAATATAACAGTACGTCACAAGCGAAGAGGACTGCTGCTACGAATGGTGCTGCAGAGCTATACTACAACAACACCGATTGATTTCACTAGCCTATTAAATACGTTTGTCAAATTTACAGTCCATTCGATAGTCCAATAAACTCTTTAAACCGCGAAGTGGCAGACTTCGTAAAGCTTTGTATGTTGTTACTGCAGACCTTTGATTATCTGTTTGTACCGATGTCAGCAATTTTGTCTGAATGTGATGCAGTGTTAAGGATTCCGGCAACACGTTAACGACATTGTGGCATCGAAGTGGAGAATTCAACCTCTCTTATACGACCTGCGAGCCTGACCCTGTGTTACAGTTTACGAGCGGAACGGGCAAATTTACATTACTTCAAGTAGTTTTCAGTTCCCTTGTACGTCATTCATTAACAGTAGAGAACGTCCTCAACGTACGAGCACTCTATCATTCGTGGTGAATGTCACATGAAGTACACATTGTCTTATGACTGCATGTTAATGATATGTATACAGACGGAACGATTTTTTACCCTTCTCTCGGTAACGTTCCCCTAACGTAGACACTCAAAGCGCCTCGATGGTATTGTGTGTGTGGAAGGGCGTGCGTCACTAATAGCTACCGACTAGTTTACTCAGGTGTACCAAAGAAATAGGGCACTCCATATTTACATTTAATTAAATGCTGCTGTTTCCACTGCGACGAATTAAATTTATGGTACTATTGTTTCATACGTGTTCCTTTGCCCTTTCTTCGTGAAAGCCTGCGGAAAACCATTCAAAAAAAAGACCTTGCGATCTTTTACGGATTAACATTCGCTTAGCGTTCTCAAACGATGTATCAGGAAACTTCCTTTCTCATTACATCTATGTCTACATTTACATGACTATCCCGTAATTGACAGTTAAATGGATGGTTCATCGAACCACCTTCCAACATTTTCCCTACAGTTTCACCTTCGTATGAACAACGTGCGGGAAAAACGAAGACTCAAACCGTTCCGTGCGAGGTCTGGCGCGTCTCAGTTACTGTGATGAACATTCCAGAATGAGATTTTCACTCTGCAGCGGAGTGTGCGCTGATATGAAACTTACGCAGGTTCGAAGGAGAGCTTCTGTAAAGTTTGGAAGGTAGGAGACGAGGTACTGGCAGAAGTAAAGCTGTGAGGACGGGGCGTGAGTCGCGCTTAGGTAGCTCAGTTGGTAGAGCACTTGCCCGCGAAAGGCAAAGGTCCCGAGTTCGAGTCTCGGTCCGGCACACAGTTTTAATCTGCCAGGAAGTTGTGATGAACATTCTTCCCTATCTAGGTCAGTGCCAGTCGAAAATTGTTTCCCGTTCGATCGAGGAAGTTGATGATTGAAATTTAGTGAATAAATCAAGTCGCCACGAAAAACTCCTTCGTTTTAATGATTGCCACCCTAATCTGTGACACTCTCTCCAATATTTCGCGATAATGCAATGTTGGCTTCACTTATTTTATGTTTATGATGTCCTCTGTCAATCTGCGGATCGCATACCACGCAACAATAGTCCACGAGCTCGAGAGTGGATAAGCGTAGTGTAGGCAGTCTCTTCACTAGACCTGTAGCATCTCCTAAGTGTTTTGAAAAAAAAAAACGCCGTCATCGTTTCCGATGTCCTCTGTCAATCTGCGGATCGCATACCACGCAACAATACTCCACGAGCTCGAGAGTGGATAAGCGTAGTGTAGGCAGTCTCTTCACTAGACCTGTAGCATCTCCTAAGTGTTTTGAAAAAAAAACGCCGTCTTTTGTTCTCTATCCACTTAACACTACCTACGTTCTATCTGCATATCTACGGATAGCGTCTTCGACTGGGAATCAAAACATCCTCGGTCTCGGGTTCGAGCCCCACCACAATTCTGAATAAAAATCAGCAATGGCGGCCGAAAACTCCCGGCATAGGAATTCACTGTCTTTCAGTCAACGACCTTGTCAATGAGGACGGATGAGCGGAAACGGCTTCAGGGTATTCTATTGTTCTAGGTTTGGGGAATTGCCCCTAAAGGCGGAAGGATCATGATTGATCGTCTTAAGGATGCAGAAACCCATGGAAACCACTGCATTAAAGGCACGTGTATCCATCAGACATGTGGCCTGTAATTGAAAAAGTGTCATGATGACTCCCTATTGGCGAAAGATTCCGGACTAGTCCTCCATTCGGACCTCACTTTGAGTATCAGTTACGAAATACGTGTAAATAAAAGAAAACCTTGAGCCTCCTGTCTAAACTTATCCCCCACACATTACGTTAACACAGAGTCAGTGAGGTAATCACTATGGCCCACAGACGCCGAGTGCTAGGACAATAACCATGTGTCAGCCACCTTTCCACGCTAAACCTCAGGCTTCAGGGTAGCCAGCGTGGAAGTAAGAACGAATTCAGGTACCCACGGCGTCACATCTAGCCAACAGTGCACGGAAGATACCAGCAGTGAACCCAGAGCCACATAACATGAAGGAAGACTGGTCAGATAAAATGGTCCATCCCCTTCTTCTAGCCCACCCCCTCACCCCCACCACTTACAAAATTACTGAGTCTTGTGTATGTCCAGTCAAATCGGCCCTGAGAGTTGTGTGATTGATCCTACGGTAATCATAAATGTTTGCCTTATTAATCCTTCAATCACATTCTTCCCACTGCGATTATATTTGCACATCAATTCGAATTTATAAAATTTTTTGCTCCCAACTTGGAACCATTTGAAAATTGACCCCCATCTGAGTATGCACCATTTTGGCACTTAGTGTGGAACGACTTTTTCCTGTCATTTATCAGTGCAATTACAACTCATGACTTTTTGACACCCAAAAAAAGGTGACCTTATTTGTCATTTGGTTATCAATTTGTTTTACTACAAAATATATAGTTAAGAATAATGGCTAAAGTTCTATGGGCACCTGTTGAGGACGCGGAAGTCGAATCAAAAGAAAATTTGTAAAATAGCTAATGTAAGTATGCAGCAACTTCATGAGGGAGACATAAGAGCTGGAACGATCGAAAATCACATAAATAGAAATTAGGGACGGAAAACAATTTAGAAATAATATCTGAAACAAGAAAACCGAACGTCTCAAGAAAAGGAAGATCAATGAAAACTTGGGCAGAGGAAGGGACAAGTTCTCACTCTCTATGAGGAAAAACTTAGGATAATGATGAGATATAGCAAAATACTTCAGATAAAAGTGGTAGGTGGCAAAGAGGATCACGGACTGCCACTAATGGCCATGACCTTGAACGTGAGTTTCACGGTGATGTGGTGGTTAAAGTAATTTTTTTAAAATGGTAATCCCAATATTTTATTTAAGATTTGGTGATGTGGAAAAATCGATAATTTTTACATCTAAAATAATACTATTGAACGTCATGGCAAGGTCCAATGTAAGTCCAATAAGCAGATATGTCTTTGGTTCTAGGAGGTATTTACTCAGAGAGAGAGGGATGCGGCAAGACACAGTGTTCGATACAAAGTTAACGGAGAATCACAACGAATGAGAGGCGAGGGGACTCACTCAGGGAATTGTAAATCAGTTCGAGCAGCAGTTTGTTCTGTCCTGTTAATCTCAAATTAAGGTTTATACCTTGTGATGCAATTACTTTTGCAAACAAATACTTTAATAAAGACTTAAAGTTCAAATCTTCCCTCGCTCTCTCCAAATCCGCCGTCCCAAATAGGGGTGTCCATGAAACAAGATTAACCCTTCGAATAAGATTCGCTAATTAATTCTAAGATTATGATTATTGGTAATGATATGTGAACCCTTATGCCCCTTTCAACCTACAACTTTTACTTATAATGTTTTTCTGTATCTCATGGATTCAAATGGTTCGGGCTCAAGGTTATGAATAGGAAGACAGGGCGGAAGTGTGTTACTGTGAACTGTTTAGTGACAGGGCTGTTCTCATCCGAACCGACAACAAACCAACACCGCTAATGATATTTCAGGTACACATGCCGACGTCGCTAGCAGACCATAAAGAGATATTGAAGGTATATGAGGATACTGCACTGGTAATGCAGTATGTAAAGGCAGGTGAAATTTTAATAGACATGCGGGTACAAGGGAAGGAGTCGAAGAAAGGGTTACAAGACAATACGGGATTGGTACTTGGAAAGAGACATGAGAAAGACCAATTTTAGTGTGTAATAAATTTCAGCGAGTAAGAGCGATTACTCCGGTCAAGAATTACAAGAGAAGGACGTGTACTTGACGGAAATACACTCCTGGAAATTGAAATAAGAACACCGTGAATTCATTGTCCCAGGAAGGGGAAACTTTATTGACACATTCCTGGGGTCAGATACATCACATGATCACACTGACAGAACCACAGGCACATAGACACAGGCAACAGAGCATGCACAATGTCGGCTCTAGTACCGTGTATATCCACCTTTCGCAGCAATGCAGGCTGCTATTCTCCCATGCAGACGATCGTAGAGATGCTGGATGTAGTCCTGTGGAACGGCTTGCCATGCCATTTCCACCTGGCGCCTCAGTTGGACCAGCGTTCGTGCTGGACGTGCAGACCGCGTGAGACGACGCTTCATCCAGTCCCAAACATGCTCAATGGGGGACAGATCCGGAGATCTTGCTGGCCAGGGTAGTTGACTTACACCTTCTAGAGCACGTTGGGTGGCACGGGATACATGCGGACGTGCATTGTCCTGTTGGAACAGCAAGTTCCCTTGCCAGTCTAGGAATGGTAGAACGATGGGTTCGATGACGGTTTGGATGTACCGTGCACTATTCAGTGTCCCCTCGACGATCACCAGTGGTGTACGGCCAGTGTAGGAGATCGCTCCCCACACCATGACGCCGGGTGTTGGCCCTGTGTGCCTCGGTCGTATGCAGTCCTGATTGTGGCGCTCACCTGCACGGCGCCAAACACGCTTACGACCATCATTGGCACCAAGGCAGAAGCGACTCTCATCGCTGAAGATGACACGTCTCCATTCGTCCCTCCATTCACGCCTCTCGCGACACCACTGGAGGCGGGCTGCACGATGTTGGGGCGTGAGCGGAAGACGGCCTAACGGTGTGCGGGACCATAGCCCAGCTTCATGGAGACGGTTGCGAATGGTCCTCGCCGATACCCCAGGAGCAACAGTGTCCCTAATTTGCTGGGAAGTAGCGGTGCGGTCCCCTACGGCACTGCGTAGGATCCTACGGTCTTGGCGTGCATCCGTGCGTCGCTGCGGTCCGGTCCCAGGTCGACGGGCACGTGCACTTTCCGCCGACCACTGGCGACAACATCGATGTACTGTGGAGACCTCACGCCCCACGTGTTGAGCAATTCGGCGGTACATCCACCCGGCCTCCCGCATGCCCACTATACGCCCTCGCTCAAAGTCCGTCAACTGCACATACGGTTCACGTCCACGCTGTCGCGGCATGCTACCAGTGTTAAAGACTGCGATGGAGCTCCGTATGCCACGGCAAACTGACTGACACTGACGGCGGCGGCGCACAAATGCTGCGCAGCTAGTGCCATTCGACGGCCAACACCGTGGTTCCTGGTGTGTCCGCTGTGCCGTGCGTGTGATCATTGCTTGTACAGCCCTCTCACAGTGTCCAGAGCAAGTATGGTGGCTCTGACACACCGGTGTCAATGTGTTCTTTTTTCCATTTCCAGGAGTGTATTTCAGTTAAATTACGTCATGGTCAGGCATACATTCTGATATCAAGGCATGTATTGTAAGGAGCACCTAGGAGCAGATATTGACACAGATCACAATTTAGTAGTGATGAAGAGCAGGCTGTAGTTTAAGACACTAGTCAGGGAGAATCAATGCACAAAGTGGTACGATATGGAAGTACTACCAATGTATACGCTTGAAGTACTTAAACGCTGTTGATTCTGCAATAAGGAACAGCTCAGAGAGCAGTTCAGCTGAAGAGGAATAGACATCTCTAAAAATGGCAATCACAGTTGCTGGAAAGAAAACCACAGATACAAAGCAGGTAACTGCCAAGAAACCATAGGTAACAGAATAAATACCGGGTGATCAGAAAGTCAGTATAAATTTTAAAACTTAATAAACCATGTAATAACGTAGATGGAGAGGCAAAAATTGACACACATGCTTGACATGGGGTTTTATTAGAACCAGCCCATATTGCTAGACGCGTGAAAGACCTCTTGCGAGCGCCGTTTGGTGATGATCGTGTGCTCAGCCACCACTTTCGTCATGCTTGGCCTCCCAGGTCCCCAGACCTCAGTCCGTGCGATTGTTGGCTTTGGGGTTACCTGAAGTCGCAAGTGTATAGTGATCGACCGACATCTCTAGGGATACTGAAAGACAACATCCGACGCCAATGCCTCACCATAACTCCGGACATACTTTACAGTTCTGTTCACAACATTATTCCTCGACTACAGCTTTTGTTGAGGAATGATGGTGGACATATTGAGCATTTCCTGTAAAGAACATCATCTTTGCTTTGTCTTACTTTCTTATGCTAATTATTGCTATTCTGATCAGATGAAGCGCCATCTGTCGGACATTTTTTGAACCTTTGTATTTTTTTGGTTTTTCATAAAACCCCATGTCATTCCAAGCACGTGTGTCAATTTGTACCTCTCTATCTCCATTATTCCATGATTTATTCAGTTTTCAAATATATACTGACTGTTTGATCACTCAGTACTTCAGTTAGTCGATGAAAGAAGGAAGTACCTAAATGTTCAGCGAAATTCAGTAATACAGAAACACCAGTCGCTGAAAAATGAAAGAAATAGGAAGTGCTGGGAAGCCAAGAGGTAACGGCTGCATTAGAAATGTGAACAAATGCAAAAAGGAGGTCTGACTCAGCATATTGTTACGTCAAAACTAACTTCAGTGAAATCAAAATCAAGTGTAGTAACATTAAGAGGGCATCGAGAATTCCACCATTAAATGCACACAAGAGAGCGGATAGGTGGAAAAAAATCACTGAAGGACTCTATTGGGGGGGGGGGGGGGGCTGGGCAATGTTTTTCTGATGAGATAAAAGAAGGAACATCAGTCGGTGAATAAGAGAGAGAGGATTCCGTCTTAGTATCTGAATTTAAAAGAGCTTTCGAAGCCTTAAGATAAAATAAGGCACGGAGGTAGGTAGGATTCCGTTAGATTAATTGGGGGAAAGGCAACAAAACCACTGTTCACGTTGGTGCGTAGCATATATGAGTCTGGCGAAGTAAGATATAATCCACACAATTCCGAAGACTGCAAGAGCTTACATGTGCGAGAATTATCGAACAATCAGCTTAAGAGCTCATGATTCCAAGTTGCTGACAAGAATAATATACAAAAGAATGGAAAAAGAAAACTGACGACGTGGTAAGTGGGGATCAGTTTGGCAGTACTGAAGTTGAAGGCACCATTGAGGCAATTCTGACGTTGTGGTTGATAATGGAAGCAAGACTACAGAAAAATCAAGACACTTTCATAGGATATGTCACGTTGGAAAAAGCGACAATGGCAAATGCAGGAGTTTGTTCGAAATTATGAGGAAAACAGGGAGGAGAGGCCGGGTTCTATACAAAGTGTACAAGAGAAAAGAGAGAACAAAGGAATGGAAGAACAATAACATAAAGTATAAGACATAGACCGAGCGGGGTGGCGCAGTAGTTAGACACTGGACTCGCATTCGGAAGGACGACGGTTCAATCCCGCGTCCGGCCATCCTGATTTAGGTTTTCCGTGATTTCCCTAAATCACTCCAGGCAAATGCCGGGATGGTTCCTCTGAAAGGGCACGACCGACTTCCTTCCCAATCCTTCCCTAATCCGATGAGACCGATGACCACGCTGTCTGGTCTCCTTCCTCAAACCAACCAACCAACCAAGACATAGATGTATATTTTCGCTCCCGTTGGTTAGTTTATACAGCCAAGAACCAATGATGGCAATAAAAGAAAGGTACAGGAGTGGAATTAAAATTCTAGGTGAAAACGATATGATCCGCCAAAGACATTGCTATCCTCAGAGAAACTGAAGAAGAATTACGTGATCTTTTGAATCGAATAAACAGTCTAATGAGTACACAATATGAATTGAAAGTAAATCGAAGAACGACGAAAGCGATGAAAAGTAGCAGAAATGAGAGCATCGAGAAACTTAACATGAGGACTGGGGGTCACGAAGTACATGTTCAAATGTTCAAATGTGTGTGAAATCTTATGGGACTTAACTGCTAAGGTCATCAGTCCCTAAGCTTACACACTACTTAACCTAAACTATCCTAAGAACAAACACACACACCTATGCCCGAGGGAGGACTTGAACCTCCGCCGGGACCAACCGCACAGTCCATGACTGCAGTGCCCCGACCGCTTGGTTAATCCCGCGCGGCTCACGAATTACATAAATTTAAGGAATTCTACTACTTACACATCAAGAAGGACATAAAAACAGACTAGCACTGGCAAAAAGGGCGTACGTGACCAAGATAAGTCTACTACTATCAAACATAGTCCTTAATTTGTGGAATAAATTTCTGAGAATGTATATTCGGAGCACAGAATTGTATTGTAGTGAAACATGTACTGAGAGAAAACCGGAACGGAAGAGAGTCGACGCATTTGAGATGTAGTACTATAGAAGAATGTCGAAAATTAGCCGAACTGGTAAGGAAAGAAGAGGTCTGCGCAGAATCAGAGAGGAAAGGAACATGTGGAAGTTGAAGACAAGAAGGAGGGACGGGATGACACGAGATCTGTTAATACATGAGGGAATATCTTCCATGGTACCACAGGGAGCTGTAGAGGTTGAAAACTTTAGAGGAAGACAAAGACTGGAATACATTCAGCAAGCAATTGAGGACGTAGGTTGCAAGTGAAGAGGCTGACACAGGGGACGAATTCGTGGCTGGCCGCACCAAACCAGTCAGAAGACTGATGACTCAAAAAAATGAAATAAATAAATTGAACAGAATTTGGCACGATATCCCTTAGGACGACATGCAACAACTCTATGAATCAATACCAAGCCGAGTAAGAGCTTGGATAAGGGACAGGTGGTCCATATCATTATTAACTTGCCGAATTTGTGAAGGTCTTTCCAGTGAACAAGTCATTCACCTTTTTTGAAACTGTAATTATTTGTTTATCTGCGCATATACATCAAATCCACCGATTTCCGCTCCATTGTGACAATTCCTTCACGGTGCGTAGCTGTTTTGTCTTAGAATGTACTCGTAATAACATGGTCCATGAATTTTTCAAACATTACCGACAATCCTTTTAGTCTCGTATACCGGTGTTGTGATTCCAGGTTCGTTTTTCAGATCTTTTTCTCTACGCAGCAAGCATGTTGCCACCTAATCCTTTTTTGGATTGTTTCAATACGCTGCATACATTTGCTTCCCATCGAATGCAGTAAACGAATCACTGCTCATAAGCTAATATTTTTGGTACCGGCAGCAGTTTCCTGCGGCACTTTTCGTGGAGATATCACTGTGCACCTTAACAAGGATAAGGATGTATACACACAAAGAAACAAGAAACTTATTATTTAACTCAATCTTCTTTAGGTGTTGACTTAATCTATACGACTGCCCCTTTTGGTGCCAGTGAACTGCTTACTGAATTGCGTGTTCAAAGTGAAATATAAAACGGAAGCGAATAATTTGTTGCTTTCAGCAAGGCTCGTAATCGGAGACATTTTTAGACGCGCCACTGCTGGGAAGAATTAGGAATGCCTAATTAAGTGAATTAGGTCTTCCGTGTTGGCACTTGGTCGCCTCGTAATATGGAGGACCAGTCGAGGTTACCGGGAATGGGGAGTGGGGAGGGGGGGGGAGGGAGGATTGGTGGTGGCCAGAGGGGGCGAGACAGGACGCGACGCAATGCGCAATTCTTCCAATTAGGATAAGTCTCATCGCTGAGGGAAAGGGGCGGATGAGGGGAGCCGGCGATTTATGTGCTCGCGCTGCTGTGTCTGCGGGAAGCGTTCAATTAGCGCAGATTTGGTGGACGCCGCAGCCAATCCGCTCCAGCAGATGGGGCCAAGATACGGCAGTGTAAGATGGCTTACATGTCTGCTCTTCATCTCTATGTAGTGAAGGTGGTTATCGTTGAAGGAACCGATTTTCAAAGACATTTCAACCTCAGTGTTAACATCACGCAAAATAACTGGCCTCTAAAAATAACAGGTTTTCCGTTATTTATTCCTGCTTTCTCCTACAACAAAGATAAAAGTAGAATGAAGATTGAGACACAATGTGATTCCTTCAGTAGAAAGACACATATAATCAAAATATTAAATTAAGTAGGCAAATAAAAGGAAGTCCGTCAACCGTTCGCTCTTTTCTCGAAAAGTAATACTACAAAAAGTCACCAGCGTTCACCTATTGATTCTAATTTTTTGAAGTTCTCCTGAAAAGACCATGCTGTAGTCTAGTAACACTCCAAAATTTTGGAATTACGAACAGTCACTGTCAATGAGAGAAAAAGATTCTACTTTTCACGTTAATTTATCCGATTTCAAAAGCCACAAGCAGATAAAGCACACTATGCAGACACAGTCAACAGGCCAAATCATGAGTGAATTGTTAAGCTGTATTTTCTCCTTACATGATACCACAAGTGTGCTTTTTAAGGCAAATGGGGCGGTGTACTTCATTAATACTGCACTTCGTAAAATACGAGTACCTCAAGAATAAGCGTGTTGTCATTCTGCAATGCGAGTAATATCTGACGACAATAGCAAGAAACTGCCATAAAGATTACATGGGGTAAGTCTCGCACACTGCAGCGACACGCATTCCTTCCAATAGGCCAGGCCACGTTAGTGGTACATTTTTGTCTCAGCAGCGTTGTACCAATTCTTTCGTCATGTATCTTTTACTCGTTTCTGTCGGCTTTGATACTGAAACAGGACCGATCGCTTTTCGCGTACTCTATAATAACGCAATATTTCGAAAGACTGGGTATTTTATGACTATAAATTACTCGTTTCTTTTACCAAAGATCTTCTCAAAAATCAAAAATATTAGCGCGGTTGCCACGATTAACTGATATTTCCTTTCTTCTCGGTTATTATTAAATATAAAAAGGACCTATTTTAACTGAGTCCAAACAAATACCGAAAAATACCGGTATCCGTATCAACCGATCGGTTTTTGTCATCCCTATCTCTATGTAGCCCAGAGGCCTTGCCTAATGATGCTTAGAGTAGAACACACCGAAGAGTACTGAATAGAATTAGGCCTATGAAATGAGTAGAACTACCTATTTCAATCGTGTCTATCACTAATATGCAAAAAAGAAGTTCTAATAAAACCATTACACTGGTGTGCGAAACTTACGGACAAAATAATCTTTCGCATCATGTTTCAGTGCCAATTAGCATATCCAGTTACTTTTGCATCCGTTTCCCGTTTTATTTGGCTTTATGATTGATGGTTTCAATCTTCAGCTATTTCTATACAGTTTGATGATGACCCCAAATCAAAACGCATTACTGCTACTAATTAATCTTCGCGGCCAAGACTGTTTTTATTCTGAATATGTTGGAAACCGGTTGCCGTAGCACCCTGCCACAACGGAATGGAAACATTTTTAACATAGCTCGATGAACTGGGACCATACATACCATACATAAAAAGAACTGCTAAAGCATAGCATATTAGTTAACTGAAAGAAATACGCGATGGAACGAATAAAAAAAAACACTTTTATTGAAAGGCAGTAATTACCGTGGTTCAAGGTGATTCTAGTGATAGGACGTACGATTCCTCCACCAGCGAGGTTGACATACTGGATGGTCCTTGGTTCATGTGATCGTGCGGCATTATGTTTCCCCAACGCGTCTCACACGTGATCAATGGAAATTAAATCGGTGTAACGAGCAGGCCAGTTCATTCGACATAAATCATCTCTTTCTAAGAGCTTGTCTTCATCCCAACTCGATACGGTCGTACACTGATGTTCATAAAAATGAAATCAGAGCCGAATTCATCCCAGAAAAGATGCACATCGAGGAGGAGTACAGTGACAAAATTATGTTGCCCAGCGAGTATACCGTATTCAAAGATTTGGACGTCAGTATGCCCATGTACCATCATGCCTCTAAACACCGTAACATGTGGACCACCGAAATGATAAGGTTCGATAATAATCCAGGGTGCTCTCGCCGTATGAGGACACGGAATGCATCCAGGAAGAGTGTCGAACACGATCGTTTTGCTGCTGCCGGTGTTAAGGAGTGGAGGCATGATGTTGCGTGGGCGTACTCACCTCCAAATCCTTCAACACAGCACAGTCACCAGTCAACATTATCGTGACACTGTACTCCTTCTCCATGTGTCTCTGTTCTGGGATGCATCGGCCATGTGTTCGTTTTTACGCGTGACAATGTGCGACCGCGTCGAACAACGCAGATTGAGGAGTTCTAGGAAACAAAGGGTATATGGTGCAAGGACTGGGCTGCTAACTTATCCGACTTAAACCCCATCGAGAACTTTCAGGATGCGTTGGGGAGAGAACGTACATATGCATCCAGCAGTTGTTAAGCGCGTGCGTGCAAGAATAGGATGCCCTACCACAAGAACTCAACATTGTTGCTAGTATGGTAGCATGGTACATACCATGCACTGCCGTCCGTGGAGATCTCGCACCTGATTAAGAACCATATCCTGCCTTTTGTAGTGTCCAGGTCACCTTCATCAATTGCGGCGACTTGGGTTTAATTATTGTCTCTGAATAAAAGTGCCTTTTTTCTGTTCGTCTCTTTGCGTAATTCTTTCAGTAACCTTCTCTGATATAGACTGCAGCATTTCTTACTATGTAAGTTTTATTGAGTATATCAGCCTATTTGGAAGCGGCACATCTTGCAAAAGCTACTTTTACCCTTTAATTTTGCACAGCGGTGTATATTGCATGGTTTAGAATGAGTGTCGCTGTACAGGGTGTTAGTAACGAGCTACCTATCACACTAAATAGTGTTGGAATTGAAGCTTTTTCATCATGATTGCGATTTCAGTTGCCATAGGGGCAGCAACCTGATAAGTGCGATCCAGTGTTGCTTTTGTTAGTCACCACAGTGGTGATATAGCGATAACAGCCCTTCTTTTTTTATTTTTTTATTTTTTTTTTTGGTCATCAGTCTACTAACTGGTTTGATGCGGCCCGCCACGAATTACTTTCCTGTGCTCTTCATCTCAGAGTAGCACTTGCAACCTACGTCCTCAATTATTTGCTTGACGTATTCCAATCTCTGTCTTCCTCTACAGTTTTTGCCCTCTACAACTCCCTCTAGTACCATGGAAGTCATTCCCTCATGTCTTACCAGATGTCCTATCATCCTGACCATTCTCCATATCAGTGTTTTCCACATGTTCCTTTCCTCTCCGATTCTGCGTAGAACCTCCTCATTCTTTACCTTATCAGTCCACCAAATTTTCAACATTCGTCTATAGCACCACATCTCAAATGCTTCGATTCTCTTCTGTTCCGGTTTTCCCACAGTCCATGTTTCACTACCATACAATGCTGTACTCCAGACGTACATCCTCAGAAATTTCTTCCTCAAATTAAGGCCGGTATTTGATATTAGTAGACATCTCTTGGCCAGAAATGCCTTTTTTGCCATAGCGAGTCTACTTTTGATGTCCTCCTTGCTCCGTCCGTCATTGGTTATTTTACTGCCTAGGTAGCAGAATTCCTTAACTTCATTGACTTCGTGACCATCAATCCTGATGTTAAGTTTCTCGCTGTTCTCATTTCTCCTACTTCTCATTACCTTCTTCTTTCTCCGATTTACTCTCAAACCATACTGTGTACTCATTAGACTGTTCATTTCGTTCAGCAGATCATTTAATTCTTCTTCGATTTCACTCAGGATAGCAATGTCATCAGCGAATCGTATCATTGATATCCTTTCACCTTGTATTTTAATTCCACTCCTGAACCTTTCTTTTATTTCCATCATTGCTTCCTCGATGTACAGATTGAGGAGTAGGGGCGAAAGGCTACAGCCTTGTCTCACACTCTTCTTAATACGAGCACTTCGTTCTTGATCGTCCACTCTTATTATTCCCTCTTGGTTGTTGTACATTTTGTATCTGACCCGTATCTCCCTATAGCTTACCCCTCCTTTTTTCAGAATCTCGAACAGCTTGCACCATTTTATATTTTCGAACGCTTTTTCCAGGTCGACAAATCCTATGAAAGTGCCTTGATTTTTCATTGGCCTTGCTTCCATTATTAGCCGTAACGTCAGAATTGCCTCTCTCATCCCTTTACTTTTCCTAAAGCCAAACTGATCGTCACCTAGCGCATTCTCAAGTTTCTTTTCCATTCTTCCGTATATTATTCTTGTAAGCAGCTTCGATGCATGAGTTGTAAAGCTGCTTGTGCGATAATTCTCGCACTTGTCAGCTCTTGCCGTCTTCGGAATTGTGTGGCTGATGCTTTTCCGAAAGTCAGATGGTATATCGCCAGGCTCATATATTCTACACACCAACGTGAATAGTCGTTTTGTTGCCACTTCCCCCAATGATTTTAGAAATTCTGATGGAATGTTATCTATCCCTTCTGCCTTATTTGACCGTAAGTCCTCCAAAGCTCTTTTAAATTCCGATTCTAATACTGGATCCCCTATCTCTTCTAAATCGACTCCTGTTTCTTCTTCTATCACATCAGACAAATCTTCACCCTCATAGGGGCTTTCAGTGTATTCTTTCCACCTATCTGCTCTCTCCTCTGCACCAAAGGTAGATTTGACTTTCCTGTATGCTGAGTGTGTCCTTCCGACAATCATATCTTTATCGATGTCTTCACATTTTTCCTGCAGCCATTTCGTCTTAGCTTCCCTGCACTTCCTATGTGGTCACAGCCCTTCTACTGTGTAATATTCGCCCTTTGCTTTGATAATAACTTCAGTTCGGCGAAGAATGAAGCCCACAAGTTATCTGCGGTATGCCGCATGCGGATGAAGCAACTGACTATTGATAAGATCCTGTAGATGGACCAAATGAACATCTACATCTAGACTCCAGAAACCTCCTTATAGTGTGTAGCGGTGGGTAATTTGCGATCACAGACACTTATCCCCTTTCTTGCCTCAGTCATTAAATTCACGAGAGAAAAACAATTGTTGTTTAAGTCCCCCTACTGTCTCCACTCTACCTACATTCACATTCACACTTGTAAGGTGCCCACATTTTCGGGTCTTACATAAGTTGCATAACGACGATACCGAATAAAATCCCCAGCAAATGATATTACTCACAACAGTAAATAATTAGAGCTATCTCATCTACGGAATAACAAACGATTCATCCTTTTAACGAAAGAGGTGTGAGTAATATAACAAAGTGAACGCAGCTTGGAGACAGACAGGGCAGATGGCTAATGACGTTGGAACGACTCAGTTAGCTTTAACAATAGAAAGCCCAGAAAAAGCACAAAACAGAGAGCACTTGAACATTGTATAATACCTACGAAACAAGTGACAATAACAGAGGTTTCAAAAACGGTGAATTATTCAGGTGATACTGCTGCTGTCATCTACAAAGTATGCAGACATCACAGGTGATTATGGGAGTCGTGAAAGTAAGTTCGAATCCGCGAAAGATAGTAGTAACTGGCGTGACGTAGTATTACGTCCGCAAATCATTCTCATTTCACACTAGCGTCGTAACACTACGACAGCCGCATGCTAAGTGATTGACTGAGTGAACGTCAGTAGATGATGATTTTTAGTGATTGCTATAGCAAAAATCTACTAAATCCAGTATTGCTGGCCCCTGATTTGATCTGATCTCAGGTAGAATCCTCCCATACGTCGTTCAGGGGCCGGAAGATGGCGTAGTAAAACGGTGAAACTCATCGCCAAATAAAATAAGTTTGGGAACTAGATGGCTCAAAGGTGTTTAATTTGAATCAGCCTGTTTATGCGCAGAACACTAAATTTCATTACGTTGAGGGTCAATTGCCAATCCTTGCACAAAACGTCGATACTCTGCAGATTTTCTGCATTTTGCCATAAATTTCTAGCACTGCGACTTCTCTACATTAAACGGTATAATATGTTAGGAGCTTCATGGTGCTTCTAACGTTATCTACTGGGTCATTCACGTTTATCGTGAACAGTGGTCCTGTAACAAGTCCTTGAATTATGCCCGAAGTTACTTTAACTACAGTTCTCTTCTTTAACAACAGTACCGTGCGCTCTGTTTCCAAGGAACTCAAGCCAACCAGAAAACTGGTTTGATTTTCCGTACTCACTAATTCCGTTCATTTGGTGACAGTGCAGAACCGTGTCGAACGCAAGGCATTTTGATGGTTTAATTTCAAATGTTGTTATAAATAGTGCCAGATATCGGGATATTTAGAGGGCTAGTTGAAGTGCGTTACAATGCGTAAGTGCTTTTTAACCAGGAACCTAAGTGTATCGCCCTGTCAACATGGCTGTTATCAATGTGGACGACAAGGGTGCCCACAGCACACTCATTATAAAGATTTACGGTTTGGGATAACACTTTCTCACTGATGATGTTGATATAAACGACGTGGTTGGTGTCTATGGTAGTCTGAATGAGAAGACGCAACTCATGGTGCAGACACTATCCCCAAAATATGACAGAACCACGCTGGCCCCAAGTACTCTCTCTCTCCACAGTGAGCGAGACGTCTTACTGAGCCCTCGGTGCACCAGATGCCTTATATAATTTGAAAATGCCGAAATCGTGACTCTTCGGACCACACTGAACGCCCCATTCGTGTATTGGCCTGTACTGTATCGTTTGGCACAATGAAGGAATGCAGCTCAGTGACTAGCTGTGTTCAACGACCTGTAGTGAGATACGCTACTGAAGATGTCTACTGTATGCAGTCCCTTCAAGGTGATCGCTCAGGAAGTGACAGCAGAACCTTTGGTTTGAAACCGATAGTCATTGGTAAAGCTGGTTAGTGATGAGCGATATCTTTCGATTTTTGTGACCCTTTTTTCGCACCAAGCTACATAGCAGCAAGTGTTACGCAAATCATTGTAGACACGTACTAAGATCGACTAATACACAAAAAATGTGCCTAATTCACATAATCGTACAAAATGTCAACAGATTTCCGTACGATCGTGTTCTGTACGGAAGATGGCATTCCAGAAGACGGACAACCACACCAACGATGACGTCAGGTCACGTATCAAACGGGGTAATGTTTGCCGTATAGTCCCACATCAACAATCGCTGTGCACCTAGTCACCGACGGTGCAGTACGGAACAGAGAAGACGCCTACCAGACTTTCTGAGGAGGAAGGGCGGTGGAAAAATGAAAGCAGGATAGTTGCAAACTGATGTTGTCCGTTTGGTGAATCGTCCGTTAGTGAAACATTTTGTTGTTTTTCGCCGGCCGTTGTGGCCGAGCGGTTCTACGCGCTTCAGTATGGAACCGCGCGACCTCTACGATCGCAGGTTCGAATCCTGCCTCAGGTATGGATGTATGTGATGTCCTTAGGTTAGTTAGGTTTTAGTAGTTCTAGGTTAAAGGGGACTGATGACCTCAGATGTTAACTCCCATAATGCTCAGAGCCATTTTTGTTGTTTTTCGGACGTGATAACAGTTTATAGAGACAGAAACTCTGTCACGAGGATGAGGACATGACCGACCACGTGTGATATCAGAAAGAGAGGACCATTATTTGACTGTAAGGGCACGACGATACCGCCTTAGTACAGCGCGGCAACTGGTATCTGACCTCGCCGCATCCACTAGACGTGTTGTATCGAGGCAAACAGCGTACAGAAGTCTTTCGGTAGAGTGTCTGTTACTGTCGGATACCTGCTTTAGGTGTATCTCTGACGCTTCTTTAGCGAAGAGAATGTCCAGAGTGGAGTCGTCAACCTGCTACATGGACGAATGAACAGTGAGTCAATGTTCTTTTCATAGATGAGTTCCGGTTTGGACTGGAGAGTGATTCTCGACGGATTCGCAGCTGGTGGACGTGAAACAGGATTTCGTGACGCAAACGTCGTGGAAAGAGACGGATGTGAAGGAGGATCCCTAATAATGTGGGCAGGGATTATGTTGACCACTCGAACACCACTTCATGAAACTGTAGGGATGAATCGGGCAGGTATCGTGACAGGGTCTTGGGACCTCATGTGCGGCTGTTGCGAGGCGATGTGGGCCCAGACCTCATGTTAATGGACCATAATGCTCTACTTTATAGAGAACGTGTGGTTGATGTTATCTTGGAAACGGAAGAGATTCGATGCATAGCGTTGTTTGCTCTCGCTCTCATTTAAATCCCATAGAGTTTGTCTGGGATGCACTAGGCAGATGCGGTGCGTCACGTCAACATCCACCAAACACTCTCCAAGACTTGCGAGCAGCTCTGCAGGAAGAGTGGGTGCTGTTGCCTCAACATGAGGTTGATGACATCATCCACGGCATACCCTGTCGTTGTTAGGCCTTTATTGCTGCCAGAGGTGGTCACTCACCATAGTGAGCACATTGGCGAGTTTCCAGAATGTGCGTAAAAATCCGTTAAGTTGAAAAATACGGAGAACGTTTTGTTTAGCATTATGCATGTTGCAATTGTTTACGATCTGTATTGTTTACATTGTTTCTATATTACTATCACCGGTTTACACTATTCTGTGACAAAATAAACGCAACCTTCCAAAATTGTCCCTTTCTTGTTTTAATTTCGGACACCAGTGTGCGTCAGCTCCTTCATACCATCCATCATGCGTCACTGCACTACCCCACACGACCGACTGGCATATACATATAACCTAGTACTTCATAAAAAATTTTTAATAATAAGTAAACAAAAATTAAAGTCTAAAGAACATGCACAATGAACGAACTATAACATCTCCGACAGCCAGCATCAAGAATTTTTTCCAAATTGTGACAAAATTTTAAAAAACTCGTTTCAGAACAAATGCACTTTCTTTAGCCGATAAATGTCTCAGACGCAAAACCTGAATTTAAACGGAATAGCATCAAGGGCATCAGTTTCTTACGAAAAACGGTAGATGACTTAGCTGAACAAAAAAATCATGAAGCTGCAATAGTCACAACTAATAGATTAACAGAGAAACACTGAAACAAAAATCCAATGAAAGCAACTAAATTGGAAAACCAGTTGCATACACACATCATCAAAAAGCACGACGAGTGCAATGCAATGGCTCTGAAAGCTGATAAGGCTTCCACAGCAGTGATTATGGATATGTGAATAATACACCTGATTGCATTCAGAATAACATCATAAAGGAAATATCACACAATCCCACACAAAAGTTCAATAGTAAACCAGAGGAGCAGCTGAATAAAACGAAATCAAATTGGTAGGAAATGAACCAAACAGCTCCAAAGTTACAGGCTCAAACTAGAATACATAAAACTAATGTTCCCATTAGATTCATTGTAAATGCTATCAACTACACAGGCAACAATGTCTTGATAAAATACGTAAATTGTGCATAACCACCAACATAATTTTAAAATCTCTTATTCAGTAAAATATCATTGGCAATAATTCAAGACATCAAAGAACTTCAGATCCCTACCAATTGAGATCTTACGTCCTAGTTACAGTAAATTTTACAGCAGTGCACCCAGTATATAATTGATAGATATAATTAAATATAATTTAAAGTACCACGCAATAGATACATCTGAAACAATTGAACTAATAACATTACTAGGGATCTTTCTCTCCCAAAAATTTTCACATTCATTCGCTATATCTGTAAAAACAAGTCGTATTCCTAGCAATTGGTAATCCACCCAGTGGGATCCTTTGTAGAAATAAACTTCTGAACAACAAAACAGCATCACAGAGAAGTACCTTACACTGCTCCAGATGTGTAGGTGACACATTCATGGTATGTAATGGAACTGAAGAAGAAACAGAATCTTTCTAAAGTAGACTCAGTAGAGCATAAAAATATTCAGTTCACTGTAGAACTCCAGAGGGATAGCATAATAAATTTTAGATATTACAGTATAAAAGCCAGAACATCAACGTACCCAGAAAATCAAAGAACACAGAGAGTGCCATCGATAACTCCTTCACGCATGAAAACTCACATAAAAAAACTGCATTCAAAGCTCTATTATGCAAAGCGCAGAAATGTACACTTCTAATTCATAGTATTAGAAATGAACGCAGTCAAATCCACTACACATAATAATGGTTCTCATGGACATGGAATAGTCATACTTTCTCGACTCATAATAAAAACGAAAGATCAAACTGACAAAACTATCACCCAGAACAACATACAAATCCTGAGAATATCTAACCATATTTAGGGGTCATTTCCGATAAAACAGTTTAAAAACACAGGTTCACTTTTGCAACCACCAAGAACCTAAGCAATGAACTGGTTTCTGATATCTCGCAACGAGCTAAGAAACTGAGCAGATCAGAAATTTATATTATAAACTGACATTCAGTCATTGTAACTAATCCCAGATTTTTAAACGAATACCCCGCTATTTGACTGCGGTGTTGTTTATTTAATCAAATTCACTTAAAATCATTGTATGACTGTTGCTCAGAAACATCAAAATCCCACATTCGGCAAACGAGCAAACATTTTTAAACCCATTTTAAGGAACTTATAGATTGTTTCAGACGTCATAAAGCTAAATTGTCAGCTATAGCCAAGCATAGTGACGATACAGGACACAATGTTTGCAGCAGACTACGATCTTAAAGTACTGCACATTTTAGAGAAGAGCTGGAAAATCGACATCTTGACAGAAATTGTCATTCATGGTCAAAAGTGCAAATATGACATCCCAAACGAAGTTATAGATTCGGAGAACGCACATTATTCACCAATTTCAATTCAATATTGCTACCGTTAAAAGAGATAACACGGAGCGATTAATAGTACCTATGAATCTGTGTTCCATTAGTAATAGCCTTGTGATTCTTAAATAGTTCTATGCTGTCATTAATAACATAAAACTGTCACAGCCTCTCTCTTGGAGTGACATTCTTCGTGGACCAGAGAGATGCGACAACAAGGTTTGCAGAAGGCATTGCTAGTTATAGATAATGGATACATTGACAGTTAAATCGAAATAGAATTCGATTTGACCATTATCATGTTTTTACTGCAAGGCAGAGTTGACTGTGATGGCGTGTTTTAAGTAACATTTGCAAGTTTACAAATTGTATTTGTCAAATCCAAGGAGTTTTAGTAATGGAGGAAACACGACAAGAAGACAGCCATGTCATAAGAAAACAGTGATTATTTTAAAACTTTATTTATGTCAACTACAGATTAACAAACGAGGTACACATTCCCTCATATTAAGGTATCCTTCTCATCCTCTGCAGTATGGCCACTGTTCATTCCAACACTGTAAG
The DNA here is from genome assembly GCF_023864275.1 of Schistocerca cancellata. Taxonomy (NCBI): domain Eukaryota; kingdom Metazoa; phylum Arthropoda; class Insecta; order Orthoptera; family Acrididae; genus Schistocerca; species Schistocerca cancellata. Next base: position 304,557,800 of record NC_064633.1, on the reverse strand, counting down.
GACGAACTTTAATATATACGTGCATTTTATAAAAAGGTAGATTGTAATTGTCATTGTAGCCTGAAGATGAGATTTGTTTCACAAACATTTAGCTTTATTAAAAATTTGGTAATCATCAGACCTCGTGGTCTATGCAGTACATTTTCAAACAAACGCTGCTTCAGGGATCTGACTCTATTCGTTACAGTCTGTTTTTTGTATCATTTCTACGTCTCACACACTCTGTAGCAACGTAAATTAGCAAAGATGCCTTCTAGAATGAAACTATTTGAGAATGTATTTACATGGGGAGATTTGAAGAAAAAGCCATGAAATATCCGACTTCGCAGCCGAGTAGTTTGGGTTGACCTGGAAAGACACTGTTCCAATGAAATACTTGTTATTAGATGTGTGTTCGGCGTGATTAACTTAACGACGTAACTTTCTGGCGCCTGAGAGGCTTTATAGCTATCATGAGAACTCTTTCCGTTGTACTCACGTGGCTCATATTTTTGAGGCGGAAAAACTTTTATCCAGAAATCAGCACGATTTTAGAAAACATAGCTCATGCGAGAGTCATTTTGTCTCCTTCTTACATAATCTCCTGCGAACTGTGAATAGAAGGTAACAAGCAGATTCCGGGTTTCTAGACTGCCGAAAAGCATTTGACATGGTGCCTACTGCTACCTGTCAACTAAGGTACGGGTATGCAGAATAGGTTCACAGACATGTGACTGGTTCGAAGACTTTTTAAGTAATAGAAGCAAGTACGTCCTGGACGGCGAGTTTGTATCAGAGACAAGGATGTGATCAGGAGTATCTGAAGGAAGCGTGAAAGACCGCTACCATATTCCATATACATAAATGATCGGGCCGGCAGGGTGAGCAGCAATCAGTGGCTCTTTTTTTCTGATCAAGCTCTGGTGTACGGGAAAGTGTCGCTGAGTGACCATACGACGATACAAGATAACTTAGATGAAATTTTTAGTTGGCGTGATGGACGTCAGTTAGCTCGAAATGCAGAAAAATATAATAAATGTGGATGATTAGGAAAAATAAGCCTGTAATGATCGAATACAGAATTAGTAGTGTGCTGCTTGACACAGTCACATCAGTTAAATATTTGGGCGAAACGCTGAAATGGAATGAGCACTTAAGGATAGTAGTAAGGAAGGCAAATAGTTGACTTAGGGGTTATTGGGATAATTTTCTGACAGTGTCTTTCATCTGTAAAGGAGACCGCATGCAGGACGCAAGTGTGAACCATTCTGGAGCACAGCTCGAGTGTTTGGAATCTGCACCAGGTTGCATTGAAGGAGGACATCGAAACAATTCATTGGCGGGCAGCTATATTCGTTGCGCGTAAATTAGAACAACACACAAATACACTCCTGGAAATGGAAAAAAGAACACATTGACACCGGTGTGTCAGACCCACCATACTTGCTCCGGACACTGCGAGAGGGCTGTACAAGCAATGATCACACGCACGGCACAGCGGACACACCAGGAACCGCGGTGTTGGCCGTCGAGTGGCGCTAGCTGCGCAGCATTTGTGCACCGCCGCCGTCAGTGTCAGCCAGTTTGCCGTGGCATACGGAGCTCCATCGCAGTCTTTAACACTGGTAGCATGCCGCGACAGCGTGGACGTGAACCGTATGTGCAGTTGACGGACTTTGAGCGAGGGCGTATAGTGGGCATGCGGGAGGCCGGGTGGACGTACCGCCGAATTGCTCAACACGTGGGGCGTGAGGTCTCCACAGTACATCGATGTTGTCGCCAGTGGTCGGCGGAAGGTGCACGTGCCCGTCGACCTGGGCCTGGACCGCAGCGACGCACGGATGCACGCCAAGACCGTAGGATCCTACGCAGTGCCGTAGGGGACCGCACCGCCACTTCCCAGCAAATTAGGGACACTGTTGCTCCTGGGGTATCGGCGAGGACCATTCGCAACCGTCTCCATGAAGATGGGCTACGGTCCCGCACACCGTTAGGCCGTCTTCCGCTCACGCCCCAACATCGTGCAGCCCGCCTCCAGTGGTGTCGCGACAGGCGTGAATGGAGGGACGAATGGAGACGTGTCGTCTTCAGCGATGAGAGTCGCTTCTGCCTTGGTGCCAATGATGGTCGTATGCGTGTTTGGCGCCGTGCAGGTGAGCGCCACAATCAGGACTGCATACGACCGAGGCACACAGGGCCAACACCCGGCATCATGGTGTGGGGAGCGATCTCCTACACTGGCCGTACGTCACTGGTGATCGTCGAGGGGACACTGAATAGTGCACGGTACATCCAAACCGTCATCGAACCCATCGTTCTACCATTCCTAGACCGGCAAGGAAACTTGCTGTTCCAACAGGACAATGCACGTCCGCATGTATCCCGTGCCACCCAACGTGCTCTAGAAGGTGTAAGTCAACTACCCTGGCCAGCAAGATCTCCGGATCTGTCCCCCATTGAGCATGTTTGGGACTGGATGAAGCGTCGTCTCACGCGGTCTGCACGTCCAGCACGAACGCTGGTCCAACTGAGGCGCCAGGTGGAAATGGCATGGCAAGCCGTTCCACAGGACTACATCCAGCATCTCTACGATCGTCTCCATGGGAGAATAGCAGCCTGCATTGCTGCGAAAGGTGGATATACACTGTACTAGTGCCGACATTGTGCATGCTCTGTTGCCTGTGTCTATGTGCCTGTGGTTCTGTCAGTGTGATCATGTGATGTATCTGACCCCAGGAATGTGTCAATAAAGTTTCCCCTTCCCGGGACAATGAATTCACGGTGTTCTTATTTCAATTTCCAGGAGTGTATTAGAGAGATGCTTCGGGAACTGAAATGGGAACCCGTGGAGGGATGGAGACGATCACTGCGAAGAACACTACTGAGAAAATGTAGAGAACTTGCATTTGAAGGCGACTGCAGAACGATTCTACTGCCAACAATTTCGCGTAAAGATCACAAACACAAGAAACGGAAATTAGGCCTAGTATTCAGGCTTATAGATAGTCGTTTTGCCCTCGTTCTGGAACGGGAAAGGAAATGACCAGTAGTGGTACAGGGTACCCTCCGCCACGCACTGGACGGTGACTTGCCGACTATGTGTGTGGAAGTAGGTTTAGATGAAGGTACCTCTACGGCGTATTAACCCCATCAGTGATAGTTGAGCTGACGGATGCGTTTTCACAGGAAATTGGGTAAATGAGTTACATTATCTTTATGAAAAATGTCAAAAAGGTAGCCTTGTACCATATGATATGAGAAATGGAAAGATATAAGCGTTTCTTTATCATATCAAAAGCATCTCAAAGCTTCCAGAAGATGTACGTATTGTAAAAGTAACAAGTAAATTGATTAAGAATGGGCTGGTAATTACACCTCAGGTATTTTTTTAAAGTTTTCTTTCCAACTATTTCATAGGGCTAAAAAGGGTCCTTGAGTTACATCAGAATAAAATGTGATGTCAGTAGACTGAGCTAAAATCTTTTCAGTCAACAGTCTTATAGTTGCAATTACAATAAAGAAAAAATTTGGTTGCGCTGCACATCTCTCATTTTCATATGGTTAAGAAGAATTTCGGCGTCCAGTAGCGCTTTGGCGTTAATACAGCTTCCCTCCCCCCCCCCCCCCCCACCTCCCATAACCATTCCTGACAAATCTTAATTTTATGAGCATCACTTCTTGATATTTGGTCCACTAAGCCGCGGTACCTGGCGCATTCTCAAAGCAGAGAATAGATTAAGAAGTAAATAATTAATACGACGATGCAATTCCCGCGCGAAAATTTTAGTCCCAAAGTTGAAATGCTTTCTGCCAACAGAAGTTTAAATATATATCAGAAAAATAATTAAAACTTACGTAACAAGGTCGGAAGTTAATTTTAAAAGTTGTAATTCCATTCTAAACTCGTTGTTGGAAGTATTTCTGGCTTCAGAATGTCATTATACCGCCACACGTCTCTTTTGAATACAATGAAAAATACAGACTAAGCGCACCACATGGAATCCTAGCAAGAGTTGTATAGCAAAGAGTCAACTATTTACACCTAAATTCGTAGTTTTATTATTCGTAGACTAAGAATAACAATTGTAACATTTAAAAGGCTCTAGATATTTCATTAACGTGGGAAACTTCCAGCATACTGACTTTCTTAAGCACCGGTATGGAGAACAAGAACATGACGTGTGAGTGAAGAGACACACGACAATAATCAGTGTACTGGTCCATTATCTTCTGAGCTGTTAGAACGAGTACCGCAAATTTCTTTCACCACATTATACTTTCCATCAAAATTATCATAGTGTCGTTATTATCAGACACACAGAGATAAAAATGTGATGTTAATAATAAGATCTTACGCTTCTTTACACGTGTATTTTCTACGTTCAAGAAAATATTATTTCTAAATATACATTGTAATCTTTGACTACTTGAATAAGTGGAAGTTGAAGATATATTACGTAAACAGCCTTCTGTAACCAACTCGGCAACAAAAGAAGTAGGTAAAATTTTCGGTGTCAAACAAATTTCTAATTTCAACTCAGTCTTTAAATAAACTGATGCATCTATGCGAATGAGGTCAATTGTTCAACGGACGTGGTTCGACAGGGGAAATGGAGTCTTCGAACGAGAAGAATCGGCCCAATATCTACTTCCTCTTCTCAGGAAACGATTTCCATTGCCATACCGGGTGTCCCAAACCAATAATACTATCGTAATGCATTTTCATTCTTAGGAGCGAAACAATGGTGCCTTGCAACAGTACTCAGTGAAAGTTCTCAGAAGGGTATGACATATTTTTCTTAGAGCAACTTTCTTCCCGTGCGTGGCTATACCACTACAAACGAAAAACATTTAATCGAATCACATTCCACTAGTAAACGGTAATGGACTAACGTACCTTTCTTGGTGTAGGTTGGGGAAAACCATTCACATAATACTAGGTTTAAAAAAGTCTTGGATTACAATAACATACAAATATATACTGATGAACAAAAACAAAAATTAATATTTTTATTCGATTAGGATAAATTTAAATTTTCGTACTGAAAAGCCTATTAGGGAAAGCAAGAATAATGAAAAACCTGGATTCCTTCATCATAGTTGTGCACAGTGAGAAACTTTCTAATAATGAAAGGAGAAACGAGATAGTTGCGAATAAAAAGCTAACTTGGCTTGGGACATAACAACGAAGGGCTACAGTACGTCTGCTACACATATTACTAAAAACTGGAAAAAACAAAAATGGGTGAAAATAAAATTAATCAACTGAATAAAGACTCGACAGCTAATTTCAATAGTGTTTAAAAAAAAAGCTCATAAACTATAACTTCATCGTCGTTGATACAGCAGCTATGGAATCTATAAATATGAATCCTAGTGCCCCAAAATTTAGTGCCCAACCAACACTACTGTTAGAGGACGTTCCTCTTAGGGCCACTATTAATCGAATAAGTAGCACTGCGTATAAAACAAGCTGAAAACTAGATAGGCTATTATAAACAGTCTGGAAAACAAAATACTGTTCATAGTTGGCATGATGTCACTGAAGAATGAAAGATATGAGAATAATGGACAACAGTAAAACATTCTAATTTGATATACCTATTATGTATACAAATATTCTGGTAACTGAGACTATAGACCATATACAGCGGAATATGACTAAATATATAAAACTGACACTAGCTGAAATTACTCATGTCATTGAATTATTAGCGTAGATTGCAGCTCACAACTGTTTCGCCTTCCAAGGGGAAAAATTATATGCAAATGGGTTGCTTGGCTGTGAATAGCTGTCTGGTAGAAATACGATTTTGTACAGAATTGGAATACTCAGATATCAATATTTGCTAGTATAAAAATATGGCAGTGACTCAGTAATGTGTTTTGATGGCTCTCTGAATGAAGTGAAGTTAATATACAACGTCGAAATAGCCTCTGTCCCAGTATTTAGTTTACAAAACAAGCCAAAGGAAACAAAACTGTTTATTTCGTTGATTTAAATTTTTTTAAATACTGGAAACAGATGCACATCTGGAATAGTCTGAAAAACCACAACTACGAACTAAACATCAAAGGACATACTTTAACACTGTCGATGGTGAAGAGATTTAGAGAGAACTACAAATTTTCCAAGTTACTGCTATCTGCATTCTGTACACCAGATATCCCGTTATTTGGTGACAACCCCCTCCCCCCTCCCATATAATGACTGCCAGTTCTCTTGTAACTAAAAACTAATATGCTATAAATTATACATGTTGTTATTTCAGGTCCATATGACAGAATTTAACCTTTCATTGTGTTCCTGTACTTAATGATCTATACAGGCTAACTCAGTACTAATGTACTATCCCTCATATTACAAGCTTATGATTTATAAGGCTTTTTGGTCATTTTCACGAGTATGTATTAGCATGTTATTCTTAAGAAAGTATATGGGACGTGTTATACAGACTTCTTATCTTCGCATGATGTAATTTTTGCGTCAACAATAGTGTTGAATTGAATGAATGTGTTTATGATTTGTCAACGTAATACTGCAGTATATTCTTATGTACATAGTACAATGTACCAATGTACCTCATTTTTGGAACCCTGCCTTTCCTTTCCCCTACAGCCTCCCACCTTCCATCCTTCATTCCCCTAAAGTGGAGAGTAAGTTTTTCTTTTAAATGGCTTGCTACAAACACTGGCACGCTTCAAGAATGTATATGAAATATAATTAAGTATGGTCTGAGAATATTGTATAAGGGTACTGGTTTTTAGTACTGTGATGCTCGATGGCAGCTCGCATGAGTTTCCAATGTTACCACATAATAATATATTTACTTACGGTTGGGTAAGTCACTAGGGGGATGTGGATTACGATTTTATATTATTGAATTCGTGCGATTATATTTGAGATAACGTTATGACATGTTTCTTAAAATGATTACATGTACGGGATGAGTCACGAAGAAAGATGCATGCTTTGAGAGGTGATAGAATTAGTGATTAAGTCTCGGGTGACGTTCTCGCGCTATAGCTTAGGTGGTTTTTGTAAGCCAGTTTGGGGTACTGTTTCGACTAAATAGACCACCTGTGTCCGGTATATCGTTCACCTCTACTACCTCTACATCCCTATGGTATGTTATAAACACATTAATTGAATAATACAGAAATTTAAAAAAAAACAATGTACATTAAATGTCTTCTGTCTCGGAAATCATTCTGAACAGAGCATATGTCTAGCTTATCCACTACCATCTGGTCTCAAAGCATGTATATGCTGCTGAGCATGTATATGCTGCTGAGTCATCCCGTATATTTTGAGAACGGTGTTTCAGACCATATCTTAGCAAAGGGATGAAAAGGTCATGTATCACAAGGGTTTATCAAGCACTAAGCACTAAGCCAAATAAATGAACCGATTTGTCTTTGTGGTAACGCTTTTATCACTCCAAAGATCGTCACTCCAAAGACACGTGGCTCCCACAGCGGTGGTACATTTTAACTATCTCTGGAGGTAACATTAGTTGCTGTACGGACATGATGCATGCATGTGACAGCATCGCATCGGCCATAATATACGCAGTACAGTATTTTAAAGTTGGTCTTCTGTGCACAGTTTCAGCTGCATTATATCCTTTTAAATTATATTCATATCCTGCGATACGACTGGTTTATAGGACCAGATATTTCGATCGTGAAATGTCATTCAGAACATGTTGGGCTTTTAATGCTATATAAATAATTTTCAACATATAATGACTTTCATGTTGCCATTATGCACACCACTGTGTGAAACATCTGTCTTGTAATGTGTAAAGGATGGCATTTCATGAAGTAAGTACAATCTATAGAGTATATTATAGTGTAAAACTACATAATCACAAAAACTCCGTTATGTTTTAGGATGCAAATACTAAATGTTTGTAAACCATGAAATCACAACAAAATTAGTGTAAAACTTACAAATACGTCAACAGTGCCATCTGACGATGGTCTCAGACTCGAAACTAGTAATGGTACTATGAAATTCTTCCCAGAAAGCTTGTGGCTGGTTACAGTAGTTCCTAGAGTGTAATGTAAGAAATCAGCTGCGGTGAGCTCTAAGCAAAATGGATAAAATAATTGCTTTTTCGTACCGGTATAGTACACTCACCAAATTGCTTAGAAGAAAGACAAAAAGTTAGAGAATATTTCTTCGTTTCTTTGCAGATTTGTACAGTAGGAATGAGGATGTTCTACGAATACACATATACACAATCACGAACCGCTGCAAAGAGTACGGTTTGAATCACAGAAGGACTTCCTCCTAAACGACCTAGAGTAGACGTGGGTAATATATTACTACGTTACTTCCTATAAGGCACGTGTCTCCTGTTGGTAGAATCAGACATTGAAAACTGATATTAAGATAGAGAGTAAAGGTGAAAAATATATTTTTGGAAGAAATTGAACGATCGTCTACGCGGGAATCATATGCGTGACGAACTGAAGAAACTGAAGCAGAACGGAGGTATCTACAAATACTGACAGAAAGGACGTAGAACACTATTAATCCTCTGTAGGAGGAGGAAAGAAGGAAGTACGAATCGAAAAAATCACTAGAAACAAAATACATACGGAATGACGTTTGTGAAGAAACCTAGCTAGTATAAGTGAAGTATTCCCTTATATCTAAGACATTCTTCCATTCCCTTCATGGATTAGATGATTTCATATATTAGGTCAACATGGCTCAGCCGTCTCTGTGTTATCTCTCTGGGTTTCTAGTCAAGAATTTGTTCTTTGAGTCTGTTTTCATGCATGTTATCTACATGTTCCATCTGTCTCTGTTAACATCTATTTTCTTGTGCACTAAATCACCTCGGTATTAATACGTAGCATCTTCATGTCTGAAGCGATCTTCTCCGTTGCACCAGGGAGAAATAGCATTTCCTCAGCCTGCATCCTACTCATATCCTTTTGCTTGGTAACCGAAGTTTCAGGTCCATTGAGCATGGTAGGTGCTGCTACGACTTTGAAAAACTTCACCTGTACCTTTTTCGTGACATTTAGGAGGCGTATTCCCAATTTTTCCACCAATTATATTAGAGTTTAGGGCCTTGCTATAAATTTGACTGTCAAAATGTCATTCTATGTCGTAGGGGAGATACTGGAAGTCTGTTTTTTGTTCCAATATTACATTATTATTAAATTTTATATTTTATAGTCGAATATTCCTCGAACACTTTAATCTTTATTTGTTGGCGGAGCTGCACATGTTATATTTAGCAGCCAACAAACTTAGATGACAAATGGCTTTTTAGAGATTATCTTCATATTCTTGAATTATTATCTGGTGATCTGCGTATAGTAAGTATTAAAACATTTCTGTCGATTTTTATGCCAAACACTGTCTTGTTCGTCTACGATGATGTAAATGTTGAAACTGGAGATAGGCCACACAGATGCCCTTGTCTCACTCCCTGTGAGATTGGAAAGTGTTTAGACAATTTATCTCCGTTTCTGTTTATAATTTTGTCTCTTTGTAAAGCTCTTTTGACTATTCAAAAGTTCTTCCACTATCTGTTAGCGTTATGTGCATCTCTAAGTCAAATTCGTTGCCTTTCTCTCCATTTGTTTTGTACTAAAATTACCAGCAGTGCAGGATCTTCTTTTCGCAAAATGTGATTGCTTGTCTAATAAAATTGCTTCCGAGACTGGACGCAGATTATTAAATATATTAAATATCTAATTCATTCATTTAGATGACGCTCACACTTCTGGTGATTGGTCAGTTCTCATAGTATTCCTCCACAGCTGAATCGTCAATCCCAGAGAGTTTTATAATGTTGTTGTCATGCTTCAAAAGTTATTATATTGATATTGGCTGTGTCTTTCTCTTTATGATGCATGTGTCTCAATAATCTGTATGTTACTGACTGAAGCCCGTGGATGTCAGCTTCAGTTTCGTTAATGAAAGCTCCCAAGCTTCCTGTTGCTTTTCCCTAGTCATATTTCTAGCTATTTTTCTTTTCCTGGGGTATATTAGGAAATGTTCTTCAGAGTGTGATTGTATGCTGGTTCATTTATTTACTTGTTTTTTCACTTCTTTCAGTATATCTTTGTTCCAAGTGTTTAAGCATTTCTTTCCTCCGTATATTGTTTTCTTGCCAAGACACTTGTCAGATGTTTTGAAAACTGCATTCCTAGGAGTTTGCCATTCGTCTTCAGTCGAATCTGCTACAGTGTCAGTAGATAATTTATGTGCTAGTGATTTCTGTATTTTTCCTCACGACTAGTACTACTTTTCAATCTCTATTTTCCGCATATGCCCAAAATTTTAGTTTTAACGTATACAATATAATGATGTAAGCCAATATCAATTCCTCTAAAAACATGAGAGCAAATCAGATGTGGTGTTTTTGCGGGGTTAGCAATATCACAGCCATTAAGAGCTCTAGTTCCTCTTGCGCTTATATTTACCAATTTCTTTGTTTAGAAAGAAAATATTAATTACCTTGCACTAGCTTTTGGATTGGGTTTTTGCCAACTCTACCAATCAGGTCTCCGACATTTCAAATATGCTGATGTTAGCTGTGGTGATTGACGCGTTGTCGTAATTGTTCGTACAGTATATAAGTTTCTTCATCTCTACTTTATTCTGCAGATAATAAGCTGTCACAGAAAGATGTCCTCTGTCAATCTTGTAACGAGTTATTATTAACATATCATTGGTATACGTGTAGTAGTCTTTTTTATTCCAACGTTTCTGATAAATGATCAGAGCTGCACATTCAATTACACGTTTTTCTTTCTCAATTCTATATATTTTTTGCACCTCTCAATTTCTCTTTTCGTTTCTGATGTTGACCTACTTCTGTCGTAGTCTTTGAATGAGTTCTGACACACTAAAAACTAGGCCACCTCTTATTTTCCATGTTATTATATGAAGGGTTTCTCTTATCCCACTTCTATGTCCTTTCACATTTCCTGTTGGTCAATGTTTTGATCCATGAGATTTTTCCATGATTTACTTGTCAGTATTTTAGGTGCCGCTTGCCCGCGTTACGAGCTCTGCGAACGATAAGGGTGGTGACTGTGCTGCCATCTCAAAGTTTCCACCCCAACGTGTCTGTTAATTGACAGAGGGGGCTGCTGCTTCCGGTCATTAAGACACGAAGGGAGCGCATCTTCCCACGTCACCTCAATGACTGTTGCAGTCTTCAATGCACCGTGACCAGGTGAACTCAGGTTTTCTTAAAGAGGTATTATTCCTCGCCCTTTCGCAACTGGGCTTGGGACCGATTATGAAGGAGTTATTGAGCCACAAGTAAGAATCGTTAACCAAGTGTCGGGTCCTATATAGGAGGGACAGTCAAGAAGTAATGCCCCCTACTTTTCTCCTTAATTAAAATTTGTTTAGGGGAAAAGTTGAATTTTGAAACGACTCCACAATGCTTCTTCTGCAATCCACTGCAGCAGTAACTTTCTGCATCAACAGATGCCAGTACTGCAGTCACTTGCAAAATGGCCGACATCGAGATTCATATGAGACAGCATTCTGTTGTTGAATTCTTGAATGCTGAAGGTGAGACGCCCATTCACATTCATGAACGATTGAAAAATGTGTGCGGTGATGCAACAGTGGATATCAGGACTAATACACTGAGGGCTCGTTGCTGTAACGAAGCTGAAGTGCAAACACCATTGGCTCATGAAACGCGGAGCGGCACGCCGGTGACTGCATTGACTCCACACAAAATTATGCGAGTCGATGACATCTACGGCGTTAGAGCGATGAGCCCATCTTCTTATAGTGCTGATAATCACTGTTACATCATCCTACACATTTTTCTCTCTTTCGTGAATGTAAATGGGCGTTTCACCTTCAAGAATTCTATCACACAACACTGTCTAATACGAACATCGGTGTCGGCTATTTTGCTGGCGACTGCAGTACCGGCATCTGTAGACGTAGAAAAGTACTGCGGAAGTGGGAAGGAGAAGAAGTATTGCGGAGTGCCCCCAAAACTCAAATATTTCACGTAAGGAAGTTTATTTAAGGACGTATCACTTTTTGACTTAACCTCATAGGCGGAATCTAACAGAAAAAGTGAAGTTCATAATAATAGAATCACATAACATTACTAGATATAATGTACGCCTTTTAGGCAAACACAAATATTTTGTACCGACCCAAACATTTTTAGCACGTTTGTGCCCTCGTCAGTGAAGTTTCTTTATTCAAATCATGAAAACATGAATCTTGTTTGAGAGACAATTAATCTACGGAAATTAGGCCTGAAAACAGTTTTTCTTTGTTGTTTTCTTAACCATAGTTTTTCCTTCTGTAGATTTTCAGGGTCTGGTAGCTTGTCATCTGCAATTAATCTGACACTTGGAAACAGGAGGAACGAGGGTGAGGGAACCGATTTAAACTTGCAAATAGCCAAAGTTGCTGCTCCATAATAACAGCGTGTGCCAACCCACCAAGCGAGACGGTTGTTTTTCTGTTACTGCCATATTCAACGAACAGAACGTAAAAACGTTCTGATATCATTGTTCGTATCCTGTGAGAATTCTAAACATTGTGCAACGGCCGGCCGGGGTGGCCGAGCGTTTCTAGGTGCTACAGTCTGGGACCGCGCGACCGCTACGGTCGCAGGTTCGAATCCTGCTTCGGGCATGGATGTGTGTGCTGTCCTTAGTTTAGTTAGGTTTAGGTAGTTCTAAGTTCTAGGGGACTGATGACCTCAGACGTTAAGTCCCATAGTGCTCAGAGCCATTTGAACCATTGTGCAACGTTGAGATCTTCAACGTTCCGAAGCTTATAATGCCTGTGTACAAATCTCAGTGCCTGAGGCATACCGGATAATGCAGTTTCGAATGAGAGAATACGTAGAATCGTTTACTCGTCTCATTCGTATATTCGAACTTAGAAGGCCATGTAAGCTTTTCATTTCCACGATCCATTATTCGTGTGATTTGTGACATCGAAGTAAATTTCAGGTCTAGCGAACATTATGTGGGCGTTGCAACTAAAGTAATCTGAAAACAATTCATAGATTCTCGAAAGTGGACGGAGTATCCGGGTCGTCTAAGTGGATTGGCTTAAGAGGAAAATACAAGATGTTTTAAGGGGACCAGCAAAAAATAGATACTTTTGAAAATCTGGATCACCACGTTAAATTCTGCGAAATGGTGAAATGGTGGCTTAGGGGTCGGAAATACACTTCTCACACTTCCGCTGCTTCTTGAAAAGATAGGAACGAAACATCGCCGACAGCACCGGGGATGTTTCTTACGTTTTTTAACTGGCCACACCAGAAAATAGTACGTTGACCTCAAAGCTTTCGCTTACTAATTTTTTTTGTGAGTTTAGTCGACCGATTATTCTTAAGCCGCTATGCCGACGACGACAGAACACTGTCGCTTATTCAGATGTGCGAAATAGGATAACATTTTTACTCCAGCTAAATCGGATGTTGAATAGTAGTAAGACTGATAGGTGACTGAGTTGAAATCAACTGTGTGGAGGGAACTGCGACGCAGTTGGCTGCTGGAGTGTCTAATTGTCTTAAATATGCAATTAACAGTTGCAGGAGAAAGAGGAGTAACAATTGAATAACTGTATCACAAGCAAAAATTCTATAATAAATGGGAAACCAACATATTAATAGGCTTCAAAAACCCTACTTCCCGTTTATTCTTTCATTCTCTCCCCAATACTTCTCACTCAGAATATATTCAAGCTGTTTCGTGACTGTATTCATTCACTCAGTGTTGCTCAGCTTGCCTCGTTTGCCAAATTAATTACCACTAAATATTTAACGACAAGTTTTACTTGTTTCCTCACATTTGCAAAACCTGTTCTCGTGTTACTGAAATTAAAGCTGAATGATTTTCTGATTTTCGTCCACAAGCAGCAGTCTTTTCAAGGTATCATTAGTTCCTTCCTTAATTTGATACTGTGGATGTAGAATATGTCCACATAAATAAGTTCAACAGCGTCTAAAAATGGCTCTGAGCACTATGTGACTTAACTTCTGAGGTCATCAGTCGCATAGAACTTAGAACTAATGAAACCTAACTAACCTAAGGACATCACACACATCCATGCCCGAGGCAGGATTCGAACCTGCGACCGTAGCGGTCACGCGGTTCCAGACTGAAGCGCCTTTAACCGCACGGCCACACCGGCCTGCTCAACAGCGTCTGTTCAACTCTGGAACGAGAAACTCCCAATACTAATTTACACACTAAGCACTTCGTTCTGCCATATGAATACGACTGTAGCTGCAATTTTGTTGACGCGAATAACAAAGGCACTTACCTATTTTTCTCTCTTATTTCACGAGGGAGTCATTAGACATACACAAGGCTACTCAAAAACAAGGAACAGATTACAGACATTTATTGCTTGCAAACTATAAAACATCGAAACACAATTGCAACGTTCCTGGAAACAGAAAAGTTCAAATTTTCACGCATTCATTGTGAGCATCAACTATTACACGACAAATACCAAAACCGTGGCTCATTTCCTGCCGCACACGAAGCAGCTGGTCTGTCGTAACTGAATTCACAGCTTCAGAAGTGCGATGTCACAAACTTTCAAGAGTGTCAGGCATAGGTAACGTCGGACGTGCTTAGAGAATTTCTCTAAGCACGACCAACATTACCTGAATGACACCATTTTAGGACGTTCAATAGCAAGAGTAGGAGCAGAAGATGAACTTGGTTGCCAGTGGCCTCCCAGCTCTCCTGACGTCACACCTTTGACTTTTATCTGTGGAAGTAAAGTAAAAGACAGCGTTTTCATCCCCTTGTGCCAGACACTCTTGAAAGTCTGCGACATCGCATTGTTGAAGCTGTGAATACGATAACGAGAAACGAGCTGCTTCGTTTTGGGCAGGAAATGAGGCACTGTTTTCATATTTGTCGTGTAACGCATGGTGCTCACATTGAATACAAGAAAATTTAGCACTTCCCAGGAACGTTTAAATTGTGTTTCTGTCCTTTTTAGTTTCGAAGCAATAAATGTTTTAAATCAGTTCCTTCTTTTTGAATATCCCTGTATTAAACTTACCTGTCAGTGTAAGATATAGTGTACAGGGGGGCTATTCCGCTCATCTCAACTGTAAACGCTGTATAAAATGACCTGAAACCTTTTTAACCTGTTAAAAATCCGTCAACGTGTTACAATTATGTTATTTTCATTGTGAATACATTCCTGTAAATAAAATTTCGAACAAAGTATGAAACAAACATTTGAAAGCGGCAGAAACACAGTATATAAAATGATGGGGATGTTTCATCCAGTCAAGAAGCTATTCCGCGCAGTGTGTTTCAGTGTCAAAATCACAAGCACTTACGACATGCAGACTTTTTTCAGGGTTTTGCACCCAAATACTTCGTGAAAACATGTAGCATGTTGCTGCCACTTTGTCCAGAGGAGCTCCCTATAATGCTTGTTGCTGCCTGTTTCATTTCTTCCTCGGACAATGTAGCACTTGATGTTTTTTCCTTTTGCATATGGAGGCCATCTCGAAAGAGACCAAATAATTGTGTTCTTTAGAATTTCACAGTAAAACATCAGTTAATCTAATAACTTGACAGCAGAAATAGACCCACATGTAAGTGGGGAAATAGCCCCATGTGCAGACGTTCCTAAAGACATGGCAAATCAGACCTAGTGCAAAAAGTCAGCAGTATTTGTTGATGCACACACTGTATAACTTGTGTTCTTATAGTAGTAACAATAAGAATTTAAAATTTCACTTCATTCTGCATGATACACATAAATTTTTAAGCTTATATTCATTAACCATAGGAATAATCCATCGCAATTTGCTTACCTCTGGAGTTTGTCCTTCTGTTCTGTCGAAAATGTAACATAAAACACCCTTACTACAACCACAGGCGGCGACATAGAGGTACTGGCACACAATGAAGGGACGGGCCGGTGTGGCTGAGCGGATCTAGGTGCTTCTGTCTGGAACCGCGAGACCGCTATGGTCGCAGGTTCGAATCCCGCGTCGGGTATGGATGTGTGTGATGTCCTTAGATTAGTTAGGTTTAAGTAGTTATAAGTTCTAGGGGACTGATGACCTCAGATGTTAAGTCCTATAGCGCTCAGAGCCATGTGAACGTTTTGAACACACTGAAGGCAAAACGACCTGACTCTGACGCACCAGTGCACTGTTGCTAAATTACTTATTCCAGGCCAGCCCCGCCCAGTGAGTGGTATAACCCCGTGTACCCTATTGGGTGGTTACAATTAAAGTGCACCGGCTGGCCGAGCGGTTCTGGGCATTTCAGCCATGAACTGCACTGCTGCTGCGGTCGCAGGTTCGAATCCTGTCTCGGGCATGGATTTGTGAGATGTCCTTAGGTTAGTTAGGTTTACTAACTAACCTAAGGACATCTCACAAATCCATGCCCGAGACAGGATTCGAACCTGCGACCGTTGTCTAGGGGACTGATGACCTCAGATGTTAAGTTCTATAGTGCGTAGAGCCATTTGAACCATTTGAATTAAAGTGCAGGTCCAAGGGGAGGTCCAGTTTTGGATGTAATTACCATATGGCACGTGGTACATATTCTGATGTGTTAATGTGGAACCGATATACCCGATAAAAAATTAGTTCCAGTTTTAGTCACCTGGTGCACATCTTGTGCTGTGAGTGCAAGAAAGACTTTCAGAAACGTTGTAAGACGTATATATTTGAATTGTCTATTATCAAACCACAATTTACGAAAGATATTTATATTTTATTAATAGGATTAAGTAGTAATAATTAATATTTGTCATGCTGAAAATAATTGTGGTAGCAGGAAATGTCAGCACCAAAGAATTGTTGGCAAGAGAGACCGCACATTGATATAATTTTAAAAAGGACGGGAGAGACAGCGTATGGATACATTTTCAGAAAAGAGCGGGAAAGACCGCGCATTGATAGATTTTGTAATGGTTTCAGGGATTGTCTGCACCAGAAAGCATTGCTGGCAGAAGAGACCGCACTTTAGCGTTCGTACGAAGTCAGTAGTAAGCGAGATGTGAAGCGAGTCGGTAGCAGGTCTGAAGCGAGAGGTTGAGAGGAGCGGTGTGCCTGCCAGCCACTAGCTATGATTTACAAAACGTTATAAACGGATGTACAGAGACATCAGCTACCTATCATCATAAGAGGAACTAATAATATTGAATTAATCTTTTGATAAACTCAAGACTACTGAAGATGTGTTTGCGCATTGCTAGTTGTAAGCTTAATGTAAAAACTAAGTCCCATTTGTACGTTTGTAAAATCATTTCACTCAGTATATAATTAATTTTTGCCAGAAATATTGCATTACTGATCATAATCTATCTCAAAAACCATCAACGTAAAACTTCGCAAAATTTTTTGTTGTCAAGAAAAAGTTTATCTATGAATTACGTAACTACAGTGAAATTAATTAAAGAATAACGTCAGCTTTGGTAATAAATACATCCACTTATTATGACAGCCCACCAGCAGTTAACAGAGTACAGTAAAACAGAGAACGTATATTCGTGTCGCCGTTCGATGTAGCAGTCAGATGGCGATCCAGTAACAGTAAAAAGGTAAGGAACAGTTTTGGGTTATTGCAGGTAACGAGTGAGGGCCACGACGCCAACATATTCTATGTTTCGTCGAAATAATCAGAAAATAACTTTTAACAAGCAGCATTTAAATTTATATGCGAAGATTGAGAAAGAGGATTAATTTCAAAGGTAAGATTTCATTTGTTATTATTAAGCAAAATGTAGAAATCCTAAGGGAAGGCTTCATAGGTTATTGTAAAAGGGAAGGTTGCGTAACAATAGAGATGTAGAGGAGACGGGAAGGTTTCAACGTTTCCGTAGGGATTGAATAAGGAGTGTGACTCGGGCAGAAAAGGTCAGACAAGTGAAATTATTAATCACCGCTTACACAGTTTGTTGAGTGAGGAGCGGAGACGTCGACGAGAAGACTACAGCGCTAGATTTGCCTCTGGTGGCTAAAATTAGAACTAATTTCTTCCAGTGTAGTTCTGTTCCGCATTACCGCAGTAGCATATCATACACATTTTGGTCCTCTATGATAATTACAGCCGACACTGGACATCCGTGACTATCTGCATTTTAATTATAACCACCAGGTTTATTTTTAGGCAGCAATACTGCACGGTTTACGTTAATTCTGCACTTTATAGCCACTTTCGCCTGTGTTGTAGGAAGCTTTTTAAATCGGTGTTATCGAAAGCGGAGAGTATTCCACCTCTGACAGCCACACGCGATTAGCTCTGTCACGGTACTGGCAATCAATCATTAACGGCCGCAGACACCTATTCTCACTGGACGCTTCACACTCCGTTGGAACTCTTTGATGGTGAACGCGAAACGAAACCTGACGGGGCAGTCGCTCGTCCCCTGGAGAATTACCCGTTGATGGGCAATCATAATTACCCGCAGAGCGACTCGCACCCCATTCGCACGCCGCGTCGCCGCAGCCGCGCGGCCTGCCCGCGGTCAACAAGTGTCCGGCTGCTGTCACCGGGTCGATACTATTCATTAGCGGTGCATTCAGCCCGGCGGGCGGCGTGATGCACGGCTTGCTTACTGAGGTGCGTGCGGCTGAATGGGGACCGATGACGGGCAGCGGGCGGGCCGTACACGAGCCGCCGGGCCGGGCGTGGGCGGTGCGGGAGAGCTCTGCAGCGGCCTCCAGTGTGTTATGCGCGGCAGACACACTGCCGCGTCACGTTTCTGCTCGTAATTAGTGTTCAGTCGTGGCCAGTGGAAGGCGCTCGTGACGACCTCTCGATACTGCTGCTAGGTTGGGTCTTTGGAGACATGTCAACGAAATTCTGCTAATGAGGAGAACACGGCAAGTGCCATCAGCCGGTTTTCCAGGAACTTCGCACAGTGGAACAGGAGTCAAAATAGGCGAACACGTGTCTCGGCTTATTCGTACACACTCCATCGTTTCTGGAAAACGACGTCCATAATTTTCCGGGTACTTTCACGCTACCTTCTGTTATTAACGCACGGTATCCCCAATCGAAATGGCGACTCTGTGGTTGGCGCAGTTGTTTTTTAAATTTGCGCCCCATTTTTTAAGCCCGATTATTGTTTTCATTTGTTTTATTTTATTTTTATTGTTTTCATTTATCTACCCATTTACGTAGACCGCTACTACACGAATGTTTCTGATTAAATGACTGGATACAAAGGCGTTATCTTAGTTGTAAAATTACAACTGTATTTCACAGTAAGTTTAACACATTTATAATATAATATATGTGTGTGGTATGTTGAGGTATTATGTTCGATTCTCATATCAGTTCTGATGTTAATTCTCATGTGTTGTTCATTCTTCGGGAAGATTTAGGGCTTCCCCTAGGATTACACCGACCGCAGAAACCTTCGAAACACAGATATTCCGACTACTATGATCCTCACGCGAAGCCGTGTTTGTCACAGTAACAGTTCTACGTACGAATATCACTCGGGAAAGAAACGTCGTTAACAATGGTGAAGATTTGACGTATTGGCAATAATCTCGTGGCAAACCATAGATAACGGATCACTTTTCTGAAAACTGGCGCTTTTCGTTAATTATGAACCAGGATGCACTGCACGAATTTCACCAAAAATAAATTTCAGGTAATTTTCTCAAACTTATTTCTTTAATTCATTCGTGTGAAATACAATTACTTGATGAATAAGGAAAACGTTATGTAATATACAATGGAGAACATTCGTGTAGCATAAAAGAAAGAAAATGAAAGTAATAAACTGGTGCCGATGGCGGGCGCAAAATCAAAAAGCCGCGACGCTAAACATTGTGTACCACCACTTCCTCTGAGGATTTCGTGCCGTAAAAAAGACATAACGTGTCTCCGCTTCTTCTGACGTCTCTTGTACTCAGCGAAGTTTCCAGGAAATCGGGCCACGGCACTTGCAATATTCTGCTTGTAGGACAAATACACTACTGGCCATTAAAATTGCTACGCCAAGAAGAAACGCAGATTATAAACGGGTATTCATTGAACAAATATATTATATTAGAAATGACATGTGATTACATTTTCACCCAATTTGGGTGCATAGATCCAGAGAAATCAGTACCCAGAACAACCACCTCTAGCCATGATAACGGCTTTGAAACGCCAGGGCATTGAATCAAACAGAGCTTCGATGGCGTGTACAGGTACAGCTGCCCATGCAGCTTTCACAGCATACCACAGTTCATCAAGAGTAGTGACTGACGTATTGTGACGAGCCAGTTCTTCGACCACCATTGACCAGACGTTTTCAATTGATGAGAGATCTGGAGAATGTGCTGGCCAGGGCAGCAGTCAAATATTTTCTGTATCCAGAAAGGCCTGTATAGGACCTTCTACATGCGTTTGTGCACTATCCTGCTGAAATGTAGGGTTTCGCAGGGATAAAATGAAGGGTAGAGCCACGGGTCGTAACACATCTGAAATGTAAGGTCCACTCTTCAAAATACCGTCAATGCGAACAAGAGGTGACCGAGACGTGTAACCAATGGCACCCCATACCATCACGTCGGGGGATACGCCAGTATGGCGATGAGAAATACACGCTTCCAATGTGCGTTCACCGCGATGTCGCCAAACACGGATGCGACCATCATGATGCTGTAAACAGAACCTGGATTCATCCGAAAGAATGACGTTTTGCCATTCGTGCACCCAGCTTCGTCGTTGAGTACACCATCTCAGGCGCTCCTGTTTGTGATGCAGCATCAAGGGTAACCGCAGGCATTGTCTCCGAGCTGATAGTCCCCGCTGCTGCAACGTCGTCGAACTGTTCGTGCAGATGGTTGTTGTCTTGCAAACGTCCCCATCTGTGGACTCAGGGATCGAGACGTGGCTGCACGATCCGTTACAGCCATGCGGATAAGATGCCTGTCATCTCGACTGCTAGTGATAGGAGGCATCTGGGATCCAGCACGGCGTTCCGTATTACCCTCCTGAACCCACCGATTCCATATTCTGCTAACAGTCATTGGATCTCGATCAACGCGAGCAGGAATGTCGCGATACGATAAACCGCAATCGCGATAGGCTACAATCTTACGTTTATGAAAGTCGGAACGGGATGGTACGCATTTCTCCTCCTTATACGAGGCATCACGATAACGTTTCACCAGGCAACGCCAGTCAATTGCTGTTTGTGTATGAGAAATCGGTTGGAAACTTTCCTCATGTCAGCACGTTGTAGGTGTCACCACAGACGCCAACCTTGTGTGAATTCTCTGAAAAGCTAATCATTTGCATATCACAGCATCTTCTTCCTGTCGGTTAATTTTCGCGTCTGTAGCACGTCATCTTCGTGATGTAGCACTTTTAATGGCCAGTAGCGTACATCACACCCAAGAGGCAAGGTGAGTGGTCCTCGGCAAGAACAGTGACAACTCAAAAATGCAATACTTGTGAAATTCGACTTAAGGCATAAATTCTATAGAACTTTTATTCAGATAGTGTAGGCTTCATTTAAATGTTTCCGCGCGGTGTAGCCTTGGGGTTTCAGGGGTCTTGTCGCGGTTTACGCGGGTCCTCCCGTCGGAGGGTCGAGTCCTCGCTTGGGCATTGATGTGTGTGTGTGTGTTGTTCTTAGCGTAAGATAGTTTAAGTTAGATTAAGTAGTGTGTAAGATTAGGGACCGATGACCTCAGCAGTTTGGTCCCATATGATCTGACCACAAATTTCAAAATTTTTCCTTTAAATTTCAGCTAAATGCGAGGTGATTCGAAAGGAAAGAACTGGTTTCAGTTCTTTAATAGAGACAAACTATTAACGACAGAAACACATTGCACGTGTCATTGGGTAGAGGAAGGTATAAAGTGTTATGGTCGCACAGACACTGTACCATAGACTCAACATGAACATCACGTTTTGCTCGAGAAACATCTAAACGGAATTCTTCTATTTCATTCACACACGAAGTATGGATCCTTGTTTACTGAATCGACAGCTTCAACAATTCGATGTTTCCTGTCTTGAAGAGTATCTGCCATATGCGGGACAAAAATTTTGTCTTTTATGCACCCCCACAGGAAAAAATCGCAAAGTGTGGGGTCTGGTGACCTGGGAGACCAAAAGCAATGAACAAGTCGTTGTTGTCCATCTCTTCTTGTTCAACGTGGTGGGATGGTGTTGTTAAGATACCGCCTCACCACTAGGGGAAAGTGCGGCGGGGCGAAGTCGTGCATAAAAATGAAATCATTGGAATCTTCGTGAAGGTGAGGAAACAAGAAGTCTTGCTGAATGTCCAGATATTGCAGTCCTGTTGCGCTTACCTCTGCAAGAAACGAAGTTCCATAAACTTCGTTAACATAAACGGCACAAAAAACCTCAGTTTCGGTTAATCTCCTTCATGTTCGACGACGACCCTAGGATTTTCTGAACCTCACATAATTACATTAAGGCGGTTAACTTTATCCGATATACGAAAGTTCGATTTGTCCGAAAAGACACTTTTTTTTAATTTTTTCAGTGTCTCCCTGGATTCTTCTGTGCCAGCCCAGAGTAGCACTTGTAAGCTACGTCCTCAATTATTTGCTGGACGAATTCCAGTTTCGTGCTCCACGACAATTTTCATCCTATACGGTTCCCTCAGTTACCATATGAATGATAACCTGTCGTCTCTTACTACTGCATGTTACTGGTAAGATCGGCTACGCAAAATATCTCTTTACTTATTCCCTAACTCATAAGAATGACTCTGCAAGTAGGGGCTAAGTTTGCTTTCATGCAACAAGTACCAAACACAAAATTTCTGATTATTGAGCCCAATTTATGTAAACATTGATTAATTAAACTGATAAAAAGGCGCCACCTCAAAGATCATTTGATGATTTAATAAAATACCAGTCCATATATTGGATATACTGTAAAACAATCAGGGTGAATTTCATTGAAACATTGCTAAGAGGAGG
This sequence comes from Schistocerca cancellata, assembly GCF_023864275.1. Classification (NCBI taxonomy): domain Eukaryota; kingdom Metazoa; phylum Arthropoda; class Insecta; order Orthoptera; family Acrididae; genus Schistocerca; species Schistocerca cancellata. The sequence continues at coordinate 304,534,878 of NC_064633.1, read as the reverse complement.
TGCAAGCTGACTAACTGTGAAGATCTGACTAGGGCGTGGAGTGGCGCTGTGAGAAGTAATAACAAAGAATTTAGCAATAATTCACATTTAGTTTCTCATTAACAGTAACGCACACATGAGGAGATAGAGAAGATCCAAAGAAGAGCGGCGCGTTTCGTCACAGGGTTATTTGGTAACCGTGATAGCGTTACGGAGATGTTTAACAAACTCAAGTGGCAGACTCTGCAAGAGAGGCGCTCTGCATCGCGGTGTAGCTTGCTCGCCAGGTTTCGAGAGGGTGCGTTTCTGGATGAGGTATCGAATATATTGCTTCCCCCTACTTATACCTCCCGAGGAGATCACGAATGTAAAATTAGAGAGATTAGAGCGCGCACGGAGGCTTTCAGACAGTCGTTCTTCCCGCGAACCATACGCGACTGGAACAGGAAAGGGAGGTAATGACAGTGGCACGTAAAGTGCCCTCCGCCACACACCGTTGGGTGGCTTGCGGAGTATAAATGTAGATGTAGATGTAGATGTAGAAAGTGAAAATATAGTGCGTAGGATGCTAGTGCGTGCCTCGATACATGGCACATTATACAACGCAGCATCTGGACCGATACACGTGGGGCAAGACTACTAAATTACTGGATACGATTTATCTAGATCAAACACACCACGTTCACATTGGTTACTCACACAAAGAAAGTTAGGATTTCGGAAAAAATTCTTCTCTATTCCACATGTAAGATCAATGCGTCATAGCGCGACTGCCTTTACGGTCAGTTTCAGAGAACAAAGTCCACTTCTAAATTTCCCTACAACTCAATAACGTTTTAAAAAAGTTTACCAAATAAGAACACATCTACTCCGTCATGAAACTGAAGGTTCGATTTGAACACGAGAGGTGTTTACGTCGAACTCGCGCTTCACGGTGTACACACAAACCCACGTGGTGCACCAGAGTACGGGCTACTAAGTCCGTGGGAATGAATCACAAACTTGACGGTAAATTAAAGAAAATTTAACCCAAGCATTCCACAAAGTACTCAACACATTCATACGTAATACGCTTAACTAACTATAGCTGTAGATCATGTCATGGCACCGCTCGCCAACGCCAAGTTACAAATGCCCAAAAAATCTCATCGAATAAACCTAATTTTACTGAAATTAACACCGTTCCCTGATTGAATTAGTTGATGCGGAATGATTATCAATGCCACGCTCCAGAGCGACTACCGGAAACTTAAACAAAGCTCTCACACATTTCAATTCAGCAAGCAGAGATGCTACTCAGAGCATCCGTACTCACCGGCGTCCTAGGTAAGAGTAACCTAAGCGTCTCTCCACACAGGGTGGCGGGAAGGGCTCAGAGAGCGTAAGCGGTTTCTACATGTACCACCCTCACAATGGCTGCTGACCACTAGCAACTAATGCCTCCTCAGATCCAACGTAGCCGTATTCGAAGCTCTACACAATGGTTGGCTGCACTGCTCTTAACATTCTTAGAACCACGTAGCTGCTCACATGGAGCGGTTATACATGTAAGTTATTCCCTGCTATGTAAACTGATGTCCTGCAATCCTCACTCTTCTTCTTGACAGTGTTTTCCATATATTCCTATCCCCAAGGATTATATAATTATGTGGAGAACCTTCTCATGCCTTACCTTATCATTATACCTGATTTTCAACGTTCTTCTGTAGCATCATAGCGAAAATGGTCCCATTCTCTTCTTTTCCGGTTTTCCCAAAATCCATGTTCCACTATCCTAAAATGGTGTGCTGGTAACGTTCATCTCAGAAGTTTGTTCCTTCAATTAAGGTCTCTGTTTGGTACTAGCAGATTTCTTTCGGCAGGAAATGCCTATTCTTCCAGTGTTAAAAAATGGTTCAAATGGCTCTGAGCACTATGGGACTTAACATCTGAGGTCATCAGTCCCCTAGAACTTAGAACTACTTAAAACTAAGTAACCTAAAGACATCACACACATCCATGTCCGAGGCAGGATTCGAACCTGAGAACGTAGCGATCGCGCCGTTCCAGACTGTAACGCCTAGAACCGCACTGTCACACCAGCCGGCTTTTCCCAGTCTTACTTTACTCTTTATGTCCTCCTTGCTTCGGAAGTCATGGTTTAATTTGCAGCCAAGGAACCAGACTTCCTTAACTTCACCAACTTCGTGACCATCAAACCTATTATTAAGTTCCTCGCTTTTCTCATCTCTGCTTCTTTTCACTATTATCGTCTTCCTTCGTTTTACTCTCAGTCCATATTTTTTATTCATTCCATTCAGCAGATCCTGGAATTCATTTTCACTTTCACGGAGGATAGCGATGTCTTCAGCGAATCTTATCATTGATATCCTTTCTCCCTGAATTTTAATCCTACTTATCATTGCCTCTTCGATGTATGGATCAAACAACAGGGGCGAAAGGGTACATACCTATCTTACAACCTATCCAGTGCTAGCACTTCGTACTTGGTTCTCCACTCTCATTATTCTCACTTGGTTCTTCTGTTCCATATTACCCGTCTTTCATAACAGATTACCCCTGTGTTTCTCTGAATTTCGATCGTCTTGCACTGTTTGATATTGTACAACACTTCGACAAATCCTACGAGCGTTCCTTGATTTTTCTTCAGTATTGCCAGCGTAATCAACCGAAACGTCGGAATTGCCTCTCTGGTGCCTTTTCCTTTTCCAAAGCCAAACTGATCGCCATCTAACACATTCTCAGTTCTGTTTTCCACTATTCTGTATATTATTCTTGCCAGCAACTTGGCTGCATGAGCTGATAAGTCGACTGTGCGGTAATTCTAGGACTTGTCGGCTATTGCAGTCTTCGGATGATGTTTTTCCGAAAGTCAGATTGTATATCGTCAGATTAATAGTCAATACACCAATAGTCGTTTTGTTGCTACTTCCCCAAACCATTTTACAAATCCTGATGGAATGTTATCGATCTCTTCTGTGTTATTTCATTTTAAGCCCTGCGAAGAACTTTAAAATTCTGATTCTAACACTGGATCCCCTATCTCTTTTATATCGAGAACTGATTCTTCTTCTATCACGTCGTCAGGCAAGTCCTCCCTCTCATGCCTTCAATATATTCTTTCCACCTAGCCGCTAATTCATCTCTATTTCACAGTGGTATTGCAGTCTTATTGTGACAGCCATTGCGTTTGGCTTCAGCGAAGGTTGTTTTGACTTTCCTAAATGTTTAGTCAGTCCCTCAGACAATCGTTTCGTTTTCGATTTTTCACAGTTTTCATACAGCCATTTCCCTTTAGCTTCCCTACACTTCCGATTTATTTAATTCCTAATTAGCACGTATTTCTGTATTCCTGAATTTTCTTTAACAATTTTGTACTTCCTTATTGCAACGATCAACTGAAGTATTTCTTCTGTTACCCGTGGTTTCTTCACAGTTACCCTCTTTTCAGCGACTATTTTCCTTCCAACTTCTGTGATTGCCCTTTGTAGGGATGGCCATTTCTCTTCAACTGAACTGCCTACTGAGCTATTCCTTATCGCATTATCTATAGCCTCACAGCATTTCAAGCGCACTTTGTCACTCCTAAGTACTTTCGTATTCCCCTTCTATGCGCATTGATTCATCCTTCAGACTACTATTTATTCTTAGCAAATTGTAATTTGAGTCTGTATCTGCTCTTGTCTATGCCTTACAATCTAATATCCCATTTCGAAGTCTCTGTTTGACCATGATGTAATCCAAATGAAATCTTCCCGCATCTCCCAGACTTTTTCACGTATACCTCCGCCTCTTGTGATTCTTGAACAGAGTGTTCTCTACTACTTACTGAAATTTATTGGAGACCTCAGTAAATACTTATCGTCTCTCATTCCTGGCACCAAGCCCATATTCTCCAGGATCCCTTTCTTCTACTCCTTCCCGTGTAACAGCATTACAATCCCAATGACTATCAGATTTTCATCTCCCTTTACGTACTGAATTATCCGTTCAATATCCTCATATACTTTCCGTATTTTTCCATTTTAACCTTCCGACGTCGGCATGTTTAGCTGAAAAATCGTTGTCGGTGTAGGTTTGATGTCGAGTCTGCTGAGAACCACCCTATCACTGAACTGTTCACAGTGATACACTCTCTTCCTATTCATAATGAATCCTGCTCCCGTTTCACCATTTTCCGTCGCCGTTGATATTACCCTGTACTCATCTGACCAGAAATTCTTCTCTTCTATCAATTTCGGCCGGCCGCTGTGGCCGAGCGGTTCTAGGCGCTTCAGTCTGGAACCACGCGACCGCTACGTTCACCGGTTCGAATCCTGCCTCGGGCATGGATATGTGAGATGTCCTTGGTTAGTTAGATTTAAGTAGTTCTATGACCTCAGACGTTAAGTCTCATAGTGCTCAGAGCTATTTGAACCATTATTCTTTCCATTTCACATCTCTGACACCCGCTGCATCTAGACTGAGCCTTTGCACTACCCTTTTCAAATCTTCTATAACCCTTAACACGTTCGGGCTTCAGACATTTTACGCCCTGACTCATAGGATGTTATCCTTTCGTTGGTTATTCAGTCTTTTTCTCATGGTCTGCTTCTGCTTGGCAGTGCCCTCCCGGAGGTCCGAATGGAGGACTTACCAAAATCAGTATAGAGATCATCATGACACATTTCAATTACAGGCCACATGTCCTATGGATATACATTATATGCCTTTATACAATGGTTTCAACTGCCTTCCTCATGTTCATGCCATTTATACTTACTGATTCTTCCACCTTTAGGGGCAGCTTACTATCCCACGTCTCTTTGGTGTATTCGGCATGTTACTACAAACAAACAACAGCGCTGCTGCGTCAAAACTTTGAACCTTCCTCTACCCAGTGACATGAGCAATGCGTTTTCTGTAATAAACCACTGAAAACTGTTGTTTCTTTTTGAATCGCCCGGTAAGTGGGAGTAATTTCTACTGTATGTTTCCTGCACGTTGGGCTACTTTGCACGTATTTTCGATTTGTGTCACTTTTATTGAAGATGTGCAATATTATACAGCTCTAAATACGAGGGGTAGTCACAGAGCTTTTATTAATATCAGAAAAGATGAAGTTTCGTAATTCTTTTACAGATAAATTTCTGCAGCTCCAGTATAAATTTTAATATAGGCACCATAATATGTCTGTAGAAGGGCAAAACAAAGTGTCGCAGTCACGCTGTAACCTTAGTTTGAATCAGAAACCCTTGTAACACACCATCGTGTCCAATTAGGTTATAAATATAGAGAATCCACAATGATATCACATAAGTAAGGTCTTAGTTTAACAGTATAGTTTCCTAGCCTGAACGTCTAGAGCAGAAAATTGTATAGGCAGTGTTTCATGGACTATGCGAAAACTCGAAAACTGCCATAAAGTCATAACTATACAGGGCTAAGTAGGACGTCAGATAAGCAAGGTCTTAGTTTAAAAACTAATTTTCTTATATTTTATTATTGTGTCTAGAACGGAACACTGTGTTACAATTGATTGGTGCATTATGACTAAACAAAACATGTAGGGCTTCGAAGCGTCTCAGATACGCTGTCAGAGAAAAACCCTTAATGTTAAGAGTATTGATAAAGAAATGAGTAAGTTCTCCGCGAAATTGGTTATGAAAGCAATACGTCAAAATGCTAACTAGAAGAGAAAGGCTGATAGGACAAATGTTAATACGATGGGAAGTAGGCCTCCAATCGTAACAGAGGGAGCCATAGAAGGAAAAAAGTCCAGGGCAAGACAGAAATTCGAACATCTCTAGTAAATAATTCAGAACATTGATTTGAATTACAAATCTGAGTTAGAGACATTAGCACGGGAAAGGAAATCCAGGCTCGTAGTAGCTGCAGGGCAGTCGGCTGAAGACTGATCATTACAGAACATAATCTACAATTTGCGACAAAGAAACTGAGGATGTGTTCGATGGTGGACAGTTTGGCGTTAGGAAAGGTAAAGGCATTAGAGAGACGACTCTGACGTTGCAGTTGGCAATGGAGACAACACATGTTCGTAAGACTTGTAGACCAGGAAAAAGCGTTTGAGAGTGTAAAATGCTGCAAGATGTCCGAAATTCAGAGAAAAAACGGGGTAAGCTAGATGGAAATGTATACAAGAAACAGTAGGGAACAATAAGAGTAGAAGACCTATTACGAAGCCCTCAGATTAAAATGGATGTAAGACAGGGATGAGGTGCTTCACCCATGCTATACAGTCAATACATCGAAGAAGCAGTGATGGAAATAAAAGAAAGATATAAGTGAGGGATTAAAATTCAAAGTGAAGCAGTATCAATGATAAGATTCACCGATGGCGTTGCTATCCTCTGTGAAATTCAAGAAGAATTAGAGGATCGGCTGAATGGAATTAACAATCTAATGAGTACCGAATACCTACTGAGAGTTAATCGAAGAAAGACGAAAGTAACGAGAAGTAGCAGAAATGAGAACAGTGAGAAACTTAACATCATAATTTGTCCAGTTGGTAGAGCACTTGCCCGCGAAAGGCAAAGGTCCCGAGTTCGAGTCTCGGTCGGGCACACAGTTTTAATCTGCCAGGAAGTTTCGTATCATAATTTGTGATCACGCAGCGGATGACATTTAGGAATTCTGCTACCTAAGCAGCAAAATGTCGCATGACAGGCGGAGCAGGGAGGACATAAAAAGCAGACTAGAAATGGCAAACAGAACATTCCGTGCCAAGTTTACCAGTATCAAAAATTGGCCTTCATTTGAAGACGAAATTTTTGACAACCAGGAAAGAAGAGAACAGAAACATTTATGCTATGGTGCTACAGAAGAAAATTAGCTGTACTGATAAGGTAAGGAATGAGAAGGTTACCCGAAGAATTGGTGAGGAAAGGATTGCGTGGAATACACCGACAAGGCAAAGGGACAGGATAATAGGGCATCTGTTAAGACATCAGGGAATGACTTCCTTGGTACTAGAGGGAGATGTAGAGGGCAAACACTGTAGAACAAGACAGAGACTGGAATACAGGCTGGAATACCTCCAGCAAATGATTGAGGACGTAGGTGGCAAGTGATACCTTGAAATAAAAATGTTATCACAGGAGAGGACTTCTTGTCGGGCCGCACCAAACTGGTCAGAAGAATGACGAGTCAGAAAAGATTACGTCAACGGAAATCTTGGAAAGGAAAAGTTTCAATCTTCCAGGATGTTTCACTGAGGGTATTCTCCAATGCAGAGTGAAAGAATGACCCCAGGGACTTGTCCTTGGGCGTGTAGACAGTGGTAGCAGGTGGTAGTTATAATACCTATGAACAGCTGGTCATGTGCGCAAGGAACTATTGCTGTAAAGGCAGATTACAAAAACTTGTACAGTTTTGTTGCAGCACAAATCCCTTTCCGTCGACAGTTTTGAAATTCCCTGCTTAGCCTGCAGGACAGGACAGATAGAAAAAATTGTGGAAAGGGGCCAAAATAAGGGGATGTCAGTTACATTCAAACATACAACTTTATTATTTGATCAAACATTATAAGAGTCTAAAAAAATTTCTTAAACACACAGCTTTAATCTTTGGGCTGAAAGCCACTTCAATTTAAAAACGGCTAAAGGTCAATAAATTAAAACGCAATCATAATGAGAAATTTAAAAGGCAAGCCCTATCTTAAAACAGTTCTTTAGTTAGGCTGAAGGAAACAAATTCAAATCGGCTGAAGGCCGAAGGCATACAAATTCAAAAATATTTTAAAATGCCCAAGGGCTTACGTGAAACAGTACTTTGAACAAGGCTCAAGGCCCCAAGAGTAAAACACCTCTAATTTATAAAACAAAACGGCTAGAAGCCATACAAGTACCAACAACAAGAACAAATTAAAAAAAATAAGGCAGTACACACAAGGGCGCCCAGATGTTCGAGGGTCGGCATGAAATTCAAACACTAACGCTCGCTTAGGTGAGACAGGCAGTCGGGCCAATCATTCACGATCCAACGACAACCCAATCGACCACAGTCAGCGGACCCATCGACAAGATAACTTCCACTTCACCCGATCAGGGCACAACAGGGAGTTCAACGGAGCAACGCAGAAGATAATGGCGCTCACAACCAATCATACAAGGAGCTATCAAACTACACACTGTGCTGGGCAGCAACAACATGGTGAGGAAACTACACTGCCTGAAATTTATGTCAACGCCCAGGGCAGGTAACCGGAACGTTAACGGCCACAAGGCGGAGAATCCGCCCGTGCAATTCAGTTCAAATAACCAAATACAGTGAAACTCCAACGGAGGGTGGCTAGAATTTTCCAACTTAAAACCACGTTGTTGCTCGCGGGAATATCCCAACAGCCGACAACTAACTCCAATCGACATAATGTGAACAGTCTTGACTTGCTGGTAGGTTAAATCAAAACTCAATTTTCGTGTCCAGGGTTGGTGAGCCAAGGACCCGTAGCAATGGGAACAGCACCACACTCTCCGACACCGCATAGAGACCGCCAGAGGGCCCTGGCCAAACTACGCCTCGCCGAGAATTCTTCACTGCTCCACGCCAACCGCCCGACTCCTAAGAGCCGGTACACCGACAACATTTAAAATAACTTGTCAACCAAAATCACACAAACTACACACAGTTTCACGGTCACTTTCACGAAGAACCAGACAATGCTAACGGCAGTGACTGTACAATAACAGGGACGAATCGCGCTTCGGCACACACAGCCAACACATAAGACATCGCCGGCCAAATACACGTCGTCCTCCAAGGCGACTGACCGATGACCAACCAAAGTCGTCGCCACTCCAATCAAGTGTGTCAGCAACCGTCGGGCGAGTCATGGCGGTCCGGACCTTACGGCTGCCATGCCCCGACTGAACTTGTGCCGCGAGCCAAACACTGCTAGGTCCGAACTAACTGATGGCACATTTCAACTGACTGGTCGACACACGATGACCGGGAAGAAATAGCATTTCAGCAAAGATAATACGGCAGGGCTTATATCGATAAGCGCTGCTGCTGCCACTCACGGGCCGGCAAAGCAGCAACTCAGTAACACAAGTAACAGAAACTAACATAACGAGGTGGCAGTACGGCAGAAACAGGATGTTAAATAAGATATGGTATTATTATTATTTTGGTATACACTGACCAATGTACACTCCTGGAAATGGAAAAAAGAACACATTGACACCGGTGTGTCAGACCCACCATACTTGCTCCGGACACTGCGAGAGGGCTGTACAAGCAATGATCACCCGCACGGCACAGCGGACACACCAGGAACCGCGGTGTTGGCCGTCGAATGGCGCTAGCTCCGCAGCATTTGTGCACCGCCGCCGTCAGTGTCAGCCAGTTTGCCGTGGCATATGGAGCTCCATCGCAGTCTTTAACACTGGTAGCATGCCGCGACAGCGTGGACGTGAACCGTATGTGCAGTTGACGGACTTTGAGCGAGGGCGTATAGTGGGCATGCGAGAGGCCGGGTGGACGTACCGCCGAATTGCTCAACACGTGGGGCGTGAGGTCTCCACAGTAAATCGATGTTGTCGCCAGTGGTCAGCGGAAGGTGCACGTGCCCGTCGACCTGGGACCGGACCGCAGCGACGCACGGATGCACGCCAAGACCGTAGGATCCTACGCAGTGCCGTAGAGGACCGCACCGCCACTTCCCAGCAAATTAGGGACACTGTTGCTCCTGGGGTATCGGCGAGGACCATTCGCAACCGTCTCCATGAAGCTGGGCTACGGTCCCGCACACCGTTAGGCCGTCTTCCGCTCACGCCCCAACATCGTGCAGCCCGCCTCCAGTGGTGTCGCGACAGGCGTGAATGGAGGGACGAATGGAGACGTGTCGTCTTCAGCGATGAGAGTCGCTTCTGCCTTGGTGCCAATGATGGTCGTATGCGTGTTTGGCGCCGTGCAGGTGAGCGCCACAATCAGGACGGCATACGACCGAGGCACACAGGGCCAACACCCGGCATCATGGTGTGGGGAGCGATCTCCTACACTGGCCGTACACCACTGGTGATCGTCGACGGGACACTGGATAGTGCACGGTACATCCAAACCGTCATCGAACCCATCGTTCTACCATTCCTAGACCGGCAAGGGAACTTGCTGTTCCAACAGGACAATGCACGTCCGCATGTATCCCGTGCCACCCAACGTGCTCTAGAAGGTGTAAGTCAACTACCCTGGCCAGCAAGATCTCCGGATCTGTCCCCCATTGAGCATGTTTGGGACTGGATGAAGCGTCGTCTCACGCGGTCTGCACGTCCAGCACGAACGCTGGTCCAACTGAGGCGCCAGGTGGAAATGGCATGGCAAGCCGTTCCACAGGACTACATCCAGCATCTCTACGATCGTCTCCATGGGGAATAGCAGCCTGCATTGCTGCGAAAGGTGGATATACACTGTACTAGTGCCGACATTGTGCATGCTCTGTTGCCTGTGTCTATGTGCCTGTGGTTCTGTCAGTGTGATCATGTGATGTATCTGACCCCAGGAATGTGTCAATAAAGTTTCCCCTTCCTGGGACAATGAATTCACGGTGTTCTTATATCAATTTCCAGGAGTGTAGATTTTGTCTCAATAGCTATACTAAATATACAATACAAACACTTCAAAAAAAGAATTGCGTCACCTCGGTTCCGAGAGTTTCGGAACCTGTGCAGAAAATTGGAATAGGGATCAACATAAACATCTTTTCCGCCCTTTTAATTGCTCATGAGAAACACACAATGCATTTAGTACCACCATACAGCGAGACCTTCAAAGGTAGTGGTCCAGATTGCTGTGTCTCCAGATTGCGGTATCTCTAATAACCAGTAGCACGTCCTCTTGTATTGATGCAGGCCTGTGTTCGTCGTGACATACTATCCACAAGTTCATCAAGGCACGCTTGTTCCATATTGTCCCAATCCTCAACGGTGATTCGGGGTAGATCCCGCAGATTGGTTGATGGGTCACGTCCTCCATAAACAGCCCTTTCCAGTTAATCCCAAGCACGTTCGATGGGGTTCATGTCTGGAGAACATGCTAACCACTCTGGTCAAGCGATGTCGTTATCCTGAAGGAAGTCCTCCACAAGATGTGCCTGATTGTGGGCATGAATTGGAGTCCATGAAGATGAATGCCTCTCCAATATGCTGTCGATATGGTTGCAATATCGGTCGGAGGATGGCACTGACTTATCATACAGGCGTTACGGCGTCTTCCGTGACGACCAGCGGCGTACGTCGGCTTCATATAATGCCACCCTAAAACAGCAGGGAACCTCCACCTTGCTGCCCTCAAAAAATGTTCAAAGGTGTGTGAAATCTTATGGGACTTAACTACTAGGGTCATCAGTCCCTAACCTTACACACTACTTAACCTAAATTATTCTAAGGACAAACACACACACCCATGCCCGAGGGAGGACTCGAAACTCCGCCGGGACTTGCTGCACTCCCTGGACAGTGTGTCTAAGGCGTTCAGCCTGACCGGGTTGCCTCCAATCACGTCTCCGACGATTGTCTCGTTGAAGGCATATGTGACACTCATCGGTGAAGACAACGTGATGCCAATCCTGAGCTGTCCATTCGGCATGCTGTTGGGCCCCTCTGTACCGCGCTGCATGGTGTCGTGGTTGCAAAGATGGACCTCGCCATGGACGACGGGAGTGAATTTGCGCATCATGCAGCCTATTGCGCACAGTTTGAGTCGTAAATCGACGTCCTGTGGCTGCGGGAAAAGCATTATTCAACATGGTGGCGTTGCTTTCAGGACCCCTCCGAGCCATAATCCGTAGGTACCCTTCATACACTGCATTACTAGCCCTTGGGCAGCCTGAGCAAGGCACGTGATTGACAGTTCCTGTCTCTCTGTATCTGCTCAATGTCCGAACAACATCGCTTTGGTTCACTCCCAGACGCCTGGACACTTACCTTGTTGAGAGCCCTTCCAGGCACAAAGTAACAATGCGGACGCGGTCGAACAGCGGTATTGACTGTCTAGGCATGGTTGAACTACAGACAACACGAACCGTGTAACTCATTACTGGTGGAATGACTGTAATTGATAAGCTGTTTGACCCTTTCCCATCCCCCTCTCCCCGTCAAATAGGCGCTGCTCATGCATGGTCGTTTACATCTTTGGGCAGGTTTAGTGACTTCTCTGAACAGTCAAAGCCGGCCGGTGTGGCCGTGCGGTTCTAGGCGCTTCAGTCTGGAACCGCGTGACCGCTACGGTCGCAGGTTCGAATCCTGCTTCGGACATGGATGTGTGTGATGTCCTTAGGTTAGTTAGGTTTAAGTGGTTCTAAGTTCTAGGGGACTGATGACCACAGATGTTAAGTCCCATAGTGCTCAGAGCCATTTGAACCATTGGACAGTCAAAGCGACTGGCTGTGATACAATATCCACAGTCATGAGTTCTGGGAACCTGGGTAATACAAAATTTTTGTCATATGTGTATAATGCCTAATATAAGCTGAAAGGAGAGAATTAATTTACATTCATACCATCGCAGGTACTAGAAATCAGAAAATATGTTACTTCGTACTACCGTTGACTACCGTTGACTAGAAATCAGAAAATATGTTACTTCGTACTACCGTTAAAATTTCATCTTCTAAACACATGATTACAACATCTGAGCATATCTACTTAATACTTTTACGTCGGCATTGGTTATCGTATAGGTAAATAGAGTTCCAATTATTTTATAATTTCGTTTTTGCGCCTCACCATTTAGTCAGTAATTGGCATTGCTTAAGTCTGCTGCTTATCTAAGAATTCTTTAAATCATACAAAATTGCGTTCAGCGTTGACTGTCGTCATACATAATGTCTGCTGAACGACACAGAATTAAGAGGTTGACTACAGAGTGTCTTAAATTCATCAAATGGTAAAATTCAGCACCATTTTATATATTTTTTTATTTTAACAGAAATTATTAAATGGAGAACATTTTTGAAGTTTTACAACCTTATGGTCCACCTTTACAATAAATTACAAAAATTTACTCCACTGAAATTCTTATGTTTTACGAGCTGCAAATTATGTCAACCGATTGTGTCAGACGAATTTTTATTTAATAAACTCGCATAGCAATCAAGGTCGATAAGAACATACCGAGTTCCGCAAAAAGAATGGTGAGCATTCTGGGAAGTGGTAAGAACGCTCTTTTAAAGGAAAAAGCATATTCAATATTCCGAATGGTTTCCCACATAGAACTCATTATATGTGCTTTGGTTTTTGAAATAGTGGCGTGAAATAGTGGCGTCTTACCCAAATAACGTCTTTGACATTTTATTGTACTCCAGCCTAACTGAATGCCGGACATTTGCACACCGGATATTTGCCACGCTGGACATTTGCCACACTTGCCCCTTCGCCAGGTAGCGATCTCTCAGGTAAGAGACGCCCTTCCTCGTACTTCTTCTGTCCGCTTTCAAACCGCCGTCTCCACATCTTACTCGATACAACCAGTGCGTAAGGGACCTTCTTCTTCGACATCTTGGCGAAATACAGAGCTTCTTTTCCGAAATGGAAATATTTATATCTTTTGGGAAACGAAAGCAATTCCGACGATTATGTCAGTATGTAATTAGTTCTGCCAAGTATAAATATACACTCCTGGAAATGGAAAAAAGAACACATTGACACCGGTGTGTCAGACCCACCATACTTGCTCCGGACACTGCGAGAGTGCTGTACAAGCAATAATCACACGCACGGCACAGCGGACACACCAGGAACCGCGGTGTTGGCCGTCGAATGGCGCTAGCTGCGCAGCATTTGTGCACCGCCGCCGTCAGTGTCAGCCAGTTTGCCGTGGCATACGGAGCTCCATCGCAGTCTTTAACACTGGTAGCATGCCGCGACAGCGTGGACGTGAACCGTATGTGCAGTTGACGGACTTTGAGCGAGGGCGTATAGTGGGCATGCGGGAGGCCGGGTGGACGTACCGCCGAATTGCTCAACACGTGGGGCGTGAGGTCTCCACAGTACATCGATGTTGTCGCCAGTGGTCGGCGGAAGGTGCACGTGCCCGTCGACCTGGGACCGGACCGCAGCGACGCACGGATGCACGCCAAGACCGTAGGATCCTACGCAGTGCCGTAGGGGACCGCACCGCCACTTCCCAGCAAATTAGGGACACTGTTGCTCCTGGGGTATCGGCGAGGACCATTCGCAACCGTCTCCATGAAGCTGGGCTACGGTCCCGCACACCGTTAGGCCGTCTTCCGCTCACGCCCCAACATCGTGCTGCCCGCCTCCAGTGGTGTCGCGACAGGCGTGAATGGAGGGACGAATGGAGACGTGTCGTCTTCAGCGAAGAGAGTCGCTTCTGCCTTGGTGCCAATGATGGTCGTATGCGTGTTTGGCGCCGTGCAGGTGAGCGCCACAATCAGGACTGCATACGACCGAGGCACACAGGGCCAACACCCGGCATCGTGGTGTGGGCAGCGATCTCCTACACTGGCCGTACACCACTGGTGATCGTCGAGGGGACACTGAATAGTGCACGGTACATCCAAACCGTCATCGAACCCATCGTTCTACCATTCCTAGACCGGCAAGGGAACTTGCTGTTCCAACAGCACAATGCACGTCCGCATGTATCCCGTGCCACCCAACGTGCTCTAGAAGGTGTAAGTCAACTACCCTGGCCAGCAAGATCTCCGGATCTGTCCCTCATTGAGCATGTTTGGGACTGGATGAAGCGTCGTCTCACGCGGTCTGCACGTCCAGCACGAACGCTGGTCCAACTGAGGCGCCAGGTGGAAATGGCATGGCAAGCTGTTCCACAGGACTACATCCAACATCTCTACGATCGTCTCCATGGGAGAATAGCAGCCTGCATTGCTGCGAAAGGTGGATATACACTGTACTAGTGCCGACATTGTGCATGCTCTGTTGCCTGTGTCTATGTGCCTGTGGTTTTGTCAGTGTGATCATGTGATGTATCTGACCCCACGAATGTGTCAATAAAGTTTCCCCTTCCTGGGACAATGAATTCACGGTGTTCTTATTTCAATTTCCAGGAGTGTAGATTCCTGTCTGCACGGTAGCTTCCTTTCATGCTTACTGATTGCGATAGAAACAGTCCATGGCCATGGAAGCAGCAAGAAAGGAATGCTGTAAACAAAATGCGAATGTACGCTAACCATTTCCTTTTGATCGCTGCATTTATGGCTACTTTTATTACTACAATTGTATAACCAAAAGACAGTAAGGAAAGAAGAAATGGGTATGCGAATGTTTGAAAAGAAGGACGACATACTCCATATTAATTTACTCTAAAATCCGATATCCCTTGCGGTGAAACATTAGTTAATAAAGTGTAGCGGGACAATGTTCAAAACATGACTGAAAGTACGTTCATAAACAGAGATAAGAACATCTATGATTGACATGTCATCTAAAGTCGACGTACAATTTTAAAATTTTAGAAATAAGGAAATGAAGTAATACAGAATACTATGCTTGTACCGTACGTTGTTGTTCTACATTGTTTACCTCTGGTATTTACAGGGTCACAGCCGTAATTGTAATGATCTCCACTACAACAGAAACAAGAAGCACAACTTAGGGACAAATCATGTAACGTATGTTCCAGCTCACAAGCGACATTGGGAGTTCTGTGACTTAGTACGGACAGAGGTTAGATTCAACAACCGGAATAAATTAATAACTGGCTCCTTTTAGCGACCCTCGGTCTCAGATGAAACAGTTGCTGAACATTTCAAAGAGAATTCGAGTCTCATCGCAAATAGTTTACTCATACAATTATAGTTGGCAGCGACTTCAATCTAACTTCCGTATGTTGACAAAAATACATATTCAGACCCTACTGTAGATAAAAAACAAGTCCCATAATTGTTCTAAATGCTTTTTATAAAATTGTTTTGAACAATTTGTTCACGAGGCCATTCAGATTGTAAATGGTTACGAAAACACACTTGACCTATTAGCCACAGATAATCCTGAGCATCACGACGGGCACAGGAATAGTAAACACACAGTTGTAGTGAGGCTCAATTCCGTAACAAAGAAATTCACCAAAACTAAACGCGAAATATATATACTTATAAAAGCAACTAAAAATTCGGTTGACGTGTGTCTAAGAGACAGTCTCCAATCCTTCCAAACTATGCAAGTGAAGACCATATGTAGCGTAAGTTCAAAGAAATAGTATCAACAGCACGAGAGGTTCATACCAAATAAATTAATAAGAAACGGAACTGATCCCCATGGTACACAAAACACGACAGAAAACTGCTGCAGGAACACCAAAAAAGGCACGTATATTTTAGACGAACGCAAAATCTCCTAGATTGGCGAAGTTTTACTGTGGCTCGAAATTTGGTGCGGATTTCAATGCGAGATGCATTTAATAGTTTCCAAAACGAAACTCTCTCTAGAAATGTGGCGAAAAATCCATAGAGATTCTGGTCTTATGTTAAGAAAAGCAGCGAAAAGGCTCAGTAAGTACCTGTACTGCGGGTCGGGCGGCGAGTGAGGAGGAGTAGGAGGAGGGGGAGACAAGGGACCCAGCCCTTTGGAGCAGGTAAAGTCGTGGCAGATGTCCGCCGTGGCAAATTTCCGGCGTGGCAAATGTCCGCACACCGCCTAACTCGCTGCTTTCACCTCGTTTGCTCGGGAAGTCTCCCTGTCATTAAACTAGCCCACTGAACGCGCGGCTGTACATTTGAGTGAAGTAGGGGGACTCAGACTGTACCAGAGAGAAGAATCCGTTACCTGTGTTCGTAACGCGCTGGCGAAACTGCCACACTGCTATACTAATGAAGAATGTGGAGATATAGCGTACGTTAACGGATTCTGCGATGGTAACGCTCCTGCTGCTGTGGAAGAATATAGTCGGCGCTTTCCGACACGTCAGATCTGTGATCGTAAAGAGCTCGTTAGAGTTTTTAGAAATCAGGCGTTCTTGCAAGTCTCCATATTTCTTCTGATTGTGTAGTTCAATAACCTGGGCAGTAGTAGCCACACACTGCAGACACGATGCAGTGCAGCCCCACTACCAACACACGGCGAGTTTCTGCATGTATCAATATCGTACGAACACGTGTATGACGAACATTACGTGAGGAAACACTGCACTGATTCCACATATAGCGTGTCCACAATCTCCACATTGCCGACAATGCCAGACGACTTTAATTTTAATACTGTGAGACTAATAACAAGGATCGGGATTAATTTAAGGAAAACACGTGGATGGGTGGTCCAACTTGATGCGTCACTTATTATTTCCAAATAAATACTTTTATTTAATAACTTTTCAATCATGAGAGAACCAACAGTTACTAAGATTCTTACGAAATACGTACATGTAGTTAAGAGTCTTGAATTAAATTTAAAATGTATAGGGCATTTGTATTATACATAATATTACAAATAGTACTCGAAAAATGTCAACACAATGGTGGCCCGACTACAGATAGTTTATTAGTTAAGTAAAAACACAGTGGCAACCTGTCCCCGCAACTGGATCACAACTGTGGGCTAATTCCACAGAACCTGAATTTAAGTTCAACGACCATTAAAAACAAGATGTTAAAATATACACATCTCCCATGGTTGTTCTGCTCTCATATAGACAAGGTACAGCCAAACTGCCCGAAGGCTCCCCACATGTAAAACTGGAGCAACAGTAGTACTATACTGATTGGCCACAAGCTTGTACTACATAAATCACTTTAAGTACTAAAAAGAATTATAGCGCCCCTTTAACGTAATTAACAAGGTAATGACAATTAAACCCTTAATTTTTTAAAGGAATCCAGAAAATCAGTGCTCACTTAGTCCAAAGACTAGTTGTTCAATACATCTCGGCGTATTTACACACCACAGTTGACTGATGCATGTCGTAACCAGATTGCTCGCGACGAGAGGCGCTCCACTAAACACACCGGTAGCAACGGTCAACGGCACGGGAAAACGTGGGCCCTCATAACCCAACGATGGTAACTCGCTGCAATCGCCTGGACGCTGGGTATTCAGGCATACACGTCCATCTCTGTGTCCGACTCACTACTCGCCACCACACAGCCCCAGAGGGAACACACAACCCAGCAAAGATGATACGACGATGGTCAAGAGGGTCACGGAAACCCCCACAGCTCGCACTGGTTAAACGACAATTATCATTTGCTTTCATTAATACTATCCATTGACGAAGTAACGGAATGGAATCAACAACACACGTAAGAATCATTTATGACAGCAGGAAAATTCACAGGCTACAGTAGAAACCAATTTCCAAGTTGGGTTTTTGGTCAATGTTTAATGCGGCTAGATTGGAAAAATATTGATGGGCCCAATAGTCTGACAGAACTACTTTCATTTTTTGAGAAATTTGTTTGCTGAACAGCTTGGAAACGTCCCTTTGGCCACACGGACTGCAGTGCCCTTCCAGCCCTACGAAGTCCCTCCACATGTTACCAGCAATGTGGGGGAACACCGCAATCGCAGTTACTTTAATCACTGGATTGGTCGTGGTACTACAATTAAGTAGCCATATCGATGGGCAGTTCATACGTAATTAGATTTTTGTTTATGGGGTTGTATGAATGTGGTGTAGAAACAAAATATGAATGCACGAGATAAACTGTTTGGTCGCATCGTGGACGCTGCTACCTCATTAGGCAAAGTGCAGCAGCACTCAGACAAGCATCACTTGTTCTTCCAAAACTGTACAAATACCAATGATGTTGAAGATGGGATATTCGTACAGTTAATTTGAAGTGTACAACAGCTGTAGAGTGATATGTGCGATAACACTTAGAGGTGAAGGTGCAAAACACAATGATTTTTCAATTGCTCTTTGTAAAACGCATGTTGTAATGTTTACTATCTACTGCGCCCCCCCCCCCCCCCCAACCCATGAACCAATGACCTTGCCATTGGTGGGGAGGCTTGCGTGCCTCAGCGATACAGATAGCCGTACCGTAGGTGCAACCACAACGGAGGGGTATCTGTTGAGAGGCCAGACAAACGTGTGGTTCCTGAAGAGGGGCAGCAGCCTTTTCAGTAGTTGCAGGGGCAAACGTCTAGATGATTGACTGATCTGGCTTTGTAACACTAACCAAAACGGCCTTGCTGTGCTGGTACTGCGAACGGCTGAAAGCAAGGGGAAACTACGGCCGTAATTTTTCCCGAGGGTATGCAGCTATACTGTATGGTTAAATGACGATGGCGTCCTCTTGGGTAAAATATTCAGGAGGTAAAATAGTGGCCCATTCGGATCTCCGGGCGGAGACTACTCAGGAGGACGTCGTTATCAGGTGAAAGAAAACTGGCGTTCTACGGATCGGAGCGTGGAATGTCAGATCCCTTAATCGGGCAGGTAGGTTAGAAAATTTAAAAAGGGAAATGGATAGGTTAAAGTTAGATATAGTGGGAATTAGTGAAGTTCGGTGGCAGGAGGAACAAGACTTTTGATCTGGCGAATAGAGGGTTATAAATACAAAATCAAATACGGGTAATGCAGGAGTAGGTTTAATAATGAATGAAAAAATAGGAATGCGGGTAAGCTACTACAAATAGCATAGTGAACGCTTTTTTGTGGCCACGATGGACACGAAGCCCACGCCTACCACAGTAGTACAAGTTTATATGCCAACTAGCTCTGCAGATGACGAAGAAATTGAAGAAATGTATGATGAAATAAAAGAAATTATTCAGATAGTGAAGGGAGACGAAAATTTAATAGTCATGGGTGACTGGAATTCGGTAGTAGGAAAAAGGAGAGAAGGAAACGTAGTAGGTGAATATGGATTGGGGGGAAGATATGAAAAAGGAAGCCGCCTGGTAGAATTTTGCACAGAGCACAACTTAATCATAGCTAACACTTGGTTCAAGAATCATAAAAGAAGGTTGTATACATGGAAGAAGCCTGGAGATACTGATAGGTTTCAGACACATTATATAATGGTAAGAGAGAGATTTAGGAACCAGGTTTTAAATTGTAAGACATTTACAGTGGCAGATGTGGACTCTGACCACAATCTATTGGTTATGAACTGGGACTTGGATAAAATGAAAGAACCAGAGGTTGTACAGAGTTTCAGGGAGAGTATAAGGGAACAATTGACAGGAATGGGGGAAAGAAATACAGTAGAAGAAGAATGGGTAGCTTTGAGGGATGAAGTAGTGAAGGCAGCAGAGGATAAAGTAGGTAAAAAGACTAGTGCTGCTAGTAATCCTTGGGTAACAGAAGAAATATTGAACTTAATTGATGAAAGGAGAAAATATAAAATCGCAGTAAATGAAGCAGGCAAAAAGTAATACAAACGTCTCAAAAATGAGATCGACAGGAAGTGCAAAACGGTTAAGCAGGGATGGCTAGAGGACAAATGTAAGGATGTAGAGGCTTGTCTCACGAGGGGTAAGATAGATACTGCCTACAGGAAAATTAAAGAGACCTTTGGAAAAAAGAGAACCACTTGTATGAATATCAAGAGCTCAGATGGAAACCCAGTTCTAAGCAAAGAAGGGAAAGCAGAAAGGTTGAAGGAGTATATAGAGGGCCTATACAGGGGCGATGTACTTGAGGACAATATTATGGAAATGGAAGAGGATGTAGATGAAGATGAAGTGGGATATGATACTGCGTGAAGAGTTTGACAGAGCACTGAAAGACCTGAGTCGAAACAAGGCCCCGGGACTAGACAACATTCCATTAGAACTACTGACAGCCTTGGGAGAGCCAGTCCTGACAAAACTCTACCATCTGGTGAGCAAGATATATGAGACAGGCGAAATACCCTCAGACTTCAAGAAGAATGTAATAATTCCAATCTCAAAGAAAGCAGGTGTTGACAGATGTGAAAATTACCGAAGAATCAGTTTAATAAGTCACAGCTGCAAAATACTAACGCGAATTCTTTACAGACGAATGGAAAAACTAGTAGAAGCCGACCTCGGGGAAGACCAGTTTGGATTCCGTAGAAATATTGGAACACGTGAGGCAATACTGACCCTACGACTTATCTTAGAAGCTAGATTAAAGAAAGGCAAACCTACGTTTCTATCATTTGTAGACTTAGAGAAAGCTTTTGACAATGTTGATTTGAATACTCTCTTTCAAATTCTGAAGGTGGCAGGGGTAAAATACAGGGAGCGAATGGCTATTTACAAGTTGTACAGAAACCAGATGGTAGTTGTAAGAGTCGAGGGACATGAAAGGGAAGCAGTGGTTGAGAAGGGAGTGAGACAGGGTTGTAGGCTCTCCCCGATGTTATTCAATCTGTATATTGAGCAAGCAGTGAAGGAAACAAAAGAAAAATTCGGAGTAGGTATTAATGTCCATGGAGAAGAAATAAAACTTTGAGGTTTGCCGATGACATTGTAACTCCGACAGGGACCAGCAAAGGACTTGGAAGAGCAATTGAACGGAATGGATTGTGTCTTGAAAGGAGGATATAAGATGAGATCAACAAAAGCAAAACAAGGATAATGGAATGTAGTCGAATTAAGTCGGGTGATGCTGAGAGAATCAGATTAGGAAATGAGACACTTAAAGTAGTAAGGGAGTTTTGCTATTTGGGGAGCAAAATAACTATTGATGTTCGAAGTAGAGAGGATATAAAATGTAGACTGGCAACGGCAAGGAAAGCTTTTCTAAAGAAGAGAAATTTGTTAACATCGAGTATAGATCTAAGTGTCAGGAAGTCGTTTCTGAAAGTATTTGTATGGAGTGTAGCCATGTATGGAAGTGAAACATGAACGAAAAATAGTTTGGACAAGAAGAGAATAGAAGCTTTAGAAAATGTGGCGCTACAGAATAATGCTGAAGATTAGATGGGTAGATCACATAACTAAAGAAGAGGTATTGAATAGGATTGGGGAGATGGGAAATTTGTGGCACAACTTGACTAGAAGAAGGGATCGATTGGTAGGACATGTTCTGAGGCATCAAGAGATCACCTATCTAGTATTGGAGGGCAGCGTGGAGGGGGAAAAAATCGTAGAGGGCGACCAAGAGATGAATACACTAAGCAGATTCAGAAGGATGTAGGTTGCAGTAGTTACTGGGAGATGAAGGAGCTTGCACAGGATAGAGTAGCATGGAGAGCTGCATCAAACCAGTCTCAGGACTGAAGACCACAACAACAACAACAACATCTACTGGGCATGGGTATAAGCGTAAACATGAACATGTATTGACTAATAACAGAAAATAAATCGACTTTTAAATGGGTTGTATTTCGGAAACTATTCGGAAAGAGACATATGCCCATACGAACATTTTCCTTCAATAGATCGTTCCTGTCGTATCCCTAAATATTGACCACTTAAATTTAAATGTAGCAAAAAAATATGTTAACAGAACTTAATATCAGGAGATTTAACTCGAATTTCTGTTTTTATACTCTTTCAGTTTGCATATTAAACAGTGTATATTCAGCTTGCAAACACTGATTTTCTATGACGTAAAAATAAATTAAATTTCTACTTGTAAGATACGTACATTTCTACATGTGCTCTTGTTCCACTTTCGTAACAGTTTTTCTGATTACTGCCTGCGTACACACACACACACACACACACACACACACACACACACACACACACACACACACACGCAGAATCACGACCTGAGAGAGAGAGAGGCAGTAGGAGAGAAGAAGAAATCGATATGTCTTCACACACATAATAATACTTGAAATAAATATCAATTTACCCACACGCACACATACATGTTTACAGGTTACAGGTATCACCAACACACATTCAATAGATGACAGTAACATTCAACACTTGGCAACAAAATCCAAAACACAACCTGAAATAGGTGAGTGTTTCTTTCCTAGAGCTGTGTGTATAATTTTGAAAGGCAGTAAGCAGAACAACAGCTAATTAACCACAACAAGGCCACTTGTAGAGCAGGATCTAAGATTTTTGTAAGTAGACATAGAGTCTGTTGTACATCGCAAAAAATCGGACAGCGTCGGAACTGCTAATAAGCTGAATGTGTAGTACCCGCCATGTCCAGCATGTGAAAACACAATATGTATAAACACAAAAATATTTATCTGTAAACTCGTATTTCGGGCCACTGAAGATGCCTTTCAGATAACAAGATGAAACGCGTTTTGCACGAAAGTTTTTTTTTTTTCCAGTTATAATCAGACGAACCTAGAGATATAGTGATCAACATAATATTACACGCCACTGAGGACGAGAGGATGACAAAAGCGAAAGATGTTAGCTTACAGAGCCGGCAGGGTGGCCGAGCGGTTCTAGGCGCTACAGTCTGGAACCGCGCGACCGCAACGGTCGCAGGTTCGAATCGTGCCTCGGGCATGGATTTGTGTGATGTCCTTAGGTTATTTAGGTTTAAGTAGTTCTAAGTTCTAGGGGACTGATGACCTCAGAAGTTAAGTCCCATAGTGCTCAGAGCGATTTGTTAGCTGACAGAAATTTCGGTCAACATAATATTGCAAGGCGTTGCTCTAACATCTGTAGCTCATTTGAAAGAAATTTAATACTTATTTGCTTCTCCTCGTTAATGAAATGGTCCAAAGATTCTCATTTTGTTGTAAAAAGAAGCTCGTGTCTTCCTCTCCCCCCTCCCTTTTTCCTTAACAGGGAAAAAATGCATTTTGACAAACCTAGGAGGTAGGTTTTCCGGCATGCTATCTCAATGGATCTCATATTTGAGCAAAAATGAAAATTAACAATCATATGGCATATGGACACGCTTACACTCAGGATAAGTAAGCAAAAGAAGCTCACTAGCTGTACATGTTTCGTTTACGGCAGGGGTGTCCACCCGCTAGCCACATGCTTGTGACCCTTGTCATCAGCTATGGTGACAAATACATGAACTACGCGAATTTACGAAAAGCTGGAGATGAAAACACTCCGATGTAGGACGGTTTGGGAACTACATCTGCTTTGAAGTTCCGTTCGACGCGAAAAATAAAACCGTTTGGCAGGTAACACATTAGTGTGTGTATGTAGGTATGTATAGTGCGTCCAGTAATATTAAAACACAAAAATAAAATTTTTGACCTGCAGATACTACGAAAATAAAATGATCATTTGGCAGCATATGGCGTATGTCACATAGAAACAGTTACACATTAATTTGTGTTAATCATTCCCTACACTTAGCTGTCCGATATAATTTTGTACTGTTCTTGGACGGTGTAGTATTTACCTGAAAGATGTTTTCTTAATCACAACAGATAAATGGCAAAAATGGTATCACCAAAATTAGAAGTGACGATCCATTCCTTTCGTTTTGAAATGACTAAATAAAATACATGTACTACCCAAATCATATTTAATAGTGTACTCACACTTATAAATTAATTTTCATTACAGCGCTACACGAACTCAGCTGTCATTCTTTAGTTTCGCATTCAGATATGATAACGTGGAAATATTTTTCTGGATCGTTCAGAACGAACTTTTTTATAAATTCGTTTATTCGCGTCGCAATAAGATAAGAACGGAACGAATTATTAAGCAGAAACCTTGAAGAAGAGTGCACAAGTTAAAAGAAAAAACGAACAAGAATGAGTAGCTATGCGGAACCGAAGCGCTGGAATTGCCCGACAAGAAGCTGCAGGCGCCGGCTCCGGGTGGAAACGCCTCGATTCGCAGAAGGGTTCTTAGAGTAATTGGCGCATTCCTCTCAGATTGGGAATCTCGTCCCCAAATTTATAGAACATCTGCCGCTGGCGTATTCCGGAAAAACGCAATGGGGTAGTAAATCGGGGATTGGAGTCGGCTTGAGGCGAACATTCCGGAAGCAGGGGGCGAGATCAAAGCGCCGATGGGCGCTCCACGAGCCAGCCACGGCCACGCTCCGGTCGCAAAGAATTCCGCCAGCGGCTTTTCTTTTATGCCAGTCGGCTTCACTCGAGTCTTAACATTTCCGAGAAACAGTGTTTTTATGGATAAAATATTGCGCATAACATAAAAATACCAGTAAATCTTCGCCTACACTGTTTGCTTCAAAAATGTATTTATGCCACTGAAGTGTGCTGCAAGAATATTATGTAATAATGGCAGTCGAACATCTTACTGAATCCTTGTCAGTGATATTGCTTTTTACACTCTCTATCGATATTTGTGGTGAATAACAAGAATGAATTTAGGACGAACATCGAAATTTTAAAGAACGTAATAGAAGTGAAAGTAATTTAACTGCCTAGTATTCAGAATCGATTTTCATTTTCTGGTGTGAGGACAATTAACAGGATACAAATAAATATCATGCGTATAATTGGGATCCAAATACTAAGCATCGACATGTCCCAGCCACTTCTACAATTTATCAGCATACTTCTGCTTTGAGATGTAGATTCCAGTTATTATTGACATTCATATTTTGCAGATTTTCTTTTTTCGAGGATGTAGACAGCTGATGGTGTTCTATGAAGAATTATCAATGATTAGTATGTCTTATCGGACAAGAACAGCAGCTAAAAATACAAAACGCTATAATACAAAACGTACTTTCCTTCTTTGAACTTTTTCGATGTTCTCCGTCAGTCCTATCTGGTAAGGATCCCACACCGTTCAGTAGTATTCTAAAAGAGACGGACAGGCGTAGTGTAGGCGGTCTCAGTAAATCTGTCACATTTCCTAAGTGTCCTGCCAATAAAACGCAATCTTTGAGTACCCTTCGCCAAAACATTTTGTATGTGTTCCTTCCAATTTCAGTTGTTCGTCATTGTAATTCCTAGGTATTTAGTTGATTTTACTGCCTTTAGATTTGACTGATTTATCGTGTAACAGAAATTTAACGGAGTCCTTTTAGGACACATGTGGATGAAATCACACTTTTCGTTATTTAGAGTCATTAGCCAATTTTCGCACCATACATGTATCTTTTCTAAATCGTTTTGCACTTTGTTTTAATCTTCTGAAGACTTTACTAGTCGATAAACGACAGCGTCATCTGCAAATAAACTAAGACGGCTGCTCCGATTGTCTCCCAAATCGTTTATACAGATAAGGGACAGGAAAGGGCTCATAACACCACCTTTGGGAGCGCGAGAAATCACTTCTGTTTTACTCGATGACTTTCCGTCAGTTTCTATGTACTGTGACGTCTCTGACAGGAAACTACGAAATAAGTCAAGTAACTTAGACGATATTCCATATGCACGCAATTTCACAACAAGCATCTAGTGTGGTACAGTGTCAAAAAGCCTTCCGGATATCCAGCAATACGGAATAAATTTGAAATCACTTGTCGATAGCAGTTACCGCTTCGTGCAAGTATGTGGTAGGTGTATTTCACAAGAACGATGTTCTCTAAATCCGTGAAGACTGTGTGCCAATACACCGTTTTCTTCGAGGTAATTCCTAAAGTTTGAAAATCCTGCCACATATCGACGTTAACGATATGGGCCTGTAATTTAGTGGATTACTCCTACTAACTACCTTTCTTGAATACTGGTGTGACCTGTGCAACTTTCCAGCCATTTGGTACGGGTCTCTCGTAGAGCGAACGGTTGTATATGATTGTTAAGTATAGAGCTACTGCATCAACAGGAACCTAACTGGTACACAGTCTAGACCAGAAGACTTGCTTTTGTTATGTGATTTAAGTTGCTTCACTACTCCGAGGATATCCACTTCCACGTTACTCATGTCGACAGCTGTTCTTTATTTGAATCCTGGAATATTTACTTCGTCTTCTTTTGTGAAGACATCTCGGAGGTCTGTGTTTAATAACTCTTCTTTGGAAGCACTGTCTCCGATAGTGTCCCCATTGGTATCGCTCAGAGAAGGCATTGATAGTGTCTTGCCGCTAGCATACTTCACATACGACCAGAATCTCTTTGGATTTTCTGACAGG
Organism: Schistocerca cancellata; assembly: GCF_023864275.1. Taxonomy (NCBI): domain Eukaryota; kingdom Metazoa; phylum Arthropoda; class Insecta; order Orthoptera; family Acrididae; genus Schistocerca; species Schistocerca cancellata. Next base: position 304,508,067 of record NC_064633.1, on the reverse strand, counting down.
TTTCGACACTAAGTTTCGTTGTGGGAACTATTACAAGCTTCTCCCATTGAAGTCCGCGCTAAATTTCAAGTTTCTGTGAAAGATCGCCAAACTCGGAGATTTTGCGCCTTTTAAATTTGGCATGTTTTCTCGTCATTTCTGCAACAGTGTTCTAACCCATTTTGTATACCATGCAGGATCAGAACCGCCGTTTGTTAATTTATTTGGTATAAATCTCTCAACTGCTGCCGATGCTATTACTTTGAATTCAAGCCCACATGTCATCGACGCTTACATTGTTAATTTGGAAGGAGTGGAGATTGTCTCTCAGGTAGACGTCAAGTGAATTTTTATCTCCTTCTACATCTACATCTACATCTACATTTATACTCCGAAGGCCACCCAACGGTATGTGGCGGAGGGCACTTTACGTGCCATTGTCATTACCTCCCTTTCCTGTTCCAGTCGCGTATGGTTCGCGGGAAGAACGACTGTCTGAAAGCCTCCGTGCGCGCCCTAATCTCTCTAATTTTACATTCGTGATCTCCTCGGGAGGTATAAGTAGGGAGAAGCAATATATTCGATACCTCATCCAGAAACGCACCCTCTCGAAACCTGGCGAGCAAGCTACACCGCGATGCAGAGCGCCTCTCTTGCAGAGTCTGCCACTTGAGTTTGTTAAACATCTCCGTAACGCTATCACGGTTACCAAATAACCCTGTGACGAAACGCGCTGCTCTTCTTTCGATCTTCTCTATCACCTCCGTCAACCAGATCTGGTATGGATCCCACACTGATGCGCAATACTCAAGTGTAGGTCGAACGAGTGTTTTGTAAGCCACCTCTTTTGTTGATGGACTATATTTTCTAAGGACTCTCCCAATGAATCTCAACCTGGTACCCGCCTTACCAACAATTAATTTTATATGATCATTCCACTTCAAATCGTTGCGCACGCATACTCCCAGATATTTTACAGAAGTAACTGCTACCAGTGTTTGTTCTGCTATCATATAATCATACAATAAAGGATCCTTCTTTCTATGTATTCGCAATACATTACATTTGTCTATGTTAAGGGTCAGTTGCCACTCCCTGCACCAAGTGCCTATCCGCTGCAGATCTTCCTGCATTTTGCTACAATTTTCTAATGCTGCAACTTCTCTGTATATTACAGCATCATCCGCGAAAAGCCGCATGGAACTTCCGACACTATCTACTAGGTCACTTACATATATTGTGAAAAGCAATGGTCCCATAACACTCCCCTGTGGCACGCCAGAAGTTACTTTAACGTCTGTAAACGTCTCTCCATTGATAACAACATGCTGTGTTCTGTTTGCTAAAAACTCTTCATCCAGCCACACAGCTGGTCTGATATTCCGTAGGCTCTTACTTTGTTTATCAGGCGACAGTGCGGAACTGTATCGAACGCCTTCCGGAAATCAAGGAAAATAGCATCTACCTGGGAGCCTGTATCTAATATTTTCTGGGTCTCATGAACAAATAAAGCGAGTTGGGTCTCACACGATCGCTGTTTCCGGAATCCATGTTGATTCCTACGTAGTAGATTCTGGGTTTCCAAAAACTACATGATACTCGAGCAAAAAACATGTTCTAAAATTCTACAACAGATCGACGTCAGAAATATAGGTCTATAGTTTTGCGCATCTGCTCGACGACCCTTCTTGAAGACTGGGACTACCTGTGCTCTTTTCCAATCATTTGGAACCTTCCGTTCCTCTAGAGACTTGCGGTACACGGCTGTTAGAAGGGGGCCAAGTTCTTTCGCGTACTCTGTGTAGAATCGAATTGGTATCCCGTCAGGTCCAGTGGACTTTCCTCTGTTGAGTGATTCCAGTTGCTTTTCTATTCCTTGGGCACTTATTTCGATGTCAGCCATTTTTTCGTTTGTGCGAGGATTTAGAGAAGGAACTGCAGTGCGGTCCTCCTCTGTGAAACAGCTTTGGAAAAAGGTGTTTAGTATATCAGCTTTACGCGTGTCATCCTCTGTTTCAATACCTTCATTATCCCGGAGTGTCTGGATATGCTGTTTCGATCCACTTACTGATTTAACGTAAGACCAGAACTTCCTAGGATTTTCTGTCAAGTCGGTACATAGAATTTTACTTTCGAATTCACTGAAGGCTTCACGCATTGCCCTCCTTACGCTAACTTTGACATCGTTTAGCTTCTGTTTGTCTGAGAGGTTTTGGCTGCGTTTAAACTTGCAGTAAAGCTCTCTTTGCTTTCGCAGTAGTTTCCTAACTTTGTTGTTGTACCACGGTGGGTTTTTCCCGTCCCTCACAGTTTTACTCGGCACGTACCTGTCTAAAACGCATTTTACGATTGCCTTGAACTTTTCCCATAAACACTCAACATTGTCAGTGTCGGAACAGAAATGTTCTTTTTGATCTGTTAGGTAGTCTGAAATCTGCCTTCTATTACTCTTGCTAAACAGATAAACCTTCCTCCCTTTCTTTATATTCCTATTTACTTCCATATTCAGGGATGCTGCAACGGCCTTATGATCACTGATTCCCTGTTCTGCGTTTACAGAGTCGAAAAGTTCGGGTCTGTTTGTTATCAGTAGGTCCAAGATGTTATCTCCACGAGTCGGTTCTCTGTTTAATTGCTCGAGGTAATTTTCGGATAGTGCACTCAGTATAATGTCACTCGATGCTCTGTCCCTACCACCCGTCCTAAACATCTGAGTGTCCCAGTCTATATCTGGTAAATTGAAATCTCCACCTAAGACTATAACATGCTGAGAAAATTTATGTGAAATGTATTCCAAATTTTCTCTCAGTTGTTCTGCCACTAATGCTGCTGAGTCGGGAGGTCGGTAAAAGGAGCCAATTATTAACCTAGTTCGGTTGTTGAGTGTAACCTCCACCCATAATAATTCACAGGAACTATCCACTTCTACTTCACTACAGGATAAACTACTACTAACAGCGACGAACACTCCACCACCGGTTGCATGCAATCTATCCTTTCTAAACACCGTCTGTACCTTTGCAAAAATTTCGGCAGAATTTATCTCTGGCTTCAGCCAGCTTTCTGTACCTATAACGATTTCAGCTTCGGTGCTTTCTATCAGTGCTTGAAGTTCCGGTACTTTACCAACGCAGCTTCAACAGTTTACAATTACAATACCGATTGCTGCTTGGTCCCCACATGTCCTGACTTTGCCCCGCACCCGTTGAGGCTGTTGCCCTTTCTGTACTTGCCCAGGGCCATCTAACCTAAAAAACCGCCCAGCCCACGCCACACAACCCCTGCTACCCGTGTAGCCGCTTGTTGCGTGTAGTGGCCGCCTCACCTATCCAGCGGAACCCGAAACCCCATCACCCTATGGCGCAAGTCGATTAATCTGCAGCCCACACGGTCGCAGAACCGTCTCAGCCTCTGATTCAGACGCTCCACTCGGCTCTGTACCAAAGGTCCGCAGTCAGTCCTGTCGACGATGCTGCAGATGGTGAGCTCTGGTTTCATCCCACTAGCGAGACAGGCAGTCTTCACCAAATCAGATAGCCGCCGGAAGCCAGAGAGGATTTCCTCTGATCCATAGCGACACACATCATTGGTGCCGACATGAGCGACCACCTGCAGATGGGTGCACCCTGTACCCTTCATGGCATCCGGAAGGACCCTTTCCACATCTGGAATGACTCCCCCCGGTATGCACACGGAGTGCACATTGGTTTTCTTCCCCTCTCTTGCTGCCATATCCCTAAGGGGCCCCATTACGCGCCTGACGTTGTAGCTCCCAACTACCAATAAGCCCACCCTCTGCGACCGCCCGGATCTTGCAGACTAAGGGGCAACCTCTGGAACAGGACAATCAGCCATGTCAGTATCAGCCTGAGACAGAGCGTGAAACTGGTTCGTCAGACAAACTGGAGAGGCCTTCTGTTCAGACCTCTGGAATGTCTTTCGCCCGCTGCTACACCTTGAGACGACCTCCCACTCTACTACAGCTGAGGGATCAGCCTCAATGCGGGCAGTATCCCGGGCAACCACAGGCGTAGTCCGATCGGGGGATGCGTGGGACGAGCTGGCCGTCTCCGACAAACCCCCATCCGGACCCCCACAGTGATGCCCATTGGCAACAGCCTCAAGCTGTGTGACCGAAGCCAACACTGCCTGAAGCTGGGAGCGAAGGGATACCAACTCAGCTTGCATCTGAACACAGCAGTTGCAGTCCCTATCCATGCTAAAAACTGTTGTGCAAAGAACGTCTGAACTAATCTACAGAGAGCGCAAACAAATCGACACAAAATTTAAACGGTTATTAAAATACAAGATTGCCTAGTAAATGCAGTAATGCTGCTACTTGCGCACTGCTGACACACTACTCGGCGGCGGAAGGAGACTATGCGATTTTACACTATTCGGGTACTAAAACGCGGTGCTACAACTCTCAAATACTATAATACGCCCGAAATTTATGAATTAAACAATGCAAGTACCAAAAACACGCAAAGAAATTAAGAATTAAACTATGTAACAAATGAGTGAGCTAGGAGTATACGACTTGCTGCTGCAGCTGCTTATCCAACGGCGGCAATGAGCACACCTTCTTTTGAATAGGTATATTTTTCGTTTATTTTGGGACAATTCGAGGGTTACAATATTCAGTGTCGCTACGACAACGCTGTGTTCACTAATCCCTGCATCCGTTTTGATGCCTACAATTAAATCAGGATTATTTCTTGCTTAGAGATCAAGTGTGTTTTTACAACCGTTTGCTATTCGCTTGGGCTCATGAACTAATTCCTCGAAATAATTTTCAGAGAATACGTTTAGCACAATTTTGGATGATGTTTTATGCGAACCTCCGGAATCTAACATGTATTTTCCGCCACATATTGAGGGTAAATGACAGTCATCCAAGACCTTTGTTACCTCTGACCGAGTTACAATGTCATCGGCAATCCTCAAAGTGTTTATTTCTTCTCCCTGGACTTAGCTTCTTCTCCAAATTTTTAATTTGTTTCCTTCACCACTTGCTCAATGTACAGATTGAATAACATCAGAGAAATGTTGCACCCTGTGTCACTCCCTGCTCAACCATCATTTCCTTGTCATGCCCCTCGACGTATACAACAGCCATCTGGTTTCTGTAAGAGCTTAAACAACCTTTCACTCCCTGTGTTTTACCATTGCTACGCTCAGAATTTCAAATAGAGTATTCCAGTCAACAATTTTAAAAGCTTTATCTGAGTTTAAAGATTCCAGAAAGTATGTTTTCCTTTCCTTAACCTATCTTCTGTAACATGCTTAAGAGACCGTATTGCCTCATGTGCTCCCACACTTCTCCAGAATCCAAACTGATCTCCCTCTCGGGTGCCCTCTACCAGTTTTTCCATTCCTCTGAAAAAAAATTCGTGTTGGTTTTTTTTGCAACGAAGACTTATTAATCTGACGGTTCGGTAATTTTCTCACCTCTTAGCACCTGCTTTCTTTGCTATTGGAATTACTACATTCTTCTTGAGGTCTGAAGCTATTTCACCTGACTCATACATATGGCAGGCAAAAGGAATACAAACGTCTCAAAAATGATATCCACAGGAAGTGCAAAATGGCTAAGCAGGGATGGCTAGAGAACAAATGTAAGGATGTAGAGGCTTGTCTCACTAGGGGTAAGATAGATACTGCCTACAGGAAAATTAAAGAGTCCTTTGGAGAGAAGAGAACCACTTATATGAATGTCAAGAGCTCAGATGGCAACCCAGTTCTAAGCAAAGAAGGGAAGGCAGAAAGGTGGAAGGAGTATATAGAGGGTTTATACAAGGGCGATGTACTTGAGGACAATATTATGGAAATGGAAGAGGATGTAGATGAAGACGAAATGGGAGATAAGATACTGCGTGAAGAGTTTGACAGAGCACTGAAAGACCTGAGTCGAAACAAGGCCCCAGGAGTAGACAACATTCCATTTGAACTACTGATGGCCTCGGGAGTGCCAGTCATGACAAAACTCTACCAACTGGTGAGCAAGATGTATGAGACAGGCGAAATACCCTCAGACATCAAGAAGAATATAATAATTCCAATCCCAAAGAAAGCAGGTGTTGACAGATGTGAAAATTACCGAACTATCAGTTTAATAAGTCACAGCTGCAAAATACTAACGCGAATTCTTTACAGACGAATGGAAAAACTGGTAGAAGCCGACCTCGCGGAAGATCAGTTTGGATTCCGTAGAAATGTTGGAACACGTGAGGCAATATTGACCTTACGACTTATCTTAGAAGAAAGATTAATAAAAGGCAAACCTACGTTTCTAGCATTTATAGACTTAGAGAAAGCTTTTGACAATGTTAACTGGAATACTCTCTTTCAAATTCTGAAGGTGGCAGGGGTAAAATACAGGGAGCGAAAGGCTATTTACAGTTTGTACAGAAACCAGATGGCAGTTATAAGAGTCGAGGGGCATGAAAGGGAAGCAGTGGTTGGGAAAGGAGTAAGACAAGGTTGTAGCCTCTCCCCGACGTTATTCAATCTGTATATTGAGCAAGCAGTAAAGGAAACAAAAGAAAAATTCCGAGTAGGTATTAAAATTCATGGAGAAGAAGTAAAAACTTTGAGGTTCGCCGATGACATTGTAATTCTGTCAGAGACAGCAAAGGACTTGGAAGAGCAGTTGAACGGAATGGACAGTGTCTTGAAAGGAGGATATAAGATGAACATCAATAAAAGCAAAACGAGGATAATGGAATGTAGTCAAATTAAGTCGGGTGATGCTGAGGGAATTAAATTAGGAAATGAGACACTTAAAGTAGTAAGGGAGTTTTGCTATTTAGGGAGTAAAATAACTGATGATGGTCGAAGTAGAGAGGATATAAAATGTAGACTAGCAATGGCAAGGAAAGCGTTTCTCAAGAAGAGGAATTTGTTAACATCGAGTATAGATTTAAGTGTCAGGAAGTCGTTTCTGAAAGTATTTGTATGGGTTGTAGCCTTTTATGGAAGTGAAACATGGACGATAACTAGTTTGGACAAGAAGAGAATAGAAGCTTTCGAAATGTGGTGCTACAGAAGAATGCTGAATATAAGGTGGGTAGATCACGTAACTAATGAGGAGGTACTGAATAGGATTAGGGAGAAGAGAAGTTTGTGGCACAACTTGACTAGAAGAAGGGATCGGTTGGTAGGACATATTCTGAGGCATCAAGGGATCACAAATTTAGCATTGGAGGGCAGTGTGGAGGGTAAAAATCGTAGAGGGAGACCAAGAGATGAATACACTAAGCAGATTCAGAAGGATGTAGGTTGCAGTAGATACTGGGAGATGAAGAAGCTTGCGCAGGATAGAGTAGCATGGAGAGCTGCATCAAACCAGTCTCAGGACTGAAGACCACAACAACAACAACATACATATGGAAGAGTTTTGTCGGGGTTGACTCTCCCAAGGCTATCATTAGTCCTAACAGAATGTTGTCTACTCTCGAGGCCTTGTTTCCACTTAGGTCATTCAGTGCTCTGTCAAATTCTTCCGGCAGTATCTTATCTCCTATCTCATCTTCATCTACGCCCTTTTCATATCTATAGTATTCCTCTGAAGAATTTCTCCTTTTTAAAGACCCTCTATATAAGCTACTCCTTCCAACTTTCAACTTTCCCTTCTTTGCTTAGGACTGGTTTTCAATCTGAGATCTTGATTTTCATGCACGTGGTTATCTTTCCTACAAATGTCTCTTTAATTTTCCTGTAGGCGGTATCTATTTTTTTCCCTAGTGAAATATGCTTCTAAATCCTTGTATTTGTCCTCTGTCCATTCCTGCTTAGCCATTTTGCACTTCTTGTGATTCTCATTTTTTTAGACGTATGTTCTCTTTCTCCTGTTTCATTTACGATATTTTTATATTTTCTCATTTCATCAATGAAATTCCTTATCTCTAGAGTTACCCAAGTTTTATTGCTAGCCCTCGTCATTTTACCTACTTCAAACCCTGCCTCCTTCGCCATTTACTTTCTCAAAGCTATTCATTCTTTTTCTACTGTATTTCTTTCCCCTGTTCTTGTCAGTCGTTCCCTAAAGCTACCTCTGAAACTGTGAACAACCTCTGCTTCTTTGAAATTATCCAGTTCCCATCTCCTTAATTTTCTATCTTTTCCCAACTCCCTTAGTTTCAATCTACAGTTAATGACCGATAAATTGTAGTCAGAGTCCTCATCTGCCCATGGAAAAGTCTGAAATCTCTGTCTTATCATTATATAATTCATCTGAAACCAACCAGTGTTGCAGGTCTCTCTTATGTATACAGACTTCTTTCATGTTCTTAAATCAAGCGTTAGCGACTATTAAATTATGCTCAGTGCAAAATTCTACCAGGTGGCTACCTCTTTCATTCCTTTCTCCAGTCCATATTCACCTGCTATTTTTCTGTCTCTTCCTTTTCCAACTCTCGATTTCCAGTCACCCATGACCATTGAATTTCGTCTTCCTTATCTGATTAATTTATTTCATCACACATTTGTTCAGTCTCTTCATCATTGACATATAAAGTTGAACTACTGCGGTGAGTGTGAGGTTTTTGGATACAACATAGTACCTTATCCACTTTTCTGTTTCGTCATTCATTATTGAATCTACACCTCTCTTACACCTGTTTGATTATGTATTTATAACCCTATATTCATCTGACTAGGGGTCTTGTTTTTTCTGCCAACGAACTTCACTAACTCCGACTATATCTAACTGTAATCCAAACCTTAATCCATTCATTCTCCTTTTTCAGTTTTCTAACATACCTGCACGATTAAGGGATCTAACATTCAACACTAAATACGTAGAACGTCAGTTTTGTTTCTCTTGATAACGACAACAGCATGGGCCCGGGGGAGAAAGGGGTGTCCCCGCCTGGAGATCTGAATGGAGGACTATTTTACCCTCGGAAAATTTTGCCCAAGCGCATTCCATCTTCATTTAACTATACAGAAGAGCTGCACGCCCTTGGGAAAAATTACGGCTGTAGTTTCCCCTTGCTTTCAGCCGTTCACAATAACAGCAAAGCAAGGCAGTTTTGCTTGATGTTACAAGGCCATATCAGTCAATCATCAAAAACTGTTGTCCCTGCAGGAACTGAAAAAGCTGCTGCCCTCTTCCGGAACCACAAGTTTGTCTAGCCTCTCAACATATACACCCCTGTTGTGGTTACATCTACGGTACGACTATTTGTACCGATGAGGCATGCAAGCCTTCCCACCTACAGTCCTCGAGTTCAGAATTTTAGATGTTTCTCACGATTTCGTTTTCAACACATGTGTTCTTCCTAGGTGATAGAAACTAGGCTAATGATGTGGATACACATGAAGTCACAATGGCACCCGAAGCTGCTCACATCGAACATTAAGTGTAAGTAAAGTAAAAGCTATCTTCAGCTCATGACTTTTTTTTTTATTTTACGGGTCGCTGGTTTAGTAACTTAATGCACGTTTTTTATAGTCTAATGTTACTGCACAGGTTACTAAACCGATTATGGTAAAAAAAGCACTCCGTCTTCAGGCCACGAGTGGCCTACCGGGACCACCCGACCGCCGTGTCATCCTCACAGGAGGATGTGTATAGGAGGGGCATGGGGTCAGCACACCGCTCTCCCGGTCGTAATGATGGTATTCTTGATTGAAGCCGCTACTATTCGGTCGAGTAGCTCCTCAATTCGCAGCACGAGGCTGAGTGCATCCCGAAAAATGGTAACAGCGCATGGCGGATGGATGGTCACCCATCCAAGTGCCGATTATGGTCTTGTTGAAAATGTAGTAAGTGTATGTGTGTCTCTTTCTTTCAATTACTTTGTCCATATGAACGACATTCTCACTGATAATGTCTGCTGAATTTCTTTTATCTTCCTTGTAATTGGTGTTTTGCTATAATGTATACGTAAGACGCGAATAACTAATTAATTTACCCCCGTACTAATCAGAGAACATCTGTGACATGCACTCTGATATAAAATTATCCGGCACAGAATTCGCGTTCGCTTACTTACAATTCCTGGGTTGAATGTCTACGTTTATCATAGAACATGTGTGACATCGTCGATGGTGTCCCATACAGCACATAAGGACGTCATAGTCTGCGACCACTATTGTACTACTCAAAAGAAACTGTAACATCGTATTTTAGTGTCGACAGATGTGTACTATCAGAGGAAAAAGAATCGTAATGGTTCAAATGGCTCTGAGCACTATGGGACTTAACATCTGAGGTCATCAGTCCGCTAGAACTTAGAACTATTTAACTAACCTAAGGAAATCGCGTACATCCGTGCCCGAGGCAGGATTCGAACCTGCCACCGTAACGGTCGCCCGCTTCCAGACTGAAGCGCGTGGAACCGCACGGCGAAAAAGAGTCGATCCGGATTTTATCCACTGAGTAAGTCCTTTAATTGGGAAACGAGAGATCGCCATAGTCACTAAGACGATGGAAAAGAAAGGGTTGTAGGAAGTTCAGGTGTTTAAAACCCCGTTGAGGCAAGGTCGCTGCAGCCGAAGCAGAAGCCCTTGTTGCGTAAATATGGCGAATAAAAGCGATGTGCCCATTTCAAAGGAACCATTCTGCCATTAGACATAATCGATTCTGGAAAGTCAGTGAAAATCATAAAAGCTGATAGCTGGAGGTGCATATGAAGTACTGTCATCACAATTAGGAGTTCAGTTTCTTACCGCGTGACCACCCCAGTCAGAACGTTGGCCAATTTCCATCGCTCACTGATGAGATGAACTATTCACTGTTTGGAAACAGTTGTATTATGTTTTTTATATTATCTTTTCTGGGGAATTGTTCATTTGTTTTGTTAGTGTAGTGATCTATGATTTTGTTCTACTTTGTTTCGCAGTGTATCTGAGATGATGTTTGCATTGTTGTAAATATCAGTTTAGAGGTTTAGCGTGGCCTTATAGTAACCTACCATATCTGGATAGGGAAGTGCACCACAGTGGACAGTTAACTGCAAACCTGACCCAGTTGATTCGGACTGGTACAGGATCTTGTGAGGCAGAATTAAGGTAAGGAGGAACACTATCGGAAGATGCCTGCAAGGTTCCTGGCACCGAATCCTATTTACAGAAAGCTAGCCAGTCTGGGTATGTTCCATACAGTGTTCCATATAGCATCGAGTGATAGTTAAGAGCAGGAGTATTCCAAGGCTACAGGACGGTTGGAGCTGGGAAGTAGTGGCATATTTTAGATCCAGGTTTTCGTCTCCCAGAAAACTTGACAGAGGATACAATTCTACACACATCCGCTTTTGTACTGGGCTGATTAACATTTTAATATCCGCCGAAACCTGACCGTATCTTTGAACGCAACCTCCTTAACTCTCTGGATAAGTTAAGAGCAGCGCAGAAGGACGCAGCAAATTCTTCAGCATAAGCAACAATTCTGGAGAAATTAGTGTCATAAAGTCACAGAAATAGGCGGGTGTACGTCATTTATCATCTTAATTTTGACCTCCATGTGTGCAGCCTATATCTACACTCCTGGAAATTGAAATAAGAACACCGTGAATTCATTGCCCCAGGAAGGGGAAACTTTATTGACACATTCCTGGGGTCAGATACATCACATGATCACACTGACAGAACCACAGGCACATAGACACAGGCAACAGAGCATGCACAATGTCGGCACTAGTACAGTGTATTCCACCTTTCGCAGCAATGCAGGCTGCTATTCTCCCATGGAGACGATCGTACAGATGCTGGATGTAGTCCTGTGGAACGGCTTGCCATGCCATTTCCACCTGGCGCCTCAGTTGGACCAGCGTTCGTGCTGGACGTGCAGACCGCGTGAGACGACGCTTCATCCAGTCCCAAACATGCTCAATGGGGGACAGATCCGGAGATCTTGCTGGCCAGGGTAGTTGACTTACACCTTCTAGAGCACGTTGGGTGGCACGGGATACATGCGGACGTGCATTGTCCTGTTGGAACAGCAAGTTCCCTTGCCGGTCTAGGAATGGTAGAACGATGGGTTCGATGACGGTTTGGATGTACCGTGCACTATTCAGTGTCCCCTCGACGATCACCAGTGGTGTACGGCCAGTGTAGGAGATGGCTCCCCACACCATGATGCCGGGTGTTGGCCCTGTGTGCCTCGGTCGTATGCAGTCCTGATTGTGGCGCTCACCTGCACGGCGCTAAACACGCATACGACCATCATTGGCACCAAGGCAGAAGCGACTCTCGTCGCTGAAGACGACACGTCTCCATTCGTCCCTCCATTCACGCCTGTCGCGACACCACTGGAGGCGGGCTGCACGATGTTGGGGCGTGAGCGGAAGACGGCCTAACGGTGTGCGGGACCGTAGCCCAGCTTCATGGAGACGGTTGCGAATGGTCCTCGCCGGTACCCCAGGAGCAACAGTGTCCCTAATTTGCTGGGAAGTGGCGGTGCGGTCCCCTACGGCACTGCGTAGGATCCTACGGTCTTGGCGTGCATCCGTGCGTCGCTGCGGTCCGGTCCCAGGCCGACGGGCACGTGCACCTTCCGCCGACCACTGGCGACAACATCGATGTACTGTGGAGACCTCACGCCCCACGTGTTGAGCAATTCGGCGGTACGTCCACCCGGCCTCCCGCATGCCCACTATACGCCCTCGCTCAAAGTCCGTCAACTGCACATACGGTTCACGTCCACGCTGTCGCGGCATGCTAACAGTGTTAAAGACTGCGATGGAGCTCCGTATGCCACGGCAAACTGGCTGACACTGACGGCGGCGGTGCACAAATGCTGCGCAGCTAGCGCCATTCGACGGCCAACACCGCGGTTCCTGGTGTGTCCGCTGTGCCGTGCGTGTGATCATTGCTTGTACAGCCCTCTCGCAGTGACCGGAGCAAGTATGGTGGGTCTGACACACCGGTGTCAATGTGTTCTTTTTTCCATTTCCAGGAGTGTATTTATGGTGGAAAAATTCCCACACTCCTCAACTACCTGTACAACATATACCGACCGAGTGGGTTACCCTTAGCAGATAATGAGCTGTCATCTAACATTGGAAACTGGACAAAGTTAGCATAAGCTCAAATTGAAAGAAAAGTGTATAAAAACGTAAGAATTTTAAAATGAACTCTCAAAGGATTTTTTGAAGTAACAATGTTCTGCGATCCTGCCGACCGGGTCTTATACACAGGGAAGAAATATTACGCCATTACCTTTGCTAACTAGCACCCGTAACTTTGTGCCAGGGGAGCCGAACTGCTGCCAAGGAATTTCGGTGCCAAAATCTGGAAAGATTATGAGCTGATATAGCGAAATTCTGTGCTCAGGCACTGAAGGCAGCCGAGGACAACACATGTAGTCCTGCCACTACTGCCAGTGGTTGCATATTGTCGACGCAGCATGGTGTATACGTCAGACCGTCTCAGTGGTGTCCTGGATTGCACCATGCATGGGCCATAGTGCTATCCCACTTCCGTGGTCTACATGGTCAAAAGAGATGTCCTGTCATAGCATGGTCGTTTCGAGCAGCCATAAATACGAGCGGCTCCAGCCATGCAGTGTCTGTCATCGACTGTAGTTTGCGCTGAGAAATGCTCCACGCCAGTCATCCATCCTCAACTTACTGGGCGTTACCTCCAATAGCTGCAGATCTGTGGTCTGCTCCCAGCTTTGTTGCTGCCGATAGTTCGACGGTGCCTTCCTATTTGGGGACCTAGGGCAAGCTTCCACCGACTAAGCTTACATCGACATCTGGACGCCATCCACGAGTCTTGGGTTCGCCTCGTTCCTGACTTACTGCCGCCAGGTTTTGGTGTTCGGTGTTTCTGCACCTTTGCTGTTGGCGAGCCCACGGTGTTGATTCAGCCTCAGGGTACGGACGCAAGCAACTCCTACCGCTGGCGTTCTTGCACGCTCAACACACCACCGCTTTTGTGCTAACTTGGTCTCGCGTGCCATCCACACGACTTCTTAGACGACTGCAAGGATTCTGTTACACAAACCTGTTGTTATTTTCACTGCCTGTATGATTCCGTTACAGCCGAGGACATAGTTCTCCGTGCTCCGGCAACGCCACCGCGACCTGCTACGACAGAGCCGGCCACAGCGTGTCAAATTACGCGTGGGCCTGCTGTGTGGGCGGCGAGCAGCCCACGGCTAGGCTTTGCTCCGCTTCGTTCGTTCCTTCCCGGAAGTATTCGGTACAGCACGGCATTTCAATTAGTACTGCGGTGTGGTAATTTCTCTTCAGCTCGGCAGGATTGTGGTGACAGCGTAGATGGCCCTTCGCTTTGTTCATGGTAGGTAAGACGTTCACAGTGGCTGTTTGCTCAAAAAATAGGTAGTCTATCGACCTATCGACACAAGCCCTTAAAAATGGGAGCTAAAGAATAAAGGAATGAAAATTTTCTCTATGAATTATGCAGTTGCGTAAGCGATGAGACAGCAGATTTGCTGTGAAATGATGTTACAATACCATGCAGAAACAATTTGAAGTTTTAGTTGACAATGAAAGAGCGAAAAATTACAATGACTGACAGACATGATTTATTGTTCTGTAAGTCAGGAAGCAGTTTGTGTCAAATTTGCAGCCATGCAGCATGTGAAGAAATTGGCGATATGAACGATAAAATTTCTGAAGCCGTATGCATTATTCCACTGCCAGCTGCAATAATTTTCGACAGTTCGACTGAATTAAACAGAGTGGAGATTTAAACATTACGGTAAAGTACTTTGAGCAAGCCAAAGGGCATGCCTGGAGCGATTTTTTCGATTTAAAACTTGCTGTTGTTGAATTTACTGGGGAGAAAGCAGTGCCTGAACGAAAATTAGAGCAACTTACTTCTTATTCGATGGGGAGTATTTAAAAAGATTGGTTGGGGTGTGTGTAAAAAGAAAATAGTCTTATTGAAGGGACACATTCTGACAAACAGTGTCCAGTTCCCTCGGGTCACTGCCTTTACAGAAAATGTCAGGTTTGAAGAATTCATTGTGGCCTTGCAGGAATAACAAGGACAGTCTCCTAAAAGTTTTCAGGACTCTGACAATCTTAAATCTGTTTTCGAGGGTTTTAGAGCTGTTTTCAAGACCCTTTGCCATTTGACACGAAAGCGCTCTTGTACAGATGTAACTGATTGACCTGCAAGGTAAGTCTCGTTTTAAAGACAAATAATTTTACATTAAAACTGCCCAGGTCCACTACATTGCTTTCGTCACGTGCAGGTTACAAAGTCCTACAATATTTCGATCACCATATTTGTGTGAAAGCTTTTTTTTCTGTTATGAAACTAAATACGTCACGATTGCTTGGCAACCTGAGTGCTAAATTTTGTGAAATAGTCTTTGTCCGTCCATATGCCGACGGTGCATAACATATAATTATTATATTATATAC
This sequence comes from Schistocerca cancellata, assembly GCF_023864275.1. Taxonomy (NCBI): domain Eukaryota; kingdom Metazoa; phylum Arthropoda; class Insecta; order Orthoptera; family Acrididae; genus Schistocerca; species Schistocerca cancellata. The sequence goes on along the minus strand of NC_064633.1, from coordinate 304,492,741 downwards.
TCAGCGCGCCAAATATAAAGTTAAATAATACTGAAAATTGGTTTTGGTTGTAAGCTATGGTGTTGAGAAATGTGAAATATAAAACGAAGTTGTATGAAATGCGACTACACTGGCATATCAATGTGGTGCGTTTACAGTTCTCCCTCTTCCCCCTCATTGCATGCAGACAGCGTGTCATGGCGGTGGCTTAAGTGTCAATCGAGGCTGACCACCATGGCACATGTGCCTGCGTACGGCTCATGAACGTAATTCTTGGCTTGTGCTTAAGAGGTCTACAGAGTTTAACTAAAGTCTTTTTGCAGACCCTAAGGACAGGTTCCTTATAACAAAACAAACAGAAAAGTCTAGTAAACATGATCTTTAAAGTACATACCTTATTAGGTATGAGCACTAATTCGTTTTCGGTGCTGTGAGACACATCTACTGCAGACTCTTTGCTTTCCATATTTTTTGAGGATAAAGTATTGACCAAACCGAGAAAAAAATGACGAGTAACCATTGGCTCTAAAATATATAACTTAAGAGCTGAGGAAACTTATTTATTTTGCCTACTGTGACGCATCTCTTTTATTGAAGTAGGGCTCATAGGCCTTAAGGCACGCATTTTACAGATCATGCACTTTTTTTCTCACTTCGGTTCCTACTACCTCCAACCAAATTGCGGAAAACGAAGAACTTGTAGTAGAAGAAATTTGTTTCACAATTTCGAAGGTGAATAAGTGCTCGTAGCTGTTAAGGTAATCATTTTAGAGCCTAAGTTTACTAGACATTATTATCTCGTTTTGATGTAAGGGAACTGTCTTGAATTTGCATAGAAGAAGAAGAATTGTCATAGCTCTTAAGGTATCCACTTTAGAAGCAATGTTTACTGGATATTTTTCTTGTTTGGGTGTAACTGGCTAAATCAAATGGCTCTGAGCACTATGGGACTTAACAGGTCATCAGTCCCCTAGAACTTAGATCTACTTGAACCTAACTAACCTAAGGACATCACACACATCCATGCCCGAGGCAGGATTCGAACCTGCGACCGTATCAGTCCCGCGGTTCCGGACTGCAGCGCCTAGAACCGCACGGCCACCGCGGCCGGCTTGGGTGTAATTAACATGTCTTCAAAGTGTATAAACGAAATTTAGTTGCACCCATTGCAACAAACCAGTCATCCTGATCCCGCTACACCACTTACAGTCGTATCAAGAGTGATTCCACATATTACTTTTCAATCTTTGCTCCGCAGAAAATTAAAATCGACTCCCTCAGAATCAACCCTATCGAAATCATTTCTGTAGAGATCTCTTCTGCTCCCACATATATGTCTTCATCACTTGAACCTTAGTTCCGAATTATAGAAGCACTTAACCGATCTTACCGTCATCCATATCACTGCTACTATACTTCAGTTATAATCCTATTGACAACTGATACGATTCGTACTACTGTTCTCGGAACTCTCCATACCTGTCTTTAACTGATATACTTCCATGGTATCCTTATGTAGTCCTACACCCGAACCACACACACAGGCTCAAGATCCGTCAACATTTACCGCCATTATCTGAGGAGTTGTGCTAGACGTAACCACCTATCAAACACAAGCTAAAATTAATTCTACTTCTAACCTAAACAATCGTAAAGCTATTCACATTGGAAATAATTTGAGATAAGTGCATCTATCCGTCCTATACCCAGAATCCTCGTCCACCAATGGCGATCTCTGACTCCGTACTGCTTTAACACACGACAAAAAGCACAAAAATGAAAGCAAGTAAAGCTGTCCACAAAAATTCACCGCAGCCCTAGTTGCAAGGATTACCTATCCCAAAACTGCGACAAACGGTCACACACAAAAAAGTTCCAGTTCTTTAAACATTATCCTAATTTTCAGTTGCTCTTATGCGAAACACCCGCAGTTAATCACCAAGCACTACCTCAAATGCTAATTCATACCGCCTCCTCATACAACTGAACTTGCTTCCTCAGCATAATGTTGTCTGTCCAAATTTTTCCCAGAGCCCAGCACCCAGAACAAAAGACGTAGTCCCCAACCTCACAATAACCGTACGATACATTTACTCGTGAAATAAGTAAGGCATCTAATTCAAACGATTTGGAGCGCTTGCGGAATCTCACATAAGGGTTACGTAACAACGATGTTAATATCCTTAGTTCCTCTAGCATCAAACTGATCTCCGCTCGCCTCCCATACTCAGCTGATCACTTAACATCATATATCCTTAGTTTCACTACTATCAAACTTATCTACCCTCGGGCCGAAACAAGCTAATCATTTACTATCCTTTTATAAAATAAACATTTGTGACATCCATATGGTTGTGAAGTCTTGGCAGTAAATTTAATACAAAGTGATGATAAGTGAAAGTAGTGGCTGCCATCCTGTCCATGAATAGGAGATAAATTATAGGAAAATTATATTAGTCAAGCGGGAGGAACGTTACCTTTCGACAATCGTGTCTTCCAATACATTCTAACAAAGTTTATCAAAGTATTATATTTCGAACTCACTACTAACAAAATTTAATAATTGTTGTAGGTAGCAAAAATGACAGACATCGCTGATTTATTTTAAAACACTCAGTCAGTACTGCAGGATAAAATCTGTCTGCCGTCACTAGAATACTTAACATAAGGCAAGTTATGTAGTAATTCGCGAGGCCGAGTTTATCGACAGCTAAATAGGGACACAAATATGGAATTAGTGGTTTACTCAACCTGTTTGCACCCAAGTCGTACCAACTGATTTCTCATTAATGACGTACACACGTCAACGCAAGGTAAATCTATGGTGACCAAACATTTGCTGTAACTGTTCTGGGGCTGAATCTTGGTAAATCCATCTTACAGTCCTATACAAGTACACCTTATCGGTCAACAATTAGGACCAGGATTGAGTATGGTTGTACTGTGTACATTAAATATAGGCTTAACTGTATCCGTAAATGTGGTACATTCCACTCTGTTGGAAAACAGATTACAATATCGAATTACACATTTTTTCACAAGTTGAAAAGTCTATGAAGGAGTATCAGAACACTGAAGAGATTTCCTATGTATGAATGGCCTTTTCGGTTACGCACACGTATCGCTCCACTTAGAGATAACGACGCTTCTACTTAGAGATAACGACGGGTAGAAAACTCAACTTGATAGCCACCACGTTTCTCCTTAAAAATGGAGCGAACCTTTACATATGAACACTGAGGGCTCAAAGTACGAACAGTAAAAGCTTCAATTATCAGCCTTTTCTCATGCAGCGGAAACAGTGGAAATCATGGTCATTTAGTATGTTTCACTTCAGAACATCGTATTACAGTGCTCTCTACCAAATAAGCACAGTTTTTTGCTTTGGATAAAATCTCAAACATGCATTTTGTACAATGAAACCGTACCAGGTGGCCAAGGAAGCTGCTATACCCACAGTTACTTTGGAATCCAGTTGTCATTCTCAGATTTTTTAAAATCAAACAAGCGTGGAAACTAAGGAACAGCGAGATGAGACGCGGGACGTGGGACAGATCAAATATAAATAGCGCAAAATATTGTGGACGCGATCAAATCGTATATCTCGCTTATCTTGGTTTCATGAAATATCAGTCCACAATCAGTAGGGTGAGATTCAGTCAGAACAGCTTAATTGTATTGCTTAAAACTAAAACACTTAGATGCTTGTGATTTTAGTAAGTCAGAGGACGGTGATATTATTAATTTGGTCCGAAGCACTTCAGAATTCCAGCATCTTCGAGAACAATTCCTCGCAGAATTGAGAAATCTTTACATACCATTTCCTACAACCATTACTGGTTTCCCTTTGCAGAATGATAAGGCAGTCCTAAACTGTCTGAGATTCATCTTCGTCAGAAATTTTTTGATCTCACTACATTGCCTTAGAAAAATATAATCACCATTTGGGAGTAAATTATAATCTTGTTTGTACTCCAAATGGTAATGACGATACAAATCTGTTTGTACATATTGTCGTATAGAAAATTTTAATTACTTCTTCTGTGTTTAGCGATTAAGAAGTTTTCCTTTATTGCTATTAGAAGAGTAACACTCCTTAGTTACTTCGCGGCAGTAAGTTCATGTTTGCGATTGAAAAATTTTTGTTATTGTTGACAGCAAAATAGTTTACTCGCATTGGAGGCCAAATAAAAAACCAATGACTTCAATGAGACGCAGAGGCTGGCAAATACCGATTAATTAAGAATATGAACTGAAACTTCCTCATACGGTAATGTGCAATTAATGAATTAGAGGCTAATAAAATTCCATTAGAGCAGAGACTGTTTTAATTAACGGTTGTCTCAGACAGGTAATAGTGCAAATGTAACATAGGTGAGAAATGAAGGAAGAAACGAATGGAGAGGTTACACAACTTTTGTCTATCATGTTGCCCTTCTGTAATTTCTAAGGAGTGAAAGTATCAAGTAGAGATACTCATTAAAAAATGTGCCGCGCAAATGTTTTCACAAAATGGTTTGAAGAGCTTACAACTTCCTTACTCCATAGTAAGTACTGAGGAAATTATATATATATATATATATATATATATATATATATATATATATATATATATATATATATATATATATCGTTCATCTCAGTTGCAATGGTATACAGATTTTGCTACAGTGGCCACCGGTTTCGGCTTGACACGCCCATTCGCAAATCACACACCTTGTAATTAACCGTAACTAGTCATAGAATACGGTGCCAAAAGGCACGAATGGTTCCAATACAGAAAGTTAACTTGTGGACAACAAGTACTCTCACTGATATTAGTCCATGTGTCTACTGTTGCAACAGTAGGTCATGAATGTTTCTATGTAGAAAACATCCTTTCTTGACCTACAGCCATATGTGTACTCCGCAAGCTACAGTGTGGAGCATAGTCTAGTGCCTCTTGTACTACTACCACTCATTTAATTTCCTGTTCCCACTCGCGAATAGAGCGTGAGTAAATCAGTATCTACTGTATATGACTTCCCACAAATCCTAATTTCTCTTATCTTCCCACTACTTACGCGTTGGCGGCAGTAAAATCGTTCTGCAATCGGCTTCAATTGCTTTTCCGCGAAAAGGATGTCGTTTTCCCTCTACGGATTTTTATTTGAGTTAACATAACATTCCTGTTATACTCACGTGATGATCCAATCCATCGGTAACAAATTTAGCAGTATGCTTCTAAATTACTTCGACGTATTCCTTTAATTCGACCTGCTGGGGATCTCCGACGCTTGAGCGGATCTCAGGAACGTATCCAACCAGAGTCCTGTATGGGATCTCCTTTACAGATGAACCATGTCTTCCTAAGATTCTCCCAATAGACCGAAACCGATCAATCACCTTCCATACTACAATCCTTACATGTTCGTTCCATTCCATATCGCTCTGAAACGTTACGTTTACAAATTTAATGCATGTGACTGTCAACCAGCACACTACTAACGCTTTATTCTAATGTTACGGGACTGTTTTCCTACTCATCTGCATTAACTTACATTTTGCAACCTGTAGAGCTAGCTGCCATTCATCATACCAGTTACAAATTCTTCCTAAGTCTGCTTCTGTCGTCCTACACTCACTTAATGACGACACCTCCCCGTATACCACAGCATCATCAAAAATAGCCGCAGATTGTTGCTCACCCAGTCCGTCAGATCATTTATGTATATCGAAAATGGGAGCGGCCCGGGGTCACACTTTCCTGGGGCGCACCAGACGACACACTCGTCTCTGATGAACACTCGTCGTCAAGTATCCACCCATGACATTCAGTCTATACTCTCGACCTATCTCGGTCTGTCGCCATTGCCATCAGCTAGGTTGTTGTTCTATTGTTTGTTTACTGTGAGCGATACTTCCACTTCTGTGCTTCTAGATTTTTCAGTCACGCTGTAAAAATGAATACACTTTATAGTTTGTTCACTTCGTGTCCCTTTTTGTACGGACAGTTATATTCATCTTAAACTTGCCTCATTGCTCCTCTTCCTCCTTAGTATTTAGCTCTTGTGTGTTGTGCGTTGCTATACTCAAAATCCGTTTTCGTTTGCTGATTTGTCTTACATTTTTTGTCCAGTTCCGATACTTACTTCTGCAGGTTTAGCTTTTTTCCAGAAGATTATCTCTTAATTACTCAGAAATTCTCTTTGTCCTGTGTTCGAACCCAGCCCCGATTAAATTCTGCATAAAAAGCATTAATAAACGGGTGCCGAAAAATTCCTGTGTATGGAGTCTCCTTCGTTCAGCCAACGGCCTTGTCAAAGACGACGGAGAAATGGACAAAAGTTTAAGTGGATCCTCTACCGCTTGGAGTGGGAAACTGCCCGAAACGGCGGTAGAATCAGCAATGACCAACAGCGTGAATATAGGATACACAATAGAAACCTATACAGAAATTGCTTAATGAATCTCTGTAGGACTAGTCCATGGATCGGATCCCTGAGAAAGGACTGCAAAGAGGCATGTGACCATGAGAAGAAGAGTGAATAAACAACGAAAGGGTAACATTTTCCTTGTAGGTACATGGAATTTCAGAAGTATGAATTTAGGAAAGCTAGAAGACCTTTAAATTGGCATGTAGTGGCTCAGGCTTATTGTGGGTGTTAGTGAACTGAAATTAGATGAGGATAAGGATTTCTTGCCAGGCGAATATAATATAATATCAACAACAGCAGGAAATTGTATAACGGAAGTAAGATTAGTCACGAACAGAAAAGTGGGACGGTGGTAAAGTTCTGTGAACAATTTAGTGATGGGATTATTACCAGCAGACTTAACAGCAAACCACACCAAAAAAATAGCTCATTATATGTGCACATCATCAGTTACATGCGCACATCACAAGAGAAATATGAAGAGATAGTTAAGACATATGGCGATACTGAACGTGTCATTCAGTATGTGGAAGGAGGTAAGTACATAGATAATTAGCACCGTTGACTGAAACACTGTCGCTGGGGAAGTAATAAAATACAGAGATACTGGAATTTGATTCAGTATCTGCAACGAGACGCAAGAGAGTGTAATTGAGCTCTGCTGTAAATTTCAGATAGTAGTAGCATCCAATACGTTGTTCAAACATCCAAAAGGAGGAGGTATAGTTGGAAAACTGATGGCACAAGATTCCAGCTGGATTAAATTATGGTCAGACAGTGATTCTGTAATCAGATAATTGATTGTAAGGGTTAAAAAGAACATATATACACTTACTCAACAGTTTATTAAAGATGAAGAGCAGAATTGTCCGGAAGAATCATTGTGGAAAGACGTGGGGTACTGATCGATGAAAAACGGAAGTACAAAAATGTTTAGGAAAAGACAACAATACAGTGCACAGAAGCCTAGGCGAAATGGTTTCAGAAGAATCGAAAAAGGAATGGACCTCAGAAGGATTGTTATTTCATATAGAAAAGTGAAGATGGTCTTCATAGCAACTATAAGCAAGGGCGTTAACATTGAGACTTAAAGAGGAACAGCGGTGTTAAACGGTAAGGACAGAGCGGATTGGTGAGACACACTTGAAGGCCTCTACAAGGAGGACGTAAGCTGACGACGTGGTACGAGTAGAAGATGAACTCACTAGAGAAGAGATAGGGATCAAGGTTTAGAATCAAAATTCAACATAGCATCAGAAGAGTTGCTATTGAATAGGACCTAAGGGAGGTGAGATGTCGCAGACTACATCCCCTGCGGAATTTCAGAAATCATTGGGCAATCAAACGACCGTTTAAAATCTATTAGTCTGGAGTTACAGCATCAGACTTTTGGAAAAATATCGTATACACTATTCCGGAGATAGTGAGGGCACATAACTGCAAGAAATATCGCACAATTACCTTAACTGCTCGTGCATAGGAGTTGCTAACAAGAGAATTGTAAAGAAGAACAGAAAGAAATTAAGGATCTTTAAGATAACAATGAATTTGGCGGGTATGGGAAGGTATCAGATGCAGTTCTCATGTTGCGCTTCAAAGCATGATTTAACAAAAGTCAAGACACGACCATAGGATTCGACAAAGCAAAGTGGCGGAAGATGTTCGAAGTCCTCTGAAAATTAGTACGTTACAGGGACAGGCTGTTAGATAAGTAACTCAGTAGGTACAAAAACAAAGAGGGAAAATTAAGAACGGAAGACCTATAACCATCTGATAGAATCTAAAAGATGTAAAGCTGGTGAGACGGCCCATAGTTGATATCCTCCAGCGATGTGTAGCTCCCCGCGAGGCGGCGTGTGTAGCACCGAAGCCTTAAGGAGAAAAAACACAGACCGGTATTGGGACAGCTGTGGCACGGGCAGGTGAATGTGGTGATTTATTCACAGAGCGGCTTGATGTGCTTCGAATCTGAATTTACGGCACGCACGAGATGGTGTAGTGCCGATGTGTCGTTTGTTGTAGTAGACAACGGTGGAGATCGAGCAGTGTCGTGAACTTATAAAACTCTTCGTGTACGAGCTTGCATCCAGATGCCGTGCTCGATATGCAGGAAGCTCCAAGTTGCTGGGAGTTGAGTCGACCGCTGTAACTACAGTGGGCGGCGACATTGTGTGCCTACCAAAAGTTGCACATGGTAGATGCTATGCACCTTTAGTTGATGTCAAATTGCGAAGCGTTTTGATTGGTACAAATTTTTTCTATGAGGCTGAATAAAGGTGAGTTCCACTTCGGCATGATATGGTTGGCATCTGCAAGTCCACTGTACTGTGTTCATTGCTCGTGCTTTAAGTTTTTTAGTGGGTATCGCCCTGTACTTCTGTTACTTTTAAGTGAATTTTGTATGTTATCTTTCTCAGTTGATTTGCTGACTGCACTTCAAAGATAGGAGTTCTATTATTATACCGTCAAAGTTGTTTCAGGGCTGCTTTTGTTGATGTAGATATTATTGAGCTTCCTTAAGGGATGCTGGACTTATTGAAAGAGCCTTTTACTTAATTACTCTAATTCGTAATCATTGGATCATTAGTATATCGCAGTAACCGTCCTCAAATCGTTTCGCTGTTGGACTATTACTGCTTCATTTCTTAGAAATAAATTAACTGCCGAGTAATTATTGCGGCACCATAGCTGACGCCGTGTACCTTTTATACAAATTTGTCTTTTAAAGCTTCTTATTACCCATGAAAATATTCTCTAAGTTGCTGTTACTGTGTATTACAATTCTCAAGCTCAGGGTGGGTTGGCGCTTTTAAAATAATTGTGCTTGATATTAAAGGTATGCTCGTTCCTTGTTTTAGAAGTTACTTTAGCCAACCTGTGACCAGACTGTTCATGATACCGCAGGCGGCCGATGTCGAAGTAATATGGGATTTGGAGGCGTGTTGTTCCCGTTTTCTAACAGCTTTGTAATTAATTATGCTTTAGGTGCAGCTATTTAATTAATTTAAGGTACTGTAATAAAGTGTGCCGGCCGAAGTGGCCGCGCGGTTCTGGCGCTGCAGTCTGGAATCGCGAGACCGCTGCGGTCGCAGGTTCGAATCCTGCCTCGGGCGTGGATGTGTGTGATGTCCTTAGGTTAGTTAGGTTTAACTAGTTCTAAGTTCTAGGGGACTAATGATCTCAGCAGTTGAGTTCCATAGTGCTCAGAGCCATTTTTTTGTAATAAAGTGTGTATTTAATATTTTGTTGCATCTGGGTCATGTTCCTAGCACTCCCGAGATTGAATGTAATGTTTTCCTGTCTCTTGTGTTTATGGTTGCTCTTGAGACGCGTTTTAGTTGCTCAAAGTTCAATACTATATTAATAGATATACACAGTTAGGCGTTGACAGAAACAAAATCACGCACCTTTCTTTTGTCCTTCTGAACAATTCGTTTCCCTCAAAGTAAAATACACTCCTGGAAATTGAAATAAGAACACCGTGAATTCATTGTCCCAGGAAGGGGAAACTTTATTGACACATTCCTGGGGTCAGATACATCACATGATCACACTGACAGAACCACAGGCACATAGACACAGGCAACAGAGCATGCACAATGTCGGCACTAGTACAGTGTATATCCACCTTTCGCAGCAATGCAGGCTGCTATTCTCCCATGGAGACGATCGTAGAGATGCTGGATGTAGTCCTGTGGAACGGCTTGCCATGCCATTTCCACCTGGCGCCTCAGTTGGACCAGCGTTCGTGCTGGACGTGCAGACCGCGTGAGACGACGCTTCATCCAGTCCCAAACATGCTCAATGGGGGACAGATCCGGAGATCTTGCAGGCCAGGGTAGTTGACTTACACCTTCTAGAGCACGTTGGGTGGCACGGGATACATGCGGACGTGCACTGTCCTGTTGGAACAGCAAGTTCCCTTGCCGGTCTAGGAATGGTAGAACGATGGGTTCGATGATGGTTTGGATGTACCGTGCACTATTCAGTGTCCCCTCGACGAAGACCAGTGGTGTACGGCCAGTGTAGGAGATCGCTTCCCACACCATGATGCCGGGTGTAGGCCCTGTGTGCCGCGGTCGTATGCAGTCCTGATTGTGGCGCTCACCTGCACGGCGCCAAACACGCATACGACCATCATTGGCACCAAGGCAGAAGCGACTCTCATCGCTGAAGACGACACGTCTCCATTCGTCCCTCCATTCACGCCTGTCGCGACACCACTGGAGACGGGCTGCACGATGTTGGGGCGTGAGCGGAAGACGGCCTAACGGTGTGCGGGACCGTAGCCCAGCTTCATGGAGACGGTTGCGAATGGTCCTCGCCGATACCCCAGGAGCAACAGTGTCCCTAATTTGCTGGGAAGTGGCGGTGCGGTCCCCTACGGCACTGCGTAGGATCCTACGGTCTTGGCGTGCATCCGTGCGTCCGGTCCGGTCCCAGGTCGACGGGCACGTGCACCTTCCGCCGACCACTGGCGACAACATCGATGTACTGTGGAGACCTCACGCCCCACGTGTTGAGCAATTCGGCGGTACGTCCACCCGGCCTCCCGCATGCCCACTATACGCCCTCGCTCAAAGTCCGTCAACTGCACATACGGTTCACGTCCACGCCGTCGCGGCATGCTACCAGTGTTAAAGACTGCGATGGAGCTCCGTATTCCACGGCAAACTGGCTGACACTGACGGCGGCGGTGCACAAATGCTGCGCAGCTAGCGCCATTCGACGGCCAACACCGCGGTTCCTGGTGAGTCCGCTGTGCCGTGCGTGTGATCATTGCTTGTACAGCCCTCTCGCAGTGTCCGGAGCAAGTATGGTGGGTCTGACACACCGGTGTCAATGTGTTCTTTTTTCCATTTCCAGGAGTGTAAATAACCTCAGAAGTTGATCGTCAGAATAAGGAACAAAGATCACAACTGATATAAACAAGACGTCGTCTGCTGAAATATGAGTGTTCACTCACAGAAACAAATTTTTTACTGTTTGGATGAACAGTGTGGCATGTACAGGGTGGTCAGAAACAGTCTGAAAAACTTGTAAGGGTGTCGACGTGTTGGTTGTGCTGAGAAGTAATTGATAACAAAAAATCATACACCACGCCGTTTCCGACATCTGTTGCGCACAAATTCGAGCTGGCCACCAGGGACACTGTCGCCAAAGATGTGCTTGGTTTCGTTTATTGAAACCGAGCAAGACAACGACATAAAGAATTTTGCATGGGACATTAGTAAAGATCGAACCAAGCCAAAGGCTCAGCAGTCTCGTACGCTGTCATCTGCGCTACGAGAACATTTGACAGTAATTTTATCTGGCGAGCCGCTTGAATTTGCTCCCGGAGTTGACTTATTGGCTAACTTCAATGCTAATTAACTCGGAAACGGTACTACCTATCGAATGTTCTTTTAACAATTACTTCTCAGCACACATTACTCTGCAACGTCCTTGGAAGCTTCTCAGTCTGTTTTCGTCAACCTTCCACATACAGAGTGAACAAAACATCATGCACCAGACGCCACAGCGCCATTCCTTGCACACTAACAGTGCAAAAGCGCCTGTAACAAAATTTCGCCCCGTGCGTGTTTTCAGTAGAAACTGGACGTCAAAGAACGCCAAAATTGGACGTCAAAGAAATCCAACACTGTAATCACGTATGCAACAAGCATGTTCTGTGCACCATTGTTCCACAGTCACTGCACTGCCTAGAGTTTTGCTTTAATATACTCGAAGTCTATTCCAGTTCAAGTCTTTTATTTCCTAATTTTACACTGCGTGATTTAAAATTGGGTTTGTTATTCTTTATACTGCAAACGCAGTACGTCATATTCTAAGCACTTGCTATTATTCAACTCTAACAGAGAAATGAGACTACAACGAAAGGTATGCTGTCACTGATTGTTTACTACAACTGGCAGCTGCTACTCGTATGTTTGATATCTTCGCACTGAAAGATTGAAGAAAAATTTGAGTCTCTTTTTGAATAGGCACCCGACTCATAGAAGTATAGTTCGTAGTGACTTCAGTCTACTGTCTCTATATTTGCAAAAATACATCTCTTTAAGTCGGTGGTAAGTATAAAATCTCCTCTAAAATTATACTTAATACACTCTCCAAAAATTATTTTGAGTTGTTTCAACCCTTGAGCAATCTGAGCTCACCCGCAGCGTGAATGGTTGCGATAACATATTGGGCCGCTTAGCAACAAACAGTCCTGAGCAGACAGAGAGCTTCATGAGAGATACAGCAGGTTATTGCGATATTGAATGACCTAACATCCAAATCCACCAAAAATAAACGCTAAATACTCCTGTTCGAAGAAGCAAAAAAAATTTACTTAACGTATTACTAAGAGACAGTCTCCATTTCTTCCAAAGTAAGTACGATAGTGTACATCAGATGCGATACATTTAAAGAAACAGTTTTGACATCAGTTGACAATTTCATACCAAGTAAAGTGATAAAAGACGTAACAAATCCAACGTCCTGCACAGAACAGGTGAAGACACTGCTGCAGAAGCAATGAAAATAGCATGCCAGGTTAGAAAGAACGGAATATCTACAAGACAGACGATATTATAAAGAACTGAAATTTGGCAGTGTCTTCAATGTGGGATTTGTTAATTGTTTCTGCAACGTTACCTCGTCTCAAAATCTGACAGAAAAACCAAAGAGTATGATCTTACGTAAAGTATGCTAGTGGCAAGACACAATCAATAACAGTAGACCGAGAAGAAGGCCAACGTGGCAGTGGCCAAAACTTTGATTTCACTCCCATAGTCTTTTACATTATGATGCGGTACCATACTCAGAAAACCTTTATGTCAGGGAATTTCTAGTTTAGTTTCATAGATTCCCGGAATGAATTTCAGACCGTTCCTCAACAGCGGATTTCAATCAACTTGCGAGTCCTCCGCGTATCGTCCTAGTTGAGCAAATTAATTAGTGATTGCTGGTTGTAGTCGTTGGCGAAAAGTCATAGGGTGCAGCAAAATTGTTGTTTGGCGCTCCACAAGGTAGTGTCTGCTGTTATTAACCTATATACGATTTACAAGGCAATCAGAGATGGTACTGTTTTTTGCCGTGTAGTAAAGTCATCGGAAAATCGAAACAATTGCAAAATAATTTAGCAAGATGTATGTATGGTGCAAAAGTTACAGTTGACAATAAAAAATAAAGAGTTTAATGTCTTTCTCATTCCAACAAAAAAATTTCCGTTATGTTTCGCTTACACGATAAATGATACATAAGTAAAGGTTGTCTACTAAACTTAATCCTTATGGATTACGGTTACTAACAAACAGGAACCATAGTACAAAAAACTTTGTACGGAAGACTGCGTTTTATTGACAGAAAACTTAGAATATGTAACAAATCTACTACACTATGCTTGTCCGCCCTTGGTTGGAGTATTGCTGCGCGGTGTGGGCTCCGCACCAGATACCACTGACGAAGGACATTGAAAAAATTCAAAGAAACGCAGCTGCTTTGACCATCGCGAAATAATGGACAAGGGTGCCACGGATATGATACTATATTTCGAGTGTCAATTATTAAAATAAAGGCTTTTTTCCTTCAAGATTATTTCCCAAAATTTCAATCACCTACTTGCCCCTCCCAAAACTAAAATGTACACTCCTGGAAATGGAAAAAAGAACACATTGACACCGGTGTGTCAGACCCACCATACTTGCTCCGGACACTGCGAGAGGGCTGTACAAGCAATGATCACACGCACGGCACAGCGGACACACCAGGAACCGCGGTGTTGGCCGTCGAATGGCGCTAGCTGCGCAGCATTTGTGCACCGCCGACGTCAGTGTCTGCCAGTTTGCCGTGGCATACGGAGCTCCATCGCAGTCTTTAACACTGGTAGCATGCCGCGACAGCGTGGACGTGAACCGTATGTGCAGTTGACGGACTTTGAGCGAGGGCGTATAGTGGGCATGCGGGAGGCCGGGTGGACGTACCGCCGAATTGCTCAACACGTGGGGCGTGAGGTCTCCACAGTACATCGATGTTGTCGCCAGTGGTCGGCGGAAGGTGCACGTGCCCGTCGACCTGGGACCGGACCGCAGCGACGCACGGATGCACGCCAAGACCGTAGGATCCTACGCAGTGCCGTAGGGGACCGCACCGCCACTTCCCAGCAAATTAGGGACACTGTTGCTCCTGGGGTATCGGCGAGGACCATTCGCAACCGTCTCCATGAAGCTGGGCTACGGTCCCGCACACCGTTAGGCCGTCTTCCGCTCACGCCCCAACATCGTGCAGCCCGCCTCCAGTGGTGTCGTGACAGGCGTGAATGGAGGGACGAATGGACACGTGTCGTCTTCAGCGATGAGAGTCGCTTCTGCCTTGGTGCCAATGATGGTCGTATGCGTGTTTGGCGCCGTGCAGGTGAGCGCCACAATCAGGACTGCATACGACCGAGGCACACAGGGCCAACACCCGGCATCATGGTGTGGGGACCGATCTCCTACACTGGCCGTACACCACTGGTGATCGTCGAGGGGACACTGAATAGTGCACGGTACATCCAAACCGTCATCGAAACCATCGTTCTACCATTCCTAGACCGGCAAGGGAACTTGCTGTTCCAACAGGACAATGCACGTCCGCATGTATCCCGTGCCACCCAACGTGCTCTAGAAGGTGTAAGTCAACTACCCTGGCCAGCAAGATCTCCGGATCTGTCCCCCATTGAGCATGTTTGGGACTGGATGAAGCGTCGTCTCACGCGGTCTGCACGTCCAGCACGAACGCTGGTCCAACTGAGGCGCCAGGTGGAAATGGCATGGCAAGCCGTTCCACAGGACTACATCCAGCATCTGTACGATCGTCTCCATGGGAGAATAGCAGCCTGCGTTGCTGCGAAAGGTGGATATACACTGTACTAGTGCCGACATTGTGCATGCTCTGTTGTCTGTGTCTATGTGCCTGTGGTTCTGTCAGTGTGATCATGTGATGTATCTGACCCCAGGAATGTGTCAATAAAGTTTCCCCTTCCTGGGACAATGAATTCACGGTGTTCTTATTTCAATTTCCAGGAGTGTATTATTGTCTCCCACCCACATCAGGCGAATATAAGAAATTAGCGCTCGCTAAATTTTTCCGTCGTGCTATTAACGTATGGAACAGCTGGGAAATTCTCTGAAATTGACCATATGAATTCTCTGCCAAGAACTTAAGTGTGAATTGCAATGTAGTCATTTACCTGTAGATTTAATATGTTCATTTTTTTGATAATGACATTCCGTTTCCAAATTTTTGTAATTTCCGATGCCTAGTTAATGTAACTGTTGTAGGCTAAATAATGTAACTGTTGATGGCTAAATAGTGTACTTACGTTGAAGGTCAAATAAAAAGAATCTATAGCCATCTTTTTGCAACAAATTCTTCGTATCTCAAATATTTAATTTCTGATCATTCTCATCGATATATAGAAGTTTATGTGTCGAAGAATTTATAACTGCTCAACCGTTGCTGTGACGGTCTTAGTTACATAGACTGAGATATGACAGTAAGTGTCGGCCAGTGGTAAAGAGCCGCCCATCTAATTTAAATTCTAAAAGTCTTTTTTACCGTGACAGGGGCACTGTTTAACGAATCCCTCAATACCAGACATCTACATAATTTGTGTCAGGATATACTGATCCTATCGCCTTTTTGGTATCACGCCAATGTAATACGGTCGACTGCTTCGTGTAGAATGCCACTACACCATCAGCTACATTAGTCAGCTGCTGACGATGACGACTTGGGCCATTTACGACAGTGCTAAGTAAATTAGAAAATTTCGCTCAAGAATGAGCTGCACAGATGGTAGAAATGTAGGACACAGTTTATTTGCAAATCTTCTCTCAGGTCTACATGGCAATATTTATAGTGTCTGCGGGGTTCATTGAAAGAAAGTGAAATAACGTCATCCTCAGTTCTCGGCTGTTATAACTACTTATTTCAACTGCTGACAGATTTCCACTGTATAACATTTCCAGTCCGTAGGTGACGTGCTACAAATACCTACCAAGTCACTAGCATTTGGGGGGGGGGGGGGGTAGGGGACACAAAACTTACGTAATGTACTTTGTTTTTCAGAAATACGATAGTGGCCGGATGGCCATACGGCTTGGGCACACGCACGTCACCTACTGCTAATAAATGACGTGGCAGCCGAAACTGGCCAGTAACGGAAATAAGTAATGAAATTAAAAGTCTTGTTGTTTTATATATTTTGTACTACAGTGTTGGATGCCCAAAGATAAGTAAAATTCTTAGAAGTAGCATTGGAAAACAGTGCAAAAGAAATACTAAAAACCTAGTTTCCTTTATTAATTAGTTCAATTCCCTCCCCCCTTCTCCCCCCCCACCCACATGATGCCCCTGCCGCCGTACTCAAGCACTTGGAGTGACATGATGGTATTTACAATCGCGTTAGTGTTCAGCCAAATTGTGCAAGTGATGGATATTCTGTATCTTCGAGCTGAGCTCCCAATAAGTGTTGTGAGAGTCGGATGAGACGCTGGAGGGATGGGAATGTATGATGCTATGGGGAAATACAGGTAGACTGATCGCTGTGTTTGGGAGCGAGCGACAGGAAAGATGATGTCGAGTAGCGAGGTATTTCGTATAGTTGGGGGTTACAACAGGAAAGAGCGTTGCAGCCTATGCAGCTGAGGAAATATATAGGTCCATTACTTATTATTGATATGTGGGTAGTTGCCAAGACGGAACTCTGGGTATGGGATAAGGAACCATCCTTGGGATAGGATATGAAGGATACGAAGCTGGACGGAGGGCGGGACGTGTTGCGCGGCAGCAGCCCAGGATTATTCACTCACGTTCATAAATTGAGGGTAATTGCAGAATATGGTGCCACACAACGTGGCAGTGCACAAAACAGGCTATAATAGCATAGGCACATAGGGAACACACACGACACTGATCTGTAAGTCGACGGTATTGGTGGTAAGTTTGAGAAAACGTCCCGAAACACATGTGCTACAACACGCTACTGTTTCTTGCGCATGTACACCGAAGTCAATATGGATATGATCAATATTCACATGTACAAAGGCCGCACAACGGGTTGGCATACTCTGGATGAGCAGGTCGACCAACTGCTGCGATATAGCCTCCCGTTCTTCCACCAGTACTTATTGGAGCTCCTGAAGTGTCCTAGGGGTGTCAAGACGCGTAGGGATACGGCGACCGAGGGCATACCAGACGTGCTCGAGCGGGTTTAGGTCTGTAGAACAGGCAGGCCACTCCATTCAACTGATATCTTCTATTTCAAGGTACTGCTCCACGATGGCAGCTCGGTGAGGCCGTGCGTTATCATACATCAGGAGGAAGGTGGGAGCCAGTGCACCCCTGAAAAGCCGGACATACTAGTGCAAAATGACGTCCCGATACATCTGACCTGTTATAGTTCCCCTGTCAGAGACATGCAGGGATGTACGTGCACCAATCATAATCCCACCTCACACCATCAAACCACGACCTCCAAACAGGTCCCTTTCAAGGACATTAATGGGTTGGTATCTGGTTCCTGGTTCACACTTGATGAAAACCTGGCGAGAATCACTGTTCACACTGTACCCTGACTCGTCCGTGAACATAACCTGGGACCACTGTTCCAGTGACCATGTACCGTGTTCTTGACACCAGGCATTAAGGGCTCCCCTGTGACCAGGGCTAAGTGGAATGCACCTTGCAGGTCTCTGGGCGAATGAACCATGTCTGCTCAGTCGTCTGTAGACTGTGTGTCTGGAGACAACTGTTCCAATGGCTGCGGTAAGGTCCCGAGCAAGGTTACCTGCGGTACTTTGTAGCCGTGATGGCGAGATATCCGTCTTTTTGTGGTGCTGTACACTGTGGACGTCCCGTACTGTAGCGCCTGGACACGCTTCCTGTATGCTGGAATCGATGCCATAATCTTGAGATCACACTTTGTGGCACACGGAAGACCCGTACTACGACCTGCTGCGTTTGACCAGCCTCCAGTCACCCTAGTATTCTACCCCTCATAACGTCATCAATATGTATTCGTTGAGCCATTTTCAGCACACAGACACCATTAGCACGTCTGAAAACGTCTGCACACTTATTCTCTACATCGTACTTTGACATGCACCAACACACCTCTACATAAGTGGACTGCTACCAGCACCACCGTGCGACGACAGCAGGTCAAATGCACCGCATGATCACATCGCGAGGTGATTTAATCCTGAAAACCGGCCAACAAAGCGTTGTTTCACCATGTATCAGCATTATCCTTAATTTATGAGCATGAGTGTATTCCGGAGAATGAGGTTCCGATCCTCGATTTTAATGGATGCATTGAGGTTCCAAATATTTTGAGGAAATGGAAGAATTTCTTCAACTGTTACAGTATGTTTCAAAGTGGAGAACAGAAGAAGGAAGTTGGGGCGACGAGAATAGTGTTCTAGGACTTGTAATGAGTGATAAATTTTCGGGAGTACCTATATGCAAGTGGGCGGAAGGTTGCATGGATCGAACATGGATTTTTTGGTTTTAGAGGATGATGAACTGACGTAATTCCTATGTTCAACCTGTTCGTAGTTTAGTATTTGCTGTCTATTACGTGCTTTTTGTTGGATGGTTGATGTGTGGGTGTCACGCTGGCAGCCACACGCAGATACACAGTACAAGAAAAACTATTTAGAAAAACCAAATAAGTAATTTTCTTTATCACTCTTGTAAGAAAGCGAATATAATTTTATGGAGGTTAAACGAAATGGCAACGTGAAATCAACTGAACCTGTGTTTGATCGCCTTCACCAGGTAAGTGGGCAACACGCGAGAGAGAATATAGGGTCTTCGGAAGACGTCGTAGTGGACACCACGTAGTATGGCAGACATGCTGCTGTGAAAATAAATGGATAAAAGTAAGTTATAAAAGCAGCTATTAGCCGGCACTGGTACACCGCATGCAACCAAACCCTACGCCCGTCTCACCATAATAGTCCTAATAGCAATATCTGCCAGAATGATTAACCTTCCTCCCGCCTCACAAGTTCTACGGCTTATAGCAGCTAGCTGGGGCCAAAGTCTACATCCGAGGGACATGTTATCATCAACAGTGACACAAGCTCGCACTTCTCGGACACTGCGGAGGGATTTAGAATATAATCTAGGGCACTGACACAACGACTGATGCTCAGGAAAACAACATCATTACTTGTCCTAACCTTGCTACCAAAATACTGGTAATAAAAATTTCTTCTACCACCGGGATGTGAACTGATTACTTCTGAGTCGAGCACCATCGCAACTGTCTGCGTTAGCGATGTCGGCTGATTTTCATTAATTAAATCAAATTTTATCTGCAGATAATGTCATTAAAACGACAAAGAAACTGCTTCTTTACCAAACTTAGAGAATACACGTGTAATATGAAACTCCTCTTGCACACATAAAGCTTCATACAAGATTTTTTTCCCTAACGAACAATAACATAGCGATCTGAGTAGTTTTTGGGACTAAAAGTCACCTTTGTAGTAAAGTATTTTTAAAAGTAATCTTAAATCACATCCTTAATATATTTGTAGAGCTATGTGAAAATCATTCTGGAATTTGTTTCCGTTCTTGTTCGCAATTTGTAGCCTCAAAATATACTGTTGCAGAAAAAGTTAACCTAAGAACTCCTGCAGGGTCGGGCTACTGGCCTCACAGAATGCTTAACGGAGGAATGCCCGGGTAACCAGTTGTAAGCATTGAGTTTCGCATTGAGATAAAACTTCACCAGAACGGAGAATAGTCTTGGTTTCAATTACATGAGGTAACGTTCTAATGATGTAGGCTAATTTATTTCTTCCAGTTCTAGACTAAAACTGGCTCTTTAGAAAGGAAAGCATGAATTATCGTGACTTACTAATTGTGAATTCTGCAAAGTGAGCTACAAATCAGCAAATCCGCCGTTTTTTCTCTGTTGTCGGCAGTATGTCTGTGATTACTTCAGATGGCTCTGACAATCTTGGACGGGACCACAGCTCTTTTTCCAAACTTGAGGCTACTCTTTTCGTCGATATTCGTAATTCATTGTGTTCCAAATAAGGAGTATGTAATCGGAGCCAACTGAAGTCGAATTATCACATAAAACAAGTTATAGAAAAAAAGACACCATAGCGAGATTTACATGAAGTTTGAAGGAAATGTAACTCATCCCCCAAGAAAGTGGCTTAGAAGGGACTTAAGCGATTCTCGAGTACTGTTCATGAATTTTGGGACTGATAGAAGAGACAGGGAAGATCCAATGAAGAGCGGCACGTTTCGTCACAGCACCATTTAGTACTTTGTGGGAGGAGTCGGACAATATATTAATTCTATATGAATATGGTATCTGTTCTTTCGGAAATGTCTAAAAGAACGGATACCATTGGTGACCTTGCAGCTCTCGAACAATGAAATTAAAAATTCAGACAATTAGCTGCTTACAGGCGTCGATAAATAACAATTTATATGAAGATTCCCGTAAGAGTTTGAGGAATGTGAGTGCATCCACACTGAAGAAGATTGACTGCCACGAGTAATGAGTATAGTGGGCAGGGGCACTACACATGTAGTGTGTGGACATATGGACAGTAAGTTGGAACTGAGGGTCTCACGGGGAACGTGCCTGAGGTGAGTCCCTGCAGTCGCACTATTCTCTTTGTACTTGGTGGCTCAGTTGCATAGAGCGTCTGCCATGTAAGAAGTGAGACCTGGTGGTCAAGGAAGGCAGAATTCGTTTACGATTGTGGACGAGGCCGTAATCAGTTACTATTGATAGGCTTTTCTTTTAATCACTCACAATTTAATTAAAATCAACAAGAATTTAAAATAATGGTAATAATTGAAGAATTGTTTCACGGCTGAAAGCCTTAATGGGAACAAATTAAGAACTGATTTAACTTGCTGCAACTTACAATTACAGTTATTAAAATATAAACGACAAGTGACCAAGGTCTTAAAGCTCGCTGCAAAAATACAATTGCCAAATTCAAATTTTAAGACAAGTAACGACACTCCCGGCTGAAGGCCTTAATGGCAATAAATTGAAAATTATTTCATGGCTGAAGGCCTTAATGGCAATTATAATTGTTTAACTTTTGCAAATTACAAACTACAGTTATTAAAATATTGAAAACAAATCACCCAGAATTTAAAAGTTAACTGCTAGGATACAAATGCCACATTAGAATTTTAATACAATTATCGACAGTCATGGCTGAAGGCCTTTAACGCTAAGAACGGCAATTATGAAAAAAATTTAACAAACATACTGTCAACAGCAAGGCAATAGCAAAAGTTAATTTAAAAGACAGGCAACTGATCACAAAACAGGTGAGACAAAATGGTAGTAAACTTGGTAGCATAACTGTTTAAACTTGCTGTAACGCCAAGAGTGGCAATTATATTAAAAAAATTAGAAACATACAATAAAACAGCAAATATAATAACAATTTTAATTCAAAAGGACAGGCAACTGATCACCAAAAGGTTAGACAATGATGGTAACTTGGTAATACAATAATAACACAATAATAAAACACAAGGGCTAATCGCAGACGGTGCTCCAGGAGTAGGTCAGGCCAATCACACTTTCGCGAGCGATGAGAAAGGCAGCCAAGAGTTGCACTCACTTCACAAGATGGTAACTCAGACTAGTGGCAGTCTAAAGACTGGCTAGTGATAATCTGCTGAAACTACCCAACGTCCGATAACCAATGCAACAATGGAACACCACGCCAAAGCCGGAACCGGCGGACAGCACTACGTTCTCAGAATGCTGTGTTTAAAGTGTCTGAAAGGAGAAAGGAACCACTACTATCAGAGTAGAAGAAACACCAACCGACCTACAAATTATGGAAACTGCCAAAACTACAGGCCTTACCGGAAAGCAGCGGCAAGGCGAGGAAACGTACCCTGCCGTTGCATACATTAATCTCCAGAGCAGGTCACTGGGGCGTTAGCGATTAGCAGGCAGGAAAAAATACCGCTGGTTGAACTTAACAAAGAGTAACACACAGAATGCAATAATCAGTAACAAGAAGTCGAGGAAAGCTAATTAGATCCTCCTTCCCCAAGCACTCCACTCGTTGCCCTTCGTCTCGGCGACACTGCGAGCAACAACACGAACCCAAGTCACTGGAGTATCGCAAGATCTCACAGTGGTGGAGGTTTCACTGCTAGGATTAAAATCCACTCAAGTTAAAGCTTGTTGGATCCGGTTGACTACTAGGTCGTATAGCCTCGCGACCGCAGCCCTTCTATCTGGCAGAGCATGCTTGCCGCCAGCAGTCCTGGCGTGTTCTGCCACTGCCCTCTTAGCTCCTCCGGAGTCCCCAACAAAACTGCACACTGACACGACCCGGAAGAACAACGACGTCACCCTAAAGATAGCGCCACAGTTACTACATATCGATAACGCCGCTGCTGCCACTAGCGGACAGGCAACGCTTGCGGAACCAAGTGGCGCCAGTCGACACAAGAAGAATACAAACAACTGCAACCATGTCAACTACACGGTACAGTCTGGCCTCTAACAGAGGACGGAAACCTACAACAGCACCAACGCGAGCTGCAGCACTGTTCAAGAAGAATATCCTGGGCTCGAGTCCCGATCGGAACACATATTTTCAGGTGTCCCCGTCGATATTTATCAACGCCTGTAAGCATCTAATGGTCTGGATTTCACTAAGAGGAAATTAGATAAATTAGGGCTAATACACATGCATACCGGCAATAATTCTTCCCAGACGACATTCGCAAAAGGAACAGGGACGGGGTATCAGTTACAGCTACCAGAAGTACCCTCTGCCACTTAAAGACGGGTGTCTTGACGGTATTCTTGTAGATGTAGACTTATGATTTGTAAATCTGCGCCGTTCACGCAATGTGGGAATTGCGCAGAACTAGTCCACTCATATAGAGTTGAAGGTTTTAATAATGTTATCTTGAAGGTACTTAGACCACGTACTGCGAAGTGGGCAACACCCAAATCCTGCAAACAATGCGGGATGCAATCGAGAAAAACAGCAATCAGTTCATTGTCCGCAAGGTTTCGAGACTAATTATTGCACCACAGAACAGTAAAATTACTTAAGATTTCAACGCATTTGTTTTAAATCCCGTGCTTTTCACGCATTCCAACTCTCAAGTCAGGTCTTAATTCACCTACATGGTGGCAGTATGGATATATTCACGGTGAACTGAAGACTCCTTCCAGAATGAATTTTCTCGTATCATCGGAGTGTGTGCTGATTCGCAACTACCAGGTAGATTACAACCGTCCCGGACTGGGGCCGGAACCGGTCTTAGTAGGCAAGCTCTCTACTGCGTGAGGTTTCCAAACATGACTCACGAGGCATCCTAACAGTTTTGCTTCTGTCATTACCTTTTCTCCTATAAACGTCACTATTCTCTTGAATTCTAGGGCACTAGCACTCCTGCGGGGAATGATATTGAGGAGAAATGGCTTAGCCACAGCCTGGGGTATTGTTTCCAGGAATACCAGTCCCGCAAGTTACGTATGAGAACTTGTGTGAAGTTCCATATGTAGGAAAAGAGGTGTTGGCAGATGTGAATCTATGAGGTCGGCTCGTTAATCGTACTTGGATAGCTCAGTCAGTACGGAAATTGCCCTGGAAATGCAAAGATTCTAGTTTAGAGTCCCGATTTGGCACACAGTTTTACTATGTCTCGATGATCAAATTTACCGCTTTCGCTGCTATGGGCATGCATACACGTCGTGTTACGCCGTCTTCCACTTTCTGTTGATGCGTACACCCGCACCCCTTTCCTATAGTGCTATGGACTTCAGAATGCGTCTTGAGCTCACTGCTGCAAACGATCTACATCCGTATGTCGGTGAATAAACAAGTTTCGAGTAATTATCACACAACATATACGCGTCGCTGCATGCTATCATCTGCTAAAGATCTCGTTTCGATGTCTTGAACCGTCGATGAAGTATGATGACTGCTATGACCTCGTGATTCACGATGGACAAGGACGTGAATGGACGTGTCGCGCGCGACCTTCTGTGTAATATATGCCCAATAACTCGATAACGAAAAGAGATACCGTTATGATCTCAGTTTTGTACAAAATTTCGATATCTTATCAACAGTTAATTTATTGCAATGTATCAGATAAACTCAACGACACGCAAAGTTTACGCAGTGCGTTTTTACTTCCACAAAATCTTTAACATTTCCGGCAATGTTTTACTTAACTTGATGCAACACAATAACTATGGAACGTAACGAAAAGAAATTCATTCCATCATCAAGATAAGGTATCGAACTGTAAGACGCGCAAAAATGAAATTTTTTCATCTCTCTGTTTTCTTAAAAGTCGACAATAAGTATTTCATAGCACCCGGCAAGTCCGCACCGACGACTGTCAGTCCCATATAAAACCCAATAATTCTAGAACGAAACAACGTATCGTTCTGTTATCAATTGTGAATAAAATTTCGGTATCATACCTACATTTCATTTATTGCAGTTTCGAGCTAAAATCAGCCATATGCAAAGTTTACGAAATGTGCTTTTACCTCTGCGAACTCTATTACCTCATTTGATGCAGCTAAGTAAGTATAAGGAATAACAAAAATAAATTCAGTTATTCATCGCGTGAAGATGTCAGACTGCATGATATGCAAAATTCAGATGTTTTCGCCTAACATTTTTCGAATAATTGAGTGATAAATACAGGGTGATTCAAAAAGAATACCACAACTTTAAAAATGCGTATTTAATGAAAGAAACATAATATAACCTTCTGTTATACATCATTACAAAGAGTATTTAAAAAGTTTTTTTTTCACTCAAAAACAAGTTCAGAGATGTTCAACATGGCCCCCTCCAGACACTCGAGCAATATCAACCCGATACTCCAACTCGTTCCACACTCTATGTAGCATATCAGGCGTAACAGTTTGGATAGCTGCTGTTATTTCTCGTTTCAAATCATCAATGGTGGCTGGGAGAGGTGGCCGAAACACCATATCCTTAACATACCCCCATAAGAAAAAATCGCAGGGGGTAAGATCAGGGCTTCTTGGAGGCCAGTGATGAAGTGCTCTGTCACGGGCTGCCTGGCGGCCGATCCATCGCCTCGGGTAGTTGACGTTCAGGTTTCATAGCTAATCTTTTTCGTAGGACTCTCCATACAGTTGATTGTGGAATTTGCAGCTCTCTGCTAGCTCTGCGAGTCGATTTTCCTGGGCTGCGAACAAATGCTTGCTGGATGTGTGCTACATTTTCATCACTCGTTCTCGGCCGTCCAGAACTTTTCCCTTTGCACAAACACCCATTCTCTGTAAACTGTTTATACCAACGTTTAATTCACCACCTATCAGGAGGTTTAACACCATACTTCGTTCGAAACGCACGCTGAACAACTGTCGTCGATTCACTTCTGCCGTACTCAATAACACAAAAAGCTTTCTGTTGAGCGGTCGCCATCTTAGCATCAACTGACGCTGACGCCTAGTCAACAGCGCCTCAAGCGAAGAAATGTACAACTAAATGAAACTTTATAGCTCCCTTAATTCGCCGAAAGATAGTGCTTAGCTCTGCCTTTTGTCGTTGCAGAGTTTTAAATTCCTAAAGTTGTGGTATTCTTTTTGAAACACCCTGTATTTCTCTCAGCACACTAGCTCTGGCAAGCAGTGCAGCCATAAAAGCCACCTCAGCACGGAATGCAGAGAACACCTCTGTATCAGAGAAAGGGTTTAGGGTGTGCTTGTATATTTCGTTCATCATAAGAATAAACGTGATGTAAACAAATCCAAACCCGATTATTGTTCAGCAGCCGTAGCTCTCGACGAAGACTGGAGTGGTTCCGCTCTTAAAAGTAAGTCGAACTTACGTATTACATATCTTACTACTGTGTCACTGCCCAAATGAAATTTGAAGATACTCTGATGTATCAACAGCCACTAACGTTTTTCTTAGTCGTACTTAAGCTGCGTAACTTTTATTGTAAAAATCGTGTACGGTCACAGTCTCTGTAAAAGCTACTCGTGCTCTGATTGTCTCGCTGTTCATACGTACCTTGAAAATGGCTGATACTGCTTCCTGTTTCGTAGTGAAACTCGCGCGGAACACCGTTAATGGCGAGAAACACGTTGATGTGAATGTTTTTCGCAAGATTACAGAATCAATTTTGGCGGTTTTCGCTCAACACTATGCACAGTATGTAACAGAAACAAGGGGCCCGATATGAATTATATGCATACCGTAATCGACAGTGTCGTAGACTGATTCATGTGTGAGCTGACGGGGCGCGGTCCGGAACTCCTTGTGGTTTATATAATTTTTTTTCGGTTTGAATTCCTAGATAAAACTCATCAAATACATGTTATTTAACTTGTACTTAAGCATCAGTTTTCAAGAAAAATGCACGTCTTCTAGTTTATAATTACATATTGCAGACAGAATTCTGGTTTTCATTGGAAACACATACAAATTATTAACTATCGAAATTGTTAAAAGACGGTTTAAGGTTGTTGAAGTTAAGAAATATTACACAATCACATGTTTTGGAAAAAGATGGAAAATCAAATACTCTTTGTTTGAATAAGCCCATTGTTTTATGGGTCAGGGGGGGTCTCACACGAGCCAGAATAATAAGCGTCGCAGAAACATGGAAAACAATAATTTTCACGCCGTCGAGCAGACTGTACAAGTGCTGCCTTTTTACAGTTGTCACCTTAACACTGCAATCTGAACACTACAGAACTGATGTGGAACCAAGTTAAAGGATTGGTCGCGAGAAGTAATAAGACATTCAAGCTGCTAAACGTACTGGAACATATGCACGAAGCTTTGTGACACGGCGGTGGCCGAGCGGTTCTAGGTGCTTCAGTCCGGAAGCGCGAGACTGCTACTGTCGCAGGTTCGAATCCTGCCTCTGGCATGGATGTGTGTGATGTCCTTAGGTTGTTCGGTTTGAGTAGTTCTAAGTTCTAGGGGACTGATGACCTCAGATGTTAAGTCCCATAGTGCTCAGAGCCGTTTGAACCATTTGAACCAAGTCCCATAGTGCTCAGAGCCATTTGAACTTTTTGACACGTTACTGCCAAACGATAGCGGAATGTAGAACTGCACGCCATAAAAGGGAAATGTGGATTATTTGGTGGCTTAGGATTGTGATGCTGATCGCCTCGTTATCAATGTAGCAGCACTGAAATGAATTCCTTGGAGTCCGATTTGGAAGGAGTTCAGAGATTACCAGAGGACTGACTGTAATACCTTCAGTGGCTTCAATATTTAACCGGGTGGTGAAATCCTAGCAGTGAGCTTTTACACTGCACTTAGCTGATGCATAAAAATTAGTCTTGTTAAAGTCAGGAATTTTCATCATTATGGTCCTAGTTACATTACTACGTTAGCTAAGATCGAGGCCATGTACCAAAGAAGCATATCGACTGAGTTTTATCATATATATTTACTTCCGTTAAAAATTAAATTACGTGCAAAACTTTGTTGTTCTCTTCTAATCCCTTGCTATGTCTTTACTGCAACTGTTCAAATCATTGCAAGTTAGTTGCACCAGGTGGCTGGCTAGTGTGTCCATGTTACATGGACCGGTAAAGCTGTTGCCCCGCATTATCACTGAGTCCATTTACGCGTAAAGCACGGCATAAAAGATATCCTCATTATCGTACTGCACTGTTCTCGAGACAGCTTGGCTTCTGCTCCACGTGAAACGAAATCCAGTGAGGTTCCAGCAGACGCGGAAGAATACAAAGTGTAATGTTTATATGAGGGTTATTGTTATAATGAACGGCGTTTAGGTGTTAAGCCTACGTACACTGATGAGTGTGCAGCTTTGTACTCCGTCTGCCACCATGGCGACCAGATGTGAGGAAGGTATTTATGAGACGGGAAATTATTCGCTACGTTCCGCTGAATTTTTGCAGCGGTGGGATTCTGTTACGTGTGACAGGAGCCCGTGTGTCATGCGCAGCCACTCGTTGTGACGTGCGGGGGGATCTGTTCGGCGGGATTGCATTTCCGCCGGTGACGGCTGGCGGCCCGCGCACTCCCCCGCTCTCGTTGCAGCAGGTGGCGTAGAGAGCCGGCGTCGCGTCGAGGGCTCTGCACGCCCTGTGACAGCGGCCGGATGAAGCACCGGCAGCCCACTCCGGCGGGCAGCGGACGCCGTGATCTGCGGGCGGCCGCACACCCACACACGTGACAGATGGGACGGCTAAACACGTTGCTAATTCCGCTAGTGGCCCTTTTTTCAGCGGGTTCTTGGCGATGTTCAGATCCCCGCCGCTCGATGGAATTGATGGGATGCCACCGATCGATGCGAGCGCACAAGACGAGTCCAATTTCCGCGGCCCTGCCGTCCTCTACAATCGACATGAGTGAGTGGAAATGACAACAGTGGCTGCTGACTCGCGCTCCTTTGTGCACCCGGCACAAAATGCCGCACGGGATTCACTGCTGAAGCGGATGTCAATTCTGAACCGTCGAAACGAAACGGGCCTTTATAAATTAAAAGACCTGAGCTGCTCTGTTCTATCGATTATTGCTGCGATTTAAATGAGACTTTTACAACACTGATTCGACGGTAACATTGCTGCACTGAATGCTCTATATTGCGAACAATAAATAGTCCGTCAGTTGCCTTTTCAAATGACGGCGTACAGAATTCTACGCCTGAACGTGTAATCTGATACCCACTTGATGAGGCTTCGACAACAGGTTTCATGAAGTAGTGAATCCAATTCTCCTTTTCCCCCTTTAAATCCTTTTGAATATTTTCAGGACAAAAGCAAATGATATATCCAAACTCATTGATATAAATACTCTTACTAATCTCAGTTTCATAAACTTGTAAAACATCATTCAAACACACTCTCGAATTTAGGGCGAATTGAATTGTTTCTGGAAATATTGACAATTAAAGGAATTGCAGCCTTGATCCCGTGTTATCTAGTGCTGCCACGAAACAAATTAGCAAAGCTGACAGTTCGTAGTCTCCTGTGCCTAGAAAAGGATCTACAGCTTTCAAGAGCAAGTAAAAGCCACTATCAAATCACGTAACAGTATCATATCACAAACAAACAGACGTATGCTTGTAAGTATGAATTATATGGCTCCTACATTTTATATCTTAAAGTAAATCATGTGGTTGTTGCTATTCAAAACATGTCTAAAACAGCATTACTTCAGGACTGAGAAAATTTATGGGTACCGTTCTTAGTGTTAGACCTCTACAGGGTGTAACCAGAAGGTATGGCCAAACATTCAGGAAACATTCCTCTCGCAAAGAGAAACAAAGTATGTCATTCGGACATGGGACTGAAAGCCGGTAAAAATTGATAGTTCGCCTAAACAGGTCATTACAAAGAATTTAAATATAGTTATTCTCATGTTAGTAAATTGTCGAAGTGTCTGTAGCAAAATCTCCGAGTTACTCTCCGAAATAAACAGGAGCAATGCCAGTATTGTATTAGGTACTGGAAGCTGGATGAAACAAGACATAAAAGGCAGTGAGATGTTGAACTTGACTGGACAATGCTTAGGAAGGATAGGACTGATGCTATGGGATATGGTGGGTTCATTGCAGTTAAAAACTTTTTAAACGCAGTTGAGATCGATATTGTGTCGGACTGTGAAATACGCTGGATGAAGCTGTCAATCATACTAGGATTGACCATTGTATTAGAATGTTTTTATAGACCACTAGCATCCGCAACAAACGTCGCAGAAAGTTTCAAGGAAAGTCTTGAGTACATACGAAGTAAATATCCAAATTATCCATTAGTTATAGGTGGAGACTTTAATCTGACATCCATTGACTGGGAAAATTACATGTTTGTCACAGGGGGCAGAACCAAAAATTTGTGTGAAGTAGTTCTAGGAGTGCTCTCAACATACAACCTTGAGCAGTTGGTTAGAAAACCGACTCGAGATGGAAACATATTAGACATCTTGGCGACAAACAGACCTGATCATTTTGAGGAAGCTTATACACAAGAAGGTATTAGGGACCATAGTGTCGTTGTGGCTTCCATAACAGTGGGAGTTGCAAAAAAAAAAAAAAAAAAAAAAAAACAGAGAACAGCGTAGAGTCTTCTTTTTTCGGAAAGGAAATAAAACTGTCATTAATGAATATATTCATACTCAGCTCCAAGCATTCACCACGGGACGCAAAGATATTCAGCATCTTTGGTCAGAAATGAAAGGTATTGTCCACCAAGTGCTAGAGAAGTATATGCCTAGCAAAAATATAGGGGAGGGAAAGGATCCAATTTGGTACAATAAACATATTAGGAAGTTGCTGAGAAAGCAGAGAATTTTGCACAGTCGTTTTAAACGTAGTCACTGCCCCGCTACAAACAGAAATTATGCGAAATGAAAGCAGCTGTCAGAAGGACAATGAGACATTCTTTTAACGAATTTGAAAGCAATATTTTATTTGCAGATTCCAAAAATAATCCCAAAATATTTTAGACGTACGTAAAATCTATGAACGCTACAAGTAATTCTATACCTTGTAACCTCCCCACACCTAAAATTCTTTCACCACAACCTCTCAACAGAAAATGTAAGCATAAATGATATTCACGCCAAGTGTAACTTCCCCACAATAATTAAAAATTGAAATTAAAATAATTATTATGGATAACGAGTTCCCGTTTAATGTACCCACAAAATTCTTTTCTCATTTAATGTAAGCACGAAACAGGAAAATTCCTAAGCCTCATAATACAAAAAAAATACAGTAACCTGGTAAAATTTGGACGACAGCAGTGCTGCGTCATGGCCCTGTAAGATCATTCTGAATAAAAAGCAAAAATTCTTACCTCAATAAGAACGGCGAATATATCTGCTCTTACTTAACATTTTTTTCGGCACAGCTCCGTGCAATGCTGGCTTATACATTTGTGATTTGTGAAAGGAAGCAACTGATTTTTGAAATTGAATTGAATTCTTTATAAAAAATTACTTTATATTGCTAAAATTATTATTAGGATATTTTTAAAAACATTTGGATGACAGTTCAAATACATCACTAGATATGCGGGACGCTGGTTCTTTACCTTATACAACAATACTCCATCTCCAGATTTCCGACCCGAGCAGACTGCAGACAAGCGCAAACCACCTCAGACTCGCAACTAGCAACAACTAACTGCTACAGTCATGCTACAGTTACACAGTTCGTACTGCAGTCAACACTGCTCTCTGGTCAGCGATTCTCATATCGCAGACAGCACATACCTTTTACATAACCCTCCACTGGGGGGGGGGGGGGGGGGGTCAAAAATTTTGCGGCGATGGTGAGTCAATTGGACTTGCCATGAACAACAAATTTTTCTTAATTAACTAAGTTTACAATCACATATATATAAGTGTAGAACATGAAATAAAATATAGTGCACACGCACTGAGTACAGAACATATCAAGCAATGACAAAATTTATATGCAATGAGTACAAAACATATTAACAAATGACATAAAGTGCACACGCACTGTAGTGCAGAACATATCAGGAAATCACAAAATGTATACACAATGAGTACAAATCATATTAACAATTGACATAAAGTGCACACGCTCTGTAGTATTTTTTTACCATATTACAAGAACTAGGATAGGAAAGGGAAGGATTGCATCATGGTTGTAGTACAGGAGGTTGCACGTAGCTGCACTGAAAGTCCATATCTTTCTACAGAAGCACAACACCAAGTGAGACAATCTGAAGTTCTCTTCCCTGAAGAATTAATCAGTGTAGCCAAGACACTGAAATGTCGTATTAATATTCAATGTTATCATTTTGGCAGTACATTAGGTACACCAAACAGTGGGACCATAATAACATCTCCATCGCTCAAGGTGGTGGACAGCATGTCGTGTCTACACCACGTTCTTGTAAGGTACACCAACGTAGAATTAGTGCAAAAACCAAATATAGTGCTCCATGATCATGAGGACAGACAGGATAAACAGATATTGCAGTAATTCCTGGTAATTAGGTCAGAAGGTGAAGGACATTAAGTCCTATGCCAGTCATCATTGAGAATTACACCAGTTTATCAACTGATTTGAGTAATTGGTGGCACTCATCACCTAGTTACTGAATATTTCTGTACTATGTATGAAGTATTACAGAATAATTTTCATAAGTCGTCTGATTATAGTGAACATTGGCACTCATTGCTCAGTTACAAACCATTTTATGCATTATTCAAAAGTGATCATTCAACAAGAGTTAATTAATGGCATACTATTTATATAATTCAGTCAGTTATAGTAATCATTGGCACTCATTGGCCAGTTAAAAACCATCAGAAGTCATCCTTCAAAACAGGAGCTAATGAGTGTAGCATCAAGCTACTAGTATTCATATATGTAGCATGCAAGTGAGATAATGCAAATATAAGAAACAGTGGCATTCATTGGCCAGTTATTAAACATATAGCAAATATTGAATATTACAAAACATTTTTCATCATTCAAGTGACATACGACATATTTAAAATAATTATTGGCACTCATTGGCCAGTTACAAAACATCAGAAGTCATCCTTCAAAACAGAAGTTAAAGAGTGTAGAGCATGCATGCATTATTACAAAATATCATTCACTATTACTCAGAACTCATCATTCAAGTGACATATGACATACTTAAAATGTAACACACTGTAACTATTACTCAAGGTCTGTGATTAGAAAAACATCATTCAGTATTAGTCAGAACTCTTTTAAACTGGTAGCATTATTTGGGACTGTTAATACATTTTTTTTTATACTAGCAATGCATTGCCTTGGGATCGATAATTAATTGCTGGGGCATAACAATATTTACTCTTGACTTATTGCTGCAGATGAGGATAGGTAACGTCATTCATAATGAGTCAGCTGTAGCAAGGTTATGAAACAAATAAAGTATATGTGATCACCTTCATGAATGACACACGCAAATGGGTAAAAAAATGCAAGTACTAGAACAGGTTTAATGACCAACTGCTTATAGCACATTAATTTCATGAATAGCTTCTCCTGGAAAAAAAATACAAAATGGACTATTAAGCTGAAAGAAGAAACGCATATTATGCTGAAAAGTAGTGAACTTCGAATTAACAGGTAATGAAATGTGTATTAAAGATATATGTTCTCTAGATGTCCTTTCCAAAACCTTCAGTCATCATACCATGCGACATAAGACAAACTGTCAAAACAAACTGCAACAAATACTTAAATAACTACATAGCATAAATATATAAACAAAAACTTCATTATTCATATCACCATAACTCCATTATTATCATCATCTGTAAATAAAAACTTCATTATTCATATTACTATATTCTTCATCATTATTCATCACCATTCATTATCATCTGCAAAAAGACACTTAATGATACAACTATTCATAGTATAGAGTTCCTTATTTCTAGCATATTTCATCACTAAAACTAAGATGTGTAATTCTGTCTGACAGTCTGCATCAATCGCCACGTATTCTGCAAGAAAAAATTAGTTAAGACCGCTATCATACGATGTGTATAGTATATTCTTGTTAATGCTTGTTAATTCTGATCCATTTACTCTTCGTGACGAGGTATTGCATCTTCTTTCGTTCATTCCGAAGGTGAAATTCCCATTTCATAGTTATCCACTGTGGTTTGTCTAATTTGTTTCTTTTACACGTTATTGCTTTCTGAAAATGATGAACAATGATTAATATCTTGCATTTAAATCATATACCCATTAAATAAAAACTGGTTTCTAGTGATATAATTGAGCATACAGCATAGCATGAGAGAAAACGTAATATATCAAAAACATAGACAGTGTGCAGGTGCAAAAATGTACACAGAGTATCACAATGTAGCAGCAAAAGAAATGTAACATAGTCACGATGTTGAGATATGATAAAGCAAAATGTCAAAGTCAACTGGTGTTTGTTATTTCTTAAATATTTCATAGTGCATACAAACAAAACAGGAAAACAATCATACATACATGAAGAATGGAAAATATGCATGGTCTGATGTGTAACGACAAGAAAAGTGACCTGCTAAACTTACCTGCCGGGCACTTGCCAAGAAAAAATATAATAATCATCAGTAAGTAATCATATAAATAATTGCATCATTAGTCGTATAAAAATCAGGAAATGGCATTACAGTGTGATAAATCATAAAGTATGTTCATTCAATAAAGTGTTTAATACTGGATACATGATGATTGCCTTTACTTTTTCTGGTTCTCAAAGTTTCGACGTGTACTACATTGGGGCGAGGAATGCTGCGAATTCGATATGGACCTGCGTATAGAAGCTCAAATTTTCTACACCTATTCTTTCCTCTGTTGGATAAATAGTGTGTACGTACTAATATCTTTTGTCCAATGTGAAAGTCACGGCGTGTACAAACCTGCTTTAGGTATCTTCTCCGGCGCTCTGCGGCACGTTTGATGTTGTTCAGCGCAATGTCAATTATTTCATGGTGTCGTAGTCGACGAGATGTAGGAAAGGTTACTAATTCTTTAATTTTGTTAGTTGGTTCAACATTTTTCAGTATAACAGTCGGAATTAATTACATCCTGGAATGAGAGTATGTGTGTGTCCCAATCAATATGTTTTTTATGGCAGTATATTCTATACAGTTTGCCAATTTCTTTCATTAATCGTTCACAAGGGTTCGAAGAACCATGGTACCTTGATATATAGATCGGAGAAATGTTTCTAGCTCGTAACATACGTGTCCATATAGCGTATCAAAACTGTGATCCATTGTCGGAAATTACTTTCAATACATGCCCTACATGGAATAGAAAATGTTTTACAAATGCTTTCGAAACAGTTTCTGCAGTAGCTTTGCGTAACGGAGTGAAGGTAACAAATTTTGAAGTGAGTTCAACAGCGAAAAAGATGTAGCAAAAACCTCTATTAGTTCTGGGAATCGGACCAAAAATATCTGCAGCAGCCATGTGTCTCAATTTAACAGGTACAATGGGATGTAACGGAGGAATATGTGAAGTCGTATCTGACTTAGCTTCCTGGCAGATTTTACATGACGCTAAAACTCGTCGAATACGTTTCTCCATGTTGGTAAAATAACAGTTCTGTCTCAGTATAAGAAAACATTTTCCGGCTCCGTGATGTGCGTAACTTAAATGAGTATACCAAATTAATTTGTTAACAAGCTCGTTAGGAATACATAATAACCAATTGTTGCTGTCAGGGTGAGACTGGCGAAACAGAATATTATTCCGTACAATGTAATGGTTTCTAATGGTAACATTATTCCTAACTTGCCATACGTTGTCTTTATTATGCTCTTGTGCTATGTCTTGTAATGACGACGAAATGAAATTTTCAAATAAAACTTGTTGAATGTACATGACGCTGAAATTTGCTTTGCAGAAGTTGGTTGCGATGTCTTGCTGATTGTTGCTGAGAGAACGGGATAATGTGTCTGCAACAATATTTTGTGTGCCGGGAATGTGAACAATGGTAAAATTAAATTCCTGGAAATAAAGTTTCCATCTGCTTAATCTGTCGTGTGTAAACTTAGCGGAGAGTAAAAACTGTATAGCTCTATGATCTGTGTAAACAGTAGTGTGTCTTCCATAAAGAAAATGCCGAAATCTCGTAAATACCCAAACAACACATAATGTTTCAAGTTCTGTAACAGAATAATTGCGTTCAGCAGGTGACAGAATGCGACTCGCAAAGGAGATGTTTTTAATTACTGTACAACCATCTTCTTCAATTTCCTGAAAAATTTGTGCTCCTAAGGCGGTGTTATAACTGTCGGTGGCAATGGAAAAATTTCTAGTAAGATCTGTATGTGATAAAAGTGGTGCATTCAAGAAAGCTTGTTTCAGGATTACAAATTCAGAATGTGCTTGCCTATCCCAGGACCAAATAGTGTTTTTACCTGTCAATTGACATAATCTAGGTGTGTCTAAAGCAGAGTAAATGAATAAACTTACGAAAAAAGTTAATTAAACACAAAAAACTGCGTAGTTGTTTCTTCGTCGTAGGGACAGTAATGTCACGTAAAGCTTGAAGTTTTTCCGGGTCAGGCGCAATGCCTTCTGCTGAGATTACATGTCCAAGAAATTTTATAGAAGTTTTGCCGAAGTGCGATTTACTGAGATTAACTGTGAGTCCTTGTGCACGAAAAGTTTGCAACGGTTGTTCAAGAATCAGATTGTGTTCAGATCAGTTAGCTTCTGCAATAAAAATGTCGTCTACGTACGTTGTGATTCTGTCTTTAAGTTCTGTCGGAAGTATAGTATTCAAACCGCGAATATATGCTGCTGAAGAAATAGTTAAACCGAACGGTAATTTACAAAATTGATAACAGTCACCAAAACATAGAAAAGCAGTGTATTTTCTGCAGTTCGGATGGAGCTGAATTTGCCAAAATCCCGATTTCAAATCTAATGTGGAATAAATAGCAGTACCATGAAAAATCTGTAGAAGGTCTTCTAGTGTTTGTGGGCGATCTGTTTCATTAATAATAATGTCGTTGATGTGACGCGAATCAAGTACGAGTCGAAGTGAACCATCCTTTTTCTTAATAATATGCAGTGGATTTATGTACGGACTAACTGCCGGTTCAATAATTCCTTGGTCAAGCATAGCTTGCAATTCTTTCCTAACTTATTCTCTGTGAGTATACGGAATGGGATAATGTTTGGCTTTAAATGTGTCGTGCTGTTTAACTTGAAATTCATACATAAAACCGAACATAGTACCAGGGATGTTGTCAAAAACTCCCAGCTTGCTGTAAAAGAATTTTGCGTAGTTGCGTGCGTTAGTCGTCTGTATTTGTACTGCTCTGTTTAACTTTATCAGAAATCATTTGCATAACGTCATAGTCAGCTTCGTCTGGAGTATTATAGTTGTGTACGTACGTATCTGTGAACAATGTGGAATGACAGTCTATGTCACGTGATCCGGAAATGACCTATGTGCGATTAATTGTTTGTTCTTCTGCAGATAAAGAGTGCTGAAATTCTAAAGCCAGTTGTACATTTTCATCCTTTAACATTAAATAGGAGTTTTGAAAGTCAATAATTGTGTCGTGTTGTACCAGAAAATTCGTACCTAAAATAACGTCTGTTGTCAATAAGGGAACAATCCAAAAATTTGAGTGAAATGTATGACCTGCAATACAAAATGTTAAATGTGTCTGTAATTTTACATCTACTCCTTTACGAGATACTGCTCCTTTTACTTTAGTTTTGCCTAATGGTAACGTAGGATAGGTATTCTCTTTGTTACATTCGTTGAAAGTTTCCACTGACATAGGTGATCCAGAATCGATTACTGCTGAAAATTTGGATGATCCAATCTTTACCTCAATGACAGGGTGGGAAATGGTGTTTTGAATAACTGGTCTTTCCTGCAAGAGAGTGTCTTGGATGTTGTCAAAAGGAATAACCTTTTCGTGAACGAGATTCTGCGTATCAAAAGTATTGCTTGCCTTGCTGGAAGATGCAACCTGTACTATATCTAGTCAAATTCTATCTGACGTGCTATCATTTGCGGATGCTGTGGCATTGCCACTATTTGTACTGTTCTGTTATTTCTTCCTCACGTATTACGTTCGGGATGATATCTACTGTCTGGTTCATTCATGATAATATGTTGTTGCGGATGATTTTTCTGCTGATAAGACCGACTGTTATTAAACGTACGCTGAAAATTGTGACCATTATTTTTACGTCTGTCATGATAGTCATTGCTATATGGCGCGTTGCGATAGGAATTGAAATGATGTGTTTTCTGTACATACTGGTTTCCTTGTTGCTTTGCGTTACTATTTGTTGGAGCTGACGCTATACGTGTAGGCGGCGAAATATTAAAGCTTGGTTGACCTTGCAGACTGCATTGTTGGTTACGTATGCTAACCGGCTGGTTTTGATGTGGTTGTTGAGAAAAAGCTCTATTGTTACCAAAATGCGGTTACTGATAATTTTGACGATTGCTGAAAATGTTGTACATACTGATGATTACAACTGCATCTGTTACTAAAATTACGGCGGTAGTTGTTATTTCTGGAGTGTCTAAAGAGAACTGTCACTTTCGGTAAAATTTGTCATATCAGGTTTTCTTTACGTTTCTAATTCTAGATAGATCGATAGTTGAAGAGCTGTTCTGATAGATATCAAGGATAGTAGAAGAGAAGGCAGCAGTGCAGAAAACTAAAGATGAAATAGCACTACTACGGCTCAGGGCCCTGTGCACGCTACGGCACATATTCATCGAAGCGTAATGAATCCCCTGAGGTCAATTACATGCCGCAAATAAATTTCAGTTTCTGCGTTACAGGCAATGGCAGTAAAAATTCAAAAG
The DNA here is from genome assembly GCF_023864275.1 of Schistocerca cancellata. Taxonomy (NCBI): domain Eukaryota; kingdom Metazoa; phylum Arthropoda; class Insecta; order Orthoptera; family Acrididae; genus Schistocerca; species Schistocerca cancellata. Next base: position 304,453,987 of record NC_064633.1, on the reverse strand, counting down.
CAAGTTGTTGTATCCAGTCCAATGCTAGTTTCTGCATTACACGAAATGCCGGTGAAAATTCAAAAGCAAATTGTCGTATACAGTCGAAAGCGCGTACCTGCGCTCTGTCATTTTTAAATACCTTAGATTTTTTTACAGATAAAAATTGCTTGTAATCAACGTTATCGTCTCTGAATGTGTGAAAAGGTTCAGGATTGCGTAACAATCTGTTTGTGTGAGACTGTTCGGAGTCTAACTCACGTACTCTCTGTAAATTACTTAAGCTATACTGGCTGTGTGGGCGTGACAAATGTTCGGGACGTGGCGTATGCTGTGACGTGTTAGTGACTGAAACATTTTTCAACTCTGTCACTTTTTGCTGTAGAGTTGACAATTTTCTACGTAATGTGTTATTGGACGAATCTATCTCACTGATCGTCTGCTGTAAATTTTGGAATTCGGGTGTTTGATTAAACGAAACTGGTGACGTATCGTCTGATTTGGTGTCATTATTACTTTCGATAACGTCAATACGACTGGCCAATTCATCATATTTTTCAGTCAGTATTTTTACCTGATCATCGTTTTTATTATCACAAGCATTAATTTGTTTTTGTATTTTACGTGTGGTTTCGTTCAACTTTGCTTTGATGGCATCGGGATCCTGAATTAACTCTAATTGTTCAAGTCTGTCGGTCATTGTCTGAAAGTCTATTGTGTGTGTGTGTCTGTTTTTGTTTTAAGATCAGAGATTTCATCATGTAATTCGGTGTTCAACTGTTTGATAGCATTAATTTCGTCTGATACTGTAGCAATGTTGTTGTCTACGTATGTTCTTGCTTTCGTAAACAATTTACGCTTATCTTCCTGTCTCTGTGCAGTAATTGTTTCCAGTACTTGTCGCTTTACTTTATTCTGTTCCTGTATAAATTTACGGTAACGCGTTTCACTGTTTTGTAGGTGGTGATTGAAGCGTTCGTCAATTTGGCTGTTCTGTTGGTCAAATTTCGCGTCTACTTTCGCATCCAGTGTGCTTGAAAGTTCTGCTGACATTAATTTAAACTCCTCGCGTAACTGTGTTGTGTTTTCAGAGCATTGTTTAGCGACTGCACAAATTTCGTGTCTAAGTGATTCTGTTGTGGCTGCTTGTGTATTACTTAATTCTTGTGCAACAGATCTAATTTCTTCACTACTTTTACTAGCACAAGCCTTAATTTCTTCACGTAATTGTTCTTTAATATCATGACATAGAGCGGCAACGGCTGCAATCTGTTCACTAAGTTGTTTGTTCTGTTCATTTAGGTGGTCGTGTTTTTCATTCAACTGTTTGAAATTTTCATTAAGGTTGTCTTGTTTTTCATTCAACAGTTTGAAATTTACATTAAGATGTTGTTTGAAATTTTCACTAAGTTGTTTGTGAATGTTGTCTTGCTTATCATTCGACTGTTTAAGACTTTCATTAATTTGTTTGACATTTTCATTATTTTGTTTGTTTGATGCATTAAGTTGTAGCAATAATGCCATAACTTGATCCATGCCAATATTGCCTACTCTATTCCCTGGGCTATTTAATGGCGTACCTGCAATTGTCACGTTTTGTGTTATTCGGTCATTTTCTGATTCTTGAAAAGGTTCGCCAATTGGATGTGCACTGTTAGTCACTACACCGGAATCAAATAAATCTGATGTATTCTGATTACACTGTTCATTATCGTTAGAAAAATTTGTTTGTTCGTTATGTAAATTTTTCAAACCGGGTGTGTCAAACTTGTCAGTGTTCATTGTAATGGAACGTGCCGCGTCATCAATTGTCGTTAAATTAACAGAGGACATAATTGAATTTGTTTGTTCATCATTAGGATCAAAATCAATATTAGTGATCGGTACGCACTGATTATCTGTAATTAGTGGATTATCACTATTACACTGAGTGTCGCCAGTATTACCGATCAAATTATTCCAGTCCGCTATTTCACTCATTGCACATCGCGATGTATTGTTAACAGTTTTTCGCTGCATTTTTACACAAATCAAAATCAAGCACAAAAATGAAACAAAGACAAAGCAAAAATGGAACAAACAATTACAACAAGGAGCAACAAATTGCCGATGATCTGTGAAAGAAAGAGTGACAAATTAGTAAATGCGTTGCGCCACATGTAAACTACATTTATGTAAATAACAGCAGATATATGACTACTTATCAGAAGATTCACAAGGAAATACGATCCTGGCCGGACGTCGCCAAGTGTAACCTCCCCACACCTAAAATTCTTTCACCACAACCTCTCAACAGAAAATGTAAACATAAATGATATTCACGCCAAGTGTAAATTCCCCACAATAATTAAAAATTGAAATTAAAATAATTATAATGGATAGCGAGTTCCCATTTAATGTACCCACAAAATTCTTTTCTTATTTAATGTAAGAACGAAACAGGAAAATTCCTAAGCCTCATAAAAAAAAATTGAGTAGCCTGGTAAAATTTGGATGACAGCAGTGCTGCGTCGTGGCCCTGTAAGATCATTCTGAATAAAAAGCAAAAATTCTTACCTCAATAAAAACGGCGAATATATCTGCTCTTACTTAACACTTTTTTTTTTTTTGACACTGCTCTGTGCAATGCTCGCTTATACATTTTCGATTTGTGAAAGGAAGCAACTGATTTTTTTTAAATGAATGCTTTTTTCTAAAAAAATATTACTTTATATTACCAAAATTATTATTAGGACATTTTTAAAACATTTGGATGACAATTCAGGTACATTAATAGATATGCGCGACGCTGCTTCAATAATACTCCATCTCCAGATTCCCGACCAGAGCAGACTGCAGACAACCGCAGACCACCTCAGAGAATCGACTAGCAACAACTAACTGCTACAGTTATGCTACAGTTACACAGTTCGTACTGCAGTCAACACTGCTCTCTGGTCAGCGATTCTCATATCGCAGACAGCGCATACCTTTTACAACCTTCTCTTGCTGACACTATAGGTAATGTAACTGATGATGAAAAACAGAGGGCCAAAATTCTAAACCTGGCTTTCACAAACCCGTTTACGGTAGAGAACTACAGCACCATTCCCCCTTTCAATTATCGAACAAACGAAAGAATGGCTGACTTAGTGTTTAGTGTATCTGGGATTGTAAGACAGTTAATATCCTTAGACGCCAGGAAGGCATCTGGACCAGACGGTACCCCGTAATATTTTATGTTGACTATACAACAAATATAGCACCATTCTTAACTATCATCTGTCTGAGGTCACTGGAACAGCGGAAATTTCCACGGGCCTGCAAGAAGGACCAGGTCATAGCAATCTATAAAAAGGGTAGAAAATCGGATGCACATGATTTCGGGCTAATTTCACTGACATCGATTTGTTTTAGAATCATGGAACATATTTTGTGTTCAGACATAACGAACTTCCTAGACTCTGAGAAGCTCATCTGCAGAAACCAGCACGGTTTTAGGAAACGGCGGTCATGCGAGACACAGCTGGCCCTCCTTGTGCATGATATACAACAGGCTCTAGATACCGGCTCCGTGGTTGATTCCATATATCTCGACTTTCGAAAGGCGTTCGACTCAGTTCCGCACTGTCGCTTGCTCCAAAATGATGCGCGCTTACGGTCTTCTGACACACACAGAGCAGTATGTCGTCCTGATCGGGGTTTACTTCAACAGAAACAAGCGTAACTTAAGGTGTGCCCTAGGGTACCGGCATAGGTCCGCTGATTTTTAAGATTTACATAAACGATCTGTTTGATGGTAATGACAGCGGCATTAGACTGTTTGCCAATGATGCTGTAGTCTACAGGAAAGTAGTATCACACGAAAGTTGTGAACAAATCGATGAGGATTTGCAGAAAATAAATGCGTGAAGTAATGACTGGCAGTTATATCTCGACATTAGTAAGTGTAACCTACTGCATATAACAAGGCGAAATCCCCATTAATGTACGAGTACAAAATAAATTCCCAGTCTTTGGAAGCGGTAACATCGGTCAAGTATCTGGGTGTAACTATTCGAAATGATCGCAAATGGAATGATCAGATTACACAAGTAACGGGTAAGGCGAACTCTAGATTACAGTTTATTGGTAGAATCTTGAAGCGATGCAGTCCTTCAACAAAGGAAATAGCTTACAATGCGTTAATTCGTCCTGTCTTAGAGTATTGTTTGTCTGTATGGGACCCTTGCCAGTTGGGTCTGATTCAAGAGATTGAGAAGGTCCAAAGAAGAGCGGCAATATTCGTGACTGGTACATTTAGCCATCGGGAGAGCGTTACAAATCTCATAGAAAGTTTGAAGTGGGACACACTTGCAGATAGACGGTTCGCTAAACGGTAGGGGAAGCTCAATAAATTCCGAAATTTATCATTATATTATTACCACGAACTTTCAAATCGCTCAATAATCACCATTCAAGAATAAGGGAAATTAGAGCTCGTACTGAGGCGTGCAGACAGTCGTCCTCCCTCGCGCGATTTGCGAGTGGAACGGGGAGGGAATATGACTTTGTTGCCAATTGTGCCCTCCACCATACACCAATCGGTGGCTAGCGGAGTATATATGTAGATGTAGACATAGATTTTGTCCGAAGAAGATATCAAGGTTGTTGTCACATATTAAACTGGCCATACAAACAATATCTGAAGAAGGTGTCTCTGACCGATTCACAACTTACTATCAACTGTCACGTCGCATATTGCATCCACTTGAATATTCCAGACACCATAGCGTTGGGGAACTATACACCATTGTGTCCAGGTAATTAAGCTAAATGGTCCACTGTGTGGCGGTCAGCAGCCGGACATAAGTGTGCCGCGAAGGCGGGTGACCCCTCGTCAGCAGTCAGCAACACGTGGCGTCGACCCACAGGTCGGTGAGCCACGGCCACGTTGCATGCTGGTGACATGGAGGAGGGGGCGGGGGGACGAGAAGGCGTCTTTCACCCATGAATTCTGCGGTACAGTGCAACTCCAATCTCACCCTTAGTTAAGTGCGGATAGCCGACGGCGTACCGGGGTGTCGGTTGTCGTGAAGAGTAGGCCCTGAACAACCACAGTAGATCGACCATGATCGTGTCGGCCATGGAGTTGGGCGAACGTTTAAATCGTACTGCCTTGCTACATAGCGGCTGCGACGTCTATGTTTCTGCTCTCCTCGTTTGGAGGTTATGTGGCAGTGCTCGCTCAATGCCATTACGTTTGTTTCATCGGCGTCACTTCTTGTGACATTCCAACTGGCACACCAGGCCAGAGCTACCATTCTCCGTTAAGAACTCGCCTGGTAAAACTTTACAAAATCCAAGCATGTAAAATAAAATTAGTTTGCAGCACAGCTGTCCTCCCTTTTTTCAAAAAAATTGTGCCGAAATGTGGTCTTGAAATGTGGTAGATACCCAAAGAAATCTTGTATATAAAGTTCGCCAGTGGCAAGACACAAACAGTACCTTCATTGAGTGATGTAATAGTAATGATACCAATTCCAGTGCAAATAAAAAAAAGTTACTCACAACGATTTTCCGAAATTCCTACGTCAAAGGAGACGACGTACAAATTCAAAAATTCGAAACAAGGACAGTTCCCAACATGAATAACTTTGACGTATATATCCTCCGTCTAGCGACTGAACTTAAGTCATTAAATAAAGAGAGGTCTCCTGATCGAGACTGTATACCAGATATGTTTGTTTCAGAGTATGCTGATATAACAGTGTCATACTTAGCAATGATGTACAACTCGATGAAAGATCCGGACGCTACCTAAAGACTGGAAAAATTCAAAGGTCACACCAATGCTGAAAAACGATTTTATTTTGAGCGACTACTGTGTTAGACATTCCGAATTACTACTATGAAATCGATATACTTACACATATAACGATATATTGACATGTAGTACGGATTCGGAAACATCGTTTTTGTGTAACACTACAGTGTCGTCGTAACTGCCGTCTGCTTCACGTCTGCTGTGCAGCGAGCCACCATAATTTAAGTATTAACTGTATTTTTCTTACTTGTCACTTCTTCTTCCGTGTGTATTTGCTTTTAGGAAGCTTTAATTGTCGGGTGCTATTAATAGTGTTCCAATGATTTCGTGTTTGTTTTGAATACAGTCAGAGAGAGTCCCTTTAGTCAGCCATAGTGCCAGTAGAGTCAGTGTCGTCGTAACTGCCGTCTGCTTCACGTCTGCTGTGCAGCGAGCCATCATAATTTAAGTATTAACTGTTTTTTTTCTTACTTGTCTCTTCTTCTTCCGTGTGTATTTGCTTTTAGGAAGCTTTAATTGTCGGGTGCTATTAATAGTGTTCCATAGATTTCGTGTTTGTTTTGAATACAATCAGAGTCCCTTTAGTCAACCATAGTGCCAGTAGTGCTAGTGTTTGTTTTCAATACAGTCCAGAGACAGGTAGTGCTATTTTCATTGTTTTCTACAAGAAGTGGCTAGCAACCACAGTTTAGTGAATAAACAGCCGCCTTTAGTGAATTAGCAGTCTAGTTAAAGGTTGATCAACTCTCTTCAGTAAATTGATTCCTTAGGATGGACAGGATGTGTGTCTGCTGTGTACGGACGCAGGAGGAGCTGGCCACTGTTCGCGAACAGCTGAGCGTGTTGATGGCCGCGGTCAGCCGTCTTCAGGCTGCTGCCTCGGAGTGTGGCGGCAGTGGGGAGTCTGGTGCGTCGCAAGGTACACCCCAGGTGTTACATGCTTCACCCACTCTCCCTGCTGTCGAGACATCTTCGCGGGTACCGGGCGCGGTTGGGCCACCCTCTCCCCAAGGGGAGTGGCGGGTTCAGCGGCGTTCGCGGCGCACGAGGCGGAGGGTCAATGTGGAGGCTGGCCGTGTGGCATCGCCCGCTCTGCCTGTGAGTGGACATGTGGCTGCTCCTCCAGCAAGGTCCGAGCAGGCACACGGGGGGAGGGGTTTATTAGTTATTGGGAGCTCCAACGTTAGGCGGGTGATGGAGCCCCTTAGGGAAATAGCGGGAAGGTCGGGGAAGAAGGTTTCTCGACCTCCGCTATCGGGTGGAGAAATGTAGGGTCCCCCTGAATAGATCAGGCGTGCACTACACGCCGGAAGCGGCTACAAGGGTAGTGGAGTACGTGTGGAGTGCACATGGAGGTTTTTTAGGTTAGAGAATCCCCTCCCTAGGCCCGACAAGACGCCTCCTGAGACGCGGCAAGGTAGGAGTAGGCAAAATGCAACAGGGCATAACAATATTAATATGCTAATATTAAACTGCAGGAGCGTCTATAGAAAGGTCCCAGAACTGCTCTCATTAATAAACGGTCACAATGCCCATATAGTACTAGGGACAGAAAGTTGGCTGAAACCAGACGTAAACAGTAATGAAATCCTAAATTCAGATTGGAATGTATACCGCAGAGACAGGCTGGACAGTGAAGGGGGAGGCGTGTTTATAGCGATAAGAAGAGCAATACTATCGAAGGAAATTGACGGAGATCCGAAATGTGAAATGATTTGGGTGAAGGTCACGGTTAAAGCAGGCTCAGACATGGTAATTGGATGTCTCTATAGGCCCCCTGGCTCAGCAGCTTTTGTGGCTGAGCACCTGAAGGATAATTTGGAAAATATTTCGAGTAGATTTCCCCACCATGTTATAGTTCTGGGTGGAGATTTTAATTTGCCGGATATAGACTGGGAGACTCAAACGTTCATAACGGGTGCCAGGGACAAAGAATCCAGTGAAATTTTTTTTAAGTGCTTTATCTGAAAACTACCTTGAGCAGTTAAACAGAGAACCGACTCGTGGCGATAACATATTAGACCTTCTGGTGACAAACAGACCCGAACTATTTGAAAAAGTTAACGCAGAACAGGGAATCAGCGATCATAAAGCGGTTACGGCATCGATGATTTCAGCCGTAAATAGGAATATTAAAAAGGGTAGGAAGATTTTTCTGTTTAGAAAAAGTGACAAAAAGCAGATTTCAGAGTACCTGTTGGCTCAACACAAAAGTTTTGTCTCAAGTACAGACAGTGTTGAGGATCAGTGGACGAAGTTCAAAACCGTCGTACATTATGCGTTAGATGAGTATGTGCCAAGCAAGATCGTAAGAGATGGAAAAGAGCCACCGTGGTACAACAACCGAGTTAGAAAACTGCTGCGGAAGCAAAGGGAACTTCACAGCAAACATAAACATAGCCAAAGCCTTGCAGACAAACAAAAATTACGCGAAGCGAAATGTAGTGTGAGGAGGGTTATGCGAGAGGCGTTCAATGAATTCGAAAGTAAAGTTCTATGTACTGACTTGGCAGAAAATCCTAAGAAATTTTGGTCTTATGTCGAAGCGGTAGGTGGATCAAAACAAAACGTCCAGACACTCTGTGACCAAAATGGTACTGAAACAGAGGATGACAGACTAAAGGCCGAAGTACTAAGTGTCTTTTTCCAAAGTTGTTTCACAGAGGAAGATTGCACTGTAGTTCCTTCTCTACATTGTCGCACAGATGACAAAATGGTAGATATCGAAATAGACGACAGAGGGATAGAGAAACAATTAAAATCGCTCAAAAGAAGAAAGGACTCTGGACCTGATGGGGTACCAGTTCAATTTTACACAGAGTACGCGAATGAACTTGCCCCCCCTTCTTGCAGCGGTGTACCGTAGGTCTCTAGAAGAGCGTAGCGTTCCAAAGGATTGGAAAAAGGCACAGGTTATCCCCGATTTCAAGAAGGGACGTCGAACAGATGTGCAGAACTATAGACCTATATCTCTAACGTCGATCAATTGCAGAATTTTGGAACACGTATTGTGTTCGAGTATAATGACTTTTCTGGAGACTAGAAATCTACTCTGTAGGAATCAGCATGGGTTTCGAAAAAGACGGTCATGTGAAACCCAGCTCGCGCTATTAGTCCATGAGACTCAGAGGGCCATAGACACGGGTTCCCAGGTAGATGCCGTGTTTCTTGACTTCCGCAAGGCGTTCGATACAGTTCCCCACAGTCGTTTAATGAACAAAGTAAGAGCATATGGACTATCAGACCAATTGTGTGATTGGATTGAGGAGTTCCTAGATAACAGGACGCAGCATGTCGTTCTCAATGGAGAGAAGTCTTCCGAAGTGAGAGTGATTTCGGGTGTGCTGCAGGGGAGTGTCATAGGACCGTTGCTATTCACAATATACATAGATGACCTGGTGGATGACATCGGAAGTTCACTGAGGCTTTTTGCAGATGATGCTGTGGTGTATCGAGAGGTTGTAACAATGGAAAATTGTACTGAAATGCAGGAGGATCTGCAGCGAATTGACGCATGGTGCAGGGAATGGCAATTGAATCTCAATGTAGACAAGTGTAATGTGCTGCGAATACACAGAAAGATAGATCCTTTATCATTTAGCTACAAAATAGCAGGTCAGCAACTGGAAGCAGTCAATACCATAAATTATCTGGGAGTACGCATTAGGAGTGATTTAAAATGGAATGATCATATAATGTTGATCGTCGGTAAAGCAGATGCCAGACTGAGATTCATTGGAAGAATCCTAAGGAAATGCAATCCGAAAACAAAGGAAGTAGGTTACAGTACGCTTGTTCGCCCACTGCTTGAATACTGCTCAGCAGTGTGGGATCCGTACCAGATAGGGTTGATAGAAGATATAGAGAAGATCCAAAGGAGAGCAGCGCGCTTCGTTACAGGATCATTTAGTAATCGCGAAAGCGTTACAGAGATGATAGATAAACTCCAGTGGAAGACTCTGCAGGAGAGACGCTCAGTAGCTCGGTACGGGCTTTTGTCAAAGTTTCGAGAACATACCCTCACCGAAGAGTCAAGCAGTATATTGCTCCCTCCTACGTATATCTCGCGAAGAGACCATGAGGATAAAATCAGAGAGATTAGAGCCCACACAGAGGCATACCGACAATCCTTCTTTCCACGAACAATACGAGACTGGAATAGAAGGGAGAATCGATAGAGGTATTAAAGGTACCCTCCGCCAAACACCGTCAGGTGGCTTGCGGAGTATCGATGTAGATGTAGATACCTCTTTATTCCTATGAAGTAATGAGTCCTGTCGATTGGGGATGCCATATTCCTATAATTCCGTACTTATAGACTTCCAGGTGGTTTGATACCATTTGCTACAAGTTTCTTCTTATCAAATTGGCTGTCCATGGAGTATCGTCTCAGTCGTGAGACTTGATTCGATATTTTCTGCGAGAAAGATCACAGTTCGTAGCAGCTAAAAGGAAAGTCTTCGAGAACACAGAATTGCGTTTGGCATTCTCCGAGGAAGAGTTATAGCCCTCTGCTGTTCTCAAAACACGTATATAAATGATTTATGGGACAATCTGAGTTTCCTTTTTCTGTCATATACTATCTAGTAAAGTCATCAAAAGATCAGAACCAATTACAGAATTAAATACATAACACGTCTATATTCAATCACTAACGGAAATATCTTATTCGTAGCAGCGATGTCTTTTCCCGGAATGTAGATCACCAACTCGTCCTCCGAATGAGAAACTACCTTGATCGTTCCCAACTACGTAAGGAGAAATGTTCATCATTATAAAACATTAGAAATCGTAACTCTCACAGAATTGTATCCGCACGCTATTCGAGAGTGGTAAGGTAAATAAATAGTGTAAAAGTGGCACGATGAATATCTGCAGGGCCTATTTGTGTGAGCTCCAGAGTTGTCATGTAAATGTCGTTGTCGATGTACACTTACACCCAAGCCTCCGTTGTTGAAACCAACTAATGGACTCTCTTTGGTGTCTGTATTAACGCTGCACGTAATCATTAGTTCTGTTTATCCAAAATGATGTTTAGTGTTCATACCATGCAGCCCTTGCCACACGACACAGACGGTATATCTGATAGTTAAAACAAATCTGTGTAAATACATACAGGGCACTCAGGTTATAATAAGACGTCACGATTACAGACAACAAACAAAGGTAAAAAGAATGGTTCAAATGGCTCTGAGCACTATGGGACTTAACACCTGAGATCATCAATCCCAGAGATCTTAGAACTACTTAAACCTAACTAACCTATGGACAGCACACACATCCATGCCCGAGGCAGGATTCGAACCAGCGACCGTAGCGGTCGCGCGTTTCCAGACTGAAGCTCCTAGAACCGCTCGGCCTATCCGACTGGCTAAACAAAGGTAAGGAACAGTAGAACTACACTAATGTGTGTTAATTGATAAAGCAACACCAATTTGTAGTCACACCACAGCGTCCAAAGATTTTTAATGCGTTGGTTCATAGTTCAGCCTTCATTAATAACTATTCTGTATTTTCTTCTATTCTTTACTGCGAGCAGATAACGAATTGGACTAAAGTACCATATAAGCGATAGGGGCGGGAGGGGGGGGGGGGAGGGCTGGAAGCGAAGCAAGAGAGAGCAATTTCTTCTTCCGGGATCTGCAACACAGACGTTTCATTCCTTGCTGAAATTTTTGTGACTCCAGACTCCATGAAATCGCAGCTTTAGTCCATGATTTTGTTTTCTGTGGTCTTAGGGTCTCCAGTTTCCTTAGTATCGGTAGTGGTTTAGGTACCGTCCTGCACTGAAGAGGAATGCAGAATTTTACAGAACAGTAGCCAAATTGAGACACTAACTTTTTTTTGCTATTCTCTTCCACTCACTCTTACAGAATGCAAGATATCGGAGCGTAGTGTCAGTCTCTGGTTTCCTGGATGCTTATCGGCCTCATATGGCGCCAGTATAGTTTGTCACACTGACCATGATATCTGGTAAGCTTTCGCCTCGCTCCTCCTATACAACCAATCAGCATTGTAATACAGTTTATGCCTTAGCACAACCCTTAATACTGGCGGTATGCTATTAGTTCAGCGTTATAGAGTGATTGTAAATGTCGATAAAAGTCTAAGCTACTTTTTGCAGTAGCTTTTCCTACGTAAGTGTCATTTATGAACCTAAACCAGTTAGTCAGAAATGAATCATGGCATCTTCATGCACTGAAAAGCAAAAACGGAACTCCGTATATTTTCGTCAAGGATGAAAAAATGTCTGGCGAAAGAATTAACTTTCTGGAACTAGTTAGAGAAAACAAAACTCAGGATACAAAGATAGAGTTACAAAGTTCTGCAGACACACTGACAAGACCGCTCAATAACTTATCAATCGGGAAACGAGGAGGCATAGAAAACCGAAATCTGGGTGGTCGGGTGGGGATTTGAGCCGGCGTTCTCTCGAAAGCGAGTCTAATGCACGGCACCACCTCACTCGGTCTATCACATAGGAGACGCGGCATCTTTGTTGGACCCTAGGGAGTTTAGGATGGGTTATAGTGACTACTTTCATTGTTGTTTCAGGATGTAATTCACATCCATCGAGACGAATGCTGCGCCTAACGTGAACTTTACATGAACCGCCGAGCAGATGTAGCATTCAACACATATTCTTTGTGTCGCTCAAGCGTGAAAAGTAGAAGCAAAATAGTGCATCTGTTAATATCACCAGATAAATATCTCACATCAAAAATAATTAAGTGTACCACGACATATTTACGAACCTTAATTATCAATGAAGGAACATTTTTCAAAGCCCACGGGAGATAATCTGATAGCTAATGAACGAAATACCCACAATCAACCTATACACAAGTGTGCGCGGACTATCGCAAACTACGTTAAAAAGGTGCATAAAGATAGTCAAGATTTACAAGATTTTTTGTAGGCTGTCCACTTTAGGAAGGTCTACTGAAAGGACAGGACTCTGAAAGGATTAGAGAGTTCGGGGGGGGGGGGGGAGGGGGGGGACGTACAGACAAAGTCGTTTCATGTTCGTCTAGCTATCATTGAAGATATCATACAGAAAACCTCCAATAGTGGGATCCTACATTAAGAATGCCATGGTCAAAAAAGTGAGGTGCTCCTTAAAGGTTTTAGTGACCACTAGATTCGAATACGCGGTTCATAATTAGATGCATTGAAGTATTTCCAATTTACATATCACAGCCAATAATATTTCTTATAATGAATGGAAAACAACGCCTCAGTCTCTATTTTTTTAAATTGATGTTTGGATTCGATCTGACTATTATTTTCATATCTAGCGCTTAAAAGTCTACTTCGTTCAGTTTTACAAAATGGCTCCTAGCACTATGGGTTTAACTTCTAAGGTCATCAGTCCCCTAGAACTTAGAACTACTTAAACCTAACTAACCTAAGGACATCACACACATCCATGCCCGATGGAGGATTCGAACCTGCTACCGTAGCGGTCGCGCGGTTGCAGACTGTAGCGCCTAGAACTACTCGGCCACCCCGCAGGCTGTAGTTTTACACTTACGATGTTTTCCATTCATCATACCAACGGAGATGATGGTTTTTTGAGACATGCTGTCAATTATGGAGTAATGTTGTAGTTCCTAAGACCCTTAGAATTTAACTCTTGAAGATAACCCGTAATTTGAAAGTCTCTTCATCTCTGCACAGCCACTGTTCCCTATATTGACTTTAACTCCCATTTTTAACCTCTTACCCTTTCTCACCCAAACAGACACTCTTCATTAAACTCCAGTTTCTTGGCGCCAGAAGATTTGACCGGTCAAAAGACTACTTGTTTTAGTCAACATTTGAAATAAATTGCTTTTTCCCCAATTAAATCGATAATCTGTTCGTTAGGTATTCTACCCGGATAATCTTGAGCGTTTCTTTCTCTAATGTTTCAACAAAAGAGTCACGTTTCACTTCCATACGATACCGACACATTAATTAACATAATTTATTAAGATGTTCTCCTTGCCAGGGACGCTTTTCGTATTCTTGCTAGTTTACATTTCACACTCTGACTCAAAACAAAACAACTACACGAAGGACTTATGCCAATGGGTCGGTAATCGGTATGTCTGATGTGCGCGTACAGACGAAAAAATTACAATATCAGATAATAATAATTTCGTGTGGCTTACTGGTCTACTGTAAGTCTTTCAAGTACACAGCACTTCGGACCTAACCCAATTACCGAAGTGGGTAAATTAAGTTTCGTTTCTGGCACCTCGTCACATCGTTCAGAGGTAACGCTGGGTTAAAACGCAGACTGAAATAACCAAGACCAGACCGGGATCCGATCCCAAGACTTGTTGGCATCTAGTCAAGCACTTCACGGCTTCCTTCTTCAATTATCAGATTGGCTTAGTATTTCATAGAAATGCAGACGACCACAATCAAAATCATCACATAATATGAGCTACAAAACGAGAAACCTAATAATTATCAGTAACAAAACAAGAGACAAAGATTTTTAAATGAATACACCCCCATTTGAATTTATTGTTGTTTATTTAATTACGACCCAGGTTTCAGCCTTTTATGCCCCTTTCAAGTGATTGCGTCTATGTCATTCACATATATTGCGGGACATCAGGCTCTGTTTAAGAGTAAAACATTCTAAGCAGCCAGCGAACTAACTCGCGATCTCTTTTCTACTTTCTTGTTTTATTTATTTACTTTTATTTTTTTAGTTTTCAGTCTTTCATTTTTTTATTTTTCTTCTTTATATTGATAAGGATGAAAGGTGAACAAACCAAGGCACCAGAAACAGGGAGGATTCAAGGACCCTACGGTAAGTTAACCAGCACTCTGTCGATTAAAAACATGATAATGCACTCGATAACATGGGAACCGCAGTCGCTTGCAGTGTGTGCTCTCCAGATACTTGTGATCGACATGGTGATCAGGGCCGTTCACTCTTTCAACAACGTAGTAAACGTAGTGACCCAGAGCCAGACGATCGTATTCCTTTACGTCTGAGGAAAAAAGGATGCGTCCGAACGAATAAGAAATTCATCTGAAAAAACAGATTGAGGCCCTCGGGAAAGAAAAGCCAACTATCGACGAATCCAGAGCCAATTATCCCATCCACGAGAGACCAGCCTGTGATGTAAGTTGTCAGTGCGATAACATTCGTCTACACTGATTATCGGGTGAAGGCTTGTGCCAAAAAGACAGTCGCCAAACGATGACTCTGTGCCAGGACGAAGCAATCTCCATCGGTATTGTAGGAAGACTAAGGTGAGCTCAGACCGTTTTCCAGCACATTGATGGGGAAGCTATTTCAAGAGAGGAGAGGAAATATCGTTGACTCTAACGAGATAAAGTCTCCTGGAGTGAGGTGCGTGTTAGAAAGGATTTCAGCACATAAGAAACTGACAGTTATTGATTATTTGCCGATACGTCGCAGTTTAGGGTTAATCCATCCAGTATCAAGGGGACAATGATAATGAACTCGAAAAATATGACGTCACCACAAGAATAGACTTTTTTTAAATTTAGATCATCAATCTTCTGACTGGTTTGATGCCGCCAGCCATTATTTACTCTCCGTTCTAACCTCTTCGTCTCAGAGTAGCACTTGCAATCTATGTCCTCAATTATTTGCTGGATGTATTCCAATCTCCGCCTTCCTCTATAGTTTTTACCCTCTGCAGCTCCCTCCAGTACCATGGAAGTCTTTCCCTGATGTCTTGACATATGTCCTATCCATCCTGCCCCTTCTCCTTGTCAGTGTTTTCCAAATATTCCTTTCCCCTCTGATTCTGCGCACATCCTCCTCATTCCTTACCTTATCAGTTGAAACGTCCCCTTAGAACAATTGTATACGAGAGTGTCCTTAAACTGCCACACAATATTTTTAGCGCAACGCAATCTGACTTTCAAAAATCCCCACAAAAGAATGGCCCTGACTAACATTAAACTATACCTTTCACAAATAACTTACCTCACAAAAATCTTCATTACTCGAACTACTGCAATACAGCGAGCGCCACTATTGCCAGCTAAATAAAAGATTCAAACTACAGAAGGCACTAACTACTGATAGGGATAGTTAGCAAATGAAAGATTTTAATGGAGAACAAACAATGTATTTACCTTAATATCAACACTAGTCATAATATATGTAATTTCAAAACTCCGCCATCTCTCTCCTCACATCCACCACTGCTGGCGGCTCATCTCTAACTGCGCAACGCTACGCATTGTTCACATCCAGCTGCCGCTGCCTAACACTACAATGGCAGACAACAATGCAAACTAGCCACAGGCTGCACACAGCACAGCCAGTGATTTTCATACAGAGCGCTACGTAACGTTGCCAATAAGAAAATATAAACAGCCTACTTACATAAAGAAAACATAAACAGCCTACTTACATAGCCCCCATGCTCAGCCAAAAAAAATTTACAAAATATTTTTGGGCAGTGGCCAATAATGATTTGAAAAAAATTTTTCATAATTACAATAACAAAGATATCAAATGCACACACTTATTATACAATGTTGGTCAAAAGCTAAAATTTTCTCACAGTCGATAAAGACAGTCCAGATTGTTCATCGTAATAGTAATTACAGTTTTTGTTTTTCACAAAGTCTCATTAGTAAAAGAAATTGCACACAGAAGTAGTGGATTTCCATGCAGTCTTGAAGAAGTAGTGTTGTCCTTCCAACGGAAAGACAGTGCTGACTCTTGACATGCAGACAGGTAATGGGCCACAACAGATCAAACCCACAGCAGAGTCATTCGATATTTTTAGCGCAACGCAATCTGACTTTCAAAAATCCCCACAAAAGAATGGCCCTGACTAACATTAAACTATACCTTTCACAAATAACTTACCTCACAAAAATCTTCATTACTCAAACTACTGCAATACAGCGAGCGCCACTATTGCCAGCTAAATAAAAGATTCAAACTACAGAAGGCACTAACTACTGATAGGGATAGTTAGAAAATGAAAGATTTTAATGGAGAACAAACAATGTATTTACCTTAATATCATCACTAGTCATAATATATGTAATTTCAAAACTCCGCCATCTCTCTCCTCACATCCACCACTGCTGGCGGCTCACCTCTAACTGCGCAACGCTACGCATTGTTCACATCCAGCTGCCGCTGCCTAACACTACAATGGCAGACAACAATGCAAACTAGCCACAGGCTGCACACAGCACAGCCAGTGATTTTCATACAGAGCGCTACGTAACGTTGCCAATAAGAAAATATAAACAGCCTACTTACATAAAGAAAACATAAACAGCCTACTTACACAGTACATATAATTTTCAACATTCGCCTGCATCACCACATCTCAAATGTTTAGATTCCCTTCTATTCTGGTTTTCCCACGATCCATGTTTAACTACTATACAATGCTGTGCTCCAGACGTACATTCTCAGTAATTTCTTCTTCAAATTAAGGCATATGTTTGAATTATTTTGCTGCCTACGTAACATAAGTCCTTAACTTCATCTGCTCCGTGATCACCAATTTTGATGTTAAGTTTCTAGCTTTTCTCATTTCTGCTGCCTCTCATTATTTTCGTCTTTCTTCGATTTACTCTCAATCCATATTTCGTACTCTTTAGTTTGTTCATTCCAGTCAGCAAATAATGTTATTCTTCTTCACTTTCACTCACGACAGCAAAGTCATCAGCGAATTACAGTCCTTCCCCTGGTAGCTGAGTGGTCAGCGGGACGGAATGTCGTGCCTAAAGGCCCGGGTTCGATTCCCGGCTGGGTCGGAGATTTCTCCGCTCAGGAACTGGGTGTTGTGTTGTCCTTATCATCATCATTTTATCCCCATCGACGTGAAAGTCGTCGAAGTGATGTTAACTCGAAAGACTTGCAACAGGCGAATGGTTAACCCGACGGGAGGCCCTAGCCACATGGCATTTCCATTTCCATTCAAGTCCTGTACCTTTGTTTTATTTCCGTCTCTGCTTTTTCAATGTACAAATTGAACAGTAGGAGAGAAAGACTACATCCCTGTCTTACACCGTTCTCACTCCGAGCGCTACTTTCTTGGTCGTCCACTCTTATTATTCCCTCTTGGCTGTTGTACATATTGTATATTATCCGTTCACCCTATGTTTCTCATAATTTCGAACATTTTGCACCATTTTACATTGTCAAACGCTTTTTCCAGGTCGACAAATCCTATGAAAGAGTCTTGATTTTTCTTTTTTCTTGCTTCCATTACTATGCAACGGCCTTGCCGCAGTGGATACACCGGTTCCTGTCAAATCACCGAAGCTAAGCACTGTCGGGCGTGGCCAGCACTTGGATTGGTGACCATCAGGGCCGCCAGGAGCTGTTGCCATATTTCTGGGTGCACTCAGTCTCGTGATGCCAACTGAGGAGCTACTCGACCGAATATTAGCGGATCCGGTCAAAGAAAACCATTATAACGACCGGGAGAGCGGTGTGCTGACCACACGCCCCTCCTATCAGCATTCTCCGCTGAGGATGACACGGCGGTCGGATGGCCCCGACGGGCCACTTGTGGCCTGAAGACAAGAGTGCTTTATTTCCATTACTAGGCGCAAAGTCAGAATTGCCTCTCTCGTGCCTTTACGTTTCTACAGCCAAACTGATCGTCATCTAGCACATCCTCAATTTTCTTTTCCTTCCTTCTGTATAGTATCCTTGTTAGCAACTTGGATGCATCAGCTGTTAGGCTGATTATGCGATAATTCTCGCACTTATTAGCACTTGCAGTCTTCCGAATTGTGTGGATGACATTTTTCCGAAAGTCAGATGGTATGTCGCAAGTCTCATACATTCCACACACCAACGTGAATAGTTGTTTTGTTGCCACTTCCCATCAATGAGTGTAGAAATTCTGTTAAAATGTTGTCTATCCCTTCTGCCTTATTTGATCTTAAGTTCTCAAAAGCTCTCTTAAATTCTTATTCTAAAACTGGATCCCCTATCTCTTCTAAATCGACTTACGTTTCGTCTTCTATCACATCAGGCAAATCCTCCCCTTCATAGAGGCCTTCAGTGTACTCCTTCCACCTGTCTGTTCTCTCCTCTGCATTTATCAGTGAAATTCCCATTGCGCTCTTAATGTTGCCACACTTGTTTTCAATTTTGCGGAAGGTTGTTTTGACTTTCCTATATGGTGAATCAGTCCTTCTGACAATCATTTCTTTTTCGATTTCTACACATTTTTCATGCAGCCAATTCATCTTAGCGTCCCTGCACTTATTATGTATCTCATTTTTCAGCTACTTGTATTTCTGTATTCCTGAATTTCCCTGAACATTTTTGTACTTCCTTCTTTCATCGTTCAACTGATGTATTTCTTAATTTATTCGCAGTTCCCTTCTTTGTACGTACGTTTTCCTATCCGACTTCCGTGATGGCCCTTTTTAGAGATGTCCATTCCTCTTCATCTGTACTATCTACTGAGCTATTCCTTACTGCTGTATCTACAGACTTAGAGAACTTTAAGCGTATCTCGTCATTTGTTAGTACTTCTGTATCTCACTACTTTGCGTATTGATTATTTATGACTAATGTCCTAAACTTAGGCCGATTCTTCAGCACTACTACATTGCGATCTGAGTCTATATCTGCTTCTGGGTACGCCTTGGAATCCAGTATCTAATTTAGGATTCTCTATCTGACACTGATGTAATCTAACTGAAATCTTCCTGTTCACGCGGTCTTTTCCAAATATACCTCCTCTTCTTGTGATTCTTGACTCCGTCGGATCGAAATGCATGAGGTAGTGTGACCAACCACAAACACTGACGCCAGGATACGAGTGAAAAGCTTGGCTGTAATCTGGAATGCCTAGTGAACAGAAACTAAAGCAATTACCAGACTCATTGGAAAACTGTCAAATGCCTTGAGGGAGTCAAGGTAAAGCAAAACCCTCAATATTTTAGTGGCCCCAGCCATCGAAACGACATATCGACATTCGATAACAAAAGTTTGTATCGGTGCCTCCAGCCAACTACCTTTGGTCAAGGCAGTGATTTTGTAGAACAATTTAGAGGGACGGGTGTTTATCGCTCTAGCGACAATATTATTCCGCTAGATCACCAGGCCCGACACAACTGATTTACTCGGGAAGATTCACAAATTTAACAGGTTAATGAAACTTTGATTCACCTCTGGCCATTGTGCAAGCAGATATTCGGTGTTGAAGTTCCTCCTGAGGGATATCGTGAGAAATTCTGTGTAACTGAAGCGTTGGATAGTCAAAATCACAGGCTGGTTTGAGGATCCTGCCCACACTGCTCCAAGCGTTCTCATTTGGTAGAGACTGGGCAACCTTGGTGGGAAAGGTAGGGTTTGGCAAGCACGGTAGCAAGTACTAGAAACTCTAGTCGTGGGCGAACAGGCATTATCTGGCTCAAATGTAAGCCCAAGATGGCTTGCCATGAAGGTGTACAATGTCGTCGACGTGCCGTTGCGGTGTAAGGATGCGATAGATGAGTAGAATTGTCTTCAGTGACGAGTCCCTCTTCGAACTGAGCCCCGATGACCAGAGAAGAAGCGTCTGAAGACGCCTCGGACAATGGTTGTATACCTGCCTGACTGTCACCCGACAACCAGGAGTGACCCTCTTTGATACCACTTTTTTTTCATATCGACTCCTTTTGTTGTTATCCTTGGCACCCTTATAGGAGAATGGTACGTCGACGATATTCTACGCCTCGTTTTGTTGCCTTCAATGGGAAGCAATCCTAGGCTTACTTTTCATAGACTGTACCCACCCGAGCACGGCGAGAGTTTCTACTGCTTGTATTCGTGATAGTAAAACCGTAGCTTGGCCAGCAAGGTCGCCAAATCTCTCCCTAATTGAGACCGTCTGGAGCATCCTCCAACCAGCTCTGAATTTCGTCGATCAAAATTGCCAATTGGACAAAATATAGCACGATATCCCTATGGAGCACATCCAGCAACTTTATCAATAAATGTCAAGCCAGATAGCTGTTTCCATAAGGGCCAGATGTAGACCAACACATTGTTGGCTTGCTCAATTTGTGAAGCACTTTCTCTTAAGTAATCACCCAATTGGTTCGAAATTATAATAAGTTATTTGTCCGTACACTGCCCGTACATGTACATCACATCTACAGTTTTCCGTAACATTCTGAATATTCCTTCGTGGTGCGACGTTTTCTTTGTCTTAGCGTATGTGTGTTTACTTTTGTCATCGTCTTTCTCTGGCTACACGAACTTCAGAACCCATCTACAGATATTAGTCCCATTTCCTAAACTAATGTCTTCCGCCTCACCTGATTTTGACTACATTACATTGCCCTATGTTTTAATTTTGTTAATGTTCGTTTTATAGCTTCTTTTCAAGAAACGATCTGTTTCATTCAGTTGTTGTTCTAAAATGGATCAAATGGCTCTGAGCACTAAGCGACCTAACGAACCTAAGGACATCACACACATCCATGCCTGAGGCAGGATTCGAACCTGCGACCGTAGCGGTCCTCGGCTCCCGACTGTAGCGCCTAGAACTGAACGGCCACTATGACCGGCAGATGATTATAATGGTTATCACTAAAGTGCAGCTAGTCGCAGAGACCCACCACGGGCTGTAATTGTCGTATGCCAGCGAAACTTAGTAGATTAGGTAAGTGTTAATGTGGAATCGATTTACGCTGGAAAAAGAACTTGTTATAATTTTCGTACTAGTTGCAAATCTCGCGCAGTACAGCATCTCGGCGACGACTCCAGTGCTCACATTCAACAAACTGTGTAAAAGGCGGTTAATAATAATGCCAACGTCCGCCCCGGTAGCTCAGTGGTCAGCGTGACAGACTGTCAGTCCTAAGGGCCCGGGTTCGATTCCCGGCTGTGTCGGAAATTTTCTCCGCTCAGGGACTGGGTGTTGTGTTGTCCTAATCATCATAATTTCATCCCCATCGACGCGCAGGTCGCCGAAGTGGCGTCAAATCGAAAGACCTGCACCAGGCGAACGGTCTACCCGACGGGAGGCCCTAGCCACACGACATTTCGATTTTTATAATGCCAACATTCTGCTTTTCTCACTTATTTAACCTTTTCTACCCATGTCTCGTTTCTGATCGATTACACATGGAAACATTTATACATGTATACACTAGTTGTATGTGGGATTCACAGTCATAAAAAAACTTTCTAAAGGACATCACCTTTACGCCATTGACAGTTATAAGTTTTTATTACACACTATTACAATGGTGTCCTTAATTTACACATGTCGGTCTTGTATTCAAAGCGCCAAATTTACATCTGGTGGCCAAAACTGGAACTACTTTTTTCCCAGCGTACGTCGCTGCCGCATCAACACTTTGGCGTATCTACCAAGTTTTGCAGCCATATGATAATTATGGCCCACACTGGTCCACTGGAAAAGCTGTATTTGGCTATTGATTGTGAACTTTAACAATGTCAACTTTTGTTTAGTGTCAGTCTAAGTGGAACATGATATATTTTTTAACCTGATGTGTTTTCACCTTGCAAGTGCATGTATGTATACTCCATTGGTGTGCGTTACAATTATACAATTTGATTGTGAACTTTAACAATGTCAACTTTTGTTTAGTGTCAGTCTAAGTGGAACATGATATATTTTTTAACCTGATGTGTTTTCACCTTGCAAGTGCATGTATGTATACTCCATTGGTGTGCGTTACAATTATACAATTTTGATGTCGACCATTGTCCTTTGATCATGGTCTACGGCCAAATGGTTCAAATGGCTCTAAGCACTATGGGACTTGGCATCTGAGGTCATCAGTCCCCTAGGCTCACAACTACCTAAACCTAACTAACCTAAGGACGTCACACACATCCATGGCCGAGGCAGGATTCGAGCCTGCGACCGTAGCAGCAGCGCGGTTCCGGACTGAAGCACCTAGAGCCGTTCGGCCACAACAGCCGGCGTCTATGGCCAAAACCTGAAGACATATAAGTGTATAATAAAAGGGTGATTCATTTCTTCAAGCAGTATATATCGTTATTCCGCATGTTCTCGCTAACGATAATATCGGGCGCTACACACCGAGTGTGAAAAATTTGTACTGAACAGCGCTAGTTGACTGTTTCGTTGATTCATCGGATTATAAAGATTTTCACGAAATGCTTATCCAGCGTCCATGTTCTACCGATATTCGCTAATAACAGTTCCCGAGCACAAATGTGGAACATTTTTAGCTGTCGGACAGGAGAACAACAGTTGGAAACCGATGCTTTTTCAGCATCTGTAATGCGCCGAGTCCGCGTTTTCCCTCATGCGGTATCCGAATCGTTGCTGTCGCGCTCCCCTCGGCAAAGCGATACACTTGGAGCGGGTGGCTCCGGCGCTGTCAGACCGGAAATCAGAGCCAGCGTTCCGCAACGCGTTTCGTCGGCCCGGTGCGCCGCGCCGCTCCGCTCCGCGTCTGTCGGTGACCGCAAGAGCCCGCCAGCAGGTGGGTTACGTTGCGCAGGTATTGGATTTCTCGGCCGTGGCGCGCGACCGCAGAATGCGGCAGGGATGCGAGCCAGCACGGCCCGGCGGCGCACTCGGTAATGGCCCGCGTTAACGTACGGCGATACGAGCGCAGCACCGGAACCCGGCGCCTGTTTCCATTCTGATCTCGCAAGTCGTAACTTGCGGTCGCTATTGCGGTGCGGCCAGTTTCTCTGCCACAGATGTCGGCTTTCACGTAATGTCTGTATCCGAAACAGGTATTTCCCACACAGAAATTATTAACTGCAGTTCCGCTGTACTGTAGAGAATATCGATCATAAGCAGAGGAATACCGTTATCAGCCGTGCCCCATGAACTGATGCATTGCTGGCGCGTTTCCATCGATTGTCTTTTGATCGTTGAGTCGCCTTCGATGCTTATTTGTCTTCGTCACATCTTTGACGTCGGGAAATTTTAACGGAGTGCGCGCGCTCTCCTGGTGGCTGGTGTGCGGGTATCCGCGGTGTGAGGTGGAGTGACGTGGGACGGTGTTTCTATGCAGCATGGCGAGAGGCCGAGTCCGCCCGACGAAGGAGCGTGGCAACCACTATAGCGAGTTTAAATGTTACAACGCAAATCTTCTGCCCATGGTGATTGGAATTTCCTCGATGTTGGAGGGACAAGTTCCATTGTGTTGGTTACAAGTTACACAGGCCGAATGATTTGGAGTCAACGAGTTGCTTTCGTGGGTGGTGTTCAGGTTAACTAAATATTTCAGTGCACTAAAAACCGTTTGGAATTGTTCCAGTTGCTTATCACTGAATTTGGTGTCGTCACGTGATACCTTGACGGCAGTTAAGGAAGTGTAACGACGCCCACCAAACAGACACGAAGCATCGCTAAACACGTAGCTAGAAGTGTAACTAAGTAGTGCGAAAGTCTGTGTTTGGCGTTCCGAGCTACGCTGAAATATTTTTCCCATTCTTCCTCTTATATAATTATTTTATTCTATCCTTTAAATGTGTGCTGAGATTATTCTTGCTATTCCAACTTTGTGGAGTATATCATTGAAAGATATTGATAACTAGTTGTGCAGTTAGGATTGTGTATCACATGCCTCAGAATATTGTCTGCCGATGATGTGTTTTATGTTGTAGATAACTGGCAGTGGTTGACACGAGCAAACTGGAATCGGACTACCACGGGTCAGTGTGATATTTAAGGCCCAGCTCCCCACTTTCCCTCACGTCATGGGTTATGTTGTTACCGTCCTGTAATTCCACCCATTCGGTGGAGAGTTATAGTTTCTGAAGCTAAATCGCTGTGCGAAGTTGAGTACTTTTTTACTTCATTGCCTGTCCCGTGGATTTCTTGTATTGGTTAAAATCTTTTGGTGTGCTCGCGTCCGTCACTAATTCTCATGTAGAGTGGAAGCGTCCCGTGTTAAGTTTTTCTTGGGAATAGCTTCTAGTTATAGACAGGTAATGAAATAATACGAACCAAGTATATGCAAATAGTATTGTTTCAATTAATCAGAAGTTGGCCGAGTAAACTTCAAAAATTTTGGAGCTTGTTGAACTCAGAACTTTGATGTGAGTTAGTCATGTTAGTCATGTTTTATGAATCAGCATTTTATGAACATTGTATTAATTAAGGAAATGTTGGCCGAGTAAACCTTAAAATTTTGGTGTTTGTCGAACTCAGAACTTTATCTGAGACAGTTATGTTAGTCATATTTTATGAGCGTGCTTTTATGAATATTGTGTTTCAATTATGAAAAGTTGGTCAAGGAAGACTTAAATATTACTGTCTGTTGAACTCTGGGTTGTTATGTCAGCCAAACATATTTTACGAAGGATGCTTTTATGAATATTGTCTTCAAATTCTAAAAATTTGGCCAAAGAAATCTTAAAATATTACTGTCTGTTGAACTCCGAACTTGGAAGTGATGAAAACGTAGAGAAAAGGGTTTACATGTAAGTGATGAAGTAGGTGTGATTTATTTGTCAGTCATATTAAATTAATTACGGGTCTATGGACATGGTTTAAATTAATGTAAGTGGCTGAAAGAAAATGGTATGTGGAAGATATCTTAAACGATTTTTCCGTTCTGTAAGACAAGCTTTGTTGTAATTATGGTTACTGTGAACGTATTATGAGCATAGTGTTTGTAATAAAGAAGTGTGTGGCAACTACAACTGATTTCGATTGTGATTTCGGTGTGTCATTGGGGACCACATTCCACCTCATTTACCGTGCCACTGTGACTTGAGATTCAGAGCCTCTCCACATTCATCACGCAAAGCGTAGCAAAGGACCATCTCAAACCACACTAATTGTACTTGACAAGTTTTTTTTATTTGGATAAAATTTTACACGCGACCTGAGTCTCAGGATAAATTCATTTACAGGCACTTGACTGTATACGAGAAAATAATAGTATTCGTGTAAGAAATCATGCTATCTGACAAATCTGATGGAATTTTACATGACAGATACTTCTCATACGTAATCAAGCGCCTGAAGATGGGATTTAAACGATGAAATACGGGTCATGTGTGTGGAATCACAGATCGATACCACCCTCACCTGGGTCTCACAGTTAGCAAAGGAAAAGAACGATTCCTACAGTCGCCGACAGCGGTCGTACGGGGCCCGGCAGATCCAATGATGTGCGCCCGCTGGGTCACGCCTTCAGCACCTCCGACTTTGATTGCCCTCTGGCGCGGCGATATACGCTATGTGATTAAAAGTATCCGGACTCAAGGCTGAAAATGACTTATAAGTTCGTGGCACCAACCATCGGTAATGCTGGAATTCAGTATGGTGTTGGTCCACCCTTAGCCTTGATGACAGCTTCCACTCTCGCAGGCATCAGGTGCTGGAAGGTTTCTTGGGGAATGGCAGCCCATTCTTTAGAGTGTGCTGCACTGAGATGTGCTATCGATGTCGATCGGTGAGTCCTGGCACGAAGTCGGCGTTCCAAAACATTTAGAAGGTGTTCTATAGAATTCAGGTCGGGACACTGTGCAGGCCAGTCCATTACAGGGATGTTATTGACGTGTAACCACTTCGCCAAAGGCCGTGCATTATGAACAGGTGCTCGATCGTGTTGAAAAATGCCATCCCCGAACTGCTCTTCAATAGTGAGAAACAAGAAGAATCTTAGAAAGTCAGTATAGGCCTGTGCTGTGATAGTGCCAAGCAAAAAAACAAGGAGTGCAAGTCCTCTCCGTAAAAAACACGACCACACCATAACACCATTGCCTCCGAATTTTACTGTTTGCACTACACACACTGGCGGATACCGTTCAATGGGCATTCGCCATACCCAAACCCTGCCATCGGATCGCCACGTAGTGTAACGTCATTCGTCACTCCACACCACGTTTTTCCAATGTTCAGTCGTCCTATGTTTACGCTCCTTACACAATGCGAGGCGTCGTTTGGTATTTACCGGCGTATTACGTGGCTTATGAGTAGCCGCTCGACTATGAAATCCAAGTTATCTCACCTACCGCGTAACTGTCGGAGTACTTGCAGTGGATCCTGATGCAGTTTGGAATTCCTTTGTGATGGTCTAGACAGATGTCTCCCTATTACACATTACGACCCTCTTTAACAGTCGGCGGTCTCTGCCAGTCAACAGACAAGTTAGGCCTGCATGCTTTTGTGGTGTACGTGTCACTTCACGTTTCCACTTCACTATCATGTCGGAAAAAGTGTGCATAGGGATGTTTAGGAGTGTAGAAATCTCGGGTACTGACGTATGACACAAGTGACACCCAATCACCTGACCACGTCCGTGGAGCGCCCCATTCTGCTCTCTCACGATGTCTGATGACTACTGAGTTCGCTGATAACGAATACCTGGAAGTAGGTGGCAGCACAGTGCACCTCATATGAGAAACGTATGTTTTTGGGAGTTTTCGAACACTTTTGATCACTTAGTGTGGGATGGCTGGCGGCAGCTACAGAGCCCAGTGTCAATCGGAGTCTTCAACACTCTTAGCCGCGAGGGATTAGCCGAGCGGTCTGAGGCGCTTCAGTCATGGACTGTGCGTCTGGTCCCGGCGGAGGTTCGAGTCCTCCCTCGGGCATGGGTGTGTATGTTTATCGTTAGGATAATTTAGGTGAAGTAGTGTGCAAGCTTAGGGACTGATGACCTTAGCAGTTAAGTCCCATAAAATTTCACACACATTTGAACATTTTTTTCTTCACTCTTAGTCAACCTTCGACAGTTCAAACAATGGTTCAAATGGCTCTGGCACTACGGGACTTAACATCTGAGATCATCAGTCCCCTAGAACTTAGAACTACTTAAACCTAACTAACCTAAGGACATCACACACATCCATGTCCGAGGCAGAATTCGAACCTGCAACCGTAGCAGTGCGCGGTTCCGACTGAAGCGCCTAGAACCGCCCTTAGACAGTTCACTCGTGCCTTAGCAATGGGACCCTCACTTTGCACGACGCTCTTTGCCTCTTATAATAGCTGAAAAATACTGCTATGCTTATGTAAAGTTCTATCGCAACGCTTGGAACAAGCTACAAGTTGAGTAAAACTTCTGGGTACTGTATTTACATGTTCACTAATCGTTTCTGCATCTGTCCAGCTTTCCTTCGACGACACCTGCTGCATCACTCCATACTGTTGTGTATAAAGTACGATTTTATCCAGCTAAAGGTTTTGTTAGCTACAAGTGGAGTGACTTTATTCATCATGAAAAATTTTAGCAACTGTTGTTAATGTCCCCCAAAGAGTATATTACACCTCATAAGTCTTCCTTGTAAAATATTGCACCCTCTGTGTTACGCCCCCTTGCAGGGTAACTCTAAGAACATTAAAAAGTCGGCGATAGCCCATTCGATCATTTCGCCTTTCAGACAAAACACCTTCAACCGTTTCCTTCATTACTTTCTCGGTCCACTACCGTCGACAGTCACTGGCACGTTTCTTCCTTATAAATCTGGAACTATATCCCCATCTGTTAAAAGAACGTGTTTTGAAGACTACCGGAAGCCACCACAGAAACTCGCTCATGAAATACAGAAACAATATAGGAATTTGTGTGAGGAAGATCGAATAAGAAGAAATTATCGATGCATGAAACAAAAAATGAGGATTCTTGAAAATTGTGCCAGGCTGGAGCAAGGATAGAAATTACGTCGGAATAACTGAATAGAGTTATGTGGGAAGTACTGAACACTGTTTGCACTACACACGCTGGCAGATGACGTTCAATGGGCATTCGCCATACCCACACCCTGCCATCGGGTCGCCACTTTTTTTTCCACTGTACCCTCCTGTACAATTTAGCAAACCGGATTCATAATCACATGCACATTGTTTAGGAAATGAAGTGAAATGTATTAATCTTCCTCATAATTTCCATTCTTTAAACCAGACACCAATAACAGTAGTCCCCTTTTGAGGATGGCATTTTCCAATTACTTTTATATTATTCAAATATTAAACTAAACTATGCTCCGCCCGAACAGGCCATGAAGGCGCAACGGTACCAACCGGCCACCGTATCATCCTCAGCCCACAGGCGTCACTGGATGCGGATATGGAGGGGCATGTGGCCAGCACACCGCTCCCCCGGTCGTATGTCAGTTGACGAGCCAGGAGCCGCTACTTCTCATTCAAGCCGCTCCTCAGCTTATTTTTCGAAAGTCTTTAGGCTATAATAAATAAATTAGAAAATTGTTACAATTTAGGGAATTTTCTCGTTCTTAACTTCAAAAGTCTAAACCAGTGATGAAAATTACACCGCTCACCAGCTTCGACACTCAAAATATTAAATTTTATTTCTGACAGAACCCCATCAGCTACATCACTGATGCTCTAGTAAACGGTGGGATGACGTCTGCAGCCGGCCGCGATGGTCTAGCGGTTCTAGGCGCTCAGTCCGGAACCGCGGGACTGCTACGGTCGCAAGTTCGAATCCTTCCTCGTGCATGGATGTGTGTGATGTCCTTCGGTTAGTTAGATTTAAGTAGTTCTAAGTTCTAAGGGACTGATGACCTCAGCAGTTAAGTCCCATAGTGGTCAGAGCCATTTGAACCATTTTTTTTTTGACGTCTGCAGTCTACTACAGGCACTTCATACGTCCGCTGTTTTGAGGCAAAACCAAGAAATATCAAGTGGTCGAGACTACTCGCCGACCCACACAAACCGTAGCAGGCCTCACAGATTTCTGCGAAAAGACCTCGTAGCTAGATGTTTCGACTATTTTTACTTTCGCGCAAGTTTATCGTGGATTTTTCAAACCTGAGCATTCTCTGACTGACCAATAGTCATGGGAAGACCTCTTAAGTAACGTTCGGACGTCGGACTCTGAAGGCCGTTGTATGTTCATCTGCCCGTACGGCACTGGTATAAGTGAGTTGCTTACTTCACGCATTTAAATCACCTGAGTCGACAGTCGATCAAGCTAAATGATTATACAGAGGTAGCGTTACGTCTGTTCGGCAAACAAATGTGGTCATCTTACGTGATATTAGTCCGCCCCCGGTAGTGCGACAGACTGTCAATCCTAAGGGCCCGGGTTCGATTCCCGGCTGGGTCGGAGATTTTCTCCGCTGAGGGACTGAGTGTTGCGTTGTCCTAACCATCATCATTTCATCCCCATCGACGCGCAGGTCGCCGAAGTGGCGTCAACTCGAAAGACCTGCAACCGGCGAACGGTCTTCCCGACGGGAGGCCCTAGCCACACGACATTTATTACGTGATATTAGATATCGCAAGCCATCTGTCATCATACGTTCAGAGTCGGTTAAGTCACGGGTAGTACAATTTTTATTAAGCATAACACAAATGTTTATACAGTGAGGAGTCAAAGAATCTGGTACACCTGCCTGAAAGCGTGAAGGGCCCCGCGAGCACTCAGGAGTGCCCCAACACGACGTGGTATGGACTCGACTAATATCTGAAACAGTGCTGGAGGGAACTGACACCATGAACCCTGCAGGGCTGTCCATAAAACCTCTGAATAGGACGTTGCTCAATAATATTCATGTCTGAGGAGTTTGGTGGGCAGAGAAATGGTTTAAACTCAGAAGAGTGTTCCTGGAGCCACTCTGTAGACCTTCTTTTCGCGTGGGGTATCGCTTTGTCCTGCTGGAACTGCCCAAGTCCGTTGGAATGTACAATGGATATGAATGGTTGCAGATGATGAGACAGGTTTCTACTTGTTGATGGTCCATGCTCCGAAGTCTTCAGCAATTTCCAGAAGCGTTGCACTTCTGTCACGTTGATCGATTCTCTTCAGTCGTCGTTGGCCCCGTTCTTGCAGGATCTTTTTTTCCGGCTGCAGCGATGTCGGAGATTTGATGTTAAGCCGGATCCTGATATTCAGGGTACACTCGTGAAATGTTCGTACGAGGAAATATCGACTACATCGCTGCCTCGGAGATGCTGCGTCTCGTCGTTCGTTCGCCGACTATAGCACCACGTTCTAACTCACTAAAATGTTGATAACCTACTATTGTAGCCGCACTAACCGATTTAACAACGGCGCCAGACATTTGTTGTCTTATGTAGGTGTTGCCGACCAATGCGTCTTATTCTATCTGTTTACATATCTCTATATTTGAATACACATGCCTGTACAAGTTTGTTTGGCTCTTCAATGTATAACATAATTCTAGGATATTACATGAAAAACTGTGTCATACACTATATCTAGCTGCAACACTCGGTAGTCATTCTCAGTATATCATCTAAAAGGACATCATTTTCCATGACCTTCGGCAAATACGTTTAAAATGGATCATGTTCCTCGTTTGTCACTGAACGGGGGGAAGGCGAATAATCCACTACTAAAATTTGACTGTATTTTCTTGTTGTGGCCGTCAGTACCGAGACTGATTAAATGCAGCTGTCCATGCTACTGTATCCTGTGCAAGAGTCTTTATCTCCCAGCACCCACTACAAACTACATCCTTCTGAATCTGCTTAGTGTATTCATCTCTTAGTCTCCCTCTACGATTTTTACCCTCCACGCTGCCCTCCAATACCAAATTGGTGATCCCTTGATGCCTCAGAACATGTCCTACCAACCGATCCCTTTTTCTGGTCAAGTTGTGCCACAAACTTCTCTTCTCCCCAATCCTATTCAATACTTCCTCATTAGTTATGTGATCTACCCATCTAATCTTCAGCATTCTTCTGTAGCACCACATTTCGAAAGCTTCTATTCTCTTCTTGTCCAAACTATTTACCGTCCATGTTTCACTTCCATACAATGCTACACTCCATACAAATACTTTCAGAAATGACTTCCTGACACTTAAATCTATACTCGATGTTAACAAATTTCTCTTCTTCAGAAACGCTTTCCTTGCCATTGCCAGTCTACATTTTATATCCTCTCTACTTCGACCATCATCAGTTATTTGGCTCCCCAGACAGCAAAACTCCGGAGTATGGATGTAGATGTAGATGTACTACTTCACGTGTCTCATTTCCTAGTCTAATTACCACAGCATCACCCGATTTAATTCGACTACATTCCATTATCCTCGTTTGGCTTTCGTTGATGTTCATCTTGTGTTCTCCTTTCAAGACACTGTCCAATCCGTTCAACTGCTCTTCCAGGTCATTTGCTGTCTCTGACTGAATAACAATGTGGTCGGCAAACCTAAAATTTTTATCTCTTCTCCATGGATTTTAATCCCTACCCCGAATTATTCTTTTCTTTCCTTTACTGCTTGCTCAATATATAGATTGAAAGACATCGGGGATAAGCTACAATCCTGTCTCACTCCCATCCAAACCACTGCTTCCCTTTCATGCCTCTCTACTTCTAACTGCCATCCGGTTTCTGTACAAATTGTAAATAGCCTTTCGCTCCCTGTATTTTACCCAAGCCACATTCAGAATGTGAGAGTATTCTAGTCAACATTGGCAAAAGCTTTCTCTAAGTCTACAAATGCTAGAAACGTAGGTTTGCCTTTCCTTAATCTATCTTCTAACGTAAGTCGTAGAGTCAAAAAAATGGCTCCGAGCACTATGGGACTTAACATCTGAGGTCATCAGTCCCCTAGAACTTAGAACTACTTAAACCTAACTAACTTAAGGACATCACACACATCCGCTGCAACCGTAGCGGTCACGCGGTTCCAGAATTATTATATAGCTCTTTAAGTCAAAGGGTATTTCGCCTGTTTCATATATCTTGCTCACCAGATGGTAGAGTTTTGTCAGGTCTGACTCTCCCAAGGCTGTCAGTAGTTCTAAGGGAATGTTGTCTCCTCCCGGGGTCTTGTTTCGACTTAGGTCTTTCAGTGCTCTGTCAAACTCTTCAAGCAGTATCATATCTACAATTTCATCTTTGTCTACATCCTCTTCCGTTTCCATAATATTGTCCCCAAGTACGTCGCCCTTGTATAGAATCTCTATATACTGCTTCCACCGTTCTGCTTCCCTTCTTTGCTTAGAACTGAGTTTCCATCTGATCTCTTGATATTTATGCAAGTGGTTCTCTTTTCGCCAATTTTAATTTTCATGTAGGCAGTATCTGCCTTACCCCTATCTTACCCGTAGTGATATATGCCTCTACATCGGTACATTACTCTTCTAACCATCCCTACTTAGCCATTTGGCGCTCCCTGTCTAACTCAATTTTGAGGCGTTTGTATTCCTTTTTGCCTGCTTCATTTACTGCACTTTTATATTTTCACCTTTCGTCAGTTAAATTCTATATTTCTTTTGTAATAAAGAGAAAAAGTATAGACTACTTTTTTCTCCACGAACCTTTGACTAACTCTACATTATTTGTTTTCACCAATTGGTACTTTTGTTACGTGCCAATTTTCCTAGAAACATGTAATGTATACAACTTCACAATCAAAGACCTTGTTGCTCGAAATATTGAATTGACGTTGAGAAATAGGATAAAAGTAGTACTAGTGATTTTCGGCAACTGTTTAATGTAACCTACGTCTTAATTTTATGTTAATTCGGATTTGCATGCCCTGTAGAAGTAAGAGAACGAAAGCATTGTGGATGTTGCAACGACAGTAAGAGTTGGGCAAAATCATAAAAGCCATTTCCTGGAAGGTCTACCAAGAAAGAGGCGAGGATCAATAGTCCATGGCCCTGCTGTTCTTTGCGACGTCACCCTGGGACACATAAAATTTCATGGACGCACAGACAGGAACTCCTCTGGTGTGGTTGGATCTTGCACCACAAACATTATACAACATGGAAAGAGGAAACCATAACAGAAAGCACTATTGTGCACAAAAGTAGAAAGCAGATTTCTTTATCGAGATGGCACTGGATGCCACAGATAAACGTCTCGGAAATGCATAAAATGGTCTCAGGTTTACATCCACGTCAAGTGATTAAAACTACACTCCTGGAAATGGAAAAAAGAACACATTGACACCGGTGTGTCAGACCCACCATACTTGCTCCGGACACTGCGAGAGGGCTGTACAAGCAATGATCACACGCACGGCACAGCGGACACACCAGGAACCGCGGTGTTGGCCGTCGAATGGCGCTAGCTGCGCAGCATTTGTGCACCGCCGCCGTCAGTGTCAGCCAGTTTGCCGTGACATACGGAGCTCAATCGCAGTCTTTAACACTGGTAGCATGCCGCGACAGCGTGTACGTGAACCGTATGTGCAGTTGACGGACTTTGAGCGAGGGCGTATAGTGGGCATGCGGGAGGCCGGGTGGACGTACCGCCGAATTGCTCAACACGTGGGGCGTGAGGTCTCCATAGTACATCGATGTTGTCGCCAGTGGTCGGCGGAAGGTGCACGTGCCCGTCGACCTGGGACCGGACCGCAGCGACGCACGGATGCACGCGAAGACCGTAGGATCCTACGCAGTGCCGTAGGGGACCGCACCGCCACTTCCCAGCAAATTAGGGACACTGTTGCTCCTGGGGTATCGGCGAGGACCATTCGCAACCGTCTCCATGAAGCAGGGCTACGGTCCCGCACACCGTTAGGCCGTCTTCCGCTCACGCCCCAACATCGTGCAGCCCGCCTCCAGTGGTGTCGCGACAGGCGTGAATGGAGGGACGAATGGAGACGTGTCGTCTTCAGCGATGAGAGTCGCTTCTGCCTTGGTGCCAATGATGGTCGTATGCGTGTTTGGCGCCGTGCAGGTGAGCGCCACAATCAGGACTGCATACGACCGAGGCACACAGGGCCAACACCCGGCATCATGGTGTGGGGAGCGATCTCTTACACTGGCCGTACACCACTGGTGATCGTCGAGGAGGCACTGAGTAGTGCACGGTACATCCAAACCGTCATCGAACCCATCGTTCTACCATTCCTAGACCGGCAAGGGAACCTGCTGTTCCAACAGGACAATGCACGTCCGCATGTATCGCGTGCCACCCAACGTGCTCTAGAAGGTGTAAGTCAACTACCCTGGCCAGCAAGATCTCCGGATCTGTCCCCCATTGAGCATGCTTGGGACTGGATGAAGCGTCGTCTCACGCGGTCTGCACGCCCAGCACGAACGCTGGTCCAACTGAGGCGCCAGGTGGAAATGGCATGGCAAGCCGTTCCACAGGACTACATCCAGCATCTCTACGATCGTCTCCATGGGAGAATAGCAGCCTGCATTGCTGCGAAAGGTGGATATACACTGTACTAGTGCCGACATTGTGCATGCTCTGTTGCCTGTGTCTATGTGCCTGTGGTTCTGTCAGTGTGATCATGTGATGTATCTGACCCCAGGAATGTGTCAATAAAGTTTCCCCTTCCTGGGACAATGAATTCACGGTGTTCTTATTTCAATTTCCAGGAGTGTACATGAGCATTCAATCAATCACTCCTTGGTCATTGTCAGGTGGAATTACCAGCCGTGTTAAGCGATTTCGGCAAGCACTCCTTGGTCATTGTCAAGTGACATACCCCTTGATGGAAGGCTTGTGTAATTTTAATTACTTGATGCGACCGGAAACCCGAGAAAATTTTACTAAATGTTACCGCTGAAAGACACTTAATTTTTACATCCCGAAAATGGAAAGGGGTCCGTCAGTTTTGCACCTTTGAAGGCATGAAATATTGCTTGACATATTAACTCCGCAAAAAACGAATATTATCACAGACATTGACTTAAAAACTACAGGCAAGAGAGAAAAGTTCGGCTGTATCGGCAAAGACTGCCTCATTAGTCACAGACATATATAGAGAGAAGGCATGAAGCAACTTTTTCTGCATACAATGACAGAAGGAACATTATTGGTTAACCAAGTAAAGGGGAGGCCGAATGAGCAATTTTGTTGCTCGGTCCAGAACGCAACCAATCTGAATTCACTAAGACATAAAACAGACATTGTGATGATTCCTCGGAGCAATCATTCGAGGGGGAATCAATCACTTCTCTATCTTCATCATCAACTTCATCTGGGGCTCTGTCTCCGACTTGGTCGGCCGAGTGCCGACATCAGAGCTGATGTATCAAGGAACTTATAAAAATACGAACTTATCAAATTTTCGGAGCAGATAAATGGAAGAAGCCGTAAGTATTTCTTAAATTTCAAATGAAATTAGCTTTGTAATTTTATTTAGAGCGAACTGTGGAAAGTTTTATTTATCGCACAAGTCTCACATTTTGTATGCCAATTACCCGTCAAGATACTGCCATTAGATTTCTTCATAGTTTCCTGTGTCCTTTCAGGCAGGATGCTTCATAAGATGTACCTCGTCTACTTCCATCAAATTCCTTCATAACCTATAACGATCTTCCCTTAAGGGACAGGAAGCCACTTGGGTCACGAATGGGGGAAGTCAAGAGAGAAATAGCTCCGGGCAGTGGCACAACAGGCGCCTACTGAAGAGCTATTGTAGCCGCAGGTGTTGGTCTAAAGTACAAAGTACACGACATATGGTTGGCTAGTATGTCAGAGACAGAGAGTACATGGGAGACTGTTGAAGGGATATGACATATTGCACGGAGTTTTGCAAATACTAGAGAAACCAAACACTAATGTAGATTATGCAGGAATAGTTTTAGGCAGAAATCCTGCTGATGAGTGAGCATTTATTGTAACATAGGAAAAATATCATGAATCTGCAAGTAAGTTGCTACCAAATAATTTAGCTGGTCAGAGAAGGGACTTGAGTTGGCTAATTAGACAGGTGGACGTGAATAGCTATTTTGCAGAATAACACGGAAGAGATATGTCTTGCTTGAAGCTCTTCAACGTCAGTTGAGCTGGCTGTAGGTGCACGCAATGAAATATTTAAGCTGACGATGATCCGAGAGTTACAGTGCATGCTGTGTACGTCCTAGGATGCTGAATCATAGTAGGTATATTCCTTAGTTGATACTCTCGTGATATATACTAAAAAATAATGATTCTACTTTCTGCCATCAGATGAAAGTATATCGCTACAAGTAGTCAGAATGGGAGACGTTTCCTGTTTTGACATCAGTATACTGTTTGTCACTTGGCAATGCGTGTTGATTTCTGTCGTGGAGTGACTTGGTGAAAATGCTTAAGAATATGCCGAATGTCAAAAAAAGGCTAAAGAAAAGATGAGAAATTTAACGGGGCGAGTGAACTAAGTAGATGGTGCAACATGGAGAGAGGGGCGGTCCATTTCCATAGCAGATGTTGATGAAGTTGCAGTAGCTATAGCCGACCACGCAGCACATAACTCAAATTCTGCATCCAGTGAACAACCTTCTTACCTTTCCGGCTAATTAGGCTTCTCCATATGACCATGTACATAAAGACGCTAATCTGTGGGGAAAAGGCATCTACTCAGAAGAATAATGCAAAACTGAGAGAAATAGCTGAAGTTATAATCGAATTGCTATTGCTCAATATTTTAGCAGTTACGATTAGAAATAAAGTTCGGTTAACTTTATACATTTTCAATTATGCATACTAGTTTTTCAATTAACAATAGTTAGTGGAAAATATGGAAAAAAGGTTTTCAAGGTATGTCATATATGAAATAACCAACGGTCGCAAGTTCCT
Organism: Schistocerca cancellata; assembly: GCF_023864275.1. NCBI lineage: Eukaryota > Metazoa > Arthropoda > Insecta > Orthoptera > Acrididae > Schistocerca > Schistocerca cancellata. The sequence goes on along the minus strand of NC_064633.1, from coordinate 304,416,819 downwards.
CTACGTAACAAGAAAAATTAAATTGAAACTGAACTTTATACTCGTAAGCAATTTTAACGTAAGAATAGTTATTGGCCTCATGACGTAGGAACAGTACCTAACGCACGCTTTCAAGTAGTTCACACGACAAATGTCACAGTAGTCTGATAATAATCAAATAGCAAACACATAAAACATATTAATTTTCAAAGATAAATTTAAGTAAGATTCTTTACTGGCTGTGGACAGAAAATTTTTATAACGTTGCTCACCTTATACCGAGTGTCGTAATTGAAGCAAACAGAATGATTGTCTGAATTTAGCAGTTCAGTTACTTTTTAGTGGTAGTAGCTTTATTCATCTGTAGATCTCTTTTTACAAGATATAGGACATATCAAAGTATTTATAAGTTTAGACCAATTAAAAATAAGCTTATTCGTATACATATACATTTACAAACTTCTAGTTGGAGACAATCATTAGATTTACTCCTGGTATACAACACTTTTTTACAAATAACTTATTAAATAATGTAATGCCACACTGTTCACTCATGTCTCACTTTCAGTCACTGTACACACATTGTTCCATAACACTTCACCACTTCACTCACTACACACACACACACACACACACACACACACACACACACACACACACAGGTTGTCTCTGGGCCATTTTCTGTACCACAACTTCCCATTTGCTATCCTGAAAAACCGAGTCAGCATTCCTCTGTAATGAGTGAGATATGAGCTCAGAAAGAGGAAGAGGGAAGAGATATTAGTATTGTGCAATGCATGGTTTGGGGGTAAGTTTCTCTAGAAAATGAAAAAGAAGGAAAAATACATAGTGTGAAGGTGTTATGTGAAATATTTTATGTTTTATAATCATTATTATTATTTATTTGTATAACATTTTTTTGCCAAACCCCTACTCTGTTTTATCTAAGTAATCCTTCAATGTATAAAACGTATTGCATAAGAGGTACTTCTTAGCTGCCTTCTTAATTATGTGCATTTTTTAAATTTCTTTTATCCCTTTTGGTAATTTATTGTACAGTATTATTCCTTGGTAGAAAATGCTGTTTTGAGTTTTATGTTTATTTTTTTCTTGTCGATTGTAAGTTGCGCTTAGCTCTTGTTCCATTGTCATAGACAGAACTATTTGTGCAGTAATTACCCACAATGTTTTTGTTGTGTACAACGGACTGGTAAATGTATTCACACGGAGCAGTTAAAATCCCCAGTGTTTTGAACATATCTTTACAATTAGCTTGGCTTCCATTTTTGGTTATGATTCTTACGGCTCTTTTCTAGAGTGTGAAAATCGTGTTCATAATATGTGCATTTGTTGCCAAAAAAGAATGCGACAGCTAAAATTTGAGTGTACATGTGAATAGTATGTTACTAAAAGACACTGCATGTTATATACTGATCATAGGATTCTAAGGGCGTAACATGCTGATGACGTTTGGTATTTCTTTGTAGTAACAGTTACAAATTATGCCACAAGCCATAAATGAGAACTGTGCTTTGACAATGAAATTCCGTGTCCAAGTTACGTAAAGTTTTACTATAAATTTTTTATTGTGAAAGTTACTATGTTTTTAGAAAATGAATTAATACTGGCTAATTTCTGACATTAATCTTATTACAAGTAAATATTTCATTGTTACGTAACTGTCCAAAGGCTGTAAAATTATTTTTGATACTCTAATAAATTAACGTTCACTTCATTTTCAGTTCATTTTCTGATTATCTTGGTTCATACAAAGGGATAGGATGGATACTACATGGCTAATAACTTAGGGAAATTATTTACGTGAAAATAAGCATGAAAACAATGTTATTCAAGCAATAACATTTAACCACTCTTGTTAGTCTATTACGCTTCTAGTTATAAAAGTCTAGATCTTACTTCACTTCATGATGCCGTTAGTTTGTCATGTGGCTTCAGTTAGCGATAAATAGGGTACAGGTTGATCTTCTTGCCGTGCCATAGCCAATAACAAGGGCCCACAGTACTCTTTGTGTTATCTAAATTACTGTTGCAGCATTTTAAATGTGCCCAATAAATGCCATAGCTTGCCCATATTAAACATCCACCAAAACAACTAAGTCAGTTTTCAATGCATCGCGCTTCAGAAACAGACTTTTGGCTCCGCACTTTTGCATAGCCACATTGGCGAATACAAACAACCAACTACACCAACCGTCTCCTCGCGACTCCCAACTGCTACTTTTCTGGCGTGCTCACATGTGCAGCGATAATGCATTTAAGATCTATTACACTCTTTGACAATAGCTGTTCGCTGACTAGGCCAGCATGTTTACTTACAAAATGTTAACATTACATGGGTATTCTCTTTCTTAAATAACAAATAGCATTTTTGACTTGACAACATATTTACAAGAATAATATTCAGCAAACTAATAAAGCAAACTTGGAAAATACATGTAGAAAATGTATGATCATTCACAGACTTGTGGTATTACATGTGCCCCACGTTTGATTGATCTTCATCAACAGATGAAGAAACAAGAAAACGTCCAAACCAAAAACAGTGTTGATACCATGGCTCATATTTTACATAAATCATAAAATCAACTTCACACACAGTATCACACTATAACAATATCTCATTGCATTCCACACTTGAAAACTAATACCAGAAACGAGTAATAATCACAGCAAAATGTGTATATACATGGCATAACAACAGTCACTTCATCCTTCAAACACTAGCACGTAGAAAACAACCATTGCTTAAACATTAAAAAGTTAATATTCTCTTTCACATATCATGACATTAATCTGTGTCAATTTTCAATTATTTTAAATTTCATTTCCTGTAAAAGAACATGAAATTTTCTGTGCACAATATTGCCCTTCCTGTACGAGAGTATGGAGTTTCCTGTGCGCACAACAGCGCACCTTTTGTAATGTATCCTGACATTCTCTGGACACAACAGTGCACCTTTACACTTCACTCTGTCTTCTTTGTGATGTTTACACGGCAAGCACGTCCGTATGCACTGTGTTTCTCATTCACCCCAGTTACAATATGGGTCCTTCGTCATGAAATTAAATTGTTTCACACAACTTTCCCTGCAACTTAAATGACAAGTCTTAGTTAATTTATTTCTTATTCTTACTTCCACAAAACTTTCTCAGTACTAATAACACTAAATCATATCTACATACTCTTTAGGTACATGGATGCTTCATAAAAACAGTTATTTGTATTTTCAATATAGAAATCGTATCTAACTCTGAATCTGGGTAGGCTTATGTGGCATACGTTAATATTATCACTTCATTGAAATACCCATTAGCTATATAGTGGCAGTTCAAATAACGTTTATGTTTTTATTTTGTTTTCTAACTAGAAATGTCGGTCATTTCTGCTATTGTAATGCTTAAAGTCTACTATACTATGCACACATAAGTTTTTATTTGTCATTGGGTAAACTAGACAGAAAGGTGAGGAACGCTTTCTATTTTGAAAGGTCCAATTTAAATGAATTTAAATTTTGATATTTCGTTAGATGTCGCGTTGGATTTCTCATGAGTTTTCATGAGTACAAGGTCCCCAACCTTAAATGTTACTGACTTTACTCTCTGATCATGTCTTTTAATTCATGCCTCAGCACTTATTTTCTGTCTAAGTCTTGTCGTGGTGGAAAATTAATCACATCTTCCACTATACTTTTTGGTTTGCTACCTAATCTCAATTGGAGTGAACCCTGTAGTCTCATGTGAAACGGAGTTCATGATTTCTTCAATTTCTGAAACACACTTGCCCCACGCCCTATGATCACTATGGCAGAATGTCCTAAACCACCTACCTCGTTCACTCATGTAGCATTTCGAAGGGCTACTTTGGGGATGGTATGGCGATACATGAATAACTTCTACACCTTTTTCCTTCATTCCTTCACTCCATACGTTAGATGTAAATTGAGGACCATTGTCAAATAATACAGGGTTATTACAAATGATTGAAGCGATTTCACAGCTCTACAATAACTTTATTATTTGAGATATTTTCAAAATGCTTTGCACACACATACAAAAACTCAAAAAGTTTTTTTAGGCATTCACAAATGTTCGATATCTGCCCCTTTAGTGATTCGGCAGACATCAAGCCGATAATCAAGTTCCTCCCACACTCGGCGCAGCATGTCCCCATCAATGAGTTCGAAAGCATCGTTGATGCGAGCTCGCAGTTCTGGCACGTTTCTTGGTAGAGGAGGTTTAAACACTGAATCTTTCACATAACCCCACAGAAAGAAATCGCATGGGGTTAAGTCGGGAGAGCGTGGAGGCCATGACATGAATTGCTGATCATGATCTCCACCACGACCGATCCATCGGTTTTCCAATCTCCTGTTTAAGAAATGCCGAACATCATGATGGAAGTGAGGTGGAGCACCATCCTGTTGAAAGATGAAGTCGGCGCTGTCGGTCTCCAGTTGTGGCATGAGCCAATTTTCCGCGAGCTACGCGTGAAACTTGCCCGCACGCGTTCAACCGTTTCTTCGCTCACTGCAGGCCGACCCGTTGATTTCCCCTTACAGAGGCATCCAGAAGCTTTAAACTGTGCATACCATCGCCGAATGGAGTTAGCAGTTGGTGGATCTTTGTTGAACTTCGTCCTGAAATGTCGTTGCACTGTTATGACTGACTGATGTGAGTGCATTTCAAGCACGACATACGCTTTCTCGGCTCCAGTCGCCATTTTGTCTCACTGCGCTCTCGAGCGCTCTGACGGCAGAAACCTGAAGTGCGGCTGCAGCCGAACAAAACTTTATGAGTTTTTCTACGTATCTGTAGTGTGTCGTGACCATATGTCAATGAATGGAGCTACAGTGAATTTATGAAATCGCTTCAATCATTTGTAATAGCCCTGTATTGCTTTCAGTTTCCCTATTTGCTCAAATTAACCAACCAGTTTAATGAATACTGACTTAGGAGTAGCATTTCGTAAAGGGTACAGCTTTACAAATTTGGAAAATAGTTTCCAATACCACCAAAATATACGCAAAATTTCTAGTAGTCTTTAGTAAAGGCCAATACACGTCTGTTGTCAAAATTTCCAGGTTGCCTTTAGGTTGTATGCACTGCGTTGGACCATCGAGAGTCACATTTGTTACCTTTACCTTCTGACATTTATCACAAGTTCGTACCCTCTCGGCTACTTGTCTTGTCATATTAACAAACGTTACTGACTCTGTTATCTTATCTACACTCTTCTCTGGTCAGCAGCGGCCATATGCCGAATGAAAATAGTTAATAACTTAGAGTACGTATTTAGATGGTCAACATACTCGCCAGCTTTCCTTACCTCCATTTTTCGCAAATAAAACACACCTTCATACACCTTATAATATTTTCTTACCTTTTCTCCTTCTTCGTTTCTAGCATGGAATTTAGTTTTCACTAACTTTAAGCACTCGTCTTTCGACTGATATCGGCGAATGTTCTTAGATGTGAATCTTCCACCCACCTCTTCCCTTCAACATTTTGGAAATACTGTACTTTGAACGTCTTTTCTGTACATTCCCTATTACCCAGTCCATTTGGATCCAATGGTAACCTTGATAAAGAGTCTGCTACACAGCTGTCTGCACCTCTAACATAACAAATTTCGCTATTACATGTGTGTATGTACGTAGCCCATCTCGTAAGTCTGTCATGCAGTAGGCGACAGCTCTTCAAAAATGTTAGGGCCGTACGATTCGGTATGCACTATCATCTTGCTCTCCCGTAAAAAAAACATTTAAATCTCTTAAATCTCCAAACAGCATAGAACACCTCTGTTTCTGATACAGTATAATTATGCTCATATCTCGTAGAAGATCTACTCGCGAACGATATAGAACGACATTCTTTACTTCTTCCTACGTCTAGATCCTGAAAAATATGAACTGCAATGCCATAATCGCATGCAACTGTTCCCGTAGGGAACGGTAATGATAAATCAGGATGGTGTAAAATATGGCTCTTTATAAGTTCCTGTTTTAATTTGTCGAAAGCTAACTGACACTTTTCCGTCCATACAAATGCACTATTTTTCTTCAATAAATTACATAAATCTGGGTATTTGCGAAAGAAATTACATAAGCCAAAAAACGACTTATGCTGTTTTTTCGTCTTTCGTTGTTGGCAATCTCTAATCATCTCTAATTTCCGCGGATCTTTCGTTATTTCCATAGTCGTTACAATATGACTTATGAATTCTAATTACTTTTTTACAAATTCACATTTCTTGACTTTTACGTCATTCCATCTCGTCTCAATGCTTGAAAAATTTCTTTCAGCAACTCACAATGCTCTTCCTGTGATGATGTCGCTACCAATAAGTCATCAACATCAAAGAAATGCTGTCAGTCTCCTTGATTTTGGATGTAACGGAATTCGCCAATACCCAGCCGTCAAATCAAGACTTGTCATGTAATACACACCACAAAACTTCTGAAGCGTATCATCCAAACATTCTGTACCATAAGTCTCACGCTTCACTACCTTATTTAAATCGCTTGCGTCTATCACTAGTCTCACTCCCCCGGCTTTCTTATTGACCAGAACAAGTGGATTCTTATACTGACTCCTAGATATATCAGTTATTCCCCATTACTCCACACGATTTATTTCTCTCTGTACTGCTTCCTTCCTAGCTAACGGGATTTGATAGATTGGTCCGAAAAATGGTTCATGCTTTATAGTTTCGATTTCATATTCAAAGTCACGTACTAAACCAGGCTTCTTCGAAAATTCTTCTTTGTTACTGGATAGAATGTTGTGGAATTCCCTTTTCTGTTCTGCTGATATTCCCAAAACCTTTTCTACTGTCTTTCATTTCGTCAGCAGATGGGTACAATTTATTCAAATTTCTAACATGATAACGCTCAGCACCTTCGCCCAGACCTGCTCGCATGGGTAACTTAAGTATTAGTAAATTAACTACACTTCTTTCACCAGTTTCTACTACTTCATCAAAATACGCATTTATCTTCTCGTCTCACACTGACCAAATCATTTCCTTCCGCCGGCCGCGGTGGTGTAGCGGTTCTGGTGCTGCAGTCCGGAACCGCGGGACTGCTACGGTCGCAGGTTCGAAATCTGCCTCGGGCATTAGTGTGTGTGATGTCCTTTGGTTAGGTTTAAGTAGTTCTAAGTTCTAGGGGACTTATGACCTTATGACCTAAGATGTTGAGTCCCATAGTGCTCAGAGCCATTTGAACCATTTCCTTCCTATCACAGTTAATAATTACTTCAAGCTGAGTCAGCCTTTCCGTATCTGCAGTTATTTCAGTACTTAGCTAGGGAACCACTAAGAAATCGTGTTCAAGCAACACATTTTTAATAACCATTTTAACAACACCTGACATTTTATTGGTTTACTACAACTGCCAATAGCACCTATTATGTGAATGCCCTCAAAAGGCATTTCGACTATTTCACGTTCAGTCCTAATATGCTATAACACACACTAATCTGACTACCAATATCGATTAATATCTGAGTTTCCACACGTTGTTCATTTACCGGGCTCATTATCTGTTCACGTCGGCTCGACACATCACCTCTGTCTTCCCATAATAAATCTTCTTCCATTTCCAAATTATTGCACAATATACCACCCAGCTCAACCATTTTACTACCTTCTTCTGTTTGAAACAAAACATGTTTTATTTCCACAATATCTGTTGCATCGTCAAGCTGGCCTACTTCATCTGAACAAAATACTTCTCCCTTAACTATGTACTCATTGGAATCTTTTGTTTCGCTCACTAACCTCACCCAGTTATCAGAATAAACATATTCTTGCCCAATAACACAACTTCCGGCTGTCTTTTCTAAACAGCTGACTTCGTCGAGTTCGGGAATGGCATTAACAAACACACTGATATTTCGCACTTCACGAGCCTCACATACTTTACTATATTCACATATCTCATCAACATTATTTACTTTATGTAACACCTCTTTCAAGTTACCTGCCCCTTTCGTCTCACAAACAAAATACTCATCTTCATTACTCATCACTTCCTCATTACTTTCCGTGAAATACACGCCACTTTCTTTCTTACAGGCCTCCAACCTATAGTACATATTACTTAAATGCGTCAGCCACTCCTTATCCTCACTTATTTCAACTTCGTTTACCGAGACAACTTGATTATTAGCTGCCGGAAGATGCGCTAATTTTTTTGTCTCCGCACTTTTGCATAGCCCTATCGGCGAATACACACAACCAACGACACGAACCGTCTCCCCGCGACTACCAACAGTTACTTATTTGGCGCGCTCAAACGCCCAGCAATAATGCATTTCCCATCTATTATACTCTTTGACAATAGCTTTTCCCTGACTACGCCAGCGTGTCTACTTACAAAATGTGAACATTACAGGTGTATTCTATTTGCTAAATAACAAACAGCATTTATAACTTGACAACATATTTACGAGAATAATATTCAGCACAACTAATATAACAAACTTCGCAAAACACGTAGAAAATGTCTGGTCATCCACAGAGTTGTGTTAAAAGTACAGTGTTCAAGCTGTGTCACGGGAATGGTCTCCTATATCGCGGAATGGTCTCGCCTCCCGTCAACAATTCAAAAGATTTTTGCGGAGCATTTTACATTGGTATTACTATAAGATTCTGCATGTGCCTCAGATGAAGCCCCAAGATAGGTTTCGCTTCGTAACTTTCACCTTCGCTTTTGGAACGCATGGAAATGGATGACATGCGGCTGGGGAATATTCTTTGGGTAGGCGAGGAATATTTCACTCTGCACTGTGCCGCGTTTGCACATATCTGTCGCATATGGTGTTCTGCTCCACCACATGTTGTGAAGGAACATCCACTGCACTCAATTTATGTGAGTGTGTGGTGTGGTTTCACAAACTCCTTCATTCTCGGTCAATTTTCACTCAGGGAGCTCCCACCTCAAAGGCCTCTTAGGTATACAGTGGCATCTGCTCGTTATAAGGAGGTTCTTGTGCAACATGTGATTCCAGATTTCCAAGAACGTACCTGTGTCCACACCAGTATTTTCATGCAAGATGGAGCGACACCACATGATGCTTGTCAGGTGGAAGACATGCTTCGAGAATCGGTCGATAAAGACAGCATCATCTCCAGGAAATTTCAAGATGTTGGTCTTCCAGATTCCCCGACCTAAATCCTCGTCTCCCCCTTCCTCTCTGCCCATCGTCTCCTCCCCCCCCTCCAACTGTCCACCTTCTCCTTCCCCCTCTCTCTCTTTCACTTCTCCTTTTCGCTCTCTATGTCATTCTCTTGCAAACCCCCGTAGTTGACCCCAAGCCTTGTTTACTGTAACTGGAATATCAGAGTTTATATTAATATTCCAATCATAAGCTGATATGCCACAAACGCAACTTTCCTGTTTCCTGTGAGTACCGTCTGTGAGACAGAAAACAGCATATAATGAGAAAAAATATATATCGTAGAAATCAGTTTTAATGGTTTAAATGCCCCACTTATCGCAGTTAAGTAGTTAAAACTTTCCTGTGACAAAGGAAAGAAAGCTACACATTTTCACAGGAGTGCATTTTCTTTCTCGCAGTCAATTTTAACAGACAACACGTACATTATTCACACACCGCCACGCCTTCACTTGCCCATGTTGGGCGTCATTTTCTGCCTGACTCTTGTAGTACTATCACCGTCAGAGGGTGGTACGGGACCACAAGGTCCACCGCCACACCTCCAAAGTGAATTGCAGTGTGCAATCACTGCCCTGTGGAAGTTCACTGCCTCACCAACACAGTTAGACCGCAATAGACCGGTGATGCTGTATTGTAACATATCACACCGGACTACAAGTCCTTTATAAAATAAAGAAAAAGTCTAAATATTTTGATAGAGTATCGTTTAAACTTTGGGGTAAATTGGATTGGGCAAGACAATGTTTGATAACATTATTTCACTGTTACGAAGTTTACTCGTAATCAGGTATTGAAATACTGAGGATATTAAAATGTATGTATATACCGTACTCGTCCAAGTTTTATGAAAGTGTAAAAACTTGAAGTAAATCGTCTAGTGCCTTTTAGGAATTTTGGTAACAACCTTTCCCGTTTATACTACATATCATATATATTAAAAAGAGGTATATGAAATGGGCACGGATCGAATGCAACGTTCTGTCAAAACGTCAAATCAGGCGACCAGCTATTAACCGAATTTTGAGAGAACATATACATGAGCTGAATTTTTATATATAAATACACTCCTGGAAATGGAAAAAAGAACACATTGACACCGGTGTGTCAGACCCACCATACTCGCTCCGGATACTGCGAGAGGGCTGTACAAGCAATGATCACACGCACGGCACAGCGGACACACCAGGAACCGCGGTGTTGGCCGTCGAATGGCGCTAGCTGCGCAGCATTTGTGCACCGCCGCCGTCAGTGTCAGCCAGTTTGCCGTGGCATACGGAGCTCCATCGCAGTCTTTAACACTGGTAGCATGCCGCGACAGCGTGGACGTGAACCGTATGTGCAGTTGACGGACTTTGAGCGAGGGCGTATAGTGGGCATGCGGGAGGCCGGGTGGACGTACCGCCGAATTGCTCAACACGTGGGGCGTGAGGTCTCCACAGTACATCGATGTTGTCGCCAGTGGTCGGCGGAAGGTGCACGTGCCCGTCGACCTGGGACCGGACCGTAGCGAAGGAAGGATGCACGCCAAGACCGTAGGATCCTACACAGTGCCGTAGGGGACCGCACCGCCACTTCCCAGCAAATTAGGGACACTGTTGCTCCAGGGGTATCGGCGAGGACCATTCGCAACCGTCTCCATGAAGCTGGGCTACGGTCCCGCACACCGTTAGGCCGTCTTCCGCTCACGCCCCAACATCGTGCAGCCCGCCTCCAGTGGTGTCGCGACAGGCGTGAGTGGAGGGACGAATGGAGACGTGTCGTCTTCAGCGATGAGAGTCGCTTCTGCCTTGGTGCCAATGATGGTCGTATGCGTGTTTGGCGCCGTGCAGGTGAGCGCCACAATCAGGACTGCATACGACCGAGGCACACAGGGCCAACACCCGGCATCATGGTGTGGGGAGCGATCTCCTACACTGGCCGTACACCACTGGTGATCGTCGAGGGGACACTGAATAGTGCACGGTACATCCAAACCGTCATCGAACCCATCGTTCTACCATTCCTAGACCGGCAAGGGAACTTGCTGTTCCAACAGGACAATGCACGTCCGCATGTATCCCGTGCCACCCAACGTGCTCTAGAAGGTGTAAGTCAACTACCCTGGCCAGCAAGATCTCCGGATCTGTCCCCCATTGAGCATGCTTGGGACTGGATGAAGCGTCGTCTCACGCGGTCTGCACGTCCAGCACGAACGCTGGTCCAACTGAGGCGCCAGGTGGAAATGGCATGGCAAGCCGTTCCACAGGACTACATCCAGCGTCTCTACGATCGTCTCCATGGGAGAATAGCAGCCTGCATTGCTGCGAAAGGTGGATATACACTGTACTACTGCCGACATTGTGCATGCTCTGTTGCCTGTGTCTATGTGCCTGTGGTTCTGTCAGTGTGATCATGTGATGTATCTGACCCCAGGAATGTGTCAATAAAGTTTCCCCTTCCTGGGACAATGAATTCACGGTGTTCTTATTTCAATTTCCATGAGTGTATATTACGCGTTTATTTTTCTAAGCAGTTCTGACAAACCCGGTTTGCCGTGGGGACTGTTAAATAGCTTTCGCTGATATAGCTCACAAATTGCAATAACTGCTAAACTTTTCACTCTAATCAAGGTCGTAGAGGCATGCCTTTTTCCGTATGTGCTTCTGACAAAGGCGACTCTGGTAGAAGCTGGAACCTAAGGTTTTTGTTAATGCTGCCCTTTCTGTTTTTGTGGTGATATTTCCATAGCGACTCTGGAAGTTGAAGTCTTAGGCGTTAGTTAATCTTGCCTTTTCAATACTTGTGGTGACATTTCCATAGCAACTTTTATCCCCTAACGCATATGTCTTCGTTTCTAAACAAGAAGTCAAATAACGATTTTCGTAGGCCTAGCTTTAAAATGTTTAAACATGAGAAAATATTTTCATAGTAGTTTTTATATCCTGTTTCACCCCATTAGGTATTGAATTTGCAAAAACTCTTAAACGTGTGCTATTTTTTATTTTCATCTGAGAAGCCAAAAACTAATTTTCGTAGATTTTACTTTAAAAATGATCCCTTACTGAAATATTTTCAGTAAACTTTTCATCCCCTGTTTCACCCCCTTAAGGGCGCAATTGCGAAAAATCCCTTCTTAACCAGTGCCTACAGTACAAAGTCTTCACCCTCTCTAAATAATAGTTGTTTGAGCTGGGCAGTCTTGAGTCAATGGATCAGTCAGAACATCACCGTTTATGCAGCGTGTCACGGATGCAAATGCAGACATTTCTGTTGGTGACAGGACGGTGTACTGAACATTACACCAGTGTTTACGTTATCAGCGGGCTAACAGCTATAGCCGTTACATGTTGTATATCTTTAGGTTGGTTAGCACCTTCATGTGTATGTGGCATTAGCAAGTAATTAATGCTCACACTGATCAGCCAGAACATTATGACTACATACCTAATAAGCTGTACGTCCACGTTTGGCACGGATAACAGCGGCCATGGGTCTTGAAATGGAAGCAATGAGCCGTTTATGAGCCTTTTGTAGGTCGCTGGAGGCAGCTGGCACCACTACTGCAAACACAAGTCACATAAGTCCCGTGGTGTAGCGTATTAGCTTGTTGAAAAGTGCCTCTGCCTTTGGGAAACATGATCGTCATGAAGGAGTGTACGTAGTCTGCAAACAGTGTACGATATACTCCTTGCCCGTCATGGTATTTTGCACAAGCTCCACTGGACCCATGGATGCCCGAGGCAATGTTCTCCTGAGCATAATGGAGCCCTCGCCAGCTTGCCTCCGTTCCGCAATACAGATGTCAACGAGCCGTTTCCCTGGAGGACGAAGGATTCGCACCCTCCCATTGGCACGATCAAGAAGGTACCGGGATTCATCAGACTTGCAACGCTTTGCCACAGCGCCCACGTCTAGTGCCCATTTCAGAAGTAGTAGCAGATGTCGTATTGTTAACTCTGTCACACGCAAGGGTCGAACGCTGTGGAGGCCCTTTGGTAGGAGTGATCGGAGCTCTGTATGTTCAGACACGCTTGTGCTCTGCCCAGCATTAAACTGTGATGATAGCTGCGCCACACGCTTCTGCTCTGCCCAGCATTAAACTGTGATGATAGCTCCGCCACAGTTCGCTGCCTGTTCGGTTTTACCTGCATACCCAGCCTACGAAGTCAGGCATCTGTAATGGGGATGGCCTCCTGAACCAACAACGTCTGAACGTGGTTTCACCTCGGTTTCGTCACGTATTGAATACACTCACCACAGCACTCACACCCGACAAGTTGTGCAGTTCCCTAAATGCCCGTGCCGAGCCTACGGGGCATCACAATTCGCCCTCGGTCAGAGTCACGTAGATAGCGCGCCTTCCCCATTCTACATACATACGGGCAGCACGCTTCTTGATACTACGAGTACATGCACCGTGCTTGTGCCTGACTAGCAGTCACTTCTCGCCAGGTGACGCTGATATCGCCCATGGTAATGTTCTGCATGATCAGTGTATATTCTCCTGGGCAGCAGATCAGAAAACTATACCAACAAGTGTAGTCCACGTACTGGTGCAGTGCGGCTGTGCAAAAATCATCAGGTCGTAATGTTTGTGACGTAACTGAGGGGCAGAGAAAAAACAACCAAACACTTATGCGTGTACATATTAAGGTATCACATATAAATATACTGCACTTGTATCCAATACATCCCGTGTATAGAGATGGCCGCGTGAGGCTAGGGTCATTGTTTATTCTTAGTTTTTCCAGTTGGCTTTGTCGTCACACGCATATCGACGACATATGGTCGGCTATCGTGTTTCACCAGGAAGGAATATCGGTTGCTCCTCCATCAACTCGCAGCAATTCAAGCTCCCCTCTTTGGTTTCTGCCTAACTAAATACTCGGAAATCGCTCCATATTAGGAAATAAGGAAACAAATATCTGTCAGAACAAAGAATTCTAATTTTGGTGCAGTTCATTTAAGCTGCAGCATTTAAAGCTCTACCCTTAGGTTCCACCCTCACTACGCCCTCTGACAGCACCACGTATTCGGAAATAAAGAGCCAATTATTAGTAAAGAGGCAGAAAATGAATTTTGTTGTTGCTCGTTTCAATCACATCAGTTTAAGTTGACTTCTTAGGTTCCTACTTAACCGTGCACTCGGAAACCGCTAAATACAATCCTGGAAATTGAAATAAGAACACCGTGAATTCATTGTCCCAGGAAGGGGAAACTTTATTGACACATTCCTGGGGTCAGATACATCACATGATCACACTGACAGAACCACAGGCACATAGACACAGGCAACAGAGCATGCACAATGTCGGCACTAGTACAGTGTATATCCACCTTTTGCAGCAATGCAGGCTGCTATTCTCCCATGGAGACGATCGTAGAGATGCTGGAGGTAGTCCTGTGGAACGGCTTGCCATGCCATTTCCACCTGGCGCCTCAGTTGGACCAGCGTTCGTGCTGGACGTGCAGACCGCGTGAGACGACGCTTCATCCAGTCCCAAACATGCTCAATGGGGGACAGATCCGGAGATCTTCCTGGCCAGGGTAGTTGACTTACACCTTCTAGAGCACGTTGGGTGGCACCGGATACATGCGGACATGCATTGTCCTGTTGGAATAGCAAGTTCCCTTGCCGGTCTAGGAATGGTAGAACGATGGGTTCGATGACGGTTTGGATGTACCGTGCACTATTCAGTGCCCCCTCGACGATCACCAGTGGTGTACGGCCAGTGTAGGAGATCGCTCCCCACACCATGATGCCGGGTGTTGGCCCTGTGTGCCTCGGTCGTATGCAGTCCTGATTGTGGCGCTCACCTGCACGGCGCCAAACACGCATACGACCATCATTGGCACCTAGGCAGAAGCGACTCTCATCGCTGAAGACGACACGTCTCCATTCGTCCCTCCATTCACGCCTGTCGCGACACCACTGGAGGCGGGCTGCACGATGTTGGGGCGTGAGCGGAAGACGGCCTAACGGTGTGCGGGACCGTAGCCCAGCTTCATGGAGACGGTTGCGAATGGTCCTCGCCGATACCCCAGGAGCAACAATGTCCCTAATTGGCTGGGAAGTGGCGGTGCGGTCCCCTACGGCACTGCGTAGGATCCTACGGTCTTGGCGTGCATCCGTGCGTCGCTGCGGTCCGGTCCCAGGTCGACGGGCACGTGCACCTTCCGCCGACCACTGGCGACAACATCGATGTACTGTGGAGACCTCACGCCCCACGTGTTGAGCAATTCGGCGGTACGTCCACCCGGCCTCCCGCATGCCCACTATACGCCCTCGCTCAAAGTCCGTCAACTGCACATACGGTTCACGTCCACGCTGTCGCGGCATGCTACCAGTGTTAAAGACTGCGATGGAGCTCCGTATGCCACGGCAAACTGGCTGACACTGATGGCGGTGCACAAATGCTGCGCAGCTAGCGCCATCTGACGGCCAACACCGCGGTTCCTGGTGTGTCCGCTGTGCCGTGCGTGTGATCATTGCTTGTACAGCCCTCTCGCAGTGTCCGGAGCAAGTATGGTGGGTCTGACACACCGGTGTCAATGTGTTCTTTTTTCCATTTCCAGGAGTGTATTTATTTCATACTTCGTTCTCAGATCAGACGGAATGTAAATAACATTCAATACTGCAGAACGTATTTGAATTAGTTTCATAAGAACGTAACAAAACGCTTTAACAACGGTAACATGAAAAAACTGAATGTAATGGGATGTGAACCAACAACTTTCGACTGCAGAAACCACGAAGTTATTCGTTACCACGAGATGTTTAGCTCCGGTCTTGGTTATCAAATTCTACCTTGAAGGCCTGTATCGTTGATGCGTTATTAATTGACTTTAACGATAATGGTGATGTGTTAGTTATAAATTTTCAGTGTTCCGCTACACTGAAATGCCCTACTGACAGTTATAAGACAAGTGGGTTTCATTCTTAATTTGTAAATTATTGACGATAATAACTTACTCCTAAGAGAGCACTCTTATATGAAGGCATTAGCTGTCGATAAACTATTATGTGACATTTTATTATTGTGATGATTATAATAAATCATTCCAAAAATGACTGGTTTTTGTAAATCTCCAGTACCCGCGTATGAAATTTTGTGAGAGGTCTGTATCGAATGTTAACGAAGGTCCATAGCCCATCATCCGGTCGTCGATACTATGTGTGACGTCAAAATGGCGTCACATTTGTGGGCATTGTTATGAAACTAGACAAGCCCAAAGATGGGTATTCTAGGTCTCCAACCACAATTTTGTGTCGGTAAATTAATATTTTCACGGCAATTTCATTTTATAGCCATAATAACGCAGGTTATCTGAGTCAACGTAGAACTATACTTTAGATCACACCTTCGGCTCGGAAACACAATTTTTATCTGGATGAACATGGCACTAGAACGTATGGAAACGACAGAAAGAGGAATCTTCTGAAAAATCATACGAGTAGGTCAAATCAAGAACAAAGACTGCAACTGAGCTTTAAGACGAGAAAGGAAATATAGTTATTCTGTCCTAAAATTAGTGGTGAGATCAGAAGAAGACGTGTTGCACAGTTAGATATTTTGAGAGAATGAGGCTAGGCAGATTAACAAAGAAGATCCACATATTATTCCAAAATAGGAAAACATACGAAGAAACTGGATGGGGGCAGGACAAAAGAGGAAAAAACAAATGCAAATTGAATGGGAGAGCTTACATAACTGACAGTTATTCCAACTTTAAGTAAAGAAATTCAGTGCGAGGAAAGTCCTCCTTCTGACATAAGGTAATCAGCAGTTTGAAGCCGTTTTATAAGGGGGGGGGGTACTATTTTTGTAAAGAATCAGGAATTTATTGGTTCTACAGAGAACTGTTTCCCGTGGTTGGAAGTACAGATCACGCCCGCCTACAAGAAGCCTAGCAGAACTGATTCACAAAGTACGGCCTAATAGAGTTGATATCCACCTAGTGTAGAAATTTAGAAGAAACTGAGAGCTGAAACATAATGAAGTATCTCGATCGGAATGATCTCCATGCCAACCAGCTTTGATTCCGATAGTTCTGGTCATGACAATCTTAATCCCTATATCTCTCACGAATTCTTAACACCACAGATCAATTATTCTCGAATGGACCATCGTATGGGGTGTCAAACGAAATTAGTGAGTGAACTGAGGGTGTTTTTGGGCAGCGAGGAGGCTGCATGTTGAAAGGACGGGGGCTGTTTGTAAAAGGATATTGTTTAGGCATTTATCTTGGTGTGTTAACGTGGGATCACTTAATCTACAAAAGGTTTCTATCTATTAAACTGAAGCATCCTGATCATATCATTTATATTTATTATGTCCACAGTGGATTACAGCAGTGGCACACAAACTGAATGAATCGTGATAATCCGCACAATGATTCAATTTTGCGGACGTCACTGTCGCAATGTGATGTTACTGTCAGTTGCTGCTAAGCAATACTATATCATTTTTCTGCTGCTATTTCTCAGTTATTTATTGAGCATACTGGAACAATGTGCCTCAGAAGACAGCCGTGCGCACGGCATGGTGTGTGATGTGCAAATGGAAGCATTTTTCTCGGCAGAAAAACACTGAATCTTTTAAAGTCGAGTGGGCCTGCTTTGGGAGGAACGGACAGTACACACTGAGGTCTGACTATGACTCAGTCCGCGTCCACTGCAAGCCGGGCAGGCTGCACGTGTAAAACTTTCGTTAATTTTTGTGGCTATAGGACTAACGGCCTCAGTTATGGAGCTTGACATAGAGAACACCCTTCGTTACGAAATAAACGGGAGCAATATGAATACATTTCTCCTATACTTCTCGAATACGAAAGCTATTCACCTGAAGGACAGAAAATGTCATTTTGAAATAGTAATAGTAGCTCCTACTAGTCAAATTACTATTTTTTACTGTCCCTTTTGCACACAACACACATCCCTAACAATGCCTACGGTCATTCGATCTCGTTTGACTGTAATGTCTCTAGCTGAAGTAACCACTGATACGCTACGTCACGTTTCCACATTATTTAAGTAGGTCGTCAGTGATAACAAGGAGTACAATGTTGATATGTTATGAGATCGACGCTAACAGTACACAATGATATGAAGTTTTTCATCTTAGGCCATGTATTTCTTTCTATTTGTTCATTAAGTTCTTTTTCTTTAATCTTTTCATCTATTGCACGCTGTGGCCGCTCTACAGCTCATATTGATTAATTGATTAGGACATTCATTATCTTCTGATAGACTACAAATTTTCAGATGTAGCAGCACCACCTCGCTAGCGTGGGAGAGTCTGATGGGTTCACTACGGACATTTGGTTCAGCCGGTATTACAATCTGGATAGAGTTCGTGGCGCCTAAGGTCGATCAATCCTGAAGAGACTGCTTCGGCGGAGTGCCAATTTCGTATTCAAAAATGTGCTTCTCACACGCATAATGAGCTAAGTGGAGGTACGCTTTTACTTGTTTTTTCTTGAACTTAGTAACAAATCTGGCCCATCACTTTCGCAACAGTTTCCCATCAATGTAGAGTTCGTTATAGAGTGGGGATATGATGTCTATAAACGATTCAACGTATCATAGTAAATTAATTTCACCTCTCCCCTATGACATACGTCACCTAGTTACGACAAGAAAATCACTGGGGAAGGACTCGAGGGAGTTATGCGTGTTTGCAATAGATATCGAAAATCACAAAGCACGGGACTTCTATTACTTCTTAAAACATGAGATTGCCACGAAGCTTTGCAAAGATTGGACAGAAACATCTTCAAATATTATTGTATGGTTTACACGAATAACTACATTTTTAATTAAAAGGGTTAATGAAACCAGACTATGGGTATGGGACTACAGTTACAGGCATAGTATGTATCATATACGTGGCAGATATGAAGGATGATATGGAATTAGGATCACAGCAATATACCTGCTGAGAGTCTATCGATACTGAACTATAATAAAACAGCTAGACTCAGAGCAGGGCAGGCACTAGCAAGTAACCGACCACATACTGCGGGGACAAGGGAAAAACATTAAAATCTGTAAATGGTAAATGAGAAGGAATTCTTTACATGTGTCAGTACTCAGTATACCGGTAATCTCACATACCGCATATAACACACACATTACTACTCATAGGATGCACGATAAAGGACACGTGGGATGTTCTTTTCTCCACTGCTATGTTCAACACCGGAAAGAGTAGGCTAACTCGGGTTACATCCACATTAGAGGAAGTACGCGAAATAATTAAATTTCGACGCTGAAGGCGATAGTTTCATTTAACGAACTCGAAATCATTTTAGATTGAGTGCGACACCGTGTAACTTAACTACAGCCGAAGAAACGACATCAAAGTCACTGTTTATCACGTTAAAATTACCCGAATATTGCAAGAAATGTCTCTGAATGATTAACGAAGAAATCGATATTTAATTTAGGAATGAAACATTTCATGAGAAGCTAGTAAAGTGAATCTATGGACGCAGTTGTTTACATCTCTTCATGGACATATGATTAGACATTAAACCTCGCCCTGCTCGTAAAATCTGAATAAATCAAAGCAATACTTATAATCGCGGAACTATCTACTGGATAGCACTCCTCACGGAATCAGGTCGAAACTGAGTCCATGTTAAAAATGAAACCAGCTGTTAGGTGATTCCTAATACACCAGTAGCCTCGAAAAGATTGCCATTGTACTTACGCATCTCCGGAGCAAACGTGTTTTGCAGTTCGCAATTTCGGCTTGTCGCCTTCCCCAGGATGTAGTGGGGCAAAGTGGACCGTTAGACAGAGGCAAAAGTTACATGTTTGCTCATTTGTTTACAGCAAACTTACAGTTACTAGAATGCAGTTAAGCTGCTACAGCTATGGTTTTCTCTCTGGAAGACGGGAAGGAACGGTGGTTAACGGAGCACCAACGTATCATAAGTAAACACATTTTTCCGCTCATATTTCCTCTGGAGACTCATCGTAATAATAAAAGAGTGAGATTCCTTGCGACTCACATATGGTTCAAATGGCTCTGAGCACTATGGGACTTAACATCTACATCTACATCCATACTCCGCAAGCCACCTGACGGTGTGTATCTGTGGTCATCAGTCCCCTAGAACTTAGAACTACTTAAACCTAACTAACCTAAGGACATCACAAACATCCATGCCCGAGGCAGGATTCGAACCTGCGACCGTAGCAGCCGCGCGGTTCCGGACTGCGCGCCTAGAACCGCTAGACCACCGGGGCCGGCGCGACTCATATAAATAACACTCTCTCAAATTATCAGAGACTTGCATCACTGATCATAAATGACAGCACCGTTACAATATCTGGGATGAAGAGTCTTGGACACATGTAGATCGTCAGGCGAGAGCCAGGAAAGCGTTATGGGACCTTTGTATGGCCCGAGTGACTCCTGGCCAGGGTATTTAGGGCTGTGGGTGTCCAAGGGTGTTCTTTAAACAAAAGTGGTCTCCAAAATATTTTCTGATTGTATTCAGTAGACAGAATATGGGTGCTCCTGAGTTGCCCTACGAGGCCGTCAGCCAGTCAGGTGTAGTGTCGGAACGAAGTCCGAAAATAAGGGGAGAGCGGACTTGGTTCTGGTTGTTACTGGCTGAAAGCCAGTGCCGGAGACAGCGTTCAAAATGGAACCGAGACTCCACCAACGGACTGCAGAAAATACGTAACATCTCTCCCACACCCTCTACTGGCTATTAGAAATGGTGCATTGAGGCTTGTTTGTCAGCAGGTTCCACAGAAACAAAAAACTTCTGCTGAAGCGATGATCCTACTCGGCCCTCAGGCCACAATGGAAACTAAAATTTAAATGAAAGGTTTCACTACCCTGTAGTCTGGAGCACGACTTACACAGATACTGTTTCATATTTTTTTACTGTATTAATAGTAACCGCAGACTCTTCACAGGTGATACAGACAATATATAATGACACAATAACAAAAAACTTGATCAAATTACTAATGAGATCTTGACAAGGGATTGAAGTCGTCCAAAGATTAACAACTTGCTTAAACGTGAAAATTTTTTAGGTTGTTTACATCATGAAACGCAAATCACAGTAGCCACAGGTTATCAGTGAGTCACATTTGAAATCTGTAAACTCATACAAATATATGGTTCCAGCAGTTTGTGATATTATGGAATGCAGTAAACACACGTACTATCAGACTTCGTTTAATTATTATTATGGGAAAATGCAGTCAGTTTACATAGGCGATTTCTCAGATATTTATTACATTCTAAATCCAGTCACAGACAACAAAAGTTTATTAATCAGATAATTAATTTCGATCAGCGGTGACCATCTTCAGACTTAAAGAAATATGCAGAGTTAGCTTGATGTACAATATTTCCAAATTACAAGTATAATCAGAAACCATTATTAGCAAACAGGGCAAGATCTCTGTACCTGAGCAAATCGATTGTTCTACACTATCCATGTTTGGTACAGTCTCATTAATCAGCGATGCAAGCTTCGTCACAAAATCACTTCTGTAACGTAATTTCAACGTTTAATAAAGCCTCTTTTGTTACAAATTGTGTTAGTTGCAGCTGACAAATAAATGCTGTGTGACAATAGCGTTGATTATGTCCAGTGACATTTTTTTGGTTTCCTTGAATGTAGTTGATAGCCAGTTTGTCGGATCTTGTTTGGCAGATGCATTTTGTGGGCGCATTGCGTGCACTTGGATGAAGTGTTTTTTTGATTTGTTACATTAGCATGTTTTAGAGTTTGTTCCAATGAACGATTAAATTGTAAAACGATAATACGTAATTTGTAACACATAGTATTTTTCATAAAGCCTCTTCCGTCTTTAGGTTTTATTACGGAATATATGAGCACAGTGATCTACGTTTTGAGACATACTTGAGCTGATTCTGTGGGAAAAATTTTGTAGACTTAATCAAATAGAATATTTCTTTGAAGTTATGTGAACTGATATGCAGCGGAGACGGGTAACTGCCAGAGTGCAGGCACGACATTCTTCGCTGTATGGCAGTACACCTAATGTCCTTAAAATGTCAATATGTAAGGCATGTTGATGTGCATGGTACTGAAAGTTATGATTAAGTAGTATGTTTATTATTTTGAAGTCGTAAGAGGGTCATTATTAACCGAAATTAACTACTAGGTTAATAATTTTTTGCAATCCGTGACTGGACACGTAATAAAACAAATATTTCCAGGATCGTTGTTAAATCTTGTAGTGAGGACGTCTTAACCCATATTTTTCAAATAACTGCCCAGTTTTACCTGGAACAGCTGTTTTATTCCAGCATCTGAAGACCATATTGTCTGCACTACAAACCCTTAAGAATTCAGTTTTGTCTTAGTGTCTGACATGGTACATTTTTAAGGTGTAATATCTCTTTGCGTGAGGTCCAACGACTTTTTTGGTATCTGCTCGCCAGACACTCCTCACATAAAACATGATTTAGTCGGAAAGTTTCTTTCGTGGCGAAATATTTTTGACACATAACTCCAGACACAACTCCTTCAAACGAAATAGCACCTATTCATTTCACAAGTATATTTACCTGCTGTTACAAATTCCATCAGATGATACTTGAACGAGATATATACAGGGAAGTATATCTAATGCTTCATTCCTTTTTCCTAAACAGTTTCGTTTGACAGAAGAGAAATGCTACAGAGTTTAAAATGTCGTGTGATTTCCCTGTCATTTGTATGCATGTCCAACGGTTTTGTAATGTCATAACGGATAATGTAAACAAACTGGTAAAGAACGTTAGCAGAGAGTTTTAGTTCTTTGGGGGTCTCCAATGACATGCACACCACACGTTAAAGTTAGGGCCACGTTTAATAATTTGAAACCTTTTCAGCGGTAGACAGAATAATGATCAGCTTAAAGATACGAACATCACTTCCGTATCTGTAATGTATGTACATGGTCATGTATTTATGCGAGCTTCACTGCCAATTCAAAAGCATCGCCTATTTGAAACACAACTGAATATTAAAAGCGGAAGACTTTTACTCTATTAGTCATAATGTCTGTATGCGTGTTGCTTAACCTAGAGCTACGTTGTGCAGATGAATTAAGTAATATTTATTATATGTGTACCTAAATGCCTGTACAAACTGTTTTTTCTCAGTTCAAGACGATAAAGTAAGATCAGTACGCGCTACATGGAGAAGTTTAGATCCAACCGAGATGAACGTAGCTTTGTATATCATCCCCGACGGCGCTCATATGTAAACAACACTGCACACGTCACATCCAGCACTCCTTTTCGCTGCAATCGCTAACCACTGACACAACAATGTACGTGGCTGGCAGTCGATATCTGCCACAGGCGTGCACTGGCAGGAGAGCCCCTGCGTATCCCTCTCGATAGGCAGGCCGCAACACAAGGGCTGTGAGATGTCGCATTAAGTGGTTGGGAGCACACGAATTCCATGTGCTATTGCTAAGAGCTACAGTACTTGATCTGCGCTACATATACGGCTCTGACGTAACTTATCTTGCTCAATATGAGTGCTTGAGGTGGGAGACATTTTAAATAATTCCGTTTCTTTAAGAAATGTAAGTTTCCTCACTAACGCATGTATGGAAATAAAATCAAAACTGAGCAAAAGCACACAATACAGACGAAAAGAGCACACGTAGAAAATTTTACTTTATACGCAGAAGGGCTGAATATTTTTATCCAGACGAAAGGGGCACCTACATACAAAAGTACATAAGCAAATGACGAAGAATGGAAGATGCATAAGGAATTCAAAAGAAAAGAAAATGTCAGATGAAACCAGCAAATTGTTAGAGAAAAGAGGGGAGTTTAAGCAAACTACAACTGGGTCACAGTGGAATATAGCGCATGAATTAAAACTACCTTCAATTAAAAGTTCGCGAGATGGTGCAAAAAACACAAATTACTGAGTAGCAATCTAAAAAGAAAGACTTGTGGTGAAATTGATGATTCAATGGTAGTAGTTCATGCTCGAGGCATAATAATACAAATGGAAGTTAAAAAATTATTTTCAGAATGTCTATAGAGGAAGACAATACCGCAAAATAAGAACAACGATACGTGAGTTGTACTTTATCCTTACCCACCCGTCCAGACTTAGATTTTCCATGATTTCCCCGAATCACGTAAGGCGAAAGCCGGGATGGCTCCATTGAAAGGACATAGCAGACTTCCGTCCCCACGCCTGTAATGACCTTCTCGTCGACGAGACGTCGAACTCTTACTACTTTCCTCGTTCTACTTCACAATAAGGAATCCAGAGAAGACACAGAATTATAGGCACTAGTGGAAATCAGCATAAAGGCATAGAGATTTGTATGAAATTTGACGTTCTCGGTTAGAGTAGTTCTGCACAGTACAACAGTATGAGATCCATCATACCATGGAAACGGTTACTTTTTCGCAAAGCAAGGGTTACAAACATGCTTATCAAATTACTGCTGATTTACAGTGCCCCATACGTGCCATACGTGAACGACAAATTATGTCAAACGACAAGCGTCTTGCATTCAAGAAAAGATTACAGAAACCTGTTCTAACACCCAAACATAAACATGCTATACTGAAGTTTGCTGGAAAACGTACTCAAGGACTTCATAATGGGATACAGTTCAAAGGGTTCAAATGGCTCTGAGCGCTATGGGACTTAACTTCTGAGGTAATCAGTCCCATAGAACTTAGAACTACTTAAACCTGACTAACCTAAAGACATCACACACATCCATGCCCGAGGCAGGATTCGAACCTGCGACCGTAGCAGTTACGCGGTGGGATACAGTCATCTTCAGTTATGAGAAGAAGTCTAATTTACATGGAGCGGAAGGTTTTCAATATAACTGGCATGATCTGAAAACGGATTAGCAGGTCAGAAGGAGCAGTAATTTTGGTGGTGGATGAGTTATGATTTGGACGGCCCTCTGCGCTAAAGGTAAATCACGTATTACTCGTTTGAACACTGGAACGAAATCTAACATGTGCACCAAGATTGTAGTGACACAACTCATTACAATATACGAGGACCTAGGGGACGAAAGTGTAGTATTTCAACAAGATAATGCATCTGTGAATGTTTCTGTTACAACCAAAATGTGATATGAAAATAAAGATATTGAAGTCTTGCCCTGGCCTGCACGTTTCCCGGATTCGAACCCCATGGAAAACCTTTGAGAATATTTGGAAAGCTTGCTTATCGCGACGAAACGCCATTTGAGGGCGTATGTGAGCTGTAAACAGTGAAAGGAGAAGAGTGGGCGACCATTTTTCTGCAATAACTACAAATCCTAACAAAATCAATGTTGAAGAGACTTGGTGAATGCAAATGCCTTATTATGTTACTCGTGCTATAAAAGGAACTGTGTATTTTGTCATGATTGGTTATGTCTTATATGTTTCTATTACATTCTTATAAACTCGATATATGTATGCTTCAGACATTGTACTAGTATTTTCGTAGAAACCCTACCATTGTTCAGATTTCCACTGCTGTATGTCATCCTCGTCTAATATACAAAATTCTCACGAATATTATCAGCAACTGAATAGCAAAAAAGTAAGATTATAAAGTGGCTATCGAAATAATTGTTACACAATAGACCATTTACGAAGTCTGACGAAAATTTTAGAACAATAATTATGTATCATTTCTATGTCTGGGATTCATCAAGAATGACAAAGATTTTGCTTCAGGTCCATTAAATTCTGTTTTAGTAGTCCTTGAGGGACAGGCCATGCCTCAGTCCGAACGATGAGGAATTCACGTCTAGGAATGTCAAAACTAAGTGCCTTAGAAGAACTTTTAAGATCATTTCACTGGTTAATTGCTGAAGGAAAACATCTTAATGGATCCTACTTGAATCACCTTCAATTTTCTTTTAAGTATGTGGTCTTTCTTTATTATCCAGATGTACAATTAATGAAAAAGTCTAATAGAATTTGTGTAAGTAAAGGTCTGAAAACTAAGCAAAACGTGTGTAAAATAACATCAACAGATAGAAAATAAAATCGTATAAAGTAACAGAATTGAGGATATGTGTCTATATTTATGAGTTTTGTTTGGTAAACCAGAAAATGTTTCCACAATCTAGGGTTCTAAAGATTCCAAAAAGTCTGAAAAAGGACTCTTTAAAATCAGTTTGTGGTACCAGTTCTGGCTCATTAACGTAATAGGTGATATTTTAATGTGGATCTTTCGGAAACTTCCGTTAGGCCTGCTCTTCGACCAGTGGAGAGACGCATGATGGCAATTAATAGACGAGACAGAAACGTCAATATCAGAGAAGAGATTGACCTTGAATGTATGATAATTATTGCAAAGAAAATTTAATGCAAATGAGTGAAAGTTGAAACGAGTTATATTTGTGCAACTAATCTGCAATAGTAACAGTTTGAGCTCCGAAATAAAAACCTGCGGGCACTACCTATCCGCCGCCACAATAAACAACTTTGCATGTTATGAAACATTGAGTTAATAATTTCGCCACTGCACACAACGAAAACATAAACATATTGAATCTATACCTTAGTGTATTTCTAAGTACATTTGGTAAATAATGGTCGTCAAATCGTCGGAGATGTTGTAAGAGGTAGGGGTGATAAATGAAACTATTTCAAAAAACACTAAATTTTTATTAAGATTAAAACTACATGGAGCCTTATAGCAATGTGCCTTTTGAATAACAAACACAGAAAACTTCTCTGAAATACTGAAGTTAATTATGTAGGACTTGGATATCGTTAGGAAGACTGAAGGAAGAATAAATTCAGAGATCCTCGTCCACACAATTCGTATTTTCAAATAAACAAGAGAAATAACCCAATGAACCCCGCATCTATTAGGTCTACAACTTTGCTTCCGCCGTTTTTTCTCGAAGTTCGGGGCTTTATTGTGAAAACCTTATAGTAAAATTATAATTCATAGCGTTGGCCATCGCTGGCCACTAAATTCTCCCCTCTTTCGGATAGCATACGAATCCCGTGGCGGTAGAATTGGACGTCTTTTGTGGGGATCCATGAATTGATTCAATTTTGCACTTGTTCATATGATCGGAAGTTCACGTCAGCCAGACCCTGTGCCACCGATCGAAAAAGGTGGTAGTCAGACAGAGTAACGTAAGGAGAATACGGCGGGAGGGATAGGACCTCTCATTTCAACATTTCCATGTATATTTTGACGAGTTTTGCGACATTGGGTCGAGCACTGACCTTCTGCAAAATTACCTTTACGTGTCTATCGCTGTATTGCGGCCGTTTGTGTTTCAGTGCTGGGCTCAAACGCATCAATTTCTTTCGATGATGATGTCCTGTGATTATCTTCCTCTGTTTCAGTAGCTACGAAAATATTCTGTCTTCCATCGCCATGCCTGTTCGGCATCAAAATCACCGTTCTAAAGGCGTTGAAATCATTCTCTGCAAGTTCTTCCACTAATAGTTCCCTCATGAATGGTCTTACTCAGCATTTTAAGAGCCACAGCCGGAGATTTCTTCATGTTAAACAGAAAATTTAAACTTCCTGCAAATGGCGAGAAATGGGCACGTAAGTTAACGTACTTAATCGTGAATAACCTTATGATGCAATCACAAATCGACTAATGTTATTATGTCATTACGTTTACAGATGCCTAAGCTTATTGTATTACACCTATGACCAACTACCCTAACCCCACTTGCCAGTACTGCCGTCTGCTGCAAAATGGCGGAAGCAAAGATGTAGACCTAATAAAATGAACGAACAACCAGATAAATGCGAGCTGCTCGGAAATACGAACTCTGAAATATGAAGCTAACACATGCTACACCAAAATGCGACACTGATATCAAGACCGTGAGCACGAGAAGACAGCCAAGATGCAAATGATCAGAAACTTATTGTAACGTATCTACAAGTCATCTTTTATTTTTTTATTTGAAGATTAATAGAAAGGAGTATCCTTAAGTGAACGCGAGTGTCATTTGCACTGACAAATTACAGTTAATGTAGTTCCATGAGTTCCATGCATAACAGTCTCTTTGAGCAATAAATATCTCAGTCGATACACAGGAGCCATGTGGGTTACAAGTGGCGCAACTCGCTGATGAGTAACGCTAACGTCTCCTAAGCGGCGTTGTGGCAAGCTGTACTCGGTGGTATGAGTATTATCAACGTCGCGTCATTGTTAGCACGCGTTATGTGGTACGAAAGTTACCCAAAGTAAAATATCGAATTTTCCTCAGTTTACTTAATAGTTTAAGTATTTCTGATACTTGTAAATGTTACTTGTAAATGTCGCTGTGTTGTCGTATCTGCTGTGATCCGCTGTTTAAACCCACATGATTAAAGAGTGCGACAGAGAACATTCGAAGTGCTATTGTTCTTCGTAAATGGATTAAGAGCAGACAGACTGCCGAGAACGGGAACACTTTCAAAGGAGTGAAGACTTTTAAGATTATAAGGGGGGGGGGGGGGGCATAACGGTTGATGAAGGCTAAGGACTCTCATGGATAAGGTAGAGGGAATAACAGAATGTTAAAGGACTGCACTGCACAAATTAGACCTGTACTTAACATATTTGTTACTTTTCCTTTAAGATTGTTTAGTTTTCTGAATGACTGAAGTACTTAGTACTAAAGCCGCTTTAAGAAAGGGAGAAAGTGATAATGTAGACAATTTTGGATCTATTTCTATGTCATCAGTGTTTGATAAAGTCACTAAAAAGGCTGTGTATTTAAGGGTAATTGATCATTTTATATCACACAATTTGCTATCAAAAGTACAGTTAGGTTTTAGAAGTCTTTTATCAACTGAAAATGCTATGTTTTCTTTTCTCTGTGAGGTACTGGATGGATTAAACAAAAGGTTTCGAACGATGGGCATATTATTTGATTTAAGTAAGGCGTTTGATTGTGTTGATCGCAAAATATTGCTCCAGAAGTTTGACCATTACGGAATACAGGGAGTATCTCACTGTTGGTTCACCTCTTACTTTAACAACAGACAACAAAGGGTTGAAAATGTGTTGAAAGTGTTGAAAATGGCTGTGATATGGGGTCCCAGTGAAGTACAGTCAAATGGGGGGTGTCCAAGGGATCAGTGTTGAGGCGACTCCTGTTCTTTATTTATATAAACGATAT
The DNA here is from genome assembly GCF_023864275.1 of Schistocerca cancellata. NCBI lineage: Eukaryota > Metazoa > Arthropoda > Insecta > Orthoptera > Acrididae > Schistocerca > Schistocerca cancellata. The sequence continues at coordinate 304,387,525 of NC_064633.1, read as the reverse complement.
GCCCTCTAGTATTACGCGTAATTCTAAAATATTTCTGTTTGCTGATGACACTAGCTTGGTAGTAAAGGATGTAATGTGAAACATTCGCTCGGTTTCAAATAGTGCAGTTCATGACATAACTTCATGGCTTGTAGAAAATAAACTAAGGCTAAATTACAGTAAGGCTCAGTTTTTACAATTTGTAATATACAGTTCAACAAAACCCAAAATTTTAATATCACAGAACGGGCATACCATTAATGAAACTGAACAGTTCAAATTTCTCCGTGTTCAGATACACAGCTAAATGTCGTGGTAAGCCATTTTCAGGATCTTGTTCAAAGACTTAATGCTACCATTTTTACTATTCGAACGGTGTCTGGAAGTGATAGTTCGACATGGAAATTAGTCTGCCTTGCTTATTTTCATTGGCTAATGTCGTATTATATTATATTTTCGGGTAACTATTCCCATTCTAAAAGGATTTTTTTTGCTCAGAAACAGGCAGTTCGGGCAGTAAGTGGTGTAAGTTCGCGAACTTCTTGTCGACCCCTGTTCACTAGTCGATATTTTGACGTTGGCCTCTCAATATATATATTCTTTACTGTAGTTTCTTGTTAACAGTATCATCTTATTCCCAAGAATTAGCAGCTTCCACTCAGTTAATATTCGGCAGAAATCCAATCTGCATTTGGATCGCACTTCGTTAATACTTGTGCAGAAAGGTGTGCAATATAGTGCTGCATTCATTTGCAATAAGCTACCACAAAAATTCAAAAATATGATCAGTAATCCAAGCGCTTTCAACTCGAAACTGAAGAGTTTCCTCATGGATCACTCCTTGTATTCTGTTGAGGAGTTCCTTGAAAAATTAAGCTGATTCTTATGTTATTTTGTTGATTGCGTTTACTTAAACTTATGGCTTGACTTCGTTGGGTTCATAAATATTTTATCTGTTATTACTTTTATGTTGTAATTTCATGTACTGAACGTTCCATTACCTTGGAGATTTACTCCTCAGTTTGGTCCTGCGGAACTAGATGTGTAAATAAAATGAATAAAAATTTGAAAATATTGAACGGGCAAAGCAGTATGCAAATGAAAATGAAAATCAAGTAATCATGGGTGACTAAAATGAGCTTGTAGGGAAGGACTGGACGAATAGCTTATGTGAGAATATGGACTAGGCAGTATCAATGACATTGGAGAACGACTAACTGAGTCTGTGTACACATGGTAATAGCGAATACTCTATTGAAAAATCACAAGGAGGTACATTTGGGTAGTACCTACAGGCAGAGGAAGATTCCAGCTGGATTACATCATCGTCATACAGTGTTTCCGAAATCAGGTTGTGGACTTTAAGGTGTATCCTGGTGCAAACATAGACAGTCAGAGTAGACTGAAGTTTAAGAGAAGTGTCCAGAAGAATCGGTGTGCATGGAAGTAGGATACTGAAGTACTGAGGAACGATAGACGCGTTCGAAGTTCTCTAAGGATGTGATACAACGATCAGGAATATCAGGGTAAGAAGTTAAGAGTAAGAAGTTAGCTGGAACAAGACTGGACACTTGTAAAAATGAAAATCACAGCTGGTCGATATCCAGAGTTACAAGGAAAGCAACTCTGAGAAGAAGCTTAGCTAACAGATTACATGCTTCAACTGAGAGGTGAAAGAAGTAATCAAAATATAATGGAATACTGCAATATAAAACACTAAGGAATGAAATAAGTATAATGAGCAAGTCACCCAAGGCGAACTAGCTGCAGGAAATAGAAAACGAAATGACTGCCGGGAGCACCGATTCAGCATATAAAAAGAGAAATCAAACTTTTTTGAAGTTAAAAGTAGGGATGGTAAAATTCAGAGTGCAACGGTAATTCCACGGTTTAACGAACAGGAAAGAGCGGACAGATGGAACGAGTACATTGAGGGGAAGGGATTGCTGGAAACTTGATACGAAATGAAATTGCGGTCGATAAGGAAGAGGTAGGGGATCCAGTATCGGAGTCAGAATTTAAAAGAACACTGGGAGACTGTTGTTGTTGTGGTCTTAAGTCCTGAGACTGGTTTGATGCAGCTCTCGATGCTACTCTATCCTGTGCAAGCTTCTTCATCTCCCAGTACCTACTGTCACCTATATCCTTCTGAATCTGATTAGTGTATTCATCTCTTTATCTCCATCTACGCTGCCCTCCAGTACTACATTGGTAATCCCTTGTTGCCTCAGAACATGTCCTACCAACCGATCCCTTCTTTTAGTCAAGTTGTGCCACAAACTTCTCTCCTCACCAATCCTATTCAGTACCTCCTCATTAGTTATCTGATCTACCCATCTAATCTTCAGCATTCTTTTGTAGCACCACATTTCTAAAGCTTCTATTCGCTTCTTGTCCAAACTAGTTACCGTCCATGTTTCACTTCCATACATGGCTACACTCCATACAAATACTTTCAGAAACGAATTCCTGACACTTAAATCTATACTCAATGTTAACAAATTTCTCTTCTTCAGAAACTCTTTCCTAGCCATTGCCTGTCTACATTTTATATCCTCTTTACTTCGACCATCATCAGTTATTTTGCTCCCCAAATAGCAAAACTCTTTCACTACTTTAAGTGTCTCACTTCCTAATCTGATTCCCTCAGCATCACCCGACTTAGTTCGACTGCATTCCATTATCCTCGTTTTGCTTTTGTTGATGTTCATCTTATATCCTCCTTTCAAGACACTATCCATTCCGTTCAACTGATGTTCTAAGTCCTTTGCTGTCTCTGACAGAATTACAGCGTCATCGGCGAACCTCAAAGTTCTTATTTCTTTTTTCTGGGAGACTAGAGATCAAATAAGGAAGAACTGACGGATAAAATTCCATCACAGTTTCTAAAATCATTGGGGAGAAGTGGTGTGTACAATCTAAGGGACTATCAACGTACTATCAGACATTCGGAAACATATCACTCACACTATTCGGAAGATAGCAAGTACAGATAAGTGCGAAAACTGTCGCACAATCAGATTAACAGCTGATGCATCTGAGCTGATGACCAGAATAATATACAGAAGAATGGAAAAGTAAACTGAGGATGTGTTAGATGACATTCAGTTTGGTTTTAGGAAAGGTAAAGGAACCAAAAGAGCAGTTAGCATGTTGCACGTAATACTGATAGCAAGTATTACGGGAAAATCAAGACACGATCATAGAATTCATCGACCTAAAAATGGATTTGATGATGTATAATGCTTCAGGATGTTAGGTATTTTGAGAAAAAAATGTGTAAGCTACCGGGAAAGATGGGTGATATGCAATATGCGTATACAAGAACAAAGAGGGAACAGTAAGACTGAAAGGACACGAACGTAGAAAACCGGAACAGAAGACAATCGAAACCTTTGAGATGTAGTGCTACAGGAATGAAGTGGTTCTCCGTAGAATCGCCAAAGAAAGGTCAATATGGAAAACACTAACGAGAGGGAGCATGGTGATAGGACAAGTGTTAAGGCATCAGTGAATACGCGCAATGGTACTAGAGGGTGAACACTATGGGGGAAGACAGAGATTGTATTATATCTAACATATAATTTAGGAAGTAGGTTGCAAGTACTTGTCTCAGATGAAATGTTTGCCGCTGGAGAAGAATTCGTTGTGGGATGGATAAAACCAGTCAGAAGACTGATGTCTCAAAACAAAGCAAAGAAAGTTCCTGTGATATTTGTTTCAGGCGTGTTTCATATGCCCCACAATTACTGGAATTAGAACAGTTCACGTTACAGTCTTTCGTGGTGTTTCTTTAGTAGCTGCTTACCTCCAGATATGGTTGCAACATTTACAGCTTCTGTTTTCCGTCGCTTTAACATATTGGAAGTATTCAGTATCTTTTAGTCGCTTCGTAGTATGTGATACGATCTGACAAGCTCCAGACGATTAGCATTAATAGAATAATCTGATTCAACAAGCCATTATCTGCTTTCGTGATTACGGCGGAAAGAAATAATTATTATCTAGTAAGAATTATCTAGTAAGAAGCAGCCAGTACCATGCATTGTGATTATTAAAGAACACAACAGTCGTTAGCCGCCTTCCTGTTCTTGATCATGTCAATGACTTTTAGAGTTTTTGTTTTTAGTGGATCTGTATTGTCACGAAATTCTGCTACGTTTGGCCTTGTGTCCTCGTTACTGGATCACAATTATTTGAAATAGTTTTACGAAGATTTCTCTGGTATCTCATTAATCGATACGCATGCGATTACATGCGCTAGTTTCCATGTTCCAAAGAGCCGCACTTTAAAATGGGATTTTTTTCGCGGCTTTTATCTCGGGTTCTGTTGGTGAAAGAAAAATAGGGTCAGTGGAGATGTACAGCGTTTGGGCTAGGGACCATATGTGTACGCACCAGAGGGATCCTCGTACTGCACCTTTCCTACAGTACAGGGTCGAAGTCTCCAGCTTAGATAAATGGAGGAAATCGGTAGCTTATTTTTCCATTATATGTCGTGTATGGTTCACCTTAAGTGGCTTGTGGAGGTATATTTTTCTTCGTGGGCAGTTACCGAGAAAAAATGAAAAACATGGTTCTTAACCGAACCGTGAATTCCAAGACGGTTATACATAGCAAATTTCTGAAATTTTTGTGGTATATTTATAAGATTCCGATCTCGAACAAACTTGAAAATTTTAGTGACATCTTTATCCTTTTCGAAGATATAGAGGTTAAAAACTGCTCTATTTGTACACGTAAAATACACACGTAATATATGGTGTGAGGTGGTAAAGATAAGATAGCACAGAGGAGTATGCTGTGTCTCCATTACCATCATAAGTATTCTGGGAACTCCGTTCTGTAGCAATGCAGCACATGTAGATTTTTTGTGCACATAACCTTCAATATGTTGTGTAAATTAGTTTCGCGTTGTTTCAGTTTCACGTAAGTAATCTATCAATATTTTACTGATCCATAAAATTCTTTTCCTATGTGTGACTTGCCCTGCTGTAGCAGAGAAACGTAGGGAACCAGTGGAAAAGTGCTCCTATCAGAGACAAAACGGGATAATATGCTCCAGCTTTAAAGACACTGACTGAAAAGTGGACCTAGTGATGTGGCGCAGTGTTTGGCCCACTGCAGTCGCAATCGGGCGGACGACAGTCCAAACCCGCGTCCAGCCATCCTGATTTAGATTTTCCGTGATATCCCTAAATAGCGCCAGGCAAGGGCCTGGATGATTCCTTTGAAAGGTCATGGTCGACTTCCTTCCAAGTCCCTTTAATTCGTAGGGACCGAAGACCTCGCTGTTTGGTTCCCTTCCCTCAAATCACTGTACCAGCCGAAAGGTGGAGTACCAGCTGCCTATTCTACCTTCCTCAGGATCTTTAAAAATTGTCCCAAAGACTTTGTCATGTTAGCTTGTTTGTTCCATTTTTCGTGGAGGGAGAAGGAGACAGAGACACCGGCAAAGAGACGGAAAAGTAGTAAATACTGGAAGTTTTTGTGTTATGGAAAGAGCGAAGAAGACAATGGCAGTGTGGAAGAAAGAGACAGTGGCAGTGGAACGCACTTGTCACTGGCAGAACAGTACGGAGTCTGTGACAATGCCAACGAGGAAGAGAGTGATAATCACAGTGAGAAGAGACAGCAGCTGTCGGAAGGAATGAATTACATAGTAAAACTAAGAGAAAGCAACTGGGAGACAGTGCTAATGAGACAGAAACAAGGAGATTCTGGCTGTGAGATAGGAAAGAATGCCGTTAGAGAGACACAAAAGTATAGTGACAAAGAACTGTGCAGAGTGAGTGAGAGAGAATGGGTGTCGGTCACTTACAAAATGGTGCAAATCGCTCTGAGCACTATGGGACCTAACATCTGAGGTCATCAGTCCCCTAGAGCTTAGAACTACTTAAACCTAACTAGCCGAAGGACATCACACCCATCCAGGCCAGTGGCAGGATTCGAACCTGCGACCGTAGCAGTTGCGCGGTTCCCGGATCGAAGGGCCTAGAACCACGTGGCTACCGCGGGCTGCGGGTGACGTACAGCGATGGACTAATGGGTGTGAACGAGTTACAGTTATGGGAGTTTGTGGGAGCTAGATGTAGATGTTTAAAAGTGTGTTCGCATGGCAAAATTTTCAACGTGCTAATGAAGGTAGGACGATGCAGCTAATATTCCACTTTTCAGTTTTTTAATAAACAGGAATATAATAGCTCTTTTGTGCTCCTGAAGGAGCATTTTTAGCTGGTTCAGTATTACCTGTATTTCCTTTACTTGGAACTTTCGTTATTTTCACAACTTTTCTTTTCATCCAGTAACAGCGTTATAGATTAGGGTGTGGATGAGCACAAGAAACCATAATTTGACGGAGAACCGTCTGAGTTAAGGAACCGTTTAATTCCAACGTAAGTGACACCCGTTGTGTAGATTCGTGTTACGCGAATGGTCAATGGAGCGTAAAACCGCATTGTTTTGCTGCGCTGGCAGTACAAGCTTTTGCGATTGACAGTACTGATCCGCATTCCCCCCTGCATTTCGGCAGAGGGTGAGGCGACAAAAATAGCCGTGTTCTCGCGCCGGCTCTCTCTTCCGCCAGCGCCAGCCACGCACATGTCGCGCCGTGTCTCCGTGGCGGTGAGCGGCCGAGCGGTCCGCCCCAGGGAGCGGCCGGGTTTTTGCAGCGCGCTGCGCCCAGCCGCCCGCCCCGCGGGCCCCGGCTTTCCTCCTCGGGTCTTTCCGGTCCCACGGCGCGCTGGAAAGCCTCCAGCAGAGGAAGCGGCGCCGCTGGAGAGGAACGCGCCGCTATAAAGCGCGGCGGCACCCGGCCACCGGCAGCGGCGACTGCTTGCGCTCGACGGTACGACGCCACAAGACACAGCGAGACACACAGGGATGGCGGCTGCTACGGCAACCAGAGTCGCTGCTGCGACAGCGGCACTTGTGCTGCTGCTGAGCTGTGCAGCAGCTGCGCAGGAGCTGGTCGAGGACATGCAGGTGCGTCTGTGCATGCGGCCACCCTACACTCACCAATACATCCGCTCACCCCCAGAAAGCTTACCAGCCTTGCCCATTTTTCACGTATACACTCCCTCTCCTAAGGGCCGACTGCACCAGCATAGATTAAAATGCAATATAACTTAGGGTCACGTGATCGCGGTTAAAAATTGCGATTATGTTGACTGTACCAACGTTAAATGTCGGTTATGAAAACGCGTTCAGCTACCCAGAGATTCTACCACTGTTAACTGATTGTATTACACAGGAAAGCGCCCATTATATAAGCAAGATCATCACAATCGGTGTCTGTGGTCCTTATCTCTAACCTGTTTGTTCCTTTTGTGAGATTGTAGGGTTGTTATTTTAACGTAGGTATTCTTATTGGGCTACACAAACTTTGGCATACTAGTTAGATGCCAGTCGGAAGCAAGTACTAGTTTTACAAGCTGTGACGTAATCGTGAATAAGGACAGTTACCCATGTAGCACAGGATTTGTTTCTTTCATTCCAGTCGATGGTTAAAAGAAAGGTCTCCAGTCCATCGGTTGCAGTCTATAATGACCACTTCCAGAAATAATTAAAATAGCTGAAGCCTTATACAGGATGGCAAATGATACTTCTCTCACCTTATGATAGGCAGCCCAGCATAAGCAGCTAGGGAGGATGATGTAAGCTGGGCTATCTTAACGCAAGTGAAATATTTTCCAAGCCTATTTTATTTTGCCGACCCTGTGTTACCTTAATATTTAGCCAACGTATCAGAATCAAAGTAATAAACCAAGTTAGCCTAGTATTGTCTAACACATATAACGATGAAGTGCAAACTGTGAAACAATGCTGGCGGAATCTTATTGTGGAAGTTACTTTTCTTAACAACAAACTGATGGTGTCACAACGGCACACTAATTTGTTTGTCGTTGATTTGTTTTACGGAAGGTGGTTTTCGACAGCTCTAATATGTCTAATAGGATTTATGTACATCAGCTGCTATATAATCTCTACTGAAATGCGCTAGACGATTCCCTACATGAACCATATCCAGGCACTGTCGAGTGACAGAAGATGGCCCAATTAGCCATACTAGTAGCACAGACGAATAACGTTTATACAGCAGCCATAAACATGTATTTCATTAAAGAAATTTTACTTTTTGTCCATTTACAGGATAATACGAAGAACAGATTATTCACTTCCATTTCTGACAGCAATCACATCTGTAAGCCAGCTCGGAATCTAGTCGAACTAAGCTTGATTGACAGATATGGATATATCATTCCACGCTGCATCGGTCTCATGCCAGGGCACATCATTTGTAGTGCATGGGAAGTGATGGTGAGCCACTCTCTCGCGCAAACCATGACGACATCATATCAGTGGGCGTGGGCGAGAGAACTGCAGATACCGGCAAATATAGTGCCCATACTACCTGTTTACCTAAGTCAGGACACCACACCACAGACATCACACTGTCTGGAGGTATCTTGTTGGATTACGTCACAGGCACGTCGAAGTTATAGCACAGAGTCGGCTTCACCACTTCATAAATATCAAGGTTGTGGTCCAAATTACCGGCTATGCAGACCATAGGTGATCGGGTTGTATACACAGTAGCATACCACATTATCATCACAGGTACTGTGCCGGTGTGGAAATAACTAATGCAGTCTGGCAACATTCACTCTCCTCACAGTATCCACACACTGGTATATACATCCTGATGCTGCAGAAAGAAATGGTACCCTTCTGAAAAGACGAAATGCTGCTACTTCTACGTTCTTTGTTGTCAATGCGTGCAACACTATCGACTGCAGTGTCGAGGGAAGCTGCAACAACACACACTGGGCTGAGAATCAGCAGCACTCTAGATGTAACCGCATTGTCCATGTGGAGAGTTTCCTTGCTGCAAACAAATCCATTCTATTTTGGCAGTTGAGAAGTGGTTGTTCGATCCTGCATGGTCGCACCAACAACATCTTGGTCTCCTCGGGCGGTTGAGAACCATCATGAAATTATGGCCTTCCATGTTTGCATGATTGTCATTGAATCTAGACTGTGAATAAACCATTGTGGAATGCTACATAGTAATCTGTCTGCCTCCATGTCGGAGTAGTCAGCTTAGATGGCTGTGATCTAATGTTCGATTCCTAGTACTGCCAACGATTTTTGCTTGGCGGGTGGACGGATATGGGGTGCACTGAGCCTCATGACGCCAATTGAGGAGCTGCTTCACCGAATAGTAACGGCTCCATGGTCTAGGAAGTCTAAAAAAACGGCCAGGACAAGTCTAAAAAGCAGCCACATGGCTGTCCAAGCCGCATATGCATGATGCTGCAAGGTAATTGATGACATAGCAGCGGGTAGACACCCCTTGGGCCTTCAAGGACTGGACAGGAGTTCTTCAAACCTGTCTCATATGCCACAATCCTATATATATATATATATATATATATATATATATATATATATATATATATATATATATATATATATATGGGTCAAATATTATAATCACTATTGTGGAAGAGAGTAGGCTGGGTCAACTGTATGAGTGGCAAAAAGGCAAAACCCATTGACATAAGTGACTGTCACCAAGCACAAGTTGCTACGACTTAATGTCTGCAAGTGAGCATCTCGGAATTGGCTCGTGTCGTACTGTAGTGAGCATCTATGGAAAGTGGTTGAAGAATTGTGAAGTATGAGGATGGGCCAAGGTGTTGGACATCCACAATGTTCACAGAACATAAAGTTTGGAAGCTTTTTCGGCCCGTAAAGTAGAACAGACATCGACCTTTGGCAGATATAAAGCACAAGTGCTTCGTAGCACACTATTTAGTGCACCTTATAGAACTTGCGGATCTGCGCAGATCTACCCAGCGACGTCGTCATCTACGACTGCGGTGGTATGAGGCATCGGCAATGAACCGTGGATTGATGGAAATTTTCTCGTTGTCAGATAAATCAAATTTCGAGTTACACCAGATCTATGGTCATGTACAAATGCACTATCATTCAGACGAACACTCTTCGGAACATGCGTTTCACCATGGATTCATGCTGATGATGGCAATGTGATGGTATGGAGAACATTCAGCTTGGCGTCCTTGGCATCTGTGAAAATTGTTGACCACCCACAATCTTCATGCTTGATGTCTTCTCCAAAGACAGAGGAGGAATATTGTCCATACAACAAGACCACAGTTGCGATATAATGTTTTGAGGAGCTTGATAGTTAACTCCCGGAGTCTTGTCCACCAACTTCGCCTGATCTCACACCAACGAAACAACACCTGCGAAAATAGTGGGGCCAGCCCCTTGACCACGAACGACTAGCCCGCACCTTACAGGAATTACAGCATCTGTGCGTAAACATCTGGTGTGAGATGCAACGAAAGTCTTGTCGAATCCATGCAGAATCTATCCTGTATTGCGTTATAACTGTAGACCAACGCCCTATTAGTCACGGATCATAGAATTTTGTCGCCATGTAGTCGGTAGACTAACAGACCGGGAGCTTCCAGGGTCAATCCCAGATAGAGACGGAGATCGTTCCTCCATCCAATCCATCCAGGACGGCTCCAGATCCACAGAGAATCATGGACCTTCCTCGGGAGCAAAAAGTGGCCCGATACGCTTCCTCTCCTAGTGCTGCAGCAAAAAAAATTCTGCACTATGTTGTTAGGCAATAGCCTGAGCACATTCTTGTACTTCAGATTTTACTTTTACGGCAGGGTTTTGGCTTTTCAGAGGACAATGTAGTTGGCGATGCTGTTAACTACCTCGTGTGGTTGCACTCAGTGCTAACCACTGTTACGTCCGAGCATGACAAGCAGATGCATGTTGAATGCCACCTTTGTGTGTGGTAATTTCAACGGCCAGCAGCTGAAATTAAAGGAAGAGTTGTAGTCTTGCCGAAATTGGACTCATCCACTAACAGGTAGAAACAGGCTGCTTTTAAATTCCGTCGCAGTTACGGCGGAAACATTCTGGAGGTATCATCTGGTGTCCTTCATAGAGCATTCAGAAGCGGCGACGGAGAGAAGACGAGCAGAGCAGTTGTGACTAGGAAGGGTCATTCGCGGAGACGCTGCCGCACAGTGGCAGCAGCTCCTGCCGGTCACGGTGTGGTTCCAGCAGCAGCGGTGTTAATGACGGCTGGCTTTCACAGTGCGCCGCGCCCCGTAATTACGGATTACCTCCAGAGGAGGCCACAGCGCGAATGGCAGCGCCGCGACGCCTAAATGGCCGACGGGCGGCGCCTTATTTACTGGCAAACAGCGCCGTAGCCGCTGCCGCAACATCCGCTGCTCTCATCTGGCCAGAGCGCCGCGGCGCACCGTAATTACTTTGGCGTACCGTTTCCCGCCCCCCGCGGCAGCCTGGCCCTTCGCTCTCCAGGCGTGCTGAGGCTCCACGCTGAGCAAAAGAGACGAGACGGGACGGGACGAGATGGCCGAGACCGCCGCCGAGAATAGGAGGGCTGGAAGGAGGGAGAGAGGAAGGGAGGAGGGAGGGTGGGAGAGGAGGTCTGCTCCCGTAATGGTCGGCCTCCTCCTCTCTTGCAGAGCAGTGCAGAGCAACAGCTTCTAATGGGCACGACGTCGCCCTCGCCATGGCGCACCATTTCACTATGTTTCTTGCTTTCCTTAGTTCTCGCAATATGCTCACAGCCGTGTCTACCTGTCGACAAGTTTGTCCTTACGTTCTGACCTAACTGAGAGGTCAACTTTTTGTTTTCAACGTCCGATCTGTCATGACATTACAACTACAGGGAACATCCGCTGATGCCCTGTGCATAAGTGTTGCGCAGTGTCTATTACACCCATCTATCACATCACATCGCACTTTTCAATTCTGAGTGCACAGTGAGTGCTTAAATATGGCTCCAAAAAGCAATCTCAAGCAAGCGCGAAGTGCCTGCTGAGAAGTTTCGCCTGATTTCAAGCAACCCACGTAACGTAGCTGTCACGTGTCTCCTTCTTCTTGACAATTCTGGGTCACATACTGCAGGTGCAATGAAGATGCTCCTGCAGGGTTTTTGATGGGAAGTGTTTGACCACCCTACCAAACAGCCCGAATTGTATACCCTCCGATTTTCATCTCTTCGCTCACATGAACTGCTGGCTATGAGTACAGCATTTTGGCACAGACAATGAGCTGTAGACCACTGGAAGCGCACCCCGTTTGCCAACAGCACTCGGCAGACCGAATGCTCATCCATCCAAGTGCTAGCCCAGCGCTGAACTTGGTTGATCTGAAGGGAACCGATGTTACCACTGCGAAAGGCTGACCATCAAGACTGATGACATATAATTATCTTAGACTCTAGACAGGTTAGTCAGAAATGTGATCCTGCACACAGATGCTTGCTCGCCAGGTTTCGAGAGGGTGCGTTTCTGGATGAGGTATCGAATATATTGCTTCCCCCTACTTATACCTCCCGAGGAGATCACGAATGTAAAATTAGAGAGATTAGAGCGCGCACAGAGGCTTTCAGACAGTCGTTCTTCCCGCGAACCATACGCGACTGGAACAGGAAGGGAGATAATGACAGTGGCACGTAAAGTGCCCTCCGCCACACACCGTTGGGTAGCTTGCGGAGTATAAATGTAAATGTAAATGTAAATGTATATCGTTATTGGCTGTCGGAACTAGTGGTGGCAGTAATAGTATTATCATTATACAGAGAACATAGTGTATTACACAGGACTTCAGAAAATAGCAAAGGTTTAGATAAACTGAGACACTGGGAGCTGCCAAAAATATTCCTTTACATAGACTCGAGAAATCAACTAATGTGTTTCCCAACGGCCAGGAATAAAAATTTGTAGTCGTTAGCACTTCGAAATGCCGCAGTATCAGAGAAAAGAGTGTCCACAGATATGGTGAGAAGTGAATCGCGTAATAAATATAACGTGAAAGGAAAAGACGAACAGAGTTCGTGGGAACCACTGTAATTTTGATTAGGTGACCCTGGAAACTTGAAAAACGTTATAGAGCGTTGACGTTTTGACACCTATCTGTTACTGTGGGCGTGTGATAAATCCCATTTAATGCGTAACGCAAAAGCCATAAGATGCCTTATTGGAATTTTGTCCTCTTTCATGTAGCTGAACTGTCGTCGACAGGTAGAAACGACAACATCATTCTTTTTAAGAATATAAGTAGGTAATTTCGCTGCATAAACCGAGTCCCGAACCGTCCTGATAGGAAATTAGGCAGAGAAAGGATTCCGCTTTAAATGGCGAGGTGTAATTGAAAGGAAATAGAGCAAAAAAGCACAATGAACAGAGGCGCTGCCCAGTCATGCTTCACTTCCAGCTCACGCCTTGCTGGATCATACTTCCTGCTCCCTAACACTCGAACTGTCGATGTTCCCTCATCCATGCAGGCGACACGTACAACGGCGTTCTTCTCTGTTTCTCACAAGCATCTTGGTAAAAGCCATTCAACATATTTCTAGGTGGCAGCATTTTGTAGCTTTCATACTTTAAGAGACAGGCACAGTGAAGCAAAGAGTAAGTGCTTGCAGTTCAGAAAAGAGGCGAGTGAATTCAGAGAGAAAGTAACAGTTTAACTCGACAAGGTAGAGAAAGTAAATTGACCAAGCTGTTACTCGCCTACACTGATACAGGGAAACCGTGTAATTCCGAATAACTATTGCCTAACAGTTTCGAAGCTCTCTCTCCCAAGTTCGCTGGGCCATCTTGCTTGCTCAGTTACAAAACTTTTCTAAATAAGGTTTAATAAAAGTGGTTCATAGTAAATAGTGATAATGTGAATATGATTTTAAATATCTGATACGACAATAGCGTTATTCGAATATTTGTCGTCGTTTTTGAAAGAGAAAACGAAAATCAAGTTTGTGCAGGCTGCACGCACACTACCGTACGTCATACTGCGGTGGTGCAGCGAAGTGAATGATTCATGTAGTGAATAATTTCTGTACCAATGTAAAACATACAATGGTAAGCCACAGAAACTCTGGGACGTAGCTGCCTCTAAAGTCGACAGTTGTCGCGTAACAGGAGGGTCACTTAGGAAATAATCTCAAAATTGGGTAGTCACAAGCGGTAAAATGATTACAAAAAAGTGTTCATAATCGACATCTGCATTTTTTGGTAGTGTAAGAGTGGAATATGTGTGGTTCAACGTCTGTAAGTGTTTGAGAGCAGTTTACAACATATATACGTCGATGTTTCCAAAGAGAATAATCCTGAGACATCGTTGCATTGATTGTCACTGGAGAAGAGTTAGTTTACTTAAGGAATTTTGATGGAGGACGCAAGCAGGGTGCCTGGTTGTGTTCTTCGAACAAAATAAATAACAGATACGGAGTTCAAAAAGATCCAACATGGATAAAACAACAGTTGGTTTTCTGTTAATACCCGAGCGCACCACAGTTACGCGTATACCAACCTGATGCAAGACAAGCAGCGTTCTCCACCTAAGTAAATTCATGTACAGGTCACTGGAACCAAATACCAATGCTTCGTGATATATTATCAAGAGAAGAAACAATTTTTTTTTCTCCTGAAGATATTTGGTCTAACAGTAAGGTGACCGCGAAATTCAAAACCCCGTGTAGATTGTAATCTCCGATACTGATTTACTTTTAATTCTATTCGATATCTATGTTCTTCATCCATGGTGTAGAAATTTATTTACTTCGGCATTGTTTCGTATAATAGAAATGGACAACATCAGTGACAAAGTATGGTTTATTAAAATGGTAACTAGTTGTAACAATTTGTCAGGAATCAGCTAGCATGGGCTCACGTTCGGTCCCGACGCGGTTTTTGTTTGCTAATATATACAAAACATGGAAAATTAAACTCTGGAAATGTTATATGCCTGAGTATATCTATATCAATTTTTCAAGAATGAAACAGTCTCTTCTAGTACCAATTTACAGATATATTATTACAAATACATCCTTACAGCCAAATTAATTAAATGGAAATCTTCCCCATCAAAATGGAAGTGTTTCTCGTAAGATAGACTTTGGCTCTATGGCAAACTGTAAAAAATAAAGGCAGCACATAACTGAATAGTTTTTGGCCGTTAGTTAAAACTTCACCTTCCACCCACAGATAACACTGCTACTCCAAAATATCTGAAACTTTGCTGTACTTCCATTAGAAGACGTATACAGTACATTCATATTTTCATCATATAATACGTATGGAGGTAATGAAGTCACTAAGAAATTATTTGGCTGACTAAACAAAATACAAAGATACAGCTCTTCCTTAAAAACCAAAATACTGGCAGTGCCTACTGTGAGAAATGAACACTGTGAATAAATTATTAGAACTTAGTCATATGTAGGCCACAATTCGAAGAGTAAAGAAGAACATTAGATGCATCGACCAATAAACAGCATTCGTCCTCAATTAGCTAAGACATTTGATATATACTGGAAGTGTATGCAAGCTGCCTAACCTAAAAGCTACTGACTACTGAATGAATGCCACAGCCGAAAAAGTGACCGATACATTTCCGGGTATTTTCTATGAGACTAACATTATCCGAACAGTTCTAAGGAGACCTGCCTTGTGAGGAACAAATCTTGAGAATCTCATTTCGAACGACCACTGCCCTGTTCGAATACAGCCCACCAATGGACTCATGAATGAGTGCTAAAGACTCTACTACTTGACTCTTCAAGTACTATTTGCAATTCTGGAGGGTAGGGGGTTGGGTCCATTGAAACGTACCCTGTGACGTTCTTCGTTTTTAATTCCTCTTGTTTAGCGCCTGAAGTGGACACTAGGGAGGCTGGGGAGTCCATAAACATTGTAGTCCATGTTGAAGTGACGTTTACTGGAGATGTCGATTCGTAGATAGCAGGAACGACACTGCTACACAATATAATAAATATAGTTGAAAACATCTTTGATATGGAAAGTACAGTATCTTTCGCAAATGACCTGATACACGCAATCCAGACGAAGAAGGCGTCCGCAGTACTGTGATCAAATTCTTCATTGCTGAGGCTCAAATCGTTGTCGGTCGTCCTGAGATAGATATACTGTAGTTCCTCAAATTTATTTAGGTAATTACCTAGATAATTTCTTAAACACGATGGAATATTGTCTTTGGAACCTCCTCTTATTCGTCTTAGATCACCATTTGCTAAAACCTCCACGTCGAATATGAATTTTAATCTTAATTTATTTATTTTTATGGAGACATCATTTTTGAACTGTCGAATTTGCGTCTTAACTAGTTCTCTTTGAGGCAAGTTTTCTACACAGGCACCAGCATATCAATACAACGCATAGAAACTGTAATTTATAGAAACTAATAAACTGTTGCCCAGGAGGCTGCACATACGCACTCCGAAACTTGGTCATGCAGTGTCATTGGGCGGTAGAGAAAGCACACTTGTCTCTACTGTTCTGCTGCTTTAATTGATACCCAAAGAACGATACATAACACTCAATGTCCACAAATAGAGTGTTACAGCTAAAACTGCAATTCGATTTCTTGCTCTGTAACTCGTCACTTTTTAAATGACCTGCAATTTCATTGCGCTCCGGTTTCAACAAACTGTACATTATTTTTATAATCATCATCATCATTATTATGACAAGCGGGTTTAAGCCTTCAGGTCAGTTACGGGTTCTTATTGGTCTTGACGTCTTCTGCAGTTGCGTCTCTGTCTCTGTTGACCTGCGGATTTGTAGTGTCAAAGTGTTTTGGCTATCCTTCATTCAGGCATTCAATCGAAGTGCTGTATCCAGTATTTAACCATTTTCGATGAGACGTTCAAATCCTAGCTTCTGTCGTATGACTTCATGGCTTTCGTTGTTAAGTAGTGAATCGACCATCACGCATCGCACGAACTTCGTTTCGGTTGGTGCTGCAGTATTTGTTCCGCCTACGGTGAATTTAGAGTACAGTGTACAACACCACACGACAATAATGGTAACGCAGCTACTGCATATATTGCCTAAGTAAAGTCTCGTTCAGGGACCGATGGCCGTAGGAGTGTGGTCCCTTTAATCCCACAAACCAAGCAAAGTCTCGTTGCCTCTTTTGTGGCCCGGTGTCCATTACACTGTTCCAACGAGACGTGTAAATCCTCTACGCTGATATAATTTACGACATGTTATGTGAAAGCCCCAACTCAAATATTTGTCAATTTTTTTGTGGTCAATCTACATTTTTACACAAAGTGTTAACCTTGGAAGACTATTACGATGGTTTTCGTCGCAAATACATTTTTATTGTACATTTCCTGACAACATCGTAACGCTCCGTTTTGTATATCATCCATTGAACGATCTGTGAACAGCAAATAGCACTGTTGTGAGGTTATGTCGCCTATTTCTTTAAAATTTTCTGTAACCTCGTGGTGACTCCATTTACATACATTCAAATAGTGTTGCTGACAGACGAAATCGTTTTCTGACCCTGTCAGAGTAATTTAAAGAAGATGGAAAACTTGAGAATGGGTTGTGTTAATGCTTGTGTGGCCTTCAAGCTTACAGGTTAAAGCGTGGTTATTCATTTGGAATGAGTATGTGATAGTATTTGTTTAGTTACGGAATTAAATTAAATACTAAAATAGGAAACCTGGACTACCGATATTCTATATGTCCCCGAGACGAGAGCGAAACCTAAATTACCTCTTACGTTCTCCCGTGAGCAAGAGTAATTTTGGGCCAGGTTAATTCTAACGCAAAGCTCTTTGAAATGTATTTATTGACGGGGCCCTCAAGTGTAGTGCCCGTTAGAGAGGTTCTATGGTGTGTTGAAGGACGCCAGGAAGGGAGGAATGCCTTCCTGGAACGTATTTGGTGATTTGAACCAACCAGGAAATAGCAACTTAACAGAACTCGCTTGTCCTACGGCCGCAACTTCTTGTAGGAATGGTCGTTTAGGGTGTCGATAGAACATAGCGCCTACTATTAAGGTCGGTGTCCTAGATGAGTCATCAAGTAGCGTCAAAGTCCGTCAAAGAGGACCTCTGAGTAGGCGCCATGTTAGCGAAACTGTGGCTCTGAAGATTCACGCT
Source organism: Schistocerca cancellata (assembly GCF_023864275.1). Classification (NCBI taxonomy): domain Eukaryota; kingdom Metazoa; phylum Arthropoda; class Insecta; order Orthoptera; family Acrididae; genus Schistocerca; species Schistocerca cancellata. Next base: position 304,369,536 of record NC_064633.1, on the reverse strand, counting down.
CATGATAGCTAGTAGTGATAGCTCTTGAAAATCGAGTATGATGTCTACAATTCGCGAGACGTAAATGGTCAACGTGATTAACGTGATGAAAAGACAACAGCCGGCCTCCGTCTGCAAACCACGGCCTTATGCTACTGCCTACAGGCTGGGTAACAAGCCATCACGCTCCACTGTTGCTCCACATATATATGTGTCTCTTCCCTCATGACTGCATAGACCTCCCTCATTTCATTTTATAACTTTTATTTGTAGTTGATGTTTAATCAAATGTGAAAGGTGATAAAGAATATTAGGGCTCAATATAGCTTTCCTGTTTGTCAGTAAATGCTTAATGTGGAATAAATTCAAATCATAGACCTTGATAGTGTGCAGAAACGCAGTAAAAGACTCCCAAGTTATTCTTGCTCTTGTAACTTGACTTTTTCAGCCAAGAATTTTTGTTGAACGAAATTTGACGTATGCCTTTTGATATTTCATCATTTTTAAAGGCTACAAAGAAGGATATACGACGTATGATATATACTGTCCCTATACTATACTCACGTCTTCCCTACCTCTACCGCAGTTCTCTTCCCTCTCCCAACCCATCCTTTTATTTATTCCTTTACCTCTGTGCGTTATAGCGACTTTCTCGTAACTTCTGTCCTTTCATTTTAAATACACATGTAAAACAGTATGTATGAAAATATACGTAGCGTTTAATGCACAGCCACTGGGAGATACGCAACTTTTATTGTTAATTAACGAATTTTATATAATTCAAATAGATTCATAATATCGTCCATAACGAACTACATAGTATAGTAGTCAGTATTTACCATAAGGCTACTGTCACATACAGTTCATAAGTAAAGTCAACAACTTTGTATCTACTACAATATTACATCCATGTACGTCGTGTGAAAAGCTACGCTGTTACGTCGATCTGTTAAAGAACATGTAAAGTAACTTTCTCATTTAATCACTGCACGTTTTGCATTCGAGTTCTGTTACTTGCTTTTGTAAATACACTTAACTGAGAGATGCGTTATGAGATTGCATTGCCTTATGCGTACACGCTGAACTTTGTCTATCGTTTTATGATGTAAATCTGTTAGTACTTTTCTCCCTTAATTCTTTTACAATGCTGTTACATGTTGGAAGAATGTAATAGACAGTTTATCAGTCTTGCCATTACTTGGTTAACTTTTTTGAAATTTCGTTGCACAAGTCTATAAGCAATTGGTTGACATATAACAACACTTGCACCCGCTTTTCACTGGCTACAATTAAGACCACGTAGCATTACATCAGTTTGCACTTGGCTGTGGTACATGCCAGACGACGTGACAAAATGTACCCATATGTCAGTATTATCAACACTATATTAAACTGAAGATTTTTTATTTTTAATATTTGGTTATGTATCCCCATATACCTCAGCAGATTCATTGTGACATCAATACACCCATTATCTACCGTCTTGTATATACTTTTTAGTAGCCTTTGAAAATGATCGGAAAGCATAAGGCAATTTTTACCCGGTAAGAGGTGTCGATGAGAGAAGTGAAGTTTCAATTTAAATTAATGAGTCAAATTAGGAATGTTCCAATTAAAGTGATTGCGGTACTGCCTTTGCTATTCAAATTAGCTGTCTGAATAACGCCAATAAGTAGGATCGAGACAGAGGCTTGTAAGGGCACACGGACATCATTACTTTCATTGAGTTCCACTTGTTTGAGGAAGTCGGGTAGCAGCGTTGGGGATGGGGGAGGGCGAGGTGCACCACTACTAGTAGCTGGAGGAGGAGTACCGACCAGCAGAGCGTGCTCATGGGTGGCGGTGTTGGTTTCCGGCGGCTGCAGATGGTGTCGTCGGGACAGCGGGAGCACTACGTGCACAAGGACGGCGGCGACCACGGCAACGTCGGATACCTGCGCACCAAAGACAGCCGCGGCGACGACGGCTACAAGAAGTTCGACAGCTTCCACAAGAAGGACGGCGACTCGTACGGCTACGAGCACCACACATCGTACGGCAAGGCGGGCGGCGGGGAGTCGGGCGGCTCGCACGGCGACAGCGGCTCCTACAGCCAGGTATTCCCCTCACCATCCACCCAAAACCCACGGCAGGAGCAGGCATTTTCGGGCGCGGTGGCCGGCGGTGTAACTGAAAGAAATCTTCAAGCACAAAAGTAGCTTTGTGGGTATACCACTGCGGGCCCTATAGCGAAATTACTGTTCACAATATGAGCTCAGCAGACGAACTATTAGTCAGCATTTTAATGTCGTACTGGTCGTTTTAGAACAGCGTGTATTGTCTAGAGAAAGCTATAGGGGAAGAAGAGTAACACAAAATATGTGCAAAACTAAAAAGAGAATAAAAAGGAGTGGAAGACCGGATAATACACATTATGTACAAGATCCGAGAGGGAAATGTAAGAACAGAGGACCAGGGACCAGTTCCTCCAATTAGAAACGATGTGAGACAGGATCGGGTCTTTTGGCCCTACTATTCAGTCTGTACATGGAAGAAACAATGATGGAAACAAATTAAACAGTCCCAGTGAGATTAAAATTCAGCATGAAAGGATATCAGTAAAAGGCAATCCTCACTGAAACTCAGGAAAAGTTGCAGGACCTTTGAAATGGAATGAACAGTCTAAGAGCACACTCTATAGATCTGTAGTAAACTGAAGGAAGATGGAAGTGTTGAGGAGTAGTAGAATCGAAATTAGCAGTAAAATTAATATCGAAATTGAGGACTATGAAGAGCAGGAAAGAATGAATTCTACTACATTGGAAGCAAAATAACACATGACGGACAAAGCAAGGAGAAAAAAGTAAATGCTATCACAAGACGCCTATAAGCTTCAAACGTCGGCCTTTCTTTGAGGAAGAAATTTCTGAGCTTGCACCTCTGGTGCTGACTGCTGTACGGTAGTGAATAGTAGTGAGTCACAGGCTGTGGAGAAAATGGAAACGGAAAGAATCGAAGCGTTTCAGATATGGTGCTGTAGGAGGTTGTTGAAAATAACGTCGACTGATTAGATAGTGAATAAGAATGTTATACACTGAATCGGCAGGGAGAGGAACATGTGGAAGATAACGAAAACTAGAAGGGACCGGGTGGTAGTATCGCTTTAATACATCAAGAAATGACTTCCGTGGTGCCTGAGAAAGCTGCAGGGGACAAAACTGCAGAAAAGACAGAGATATGAATAGATCAAACTAATAATTGCGTATGTTGGGTACAAGTTCTCCTCTGACATGACGTGCTTATTTCAGGAACGAAATTCGTGGTGAACTGCATCTAACTAATCAGGAGAATTGTAAAGGAAGATTGTATAACTTGTATAAGGCGGTCACGTGGCGGTTAACTTGTCACTATCTGATGACACTAAGGTAGTTTGTTTGTTCCAGTTAGGACTATGGAATAAGCGTAGTTAAGATGGGTCCAAGTGTTCATTTTGTTCTGAGCGGTCCTGGAACTGTCTTGCCATGGATATATCCCCACTTCTTAATTTTATTTTTGTATTTTGTACCGTCTTCGGTTTACTATTTATTTATGGCAATTTCTTATAGTTCTTCTGGCACCTCTCCAATCAGTTTGATTGCCCTTGAATGTTTCTAAATATTATAAACATTTCTTTCAGTTTTTTAGAACAGCTTCTACTGTGTGTCTCTGTCAGCGATAAGTCGAATTGGATCACAAAATTGACCGTGAAGGTCTGAGGATTTCGAATTTTTCTCGAGAATCTTATTTACGAGTTCATATTTCAAAGACGAAAATTGTTAGTGTGTTAACAAATGGGTGAAAGCCTAAAAGTTGTCGTAAGCCTTCGAAGGAAGTTTGCAAGTATAATACGGAATGTACGTGGCTCTATTACCGAAAACAATTAATGATATCCCTGCAGCAATAAGGAAATCCATACAGATAGCGTGATGGCTAGGCTCCGTACGAACACGTGGTAAAAATTCCGTCTCCATCAAAGGGTACTTCTGACAATAGAAAAACCTGGTTGATCAAAAGAAAGATGGTTTAGCGAGGTTTCAAAGCAGCTGGAAGTAGAGAAGTTACATGACTGAAAAAAGGAATCCTAATAGCAAATCAACAATGAGGCGAATGGCGCAGAGTACAAAGTCAGCACTGAAGTGCTGAGCTGTATCATAGGACATGGAATGTATAAAGAAAGTCTTGTTCTGGTAACGGTGGAAATATGTGACTGCGTGAATCAGAAATGACGGAGCAGGAGTTACGTAACGAACAGATACGTAAGTCTTTGTAGTTGGGCCACTACGAAGCATTAATATTGTAGTGAGACAAATTGGAGGCGAGTTTAGTCAATTCCAGAAATTGACCATTTCATGGAATGTTTGTAAGTAATGCGTTATCTACTAAATTCTCTTTCCAACATCTACTCCAGAAATGCATATCAGGAGTTGTGGAACGTTGTTTGCAAGAATTCTAGTTGGTACAGTGAAGCCCTTTATTAATTCTTTTTCACTAATAACACATTCAGTATATTCCTAGTGTGTGGTGGATCAGTATTGTATAGGAATCTCTCTCATCATTTCTAAGTATACACCGAATTTAAAGTTTCCTACGATATCAGTTTTCATGTATTGGCTAGAAAGTATCGACGAGCTTAAAACTCTACCCATACTCAAGTACAGACAGAAACTCACAACCTGCGGTTAGTAAGGTAGTGATTCTTTCCCGAGACTACATAAGTCGTCAAAACCATTATCTACTATAGTTTAACGTGGAAATACCTGCCTAGATTTCTGGCGCATGGAGAAGTTTTCATCACCTCGGTGGCTGATATGAATAACAGGAAAACTTCTGTAAGCATTTTGACGAACAGAATGTGAGCTCAAATCCAGGTCTTAATCCGAAAACTCTTACCACTAATTTATGATATCATGACATTTGTACATTTTGGTGGTTATTCGTCAATCAAATACCAATGCCAGGCCCCTAAGCTGATTTGATCGTGCTTTGAAGCTGTACACTACCTTCGGGCAGAGTGTTCTGTCTCCTGCAGTTCCGCCTCTTCCCTTTTCTGATTTCCATCTTTTGTGTAGTAGCCTGTCTCTGTCAGATAACTGATGACAACAGTGTAGCGTGTAGAAATGCGAAATGACACTATGGAATGCTCATTACGACGACGAACAAGAACCGATCAACACCGACAATCAAAGCCAGAATCATCGCAAATCTTCCACAATTAGAGTTCCAAATTCGAAGGTTTGGCCCATGAAGGGAAGTTATAGCTGCATTTTCAAATCGTCACTTAGAAACTTCAACATGAAAATACCATCTGCAGATCCAGTCACCAGGACGTGTGATTATCTCCTGCATCTGACCAACAGTGATACCACTGAGCATGATCCGCAGCGACTCTTGAAGTAACGGTTGTATACACCGGAAACGATTGCTAAACGGGAGCTGTCGCACACACTTTTGGTCAGTTTTCATTCGGATGAAGTGGTGGAATATAAGATCACTTGTAGCACAAACTCAGCGAACAGCCTCCAATTACGTATCACACCTCCATGACACATCTCACACGTCACCAATGTGCTGCAGCAAGACGTTGCATAAATATCTCCAGTAGGAGTTTGCCAAGAGAATAGTCTGTGATTCCCCACATTTACATTTTGCTCATTGATGCAACTTTATATTTGCTTCGCATGAATATAAAAAGATTCAGTTCAGTCAGAAAATATAAAACGTACGAAAGGGACTCAATATGACCAGAACTCATAATTCGAAATACTCTGTTGAAGTCATTAACACTTGAGCGATAGATCTGCCATTATTTAGATTAGAATTCATATTCTTCTTTTCGCAACAACCCACATACACATTCTACAGTAACTGCAATTACTTGTGATTTATCTAGTATACGTTACAATATTTTATCTAAAAATTGAGAATTATCTGTTTCATTTGTCACTGAGATAACAGCAATCAACGTAATGTATACAAAATGCTACAACCAATCCTGCACAAATTTATATGTAATGTTATCATAAATATTCGTCATTGTTTGTTTTCAACGAAGGGGCACCTGATTTATGTTGAGCACAGTGCAGTTGATTTGTAAATAATTGTTGGTATCGACATCTGCTTATAGACAGGTACTCTTAATCAATATGATATGTCCAACTAAAATATGTTTTAGCTTCCATAACTCTTGTTGGGATCTGTATGAGGCACTATGTAGATCTTTACAGTTTTTAGCATTCGTAGACGAGTCTGATGCTACTGGGGTTTCGTTTCTTAGTTAGGTACAAAGTGATTCTGTGTCTGTTGGGTTTTTCTACTTATTACCGAGTTTGGTAGTAAGTCATGCCAACGCAAGACTACAGAATCAGATTGCATTATTTTTCATCCTAACATGTTGCTGACCCATCAGATATCAAACCACGAATTTAATTACAACATGTTCTGTGCCACGTTTAACTATAATATATATAGTTTGTTTGTTATATAGAGTGGTTTATTGATCCATCTCATCTGTCACACGCATGTCTAAAAATAAAATCGTTTGACTTCAAAATCGAGCATGTCATTTAAATACTACCAATTAAACAGCTGAATGAATTATCCAAGAATAATACATACACCTGAATACAGCTACAGTTTTAGGCATGGAAATAAATCACACCAAAATATCTACTAGATCAGTCTCGAAAGCGAACTCCTTTCTAACATTATATTCGACTGCATGTATTAACTTATCTCAAACAAATTAATGGTGATACAAATATTCCCTGGACAATGTTTTCAACATTATTTTTAGGTCCCTTTCAGTGTATTTCCAGTATCAAATATCAAATTTTCGATCCTTTCCTGAAGCTTGGACGAAGCTTGCTGTGGCCTTTGTGTTACATACATCTTCAGTATGATGCTTTTGTATATAAACTAGACTCTTTCCTAAGTTAATCGTGGCTGTTTCATTACTATCATTTCTATACGTTATTGGACTGTCTCTTCCCATTCACCTTGCTCTTTGTGAGATGAAACTTCTCATTCATTTAACTTCAGGTCTTATTTTAGTATTATTTTAACAGGAAGAGACTACGAAGTTAATGGGAAAAACTTAAGCACCGAGTTGCTCACAGGAAACTGAGACAGAAATGTTAACAACACTTGACCAAAAACACACTTTTTAAATTTTATTTTACGTTATCAGAGGTTGAGTTGTTGATGACATCGTTACATTGGTAATCAGTATGAAGAGACTCTTTATCAATATATTATCGACATTTGAAAAATGTTTAGAGTTTTTTTTTCTCGGCATTTGCAAAACTTTTCAACTCTTTTTAGGTGTTCTAGAAAGGAATATTTCAGGCTGATGTAGACTTGATGACGTTGAACATAAATTAAATGAACAGGCAATTTTAAACTGGTAATTCGCAATGGTACAAGCTTTGTGAATATTAAGTGAAAACACGTGGAGTTTGCGGACTTAACCTGACAGTTTCTCTGTGTCGGACACTTCTTGCAAGTACAGATTTACAGTTGCTTCTATAAAGAGGCGACAGCGCTCTTAGCCAGTGCATGCATGCTCACAGGGTGACCACCACGGTGCCGGATCGGAGCACTACCTGCGCGCCATCGACGGCGGCGATTCGTACGACCACGGCGGCGAGCACTACGAGTCCCTCGGCGGCGACTACGGCGGCGGCCACTCGGCCCACTACAGCAGCGGCGGCGGCAGCGAGGGTCACTACGGCGGCGCCGGTCACTACGAGTCCGGCGGCGACGGCGACGGTGGCCACCACTACAGCGAGCACTACTACTCCAGCGGTGACGACGGCGGTCACTACACAGGCGGAGAAGGCGGCCACTACTGAGCGTCGCTAGCGATCCGCGACACCTCACGCCACCTACCGCCGTCTACCGGCGCCACGCAGTACTACTCCACGCCGAGTGTTTCTCTAGATAGCCTCGTGGGGCAGTGGACTTTCCTGTAACTTGTACAGCAAGCAACTCTCTAGGAAAGCACTTTTAAAATACGGTTCAAACGAGAATCAACGGCTATTGTCACAGCATGCTAGTTGTGATGCAGTAAAACACTCTAAGCTCTTAGAGACGCTGTTCACCAAGTTTACTAACAAATTCGGACTTGTTCAGCTGCAGCAATTTTTAAAGCTAACTACACGCGCTACTACAGAACCAGAATGTGGCATACGATCTCAGCTTAAGAAAACAACACAAAATCCACCACATCTTCCTCTCTGTTTGGACAATTAAGCTCCATATTAAATTTATCCCAAACATTCTATTCTCCTCCTTTTGGAAGTCTAGTTTCAGAATGGCGTATTCTCTTCGTGGTCTACAGTCCCGTTCTGATATTTATGTAAGTGAATTTGCATAACACCAAAGCTTGGATCTCGTCCAAATCCCTCCGAATGGTGGCAGCTGACTACATCTTCTCGTTATTTATCTTGTGCTCTAGTCCCTGATTTACACAAACTCAACGAATTAATGCGTTTCATCGAAAATGTTACACCAGAGTGGCCCCACAAAGCTAGCTTCACTTCTTGCAGTACTGAAGTAACTTTCAAATTTAGTTGACGTTTCTGGAGTAGTATTTAAGTACTGTCTCTAACAATAATGTTGTTTGTTATTAAATTGTTATCTGTTACTAATAAACTTTAAAAATAAGATCATGGTGTCTACATTCATTTACTCTCTCAAAGTTTACAGTATTACAAATAGTGACGATAGAAAGGCAACAGTAAATTAGGCACACATTACCGCATTTTACACACGCTTGAGCGTTTGGCTATTAAAAACTTCAAAAACGGAGAAGTAGCTAAATATCACGAAAAAACTATTTTGGAATTCTATACCAAGCATTTCTGTTGCACACGTAATTGATTTTATAAATTAACAACAGATTAATGGGTAGGTACTGTCATAATGTTCAAAAATGCAGTTCTCACTTTGGCTGACGTACCACTTATTAGTTACAAAACATCGGTTATAGATCACAGAGACGGTGTCTTTGGTGACAGCAATCTACAATGGAGGAAAAGTTATTAATTTTACAATGCATAAAACAAGTAAACCAAACTGAATGTATAAACGTTCCCTCAATAAACATCCCCCTTCCTTGCTCTCGCTCTTTTATATAAGACCAGTCTGTAGTCGTTTTAGAGAAGCTGAATTTAGTAACCTTCAGAAAATTTTCGTTTAGATTCTCCGTGATTTTCCTACGCAACTCCTAGTTACGGGTTTAAGCAAACAGCTCACAGTTGATTTCTGCCCATACCCAAGTTCAACCAAGTTCCTGCACAGGCTAATAACGGATCTCATTTGTTAGAATACAATATTTACCCTGTTACGTAAGAAAAAATAAATGCATCTCCATCATAGTAACAGGGAAGTATTACCCTAATAACATCTCACATAACGGAAGGAATATGTCTTACGTAACGACATAAATCCGACCACATACTTCCCGTGATGTCAAATGGAGCAGTGTTGCAAGAGGCCGCGCATGAACTGGCGAAATTTGTCATCGGTGTCGGCTGTACTTCCCGGGAGCCACAACGCTCATCACTTATTCAGGTACGTAATTTGAATTTTAAGACTACGCAACAGATGATAAAGGAAGAAGCCGTCGCAAATGGCAAAATCAAAGATGTCGGTGGCAAGCATTATCCAACTGTAGTTATAGTTGTTGTTACGGTTTTCAGTCCGAAGACTTGGATTGACGCAGCTCTCCGTGTTAGTCCTTTCTGTGCGAGCCACTTCATCTACGAATGACAACTGCAACCTACATTCTTCGGATTCTGCTTACTAAATTCATGTTTTGGTCTCCCTCTATGATTTTTCCCCCTACTCTTCCCTTCAATACTAGACTCGTGATCCGTTGATGTCTCAGAATGTGTCGTGTCAACCGACCCCTTATTTTGGTCAAAGTTCTGTCACAAATTTTTGTCCCCAGTTATGTTCAGTACCTCTACATTAGTTACGTGATCGATCTATTTAATCCTCAACATTCGTCTGTAACATGTTTCGAAAGCTGCTATTCTCTTCTTGTCTCAACTGTTTTTCGTCCACGCATTCTACACTCCAGACACATAACTTCCGAAAAGTCTACCTAACGCTTAAATCTACATTCGATGATAAGAAATTTCTTTTCTTCAGAAATGCTTTTCTTAGCATTGTCAGTCTATGTCTGTATCTTCTCTGCTTCGGCCATCACCAGTAATTTTCTGGCCCACATAACAGATCTCATCTACCACTTTAAAAGTCTCCTTCACTAATCTAATTCTCTTAGCATCACCTCGTTTAATTTAACTACCTTCAATTATCCGTATTTTGTTTTCGTTGATGATAGCCTCCTTTTAAAACACTGTCCATTACGTTGTACTGCTATTTCCAGCCCTTCGCTGTCTCCGGAAGAATGAAATGTCATTGGCAAACCTTAATGTTTTTAGTTCTTCTCCCTTAATTTTAAATCCTGCTCCATTTTTTTCTTTGGTTTCCTGTACTGCTTGTTCTCTGTACATATTGAACTACTTCGAGGATCGGCCACAACACTGTCTCACTCTCTTCTCAACCCCTCTTTCCTTTTCATGACCTTCGGCTTTTATAACTGCCGTCTGGTACCTGTACAAGTTTTAAATAGCTTTTCGCTCCCTGAATTTTACTCCTGCTGTCTTCAGAGTGAATATTGTCAAATTCTTTCTCTAAGTCTACAACTGCTATGAACGTACGTTTCTCTTTCCTTACCCTATCTTCAAAGATAAGTTCTAGCGTCAGTATTTCCTCGGGTGTTCCTACATTTCTCCGGAATCCAAACTGATCTTTCCGAGAGTCGGCCTCAACCAGTTTTTCCATTCTTCTGTAAAGAATTCGTGCTAGTATTTTGCATTCATGACTTATTAAATGAACAGTTCGGTAATTTTCACACCTGGGAGCAACTGTGTACTTTGGAATTTCAATTACTACATTCTTAATGGCGTCTAATGGTAATTCGGCTGTTGCATATACCTTGCACACCAAATGGAAGTGATTTGTCATGGCTGGCTCTCCCTAGGCTGTCAGTAGCTCTGAAGGAATTCTTCTACCCTGGGGTCCCGTTTCGACTTAGATCTTTCAGAGCTCTGTCACATTCTTCTCGTCGTATCATACCTCTCATTTTCTCTTTATACACGTCCACTTCTCTTTCTATAATATTACCTTCAATTTAATCTTCCTTGTATAGACCCTCTGTATATTCTTCGCCCTTTTGCTTACAATGTTTTTGCATTTGAATTCTTGATATTTAGACAGCTGCTTCTCTTTTCTGGAACTGTCTCTTTAATTTTCCTGTAGGCGGTATCTGTCTTTCCCTAGTGAAACATGCTTCAAATTCTTTACATTCGTCCTCCAGCCATTACTGCTTACCCATTTGGCACTTCCCGTCATACATAAATCGGATTTTAAAACACTTATAAGTTAGCAGCAACGAACGGAAATATCGCTGAAATGTCTGACTCTCAAATCTACTGTCATCTGTAGTACAAAACAACTGCAGTGACCATCCCGTTAGCACTGGACAGACCTGAAATATGAGTTAAAAGTATTCTGTCGGCAGCATAATTACTAAATACTTCGTACAACCAACATGGGCATAGCCAGACAGTAACAAAAACCAAAGACGCAATGTACATTAAATCTTTCGCAAATTGGCGTTATTATTCTTCACAGCCCCGATAAGAATTTTGAAAGCAGTTGAGTAAGGAAACTCTTGCCTCCAAATGCTATTGACTGAGATAATGTAGATTGTTTTACGTGTTTTGAATGCACAATGAATCTCTAGGAAATTCATAAAAATATGTAGCGAACCCCAAAAAGTTAGTTAATGTAAGGATAATTCATTCCAAACTAAGAAAGAGGTGTCGGAACTTTCCTAATGACCGCGTGTGAGCAGGTTCACAAAGACTCATCGAGAAGCTGAGGTAAAATTCAATTGCGAACTACCAAAAATTAATAATGTGCTAGGAATTCAAATGAAATATCAGCCTTAAGGACCCGAAAAACAATTGATACCTAACTTCATCTCTTCAGCTTTTGTTCAGGTTAGCCATCGGAACGAAAGAAGAGCTTACCCTCTCTATGTGCGGTCCCCACCAAGCCAGAGACCAGTGTGACTATGTCAGCTGTTTGCCCTGCGAGCGCCCCTGCGAAATACACTCCTGGAAATGGAAAAAAGAACACATTGACACCGGTGTGTCAGACCCACCATACTTGCTCCGGACACTGCGAGAGGGCTGTGCAAGCAATGATCACACGCACGGCACAGCGGACACACCAGGAACCGCGGTGTTGGCCGTCGAATGGCGCTAGCTGCGCAGCATTTGTGCACCGCCGCCGTCAGTGTCAGCCAGTTTGCCGTGGCATACGGAGCTCCATCGCAGTCTTTAACACTGGTAGCATGCCGCGACAGCGTGGACGTGAACCGTATGTGCAGTTGACGGACTTTGAGCGAGGGCGTATAGTGGGCATGCGGGAGTCCGGGTGGACGTACCGCCGAATTGCTCAACACGTGGGGCGTGAGGTCTCCACAGTACATCGACGTTGTCGCCAGTGGTCGGCGGAAGGTGCACGTGCCCGTCGACCTGGGACCGGACCGCAGCGACGCACGGATGCACGCCAAGACCGTAGGATCCTACGCAGTGCCGTAGGGGACCGCACCGCCACTTCCCAGCAAATTAGGGACACTGTTGCTCCTGGGGTATCGGCGAGGACCATTCGCAACAGTCTCCATGAAGCTGGGCTACGGTCCCGCACACCGTTAAGCCGTCTTCCGCTCACGCCCCAACATCGTGCAGCCCGCCCCCAGTGGTGTCGCGACAGGCGTGAATGGAGGGACGAATGGAGACGTGTCGTCTTCAGCGATGAGAGTCGCTTCTGCCTTGGTGCCAATGATGGTCGTATGCGTGTTTGGCGCCGTGCAAGTGAGCGCCACAATCAGGACTGCATACGACCGAGGCACACAAGGCCAACACCCGGCATCATGGTGTGGGGAGCGATCTCCTACACTGGCCGTACACCACTGGTGATCGTCGAGGGGACACTGAATAGTGCACGGTACATCCAAACCGTCATCGAACCCATCGTTCTACCATTCCTAGACCGGCAAGGGAACTTGCTGTTCCAACAGGACAATGCACGTCCGCATGTATCCCGTGCCACCCAACGTGCTCTAGAAGGTGTAAGTCAACTACCCTGGCCAGCAAGATCTCCGGATCTGTCCCCCATTGAGCATGTTTGGGACTGGATGAAGCGTCGTCTCACGCGGTCTGCACGTCCAGCACGAACGCTGGTCCAACTGAGGCGCCAGGTGGAAATGGCATGGCAAGCCGTTCCACAGGACTACATCCAGCATCTCTACGATCGTCTCCATGGGAGAATAGCAGCCCGCATTGCTGCGAAAGGTGGATATACACTGTACTAGTGCCGACATTGTGCATGTTCTGTTGCCTGTGTCTATGTGCCTGTGGTTCTGTCAGTGTGATCATTTGATGTATCTGACCCCAGGAATGTGTCAATAAAGTTTCCCCTTTCTGGGACAATGAATTCACGGTGTTCTTATTTCAATTTCCAGGAGTGTATATATATACAGGGTGAGTCACCTAACATTACCGCTGGATATATTTCGAAAACATCAAATACTGACGAATCGATTCCACAGACCGAACGTGAAGAGAGGGGCTAGTGTAATTGGTTAATACAAAACATAAAAAAAGGCACGGAAGTATGTTTTTCACACAAACCTACGTTTTTTTTAAATGGAACCCCGTTCGTTATGTTAGCACATCTGAACATACAAACAAATACGTAATCAGTGCCGTTTGTTGCATTGTAAAATCTTAATTACGTCCGGAGATATTGTAACCTAAAGTTGACGCTTGAGTACCACTCCGCCGCTGTTCGATCGTGTGTATCGGAGAGCACCGAATTACGTAAGGATACAAAGGGAACGGTGATGGACCTTAGTTACAGAAGACACTGGAACAGCACATTACGTCCACATGCTAACACCTTTTTATTGGTCTTTTTCACTGACGCACATGTAGATTACCATGAGGGGTGAGGTACACGTACACACGTGGTTTCCGTTTTCAATTACGGAGTGAAATAGAGTGTGTCCCGACATGTCAGGCCAATAGATGTTCAATGTGGTGGCTATCATTTGCTGCACACAATTGCAATATCTGGCGTAATCAGTGTCGTACACGCCGCAGTACATCTGGTGTAATGTCGCCGCAGGCTGCCACAATACGTTGTTTCATATCCTCTGGGGTTGTAGGCACATCACGGTACACATTCTCCTTTAACGTACCCCACAGCAAGAAGTCCAGAGGTGTAAAATCACGATAACGGGCTGGCCAATTTATGCGTCCTCCACGTCCTATGAAACGCCCGTCGCACATCCTGTCAAGGGTCAGCCTAGTGTTAATTGCGGAATGTGCAGGTGCACCATCATGCTGATACCACATACGTCGACGCGTTTCCAGTGGGACATTTTCGAGCAACGTTGGCAGATCATTCTGTAGAAACGCGATGTATGTGGCAGCTGTTTGGGCCCCTGCAATGAAGTGAGGACCAATGAGGTGGTCGCCAATGATTCCGCACCATACATTTACAGTCCACGGTCGCTGTCGCTCTACCTGTCTGAGCCAGCGAGGATTGTCCACGGACTAGTAATGCATGTTCCGTATATTCACTGCTCCGTGGTTTGTGAAACCCGCTTCATCGGTAAAGATGTAGAACTGCAACGCATTCTCTGTTAATGCCCATTGACAGAATTGCACTCGATGATTAAAGTCATCACCATGTAATTGCTGATGTAGCGACATAGGAAACGGGTGAAAGCGGTGACGATGCAGTATGCGCATGACACTACTTTGACTCAGTCCACCGGCTCTCGCAATGTCCCGTGTACTCATGTGTGGGTTCATGGCAACAGCAGCTAACACACCAATTGCATCCGCTTCTCCTGTGACGGGCCTGTTACGGACCCGTTTGCGTGCTACGACCATACCTGTTGCATACAGTTGGCGGTAGATGTTTTGCAATGAGTGGCACCTTGGATGCTCTCTGTCCGGGTACCGTTCTGCATACACCCTGCAGGCTTCAGCTGCATTTCGTCGACATTCGCCATAGATGAGTATCATCTCCGCCTTTTCAGAGTTCGAATACACCATGGTCACAGTTCCTACAACACTACACTATCACAGACGTCTGGTAACACGGTGTACTACAGTTGGCCTGCGTGCGGAGACGAATGCAGAATAACAATAGCAGCAAGCGCTAGATGCGGACACTGCGACAGCTAGACCAAACCACAACAGTGCACTACAGCCACACTCGTAAACACGGTCGTCATCGTAAACATGTCCCTGCAGATGCTGCTCGCCGACCGTAGCCCGTGTTTGTTACAACACGCAACTGAACGTTGGAGGCTTCAAGCGTCAGCTTTAGGTTACAATATCTCCGGATGTAATTAACACTTTACAATGCAACAAACGGCACTGATTACGTATTTGTTTATATGTTCATATGTGCTAACAAAACTAATGTGGTTCCATTTATAAAAAACGTAGGTTTGTGTTAAAAAACATACTTCCATGCATTTTTTATGGTTTGTATTAACCAATTACACTAGCCCCTCTCCTCACGTTCGGTCTGTGGAATCGGTTCGTCAGTATAACTGACGATGCCTAAGCGGAGCACGTGACCTGTTGCTCCGTACGAACCTAAGAGGAGACCATCCGAGTGATTCCCTCTGCCCAGAGAAACTCGAACTGACAGACCAAAGATGAAAACGAATACCCTACAAAATGTCAGGACTTTCAAAAATCGCTGAAACATCACCTGTGCAAAGTATGTCTCTAGTTACCCAGAAGTTGATGTGATTTAGTGCTGCTACTTGCTTGTCGTTACAATTATTTCTGTTGGTCTTTCTTATTCACTTATTCACATGTAATCAATGTGACAGTTAACATATAATTAAACAACTCAGCCAGATAATTATATATTCATTTAATCCTAATAAGTCTATGAACCCTCTTGTGTGGAAAAGTTGCCATAAAACAATAAATTGCTCTGCCAAAATGGTTAAAATTCCAGTTTATGAAGCAGTCATGTATTTAATGGTAGCAACTAAGTTCGTGCTAGGAATGAGTTTCAAGGTTGGAGTATTCACTCGATACATCTTGAATTGACACACAACGTATAAGTGCAGCTGAGAAATCAATTGAAAATCCAGCAAAGACTACAAGACAGAAAAGAAGAGGCCAGAAGAGAAGCCTTGAAGAAAAAGAGGACACTTTGTACAGTTCTGGAGCGTTTAATGCAGGGAATGGGAAGGAGAAAATGTTCACCTTTAAAGGGTATTTTCTCACAATATCATTTTCATTATTCAGGTAGTTTTCTCATACACTAGAAAAGATGGAGGCATAATTTTGGGCATTACCTTTGCAGTATGTATACAAACTTACTCACGGGGGTAAATTTTAATACAAAGCTACAGAGTATAGAACTTCATTTAGATTTTTCAGTGAAAAGAAACATAAATATTCATTAAATAACCGTGTATTAAAATGCTTATATGGATTTGTTTATGTTAATTCTGAGGTTATATTGTAATATTTACAAGACAATTTTTTGGAAAAGATCTGAGGAAGTGGTGCCTTTGTGAATCATAGTGTAATAAAACTTAAAACGTAAAACAAAGAACAGCATAACACAAAATAAAACCATGGAAGCTGAAATTTCAACAGAAGAGGAGAGAAAGGAATTAGCTAACTCGTTGTTTCAGTGTGGAGATTTTTCCCAGAAACTGGATATAATAAAGAGGTATAAGCACGATATGGAAGTGGTCCCCCACTTCATAGCTTCAGCGTGGAGATGTCTTTCCACAGAAACTGGGTATAATAAAAGGGTATAAGTATGATATGGAAGTGATCCCCTACCAGACTTACCATCACCACACGCATTCCGTTCCGTGGACTCGAAGGGGAAACGGACTCGAAGGGAAATCGTTAGAAGAGAAAAACAGATGTTGCACTGGGCATTTCGGGAATTTATACTAGGAGGAATATTGATTACTGTTCGAAACCAAACAATGCGTGATTAGTAATTTACTTCACTGTGTACATCTACTTATTTTTATTGTTTATGTTATGCTAAGTCTACGTTGATTAATATATATTGGCATGACGTGAATAACTGTATTTTTTATGTGTGGCTAAAATAAGTTTAGCAAACGACGAGATTGTTATTTTGTGGAAACAGACTCTTTGTAAATGAGTAACAACGCCTGATTGGTAAATAGCTATCCTACTATTTATTAAGGAAAAACATTTGTTTTAATTGCACTGGACATCAGACAAATATAGAGAGTAAAATAGAACTGAATTGTATTGGAAAACACGTAATGTCAGGAACTGTCGAGTAACTGATAATTAGTAATTAAAAAAGATGTCATTCATGTGAGAAGCAAAACAATACCAATGACATGCAGGTCAAGTAGAGGCTATGAAACAATGAAATAACGGTGTGACCTAAGGTAACGTCTTGCCTGTTTACTCAATCTAAATACGTAATATCACAAGACGAATACTTTTAGTACAAAGCCATGGTGAGGCCAAGGCAAAATTATTTTTTAAACTTGCTATGCTACTTGAACTACGTTTCATGATATTTTACGTAGTCTGTACCTCAAGAAAGTGTTCGCCGTTACCTGTATGGAATAAAAGACACCATTATAAATATATGTTTACATGAAAATACATGTTATTACTAAATGCACAATAACAGTTAATTCAATTGTCACCATTATGGATTGTAACTTAGTACCTTTGCCCTCTCTCCGATAAATCATCCACGTTTCCAACCTCTAAATAGCGTCTGACCTACTTCACGGCGAATGCCTTTGACTTTCTAAGAATTTTAGCAGCAGCTCCATGTGAATATTTTGGTCTCTTTGGGTGATTTACATGGAACACTGCCTTGTGACGCTTCAGATATTTGGAACTCAGTTTAAATTGCAAGCGACAAAACAAAACATTCAACTCTCGCACTGTTTATCTATACGCTATGCAAAAGCGGACTGATTACAGATTCGAGACCACTATCAGAGATGTCACTGCGGACGTTACATTTAATGTTATGGCGTACACTTTCTTGTGGAGCTGACTGAATATGGTTGGAGAATTACTTTGATCCTTCAGAATAATAGATTAACTAATCATTTATTTGTGACTAACACTAGACATAATGTCGGACTTTGTATTAAACAAGAGATACTGCATTATAATGTCAGGATGGTTTTTTTTTCTCATCTTCACGCCATTTCGTGCACACCGCCGTCGCGTGTGTGATTTTGTTTGCCTTTTATTTTCCTCTTTTATTCTGTGCGTGGTTAGACATGAGGATGTTTCTAACTTGCGAAGGTAGAACAATGGTAACCTAGGATCACCACACTATCACAATGAGTATAAAAGTAATTTTGTTTATAACTACGAGGCAACTGACGAGTAAGAAACCCAAAACTGCGGCCATGTAGCTGGTAAATAGGATACCTGTGAGCATAAAACCGATCCTGTAAATACTTTAAATGTAATTTAACTTCTGTATTATAAGGGAAGTACACTGCGCAACGGTATCAAGGGCCCACTTCGCTGAAAATTCATAAATGCGTTCCTTGTGACGCAATTCTTTGAAATTTGGCTCAAGGAGGTCTACAACTTACCTCTTTAATGGCGAAATGTGGAACCCTGCAATTGCATCCACAGGCTCCACGACACATAATACACAAATGTGTTGACACATGCGGAAAAAGGGCCAAAGCTAAGAAGTTCATTTAGCACAGTGACACTAAATTTCGCCAACATTGAGCCCAACGCCACGGTGCAAGTGTCACACGAGCGGAACGTTGTCATAGCTCGTGAGCCGTGGCGCGGCTGGCGCCAGTGTTCTAGCACTTAGAATGGCATCGCTGCCATCGATTATAGGGTTATTATCTTTGCCATCCGCGATTCAGGCCGGTGGTCGGGTGGTTAACGGGGGAGAAAAGAGACAGCGGAGTGGAGATTGGCAGGGTCGGAGGTGGATTGTTGACGTTTACCGTGAGGCCTGTGGTACGACGCCTGTGTGCTATGGGCAGGGTCAGCGAGAGATCCCGGCAGTGACTTGATGGGACCTCGGGTTTGGTATCGCGGTGGTGCACTGTTGTGCTTTGGGGCTTTTCTGCTGCGAGGGCATGTATAGGTTCCAGTTACTGGCCACTGAAATTGAGATGTGTCTATGGCGTGATGGAGGAAATGTGTGATGCTCGCCGCTGTTGCATGTGAAAACGCTTCGTCTGCCTTGTGTCTGTGCAGGAATTTATGTGAAGTAAATAGCTGATACCACGGCGACGTCTTGCTCTCACCCGTTGTTGAATATATTTCGGAATTACTGAATGGTGAAGATATCCCACGTGTAAAGCAAATGAAGCCATTTTCGCCATACTGAGGTATTGCTTTATTCTGCTTAAATCTGTGTCAGTTATATGTGCATTTACATGCCCTTCTTTAGTTGCAGAAGTTATAGAAGTGTGTAAACAGAGAGTTATGCGGAAAGGGAAGTAAAGTTGAAACCCTTCCAGTAAGTGAATAAACTCGAACTATGTATTATTAAAGGTGCCTTTCGATACCAGCAGCTACCTTGGGTAATTAGTGTTATTCGGATGTTGTACTATAAGTAATTATTATACACAAAATTGGTTATTCTGATTATACTAAATTGGAGATGTAAGGTCGGTTGTGTGCAGCTGTAAATTACTATTGTCTCCTCTGTGTGGCAGCCGAGCATTGTCAGTGGCTTCAATCATTATTCCTGTCATATTACGCGTTTTGTATTCGCGGGTTTGCTTAAGCTGGCACTGTTAAGTTGAGTTGTAAGACCTATAAACAGGCAAATCAAACCGAGTACCCTATGAGTTAAAGACGATATTTTATTACGTGGTACCTTGGTTTGTTATAGGTTAGAAGTGTTTTACGTGTTATTAACATTCTGCTGTTTGCTTTGTCTAAAGAGGAGCCAGTTATGTGAAGTAGTCGTTTATATTTTATTAGTGTGTTACACGTTGTGCCTTTTCATGATAATTGTTCTTAAGAAGCTACAAATGACTCTGTGTATGTTGCAGGTAGCTGAAAATGACGTGTTCACGGGGGTCGTGTCCTGCCGGGATTGATAGTGGCCCTTTTTACTACGGCACATCCGGCTATCCTCCTTCAGTACATTTGTCTCGCTTATATCTTTACTACGTTTGTCGAGTGGAATTAGGGCTTACTGTAATCACCTTATATGTTAAAGTTAAGTATCTCCCCTGTCAGGGCGCGAGCCTTCGTGGATACAGTCGTATTTTCATCTCTAAAGATTGATAGTGTTAATCATTTGTTCTCGTTACATGTATGATTATTTATCTTGTTATATCTAATGTCAGTAAAATTTAAGTGTTAGCGAGGTCCGAAATGGGACGTTGTATTCTCCTCTTGTGGAAACAAATTTAAGTGATTTTATTCCTTTTTTAAGTAGCTTTTAGGTGCGTACGTTTTGCCTCCATGTTTGGTATTTTTATGGCTTCCACGTTAATTAAAATTACAATAAAGGTAAATTTGGAAATGGAGGGTTTCGTGTACTTATTAGTTGCTAAGAGGAGCCTAAGTAAAGTGTAGGAACCCTACCAGCTCCCTTTCAGCCACATTTCACCCCTTGTTTTGATGCCGCTAAGATGGACATCAGAACAGCGACGCCCAGCATTGAAATCACTAGCCGTATGGTCTAAGGTGCCTTGCCACGGTCCTCACGACTACCCCCGTCGGAGGTTCGTGTCCTCCCTCGGGAATGGGTGTGTGTGTTGTCCTTTGCAGAAGTTAGTTTAAGTTAGTTTAAGTAGTGTGTAAGCCTAGGAACCGATGACTTTACCAGTTTGGTCTCATAGGAACTTACCACAAATTTCCAAATCTACTGGAATCATGCGGTGTCCTTTTTTGTGGTCGAGGAAAACGTATCAGGCACCACCGCTCAGAATAGGAATGAAAAGGCTTCAGGGGATGGTACACAGGGCGCCAATGAAACGACCTCCTACCTTGGGACCTTGATAAGAACACAATTCGAGGTCCAAGCAATTTTCTCAGTGTGATGAGCAAAAGGAAGACGCTCTTGACAAATTTTGACACTGCTGACACCTCTGACGTTTGAGCACTTATCCCTGGACATTTTGGGGCTGCATCCCCATTGAAAGCGATCGCACAGCTTTGTGCTGCAGTCCAAAGTGGGGAGATCACATTCAATAGCTTTGAAGCCGATAAGAAGGATTGAGTCGCTAAGGGTTGTCAAGTACCGAAGACTTCCGGCATAAGAAGTCAACCCTCATTCTGCCAACGGCATTGTCAAACATGGCGGAGGAGCGGACAGACGTTCAGGGCACTCTATTGTCCTACTGATGGGAAACTCTCCCTAAAGGCGGAAGAATCAGCAATCATCAACGGCATGAGGATGCAGAAGGCAATGGAGACCACGGCAATAAAGGCACGTAACGTGTATCCACAGGACATTTGGCCTGTAATTGAAGAAGTGTCATGATGATCTCTCCACTGGCAAAAGATTCCGGAATGTCCCCCATTAGGATGTCCGGGAGGGGCCTGCCAAGGGGAAGGCTACCATGGGAAAAAGATTGAACAATCAATGTAAGGCTAACGTTCTACGATTCGGGGCGTGGAATGTCAGAAGCTTGAACGTGGTAGAGAAACTAGAAAATCTGAAAAGGCAAATGCAAAGGCTCAATCTAGAATGTCAGTAAAGTGAAGTGGAAAGAATACAAGGATCTCGGGTCACATGAGTATACGATAATATCAATGGTGTAACGGGAGTAGGATACGTCATGAATTGGTAGGTAGGGCAGAAAGTGTGTTACTGTGAACCGTTCAGTGATAGCGTTGTTCTGATCAGAATCGACACAAACCAACACCGTAAACGATGGTTCAGGTATAAATGCTGACGTCGCAAGCTGCAGATGAAGAGATAGATAATGTGTATGAGGATATTGAAAGGGCAATACAGTACGTAAAGGGATATGAAAATCTAATAGTCATGGGTGACTGGAACGCAGTTCTGGGAGACGGAGTAGACGAAAAGGTTACAGGAGAATATGGGCTTGGTACAAGTAGTGAGAAAGGAGAAAGACTAATTGAGTTCTGTAACAAGTTTCAGTAAGTAATAGCGAATACTCTGTTCAAGCATCACAACAGGAGGAGGTATACTTGGAAAAGTCCGGGTGATATGGGAAGATTTCAGTTAGATAACATCAAGGTCAGACAGAGATTCCGAAATCAGATACTGGACTGTAAGGCGTACCCATGAGCAGACATAGACTCAGATAACAATAAAGTAGTGATGAAGAGTAGGCTGAAGTTTAAGACATCAGTCAGGAAGAATCAATACGCAAAGAAGTGGGATACAGAAGTACTAAGGAATGACTATATAAGATTGAAGTTCTTTAAGGCTATAGATGCTATAAAAAGGAATAGATCAGTAGGCAGTAGGGATGAAGAGGAATGGACATCTCTAAAAAGGGCCACAACAGAAATAGGGAAGGAAAACATAGGTACAAAGAAGGTAACTGCGAAGAAACCATAGGTAACAGAAGAAATACTTCAATTGATCGATGAAAGGAAGAAGTACAAAAATGTTCCAGGGAACTCTGGAATACAGAAATACAAGTCGCTGAGGAATGAAACAGATAGGTAGTACAGGGAAGCTAAGATGAAAGAAAGATGTGAAGACATCGAAAGAGAAATGATCGTCGGAAGGACAGACTCAGCATACAGGAAAGTCAAAACAACCTTCGGTGACATTAAAAGCAAGGGTAATAACGTTAAGAGTGCAACAGGAACTCCACTGTTAAATGCAGAGGAGGGAAAGGAGAGGTGGAATGAATACATTGCAAGACTCTATGAAGGGAAAGATTTGTCCAATGTTATAGAAGAAGAAACAGGAGTTGATTTAGAAGAGATGGGTGATCCAGTATTAGAATCAGAATTTAGAAGAACTCTGGAGGACTTAACATCAAATAAGGCAGAATGGACACACAATATTCCACCAGAATTTTTAAAATAATTGCGGGAAGTGGCAACAAAACGACTATTCACGTTGGTGTGTAGAATATACTTTATGTGATGAAAAGTATCCGGACACCTGGCTGTAAATGACTTACAAGTTCGTGGCGCCCTCCATCGGTAATCCTGGAATTAAATATGCTGCACAGCTTCCACAATCGCAGGCATACACTGAATCAGGTGCTGGAAGCTGTCTTGGGGAATGGCAGCCCATTCTTCATGGAGTGCTTCACTGACGAGGGGTATCGATGTCGGTCGTCGAGGCCTGCCACGAAGTCAGCGTTCCAAACATTTCAAAGGTGTTCTACAGGATTAAGGTCTGGACTCTGTGCAGGCCAATACATTGCCGGGATGTTGTCGCGTAACCATTCCGCCACAGGCTGTGCATTATGAATAGTTGCTCGATCGTGTTGAAAGAAACGATCGCTATCCCTGAATTGCTCTTCAACAGTGGGAAGCAAAAAGGTGCTTAAAACATCAATGTAGACCTGTGATGTGGTGTGTTGTTGTTGTTGTGGTCTTCAGCCCAGAAGCTGGTTTGATGCAGTTATCCAAGCTACTCTATCCTGTGCAAGATTCTTCATCTCCCAGTACCTACTGCAACCTACATCCTTCTGAATCTGCTTAGTGTCTTCATCTCTTGGTCTCCCTCTACGATTTTCAACCTCCACGCTGCCCTCCAGTAGTATATTGGTGATTCCTTGATGCCTCAGAATATGCCCTACCAACCGATCCCTTCTTCTAGTCAAGTTGTGTCACAAATTTCTCTTCTCTCCTATTCTATTCAATACGTTCTCATTAGTTATGCGATCTAACCACCTAATCTTCAGCATTCTTCTGTAGCACCACATTTCTAAAGATTCTATTCTCTTCTTGTCTAAACTACTTATCGTCCATGTTTCACTTCAATACATGGCTACACTCCATACAAATACTTTCGGAAACGACTTCCTGACACTTAAATCTGTACTCGATGTTAACAAATTTCTCTTCTTCAGAAACGATTTGATTGCCATTGCCAGTCTACATTTATATCATCTCTACTTCGACCATCATCAGTTATTTTGCTCCCCAAATAGCAAAACTCATATACCACTTTAAGCGTCTCATTTTGTAATCTAATTCCCGCAGCATCACCAGATTTAATTCGTCTACATTCTACTATTCTCGTTTTGCTTTTGTTGATGTTCATCTTATATCCTCCTTTCAAGGCACTGTCCATTCCGTTGGAGCTGTGGTAGCGCCACGCAAAACAGCTAGGGGTACAAGCCCCCTTCATACAAAAGAAGACCACACCATAACACCACCGCCTCCGAATTTTACTGTAGGTACTACACGTACTGGCAGATGACGTTCAACGGGCATTCTCCACACGCACACCATGCCATCGCATTGCCATATTGTGTACCATCATTCGTCACTCCACACAACGTTTTTCTACTGTTCAATCGTTCAATGTTTACGCTCCTTACACCAAGCGAGGCGTCGTTTGGCATTTACCGGCGTGATGTGTGGATTATGAGCAGCCGCTCGACCATGAAATTCAAGTTTTCTCACCTTCCGCATAAATGTTATGGTATTTGCAGTGGAGCCTAATGCAGTTTGGAATTCCTGTGTTATGGTCTGGATAGATGTCTGCCTATTACGCATTACGATCCTCTTTAAATGTCAGCGGTCCCTGTCAGTCAACAGACGATGTCAGCCTGTACGCTTTTGTACCGTACGTGTCCCTTCACGTTTCCACCTCACTATGACATCGGAAACAGCGGACCTACGGACTTTTAGGAGTGTGGAAATCTCGCGTACAGACGTATGACACAAGTGACATCCAATCACCTAACCACGTTCTAAGTCCGTGGGTTCCACGGAGCGCCCCATTCTTCTCTCTCACGATATCTAATAACTACGAGGTCGCTGATAAGGAGTACCTGGCAGAAGGTGACAGCACAATGCACCTAGTATGAAAAACATATGTTTTTTGGGGGGTCAGAATACTTTTGAACACATAGTGTATGAGTCTGGCGCCATGCCGTCTTTCAGAAAAGCGTCATGTACACTATTGCCAAGACGTCAATAGCTGACAAGTGCATGAATTACCGCACTGGGGTCAGGGATTTTCTCGGCCTCGTGATGGCTGGGTGTTGTGTGCTGTCCTTAGGTTAGTTAGGTTCAAGTAGTTCTAAGGTTTAGGGGACTGATGACCATAGATGTTAAGTCCCATAGTGCTCAGAGCCATTTGAACCAATTGAATTACTGCATAATGAACTTAACAGCTCATGAATCCAAGTTGCTTACAAGAATAATATACAGACGAATGGAAAAGAAACTTGAGAATGTGCAAGTTGACGATCTGTAGGCTTTAGGAAAGCTAAAAGGTACGAGGGAGCCAATTCTGAAGTTGCGGTTAATAATGGAAGCAAGACTAAAGAAAGAGCAAGACACGTTCATAGGATTTGTGAACCTGGAAAAAGCTCTCGACAATGTAAAATGGTGCAAGATGTTCCAAATTCTTAGAAAATTAGGGTAAGCTATAGGAAGCGTCGGTTCATATATAATATGTACAACAGTCAAGAGGGAATAATAAGAGTGAACGACCAAGAACGAAGTGTTCATATTAAAAAGGGTGTAATACAAGGATGTAGCCTTTCGCTCCTACTGTTCCAACTGTACAACGAGGAAACAATAATGGAAATAAAAGAAAGGTTCAGGAATGGAATTAAAATTGAAGGTGAAAGGATATCAGTGTTACGACATTGCTATTCTCAGTGAAAGTGAAGAAGAATTACATGTCTGCTGAACGGAATGAACAGTCTAATGGGTACAGAATATGAATTGAGAGTAAATCGAAGAAGTAGTAGAAATGAGAACAGCGAGAAAGTTAACATCAGGACCTAGGCAGTAGAATAACCAATGACGGACGGAGCAAGGAGGACATTAAAAAGGAGACTAGCAGTGACATAAAGGGCAGTCCTGGCCAAGATAATTCAACTAATTTCAAATATCGGCCTTAAATTAAGGAAGAATATTTCTGAAAATGTACGTCTAGACGACAGCATTGTATGGTTGTGAAATATTGAACATGGAAAAACCGAAACAGAAGAGAATCGAAGCACTGGGGTTGTGGTGCGACCAGCGAATGTTGAAAATGAGGTGGACTGATAAGGTAAAGAATGAGGAGGCTTTGTGCAGAATCGGAGAGGAAAGGAACGTGTGGAAAACACTGAGAAAGAGAAGGGACAGGATGATAGGACGCCTGTTAATACATGAGGGAATGACCTCCGTGGTACCAGAGGGAGCTGTAGAGGGCAAAAACTGTAGAGGTAGACAGAGAGAGGAATACATGTAGCAAATAACTGAGGACGTAGGTTGCAAGTGCTACTCTTAAATGAACGGTTTAGCACAGGAGAGGAATTCGTTTCGGACCGCATCAAACCAGTGAGAAGACTGATGACAAAATAAATACATAAAAAAAGAGAAAGCGGTACTTCCTTTTGCTCATCGCTCTGCGCGGAGAAATGTATGAGAATCAAAGTCCTAAAGCTAGGAGTTGTTTCACTGACGCCCTGAAGCCTTTTCGTTTCGATTCTGAACAGTTGTTTGTCTGTTTTTCTCAGCCAACCATAAGGAAACAGCATGGTTTGAACACTGCGCGTCGCAGGTTGTACCCCCATTGCAGATGTGTTAAAGGAAAGGGCGAAATGTAGGTAAGAAGAGCTGAGACGAAATTTCTGTCGTGTGCCATTTCCGCCGTAGCGGTGGGCAGGATTGTTGTGAAATTTGGTGCCAGTAATTAATCCACTTTAGACGTCACATGAACTTCTGTGGTCTGGCCTTTTTTCCACATGTGTCGACACCTTCCTGTTTGATGAGTTGTCGAGTCTGAGGGTGCCGTCGCAGGGAACCAATCTCATTCGCCATTTCAGAGGAAGGTTGTAGGCACCATTGAGCCAAATTTCAAACTTACCCATTGTAATGGGAGGAAACTATGGTGTTCAAAAGAAAGTGATCCTTTAATTCTGTTGTGCACTATATTTCCTATCTGGAGTGCGGTATCGTCCACAGAACGCCGTATGGCACTAAAGTCAGCAGCACATATCGATGCCATAGACGTTAGCGAGAACCTCGCTGCAACCCACAACGACATGTGGGAGACGCTACTGGAGACGACTCCTTCCCTCTTAGCACAGCAGCGCCCTTCCGCAGAAGTTAATATAGTCCCGAACATGCAATAACACAGCCCATTGTGTGACCTGAGCTTCAGCAATCAACATCATCTAGTGCGGAACATGTACTTCTGTTAAAATTGAACGTTTTACTTCAGGAGAACATTTTATGATTGAATGCATCAAGTGATGCTTTCACGGCCAGTAACACTTCTAAATATTCTATGTTTTCCTGTGGCAAATTACTATCTCAAGTAATCCTTTTATTCATTAATGTATTACGGTGAACTAATATTTCACCTGTTATAGTTAGAATGACCCATCTCCCAGAGCTATCAGAGAACCCCCTGTTTTGGCCACATGATTTAAGTTTTGCCCAGTCACAACTCAGAATAACTCCAAGGATTCAAGGGGCAGTGGAATGTTACCTTTAAAGTCAATTAAAATTTTATACTTTCTAAGAAAAGACACGTATTTTGACTGATTGCTTTTCGAAGTTTTAATCTTGAGGAGAAAAGACAAAATCTGCAATAATTTATGAAGGCATGTTAGTGATTACTCAGCGTGAATCTTCTAAATACAATAGACCGTAGTTACGTCTATCGCAGGAAAAGTAAGAAAAATCGCTTTTCTGCTGTTTTCAGACTGCTCGTAGTCAGTTACTCTCTTTTACTCCCATCTGATGTTTTTGGTGCACATCAGTTGTACGAACGACCAAATGCCCATCACATCCTCTCATTGCTTATTCCTTTAAATAAAACTAATGTGTCCCTGATGTCAATCTTCAGTAGATTAGGCAACATTTTTCTTAAGAATTTAAGTAAATTTATTGCTCACACGCCATCAAAAAAGGGTGGTAACCAATTTTCTGACTGGTCTGATATACAATTACTAGAAGAGGGGGCCTTTGAGGTAAAAATGTTTACATGTATGTTATTTATCTCTGTCATGTTGCGCTACAAGGTATGCTAAATGATATTCTGGACCTCTGTCTTCAATGCGGCTATAATTTCGTGTGGCAAACGATTAGATTTATAAAAGGTACCCTCAGGGTGTGTTACACAAGGTGGATACGGCAACCGTACAGAACGTAAACGCTTCGACTATGGAAGAAAAACAAATTTGTCTTGCAGTAAATTCTTTTAAGTGTATTGTAGCCAAGTTTTGGTTTGAAGAATATTACAACCTAATATTGCCAAGGTGGTATTACGTACGACGAACGCGTGAGGAGTGCAGCATGTCACCAATGTAAAGAAGTTCAAACAGTAACCAATATAATCATGGCGTAGAAGAATGTTGATGGAGCCTTTGGTATACTAAGTGAATATGTGTATTCATTCCTTGCTACTCTGTGGATGTAGTTCTCTTCATTTCTGTGATTAGGTAACTGTTTTATAACGGATTGGCATCTCCTGCAGTGTGTGAGAGTTTTCTGTGTGGAGTTTCGGATTTATTTTATTAATATCTGACAAGTGCCGAATATAGCCAGTTCTCTTACGGATTTTCGTTAGGGAAAGAGAGTATATCAAGCTAGACATGAGGACGTTTGGTCGAAGTCTATAGAGAGAAGCCTACTACGTGAGTAGATGTGGATGCAGGAGCAGGATTTACAGCCATTTTTTCTTTTCTTTCTGCCAGACACGCAAGTTGGGCTGCCCTTTTGCGAGAGTGGAGAATTTTTTTGTGATAGATGTTTGAGTTTCTGGACATGGAATTGAGCTGTCTTTCTAAGTAGAAATGAATAGTACGAACTGAACAGCATATGTATCTATGGTAAAGAAAGTTTCTTGAGAAAGGAATGATTATTTCAAGGATATTAGGGAGAATATCATAGAGTGACTACCAGTATGGTGTGTATACTGACCCAAATTGACAGAGCATAAGGGTGTAGTAATGAGGCCAAAAAGAGAGAGAGAATTATGGGGAACGGATGGGATCATCGTCCATATTGGCCAACAATGTTAGAAAGGTATGTCGACATTTTCCCCGTACTTCGTCAGCCAACAATTGCTTAGGGTAATGTATTATCATTTTAACTGGAAGAACTGTGTTTATTCTTACCATGTTTCAGATCTCTAATTCAAGAGAGAGATTTAGAGTGATGGCAGTTGCGTCTCTGACGTTTGAGCGAAATCAGTTGGTGGTGGATTTAGTGAATGCTTCTCACATGTAGACAGCTTGGAGATACTTAGACATAGGACTGATGTCAGACCAGCGCAGAAAGTGAACCGTAATGAGGAAGAGGAAATCTTATAAGGATCTGGATAAAGTATTAGAGTACTAGCTGAACAGATATTTAGTATATACCTGGTGTACATAGCAGTTACACGGTATAGGTGTAAGATAGCCGTGGAGCACGTGCATGGAGAAGTATGACGTAACTGTTCGCAGCAAAACAATTGGTAACTGGAAACGAGCTGCAGTCCACTGCTGTGCAGGCTGGTACCAAACACAAGACACTGGAGAAGTAAATATCTTAAGATGGGAATGTATTTAAGCATGAATAGGAAACAGTTATTTTGTTGAATCTCTGTCCTATCTACTCGACGTGACCTCATTCATCATAGTTTCTGCTGACGATGTAGGTCAGAATTAATGTTGAAATATCGTGCAATCATTATCCACATATTTTTTTTTAAAAAAAAGAGCTAAATCTGGTAACACCAGAAGGTTATAATTAAACTTTCCCTATTTAACACATTGTAAGACGGAAACTAATTACTGTACGAGCTCTAAACTTGGTAGCATTAATGTCAAGGACTTGGTGAAGAGAAATAATGAAGAATCAATTCAAGTGAAACACTTTTCAAGTGCTGCTACGGCACATCACACTATTACATACCGATACCATTGTGGCTTTAGAAGCGACTCAATATTGCACCCACCAGTGTCCAGAACAATCTGAAAGCGCAAGATTACACTCTGCACAGCAGAACGAAGCTTGTCTGTAGGTATGTAGGCTACCTCTCTTGGAACGCTGCGCTTCAGATCAGCACATGTGAGAATGTTACCCTGGTAAACACTGTTTTTCAGGCAGCGCCACAGCCACTAATCACAGAAAGTGAGATCACGTGATCGTGCTGGCCAAGCATTTGGAAACGATCGGCTGATAATTCGATCGTTTTCAAATGTGTTTAGGCGAAGCACGTGACCTTCACGAGCGATGTTCGGGGGGGGGGGGGGGGGGCATCTAATATGAAAACTGCTGACTTCAATGCGTCTCCGTCCTATAGGGCGGGTATGAGATGCTGGCGAAGCATATCACAGTAACGCTGGCCAGTCATACTGTACGTCTGTCCTCCTTGAGTGCCAAGTTGTTCAAAAAAAAAAAAAAAAAAAAAAAAAAAAAAAAAAAAAAAAAAAAAAAAAAAAAAAAAAAAAAAAAGGGGCCAATGATGAACGTAGTCGTGAAGCCACATCATACGGTGACACATGGTGACACACTCACCATCTAGAGAAACATCATATACAGTGAAGTTGAAGATCCCCACACTCGCAATTCGGTGTGTTTACCTCACTCGTCAGGGAAAAATGAGATTCGTCTGCCAATAGGATGGTGTAGGGCCAGCCCTCGTCAACTTCAATCCTTGCGAGAAAGCGGAGAACGAATCAACACGTCGTTGTGCGTCCTATGGTGAAAGCTTCTGTACGATATGGATCTTATGTGGATACCATTTGAGAATGGTTCGAAGGACCTACCGTACATTGGACGCGGGATGTTCATCTGTCGTGACACAGCACGGGCACTGCCTGACTATCGGGAATTGCGCAACAGCGACTTCATGAACCACGTGTGTTGCAACCGGTCGTCGGCCTCTTCCCAGAGCGACGGCCAGTTCTCCAGTTGATTCAAACTTCTTCATCATGTTCGGGACAGTAGGTGCGAAAGAGGACGCTTCTGTAATCCTTTCAGCTGACGATATCCTCGAAGTGCAGCTGCAGCATTACTGTTAAGGTGAGTATGTACGTCCTATACCAACAGTGTTAAATATGCAATATTGATGACCCATTATCTCAGAACCTGTGACAGATAGAGATTTGAAATTTTTGGGATGTATAGTATCACTCCTTTTCTGATTACTGAACCAGAATCAAAATGTACAGAATACCAAGTGGTAACAAAGTGTAAAATTGGAGAAATGTATCTGTAATAGTTCCTGAGATAATGGGTCAAATAATTTTAAAAATGTCATTTCAAACAAATCAAGTTCAAACATTTTATTTGATATTAACTTGCACATGGAGGCATGCCAGCTTCTAGAAACAGCCAGGCCCATAAACAGTATTATCTAGATCCTGTTCTTGACTATCCTGCAAATCTAGAAGCTTCCATCTTTTCCTGCCTCTTGCTTCTTTAGTCATTTCGTCTGCTGCACGCTGGGCTTTTGTGATCCTAAGTCGATCCATTCGCTGAAAGGCTTGCAATGTGTTGCCACCTGGAGTGATACCAAGTTTCTCTAGTACCCCAGTTCTTCCCTTTATACCATCATTAAACGTTACCACAGCATCATAAACACTCAAGCATAGACTTTTCCTTCCTACAAAGACATTGTTTGGTATGCGGGTCCAAATTATCATTACTGAAAGACTCATTCGGGTTTTGTATTCGACCATGGAGACATTTGGAAAGAAGGTCAGGATGAGCTAATTCTCTATATATTGGCTTAATAGCTTCCATCACTGCAGATGGTGTGCTATTTTTGTGCCTAAATTGTTCCTCGCTACCCGCTGCCTGAGCTTTGCGGTACTTGCACCATGAATCAGCACCAGGTGGACAAAGACCATGTATAGGTGTATCATCAGTGGAAGATTTGTGGAAGAATGTAGCCCACACTGCTCGTTTCATCCCTTGTAGGTCATGTGTATTGTTTCTTATTGCCATTCCATAATAAAGCTGGAGTTCATCAATGTTTTTGTTTGTAAGTCTTCCTTTACCATTTAGAGTTTTTCCATCTGATAACTTCTTTTTTCCTTTTGTCTGCTTCAATTTTCGGAGACGTGTTCCTATCCGTTTTTGAACGTGGTCCACACATTCAATCTTAACAATCTGCTTATTACCATAAGGTTGGCTTTCCACTACTGATTTGGAAGCTTTAGAATCGCCATCCCCCAAGTACTCAGTGTAACACACACCTCTTTCCTGTTGTGAACGTCTGAACATAAAAGCAACTGCAGTAGCCTCCATACCCCCACTAGTTCCCTCATAATTGTTAGGTAAGTCTGTTGTGTTATTTAATTCTACTGCTTCTTTAGTAGCAGCTTTCATAGAAGCAACAGCAACAGATTTGACACATTCACCAATTACTTCTGTGTACTTACTTCATCTGGTTGGTGGGTTTGGCAAGTTCAGCGTTACACATAATACTTCAGCTGCAGTCAATCCTTTCCCAATGTACCTCATTCCATACATTAATCTAACATTGCTCTCAAGGAAGTCGTTCTTCCACCTTTCGGAAGTCCTAAATGATGTCGAGAGCCTGCAAACTTCGCACTGAATATCAAGTTTGTTAGCCAGTCTAGTCCTTGCAGATGAGTCCTCAGAGATGCTAATATGCCCACCACAAACCTTAAACCTTACATGACACAGCATCTTGGAAAACTTGTCCTAACACACTCAAATCTAAAAGAACATAACCTAAACTATTTTGATCTTTGCCAATAAATAAATCCTCATGGTCTCCAAGTTTCCTCTTCGAAGCACTAGTAGGCATGTCCTTATCATGGGTCGGTGAAAAATCTATTTCAGGATCAACACTGGATTCAGATTTTGTGATATGCTGATTTCCATGGAAACGTCGCTTCTTAAAACCACCCATTCTTTTCGTCATGTTGAAAAGAGGTGTAAGAGCGTATAATAACACACCAAACCACTATGTTTTCAGTTCAAATCTTATGAAACACGACAACCACAAAGTAAGTAAACAAAATGCGTGTGCTATACCGCCATTTCTGTTTACACAGTGCATCCAACCTCTTAACACGAACATTAACATGATTTCAAGGAATAAATAGCTGAAAACCACAGCATTCTAGTTTGAATAGTTCAAGAGATAGAGATACTTAGGCAAGTCAGTGCAGAACGTCCGGATAATACACAAGCACTATTAACTTTGAAATGATAAAAATTACAGTTACAATTGGAATTTTTCGACAAATAATGCATCAAATTATTCAGGAGAGATCAAATATTAATAAGAGATAATAATCCGAAAATGTCACTTTTGACCAATTCCGCCACACGTACTCCCCTTAATAAAAGAGCATCGCCAATAATGCCCTGCTCCTTTTGTTCAAGCTCACGTTGATACGTCAATATGTGCACTGCGACTGGTCAGGAGTGTGAGACTATAAATCACGATGACTGATCACGGCACCTGGTGGCCATAGTTTGAACTGTACAGTAGCGCTGTGACGCATGGAAATCTTACACCCCATACTCTGGACATTAAAGATAACAAGTTTGGTACTCGTACGTTAATTACTTTCCGTGTTATAAAGTGTTACATAGGGAAAGTTTAATTATAACCACCCGGTATTTCCAGTTGACAGAATACTGTTAAACTCTGTTGTGTGAGATGCATCCTTTCATTCACATTGTGTACATTCCTTTATTTCAAAAATATTTTATATGTAGGCATGGCTGTTTGTAATGTAAAATTTTATCTTACCAAATGCTTTCATATTTGTAAGTCTTGTTAGTACCTTAACGTCTTCAATGTTTTCTTATTTGATAGTGACGAAGAGCCCTCATGCCAGTGTGGTCACTTAGCGTTGTTATTACTGTCTGTTGCAGTTCTGGTTCATGTTGACGAGACTTTATGCTGGAACTGTAGGAACGCCATCTAATTTGATACTAGGTAGCAATGGGTAGCCTAGGGCAACCGCAGTAGTGCGGGACAATGAGAACGTCTAGCCATGTTCGGTGCACCAGTTTCCCTACCCAAAACTGCTCACGGGTTGGGATTGTGGACAGCTGCTCGCAATATACATTTCCTCGCCTCCTCACCGAGCCAAATTGAAATGCGCTACCAGGATAACAGCCACTCAGATATTTTCTGACATCCGACAGTGCGAACCCAGTGTTCGTGTCAGCCCAGCTTCTGACATCACCCACAGTAGCATAAGAGCAATAGTTGTTGTCTCAAGGCTCTGAACAAGCAGCATTGCTGCCCACAAAGTCCGGTTGACCACGAGTGCTACAGTCATGACAGAAACAGAGAGACCTCGAGTTGCTCTCCCAGGAGTAGTGGTCATCAAAGGCATATTGCTTCGTCTGTGAAAGGGTACACACATCAGCAAATTTTAGTACATCACTGGAGAGTGCACGAATGTCAGTTTTATGTTACTTTAATTCTTGGTGGACTGTACCCTGTATCAGAAATAGTTGAGACTGTAAACGTGAAAACGGAACTGGTGTCTAAATGACCACAAATTCCTTCTGTTATCCGGGTTCTCCATCATTGTCACTGGGAACTTCAAAGCGAATTACTCAGGAAATCATAACTTATGATCATTGATAAACATTATGTTACTAATGGAACCAGTGTAATTTTATCAGTGGTGAATTATCTTTTAGGGACACAAAATAATCTTGTGGCGTATGAGTGTCGCCAAAGGGAACTGGCTATAAATTTGATGGACTGATGAGCGGGCTGCAGTTCAGAGTGGAAGGACAGTGTTGCATTGTTGAACTGCGGATGTGTCTTTTTGGGAGTTTCAGCAGCGAAGCCTTACACAACACTCATAATCCAAGACAATATATGGAATTTCATTGGTGTCGGCCCAGTCTATGAACCCTTTTGTGTGGTCACTTTACTCAATGAAATGCTATAATGAGATATTCTTATTTTGATGGAACTGTGATCCCATGTGTGTCTCTGTGATATTTTAAACAGTCAGACGAAAACTAAATATTTAATTATTGCTTGCGTTGTGACTGTTGTCAAAGACTCAATATTAATCTCTCGATCCTCAGGTCTAGGATTAATTATGAATACTTCTGTCTTTTCTTTAATAATCTTTATTTAAAATTCTTATTCAGCTGTGCACATATCCCATCCTGATTGCTAAACACTTCCTATTTTCCTTTTTATTCCTGTTCCAATATGCTTTCCGTTAATATCTGTGATTAACGACAATAAATTATTTCACGTAATTATGTTGGTTTGTACTGTTATGTCTAAATCAGTAACCAATATGAATAATTTAAGCCATGGCAAACTATTCTCTTGTGTTGAAATTTATACTAGTCGCCTGTGACACAAGCGTAGCTTTGCAGGCACACCACATATACATGCATATTTTCATCTCTGTTGGTATTTCTTTTGTTATGTTTCTCAATTTACTCAGTTATTAAGTGTCAATTACTTTAATATAGGAGTTTTTTTTTCACTACACAACCAACACATTCGTAGTATTGCTATAATTGTTGTGTAATATTATAGTTAATGTGAGTTAACTGTCAGTGTCATATTTTTAACACCTAAGGAAGGCTGGGAGAAGAATACGATTAGAAGCTTTATTTCTCTTGAGAAGTCTATTGTTTTTCCATTACCAGGTCCTGTTTATATTTCTGCCTGATACGGAATCGTGAACGTACGTTTTTGAAAGTACAGAGGTAGATCAGAGAAGTTTGCTTCTCTCGGATGGCAACTGTACCAGCCTCCCAATTTACATTCCACCGTCTCAGTTCGCACGTCCATAGATGACCAACAAATCTGCATGCCACGGATCCTGAGCTTTCCCGGTTTTTCTGATTCACTCGATTGGCTAGCCGAGCGGCAAAAACGAGGCGCCGTCGTGAGCGGGTGCCCAGAGGTTGGCTATTCGATGCAATCTTTTTGCAGGCTTTTACTTGTGAGTATCGGTTTGCCCCCTGGAACATTGTTGTAGTATAAGGTGTGTTAAATTGTTGAGTTAATTATCAGTTGTGCTATTCCAATAATATTCTCGTTTGGTCATCCACTGAGTCACGTGTAACATTAGATTGTGTGCCGTGTTTCGCTCTTCACTAGTATCTATTCATGAAAAATAAATTTGTTCATAATACCAGGTGTTTAAATGAAGGTTTCAGAAAATTATTAGAGAACTTAGTTTTATATATTACTTCCATTATATGTGGTGTTGCTACAAAGCAATGAAATATGTTACCAGAAATCTTTGTGTGATGCGCAATCCATTCTAGAATTTCGTTGCCGTTTCAGAAGATTCGAAATCTTTAAATTTGATGTAGCACTTCTCTAAATATTTTCTGGTACTTTTAAAATGTTTGTTCACTTCCATATCTGATCTTTCATGCGGTTTCATTTTCGTAGCTTCTAATTCTGCAGTTGCTTCATAAACATAACCCACTTCAGTTTTCTTTTTATTATTTCGAACCATCTTTAAAAAAGAGGCGATGAGTAAAAACATGAGTACATTCGATGATACATTCAGATTTGTTACTTGAAAATATATGTCCGGCAGTATTCCAAAAGTAAAAAATTTCAAACTGTTCAGTTGTCAAAATCAGTACAAAGACAGGGTTCCTAAGAAAGTAATAGCACATCGTATGTCACGTGTACCGAAATTATTATCAAAGTAGTAGGTACATATAAAATAGAAACAATAATGACGAAATTAAATAGTTTCTCACATAACATGAGTAACGAAATAAGGTGTTTACATTTCCCGCCTGGAAACTAGTATAAATTGTGATACTGCATTGTTAGTGCTTTGTCCAGCTTCTGAGCTTCCTAAGTACATCAAAAATTCTCTTCGGCATTCATTTTATTACTCTTCGAAGTCCATCCAGTGAACTAATCGCCCACTCTTCATTATCGCGTTTTTCAGCTCATATACGACCTCAAATGGCCTTAAGTTGCGATAAATACGTCTTGCAAGTACTCCACGAAGGTTTCCCACGACGTTAATATTCGTACTACGTGCAGGTTACCTTTAAACCACTTTTTAGTTGTACCAGAAACAGGCATTGATGTATTATCCTCTTGAAACATTAGACTTTCGTCCTGTAGACACTCATACATTCTAATCAATTCTGTCTCTAGCAGCTCATGTACACGTTAGAGTTCATTCT
The DNA here is from genome assembly GCF_023864275.1 of Schistocerca cancellata. Lineage (NCBI taxonomy): Eukaryota > Metazoa > Arthropoda > Insecta > Orthoptera > Acrididae > Schistocerca > Schistocerca cancellata. The sequence goes on along the minus strand of NC_064633.1, from coordinate 304,332,133 downwards.
AGTGTACAGCCAACGAATGAGTGATTTACCTTTAACCCGGAAAGATGCCACCAATATTTCGGAACTTCCTTATCTGCTGCTCTGTTGTCAGATCATACAATACTGAAATCCATCTCGATCATCTAAATTAAACGTCTTCTCATCATTAAAGCTCATTTTATCACATCCTGAAGCCCAGGAGATATATTTTTCAGCAAACTTCTGTCTAGCCTGTTTCTGTTAGGATATTAAAGGAGGTTTCTGCATTTGTTTCTTGAATGCAAGATGTTACTCATTTGAGACAATCTGTTGCACGTGTCTGGCATTTATTGACTATTGTAAAGCGAGAACCAGCTGAGAAGAATAATGATTTTTGGCTCTTGCTCTGCCTAAAAGGAACCTTTTCGATGTCTCAAATAATTTTCCAGTTGGTCCACATTTCCCTTTTTGTCCATATAGTGCGCCAAATCGAAGAACTTTGTCAATTACTGCAGTTTAACGATTCAACGACTTGGCGATTTAACGATTAGCGAGTCCCATTCCCTCGTACTCACCAATGTTTACTTGCTCATCTCACGATAACTGTTTGCCGCGTGGCATTGTCACGGTTGTGATCTATGTACACAACTCGTACTGTCACTAATAGTGTCTATTTCCTATCTGCAGTAAAGACACGTACGCACACACTAAGAACCACATTGAGATGACTGTCTTTATACTGATTTCCGCCCTCTACCACCTCAATCGTTGATGACTTGTTTTATATATTACTCTACTGACATTTAATGCGATACCATTTGAATGCATTTGTCAGTATACTGGATCTCAAACTATTTCATATGCACTCTGCACAGCTAAGGTATTTCAGCCGACAGCGTTAATTTTACTACAAATATCCAAGCCTTTATACTGATTACCACTACTGTATTATAATCTTTTTGCTGAGTAACTGAACACGAGTTATTTGTTATGGAATAAATGGTCGACTATCACATAGATGTTACCGGTTTAAAGGCACTGCAGGACACAATTTGCTTATATACGAATGGCAGTGTATATGAACTATACTTAGACTATGTTGGACTTATTGAATTTAACAACGACACTTAAAAAAGACAGTGGGACAGTTGGCCATTGTGTCCCAGAGTCATATTGAAATCAGTTTAGTTCTTTTACGAAAACGTTTTAAACATTTATCGCCATTCACAGTGTCAACACAATCCTTATCTATGGACTTCAATCATTGTGCTTAACTGTATAGCAGAAGCGTTACCTTCCTGTAGTATGTTGAGCAAGGAAAATATACTTTCGCGAGAAAATATATAATGCCCGCCCTTCGTCGTTCGACAATCTGACGACACTGACGCGTTTGCGGGAAGAAGATGGTACTGTTGCCACCAACCACCTTGGTCGGTAGGATATTCGGACGACAGTTTAGGAAAATAATACCTGTTGGGCGTCATGCCCCAATAGTCATTGAATAGTGGTCTTTCATACATAAAAGGAATTATGTAAATGTTAACACAAACACGTAAAATTGAACAACTCGAACCGATCTGAAATTGCACCTTGCTCTATCACCAACAGAGAGGCTTCATAAAGTATTCCTTCTACGAACAACAGATGACCCAGATGCGGAACTGGGGAAGCAGAGAATGAATTAATAGTTAACTGAGTCATTATAATTATTGTTGTGCCTCACATTACAATTATTTAGTCACCAAGCCTCATTCTTATGGCGGCTTTTTTCACCACGTTTCTGCATTTTCTGTTTCGTCGTCCAGTAATATCTTCATGTAGGTGGTCAATGGAATCGAAAATTATGTTAGTTGGACTAGACGAATAATTAATGAGGAAAATGAATAACAGAATGGAAGGATTTATCTTTCAAAGATATTATTTAAAAAAACTTGACAGGTAACAAAAAGCAGCCACCAGCAAAGATATAAGTGCATGTTTTCGGCTCTCCGTGATCTCGGTAGGAACATGATTGCGAGGGCAAATTTCATTTACAGTCACCTGGATGAGTTTTCTGACGAACTCAGGAAGGTAGTTGAAGTACATGGACAGCGATCTGGTTGAGACATGTCTGCTACATAAAAGTGTTATCAAGGCAGAGTGAAAATGGAATTGCTATATGACGACAGCTGGGACATCAAACAAACTGACGCTTATAAATACTCAAACTTAAAAACTACAAATACAATATATAATATTTCTGAACACTTGATACCAGTCATATATTTTTAAGCTACGTTCATTTTGGGCCGAATCATATTATTCATCGAAATTCTGAGTATCTTCATTAAAATATTACCAATACATCAATTTTCTTAAGAATATTTGATGCGCCAAACGCGTGTGTTAATGTAGTTCAGAATTTTCTACCTAAAACATTTTGTGACAGATATGACTACATTTTTAATAAAGAAAAAATATATAGCCACATTGGTTGCACAAAAAGTTTGTCAAATAGACCATGGTTTCGACTACACTAGGGCAATCTTAAGCAGAATAAAAAATTTACATGCATTACATGTAATCACTCCATGAGTAAAATTGTCTGAGCAACAGTGCTCAATTTTAATTGACGAGAGCGTTTTTTCTCAGACAGTTTTACCCATGGTGTGATTAAATGCAATCCATGAAAATTTTTTATTCTGCTTAAGATTGCCCTAGTGCAGTCGAAACCATGGTCTATGTGACAAAACTTTTGTGCAACCGATGTGGCTATATACACATCCTGTAACAAAATAATGTGCGGTTGCTGGGTCTCAGCCAAATAAATGTTTAAAATTTTAAAGAAAAATATACCTTTTGTGATGGAATCCAAGGTGGCGTTGAATGTGGAACATCCTTTCGGTATCTTTTATATTGACAGTGTAAGTTAATGTCAAATGTTGCATTGCAAACAAACTACAATTTACTGAGGCGAACCGCCGACCGGTGTGGCCGAGCGGTTCTAGGCGCTTTAGTCTGGAACCACGATCGCAAGTTCGAATCCTGCCTCGGGCATGGATGTGTGCGATGTCCTTGGTTAGTTAGGTTTAAGTAGTTCTAAGTTCTAGGGGACTGATGACCTCAGATGTTAAGTCCCATAGTCCTCAGAGCCATTTGAACCATTTGAACTGTGGCGAACCCACTTTAATCTGCAGTCAGCATACCACAAGTAGTTCACCAAGTTTATTTATGTAGGGTGACAAATCAAATACGTTTATCAAAAGAAAAGTCGATTTTTCATCTGGGAGTATTTGATCACAGCTACTTATTTCACACAATCAACTGATTCTAGGGGTGCTGCGTTTTCAAGTGCGTATTGATAGCCTACTAATTACCTTACCTTACGTTGTGTGGGCATACACAATGTTCACCTTTCATTCATGTATATAAGAGCTACGCTAGCACTTACGGTTGCCATCAGCAGATCGTGTGAAGTAACTGATTGCATTCATAACAGCTACAAGGTGCAATTGTCCTTTTGCTCAGTACAGCTGAAGATATCAATGAAAGATGATATCAATGAAAGATGATATCAATGAAAGATAGCGTCTGGTCCTCTGTGCCTGGGTATGTGCTTAATATTGCTGATAGCCTCCATCCTTTGTCCTTGGTAACATGCAACTATACCTAAATACTAACCAAACGTATGAAAAGCTGGCATTAACGCATAAAATTAGTGTACCATACGAAATTCCACTTCTGTCCCATTTGTAATCCGCAAAATATTCGTGCTGAAGTCTGTACCACACCAGGATTCTGAATCCATTAGGGAAGATGAGGTTCTACACTGAAGCCGTGCTACTGACAGGAGCTCTATGTCAGCATAGATTAGCACATACAGAAGCGGCGGCCAAAGCCAGAGATTATATCACATCTGGTGTCGTCAAGCCAGCGGCCGGGTGCAGCTTCTGAACCTTCATTTTACACGAGTGCGAGCGCGCATTTTTGTGTGTGTGTGCGTGTGCGCGTGCGTGAAAGGGATAGAGAGAAAGAAAAAGCGAGAGAGAAGGGCTTAAAGAGATAGAGGAAGGCAGGCAGCAAGGGGAGAGTGGGAGTGAAACTACAAGAGTACATAAGAAAGCATGTGAAGGGAGAAAATGGTTCCGAAAGGAGGAGGAGGAGAAGTGAAGCAGGAAAGATAACCATTTCATGCGAGACTATGTCACAGTTAAGCTTATCCTGCAGTGAAATCGAATGCTCTTTATGACTGACACATCCATGGAGAGTTGCTTAAAAAGGGTTAGTTGTAAACCGGCTTTTAGGTACAGAAGGTTGGGTAACTGATTCCCTATCACTCCCTCGTTTTATAAAGACACACTCATGTTATAATGAAACTGCATATCCAGGGTGAAACCATAACTCGCCCGACAAACTTTCAGATTGTGTTGATTATACTGTCTCAGTTTTTTGGTATAACAGACCCACGGCCTCCGGTGGCTCGTTACAGTATAGTAATGTAATCAAGATTTATTCGGTTTACTATCGCGCTCAACCTTCTTTCTGTCAAAATGGCTTCACAACAGTAAAGAAGTCTTTAATGCGCAATAACCAAAATGTACAATGAAAAACATAGAGTACTGTAACAACAAACGTTCGCGAAAGTGCGATGATGTGGTTGCCGTCGGTGCGGGAACGGCTGAGGATTGTGTTTCTGTGTCGCTCTTCCATCACATTCAGTGAACCGATACGCGAAGTGCATAGTGGCCAACTCTTCATCTTTGGTAACGCTTTTACGTAACAGACATGTTCCAACGAATTGCTCTCCATGTTCATCACTAGTTTCCACAAGGTTCTCACGATACTACTCCAGGTGACTATAGTCTAAATTAGCAAAAAAATGGCTCTGAGCACTATGGGACTTAACAGCTATGGTCATCAGTCCCCTAGAACTTAGAACTACTTAAACCTAACTAACCTAAGGACATCACACAACACCGAGGCATCACGAGACAGAGAAAATCCCTGACCCCGCCGGGAATCGAACCCGGGAACCCGGGCGTGGGAAGCGAGAACGCTACCGCACGACCACGAGCTGAATTAGCATTCACAATCGTGTTGCTCCTGAGATCGCCGAAAGTAAAAAATATACACTGCTGGGAATCAATGTTAATGCACAACTAATACTGCCGAAAAACAAAACTCTTGACACAACCGAGCAGTACTGAATGCAAAACTGTAACGAGTTAAAGAGGCATTACGGCTATCAGCAGCAGATACCGTGAGCGAAAAGAAACAAAATACACTGCGTCATCTGCACTGTTGTGCACTACTTGTAGTCCTGTACAGATACAGAAGTAACTGAGGCAAGAAGTCAAATAAAAAGAAGTTAACGAATCTCAGGAGTCCGTGGTTCACACTATATACTCCTTCTAGCTGGGAAAGAAGCAGCATAATGAATTTCTACCTGTACGTAACCCTCTATCGATAGTTATAACGTTACTCCACTTCTCCACAAACTTTTATCTTTGCGTAGTACTTGCAATCTACATCATCAGTTAATTGCAGTGTCCTATCATCTCATCTCTTGTTCTTGTCAGTGGTTTCCTTACCTTCCTCTCTTCACCGAGTTTGTGAAGAACTTTCTCATTCCGTTTCTCGTGAGTCCACCTGATTTTCATCTTCCTTATGTATCACCTGCTTTCAAACGCCTCGATTCTCATCTGTTCCGGATTTTCCACTGTCCATGTTTCACAACCCTACAATGTTGTGCTCCAAACATACATTCTCAGAAATTTCTTCCTCAGTTTCAGTAGACCTTTTCTAGGCCAGGAATGCTCTCTTTGCCTGCGCTTGTCAGCGTTTTATGTCCACCTTGCTCCGTCCGTCACGGGTTATCTTGCGTACAATGTGTCAGAATTCTGTAACTTTGTCTACTTTGTGATCACCAGATTTGATGTTAAGATTCTCTTTACCCTCATTTTTGCTGCTTTTCATCACTTTCTTCTTTTCCCGCTTTACTCTCAACCAATATTCTGTATTTATAAGACTTTTCATTCCATTCAAGGTCCTGCAATTCTTGTTCGCTTCTACTGAGGGTAACAATGTCATCAGCGAATCTCGTCACTGAAAGCCTTCCACCCTGAATTCTAACCGAACCCTTGAACTTTTCTTTTACTTTGAACGTAGCTTTTTCGATGTGTAGACTGAACAGAAGGGGCGGAACGCTGAATCCTTGTCTTACAACTTGTATAATCCGAACACTTACTTGTTGGCCATCCAGTCGTATTGTTTCTTCTTGATTCTTGTACATACCGAATTTTACCATTGTTTACCAATAGCTTACTCCTGTTTTGCTCAGAGTATTGAAAATTTTGATCCACTTTACATTAGGTTACCTTCCATTAGGTATGCGGATGCACTCAGCGACTGTGATATGATTTATACAGTATTCAAAGAACTGTGACTGAAGCCCGAACAACAGGGAACTGACATGCATTGTGACTAGAAATTAGTGCTTTGATTTTGGCTAGGCACTAGCCGAAATCTGGATTTGCCAAATATTACCTGCAAAAAAGGACGTTTGATTGCTGCGCTCTACATTTTATAAATCGACTTTACATTGTCGAAAGCTTTTTATAGGTAAATAAATCCTGCGAGTGTGTCTTGATTTTTCTGCAGTCTTGCTTCTATTATAGCAGGCAACATCAGAAACGCCTATCTTCTTTCTTTATCTTTCTAGAACATAAGCTGATCGTCATCTAGTGGATCAATTTTCTTTTCCTTTCATCTGTATATTAGTCGTGTCAGAAGCTTGGATGCGTGAGCTATTAAGCTGACTGTGCGACAGTTCTCCAACTTATCCGCCATTGCTCTCTTCGGAATTGTGTGATGATATTTTTATCCAAGTCTGATGGTACGTCGATAGTCTCATAGATTCTGCAGACTAATAAGAATAGTCGTTTGGTTCGTCTTTCCCCAACGACTTTTGAAATTGAGATAGAATGCTATCGATTCATTTCTGCCTTATTTGCAATCAAGCCATTCTGAACTCTTTTAAATTTTGACACTGGACACCCTAGGTTTTCCGTATGCACTCCCATTTATTCTTGTACCAAATAGTCAGACACGTTTAGTGAAAAAGGAGGAGGAGAACTGAGCAAGCGAAGACTTAGTTATAAGATATCTTTCATTGTGAAGAAGTCTCGCATGAAATGATTGTCTTTCCCTTCTCAGTTCTCCTTCTCCTGTCTGGACTTGTCTGACGATTTGATAGAAGACGAAATGAGAGTCTGTATGGAAGTAATAGGGGATTCAGTATTGAGTCAGAACTTAAAAGAGCTCTGGAAAACTTGGGGGCAGTAACGCAGAAAGGATAGAAAACATTCTATCAGAATATCAAATATCGTTGGAGGAAGAGGCAACAAAACGACTATTCATGTATTCATGTAGATGTGCAGAATCTATTAAACTATCGACGAACAATCAGACTGTCCTCATAGAGACCTTCAATGTATTCTATCCACCAACCGCTCTCTCCTCTGCAATCCCCAAGTAATTACCTTCAATTGCACTATTAACATTACCACCCATGCTTTTAATTTCACCGAAGGAAGTTTTGACTTTTATATATACTGAGTCTGTCCTTCCGATGATCATTTCTTTTGTCGATTTCTTCACATTTTTCCTGCAGCCTCGCCGTCCCTGCACTTCTTATTTATGTTGCTGTATATCTGTCTTTCCCTGTGGTCCTCTGTACTTCCTTTTTTCTTCGATCAGTGAAAGCATTGCTTCTGTTACCCAATGTTCCTTCGCAGTTACTTCCCTTGTATCAGTCTTTGTCTGTCCCACATCTGTGATTGCCGTTTTTATAGATGCCCACTCTTCTTCATTTGAACTGTCTACTCTGTTATTCCTCATCACAGTATCCGCATTCGTAGTGAACTTCAAAAGCTTCCCAGAGTTTCTCAATACTTCCGTATCCCATTTCCATCCACGGTAATTCTCCGGAAGATTCTCTTGAACTTCAACATATTCTTCATAATTACTGTATTATGATATGAGTCTATATCTGCACCTGGATATGCCACAGCATCCAATATCTGATTTCGTAATCTGTGTCTGAAGATGATGTAATCCAGCTGGAATCTTTTTCAAGCGTTACTCGTCCTCCTGTGACTCTTGAATAAAGTTGTATTTGGTACACCGTTCAAAAATTTATTGCAGAACTCAGTCTTTCACCTCTTTCATTCTTGTTACGAAGCCCACATTATACCAGAGCCCTTTCTTCCATTCTTTCCCTGTAACCGCATTCCTACCCTCCATGACTATTACATTTTCATCTCCCTCCACGTACAGAATTATTCTTTCTGTATCCTCATACACGTTCCCGAACTCTTCATCTTCTGCTTCCAATGTCTTCTTCGGAAGGAAAAAGAAAGGAAGACCCATCAACTTCGATGTCAATAGAGGTGGAGCCAACGTTCGGAATGATTTATGAATGGGAAAGGAAACCGGCCGTTTTCCTTCAAAGGAAAATGTTACCAAACCTAAATCAGAATGGCTGGACGTGGAACCGTTGCCCTCCCGGATGCGAGTCCAGTGCGCTGACCACTGCGCCACCCTGATCGGTGTCTTCTTCAAATCTTCTCTATTTTATCTATCAGCCCCACATGATGTGAGCCCAGACTGACAAGCAGTAAAATACGGGTCCAATGAGCATTTTATTTGTTACATCCTCCGTGGACGACCCATACTTCCTGACGACATGATCAACGAAACTCAGTGTAGCATCTCCATTTCCTACGATTAGTTTTGGCACACAAAACTGGTGGGAAGCCTCGATAGCAAATTAATTTACTGACGCATTTCGATAGATCATCGTCAGACAGAGCTGTGGTAACAACAAATAAATACAGTGTAAGAGATTTTCTTTGTAAACATATTAGAAACAGACGCAATAGCAGTGCATTAGTACTAAAATATTCTATAGAACAGTATTCATCACATAAAAACAATTTTATTCATAAGTGATGACCGGTTTCGAACAGATGTGGATAATCTTTGGTCCATATTCTGTAATATAGAGTTCAAAAGAATGAAGGAAGCATACAGTGTAATAAACATTAAGTTAAACTTAACATATACGATGTTATACCCTTGGACTATGTAGACCTCCGGACTGCGCATAGTCTACTGGGCATGTTCTCAAATCAAACCGGGCTGGTCACGTGATGTTGGTAAACTCTGCTTGCCTACAATTCGCGGTAACAGCGAAGCTTCTACGTGGGTTATCCGGACACTAAGGTTACATGGCATGTAGCTTTAACATGGAATGTCCGTGGGGGACGTTGGTACTACTGCCTTGTAGCGGGAAGCCAGCCGAAGGAACGAACATTCCCAGCAATCAGTAGCTGGTCGATTGGAGTTGTGATGACTGTTATAAGTGAGCGTCCTCATTCCGTGTCCCGCCAAGTGCGAAGTGCGAGCTGCAATTCGCTGCTTAGGGCATGAACTCCGCTCCGATTCGTCACGAAATAGTTTCATTTATGGAGAGGAAGTAATGCCAATGCAACATATGACGAAATGGGTACGGAATTTCAATTCCGGAAGGACTGAAATTCACGATGAAGACAGAAGCTGAAGGCCGTATGTTCTGACTGATGATGTGGTACAGGATATTGAGCAACATATTCTCTCTGATCATCGTTCGACAATTGATAACTGTTGTTCATGAAATCGTGACTGATCGACTAAATTATCGCAAGTTGTGTGTGCAATGGGTGCCCAAGATGCTTACGAAGTACACAAAATGAACAAAGTCACTTCCACTCATGAATTTCTTGGCCATTTTGAGACCGAAGGCGAGGCTTTTCTCAAGCCTATAGTGACAGGAGATGAAACTTGGGCTTGTCACCATACTCGAGACAGCAGACGACAAGACAGAGGCGCCGTACACATTCTCCTTCAGCCAAATAATTCAACACTCAGTAAGCAGAGAGGAAAATCACGGCGTCAGTGTTTTGGGGCGGAAAAGGGGTTCTGCTTGTAGATATTTTGGAAAGAAGTGAAACAATAAATGCTGCAAGATATTGTGAGACCATGAATAAACTTCGCAGAGTCATACAAAATAAACGTTGCGGGATGCTGACAACGGGACTCAGTCTCCTTAATGACAACGCGCGTCCGCACACTAGTCATGCAACATAAGAGTTTTTGGCTTAGTTTGATTAGGATGTTTTAAGCCATACTTATCCCAGCCCCAATCTCGCACCTAGTGACGACCTGAATTGAAGGAACACGTTCGTGTAAAACACTTTTCTGATTGCACGAGATGAAAATCGAAGTGAAAAACTGGTTGAAACCGGTGGCGGGAGACGTCTACGACAGGAATCAAAAACCTCACGGATGACAAAGTGAACTGAGGTATATGATGAGTTATGTGAAAAAATAATGCATGTAAATTTTAATGAAATAAATTCATTTTTTATGCTTCAAAAATTCTTGTAACCTTACTTTCCGGATTATCTTCGTATATTACACGTATTTGCCTTGTTTTATATACGTCTGTGCAGGTCTGAGTTTAAGTAACAGCTGTGGTGCAGTACTGTCGGTGCTACGGATATGAAGAGTAGTATGTGAATGGAGGGCCAGTTACTTTTCAGTGGTATGTACGACAAATGTATACTTGCAAATATACGATAATGCTATGATGCCCTTTGTATGTTGAAAAAGTCGAGACACGGTACTGTAAAGTCTTGCAGTGTAGAGATAATTTCTGCTATTTTATGGCAACGTATTTAGGAGACATGTGTTAGATAAATTTGTTAGAGTAAATAGACGGTATATACATATTGGTGTTATGTTCATGTGCCGATTTATTTTTACATGAGAATCGGATTAATTTCCTCCAATTTATGCAGGGTCTCAAACCGTTGTGTGTATCCAAATATTTCTGCAAGAGACAGTTTCATATACAACATCATTGTAACGTAATTAATCAGACCAGATCAGACAACAGGAATCACTGCAATATGAAACCTAAAAAATATTATTGACTGTCACTTCTTCTATTACTGCAAAATTCGAGCGTTGATCTTCTGTTCATTATTTTTGTGTTTAGTGTATGGTTTTACTTCTCTGATGACATGGCGAAAAAATGTTATGACTATTTTACTTGTCTATAAAAAGCAGAAGGGTAAATAAAGATAAACTGAAAATAATATGGACAAGCAGGTGGTGCAAAACGCTTACCGTACTTACTGTGCTAATTTCATAGTACCAAATACGTTGTTTCTTCTTGACACTTCGGTGCTGTTTATAGTGTCTTATTAATAAGAACAGATATTCGACAGTACGAATTAATGCAAAACGTATAAAAATGTTGTTGGCTTTCTGTCCTTATGCCATTAGCGAAAAAACCTAGATGAAGTGGAATCTGAGCTATGATACTGTGGCAAAATAGAACAATACCACTGCTCTTCACATCTTTAAACCAACTTCAGTTCCTGGCATCAAATTGTTGAGATGACTCTAAAACGCGTTTACAGAGTTTCACGTTCCCTCTGAAGGTGATATATCTGCAGCAGTGAAGTAATAACACTCAAAATAGCCTTACCGCTGTACGTGCTAAAATGCGCCGTCACACAACAACGTAAACTGAGCTGCAGATGTTGCGGACAGAAGTATCGTTTTGTTCATCCAAATGCTCACTCCACAGATATTTATACTCAATAGTTATTGACGCATGAAGAAGATAGCATGGCGCAGCAACTGTGGAGGAGTCACAGAGTGATGTACTAGAAACCTTGCCCCATGCTTGTAACACCATGTCGTCTCTAGCCAACAGGATATCACGTATCCGATCCAAGTCATACTGCATGAGTACATACCTTATTACTATGCCGGATAGTACTGAAAGTTAATTGTAGGTAACATATTAGATGTCATAAAACTATAATTTTATAAAATGTAACTGTAAAAAGTATAATCGACCAGCTACTGGCGTAAGTTAACATGTTCGTATTCCGGTATCTGCGATACTTTGTGAAGACGAATGATGAGCTATAGGATGCCGCCGGATCCCTAGCGACGCTGTCGCTTTCTCGATATCGACCACAGATGTTTCGCCGCTGCCACACTGCATTCGGTTCCGGGACGTATGATCTTCACGTTTGCATTGGCTGTAAACCGCACTACAACGCTGGCCCCAACATTTTATAGAGTGCCGTGTACCTCAGACAACTACATGTAACCATTGTCTTGCATCGCCAGTAAAACAAAAATGGTTCAAATGGCTCTGAGCACTATGGGACTGTGGTCACCAGTCCCCTAGAACTACTTAAACCTAACTAACCTAAGGACATCACACACATCCACGCCCGAGGCAGGATTCGAACCTGCCAGTAAAACAGCGACCGTATCAATACGTATACAATATTTTGGTTCATTGTCTTGAATTTAATTGCAAATAACTGTGTGTAAAAGTTTTCTATGCTGAAGCTAAAAAACGCCAAATTTCAGTCCACTAACATGTTGAAGAACGCCCTTGGATCGTCAGTTACAATTTTTAACGTTAGGTAATTTAAAATTTTAACTGTACGGTATAATATACAAATGGTGATTTTATGTTAAGCTACTTGCTATATGTTTTAGCTGTGAGTTTCGTTTTTTGCTCACTCCATCTATATTACTGCAAAAGCAACACTTCAGACTACCAACTAGGAATTGCAAGAATTTTTTAAATATATGGAGACTTGGAAGCTCGAGTTTTTGCATTAAGGCGAACCAACATCCTCATGTTTATTCCACTGATAAAACCTTAAAATTAAATGGTTCTCCTTCTAATGCCGCCACACCTCCCAGATCTGAATACCATAGAATCGGTCGGGAAATTTGGAAAGTTCCACAGTCGTAATACGTCAAGTGTCTGGCTATGAAACCTATGTCCCCCACACTGGTGCAAGTATTTCCACGTGACGCTACTCCGACTGCTTGCTTTCATGTTCGAAGCAACTTCTCATTTAGCCTCACGAGGCCGAGGACAGCCTATTCAAGACCCTATAACCAGAGAATAGTATGAGGTTGTAACCGGGAATTGAACAGGTGGCCTCAGCGCCACGGACCAAAAACACTCATCATAAGGCGACCTGCTTTTGCTGCTGTGACATTGCAAGACTACAAATACATTATATTACTTCAGGAAAGTGTAAGATAGCAAGTATTCTACTGTTTTAGGGGACTGTATTACCTATGAAAGTAGAGTCTCTAAGCCGTGGTTTAGTTAAACTACGCATTGCTCTAAAGGAATGTATAGTACTTAGATATGGAAACGAACGGTAACTAATACTTCTCCTTTTAATAACTTTACTTATGTCTTGACCACACTTTTACTTCTCCATTTAAAAACTTTATTTATGTCTTGGCCACACTTTTATTTATTTTTCTTCAACCTTACACGTTTCAACTTTCCGTCATATTCAAAGGCATTGCTATGTAAGTCATATAAAAACATTGGATACATTGTGTCACGTCAGCATCCTCGAGCATGAGACAAGTGCAGTTTCCTCTTGTCTCGTATTCGAGAATGTTAACGTGGTACAATGTATCTAATGTTTTTGTATGGCTGACATAGTAATGCCTTTGAAAATGACGGAAAGTCGAAACGCTTCATGATGATGAAAAACAAAAGTCAGGTTAAGACATAAATAAGTGAAGTTATTAAAAGTGCATTCAGATGGCCGCGTCGTCTCATAGCGTTTTCACGAAAATTGCATCTAATACGTCTCCAGATTACTTAAATAATGGTCATTTTTTCCTTTTTCTGTCGATCTTAGATGCTTCAAAATTAGTGGCGATATGTTCTGTCCATACAACTAAATGAAGGCAACTTTGTTCTTTGCCATTGACGTTTCGCTTCTTTTAGTTATGCAGCATCTTCAGTAGAGATTTACAGTATTTTTAGTCCATTTGTATGGTTTTGCAGATGTGTCCATTGGGTCCCCATGCTCCAGCTGGCCGATTTCGGGCTTTTCTTCACTCACATTTATTACACATACATCATAAGTCGAGAATTTCAGTAATCGTGTGGATTCCAATTTATATAAATTGTTTCCAGCGAAATATAAAATGATCAAAATTGTAACAAGGAACTTCTAAACTGAAAGAATGATGCTTCGGATGAATGACAAGAACACGATCCTATAACCCAGCTTCTCAGACTTCAAGCTTAGGTAGCACCTCACTCCTTAATATCGGCTCACCTTTACAGTTGATCACTAGTGAAATTAGTGAAAAATAAACCATACGATAAGAATATCACACAAACTAATTGACTGCGAAGCCCTGCCTGTTAGCAACTATTTCGAATAAATGGACCTCTCTCACTAAATCCGCCGCCTGCTGCCGCTGCCTTTGACTTACGTGTGCCCATCACGTCTCCCCGGAACAAGAGCGAGATTGCGACAACTAACAGCCACTGACCCTATTGGCGGGGACTGCGTTGGAAACAAGCGAATGTAACACTGTTCCTCCATAATATCTCAGAGAGATACGAATCAAAGAACCCATACTGCATCTAACCCATACTGCATCTAACCCACACTGCATCTCGGTATTGGTTACAGAACGTGTTTTCCAAATGTTAACAAAGGCGACCTCATGAATAATTCAAAGCAAAACTACTGAATTGCTAATTAATGCAGAACTTTCAATACGACTGCTGCAGGAGAAATTCTTTGACGGGCGAGGCAACTGACAATGAAACTAACAAACTAACATAAAATCAGATAGATACAGATCAGTGGCATAGATTCAAAAACAGAGTCGTTATTTTATCCTCCGCGACTGAAACAAAAGACGACGAATCGACTGACAGTAATCGTTATGACAGTGAAATCATCAGGGAACATTGTTTTACGGATGGATCCAGCAAAGCGTTGTGAGCAGTAAAGGTAAGAGACATGCTGTACGTTACGTTTCCTGTCCTGGTCTAAGTGGGCACTTCGTCGAATGCCCCGAACAGATATGTAGCGTTTGACAGAAGTCCATTTGTAAGAGTACAGTGTCACTACTAACCCTCTCAGCTTCTCGGGAGTAACTATGATTGTATCGTCACCTATACCAGTTCATCTGTTCGCATTCATGGATAACACGACCAGTTGTAGGTAAAATCATGTGTACAGCACATAATTATGAGCATCATAAAAATGTAATTCAGATGGGTGGCTTATGTAGCAAAGTAACAGAATGGTATCTGGACAGAGAAAGCTATCCTAGACGTAACAAAAGATCAATACACAAAGTAATGGGAGTGAACGAAACTGAGAAATATGATAGAGCAACATGGATGTGCAAGGCTGAGAACCATAATGGATGGCATATTCTAAATGAGGCCGTTCTCCAGTAGTGGATTTTAAATGGCTGATGGTGACCACCACCTATAAATAAATTTATGGAATACCCTGAGATGGTCACTTAAATAAGACTGCAGCTTATTTGGTTTCCAGCCTCATTCATTCCAACCAAAGCTCCTCCTCTAAAGGTGTGTACTGCTTCCTTTCCCTCTTCCATTTCTGCGAGAAAAGATAATCTCGTTAATGTGAGAGCAGAAATGGCACGGTAAGGTTAAGGTCGTCCATTGCGAGGAATTTCTGTTCATATGTAGACCAACACAACTGCACGTACATCAAAACTGCAGACAAATTACACTACACCGATGCCCAATATGTTTCCGGGAGACACCTCAGTTCTGGCGGGCTCGGAAACTCACTTTGTGGGGGTGAGGTGATGGGGGGTTGGGGGGGGGACGGTGGAACCTCATACAACACGTCGTCAACCAAGCAAACGCCAGGCTCAAGCAATTGTACCCCACTTAAGATAATTCTCATTTAAAGCTCAGTCTCAGTTGGACAGTTTTATTTAGATAAAGTGTTTCGATCACCGGGATCATCTTCAATCTACGTCAGGCTCAAACAACTGTTCAAACAATTGTACCCTATTTAAGATAATTATCATTTAACGCTCAGTTTCAGCTGCACATTTTTATTTAGATGACGTGTTTCGATCAGTCTGGATCATCTTCAGATCAATGATGTTACGTCAGGAAATTACATAGATCTGAAGATGATCATCAGTAATCGAAACAGGTTATCTAATTAAAAACGTGGAAATGAGACTCAGCAACAAAATAGTGTTATATTAATTACCAATAGAGTTGCTAAGTTTTACGAGACGAATACGTCAGCGTTAACGATAATTTTACCCTCTGTTTAACAGACAAAGCACTCTGAATAGGATGGTGTCGAGGTCCACGTACATAACACTTATTAGAATATTGATGACATACACAGCTCCAGTTTGGGGTTACGCAGCTCCTACAAGCCTGCGCAACTTGAAAATCAACAGAACATGGTGTTACTAATGATACTCAGTGCTCCAAGAGACACACGCATCGAGGATCTGCACAATGAATTATACTGTAAGTATTCAAAAAACTCGCCCCACGACTTACAAGGACTCGGGACACTCCAACAACCACTTCATTCTAAATCTGGGTCACAAGCACACATGTAACATTAACCACAGAAATGGATTTTTTTTCTTAGGGGAAACGAACTACCTATGGTAGGCTTACAGTAAGCACATACATAACGCAATATCGACCACCTCTTGTATTGCAGTTGCGCTCGTACAGCCTACTACCCGGAAAAAACGGGGAGCCGAACAAACGAAACACATACGTACCCGACATGACTCTAGACGACGAAGAGCCGATCTTATAATCATATTGATCTCTCAGATGATGACTTTGGTAGTCAAAGGAACGCTGACACTACGGTTGGTCTAGGAGATATCGTCGGAGTCCAGCTACTAACGTTTCCTAACATACAAGCATGTACCGTTCTTACTGGCACAAATCCGCCCGTAGTCACACTGCCCGTCCAGACTGCGCAGAGGTTCTTTCCCACGGCACTTGCCGCGGTATTTTTCTTGTCATATTTAAAACCGTTACTCTGCAGTTTATTTGTGCCAACTATCTCCTGAATGATAACCAAGCGTACGGACAACATTCAGATCCCTGACACTATAACTTTTTGTCGTCTTCGTCACAGCGCTAGTGCGTGCGTTGAGGGCTTACTTCTTGTACAGGAGTCGAAAGTGTGACTTTGTAAATCGGATCAAGGCGTTCTTGCCACTGCACCGCCTCTGTTTTGAAAATGACCACTTCCTAGTTAGAGAGTACCGGCCAGTGTCTTGCTGCTGCAGACAGAAGCTATACACTGGAGCCCCTGAAGTACGCAACCGCCAACTGCTGTTATGCACCGAAAAAGGCCGTATGCTGAGGGAACCCGGCGCCTCGCGGGTGCAGTGCGTGTTTTATGAGGCCCGCTTTCGCTGCTGCGGTCTGCCGGAGCGGTGTACACGTCTACCAAGTGCGGACTGCGCCGCAGGCTGTCTGTAGACGTCTCTATCCGGGCAGGTGTCGCAGAGAATACCAAGGCCCGCGTGCCGGGTCGGTGGCCGGCGAGGTTCTTTGCCAGCGTTCTGGCGAGGCGCGGCCGTGTGCAGCTTTCTCCCGGCACTGCTTCCAGACCCCGCCAGCTATTGCAGCTCGGCGTGACTCGGCCGCGACATTTGCACAATTATCGTCTGAGCAGTTTCTCACTCCGTGGTCGAACGGTTGATTTCTCCCGTGGCCGAAAGCCTGGCTATTAACTAAGTTATTTCTTCCGGATAAAAAGGTTCGCATTGTGCCGACGTTATGGTATGTCCCGGAAGCAGTTACTATGTTAACGGATTGACAGAGGTGCACAGACGTAATTAATGTTTCGGGGGAACCATGAGACACTAGTAGAGGACTAAATTTTGTTTATTAATTTATTTGTTGTTACCGACTGGCCTGAGCAAGTTACCGACTGGCCTGAGCAAGGAACACTCCACTCATACAATTACAGCTAGTGGTGAACTCAATCTAACTTCAATATGTTGGCGAAAATACATGTTTAAAGTCGGTGGTAGGCATTAAACGTCCACTGAAATCGTATTGAATGCTCTCTCAGTAAATTATTCTGAGCAACTAGTTGAGCAGCCCACTGGAAGAATAAATGGTTGCCAAAACATACTTGACATCTTAGCAACAAAGAATCCATACCAAATAAGGAACACCATGACAGACATAGGGATTAGTGACCACAAGACTCTAGCAGCTGTAATATCCGAACCCTCCAAAAATAAACGAAAAATACATCTATTTTTAAAAAGTGAATAAAAATTCGCTTCACACCTTCCTAAGGGACAGTCTCCACTTCGTCAGAATTAACTATTCCAGTGTAGACCAGATGTGCTTTAAATTTAAAGAAACTGTATGGGTGGCAGTTGAGAGATTTATAGTAAACAAATTAATTAAAAACTGAAATCACACCCAAGCTGCACAAAACAGGTCAGAACATTGTTACAGAATCCACAATAAACATGCCAAATACAAGGATTCAACGGTCCCAAAATTGGTGAGGTTGTATAGAAGATTGAAATTTAGAGCTGATTTCAAAGCAAGAGGTTTTGATAGTTTTCAAAACTAAATTCTATATAGAAATCTCGCAGAAAATTTAGAGAGATACGAGTCGTAGGTAAAGTATACCAGCGGAAGGACACAATCACTTCCTTTGCTTCATGGTAGCAATGATAATGTTATCGATGACACTGCCACTAAAATGGA
This sequence comes from Schistocerca cancellata, assembly GCF_023864275.1. Lineage (NCBI taxonomy): Eukaryota > Metazoa > Arthropoda > Insecta > Orthoptera > Acrididae > Schistocerca > Schistocerca cancellata. Next base: position 304,313,502 of record NC_064633.1, on the reverse strand, counting down.
GTTATTAATCATGGTTTTCCGAAACAACTTCATCTAAGGCGACGAAGAAAATACACTCCTGGAAATTGAAATAAGAACACCGTGAATTCATTGTCCTAGGAAGGGGAAACTTTATTGACACATTCCTGGGGTCAGATACATCACATGATCACACTGACAGAACCACAGGCACATAGACACAGGCAACAGAGCATGCACAATGTCGGCACTAGTACAGTGTATATCCATCCACCTTTCGCAGCAATGCAGGCTGCTATTCTCCCATGGAGACGATCGTAGAGATGCTGGATGTAGTCCTGTGGAACGGCTTGCCATGCCATTGCCACCTGGCGCCTCAGTTGGACCAGCGTTCGTGCTGGACGTGCAGACCGCGTGAGACGACGCTTCATCCAGTCCCAAACATGCTCAATGGGGGACAGATCCGGAGATCTTGCTGGCCAGGGTAGTTGACTTACACCTTCTAGAGCACGTTGGGTGGCACGGGATACATGCGGACGTGCATTGTCCTGTTGGAGCAGCAAGTTCCCTTGCCGGTCTAGGAATGGTAGAACGATGGGTTCGATGACGGTTTGGATGTACCGTGCACTATTCAGTGTCCCCTCGACGATCACCAGTGGTGTACGGCCAGTGTAGGAGATCGCTCCCCACACCATCATGCCGGGTGTTGGCCCTGTGTGCCTCGGTCGTATGCAGTCCTGATTGTGGCGCTCACCTGCACGGCGCCAAACACGCATACGACCATCATTGGTACCAAGGCAGAAGCGACTCTCATCGCTGAAGACGACACGTCTCCATTCGTCCCTCCATTCTCGCCTGTCGCGACACCACTGGAGGCGGGCTGCACGACGTTGGGGCGTGAGCGGAAGACGGCCTAACGGTGTGCGGGACCGTAGCCCAGCTTCATGGAGACGGTTGCGAATGGTCCTCGCCGATACCCCAGGAGCAACAGTGTCCCTAATTTGCTGGGAAGTGGCGGTGCGGTCACCTACGGCACTGCGTAGGATCCTACGGTCTTGGCGTGCATCCGTGCGTCGCTGCGGTCCGGTCCCAGGTCGACGGGCACGTGCACCTTCCGCCGACCACTGGCGACAACATCGATGTACTGTGGAGACCTCACGCCCCACGTGTTGAGCAATTCGGCGGTACGTCCACCCGGCCTCTCGCATGCCCACTATACGCCCTCGCTCAAAGTTCGTCAACTGCACATACGGTTCACGTCCACGCTGTCGCGGCATGCTACCAGTGTTAAAGACTGCGATGGAGCTCTGTATGCCACGGCAAACTGGCTGACACTGACGGCGGCGGTGCACAAATGCTGCGCAACTAGCGCCATTCGACGGCCAACACCGCGGTTCCTGGTGTGTCCGCTGTGCCGTGCGTGTGATCATTGCTTGTACAGCCCTCTCGCAGTGTCCGGAGCAAGTATGGTGGGTCTGACACACCGGTGTCAATGTGTTCTTTTTTCCATTTCCAGGAGTGTATTCCAGATTCCGAATCAAGAACAGCCAATAACGTGAGAAACGTAGAGGTCTATATCTTCTGTCTAACGAAGCAACTTCAGTCACTTGATAAAGTCAAGTCTTCCACTGCAGACTGTATAACGATTAGGATGTATTTTTAGAGTGTGCTCGCACAATATAAACATACTCAGCAGCCAATACAAGCACTTCACTGGAACAAAGATCCTTACTTAAAGACTGGTAAGTTGCAAAAGTCACATCAAAATTCAAAAAAGGTAAAAAGGGAAAAGAGCTGAATACCAACCTCTATCATTGACGTCTAACTGCAGTAGAGTCTGACAAAATATACTATTTCGAATTTTATCAACTACCTCGAAGGAAACTATCTGTTCACATATAGCCAGCACGGATTTCGTAATATCGCTCTTGTGAAACACAACTAGTTACGAGTGCTATAGACAGGGGATCTCAAATTGATTCCACATTTCTAGATTTGCAGATAGCTTTTTAAATTGTTCCTCGCAAGCGGCTTCTAATGCAAATGCGTCTCTGTGGATTATCGTTACAGTTGTGCGACTGGGTAAGTGATTACCTGACATAAAGTTCACAGTTAGTAGTAACTGACGGGAAGCCATCGAGTAACACAAATGGTTCAAATGGCTCTAAGCACTATGGGACTTAACATTTGTGCTCATCAGTCCCCTAGACTTAGATCTACTTAAACCTAACTAACCTAAGGACGTCACACACATCCATGACTCATCTTCCCTTATTGTTTGCCTTATCAGTCCGCTTAGTTTTAAACATTCTTATGGTTACCACAATGGACTCACATTCTGGAGGACGACGGTTCAAACCCACGTCCGGCAATCCTGATTTAGGTTTTCCGTGATTTCCCTACATCGCTTAAGGCAAGTGCCGGGATGGTTCCTTTGAAAGCGTATTGCCGATTTCCTTCCCCACGCACCCCTAATCCGATGGGCCAATGAAATTGCTGTTTAGTCCCCTTGTAACCTCGTACTTCCTAATCGGCATAGAGCATTGCGATATAACAGACAGTGATCGCATATGCCTAACGAAATTTTACAGTGAGTAAAGCTATAGTTACGGAAGGAAAATAACACCGATCAATTGGAGGAAAGTGTACAACAGACTCCTCTAAAAGAAGAATCTATTCTAAATTGAAGCTAAAAACTGACGATGACTCTGAAATGGGTGGAATATAGTGCAATCGCTCAAGCTCACGATCGAACCGCAGGGGGGAGCGTACAGTAAATAATCACTGGCGTGGCCAATGAATGTTGTCACGCTTTTCCACAACACAACAGTTCACGAGGAAATAAATGAATCAGAAAGCACTGAATTTGCAGTTACTTATTCTGCAATACTAAATTTTTAAAATAACGTTAAACGAAGTTACTGGTTAAATAACTGACAGGCACAACTTAACCTTTGTTATGTAAAAAAAAAAACTTCAGTAACTTCAGTGTAACGTAAAACAAAATTTAGAAAACGGCAAGCAATTTACTTTTTGTTATTAAAGGACTGAACTGAATTTATACTTTAAGCAAAGAACCAACTAATTCTACTTTTAAAATAACAAAAATAAAATACGAAACCAGCAGAAGTCACTCGTTAAGCTAAGGACAGAGTAAATGAAATTGAGCGCTCTTAATTTGTGCTGTATCATTAGTCATTAGTTTTGCCAGCGAAATTTTATTTTACTTTAAGTAGCCTCTGTCATGCAATACAAGAATGAACAGCTACTGAGGCAGAAAATTTATACTGAAACTGGTCTTTAGCAAACGCACAAAACTGGCAGTAAATATTTAATTAATATTCATGTTCTTACGACACTCGGTGAGTGCATGGAAAGGAAAACAGATCCTGCTTGGTAGTAATGTCTGAGGACAATGGCAACATAGGTACCCTACAAGCTTTAACTATTGTAGGTTATATTTTAGGTTATCCATACCTGCTGAAAGAAATGTTGCTGGGTAACACCTACATAAGTTTATAAATTTTCACTTAACGGTCCTACGATGTTGTAGCTGTGCGGACGACGAAGAACGTAGCCGACGATTGCTAAGCTGCCGTTGTTGCTGCTGATGAGAATCCCGAGTCGCCTCCAGAGCCACGGATAATTATGGGACAGGCAATAGTTGGAATTGCAACTTCCTCTGCTAGTCCACTCCTACCGTGCGCTCAATATTCGCGAATTAACGAATCTGGTGCGCCTATATTAGCGCGAGCACAGCTGCACACCATGTCTGCAGGAGCGCCAAACAAACACTCCCGCACTCTATCATGAATCAAGCTGCTCTGCCCTCCATCCGCTCGCAATGCGATAGAGACCCTCCATACGCTGAGCTGCACAACCTCACAGCTACAACCATTTCATCGTCGCTATCGATACATTTCAATAAAGTTCTCTTGGCTATTTCCCAGCTGTCTACAGTAATTTCATTACAATTACAATCGATTATATAGAATCAGAAATAAATACAATATTACATCGATTACGTATAAAATATAGCTTCTGTAAGAAAGCGTACGGCTTCAGAATCATAACATAAATTACGAAGTGCATTCAAGTTCTAAGGCCTCCGAATTTTTTTCTAATTAACTACTGACCCGAAATCGTTGAAACTGGCGTTCCTTCTCGACGTAATCGCCCTGCAGACGTACACATTTTTCACAACGCTGACGCCATGATTCCATGGCAGCGGCGAAGGCTTCTTTAGGAGTCTGTTTTGACCACTGGAAAATCGCTGAGGCAATAGCAGCACGGCTGGTGAAAGTGCAGCCACGGAGAGTGTCTTTCATTGTTGGAAAAAGCCAAAAGTCACTAGGAGCCAGGTCAGGTGAGTAGGGAACATGAGGAATCACCTCAAAGTTGTTATCATGAAGAAACTGTTGCGTAACGTTAGCTCGAATATAGTAATGAGTAAAATTACGACGCATGTTGTTCATTGTAAAGTGTAGTAATTCAAACATAGTATAGTGAAATCAGACTGAGGCCACCATCGCCTCTTTCATTTACAATTCTTTTGGTTGTAGAATACTTTAGCGTATAAGAATGTTGAAAAGAGCAATGGTCACACCAGAATGAGTCACCTATTTATAGTTACTTACATTTCAAGTAAAGTCATTTAACTAATTCTGTATCAAGTGTCCTAAGAGTAATATCCAAAATCATTAAATAAGTTGAAGGATAGAATTTTGTTAACCCAAGTTGCATAAACTGTCTTGGTAGTAATTACCAAGCCAACTCACAGAAATTGAGAGAGTATTTGCTTTGTAGAATCATCTAGAATGATCAGAAATTGTAATATTCAGAATTAAGTTTAAATTCAACTCAAGCCATTTCACTTTGAAACGAGCCAAAAATTTATTTATTCTTTTGCTCCTTCAGAGCTGGCGACCGTAGTTATAAGTATTTTCAGGAGGATTCGACGGTAAGTCTGCTGCTCTCGTCGTGCTGATAGGATTATCCACTGCTGCTAGCAGTGGTGATTGGATACATAAGCTCACTACCAAGTTAAGTGGGTCAGGTAGGCAGTGTTACCGTGTGAACTGTAGGGCATTGTAGGCTGTGGATCGAACCCGTTCAATCATCACAGCTCTTAGGGAAATAGTCCGGTTAGGAGTGTACTAATCATTAGGTAAATACTGGCGAGTAACGGTCAAAAATGTATACGCAAGTTAATTTAGCAAGGTCTACGTAGCACCTAGTTAATGTGGCGCAATGGCGAGGGTAGGAGTGGAGTAAAAGTGAGCTGAGCTTGTGGCAGCTGTGCTGTATTCAAATATTAACAACGTGAATTCACTACTACCTCTTACCATTGGGACTGAGCTATTTACAGTTAAAATACGTAGCAGTAAGCGCAAAGGCGTGACAGCTACAAGTCCGTATTGGTTTTATACATACGGAATTAGGAAGCGGGTCATTCCGTCAGTGGAGGGGGTTAAAACAACCGAGTCAGTTGAGAACATAACCCATTTACTGATGGAAAGATTCGGCGGTTCTGTCGCAATCTATACTCTGCAGATCACCGTGAGGTGCGTGGCAGAGGGTACGCCAGTTGTACCATTAATTAGGGTTTCTTCCTGTTCCATCCACGTATGAAGCGCGGGAAAAATGGTTATTTGAATGCCTTTGTGGGTACAGTAATTATTCTAATCTTGTTCTCACGATCTCCATGTGAGCGACTGTAGGGGGTTGTAGTGTATCTCTAGAGTAATCATTAATAGAGTTCCAGAATGAGATTTTCAATCTGCAGCGGAATGTGCGCTGATGTGAAACTTCCTGGTAGATTAAGACTGTGTCCCGGAGCGAGACTCGAACTCAGGACGCCTTTCGCGGGCAAGTGCTCTGTTGGTAGAGCACTATTTGGCTTGGCTCTGGTCGATCTAATGCCAATTACGATATGGTAAACCGCCAAAATTATTACTCAGGATCGATGATACTCCGAAGGAACATCAAATAGTAAAAATTAAAGAATCCTTGTTGCAGAACCGACAACTCTACATCAAACTAGAAGAGAAAAAAAGTCGCTGGAAGAAGCAGGAAAACGGCGTTGCTGAGGGAAGTTTGTAGCTTCCATGCTGTTTTTATATATATATAGGGTGGTCCATTGATAGTGACCGGGCCAAATATCTCACGAAATAAGCATCAAACGAAAGAACTACAAAGAACAAAACTTGTCCAGCTTGAAGGGGGAAACCAGATGCCGCGATGGTTGGTCCGCTAAATGCCCTGCCATATGTCAAACGGATATCAACTGCGTTCTTTTAAAAAGGAATCCCCATTTTTTATTACATATTCATGTAGTACGTAAAGAAATATGAATGTTTTAGTTGGACCACTTTTTTCGCTTTGTAATAGATGGCCACGACCTGCAACAAATGACGATGCGCAAGTGGGTGTTTTAGCTGCAGTCGCGGCTAATCCGCACATCAGTAGCAAACAAATTGCGCGAGACTCGGGAATCTCAAAGACGTCGGTGTTGAGAATGCTACAACAACATCGATTGCACCCGTACCATATTTCTATGCACCAGAAATTGCATGGCGACGACTCTGAACGTCGTGTTCTGTTCTGCCACTGGGCACAAGAGAAATTACGGGACGATGACAGATTTTTTGCACGCGTTCTATTTAGCGACGAAGCGTCATTCACCAACAGAGGTAACATAATCCGGCAAAATATGCACTAAGGGGCAACGGAGAATCCACGATGTCTGCGACAAGTGGAACATCAGCGACCTTGGCAGGTTAATGTATGGTGCGGTATTATGGGAGGGAGGATAATTGGCCCCCATTTTATCGATGGCAATCTAAATGGTGCTATGTACCCTGATTTTCTACGTAAAGTTCTACCGATGTTACTACAAGATGTTTCACTGAATGACAAAATGGCGATGTACTTCCAACATGATCGATGTCCGGCGCATAGCTCGCGCGCGGTTGAAGCGATATTGAATAGCATATGTCATGACAGGTGGATTGGTCGTCGAAGCACCTACCATGGCCCACATGTTCACCGGATCTGACGTCCCAGGATTTCTTTCTGTGGGGAAAGTTGAAGGATATTTGCTATCGTGATCCGTCGACAACACCTGACAACATGCGTCAGCGGATTTTCAATGCATGTGCGAACATTACGGATGGCGAACTACGCGCTATTGAGAGGTACGTCGTTACACGTATTGCCAAATGCATTGAGGTTAACGGACATAATTTGGAGCATTTATTGCATTAATGTGGTATTTACAGGTAATCACGCTGTAACAGCATGCGTTCTCAGTAATTGTAAGTTCACAAAGGTACATGTATCACATTGGAACAACCGAAATAAAATGTTCAAACGTACCTACGTTCTGTGTTTTTAATTTAAAAAACCAACCTGTTACCAAGTGTTCGTCTAAAATTGTGAGCCATATGTTTTTGACTATTACAGCGCCGTGTGTCACAAAGCGATAAAAGTGGTCCAACTAAAACATTCATATTTGTTTACGTACTACGCGAATATGTAATAAAAAATGGGGGTTCCTATTTAAAGAATCGCAGTTGGTATCAGTCTGAGCTATGGCAGCGCCATCTAGCGGGCCAACAATAGCGCCATCTGGTTTCCCCTTCAAGCTAGACAAATTTCGTTCTTTGTAGTTATTTCGTTTGACGCTTATTTCGTCCGATATTTGGCCCGGTCACGATCAGTGGACCACACACTATACATCAAGCTCAAAGATACGAGGCATTCTCTGTGCTGACGACTTGGTAGACCTTTGGCGAAGTAGAGGTAGAGTTGGAGAATACTATAGAACCCACGTCAACGTATTACGATGACAACTCTCTCAAACCAAATCCCACTAAAACGAAAGGTTGCGTTTTTCATCTGCACAGACATCTAGCAAACAGAAAGTTGCACGTTAATTGTAGTGGGTCTGTCTTTGAAAAAACAGACCAGCCGACACACCTTGGACTAACGCTTGACCGGCACCTCACACACATACATCACCGCGAAAAAACCACGAAATAAGGTAGCTGCAAGAGACAATATCCTTAGAAAGTTGACTGGCAGCAAGTGGGGCGCCAAACCTGCTGTACTTAGAACCACCGGTTTAGCACTTTACTGACTACATGTGCCCTTTCTGGTCTATATCAGCGCATGCAGAGAAGATCGACATGCGCCTTAACGAAATCTGTAGGCTTGTCACAGGATGCAAGAAGCTCACTCCACTGGAAAAGCTCGGCAAGGCTTCAGGTTTCGGTGGCCCCGAGACATGGGTAGGTCATGATAATAACGAGCACTTCAAAAGACATTTGTTGAGCGCCAGCCACTATACGGTACCCTTTATGAATTCAAAAGAAACCAAAATCAAGATTTCGGTTCTCCAATTACGCTCTGTATGAACCCTCCTGTCTGCTACCCTGTATCATAATATCCAACAAGTGTTGCTGAATTTAACCACACGTCATGGAAAATACTAGACCGCATTAGAACTGGTGTAACACCTGTAAAAATCAATATGACAAAAGGGAGCCTATAAGAACCTAATGACAATAAGTGTGACTGTGGAGAAATGCATAACATGGAACTAATTCTAACCTGCCGAAATTGACCTGCAATTTTTTCCCTAGAGACCTGTGGCTAAGCAAGCCTCAAGCTTTTGACTTAGCATTGAGCAAAAATGATAGCACCAATCGCTAAAAAGTTTGTAAAGTAGGAAAGGGAACGGTGAGGGAGGCCTGCGCGCCTGGCAGAACTGCCGAAATTGCGCCAACCTACCATCCCACCACCTTACAACTACATTCTGACATTGTTCTAGGGTTGTTTAACTTACTGTAATATTGAAGCAGCAAAACCGACTGTCCAGTGAGATTTGACCCTTCCTGTTCACACGTCTACATTTGTTACGCAGGGGGCACACCAGGATCTTATAAGTAATCGTTATTTAATTAATAACACGTGGCGAGATAAGCTGAAGTTGCTTTTTACTGTATACTATAGGATCCAGACATTTACACTCCTGGAAATTGAAATAAGAACACCGTGAATTCATTGTCCCAGGAAGGGGAAACTTTATTCACACATTCCTGGGGTCAGATACATCACATGATCACACTGACAGAACCACAGGCACATAGACACAGCCGTGCGGTTAAAGGCGCTGCAGTCTGGAACCGCTAGACCGCTACGGTCGCAGGTTCGAATCCTGCCTCGGGCATGGATGTTTGTGATGTCCTTAGGTTAGTTAGGTTTAACTAGTTCTAAGTTCTAGGGGACTAATGACCTCAGCAGTTGAGTCCCATAGTGCTCAGAGCCATTTGAACATAGACACAGGCAACAGAGCATGCACAATGTCGGCACTAGTACAGTATATATCCACCTTTTGCAGCAATGCAGGCTGCTATTCTCCCAAGGAGACGATCGTAGAGATGCTGGATGTAGTCCTGTGGAACGGCTTGCCATGCCATTTCCACCTGGCGCCTCAGTTGGACCAGCGTTCGTGCTGGACGTGCAGACCGCGTGAGACGACGCGTCATCCAATCCCAAACATGCTCAATGGGGGACAGATCCGGAGATCTTGCTGGCCAGGGTAGTTGACTTACACCTTCTAGAGCACGTTGGGTGGCACGGGATACATGCGGACGTGCATTGTCCTGTTGGAACAGCAAGCTCCTTTGCCGGTCTAGGAATGGTAGAACGATGGGTTCGATGACGGTTTGGATGTACCGTGCACTATTCAGTGTCCCCTCGACGATCACCAGTGGTGTACGGCCAGTGTAGGAGATCGCTCCCCACACCATGATGCCGGGTGTTGGCCCTGTGTGCCTCGGTCGTATGCAGTCCTGATTATGGCGCTCACCTGCACGGCGCCAAACACGCATACGACCATCATTGGCACCAAGGCAGAAGCGACTCTCATCGCTGAAGACGACACGTCTCCATTCGTCCCTCCATTCACGCCTGTCGCGACACCACTGGAGGCGGGCTGCATGATGTTGGGGCGTGAGCGGAAGACGGCCTAACGGTGTGCGGGACCGTAGCCCAGCTTCATGGAGACGGTTGCGAATGGTCCTCGCCAATACCCCAGGAGCAACAGTGTCCCTAATTTGCTGGGAAGTGGCGGTGCGGTCCCCTACGGCACTGCGTAGGACCCTACGGTCTTGGCGTGCATCCGTGCGTTGCTGCGGTCCGGTCCCAGGTCGACGGGCACGTGCACCTTCCGCCGACCACTGGCGACAACATCGATGTACTGTGGAGACCTCACGCCCCATGTGTTGAGCAATTCGGCGGTACGTCCACCCGGCCTCCCGCATGCCCACTATACGCCCTCGCTCAAAGTCCGTCAACTGCACATACGGTTCACGTCCACGCTGTTGCGGCATGCTACCAGTGTTAAATACTGCAATGGAGCTCCGTATGCCACGGCAAACTGGCTGACACTGACGGCGGCGGTGCACAAATGCTGCGCAGCTAGCGCCATTCGACGGCCAACACCGCGGTTCCTGGTGTGTCCGCTGTGCCGTGCGTGTGATCATTGCTTGTACAGCCCTCTCGCAGTGTCCGGAGCAAGTATGGTGGGTCTGACACACCGGTGTCAATGTGTTCTTTTTTCCATTTCCAGGAGTGTATTTTATACAAGAATGTTTTTATTCATAATGTTTAAAATAGTGCTTCTCGGGGAAAGATTTTCTTTTATTTCTTGTACGGAGGTAACAAAAAGTTTTGCAACACAGTACGAGTCTCTGTTAACTGCTTATATTGCACACTTTTCACAGAACTCGCCTGCTTTGTCGGGACGGTAAAATTGTCCGCAATGATCAAAGACTAATAACGCTCTGAAGTCTCTAGAATAGGAGCACAGAGCACATCTTTTGCTCTTTGAAGACTCACTGTGCTCTCGCTACAGATGCCTGGGGCACAGCTCCAAGCAATGCCACTGGTAATGAGTCTGGGTACTAGGATTGCTCAGCCGTCCACATAACCAGTTAACACAGCGTTCTGAGCAGATCCTTCAGCAACTGTCTTCTAGCAAGTTTATTCCAAGGTATTTGCAAAACGTAGCAGCACCGTGGCACCTGCCTGATCCAACACTGCAAATCAGAAATCTAAGAACTAGCGGACTTTACTTCTAGCGGCTGGGGAAGTGTACTTAATCGAATGTATCTTCCCACCTTTTGTGATGTTGTACGTAAGAACCATTAGGGTGAACATTAGTACAATCGACAAGCTGCAGGGGAACATTCCTGTCAGGAAACGGAGGAAAAGAGATCCTATGAACATGTGTCCGAATATCTACTGTGTGCGTGCAACGACAACAACGCGGAACACAGTAGAGAACTGCATGGTATCCACGTCTCAATAAATTTTCAAAGTGGCCTCCATGGGATACAATGCAAGTGTCCATACGTCGCGTCATGGATTGCCGCACTGATGACAGACATCCCATAATTATGATGCTCTGGTGCAAATACTGTTAACAAAATACTTCCTGTAGAGAGAAATCCGATTCTTATATACCTTGCACTCGTTGTACGTGATAGGGACAGCAGCAATTGTCATGAAGGAGACACATAATCGTAAATTGGCTTACACCATGTTGGCGGCCAACTTGGCTGGACTTAGTACTGGATTTCATCTCAATATCCTGTGAAACTCGGTCCTCAAAATCTGATGTACGCACAGTTCATCGCCCCCCTACACGTTCGTCTTTCTGAAAGGAGCCATGATCACAGAAACTCCCAAAAAGGGATTGAAATGTTGTATAATGTGGTTGGTATCTGTGAGGGTACTCGTCTTGGTACAACTGTGCTGCCTCTCGACCGTTTCCATCTACTTCGCCGTATACAAACACCATCTCGATTTGTTCCAGAAGTTAATACCGGACCATTACGCTGCTTACAGTATGCTGCGGCAATTTCACTGCCTGCAACAGACAAGGATGGCTCTGAGCACTATGGGACTTAACATCTGTGGTCATCAGTCCCCTAGAACTTAGAACTACTTAAACCTAACTAACCTAAGAACATCACACACATCCACGCCCGAGGCAGGATTCGAACCTGCGACCGTAGCGGTCACGCGGTTCCAGACTGAAGCGCCCAGAACCGCACGGCCACACCGGCCGGCAACAGACAAGGAACACACGGTACATTGGTCGGAGGAACTGTCATTCGTCAGCGCCATCCACCGTGGCAAAGACGCATTCCCGGACACATATTCATGGAACCTTTTTGCTCCCAATTTGTCAGGAATCTATCACATCCGTTTGTCAGTTTTAATAATGTTCACCCTGTAGTATTATCTCTGTGCATAGTGAAGAGAATAAGAGCATTTTTTTCTTTGATGCATACGAAATCAATGTCATGGACCCATAAAAAGCAAATTTTGAAGTTCGCAGTGCATTCTTCCCGATGAAACTTGGTGGAATTTGTGGCTTGTTCTTTCGAACTGTTCCCAAACAAGAGGCATGTGTGACGTTAATATCCTTTGAGCAATTGGTATACATTCACGATTAAGTTCCTGTTTCTACCATTGACACGCTTCCTCACATAGTATTCCGGAACTGATCCATCTCTTTCTTTAGGGACAGTTCAGATATACGAGTATGATATTGCATTCAGCATGTAAAATGTTTTGGAGCTATACAACACAACCATCTTGAGGCCTTATTTATTAGACTTTTGAGTGAAATAGACCCTGAAATTACATCTTCCATTAAAACTAAACAACTGCTCCTACATTGTGATATATTCATGGGGAGTATAATATGATAATCCCATGCTTTTGTAATGAAAACCAGCTTGTCAGTTTCTCTCCTAACTGATATTGTTACTTTGTCATGAAGTCGTAAGTATGAAAGTGAAAACCTGAATGGTCTTAAACTCATTGTCAGCCTGAAGATATCAACTCTGAAGACAGTGGACACAGATCTGGTAGAGTGACGTGGCTGCTCCTTAGGGCACCGCTTGGTAAAACCCAAAGAATACATGGAATTCACAGTAATTAGTCAAATCATTGTAGCTCATACCACAGTAAAAACTGCCCTACGTTCTATTTCTTCGTCTGTGTACTGTGCTACAGTATCTATAATGTCAGTAGAGGTCAGCAGACTCCATGCTTCAAAGACAGTTTTAATTTGTTTTGCAGTATTTTTAACTCCAGCTAAAGGAATTACAATGTTTTAACAAAATCTCTGTTTACAAGCCGAGAAGGTCTAACTGAAGCATGCCACCGTGAAAGACTGCAAGGACACAGTTATTACTCAATGGTCGCGCCGCCGACTTGGTGTTAATGAACTCCTTTAGTATCCGTTTTCCCCCTCACAATAGAAGATTGTGTCCTACCTGCAGTCGAGCTTTAAACACTTTCTTCTGAATTCGTATCATGTAGTTGCTCTTCGGTACCCGTCGGTTCTTCTTCATCATAGAGTCTAATTCCGATTCTGAAGAATATTCTCGGAGAATATCCACCAAATTATATGCAATATTTTCACTGCCTTCCCTATCAACCAAACTGCGACCAATAACCACTGGAAACAGATTAATGAACAAAAATGTTAGAACTGAAACCTAAAAATGTATATTATACTTCATTTTATGGAGTTAAATTCAGATAACCCTAACAAAATTAATAGCAAGACTATAAAGAAATTTTTATTTACTGTGCACACAAGGGTCAGCGTCACCCCATGACAAAAAAAACAACAACCTTGATTTGAAAAGAAGCTGGGAGCTATAACTCACTGCACGTCTGCTAATCTGTCTGTTCTGATCTCAACCTGAATTTACAAGGCCGTTACAGCAACGCACGTTTCACAGTGCACATGTGCCAGGCCGAACAGTAATGCTCAGAGTCAAGCTGGACCTGGTATACACAAGGAGAGTTGATGAACGAACGACATGGGTTAACCAAACAACATTAAAGTTTTCGACTCCTCAGCTTGTGACAGAGTTTCACTAGAGTAACAGCAAAATATGAAACTTCCCGGCGTATTAAAACTATATACCGCATTGGGACACCAATACACGACTTTTGCCTTGTGCGGTCAAATGCTCCATCAAGTGAGCTCCCCAAGCATGACTCACGACAATCCATCCTCACAGCTTTAGTTTCGCCAGTACCTCGTCCCGGTATAGTACCAAGTTTCAGTCTGGCAGGAAGTTTAATATCAGTGCAATCTCCTCCCCAGAGCGAAATATTCATTCAGGGAACTACGGGACTAGCTAATTCATAAGTAAGGCGAAGTTTGGTCGTACCCTACCAGATGCTTAAGCACTGGAGCTGATGACGTAGCAGAGTAGACATTTGATTATACGAGGTTTCAATGTAGATGAAGAGAGCATATCTGTCTATATGCACCATTACTGACAACCATTATTAACAACTTCTGTAATAATATTAATCAGTCACAGTAGGCTTCTTCGTGAGTTCTCTTTTATTTACACGGCAGTTCGTATCAATCGAAACTAAGGGTTCATACCGAATGCCCACCACCTTTTATGCTTGCTTCCTCCACCGTCGCGTCTTGATTCGGTCGTCAGTGGACACAAATCGGCAAGGATCAGAAGCGTTCGGCAAAAAAGGTTACTTGCTTCAGTACTGGGACGCCTGCCTTTGATAGTCTAGAATACCTAAACGAAGTGACAGCAAGAGGTCCATAATTTGCGATGTCTACATTAGGTTCAAGTTATTTTATCCTAATTAGGTTGTAATAATTGCTTTATTAATTGTGTGTGGCAAACGGATTCGGAAATCACGGGAGACAGTTGTCTGCAATAGATGCCCAGCTATGTGATATCTAGTCACTCTCCTTTGTCTGTGAGTGTTTGCAATCTATCACGATTTAGTTTAAATGGTAGTAACCACACGTTATCAGCAAATCATCGTAAAGGAAATCTAGTATTTTAAATTTAACTGCCTTTAGAGTTGACGAGTCTACAGGATGTTAGTTCATTTGCTGGAATGCCTGATATTAATGTGACTAAATTCACATGTGTGTAATTACTTTAAATAGCACAACACTTTTTATGAAAATTAAGATAATAAATTTTTTGTGGGTAACCTAATAAGCATGGAAGATACTTATCTTCTGTGGTGGTAAAATATTTAATGTCATTATTATAAAAATATTTCACACAACGTATGAAAAAATTTAAGTCTCTTACAAATATGTAACAAGAAATTGCGTAATGCACCTCGTTTACTATCTGTATCTGACTTTAATTAACACAAGCTCAGATTTCATCACACGCTACTGGTTTAGATTTGCTAAGCACAAAGCCACCACAGATTCTGAAAGAAAGAAGTATAAGTTTCAAAATGGTTCAAATGGCTCTGAGCACTATGGGACTTAACAGCGGAGGTCATCAGTCCCCTAGAACTTAGAACTACTAAAACCTAACTAACCTAAGGACATCACACACATCCACGCCCGAGGCAAATTCGAACCTGCGACCGTAGCGGTCGCGTGGTTCTTGACTGAAGCGCCTAGAACCGCTTGGTCACTCTGGCCGGCAAGTAGAAGTTTCACCTTACCTTGTAGTGTCTTCTTTTCAACGGCAACAGCGACACATAGCATCCATTAGGAAGTTTGGCTAGCTTTTATCGCTGTAAAAATCTTTGCCGGTCTCTGCGGCCGAGCGGTTCTAGACGCAGGTTTGATTCCTGCCTCGGGCATGGATGTGTGATGTCCTTCGGTTAGTTAGGTTTAAGTACTTCTAACTCCAGGGGACTGATGACATCAGATGTTAAGTCCCATAGTGCCTAGCGCCATTTTTCTGTAAAAATCTTTCATTTAAAATACCGAAACGATAAGAATTTAGATTTTTAAATACCTAAATAAAAGCGAGACAAGCATTTGATGTATATTTACCAGTATATTATTGCTCAACTTGCAGTTTCATCTATATCATGGCTTTTACACGTTTTGCTTAAATGGCTTCTCTTCTCGAAGTCCAATTTCCGTTGTATCACAGACACAACAAGGCTGTAAGATATTGTAGCGCAGACCAACTAAAACAGTTACATTTCGCGTGATGACGAGCTGTGTGTAAGCCTCATTAACATATGCTTCTGAAATTTCAAGTGGTAGCATACTACTTGTGGCTCTTGACTGTTACAGGATTTTTAGTTTTACATATAGAAAGCAATATACCTCTTTCAGTTTCCAGAGCAGCATGATCCACAGTACAAATGGCTTTTTACTCCACAATACGTCAGAGCAAACATATCTTCCGTAACACACAGTTTACCTGCCCTTTTCATAATATAACAGTGTCATTCAGTACGCTGAGGCTAATTTTACCAACGCTTGAATTTCACTACGCAGACACCATACATGTACACTGTGCTAATACTACCACTGACTACTTAGACCATCATTGTTTGAGAGCTATCCCTTCCATAAAAGGGCGGGATACCGCCGCTCAGATTAATATTCTGATATTCACTTAAGGTTATTACTTATCCCTGACAGTTTATAATATACAAAACATAATTTTGCAGTAGTTTCAAAACTCAAAGCTATTTAGTAAAATAACCGGAACATAATGTGGAGAAGGCAAACAACCTAAGTTACACGTTCACTAAACTATATTAAGAAATGATTAATATTTCCCAATACAGTTTCGTAAATGTGTAACGTAGGTTGTTTGCCATTTCCACCTTGAGGTGGCAGCACTTTACGGTGATTCATAACCAAGCACGTTATGCAACCACATCGCATCATTGCAATTGCTAGATGGCATGATCGTCTACATTAGGCGTGCCTCATAGAGCACTGTTTCAACGGTGCCAACTGTTACTTATCAAAGTCACGACGCATAAAGGCGAACAATTCACCTAATCGAAATGAAGTAATTCTGTTAATAGAGATACTGTTTAGTGTTGTGATGATAAGAATATCGCTACATGTTGAACATAAGCAGCCGGCCGCTGTGACCGAGCGGTCTGAAATCAAGGGACCGTTACGGTCGCAGGTTCGAATATTGCCTCGGGCATTGACGTGTGTGGTGTCCTTAGGTTAGTTAGGTTTAAGTAGTTCTAAGTTCTAGGGGACTGATGACCTCAGATGTCAAATCCCATAGCGCTCAGAGCCATTTGAACCATTTTTGAACATGGAATCTGCGACTAGTGACGTCAGCGTCATTTTTCCGACCAGAAGCATTTTAGCTGTGGCCTTTCCGATCGTCAAAGTAAGCCACAGCAGTGTGAGAGACTGTGGTTGGAAATACCATGGTGTAAAACTGGGTAGTGTTAGCTGTGGCTTTTCCAACTGTTGTGCAATAAGAATATCCCTTCACATTTTATCTAGGCTTAGGGATGGCTACTCCGATAATAAATAGGCATGTTTAAATCTTAATTTTTAATATTTTTAGTTTTTAATCTGATTAAAAAACGAAATATTAAATTGTTGCGGGTGAACATATTGTTTTGACATTAGTTTCTCTTTGTTTTTTCGAATATGTCGTAGGCATGTTTAAATCTTAATTTTCAATATTTTTAGTTTTTAATCTGATTAAAAAACGAAATATTAAATTGTTGCGGGTGAACATATTGTTTTGACAATAGTATTCTCTTTGTTTTTCCGAATATGTCGAGATTTCCGAGAGTGTGGTTAGGCAGGAACCTAAGACAACATTTTAAGCAGTTGCGACTGAAATGAACATCTGTGCCCTTTTAATTTCTTGCTGATCACCAATATTTCGTTGTATATTTCCGAATATATCACGATTTCCAGTGACTTTAGGCAGAATCATTTATTGCACTCAACTGGTGTTCAAATCACGAAATTGCACAAGTTATTTTCTCAATGGATCTTTACGTTTTTTGCGGCTATGAATCCGATTATGTGCTTGATGCCCTGTATTAATGACGTGCGCGGTTTCTTTCGTCCTCTCCATTTGGCTGCTGGTGTCCCAGTCAATGTTTCTTATGCATACCTCTGAAAAAATTCGCGACTCCGATTTTTGTTCTGTACGAACTGAGTGTAATCAAAGTGCGAAAATTATGTTCAGTGGGTATTCGGACAGACAGAAGAGTACCATGTGCACTGAGCGCTTCAGGAGGTTGACCAAAATGCAGTCTGTGGAGATACAGTTCAGCAGCACCATGATACTAACAGTTTTTCAGGTAAATTTTCTATGTCTACGAGAAACAGAGGTAGGCTATTCACCATGCTGATGACGAAATGCAATGAAAATGGCTGCAAGCAAACTGATATTGCGGATGGAAGAATCCGTGGTTTCGGCTCACTGGAGTGTCGTAATTGTGGGGGAAGATGGTGAATTTCTGGTCATAACGGTAGGGCTCGAAAATCTATCAAATGTACACTTCAGCAAGTCAGGAATTGCTGCAGCCTTCAACTCCTCTACCGCCTGGGAAGTACAGTGGAAAAGAGTTTTGCCAAACACATGCTCTTCCTCCACGAATTGAATGGTTGCGCCTCTACATGCACGCTATTCAACCCAAGGCAGTATTTTTCTCAAGACACTTCCCAAAAATCCGGATCTCGAATCAAACATTGGTAAATTCAATGATCCTTCAGCACATTCAGATGTAATAACAGATGCTGTTCACTGTCCTCTACGGCAGTAACCACCTATCCATAGCACTGAACAAGCTGAGATGCAAACGACGTGTGACATCAGCCTAAAAGGTCCCAGCGAACGCGGGTCGATATCTCCCACTAAAGCTGCAGCTCAAGAACACACCTACAGTGTTTTCCGTTAGTTGCAGCACTGGATCGGAAAATACTTGGGTCCAGAGCAGTGGGGGGTGGAAGCTTGAAAAAAAAAAAGAGTTGGTCTTTCATTACCACACAGAAACACCTGTTTGCAGAGACGCTTCTTCAGCTTCTATATTGCAAATGAAAGGCAGGTTGATAGGGGCGGTAGGGTTCAGGGAAGCAGCTCTGTTCTGCCCGAAACTTTTCCAGCAGCTGAGGCGACCGAAGTAATTTATTGATGCAGTATGTTGCAGCATTATACACCTTAAATAACCAGTTTTAATCTGTCATAACACTAATCGTTCACACATACATCTAAAAAATCAGACACCACATATATGTAACCAAGGCGAAGACGGCCAATGATCTCTTCAGTTCGGTGCATACCAGGCTCCGACTCTTACGTGAATCGGTCAAAAGCCGCGAGTAATGAGGATAATGGACAAGGGGCACTACATTCGTAGCGTGTGCATAGGTTGAGACTTTCGGTCTGTTCTCGGTGGCTGCAGCGACTTCTGTCTCCGGAGCCATGCTTTTTATTGATTTTGATAAGGCATTACAAGGGATCAGTCACGTTTTCTTGATGGAAGTGCCCAAGGCGACCAGTCTCTGCCATGTTGCCTGTCAGGTATTTTCCATCTGCTAAGTACTACTCATGCATCTGTCGTAATGAATGGACAGCTTACTTCCAGAACACAGACCGACTCGGCTTCCCGCAGGGGAGCCCCTTCTCTATGTAACTTTTAATCTTGGCCTTAGAACCTCTGCTTCGCCGATTCTCTGACCAATTATGTGGCTGGAAGATATGAGAAAACTTCTCGGTGCGAGCGCACGTGGAAGATGTTATGGCAACGCTAAATCACATCGATGGCATAACCTTGCTCAACGACATAATGGATTCCTCGTAGCGCAACGGTAGCGTTACCGCCTACCACGCAAGGGGGCCTGGGTTCGATTCCCGCCAAGGGACTAGGTGTTGTGTGTCCTTCATCATCATTGACACGCTAGTCGCCGAAGTGGCGTCAACTAAAAAGACTTGGAATATGGCGGCCGAACCGGGAAGGGGATATCCCGGCCAATAAATGCCATACGATCATTTAATTTCATTTGTTCTCTGTCTGGGATCCGCATTAATGGACGGAAACGTGCGCTATTACCATTGGCGGGTTCTCAACACTTTCTCTTTCCATGGGCAACGGTGGATGTTCACCGCAAATCATTTGAGATTACCGTGGATCGCTGCACGATGAAAATGGCTGCACTCAATAGGCGGGAGGTGACTAATCGATTTCAAGGGCAATTCTTGAACAATAACGCCGTTCCCTTAGCTTTCTCCACAGAGTGCGGATCTTAGATTCCTACATTTTCACCAAAGTGTACAATTTTGCACAAATACTTCCGCTCTCCGCGATTATGGCGCGCAAATAGATGCAGTTTTTCGTTTTCGGTGTAAAGTAGTTGCGAGCCACCATCCTTTGGTGGGTTGGGACTTCCTAATGTGAAAGTGAAGGCTTCAGTATTGTTTATAAGGCGTAACGTTGTAACATACACTCGAGCTACTCATTCTATTACATATCGGTTATTTACGTGTCTTCGACCTGCCAGTTGGCCGATGTTGCCCGGATCAACTCTAAATTGTGGCATAAATTTTATATCGTAATAAGAGTTCTGGGAGCCGACATTTTAACGATGACACACCTTACCACCAGATCTTTGCTTTCTCGTTGGGATATACAATCATCCTCTTCCCCAGCTGAAATGGCCGTTCCTTTGATATCCTGGAAAACAGTGTGGTTTCACGTTAGTCTCGCTACCCTCGCGATGGAACTCGCCTCTTCGTAGTGTAGGGCCATTGACAATCTGATACCGACTAGCGAACGCCTCCATCGAATTAGTCTTGCTCCGTTTGATCTTTGCGACACATGTTATCAACCTGATGCATTACCACAGAGGCTTGTCTCTTGTGGTCGAGAACACTGGCACTGGATTTGCTGACACACCTGCTTTTCTTACCCGACCAGCTGAAGCTGCTTTCTCTGGCCAGCTTCTTATGTGTCCGGACTTCAATCTTCCTTCGGACCGAGACTAATTCGATCGTATGGCTCTTCGGACACTACTGCCACTACGCAGTTGCGTGTGACAACGATCCCGAACTCCCGCGTTTTTCGCCAATATATAATCAACGCTTACTGGAAGTGGCAGAAGTTTCCACGTGCTTGATTTGCGAATACGTTGCACCTTCAGTCGTCAAGGAATTGGATAGCTTTATTTTTCCCCCATCTTTTGGAACCTTCTCTCATTGTTCTCTTCCTAGAAAAAAATTTGTTTTCTTTGAGTGCGGTAATTGTGGAAATTCTGTCTATTCAAATTGCTTTTCATAACAAGTGAAAACAAAAGAAATAAAAAATTAAGAAACATAAAACAATTATAAAAATAATGAAAGAACATGCAGAAAACCAACTTTGTACAACCTCCATGTGAGGCACCACAACAGTGACAGACGGGACGTGGCATCGTGGCCAGACCTGGAGTCTCGACCCCTGCCTACCTTGTCTGCACCCAGCCTCAAGCTGACTATGTCCGCTCTCTTCTGTAGAAAAAAGGATGGGTTAGTGATCATAGAAACTGCCTAGTAAGCAAGAGACCCATGTTCGAATCCATGTCCGGCACAGATTTTAAACTTCATTTACATCAATGTCCACTTGGAACCAATGCATGCAGTTCATTTGTGTCTTAATCATTTACTTATAATTTTTTCGGTTTAAGAACAGCATCACCCCTGTTTAGCCCGGACATTCCACAGCCCCTGATGCCTTGCCTCGGCTTTCACTGCCCAAGAACCTTCACCTGGATCTCCAAGTGCGAAAAAATATTGCCTGGACCACCAACAGCCAAACTAAGACGAGTAAAACACCTGCACACATAACATCGGTAGAGGTATTTATTCATACATCGATAGTTCACTATACGATTTATATGTCTCTTGTATCCATAATCTATCACTAAATGCTCTTTGTTTCTTTTCCATATGGAAAACCTGCTCTAAGTGATCCATTCCTGTAATGTACAGATTTCGTTCAAAAAATGTTCAAATGTGTGTGAAACCTTATGGGACTCAACTGCTAAGGCCATCAGTCCCTAAGCTTACACACTACTTAACCTAAATTATCATAAGGACAAACACACACACCCATGCCCGAAGGAGGACTCGAACCTCCACCGGGACCAGCTGCACAGTCCATGACTGCAGCGCCTTAAGACCGCTCGGCTAATCCCGCGCGGCCTACAGATTTCGTATTCACCTTTCTATTCAGTGTCATACACGTAACATGTTGTAAATAAGGATACTGCTTATGTTGTAGGGCTTGAAACGAGCAACAATGACGTTACGCCTCTTCGTTGCCGCATCGAAGGAAGCCGCAACAGTGGAGGACACTCTAGTGGGAAACATCATAGTTTAATTCTGATTGGTCGGAAATACTGCATTACCTGCTCACGTACAAAAGGACTGGAAACGCCGTATTTGGAAAGCTGACGTATCAGTGTAGGAGGCAGTTGGTTAAACCGACCGCACAGTTACCTCATACACTGTGTCGGCGCCAGACTTCAGATCGGTAGCAATCGCTCGCTTGTCGGGCTCGATGCACTCGAACGGTTTATTCTCTCGATTTCGCAACGTCATTTTCTCGCGCGTTTCACCAGGGCATGTGAAACAATGAAGCTGCGCATACTACGGCAGCGCCGCCCGTCAACCACTGCTGGCGCACAACGATATCGCCCATCACGGCGAAGCGGAGGTCGCTGTGACAGGCGAATGGGGCAGTGTGCAAGCGTTCGCAACCCCAGCAACAGCTGCCGACATCCTGACTCGGATGCAGCCGGTTTGGACGTGGAATTGTTCTCATTGAAGGACTGTATACATATCGTAAATCGTGGGACACATGTCGCGAGGAGTTTCATATTAGGATTAAGAAGAGAACCGTTTGGTTCAAAGCGTATGAAAAACTTTTTGATGAATCAGGAGAGAAATGATATAGGTAAACATCACTGTTAAACTGCTGTGTGCTTCTGTTTTTGTTGGAATGTGGCCATTTAAAATTTCAAATGATGCTAAGAGCAAATTCTTTTTGTCCCTGGCGAGAGCCTTTCCATCTGAATCAATAAATTTTTAGCAGTAACATTTTAAAGCGACTTCTGATACCTCAGCCAATTCTATGTAATAAACCTTTTATCGTACTGTAGTCACAAAACACGTGACAGTATACATTTTAACATTGATTTAAGCTAAATAGTATTTCACGCTCGGAAATAAATTGGTTCCTTGTTAGGTACGATAGTTACCTATCAGTTGTAGATACATTTGCCCTTGAGTGGTACTTTTTTTATTTATTTATTGTTATAGTAATTCGGTTGGTGCCCGTACATCATCTCAGTAGAGGAAAGACGATACGACAAATAGCGTTTGAGGCGACTTTCGTGCCAGTTGCATTGCCCTTACGAATGTCAAATAATAAAAGAACATGCAGAAAACCAACTTTGTACCACCTCCACGTGAGGGACCACAACAGTGACAGACGGGAGGGAGTTTCGATCCCTGCCTACCATGTCTGCACCCAGCCTGACTGTGTCAGCTCTCTTCCGTAGAATAAAGGATGGGTTAGTGATAAGAGAAGCTGCCTACTAAGCAGGAGACCCAGGTCTCCGGCACAGATTTTAGACGACATTTACATCAATGTCGACTCGAAAACCATGCATGCAGTTCATTTGTGTCTTAATCATTTACTTATAGTTTTTTCGGTTGAAGAACAGCATCACCCCTGTTTAGACCGGACATTACCCGAGTGGAGGAAGTCTCCGACCTGTTGCCAGAAATCGAACCCGGCGCCCTCGGTTAGCAGGCTGCCGCGCTGACCCACCAGCTACCGAGGCGGACACGGTGTTACTTTGCTAGCGTTGTGTATTAAGTAATAAGCGAAAAACGTTAGCCTCTATTGTCAGGGACCTTCCATCTACAGGTGATGGGGTTTCATTGACCACATCATAGAGCATGCGTTTCAAATCTCCTGACGTATTTCGGTATGCGCTCTTTGCGCAAAATTTGTAACACGGCATTAGGAATTTTCCTTACAGTTTTATATGGCTTTGTGTGGCCGATGAAGATCAGTTATTACAATGTAGCCACTGTCCAGATATCTGGAAAAGACGAACAGTTGACGTCACAGTTGTTTTATTGGTAGTTCATCTGATGACTAAATTCACTCAAAAACAAGGAATTTACTTTCATCTTCGTTCAAATCCATAAACAATGTCACGAACGCTCCTTTCAGCAGCCGTAAACTAACCACAGGTCAAGTCAGAAACCACCTGTAGCGTTCCTTGATGTCTTCAAAAACAAAATAAGCAAAAACTGCGTCCTTTCTTCTGCCTTTATGAACACTGCTTGGCATCAAGTCTAGTACCGTTAAGGTGATTACCGCTGCCACACCGCCATCTACGCACTAAAACGACTTCTGACGACGCGCTCTCGGTGTGTGCACGTACGGCTGTTATTCGTGTGCATCGACCTTTATGATATACTTGATGACACGGTGCTGTTCAGATGACACTGTGACAATAGTGTACGCCTACAGTCGCGAGGCGAGTCCAAGGTTCCTTTTCGTAGGCATAGCATAGGAACTGGAGGAGCAGAGCTCACGTGCGTCTCGCGGTTAATTCTTAAAGAGTATTCTTTTTTTTTCTTGTTAGGTTTTGATCCTCGTTGTGCTTACGCACTTGGTGGGGGTCTATCTAGTTTATGCCCTGGCAGGAAGTTCCACACTGTTTTATCAGCGATGAACCTTTCCCTCTTTCAGCAATAAAATGTTAGAAGTCTATTCAAGACATCATGAAACAGGTTGTAAAGAGAGACTATATAACTACAACGTCTGCTATTTTTATTATTTATAATTTTTATTATTGATTATTTTTATTATTTATTGTTATTGTTTTTTATAGTTATTCGGGTTTTTTTAGGACGCTGACAGTTCATTGTTCAAAATTGTTAATAAAGGTAAAATGTTACTAACCAATACGTGATTAAACCTTTTTTTTAATCAGTCTAGAATTGTTTGCGTCCTTAGGGACTTCCAACTTGAACGTAGGGGCTTTCCACAAATCGTGAAGGTACACAAATGTGTTTGGTGTATTAATCTGCATCAATAATAATGGAAGTGACATGCCAACACAACTTTTTAACAGAATGTGACGATCCTTGTCATATTTATTCATCTCCAGCGAGAGTTACTGTTCAGTCGCAAGTGTTTACGGGAGCTAGAAACTGGAGGCTGGGTAATGAAAGTATTAAGTATTCTACCATCTGAAAAGTGACCATGAAGTTCTATTAGAATAACGCATTGCCGTATACCGCGCGACAGAAGGGTCAGTGAGCTGAAATCAACATAAGCTTAAGTAACCTTAACGTTGTCTGCAGTGGAACGAGCTTTATTTTGATCCATAAAACCTAACATTGGTTTGAAAGCCAATTATGTACTTCTGTTCACTTCTTGTGTGCCTAAAATAAAATACACAAGTTACAAATAATGTTGCTGTGAACTGAAAATCAATTAATTCTACTTAAGGTAAAATACTTTGTTACATCGTTAGTTCTAACCTTGTCTATGCTCGTAGACATACTTGTCTTCTTTTTTTTTTTCTCCATTTCCAAAGAGGCCGGCTACTTCTTTACTTTTCACATTATGCTAGTGTTTTGAATGTGAGGGAACCAGTAAACTGCACCGTTCCCTGTATCTCTATATAAAGAAAGTTTTTATTGTGTCAGACTACATTATATTTTTAAAGTATACTCATAGCTGCTGCGATTGCTCAGACCCGTACTGACCAGTGTTGCCAACTCATTTATGTACCTACAGGACTTGTGAGAAGTCCCTACGTTCACGTTGAAAGTCCCTAACGACGCAAGCAATTCTAGACTGATTAACAAAAAGGTTTAATCACGTCGTGGTTAGTAACATTTTTCCCTTTATTAACCATTTTGTACACTGCGTCAGCGTGACGGACTGCCATCCTAAGGGGCCCGGGTTCGATTCCCGGCTGGGTCGGGCATTTTCTCATCTCAGGGATTGGTCGTTGTCTTCATTATCATTTCATCCCCATCCGGCGTGCAGGTCGCCCAATGTGGCGTCGAATGTAATACGACCTGCACCAAGGCGGCCGGACCTGCCCCGTAAGGAGCCTCTCGGCCAATGACGCCAAACGCTCATTTCCGTTTCCCAATTATCACTATTATTGAAGCATTCAGTTTCTTCATTCATGTTGATATGTCCAATTCAACACTGACAGCACCGCAGAGGTGACTGAGTAGGTTTATTGATTCATCGCCACTTTCTTTTTCTCCAGCGTCTACATTTTGTGATGACTGAAACTAGAATTAAATACGAGGTTTCTATTTGTTACATTTTTCACTTTATACCGCGTACCTTTAATCCAGCTAAGAGCATCCCCTAGGGTCACAGGCGTAACGAGGCCGTACAATGATGAAGCGTTGTCCGTTTTCGCAATTAGGGAACGCAGAAGCTCCTTTCGGTAATTTAATTTAAAAGACCGGTTCACTACTTGGTCAAAAGGCTGAACATATGACGTTGCTAACTTTTCACTGCAATAACAGGCTGTAATGTATACGAAACGTGAAATTTTACGTTGCTGAATTTTCATTTTTGAATTTAAGTTATTCAGCCAAGAATGACAAATATCACACGTCATCCATCCACTTTCATTTGCATGCCAAGAGATACCAAGCAAAGAATATAATTGTTTCTGAAGCACCATGGATGATTTGCACGTCTCACCAGTGGTTCTTCTTTTTAACCGCAGAGGCTAGCACAAAGACCGATCATTTATCTTTGTTTCGCCATTTTGCCGCCTTTACACTGATTACTCTTCACAGTTAGCGTTTTTGTCTGGAATAGCTTTAAAAAATAGACCAGATTCATTCACACTGTAAATGCCACTATCTCAATAGCCATTTGTAATAAATTTGAGTGTCGACTTCCTATCGGATACAACATGTTGATTAATTTCTATTCTTTCTCCACAGACTGCTCGGTGAAACAATACGGTTTCGAGCACGAAATCGGCCCAACCAGCCATTGCTTGCATTGAATTTGGAAATTCCAAGATCATATTTAAATTTAAGTTTTTTTTCTTGTAGCATCGGTGAACCAATACATAATCCTTTGTTGTATTAAACCACTCTAAAACAGTGTTAGTTAACTTGTTCAATCGGCTACCATCGCCTTTTCTGTGAATTTTTGTTGGTTTACGCATCCCATTTCTTAACGTACCTGCGGCGATTTGCAGCTGTAGACACCAGGATCGACTTGGAAAAACATTTTGTTTCGCAATTTTGTATTTTCTATGTCATCAATTCTTTCATTTCTGTGTCAAGTACCGGTGCTGCAACTAGCTGAAGAGCGCCACCTATCCAATGTTTTCTTTTGTTCAGGTGTTAGGCTCTACAAATGTTGTGCTACTAAGTCGCCATAACTTTAATGTTCTCCTAAGTATTCACTTACATTTTTCATAAGTTTATGGACTGTTTCTTCTCTGACTTCCTACTTCGACACTTTACTTTTCTTTAAGAGCAATATGATGAAAAACTAAGTCTAATACTTGACGTTCATGGCACTAAACCTCAAAGTTTTATCCATATAATCTTTAAAGCGACATTCCATATAACCTCTCTGTCTGCAATCATCTATCAGTATGCTTTCTTTGGCGTAAAAATGTAAGTGTCGTGTGACTACGGCCTCCCGTCGAGTAGACTGATCGCCGGGTACAAGTCTTTCGATTTGACGCCACTTCGGCGACTTGCGCGTCGATGGGTATGAAATGATGATTATTAGGACAACACAACACCCAGCCCCTGAGCGGAGAAAATCTCCGACGCAGCCGGGAATCGAACCCGAGTCCCAAGGACTGACATTACTGTCGCACTCACCACTCAGCTACCGTGTGCGGACTTCTTCGCAGTGAACGGACATTATTGCACATTAATCACATTAAAGCATGACCTCAACATTCTACACTACGAAACTCACATGGGTCCGAGCTGCATGTCGTCTGCTAAACAGTGCAAGTGATTCCCACCGAACTCTGGAAACAATGTGCTTATATGCCCGGCCTCCATTTTGAGAAAATTGAGGCATGCACAAATGCACAAGCGTAGTTGCTTTGCCAGAAATGTCGCATGCGCGAAGTTCAACGGAAAAAAAGCATCGTGTGGACGCACTATGATGGCTACTGCGCCACGCCGTTTTAGATACCATTGGTTGGCAGCAGTTACTAGCAAACTGAAACTTCCCGACTTCTGTTAATGAGTTACGGTCAGTACCAGGGCACAGTCATTAATTTATAACCTGAGTTGACAAACAAAACAATAACTGAAACTTCCTGGCATATTGAAACTGTGTGCCCGACTCGAACTCGGTGCCTTTGCCTTTGTGGGCAAGTGCTCTGACAACTGAACTAGCCAAGCACGACTCGTGACCCGTCTCCACAGCTTTACTTCCGCCAGTACCTCGTCTCCTACCTTCAGACTTCACAGAGGCTCTCCTGCGAAACTTGCAATACTTGGCAGAGCGACGTTAGAAAGATACAAGGCGATCAGGACAAAATTTCCAGTTTGTGAGATGAATGGTAGATGAAACATGTAATGTTCGGATACAGAATTGTTAGTGACCTGCTTCACACAGTCAAGTCATTCAAATATCTGGGCGTAACGCTGCGAAGCGATATGAGCTGGAACAAGCATATGAGGATTATGGTAGGGAAGGTGAATGGTTGGCGTCGCTTTATTGGGAGAACTTTAGAAAAGAGTAGTTCAATTGTGAGGGAAACAGCATACAGGACGCTGGTGCGACTTATTCTTGAGTTATGTTGGAGTGTTCGGGATTCGTACCTGGTCAAACTGAAGGAAGAAATGGAAGCGATTCAGAGGCGGGCTGCTAGATTTGTTACCGGTGGGTTCAAACGACATGTAAGTGTTTCAGAGCTGCTTCCGGAACTCAAATGAGAACCCCTGGAGGGAAGGCGACGTTCTTTCCGAGAAACACTATCGAGAAAATTTAAGAGAATCGGCATTTGAAGCTGACTGCCGCCAACATATGTTGCACTTAAGGACAACGAAGATAAGATACGATTAATTAGGGTTTTTACGGAGCCATACAGACAGTCGTTAGTCCTTCGCTCTATTTACGAGTGGATCAGGAAATAAAATGACAGTGTACCCTCTGCCACTCACTGTACGGTGGCTTGCGGAGTACTTATCTAAATGCAGATTTAGATGCTTGTCGCTTATTTGGTAGGTTCTGCCATACTTGTTCTGAACTTTTATAGCAAATTTAATCGTTAGCGGCAAGTTAAGAGCAATTTTATTTCCTTTTTTTTGTTTTAATGTCAACAATAAAGGAAAAAAAAACTTTTCCTCTTTCGGCGTTTGACTGCGGAAGTGTTAACACGATCTTAACAAAGTTGAAATATTTTGAAAAATTGTTTGTCTTCAAAAATTTTTGATTGCCGACAGTTTAGTCCACATTTCCTCAGTCAGTTTTTTTGTACGTTCTACTTTTCTTTTTCGTCAAAATAGTAAGACAAGCTTTGCTAAAAAATCGTGATACATTGCCGAAAGGATTTGCAAAATTTCATATATCTGTTCTCTCTTCATGGCTAAGAGTAACATTTGGCTCAAAAAATTGAATCACGTGAAATAGTGGCTCTCATACTGGTAACCTGTGCATCACTTCTATTACAGCAGTTTGATACAACTGCAACCTCATTATCCTAAAATTGAGAATATCTGGCTTTTTTTTCTTTTTCAGGGGAACTATTTTACAACTTTTCACATTCACTTTCACGGTAGATTCGATCTAAAGCAAGTAAAGTTCAGGAGTCAAGAGGATTTATCCATCCATTTTTTTTAAGGAGACTGGTTTCATTAAGTTTTCACAAAGTGTTCTGATTCGTATCTGGCTTTGTGGCTGTAAGTGCGTTATTAAATTCTGCTTACTTTGCAAAACTGCTTTTGTAATGCTGTGGTAAAAATACCAAGAACATCTTTCATAAATTCCGGTAATCTTTTGTATAAACTTCATTCCATGACTTATTATTTCCTAGATATACACTGCTGTGTTGCTAAACACGTTGTTCCAGCAGGTCTTAAAATTTTGTGTTCCTTTTGATATAAGTTCTTGTAATGAAGAGCGCATTGTTTATCTCTTGCAGCAGCGACTTAAGAAGGATGCAACGTTCCTTATTAAATCTTCTGCATTTCTCCGCAGCTTCATTACAGCTTTCCTGGTAGCAATGTGCAAGGAATGGCGTGTGCATTAAATAGCAGAGAATGAGTCCTCCGCATTACCTTTCGACTTTGTCATTAACGAGCAATTCTCCCTTACCTAACGCTTGTATTCTCTGCTGCCATGGAAATAAAAGTTCTACTGGAATATTTTTCTCGTTGAAGCATGTGATAACTGCATCAGACAGAGCTTATGCGGGAACATTTTATGGCATTTTAAGTTATGATTTCCAACAATTGTGTAACAGTACACTTTCTGCCTTCAGAAAAATATCTAACCACAACACACAATAATTTTTTACTGTAAATGTCAGTGCCTTCGTCTGCAAATAATGAAAACTCTGAGTTTGCAGAATATTGTTCAATTTATCATAGTCACAAAAGTTTTCAAAATGCTTGTGCTATTTGTTGTATTACTTTTCATATTCTAGGCAACTACGGAATCGAAGACAGTGTCTTTTATGAGCCTCACCTATATTATCTATTGTAGACAAGGATTGTGAGTGCAGAGCAAACGCTGTCAGTAACCTTATTCCAGCAGCTATTGTCTCCTCTTCAGGCTTATCACTTACTGTGCTTGAAGTCCACCATAAAAGCACTGATTGTTTATTAAATATGACAATCGACTTTTGGGGAAATTGCGATTTGCGTGTTTCAAAAGTTCACTTTTTCCATCACACAAACTACACTACTGGCGATTAAAATTGCTTCACCCAGAATAAATGCAGATGATAAACGGATATTCATTGGACAAATATATTATACTAGAACTGACATGTGATTACATTTTTACGCCACTTGGGTGTATAGTTCCTGGGAAATCAGTACCCAGAACAAACACCTTGATAAGCCTGGGCATTGAGTCAAACACAACTTGGATGACGTGTACAGGTACAACTTCCCATGCAGCTTCAACACGATTCCACAGTTCATCAAGAGTAGTGACTAGCTTATTGTGACGAGCCAGTTGCTCGGCCACCATTGATCAGAAGTTTTCGTTCAGTTGGTGAGAGATCTGGTGTATGTGCTGGCCAGGGCAGCAGTCGACATTTTCTGTATCCAGAAAGGCCCGTACAGGACCTGCAACATGCGGTCGTGCATTATCCTGCTGAAACGTAAGGTTTGGCAGGGATCGAATGAAGGGTAGAGACACGGGTCGTAACCCATCTGAAATGTAACGTCCACTGTCCAAAGTGCCGTCAATGCGAAGAAGAGGTGACCGAGACGTGTAACCAATGGCACCCCATACCATCGCGCCAGGTGATACGCCAGTATGGCGATGACGAATACACGCTTCCAATATGCGTCCACCACGATGTCGCCAAACACGAATACGACCCTCATGATGATGTAAACAGAACCTGGATTCATCCCAAAAAATCACATTTTGCCTTTCGTGCACCCAGGTTCGTCGTGGAGTACACCATCGCAGGCGCTCCTGTCTGTGATGCAGCGTCAAGGGTAACAACATCTATGGTCTCGGAGCTCATAGTCCATGCTGCTGCAAACGTCGTGGAACTGTTCGCGCCAGATGGTTGTTGTCTTGCTATCTTCCCCATCTGTTGACTCAGAGATCGAGACATGGCTGCACGATCCGTTACAGCCATGCGGATAAGATGTCTTTCATCTCTACTGCTAGTGATACAAGGCCATTGGGATCTAGCACGGCGTTCCGTACTACCCTCCTGAACCCACCGATTCCATATTCTGCTAACAGTCATTGGATCTCGACCAATGCGAGCAGCAATGTCGCGATACGATAAACCGCAATTGTGATAGGCTAAAATCCGACCGCGCTTTTCTCCTCCTTGCACGTGGCATCACAACAACGTTTCACCAGGCAACGCCGGTGAACTGCTGTTTGTGTATGAGAAATCGGTTGGAAACTTTCCTCATGTCAGCACGTTGTAGGTGTTGCCACCGGCGCCAGCCTTGTGTGAATGCTCCGAAAAGCTAATCATTAGCATATCACAGCATCTTCTTCCTGCCGGTTAAATTTCGTGTCTGTAGCTCGTCATCTTCGTGGTGTAGCAATTTTAATGGCCAGTAGTGTAATATTACACACCCTGCAACGAGCACGGTAACTGTCCTTGGGATCTGCCGCTAACCACCATTTGAACAGTTCACCCTATTGCCACACTTCCTAAATTTCTGTTTTCGGCTTTGAGTATCACTGTTTTGTAACATTCTTTTCTTTTCGGTGCTGACGCCATAATAAAAAAAATGCCAATACAATAGTTTCTCACCCCAGAGAAAGAAATACTAGAAGCTTATGTTAAGGCTAAAGGAACTGAAGTGGTCTGCGGAGGTGTTTATCCTTGATTTTCAAAATCTGTACACGCAACAAAGACAGAAACACAGTCGCCACCACAGAAGTTAAGAAAGTAGCTGTGGAGGTAACAATGTTGCAGAGATTACACCCGACGCGCTACAAGTTGCCTGATGGTCACCTGGCTTCACTCGTCCCTTGTTGGCCCCGTTCTGAGCACTTCGCGTTGATTGTATCCTATTCACTATTGTTGTCAGCTTCATGGTTTCCTCAACTGTGGCCATTTTCCTTCTAACCATTAACTTTAGGTTATTTATATTCCTTGCTGCAAATAAGTAACACATTTGAAAATAATTGTCTCATAATGTGCATTCCCAAATCGACGTTACTTCGTGCGAAACTTAGGCGGCAGAGTCAAACGTCCCTACACATTGGGACAAGTCCACAGAGTTGGCAGCTGCGGTATTGACTTTTAATGTAACGATGAAATATTTTGCGAGGAAACCAAGAATCAAGTGAAGTGCGCGCTGCTCCACGGTTTTTCATAAACTTTTAATTCTTGTTTTTGAACTTACACAGTTATTAAACATCTGTAACTGGAATTTATTTGACAGTTCACATAGTGACAAAAAATAATAACATTAAAACGAAAAACAAAGTAGTGAGCATTCTTTCTATTTTCCATAATCATGATCTTCGTCTATTCGTAGCTGGAGGGTCGATGTGGCTGTTGTTTCTGGGAAGACGACGTGCTCCAGAGGGATAACTCGTTCGCGGGGCTGCTACTCCTTTTTTCCCCGGACCTTTGCTGCTGCGTCTTGCTGTTGATACGAGGCCGTCGCTTTGTCTCCGTAGTTGTCGGTCGGATAATATTCAACTGTTTAAATTCCTTTTCCATTATCGAAGTCAGATGGAATAATGTTGTGTTTTGTGCCATAATTTATGTATAACAAAACATACCTTCGATAAATCAGTCTGTTGCCATACAACTTGCACTGATTGTCCAGTATCTAAAAAAATAGCCAGATTTCATAATTTTTAACTTCACTTCACTACTGAACTGGATAATGATATTTCCCATTATTAATTTTAATGTCTTGACTTTCGTTTCGATGGTATCATATGAAAGCGCAAGTTTTCCTTCTGGATGTTTTTGTTACTGGTATGTTAGGGTACATCATAAGAGAGAGGAATGATTCAGTCTAGAATCTGTACATGTATCATTCACTAGATGCTGAGAAGTATTAATTACAGGACTGCCAATTGTAATTTGTAGTTGTGTAACAATATTTTCAACGCTTGTATAACAAACAGATATGTCGGAGAATTCCTGTAATTCACAACTGAATATAGTGGGACGCTTTTCTTATCTTACTCTGCTTTGCACCACATGGAGGATAAATTGAATCTGATGCGTATCGGTTTACTTTTTCCCCGTATCTTCTAATGCACTTTAAATGTCTCTGAAGGTGTTTCTCTACATTTTCGGGGCTGATTAGTTTGGTCCGATTGCGGTTATTTTCATTTTATTTTCTGTAATAACCTCTTGTGTGTTTTGAATGTGTGGTCCAGCATCTGTGAGTACTAAAATGTATCTTCACTGTTGTGGAACCAGTATAGAATCCGTTCCACTCTTTCGTTTCATCTGTGACACAATCTTTTGATCGCTTTTCTTGTTATACCTTTGTTTACCTAGCTTGTTTAATTTCGATCTTCCTGAATGCCGGATAGTTCCTGATTCAGTTTTAGAGTAACCACAATCAACGACATTGGGCCTATGTCTTTTTTTTTCAAGTCTCTTTATTCCTATATTATGTAACTCAGAGTCTGTGAGCTTTACTAGTTTTCGTTAAAAGTGATTTACAGCGTTAAATTCAATGTTGTCCGTGGCTCTATTTGCCATTTAGTGTGATATTTTTAAGTGCAGTCTTTGTCCTGTGTTTTTCTTTTGTGGTTTCTGTAACTGCTCAGATTTGACTCTCTCCTCGGCCAAGAAATTCGAAGAGAACGCTAGCATTTCCTTTAATGTACGAAAGACGAGGATCATTTTACTATGTGCCCCCCCCCCCCCCCCCTTTGGGTTTTGCGTTTTGGAACACAGATATCTGATTTCATTCCTTAATGAAACTTTCTGAGGTGTTGAATTCGTTCTATTTGCTTTGTCAGAACACTTCTAATCCTTACGTCAGTAGACATGTAAATACCATTACTGTATGTGCCAGTATTGTTATTAAATTTTAAGTTTTGAATTTACGTAGTGTAAGATATTTGTACACAGGCTATTTAAAGCTGCCAAAAGAACGACCAGAAAAAATTTCTTCATTTGTGGATCTCGGGTACAACAGATTTAACTTACATAAACGGGACTCTTTGGTATATGACAATGTGGATGACGAAAAAAATTTTCACTTGTGTAAGGCTAGCTCTCTCTAGATTAAGTAACTTAAGACAGTTGCTAACGAACTAATTTTTTTCGTGGAGGAAATGTGGACTGTTGAGACCCGGCACCTGGGAACTAGAGTCTTTGAAACGGCAAAGCTGCTTGTCTTTCCGCGTGCTGCAGTCGCAAGCATCATTGTAAACAGAGTAAATGTCGGGTGAAATTTTGCACGTCCATCGCTTTCGCAAAATGTGGAGGTTGGAGACTTGCCCACTATGTAAACAGGATAGGAGGACGTGAGATTGAACCATCGTCCTCCCGAATGCGAGTCCAATGTGCTAACCATAGCGCATTGTAAGGAAGAACCAGGTTGCAACTCGATAATGTCTACATGCACAACGATATAGTAGTTCCGTTCCCTAGATCTGGGTAACGGTCCAACGAAGTTGACGTAAAGATTATGGAATATCTTCTCAGCCTTTGTAGACGCTAAGTGACTGGCTTTTGCATTCCCGGTTGGTTTGCTTTTAGGATATGTCTCACATACATCAGTTCTATAGTGAATTTCGAAATCCATATTACACCATGTAAACGTCTCGAGTATTATATTCCTAGCTTTAAGTAGTTCCAGATGTTCACCTATCTAAGATTTATGGTAATATTGGGAAAGATATGGCAGCAGCTTACGTGACACCACTATTTGAGATATTTGTCATATTGAGCTGAGAATCACGTCCCCCCCCCCCCCCCTGCTTCATCAAATAATGCTGAACACTCCCTCCCTTTTGAAGCCTCTATTTTCTTTGTATTGATCTGCTTGCTCTACGCTGCCTTGGCTCTGGCGATGTCTAGCTATACCATGCACAATCTTAAAATTGGGCCATAGTTCATTTAAATTGATAATAATTTTGCTAACGAACTCTCGACCATTGTCTGACTGCAACAATAAGGGGCTGCGTAAAAACGTAAAATGTCACTAATGTTACAGCGTACCTCCTCAGCTGTTTAAGACTTCACTGGACTGAGAACAACGGATGTAGAGAGATCGCCTTGGTAAACCATTGCGAATGTATAGCGTCCATCTGACTGATGAGATAGACTTACCATGAACCGTTTAAGGGGAGCTGGATTGATCCATCTCCTCCATGTTAATTTTGGCAAATAGAAGGAACATTTTTTTCTAAAACCATTAAACATATTGCTCTGAAATTTGGACTACATTTTCAGTGAAAATTTCTCTACACAGTTATAACGCCATGTTAATAAATATTTATTGGTTTTTGTTTTACAATTTTTTTTTGTGCAGATGCTTATTTTTTCTCTGAAATTTTTCACTTTTTCTTCTATAAATCTTAAATTATACAATATTTCTTTTACAATTTGTTATAAAAATGAAGGAAAGGAGTAAATAATATTGTGTATAAATTTCATTGGTATACTGTTAGCAGTTTTTGAGAAAATGTTCGTCAAAACATGAAAATTTTAAAGTTATGGGAAATGGCTTCCGAAGTTTTATTTTTAATACATTCCTGCCCCATATGATGGATAATCAGCATAATCTTCTTTTTCCACTGTTAGTTTCCTTTTCTCTGGACTTTTCTTCCCTTTTGCTGCATGTTATTTTCACTATCATTAGGATTTTGTGTTTTCCCAAGTAAACACTTTTCGAATTAACTTGGCTGTGATAAATCTCTGAATATTGGCTCAATTACATCAATTACAGCTTTTGGAAAACTGTTTTTATGGGCATATTCCTTTCCTGATTGGTACTTACACCATGAGTAGTCATCTGTGGGGCACAGTGCATGTTGTGGGTGCTCATTTGTTGATGCAGTAGGAAAAATAATGCCCATACTGCTCTCTTCATATGCTCAATACTTCGTGTATTTTGCCTAATTGCACACCCATAATTCCTCTGCAATCTATCAATTGCTTCATCTGTCAATCTTCCTCTTCCTCCAATGGTCTCACCATCACTAAGCTTCTGAGATCCTAATATCTGCTTACGTTTGCGCAAGCGAGCCCCCCCCCCCCCCCCCCCCTTGCGCTTCTGCACATGTCCAATGAACTCCTGCTTTTTAATGTGAATTTCATTGCCATAAGGTTTGAGTTCCTCTACAGCTTTATATCCCTTAGAATCACCATCTCCTAGACAGTTAGTGTATCTCACGTTAAACCACTCCTGTGATCTGGAAAAAAATGGCTTTCACTCCCTCTGCTTCCATCACTCCACTTGTGCCATGAAAATTTGTTTCACAACTTTCACTATGTTCGTCCTTGGTATTGCCCTTACATGTACAATGTTTTGGGAGAATAGCAACATCAATTACTTTGCAACTGTCTCCACTGGTAGCTGTCACAACTTCATTTAGAGATTTATGACCTCTACGTTGCCATGATCCATCTAAAGCCACAGTTAAATCACTACAATTCCCGTTATCTGTCACAGCTTCTTCACCTGCTTTCTTCATTGTTGCTTGAGTAATATCTTCAGCAGTAGATCCCACCAATTCATTATAAAATCCAAACTTGGTTGGTGGTTTTGGCAAGTTCATAACTCCATATAACATTGTCCCTGCAGCGCTGCCCTTGGCAATGCAATGCACGCCATACACTAGCCTAACATTTATATCATACACCTTCTTTCCATTATTACCACTACGAGGAATACTGTTAGAATTAGAAAACGGAACTTCTGGACCACATTTGTTACATTTCAGTAACATTTTACATGCCAAACCAATGTATGAAGTTATTTTCAATTCCAGTCTTCTTTCTTTGCAAACTTGGTATAATACATTATGATTCAAAGTATTAGAGAGCAAGGAAATGTTAATTATTTCATTCACATCATTACTGTCACTTTCATAGTTTTCAAATATTTCTTTGCTGTCAAAAAGTTCCTTGCTGGAAGAAGTTCTATCACATTCATTTGGAGTAATCGGTGAAGCAGACTGAGCAGCATCTCCCTTCGAAACAACAAAAGATATCTTCTTCCACTCATTCTGCCTTATCTTAAACACTCGATTGCTGAAACGGGGCATATTGATATCCAAAAACCGAATATGTAATTCAGGTACGAGCAAAATTCGTCAAATACGCAAAAAAAAGGTTCAAATGGCTCTAAGCACTATGGGACTTAACATCTGAGGTCATCTATCAGTCCCCTAGACTTAGAACTACTGAAACCTAACTAACCTAAGGACATCACGCGGATCCGGACTGAATCGCCTAGAACCGCTCGGCCACAGCGGCCGGCAAATACTCAAAATTGAACAGCTAAACAACATAAAGCTAACTCCACAAGACAACACACACGGTATAGCGTTTATGTTTACCGATGTGAACAGAAACTCGTTACAGAGATAAAGCCATACAAAGTTGGAAAACAAAACACTGTTTAATTCCGCAATGATACCCTGCTTGCAGCCAGCGAGCGTCGTTCTCACAGGTGACACACCAAGTCGCTACAACCGTTTACGCGGCGCGTCA
The DNA here is from genome assembly GCF_023864275.1 of Schistocerca cancellata. Classification (NCBI taxonomy): domain Eukaryota; kingdom Metazoa; phylum Arthropoda; class Insecta; order Orthoptera; family Acrididae; genus Schistocerca; species Schistocerca cancellata. The sequence continues at coordinate 304,275,314 of NC_064633.1, read as the reverse complement.
ACTTTGCAGCGATAAAAAACACACTTAGAATTCACTTAGAAGGGTGAAACTTGATTTATTTTCAGAAAACTCCAAATAATTTTATAACGAAAAAAAACACAAAACGTTAATTTTGTCATTTTCATCATTCCGGCTCCCCTTAAATCTTTGGAGAGCATTGGTCTCACTGACGCGACGATAATCTGCTACCGCTCACATGAACTTACCGGGGCCAGTGGTGGTACACCTTAACTTCTGGATGTACTTTTTTCAAATTTATGATAAGCTTCCATTAACAGTTTTAGTGATGGTATACCTTCTCTAACCATTCACTTCCACTTTAACATATACAATTTAACAGCCCGCGAACGCCGCCAAAAGCAAGCCAACGTAAATAACACAACTGATACCACAATAGATTCACTTGAAAGGAAAACTATATTATAACAGAAACGTTCAGCTGCCTTCCTGTCTCCTTTAACACTAATATCTTAAAACCATGAAATTAAAGATTCCGGAGTTTAAAGAATTACGGTATCGCAATGTAAAGCTGAATACAGGTCACTAAATCAAACAAAAAACAATTAACCAGTCGTCGAAAACCTAAGCTACACTAACAGTTTAACATCCATCAAATAAAAGTCGTAAGGAAAAGTAGCAACGCTACATTTCAGCTTTTATGCACAGTTCTCAGTAGCCACTTCCAGCACTGTCCCGCATCAAAACAGAACGTTCTTTGGTGTAGCCAGTCCGAGTGTTCGAAAGTAGTCTTTCAGTGTGATATATCGTTTCCGCTGGTGTTCTACTGACGCACCACCTGTCCAGTCTTGGCGAGCAGCGAATGCGATGGGCCGCGATTGCGCCGTGTACGGTACGGAGGTGTGTATCAGTTCTCAGCGGGACTCAGCAGCAGCAGCAGCGTTTTCTTCAAGATAGCGAACAGTTCGATCGCCGAAATACTGAATCGAGTTCATTTTAGGATTCGGCAGCACACATGAAAAGACATTCAAGAGGTATTACGCCGGGAAACCCTAAGCCGTCGCGCTATGAGAAACAGTTTAACAAAAGAACCAATGAAACATCAGGTGAAATCATTCAGTTTTACTACTAATAATGTTACAGACTTGCTGAGAGCTTATACAGGGTGATTTTTATCAATGTTTAAAAACCTCCGAAGCTACTTAGATGACGGTGGCAGGAGTAATGTAATGTAAGACACATGGGGCCGGAAAGATCGGGAAATGACCCAAAAGTGGACGGCAGATGTTGGACATGTGACGTCACCACGTGACGTGCCTCGCCGCACGTGGAGCGTTTGAGGCTAACGGTCTGTAGCATCTGATCATCCCACCCGCTTACACGTTAGTGTGGCTCCGGGCCTACGTGTACGACTTTCGCGCGTAGAGCTCAGGGTTCTAGTCTTCGTAGGCAGTATTTTTATCATTCCGTTAGACAGTTACTTGTTTAAATTGAAGAAAGATTTATTATTTTATTTAACGGACTCGCGGTCTCCGCTGGTGTAATGCAAAATACTGTACAACAAGGACCTACCGTATTCTGTCACTAGCAAATGACTATAAGCTTCCGAACTGCGTCGTTAGCAGCAAACGACTTACGTTTTCATTCCTATACGTGATGTATCAAATAGATTAATCCGATTGGGCACGTCTATATTTCTGAAACTAATAACATATAAATAGAATTTTGTTTTTGGATGAACGGGAACCTCAAAAAGTTTTTTTTTTTCATACCGTTTAATATATGTTCAATATGTCCCCCTCGAGATGCACGGCATATATCGATTCGGTGTTCTAATCGTTCCCACACTGCAGCGAGCATGTCTTGCGTTACAGCTTCCACAGCTACTGTGTTGCCTCAGTTCATTCATCGTTGTTGTTAACAGAGGCACAAAATCAGTGTCTTTTATAAACCAGCACAAGAAATAACCACGTACAGGCAAGTCCGATGACCTTGGAGGCCAGTAATGTAAGGCTGAATCATCGGGTCCAGTGCTACCGATCCACCTCTTCCAGATGGCGGTGTGGCGGTCCCCATCCTGTTGGTAAATGAAGTCGTTCGAATCAGTCTTCAACTGTGGGAAATGAAAGTTCTCAAACATATCGAGATCCGTGCTTCCTGTAACAGTGTTCTCGGCAAACAAAAATAGACCATACACCTTTTCCTCTGAAACTGCACAAAACACATTAAATTTTCGAGATCCCTTTCATGTTATAGAACTTACGTTGTGGTTCCATACTCCATAAAGTCACATTATGACGGTTTACCTTTCCATTTAAATGGAATGTTGCTTCGTTACTAAATACTAAGCGTGGAAGAAAACTATCATCCTCCAAGTGGAAATTACAGAAGTCCACATTATTTTTGCTAGAACTGAAGTGTGCGCACACTGCTGCTACCTAGTGGCATGTAAGACTCGAAACTTTATTCTTTCCAACAGTAAGTTGTCGACACAAATAACATAATAGTTATGATTTTTTCAAATTGGATGGTTCTTTTAAATCGAATGATTCTTTTTGATACACCCTGTATAATGTCTGTAAATAAAAAAGAAGAGACAAAAGGAAAGAAACACAAAATACGAACAGCTTTTTCTTGGTTACAGCTAGGACAATAATGCTGTAATTTCCATGTTTACAGCGAATCGCATTTACAAAACGTGTTCGAAATTTGCAACGTTTGCTCGAATGCAAGCATTGCATCCCTTAATCATCCATTCGCACCCATGCCCAACTGCTCCACGAGCGGCGAGGTAAATCGCCTGGTGATGTCACATGTCCAAATTTTCTCATATATTTTTAGGTATTTCTCGGCATATACTGCTCCATGAGTCTCGTATTAAATTACTTGTCTCAGAATCATCTACGTCACTTCGGGTGGTTTTAGAGGTTAATAAGAATCACCATGGATACACATAAGTGCGTGAGTGCGCAAAAAAAGAAAAAAAAAGACAGGCCCGGAAACATTGCCCCAGCGCCACAGTAAATGCACGCGCTAGCGCAGACTAAGATAATGCAAGAAACATACAGATATTAGGCCCGTGGTCTGAAAGCATAACAAACACTGATGCACTTAATTAGCTACCAGAAAATTTTCCTATCGGAGCACAAAGAAAGGGGCCGCGCGGGGTAGCCGCTCGGTCTTGGGCGCTTTGTCTCGCGCCGCGCGGCTTCCCCCGTCGGAAGTTCGAGTCCTCCCTCGGGCATGCACATTTGTCTTGTTCTTAGTATAAGTTTAAGTTAGATTAAGTAGTGCGTAAGCTTAGGGACCGACGACCTCAGGAGTTTGGTCCTATAAGACGTTACGACAAATTTCCAAATTTCCACAAAAAAGGCAAATAAAGTATTGTTTATTAAAAGATTCTGGCTGAAAACTGAGCAGCTGCATCATTCTACCTTCCTTATTATCTTTTAAAATTTTCTCAAATGTTTTGGCATGCGACCACATTTGCTCTCTTTTTAAAATACAGCTCAACTCGCATTGTCTCAAGCTCTCCTAACTGTAACTCGCTCACTCCATTTAGTCCATTTCTGTAAGTCGCTCATACCTATCTGCTCTCACTTGCCCATTCTCACTGACTCATGTAGCTCAGCTCACTGTCTTATCTCTATCCTTCACTCTAACTTTCACCGTGTCCTGTCTCACAGCCACCCAGTCTCCTTCGTCCTCTACTACTAATACTAATACTCGCACTTTCACTGTCCTTTGCTCCCTATTGCTCTCTCTTACTGCTACTATCTCGTTCAGTCCTTTCCACTGCTGCTGTCTCTTCTCACTGTCACAGTCCCTCGTCTCCTCTTGCCATTGTCATAGACTCTGTCGCAGATTATCACTGGTTCTCATCCACTTGCACTTTCTCCACTTTATTTTTCTCCCGCTGACGCTGTCTCCTTCACTGATTTGGTAACACTGTTCTGTCAGTGTCAACTATCTTCCACTGCCACTTTGTCCCCCTCCTTCTCTTACACTGTCGTGGTTCCCTTCGCTCTTTCTGTTCCACAACCACTGCCTACTACCTTCCAGTATTCATTTATTTCCTGCCTCTACCCCCCTCACGCTGTGTCCTTCTCACTCACCCTAAATAACAGCGGAAATTTTCGCATGCCAGAATTTTTGGGAAAATTTTTGAATGTGCGGAGGAAGGTAGCATGAGGCAACTCTTACCACAATTTTCGGTCACATTCTTCTAATAAATAGCATATTCACCTTTTCTGTGCCCGGGTACGAACAGTTTTCTGCTGGTTCCTTTCCTTTAGCTGCCATAGCAGGGCATGTCAGTCATATGAAAAGAAATTTACGTCTCGGCAAAATTTTGACAGTTTACTTTCGCGAAACTGAAAATATGTAAAACTCAGACCGGATTTTATGTGCACAAAAATTTTGCGTGTGGTTCAGTATTACAACAAAATGGGGATCCCAAAACCCTTCTAATGAAAACGAACACATTTTAACAACATAAAATTACTTTTCACTTCATCTTGATTTTACGTGCGTATTTTACGTCTAAAAGTAGAGTAACTTTGAAGCTCAGTATCCCACGAATTGATAGAGACACCAAGAAAATTTTTAAAAATGTTCGATATCCGTAGCTTACGAATGTATCGTAAAAATTTCGCCCATTTCCTGTGCAAAGCCGTCTTGACATCTGCGGCACAGTTTTGGTACCCAAAAATCACGATTTTCCGTTATTCTCAGAAATAGCCCATGAACTAAATGTTACCTCCGTAAGTCCTTTAAGGCACATCCTAGATCACATCTAGTGCAAAAAGAACCAACCAGTGTGCTCCAATTGCCTACGATGTAGGAAATGTGTAATATTGAAATTTTGCCCCTAAAAACAGTAGGCTAGTTACAGTAACGCGATCCTTTTGTTAGTTACGCAAATAGCCACGCGCCCCAGGGCTATCCAAAATACTTGACCCTGCCTTTCTATCACCAACAGAACTCGAGTTATGAGCTCCTGGTAATATCTGTTTTCACGTGCTACGTTTCGCATTCCATTAGGTAGTGCATGCTACAGATAACGATGAGAATACACATGATCGTCTAATAAGACCAGACAAAGTGTGATAAACGAGAATGAGGGTCATCAGCAACCTCACAGGTACCGTTCCCATTGCTCGGCCGGTTGCACACTTCAACTTTACAATATCGGAGCCTCAGACCATTAGCATTAGTGTATCGATCGGCCAACCATCATTGAATTTCAGCCATAGAAAATGTTTCAAATAGGACGTATCGTCCCTCAACCAAACTCAACGATTTTAACAGTTGTGAACCATGTCGTACCAATCGCTGCTGCTGGTCGCACACGTGTTCTTCGCAGCTCGTTCCAACTGACTCGTTGCTCGTCTTTCCTCCGTCCACCACCATCTCTCAATGGTGCTCATGTCGGGCTACCCCGCACTCCCCAAAGATGTGCCAGTCCTCTGACAGAGCAAAGATGTGCACATTCAATGCACACTGGCGTTCCTGAAACTTCAGCCTTCTCCTTAGTATTAAGAAATTCATGTCTGAGTCTCTTTCTGCTTCACGGTATGTCTTACAACCCAGTACTTAATTTCGGAATCCAGGTCGGGTCTTCCCATTGTTTCCAGGCCTTTTCCAAGTATATTTCCTCCCCCTTGACTCTTCAGCATTGTATTTACTATTACTGGCTTTAATTTATTACAGGATAACGAATGGAAATGAAAACGGAATCGTTCAGAGAAAAACTTATTGCACACATCGTGACGCTTGACAATTGCAGACCGGATCGTTAACTTACTTGAGATGTCTCCGCTCCACAAAGCGAAAATAAACAAAATACTGGATGGTTACAAACAGCAAAAACAATGCCGTTACAGTTTGAGAGAAACTGCAAAAAAGTTAAGAGGATATCCATATCATGAAGTTATGACCTTTGTGTATACCGCAGAACATTCGAGAAAGTGTGCAGCTCTTTCGTTACAAAGTAATGGAATAAGCAGACTGAATCTCGCTCGGCGTCTAGAGGCACAGTGGTGAAATAGTTTGCGAGACAGATGGATGATAACATACAATACTGACAGTCTGTGCTGTAGAGGATGGGAAGAAAGGTGGAAGTGGGGACGGAGGGAATAATCGATGTCGCCTGAATTTTGTGGAATGTTATTTACAAAACAAATACGAATGATGATCGTCTTTAGGCCAGGATCTCCATAATCGTTTAAAAAATTAACTTGTAAACTGTTTAATCTCTTACATGGTGAACAAATCAAAAGTGAAAATGGCAAAACAGAAGGCTGTACCAGTTTACGTGGTTGGAGTTCATAACTACTTTCAAAACATAATAACATACGCTGTTACTTTCAGAAGCCAGAATGTAAGTAAATACAGGATTAACTAAGTCACTGTGAAAAAGCAGCTAAAGAAATATTTCCAGAATGTCTTAGAATGCAGGGGAACCGTCGTTGTCTGCTCGTTGTGTAATGAGAGCAGTATTCAGCTGTGAAAACCAACTGGTAAAGCTCCAGACCAGTGCAGACATGCGTTGTTATTGCCAAGAATCTTCCAACCCTAGGAAATACTTTCTCGGTAGTTAAAAAGCTTAAAGAGGAAAGATAAAATTCGTAAAGAAGATAAATGCCAAACGTTCAACGTTTACAATTCGATAAAATCATGGATTATCGACAAGAGTGGAAGTAGCATGTAGAACGGAAGAGTGGAGCACATTTATCATTATTAGTATACAAATCACTACCTATTTTCTTCCATAGTGTGGGTTGGCGGAAGGACACACGGTAAGACTAATAATGAATAAAACTTGTAGATTACAACTAGCTGACAGGGCTAGAGCCAAGCGTTAGAGCTTTCGTAATGGTGAAAATGTGTTGATGTTATTTAAGCATTCATTAAGAAACTCCCACACCACGAGATTCACACAATATTTCAAACGTTCTGATAACGTTTGTCGTCAAAATCTATCAGTGATGATCGACGTTTTTGTCACGGAGTGATATTTGGTGTCATTCAAATGCTCTATTTGAACGCAACAACGTAGTGTTCATGGTGGAACGTAGCCACATGTCGTAAAAGTTTCTAGCGTTTAGTTTACTTTGGGTGTTTCACTTCCAGGGGAAACACTAAATTTACGTTCGTAATTTTAAAGCTATTGTAATGAAACGCTGGAGCTTTTAATCTAGCCGTAGTTCCTTCGAAGCATAAGAGAGGGACAGCGAAGGCTTTATTCCGAACAGATCGATAGAGTCGTAAAGTGAGAAATTAGTTTACGTAGTCTAAAAATTCATCTCCTAAAATGAAAGACGGGGGCAAGGGAAGAAAACAATTAGATAGGCAGAAGTTGGTAATTAATGAAGCGAAGAGCTCCATAATCCACTGTAAATCTGGAAGGAAGTTTTTAGCAATTACCGGGGAATAGACGATCGGATGCAGAATAATTAATTACTCCGGTCGCAAAGCTGAATCAGGTACGCGCAGGACCAAAGTACAGCATTGTATGCATACTCAGAACGCCATCGTGAGGTAATATGTACGTCTCGCCACTTCTAGATTATTAGCTACAAGCTTATTGATATTGGAAAAAATGGAGCGATTCATGAGGAATACCAGTATTACTTCATACCAGAATATTTTTTGCCTAATAATTTTTTGAGATGACAGATTTGTTTCAGTAACAGGAATGAATTAAATCACGCTGTTTCAGAAATATTAACTGCTAGCTGCCTTCGTTTCAGAATACAACAATCATGTCTCATGACTAGAGTTCGGAATTTTGCATGTTTGTATGATAGTGCATATAAATGCATCTATAAAGGATTAGTGCCTATGTTACTAATCTGTGCATGTTCTATTTTATGAAAGCCCACGTCTAACTTTGGCGAGCAGAATTATTAATATGCACTTTTTGCAAGACTCTCAGTTTCTGCGCCACTGGAACATTCGCTTTCTTGCAAAACTTTCTGTTTCTGCTTCACTGGAACATTCGGTTTGTAAATTGTGTTTAGTTTGCTAATAGTACTCCATGGAATTCTTACATTCACGTTACTCTCCATCCAATAACCCTGTTCAACTTATTACATACAGTTACAGTTCAATTGTTATCTTACACTACTGGACATTAAAATTGCTACACCAAGAAGAAATGCAGATGATAAACGGGTATTCATTGGACAAATATATTGTACTAGAACTGACATGTGATTACATTTTCACCCAATTTCGGTGCATAGATCCTGAGAAATCAGTACCCGGAACAACCACCTGTGGCTGTAATGACAGCCTTGATACGCCTGGGCATTGAGTCAAACAGAGCTAGGATGGCGTGTGCAGATACAGCTGCCCATGCAGCTTCAACACGGTACCATATATCATCAAGAGTAGTGACTGGCGTATTGTGACGAGCCAGCTGCTCGACCACCATTGACCAGACGTTTTCAATTGGTGACAGATCTGGAGAACGTGCTGGCCAGGGCAGCAGTCGAACATTTTCTGTATCCAGAAACGCCCGTACAGGACCTACAACATGCGGTCGTGCATTATCCTCCTGAAATGTAGGGTTTCGCAGGGATCGAAAGTAGAGCCACGGGTCGCAACACATCTGAAATGTAACGTCCACTGTTCAAAGTGCCGTCAATGCGAACAAGAGGTGACCGAGACGTGTAACCAATGTCACCCCATACCATCACGCTTCCACTATGCGTTCACCGCGATGTCACCCAACACGGGTGCGACCATCATGATGCTGTAAACAGAACCTGGATTCATCCGAAAAAATGACGTTTTGCCATTCGTGCACCCAGGTTCGTCGTTGAGTGCACCATGCAGGCGCTCCTGTCTGTGATGCAGCGTCAAGGGAAACCACATCTATGGTCTCGGAGCTGATAGTCCATGCTGCTGCCAACGTCGTCGAACAGTTCGTGCAGATGGTTGTTGTCTTGCAAACGTCCCCATCTGTTGACTCAGAGATCGAGACGTGGCTCCAATGCGGATAAGATGCCTGTCATCTCGACTACTAGTGATACGAGGCCGTTGGGATCCAGCACGGCGTTCCGTATTACCCTCTTGAACCCACCGATTCCATATTCTGCTAACAGTCATGGATCTCGACCAACGCAAGCAGCAATGTCGCGATACGATAAACCGCAATCGCGATAGGCTACAATCAGATCTTTATCAAAGTCGGAAACGTATTGGTCCGCATTTCTCCTCCTTACACGTTGCATCACAACAATATTCACCAGGCAACGCCGGACAACTGCTGTTTGTGTAGAGAAATCGGTTGGAAACTTTCCTCATGTCAGCACGTTGTAAGTTTTGTCACCGGCGCCAACCTTGTGTGAATGCTCTGAAAAGCTAATCACTTGCATATCACAGCATCTTCTTCCTGTCGGTTAAATTTCGCGTCTGTAGCACGTCATCTTCGTGGTGTAGCAATTTTAATGGCCAGTAGTAAACGTCGGCCGATGAGACAACCAACAAAACCACCAACCAACGGTCGTCCCGCTCCAATCTCCCTCCGTCGGTCAGTTCATGTGTGTCGCCAGCGGTCGGCGAGCATTGGCTGTCTGCGCCTCACTGGCGCTCCGTCCCCGACTTCACTGATGCTGCGGTCCGACTGCACTGCTGGTCCGTCCCGAACTGACTGCCAGACACACGACGACCCGGAAATACTATCGGTCGCTCCAGAGATGGTACGACAGAACACTTATCGATACGTGCTGCTGCTTAGGCAGGAAGTTAGTGACGTCAATAAACGGAATAAGAAAACGAGGCGGCAGTACGGTAATAGAAGATGACAAACAATATCTGGCAACAACACTAGCCGTGCACGGGTCAGGCATAATAATGTATGGGCATACTGACATTCAAATCTTTGAAACCGGTCAATTGTTAATGTGATACAGCACTCCTTTGCCATGTGCTTCCTCGCAGAGATGCATTCGTCCCTGATTTCATTTTTATTGATGACAATGCGTGACCGAAACGAACGGTGTAGGCCAGAACGAGAGGGCATTCGGCGAATGGACAGGTCTTCCCGTTTCTCCGAAATAAATGCCATCGAGCACGTGCGAGATGCGTTGGGGAGACGTGCTGCAGCACGTCCATATGTACCAACGACCGTGCAGCAGTTGTCAGCCGTAATCCTGGAGTAGCGGAATGCTTTCCGCAGGAACTTACCAACCTCCAGGCCACTGTGGTAGCAACGCAGAGCATGCAGTGCCTTCCCTTGTGATCACACACCCTACTGAGAACTATGTTGGATGGTTGGTTGATTCGGGGGCGGGGCGTAAACGGCGACGTCATCAGTCCCATCGGATTAGGGAAGGATGGGGAAGGAATTCGGACGTGCCCTTTCACAACAACCATCCAGGCATTTACCTGGAGCGATTTAGGAAAATCACGGAAAAACTAAATCAAGATGGTCGGACGTGGGTTAGAACCGTCGTCCTCCAGAATGCGAGTCCTTTGTGCTAAACATGGCGCCACCTCGCTCGGTTCAGAGCTATGTCTCGCCTTTTGTAAAATCAAGGGGACCATCATAAAACGTACTGACTTCAGTTTAATTATTCTCTTTGAATAAAAGTGTCATTTCAGCTCGTCTCCTTGTGTACTTCTCTCAGATACTTTCTGTACTGCACGGTACTGTATTGTAGCAGTTTTTTCTATGTATGATCCACGTTTCATCGAGCTATGTTACTTGGCAATAAAACACCATGCCAGCGCTTCTTTCATCCTCTCGTTTAGCACAATGGTGTGTATTTATGAATGATAGTAATATTGAAATAGTGACTTTTTAATCACTATCACCACAAGATTATGTTACTCTCGAACTCTAGGCTGCATGAGATTGAAGGACTGCTACCAGATTTTATTCCAACAACACGTATCTCTTCAATGAATACTGTGTCTTAAAACTCCAGAAAACTGTTTTATTTGGCGTTAGTGAACGATGCTTTTATCTTCATAATCTGAAAAGTAAATTTAGATGAATTCAAGGTCTGAGAACATCAGTAACCTGCGAGTTTCAACTGAAGTTTGGAATGACATGTACACAACCAGGAATTTTAAAGATTAACTTTTCACGTATTTTTATTTTTATTCCTACACCAAGTTATGCACGATATAGAAATCCTTTACACTGAACTGAGTGATCTTTGTGCTTTCTAATTTAAAAGATAGATAATTTACCACGAACCACAGAATAATTCTATTTCATTAGAGCTCCTTCTGTTGTTACTTGTCTATTGATCTTGGCTATCAAATGTCCAATGAGAGGCCACTTACATAAAGTAAGAGCGTTAGTGGTCCCAGTATTCAAATGATGGTAAAACACCCTAGTCAGATAAAACACCCCAGTCAGATTAAGATTCATAAAGAAAACCGTGTATCCCTTTCGAACAAGACGCTTTTCTTTCCAACGAAAAATATGAAATAAATCACTTACTTAACATAGACTGCCAGTAAATAAAAGCAATATGCCTGAAAAGATGACGTCGACATTGATCTTACAATAGCTTATGTTACCTGGGCGAACAGTTACACTAATAATGGTTTCACATCGTCTTGTAAGTAGGCTGTTTGGGTTTCTATATTAGTAACGCCACGTAGCGCTCTGTATGAAAATCACTGGCTGTGCTGTGTGCAGTCTGTGGCTAGTTTGCATTGTTGTCTGCCATTGTAGTGTTGGGCAGCTGGATGTTAACAGCGCGTAGCGTTGCGCAGTTGGAGGTGAGCCGCCAGCAGTGGTGGATGTGGGGAAGTGAGATGGAGGATTTTTGAGAGCGGATGATCTGGACGTGTGTCCATCAGAAACAGTACATTTGTAAGAATGGATGTCATGAACTGCTATATATATCATGACTTTTGAACACTATTAAGGTAAATAAATTGTTTCTTCTCTATCAAAATCTTTCATTTGCTAACTATGCCTATCAGTAGTTAGTGCCTTCAGTAGTTTGAATCTTTTATTTAGCTGGCAGTAGTGGCGCTCGCCTTATTGCAGTAGTTCGAGTAACGAAGATTTTTGTGAGGTAAGTGATTTGTGAAACGTATAGGTTAATGTTAGTAAGGGCCATTCTTTTGTACGGATTTTTGAAAGTCAGATTGCGTTGCGCTAAAAAAATATTGTGTATCAGTTTAAGCACAGTCATGTATAATTGTTCAAAGGGAACGTTTCAGTCTGCCAACAGATATCGTCGTGGCATAACTATCACAGCGCGATCTGTGTTTGCCCTTTAGTAGGAAATCCTTACGGCCAGAAGGCTCATTGTGTTGCAAATATGTGAAGCAAGCAGGCAACCATGCTACAGAGACGCTCTCGAGCTCTCTACAACCAAATTAGCGAATTTTAAAGGCGTCAAACTGAGGCCTTTCGAATGGCGCGATGGTCCTTTCAGAAAATTGCAACACAATGTGGTTTGCTGCGTTTGTCGTGCAACGATATTGTTATCAGTGGTCACGTGAACATCGTCACCCCATAAACAAGATTCTGGACGTCCTTGCAACACAGACGCCCATGGTATGTTAAGAGCAATAATGGCAGACCGCACAGCGACGACAGCACAAGTAAGAGGGCTTCTATGTTCAGACGTGTCAACTCGAACTGTTACGAACTGTTTATTAGCAGTGGGACGAGGCGCACGTACACCTCTAACCCGTCTTCTACTCACGCCACAGTATCGACGTGCAGAGCTCTATTGGTGCCGTCAGATGATCACTTGGAATGGCGCGACGTGGTCTTCAGCTTTGAAAGCAAGTGATCATCATTTGGGTGTACAACGTAGGCCTAGTGAGCGCTGCTTCGTAGAGTGCACTCGTCCAAAACTGAGCCCACCCCACGCCCTATTGTTTCTTGTGCGATTAACTACAACTCTTGTTCACCTTTGGCGTTTCTGGAGGGAACGCTAACCTGACCTCGGTAAGTACAGAATGTTGTATGACCCGTTCTTTATCCGTTCTTGCAACAGGAAGATGATGTTCCGAGAGGGTAATGTTAGCCCACACACGGTCCGTAAAACTCAACGTGCTCTGCAAGACGTGCAGTAGCTTCTGTGGTCAGCACTATCCCCAGACTTACGTCCGGATGAGCACTGTCGGATACGATGAGACGAGAAGTGACAGGTGAGACTCGTCTACCAACAGCTCTTACAGAACTAGATGAACAGGTCGAGCAGGTGTGGCATAACATATCCCAAGGCAGTACTCGCCATCAGTAAGACGGACTGGATGCCGGAGTCAATGCCACATTTTCGTCCGCCAAGACAACACCACGATCTAATATGGGTGTTCCAGCATGAATAGGAATCTGGAACTTCAGAGCCGCTTATGATACTGCTCTGTAAACATTGAATGTGTGGTGTCACCGCCAGACACCACACTTGCTAGGTGGTAGCCTTTAAATCGGCCGCGGTCCGTTAGTATACGTCGGACCCGCGTGTCGCCACTATCAGTGATTGCAGACCGGCAGGTCTAGAGAGACTTCCTAGCACTCGCCCCAGTTGTACAGCCGACTTTGCTAGCGATGGTTCACTGACAAAATACGCTCTCATTTGCTGAGACGATAGTTAGCATAGCCTTCAGCTACGTCATTTGCTACGACCTAGCAAGGCGTCATTACCAGTTACTATTGATGCTGTAAAACATGTACCGTCAAGAGCGATGTTCACCATTTATGGATTAAAGTTAAATATTCCACAGCTACGTCCTTTTTTTGCTAGTCTCATTTCCTTGACCTGTTCCAGACCTCACGCCAGCCTGCGTGAGCTAAAACGCGTGCCTTTCGGCTTCCTCTCATAGTGGGTGGGCTCCTTTGCCAATCCACAACAGAATGTACTCCATACGGACTGTTGTAACAACAAATCTCGAGTGAAAACCTCTAAATGGGTTCACTAATTTTTTTTCCAGCTGTGCACTTTGAATTTTGAATTAAATGTTTGTACAAACAAATTGTGCAGGATAGAAAGTGCATATTTACCTGTTGGTCCCAGTAAACTTTTGTATTCTACAGCAGTGTACCATCTTTATGTTAAGGTAAGTAAGCAGCGATAAGAATATTCAATTTGAATGGAACTTCGAGTGGACACTTTCTATGGAGTCGTCCGCAGTAATTGAATATTGGTGTCCTTTGTGATTATCAAGATAGCGAAAGAGAATTTTTAGCGCGGACGGAGCATGTCGCCGGCATGTGTGCGGAAGTTTCTGAAGCTAATGTCGTCGCAGACCACGGAGAGGTGGGCCTGTTATATCGGTAGCGCGGAAAGCGTGCATCTGAATTGATAATGCGTCACCGGGCGCGCCACAGTTCCATCGGCAAGCCGGCTGGCCAGCAAAGTGCCCCCACGGAGCGCGGGGGGAATGAAAACAAAATGTAAAAGAGGCAGGCACGAGGGACACTGGACCAGTCGCTGCGCCGAAAGAAAGATTGGCCGGAGGGCGGAAGAAGGAAAAAGGGGGAGGGTGGCGGGAGCCATCAGCAATCACGAGATGGAGCAGCAATGGGCGGGGCGACACAGATCGAGTCCTAATGGAAATCGGCCTTTGCTGGATTTTACAGCGGCCAGTCCTGACACTGCCCGAGCGACTTTCTCTTTCTCCCTTTGATATGTGTGTGTGTGTGTGTGTGTTCGCTTTGGAAATGGTGCGTCGGCGGAATGGCACGTGTATGGGCTAACTTATGGCATGGAGCTGACCTCAGCGACAACTCGGCGGCATCATTACTACGGGCTGGATGTGTCCTCATTCCGAATGCAGACTGAAAGAGCTGACTCTTCAGGTACGCCCCCTCACTGTTGCGGAACGGACAGGTCGGTAATAGTACGCGGAAGCGTGGGTGCTTTCGTCGTAACGTAGAAGCCACTGCTCTGTAGATAATTCGATCCGGAAAAATTGGTCACTTTTTTATTTATCCTGACACCAATCACTTGCCCTACACGAAACCAAGAGCTTTTACAAGAACTGGGCATAAACAAGCGAAGAAATCAACTACTATTAGACTACAGCACTGGCAACAAATCACTCTAAAACAGTAACTACTGCGAAGTACCGATCATCACAAAATAGGCTTAACACACTGTAGGAAAAAAAAATGTCACACTGCTTTTCAATGGAAAAATCGCAAGGAAATGCTGTTTACTCAAGAAAGAAATTGCTTGTAAAACATTTCTTCGACCAATTCTTGCTCATCAGCCCTGGAGTATGAATTATTTGGTAAATGTTTTTTTTTTCTTTATTGAATTGCAATTCCCCCCGAAGGGGACGGGCTGGCAAAATTTGTACCACGGCCGGAATTTGAAGCCAGGTCTCCTCTGTTACTAGGCAGGTATGAAACCCATTATACAACCTCAGCACTACGGCTATTATAGCTGCATAAAATTTTCAGTCGAGGCAAAACTTGAACCAAGAACCTCTCGTGCCGCAGCTACTCACGCTAACCACGGGACCACTTTGGTAAATGCTGTTCAGTCGCACTAATGTTACCGCCTGCCAAAAGGCTGTATGACCACCTTTTGCAGCGCGGAGCTGCCCGACAGTGATGTGGAGCCATGCCGACACCAGTGCCTGGACCTTCTGCGCTAGGTTTCTCGGTTGAAGATCTACAGGATGGTCCACTGATAGTGACCGGGACAAATATCGCACGAAATAAGCGTCAAACGAAATAACTGCAAAGAACGAAACTTGTCTAGCTTGAAGGGGGAAACCAGATGGCGCTATTGTTAGCCCGCTAGATGGCGCTGCCATAGCTCAGACTGATATCAACTGCGATTCTTTAAATACGAACCCCCATTTTTATTACATATTCGTGTAGTACGTAAACAAATATGCAAGTTTTAGTTGGACCACTTTTATCGCTTTGTGACACATGACGCTGTAATAGTCACAAACATATGGCTCACAATTTTAGACGAAGACATGGTAAGAGGTTAATTTTCTAAATTAAAAATACAGAACGTAGGTACGTTTGAACATTTTATTTCGGTTGTTCCAATGTGATACATGTACCTTTGTGAACTTACAATTACTGAGAACGCACACTGTTACAGCGTGATTACCTGTAAATACCACATTAATGCAATAAATGCTCCAAATTATGTCTGTCAAACTCAATGCATTTGACAATACGTGTAACGACGTACCTCTCAACAGCGCGTAGTTCGCCTCCCGTAATGTTCGCACATGCATTGAAAATCCGCTGACGCATGTTGTCAGGTGTTGTCGATGGATCACGATAGCAAATATCCAACTTTCCCCACAGAAAGAAATCCTGGGACGTCAGATCCGGTGAATATGTGGGCCATGGTAGGTGCTTCGACGACCAATCCACCTGTCATGAAATATGCTGTTGAATACCGCTTCAACCGCACGTGAGCTATGTGCCGGACATCCATCATGTTGGAAGTACATCGCCATTCTGTCATGCAGTGAAACATCTTGTAGTAACATCGGGAGAACATTACGTAGAAAATCAGCATACACTGCTCCATTTAGATTGCCATCGATAAAATGGGGGCCAATTACCCTCCCTCCCATAATGCCGCACCATACATTAACCCGCCAAGGACGCTGATGTTCCACTTGTCGCAGCCATCGTGGTTTCTTCGTTGCCCAATAGTGCATATTTTGCCGGATTATGTTACCGCTGTTGCTGAATGACGCTTCGTCGCTAAATAGAACGCGTGCAAAAAATCTGTCATCGTCCCGTAATTTCTCTAGTGTCCAGTGGCAGAACTGAACATGACGTTCAGAGTCGTCGCCATGCAATTTCTGGTGCATAAAAATATGGTACGGGTGCAATCGATGTTGTTGTAGCATTCTCTAGACCGACGTTTTTGAGATTCCCGAGTTCGCGCAATTTGTTTGCTACTGATGCGCGGATTAGCCGCGACTGCAGCTAAAACACCCACTTGGGCATCGTCACTTGTTGCAGGTCGTGGCCGTCTATTACAAAGCGAAAAAAGTGGTCCAACTAAAACATTCATATTTCTTTACGTACTACATGAATATGTAATAAAAAATGGTGATTCTTTTTGAAAAGATCGCAGTTGATATCCGTTTGACCTATGGCAGGGCATCTAGCGGGCCAACCATAGCGGCATCTGGTTACCCCCTTCAAGCTGGAGAAGTTTTGTTCTTTGTAGTTTTTTCGTTTGATGCTTATATCGTGAGATATTTGGCCCGGTCACTATCAATGGACCAGGGTCACGATAGCAAATATAGGATCACGATAGCAAATATCCTTCAACATTCCCCACAGAAAGAAATCCGGGGATGCCAGATCCGGTGAACGTGCGGGCCATGGTATGCTGCTTCGACGACCAATCCACCAGTCATGAAATATGCTATTCAATACCGCTTCAACCGCATTAGAGCGAACAATGTGCCGGGCATCCATCATGTTGGAAGTACATCGCCATTCTGTCATGCAGTGAAACATCTTGTAGTAACATCGGGAGAACATTACGTAGAAAATCAGCATACACTGCTCCATTTAGATTGCCATCGATAAAATGGGAGCCAATTATTCTTCCTCCCATAATGCCGCACCACACATTAACCCGCCATGGGCGCTGATGTTCCACTTGTCGCAGCCATCGTCGATTTTCCGTTGCCCAATAGTGCATATTATGCCGGTTTACGTTACCACTGTTGGTGAATGAATCTTCGTCGCTAAATAGAATGCGTGCAAAAATCTGTCATCATCCCGTAATTTCCCTTGTGCCCAATGGCAGAACTGTACACGACGTTCAAAGTCGTCGCCATGTAATTCCTGGTGCATAAAAATATGGTACGGGTGCAATCGATGTTGATGTAGCTTTCTCAACACCGACGTTTTTGAGATTCCCGATTCTCGCGCAGTTTGTCTGCTACTGATATGCGGATTAGCCGCGACAGCAGCTGAAACACGTACTTGGCCATCAACATTTGATGCAGGGCGTGGTTGACGTTTCACATGTGGCTGATCACTTCCTGTTTCCTTAAATAACGTAACTATCCGGCGAATGGTCCGGACACTTGGATGTTGTCGTCCAGAAAACCTAGCAGCATACATAGCACAAGCCCGTTGGGCATTTTGATCACAACAGCCATACACCAGCACGATATCGACCTTACCATAGCGCTATCTGATTTTCCCCTTCAAGATAGACAAGTTTAGTTCTTTGTAGTTTTTTCCTTTGACCCTTATATCGTGAGATATTTGGCCCGGTCACCATCAATGAACCACCCTGTATAGTGCGAACTGTTTGATCGAGGTGGCCCCACAGATGCTCGACTGGGCTAGATCTGTGGTGTTCCTCAAAATTTCGGGCGAACTGCCGGATGTTTGCAACTTCCTGCCACAATATTTCGGCGCAGAGTCTTCTGGCCATCGTCAGGTGATACTGGTGACTCCCTGAGCTCTGATATTTAAAGCCCCTCCAGCACATGCATGGTGGATTTACTTGGCGTTGCGCGTGCGCTACTTGAGCGCGTTCGATTCTGCTGCGCCGCGTGCCCTTCGTGGTGAAAACTCGCCGCATTTAAGTCAATTCGATTGTGGTGCAGCAGTTCTACCATAGTACTTCGCCGGCTACGGAGGGCACGAAGTTTTTCAACGATGGGATTCCATGCCTAATTCAATTGTTAAGCGCCGTCACGATTAATAAATGACTCATTGTCAGACAGCCATATTTCCAAGGATTCATTAGTAATAGAACTCCAAAAGTTAGACGTATGGGCCACAATTCTTGTCTCATTGTAATTCATGGCATGACCAGTGGAAATACAGTGTTCGGCGATGGCAGATTTACAAGGTTGAAGAAGGCGAGTATGCCGGTGATGTTCTGCAATGCGACCCTGCACAGTACGTGTCGTTTGCCCTATATAAGATTTGCCGCATTCACACGGAATCCTGTAAACACCTGCTTTGCGCAGCTCTAGATCATTTCGGACAAATCGCAACAGCGACGAAATTTTTTCAGGACGGCAAAAGATTGCTTTCACTTTATATTTTATTAGTATTCTGCCTATTTGCTCTGAAATATTACCAATATATGGGAAATAGGCAGTCGTTTTAAAGTCCTCTTCATTTTCTTTGTCCCGTCGTTCACAGGTTTGCAGCGCTCTCTCAACTTGCTGGGAGAGTCGAACGGGCTCAAGTAGCACACGCGCAATGCCAAGTGAATCCACCACGTATGTGCCGGAGGGGCCTTAAATACCAGAGCTAAGGGAGTTTCCGCCAGTGTCACCTGAAGATGGCCAGAAGAATCTGCTCCTAAATATTGTGGCAGGAAGTTGCAAACATCTGGCTCCTCGCCCGAAATTTTTTGGAACGATATGTACGCAGGGAAAGTTTTAAATCTCACAGATCTGCGGTGTGTCATGATCAGTGGAGTACGGTAGACTCATCCTGGTGCATATTGAATAACCACATGCACTGCGAACTTTGTGACACTTTGCAACGTGCTGCCGTGAGATGGCATAGTGCCGAGAAAACACCAACTGTGTGTACGATGGACACTGCGGAGGCCCCCATGTAGCAACATTCACTGAAAGGTCATTGAGGAGACACTGTTAGTACTCCCTTGGTTAATCTGGACGGTTAGCTGCTCAACAGTTGCGCTTCTATTCGCACATAAACGTCTCCGCAGCCATCGTTCGACTGCTGCCCTGGCCAGCACACTCTCCAGATATCTCACCAATTGAAAACGTCTGGTCAATGGTGGCCGAGCAACTAGCTCATCACAATACGTCAGTCACTACTCTTGATGAACTGTGGTATCGTGTTGAAGCTGCATGGACAGCCGTACCTGTACGTGCCATCCAAGCTCTGTTTGACACAAGGCCCAGGCGTATCAAGGCCATTATTATGGCCAGAGGTGGTTGTTCTGGGTACTGATTTCTCAGGATCTATGCACCCAAGTTGCGTGAAAATGTAATCACATGTCAGTTCTAGTATAATATATTTGTCCAATGAATACCCGTTTATCATTTGCATTTCTTCTTGGTGTAGCAATTTTAATGGCCAGTAGTGTATATTTGGTCCTTTCACCGTTTCCGGGCCTGGGCAGTCGGTCGGTTGGCGTGGGGCAGCGAGGAATTCTCCGCGGGACGTAATTAGCCGGGGTTGCTGGCGGTCTCTACGCGGTGTCGCCGTGGGCGGGTCTGTTCCCATTGCTACGAGGTCTATGGCTCACCGACGCTTCACACGAAAGTTGAATTTTTATTTACTGTAACAGCAAGTCAAGACTATTGACATAATGTCCTTTGGAGTTCGTTGACCGATGTCAGGATATTCCTGCGAGTAACAACGTGGTTTTCAAGTTGGAAAATTGTAGCCACCCTCCTGTAGAGTTACACTGTATTTGGTTACTTGAACTGAAGTGCACCAGCGGAATCTTCTGCTTTGGGAGTTTACATTTCAGTTACCAGCCCTGGCCGTTGACGTAAATTTCAGGAAGTTTAGTTTCCTCATCATGTTGTTGCTGTCCAGCGCAGTATGTAGTTTGACAGCTCCATGTGTGATTAGTTGTGGGTGCCAATATCTTCTACGTTTTTCCGTTGAATTCCCTGTTGTGCCCTGGTCGGGTGAAGTAGAATTTATCTTGTCGGTCCTTTGACTGGCGGTCGGTTGGGTTATTGTCAGACCGTGAACGGTTGGCCCGACTGCTTGTCTCACCTAAGCGAGCATTATTGCTTGAATTCCAGGCCGGCAGTCGAACATCTGAGCGACGCTGTGTGTGCTGCCTTTCATTAGTTGTTGTTGTTGTTGTTTGTGCTTGTGTGGCTTCTAGGCTTTTTTTTTTTAATTAAAGGTTGTTTTGCACTTAAGGCGTTACATTCCTTGGGTCTTCAGCCTAATTTAATGAACTGTTTCGCGTGAGATCTTTTGCATTTTAGAGGTTTTAATGTTGTAGAATTTTAAGTGTTGGTCCTTCAGACGATTTGGAGTTTGAGGTGTTTTGCTCTTAAGGCCTTCAGCCTAAATTAAAGAAATGTTTCACGTAATGCCATGGGTATTTAAGAAAAAATTAATGTTATAGAGTTTTAAGTCTTAGATCCTCAGCCGATTTGAACTTGTATGCTCTTGAAGTGTCTGATTCTTTGGCTCTAACTAAAATCCTGATTTAAATTAGACTTAGCCTTTTAAATTTCTGTTTATGCTTGCGTTTTAAGTTATTGGCCTTCAGCCGTTTTTAAATTAAAGTAGCTTTCAAAAGGTAATTAAGTCCCAAACATTAAAGCTGAGTGTTTAAAAGAAAACTTTTTGTGTGCTCTTGTAATGTTTCGGCGGCCGGGGTGGCCGAGCGGTTCTAGGCACTACAGTCTGGAACCGCGCGACCGCTATGGTCACAGGTTCGAATCCTGCTTCGGGCATGGATGTGTGTGATCTCCTTAGGTTAGTTAGGATTCAGTAGTTCTAAGTTCTAGGGGACTGATGACCTCAGATTAAGTCCCATTGTGCTCAGAGCCATTTGAACCATTTGTAATGTTTCATCAATTAATAAAGTTGTATGTTCGAGTGTAATTGACAGCCCCTTGTCCTGTTTACACAATTTAAACTATTAGGCCTGTCGTGCGGGTTTAGCAGGGCGTATCAATGCCCTCCCACACCATAATACCTGGACCACCAAGCTGACCGCACTCGACAATACTGGACGTACCCTCATATGGCAAGCGGTTGGAGTACGTAAAGCACCCAGAAGCATTCTCGAACATGATCATTGTGTGACGCAGCTGTTACGGTGTGGGTAGGTATAACCTCCAAATCTTAAAACGCCCTGCCAGACGATATTACCAATCTAGAAGCCAGCATGTTAGCACATTGCAGAGCACACTTTGCTGTCTGTGGTGATCGAACACTTGTTAAGTAGCGTGTCTCGCCATCACGAATCTAGGTTACTTCAATGTGATTGTCTTTGTATGAAAGTGTCATATATGTTCATCTAATGTATCTTTCAATTACCTTCTGCACTTTACTGTAGCAGCTCTTTCAATGTGTAGTCCAAGTTTAATCGAGATACCCTGTACGTTGGTAGTGACACGTCATGCGAAAGTTACTTTCCTCCTTATGTTCTGCTTACCAATATACCGGGTGATCAAAAAGTAAGTATAAATTTGAAAACTGAATAAATCATGGAATAATGTAGATAAAGAGGTATAAATTGACATACATGCTTGGAATGACATGGGGTTTTATTAGAACCAAAAAATACAAAAGTTCAAAAAACGTCCGACAGATGCCGCTTCATCTGATCAGAATAGCAATAATAAGCATAACAAAGTAAGGCAAAGCAAAGATGAAGTTCTTTACAGGAAATGCTCAATATGTCAACCATCATTCCTCAACAATAGCTATAGTCGAGGAATAATGTTGTGAACAGCACTGTAAAGCATGTCCGGAGCTATGGTGAGGCATTGGCGTCGGATGTTGTCTTTCAGCATCCATAAAGATGTTGGTCGATCACGATATACTTGCGACTTCAGGTAACCCCAAAGCCAATAATCGCACGGACTGAGGTTGCGGACCTGGGAGGCCAAGCATGGCGAAAGTGGCGGCTGAGCACACGATCATCACCAAACGACGCTCGCAAGAGATCTTTCACGCGTCTAGCAATATGGGGTATAGCGCCATCCTGCATAACCATCGTACTTTCCAGCAGGTGTTTATCAGCGATTCTGTAACATATCGGCGTACCTCTCACCCATCACGGTAGCAGTTACAAAACCAGAATCACCCATTTCCCCGAAGAAAAAAGGCTCGATAACGGTAGATGTGGTAAATCCAACCCATACCGTGACTTTCTGGTCGTGCAATGGAGTTTCCACGACAGTTCTAGTATTTTCGATAGCCCAACATCTGCAGTTGTGGGCGTTGACAGACCCTCGGTGCGTGAAAAGAGCTTCGTCAGTCCACAACACGTTACTCAACCAATCGTCATCTTCCGCCATCTTTCGGAACTCCCACACGGCAAATGCCCTCCGCTTCACTAAATCGCCAGATAACAGTTAATGATGCCAATGGATTTTGTACGGATAGTATCGGAAGCTACGCCTAAGTGCCAACTAAACAGTAGTGTATAGAATGCTGGTGCGACGTGCGACTGCACCACGAACCGGCTACAGTCTCCATATCTTCCTGAACTGTCTCAGCAGCATTACGCCTTGTACTCGGTCGACCACTACGGGGTCTATCGTCTAAACAACCCATGGCTTCGAACTTCGAAATCATTCTTGACACAGCTGCATTTGTCAACGGACCTTTACCCGTTTGAATCCCCTTCGTATGGCGAACTAGGATATTCCCCATTCTGATAATACAGCTTCACTAAAAGCGCCTTCTCAGGTAATGTCAACATGCTGCGACTGCTGGCGCACCTGATACTCTCTCTAATTACAGCTCCTTTCACACGATTGTCATACGCAGTCACTGACGTTTTGCTGTCCAGCGCCATCTGTCGGACATTTTGTGAACATTGTTTTCTTTTTGTTCTAATAAAACCCCATGTCATTCCAAGCATGTGTGTCAATTTTTACCTCTCTATCTACATTATTCCGTGGTTTATTAAATTTTCAAATTTGTACTGACTTTTTGATCACCCGGTATAACACTAGAAAAAAACATTAGCCTCCCATACCTACACTATACGTATCCTACTCTAACACAGAGAAGAATACCTTGTGTATCAGTGCTATTGGCGGACAAGATAATGGGCACCGAATGCATCTACTTCGACGAAACAGAAGGTAGCATACTTGTTGAACTTCTTGATTGCGTTATATTTAAAAGAAAAAATATGTTCCACTGTCAAGGCTAGAGGAAAATGCTCTGCCTGCTAGTCGCCGTCTCATTGTCATTCTGATGCGGTATGGATGAGTATAGGGCCATCACAACGATCTCTCGTTGTGTAATTTTCATTGAGATAGGGCCTGCAGCTACGATGAATTTTTTTAATTACTTCTTAACAACTTCAGTGGCCATTCTCTTTACTTCGTTTACGATTGTACATTTTCCACGTTATGCCACTATCAAGTACCTAAAACCGAAGCAATATACATTGGCTTTATTCTCATATCTATAGATATACGAGTTATGGTACAACTATGCAGTGTACACTTTGGCTCCTATGACGGCGTGTGCCAGACATAAAATAAATTAAGTTTTTCGCTATTTTACATAGTTTTACTTTCGAGCGGTTGTTGCAAAGCTCTTATATGTAAGGTAAATGGTTTAACGCACTTAACGCTAGGAAGATCATAAGTATTTTATGGAACTTTGTTACTTGACCTACAAATGCCTTTGTTATCAATCGTATTCAGTTATCGTACAGTCTAAATATGACTGTATGTAATTTTTTAACAAGTAACTTCTAAATATTTGTTTCGTTATTTGGGGAACACGTCATTTTTGAATAGTTGTTACAAATATTTTCTGTATAATCGGTCACAGTACTCTAATGAAACAGGACTGAGAACTATGGGTATCGAGTAAACACTATGTTATGGTGGCGTAATCTTTCGCATTACAGTCATATTTATTAATGAGTACAGTTATAATTCTACATTCTGTGGTTCAGCAATGCTTGGTCGTAGAACTGGTAAAAATTTGTCCGGGAATATCAAATTTTTCAGGTCTTTTGCTCATCTAATACTCTGTCTGTCTGATCATTTAGACAGATGTAAATTTAAATTTCCTCCATTACATCCACGAATTTTACTTTGTGTAACTTATGTAATATTTGAAATGATTCATCTATATTAGGATTTTTGTCGCTGGCGTCTTAAAATGTGCAACGAAGGTGGATGAATAGGGAAGTTACACACGATTTAAAGAACACACGACAATAAGCGAGGAAGTAAAGTTAGCATAAGATTGAAAGAACAAGCTACAATAATTGACAATGACACATCTTCCTTTTCAGTACACCTAAAAGACGCCAACAACAAATCGCGTAATACAGATGAATCACTTCAAATATTACACAAGTTACAGAAAGGAAAAGAAATGAATGGAGGGAACTGAAATTTACGTCCTCTGAAACAGTAGTGAAACAGAGTTTTAAATGAGCAAAAAGATCTGCAAAATGGGGAATTCACAGACAAATTATTACCAGTTCTACGACGAAGCGTTACAGAACCATAGAATGTAAAATTACCACAACACTCATTAACAAATGTGACTGCAATGTGAAAGATCACACAGTCACGAAGCAGTGTTTACTCGATTCTCGCAATTTTCAGTACTGTTTAATGAGAGTACTGTGATCTATTGTGTATAAAAGATTTGTAAGAACTATTCAAAAATCACGTGTACCCACAATAACAGAACAAATATTTGCACGTTACCTTAAAGAAATTACATGCAGCCATATTTAGACAAATGATAAACGATAATTGAATATAATTAATAACAAAGCCATTGTAGGTTAAGTAACAAATTTCTAATACTTGCAATTTTCCTAGTGTTAAGTACGTTATAATATCGACCTTTTATACGGGACTTTTGCAACAACTACTGGAAGGTAATGTGCTCCTAAAATTACGGAAAACCTTTCTGATCTATTTTATGAACATTAAACGCTGCCATAGGAGCAAGGACGTCCATGACATAATATACTACTATAGTATGATGAATAAAGTAAGTTATGACGCACCTAGAGTATCTACAGATATGACTTGTTTCTATGTCAAACCACAAGTGTCATTAATACGAGTATATCCAATGTATAATGGTGAAAATGGCCTAAGGACGTAATTGTACAACTATACATGAAATAAGGATAATGTCAACTGAAGGCCTCAAGAAATTGTTTAAAAAAAGCTGTCTCGATCGTTCTAATCTTTTTTGGCGTTGGAGCCACTACTGCCCAATGTAGCTCCTCAGTCTGTTATCACGAGACAAAGTATACCCCTATCTAGTACTACTAGCAGGAAAAAAAGGCGGTTTTATTGTAGATTTATGTAAATGGTCAACACGTACCCACATTCCTATCTAGAGTAGGTATAATATCTTTAAACTTGTATCCTCGTTTCAAATAGGAGCTACAAGCCGCCGGGATACTGACGCGCGTTGACGCGCCCCTACCACGATTTTGTGAGACTCATCCGTCGATCCCGGATCTAATCTGTCCCAAAGATTTTAGGCTATTTTCCACAACGTACTAGGTGATTCCTTCTAATGTGAACGATTCACGAACGTCTGGAAAAGTTTTACACTGTTTCACTTAGGATATCCGTAGTCGGAAACAGATGTTGGTGCACGAATTTTGACCCAGGAAAGGGGGAAAGACTGACCACAGAAGGGCTTCCGACCACAGTCTACAATGACACAGCCAAATCCAGATTAACGTACCAACCATTTGAAGACACGCGTTAAGGCAGGGAAAAGAAAATGAAGGATACTGCTTATGAGGCTACTTACGTGTCGACGTATTGAGTGCAGCTCAGTTTAGTGATATGTATATCTGTTTGTAGCTGTATTAAAAACTACATGTATTGCACGAGAAAATTTCTGTATTAACACAAAGGTAACGTTTTACACAATGTAAGAATAGATGTACTACCGAACTACTAAGACTTTCGTTGCTCTATTCGGAATCGGCAGCGAACAGTCACTGACAACAATAGTTCAGTTATACATGGCGACACCGTAAGTGGAGGAAGAAGAGAAAGAGAAGGTGTACGAGTATACAGAATGGTAGTTCAGTACGTAAAGGCAGAGGAGTAGTCATGGAGGACTGAAATGAGGTTGCAGGTGAGATAGTAGAAGAAAAGGTTACGAAACAACATGCGCTCGGTAGTAGGAATGAGAGAGAAGAAAGACTAATTCAGTTCTGCAATAAATTTCAGATCGTGATAGCGAATACTCTATTCAAGAACCAAAAATGGAGGAGGTGTACTTGGAAAAGGTCGGGAGATACGGGAAGATTTCAGTTAGATTACATCATTCATGGGCAGAGATTCCGAAATCAGATACTGGATTGCACGGCTTACGTAGGAGCAAACACAGATTCAGATCATTATTTAGTAATGATGAAGAGTGGCCTGAAGATTTAGAGACTAATCAGGAAGATTCAGTGCGCAAAGAAGTGGGATGTGGAGATATTAAGAATGAACAGACACGCTCGAAGTCCTCTGAGGCTCTAGATATTGCGATAATAAATGGCACAGTTGACAGTTAGTTGAAGAGGAATGGACATCTCTAAAAATGTCAACCACATAAGTTAAAAAAAACCGTAAGCAAGTGAAATGTAAGTGCAAAGAAACTCTGAGTAACAAAAGGAATACTTCAGCTGATCGACGAAAGAAGGTAGTACAAAAAGATTCAGGGAAAATCAGGAATACAGAAGCATAAGTCACTTAGGAACGAAATAAACAGGAAGTGCAGGCAAGCTAACACAAAATCGCTGCATGAAAAATGTGAAGAAATCGAAAACCAAATGATTGTCGGAAGCAGTAATCAGCAACTTGAAAAATCAAACAACCTTTGGTGAAATTGAAACCAAGTGCGATAAAATTAAGACTGCAGTGACAATTCCACTATTAAATACAGATCAGAGAGTGGCTGGTGGAAAAAGTACATTGGAGGCCTCAACGAGGGCAAATATTGTCTGATGAAGTTATAGAAGAAGAAACAGGAGTCGTCAGGGAAGAGGTAGGGTATCCAGTATGAGAATCAGAATTCGAAAGAGCTCTGAATGACTTAGATCAAATAAGGCAGAAGTCGTGCATAATATTCCATCGGAATATCTAAAATGACTGGAGGGAAGTGGCAACAAAACATTTCCCAAGGTATCAAGAGCGAGAATTATCGCACACTATGCTTAACAGCTCATGCAGTAATACAGTTGCTGACTACAGTAATATACTGGACTACAGTAATATACTGGAGAATCCAGTAATATACTGGAAAGCGCTATATGTTACATGACGATCAGTTTGGCTTTATGAAAAGTAAAGGCACCAGACAGTCACCTATGACGCTGCGTTTCATAATGGACGCATAACTCAGGAAAAATCAAGGCACTTTAATAGGATTTGTTGACCTGGAAAAGGAATTCGACAGTGTAAAATAGTGAAAGATTTTCGATATTCTGAGAAAAGCAGAGTAAGCTCTAGAGGTAGACGTATAAAGTACAATATGCAGAAGAATCAAGAGGGAACAATAAGACTTGAAGATTAAGAACGAAGTGCTCGAATTAAATACCGTGTAAGACAGGGATGTAATCTTTTCCCCCCTGGTCAGTCTTTACATCGAAGAAGCTATGACGGAAATAAAGGAAAGTTTCCTCTCTGGGGGACACCACCTTGACGAAGCACTGTCGGTGCGTGCGAGTGGAGAGACTTGCGTTTCCGCGGAAAGCTGAGGGCTATGCCGAAAGTAGAGGACCTACTGCCGGAAAGGCCTCAGCCGATGGATCAGACTAAGAATGTACCACAACGTCCCATCTTCCCTATCCACTCCTAGTCCTACCCTATTCCCTGACCCAACCCAAGGTGTGATGCGATCCGTGCTAAGGGGTGCGTGGCATGTGGGAAGATGTGTCTCAAACGGAGCCTCAGGGATATCGGACGATCTCCCTGAGTAATTAGCCTTACACCGCACGGGGTATTCATGGTGTGGACCTTCTAGATCCCCAAATCTTGTGGGACCAACATGGACACAACTACAAAAAAAGAAAAAGGAACTGAGGGGCAAAATGAGACCTCAGATACCCAAACATCGGGGACTGAACCGATGGAAGGCATTTCCATTACTGAATCAGGGTCTAGACCTGAGCCAGAAGTAGGAACAGTAACCGAGAAGCTAGACCAGATTAAGATCAAAGGCTTGTCTGGGGCCCAAAGGAGGAAGCTACTCAGGGAACGGAGGGAAAAATGAAGGATAAGAATGGCTTACTAAACACAAGTGGAGGGAAGTAAAGGGACTAGAACCCATGACCCCCAGAAAAAAAACTGTCTCAGGTTCAAGGGGACACGCAGACCCCCACAACGTCAAAGACAGGTAGTAGCGGATAAGGGAGAAATCAAAGACTCCCTCCTCCCTGGATAAGAGAGTACAGAAAAAAATTGAGGCAAGAAATAGTGAAGCAGACCTATAGTACTGCAGTCTCGGTTTTCAGGATGGCAGTTATCCAGGAAGGTTATCCACTGGTGGCCATTACATCGCAGCAGGAGGAACTAGTACAGATGGCCCTCTTTGAAAACATTGGGTGGGACGTTGGCCCTGGTTACAACTTCAAAAGGGTCTATCTAGATCGTGGTGCTCTCACTTTTGTCTGTGAGGGGGTGCACACTGTAGAATGGCTCAAGGAAAAGGTGCCCATGATATCCCCATGGGACGATGCGAAGCTGCTGGTCAAGACGGCAGCGGAGCTACTTAAGACCGCATAGATATCACTATGGGTACACAAGATCCTCACGGAAGTCTCTCCCAAGACTCTGTTCGGGAAAATAGGGGCCCAGAACCCAAAAGCCACGACAGAGGACTGCAGAGTGATTAACCAGAAGGTTGCTCCGGAAGGACGAACCCTGGTGGTCGAGGTTGGTTAGAAATCCCTGAAGGCGATGCGGGAGCAGGACCCGAAACTGTTAGTAGGGTTCTTGCAGGTCACCATCAGGGTTCTCAAAGACCTGAAAGATGGCTGTAAGATGGAGCCTGGAAGTGCTGCAGATCAATCTGCAGCACAGTAAAGGGGCCTCTGCTGCCCTGAGCCTCTGCCTGGGCAGACAGGAAGTGGACGTGGCCCTGACACAAGAAACCTATTTATACAAAGGGGGTGTAGCGGGTCTCAGAGGCACTGGAGGTAAGCTGATCTATGCTGGGAATCTAAGAAACTCCAGAACATGCATCTTTGTTAGAAACGGCATTTCTTTCATGCCAGTGATGGATTTCTGCTCTAGGGACTTAGTGACTATCAAAATGCAGTAATGTGAGGAAGGTATCACGAGGGAAATTATTTTGGCCTCAGAATACCTTCCTTACAAAGACAGTTCTCCCCCTCCCTTGGTGAGGAGACTGGTAGAGTTTTGCCATCGGCAAGGTGACCAACTGCTGGTGGGGTGAGACGCCAATGCCCACAACTTAGTGTGTGATAACAAGGACACCAACAGTATAGGTGAGTACCTTCTTGAATTCATCTTAGCTAACAACTTAGAGGTCGTGAATAGTGGGAATGAACCTTCATTCAGGAATAGCAGAAGGGAAGAAGTAATTGACATAACATTTGGTTCCATGACTATGGGTAGCTATGTCAAACAATGGCATGTGGTGTTGGAGCCATACTCATCAGACCACATGTACATTAAATTCAAGGTTGAAATGGGAATCAGACAGACCATGACTTATAGAAATCCCAGTAAAACAGACTGGGAGACATATAGGAGGGACCTTGAGTTAGGCTTATCGGAAATTAAAACCGGAAGCCAGTAGAATTTGATGAAGTAGCAGAGGCTGTTACCTCTGCCATAGTGACCTCATATCAGGAAAACTGCACAATCACCAGGAAGTGCACAAATAGGAGTGTTCCTTTTCTCTGCTTCGTGATGACTGGGTGTTGTGTGATGTCCTTAGGTTAGTTAGGTTTAAGTAGTTTTAAGTTCTAGTGGACTGCTGACCATAGATGTTAAGTCCCATAGTGCTCAGAGCCATTTGAACCATTTTTTTGGAGTGTTCCTTGGTGGATAACAAATTGGAAACGCAAAGAAAACAGTTACAGAGACTGTCTAATATTTCGAGACGTAAAGGACAATGGGCTAAATATCGTGAGGCCCTTGTCAGTTACAATCTTGTAATAAGACAAGCAAAGGAGGTGTCCTGGAAGGCATTCTGTGAGGAAGTAGAAGGCACAGCTGCACAAGTCAGACTTCACAAGATTCTCAGTAGAGTACCAACTAATCCAGGAGATACGTTGGGGAAGGAGAATGGTGAATATACAAAGACAGCACATGAGACACTGGAATTGCTCCTCAAAACTCACTTTCCTCAATATGCTCTGCAGGATAACACAGACCAGTATGTGACCCAAGAGAGATAACGGTTCTCAGGCACTCAAAGAGAGGACTGGAAATTGGCCAAGTGTGCGAACTTCAACAAAATTCAGTGGGCGGTGGGAACATTCCAACCGTTCAAGTCACCTTGTCCAGATGGAATTTTTCCAGCTCACCTGCAACAGGCATGAGGAAAGCTTATAAGAATCCTATGCAAGCTATTCAGGGTTAGCTTAGCAGTAGGAATCATCACCATTGTTTGGAGAGCAGTGAAGGTTGTCTTCATTCCAAAGCCAGGGAGAACTGATCATACCAAGGCCAAGGATATGAGACCAATGTCTGTCGTCCTTCATTCTCAAAACATTGGAAAAACTGGTTAATGTATACGTTGGGGAGAGGAGGCTAAGTAGGGTCCCTCTACGCCTTAACCAACACGCATACCAATGCTTAGTGGAAGGAAGGTAGAGGCTACCATGATGAATGAAAAGATGGTAATTAAGACCGCTAGAGGCTGCCACAAGGAGGAGTTTTGTCTCCTCTATTCTGGAATCTAGTGGTGAACGAATTCATCGAGGAACTTAATTCCAGACAATGCCTCTGCCAAGGATACGCAGATCACCTTGTCATTGTAAAACTTGGCTTATTCACTGACACAGTCAGGAATATGTCACAGGGAGGGTTGGACGTTGTGCAAAAATGGTGCATTAAACAGGATCTGAGAGTTAATCCTAAGAAGACTGTTGTGGTGCCATTTATGAAGAGACATATTCAGCCTGCAAGTTGGAATCTAAAGCTCTTCGATGAAACTCTACCTGTGAAGGGGACAGTGAAATATCTCAGGGTAACCTTGGATGAGAAGCTAACTTGGACCCCTCATATTAAGAGTATCTGCTCCAAGGCAAAAAGTACTTTAGTGAGCACTATGAGGGCTTGTGGCAAAAACTGGAGCCTAAGCCCCAGGTGTATGCACTGGATATACACCACAGTGGTTAGACCTAGGATTTCCTATGGCGCCATAGTGTGGTGGAAGAAGGTAGAACAGCGGGTAGCTGCTGAAGAGCTTGCTAAAGTGCAGATATTGGCCTGCTTAGCCATAACGGGCGGAATTAGCAGCACACTAACCGCTGGAATGGAAGCCATGCTGGATGTGCCTCCACTTCACCTTTGGGTTAAGATGGAGGCAGCAGCTGGGGCACACAGACATAAAACTGACCAAAACTGGGTCTCATTCTGATATCCAGAAGCACACACTAACATAGTGAGTGAGGCAAATATAGGTATGGCTGGTGAAATGCCCGCTGACTTTATAATAACTCCCAACTGCTTCGACAAGCCTTACAAAATAATAATTGGAAGTAGGGAGCAGTGGGAGAAAACAGTCGCACACCGTACAAGGAACATCGTTTGGTTAACCGATGTGTCGAAAACAGATCAAGGCATTCGGTCAGGGTTGTACGGTGTTCAGCCAATACTGGAGAGCAGCATCTCTCTAGCCTCTGTATTCCAAGCCGAAATTACTGCAATCAGGGCATGTGTGGAGAAGAATATGAGTAGGTGCTACAATGACCGTAGCATCTACATCTATTCAGACAGCCAGGCAGCCCTGAAACCATTGGCAGCTCCTGCAACAAGATCTAAGATTGTTGCAGATAGCCACAGGGCTCTGGTGGAGCTATGGGGAGGCAATAGGGTGTACCTAATGTTAATCCCTGGCCACTTAGGGATCTGTGGCAATCAACGAGACGATAGATTGGCTAGGATGGGTACAACAACTCCATTTATTGGACCAGAACCTGTCTTGACAATCACCAGGCTATCATCAAATTATAACTACGGAACTGGCTTAGGAAACAGCATGTAGGATATTGGACCAAGGTCCATAAACCAATATATGGTAAGGTGATGATGCCCAAGCCATGATTGAAAAGAAGCTCTGTAATCCTGGGATTGAACAGGAAAGAGATCAAACTCATGACTGGACTGAAGACCGGCCATGGGAACTTCATAAACACCTACACACAATGGGTGTAATAGAAGAGGACCCTAAATGTGGGATCTATGACGAGGGCGAAGAAACTGCGTCACACCTAATCTTTGAATGCATGGCACTGGAGAGTAAAAGATACAGAATCTTCAGAACAACTAGGCCTGAAGAAACTGTTAGAGGGGCTCCTTCCACTATTTAAGGTCACTGGTTGGCTTTACTAGATATACAGGGAGCGATCCGCACAATAAACCTACTTTGGATGCTGGCAGTGCAGGTCAGACGTAAGCTGTTTCAGCTCTGCTGTTAAAATCGATCAATCAATCAAGAAAAGGTTCAAACGTAGAATTACCATTCTCAGTAAGAGGATATAAATGATACTATTTGCCGATGAACCTGCTATCCTCAGTGAAAGTGAAGAAAAATTGTAGAATTTGGTGAATGCAATGAAGAGCCTAAGGAGTACAGAATATGGACTGAGGGTAAACCGAAGAAAGGCGAAGGTAAAGAGAAGTAGCAGAAGTGAGAACAGCGAGAAACTTAACATCGGGATTGGTAATCACGAAGTAGCTGACGTTAAGGAATTCTGCCAACTACGAAGCAAAATAACCTATGACTTCCCGAGCAAGGAGGATAAAAAGAGCATACAAGCACTGACAAAAAGTACATTCGTGGCCAAGAGAAGTCTATTAGTATAGACATAGGCCTTAATTCGAGAAAAGAAATTTCTGACAAAGTATGTTTGGAGCTCAATATTGTAGGGTTGTTGAAACATAGATTGTTGGGAAACAGGAACAGAAGAGAATCAAAGTATTTGAGATATGGTGGTTCACAAGATTGTAGATAGTTAGTTGGACTGATAAGTTAATAAATGATGAGGTTCTTAGGAGAATCAGCCAGGAAAGGAATATATGGAAAACACTGACAAGAATAACTTCCATTGTACTGGAGAGAGCTGTAGAAGGTAACAACTGTAGATCGGAGCAGAGCTTAGAATACATCTAGCAAACAGTAGAGGACGTAGGTGGCAATTGCTACAATGAGATTCAGAGATTGGCATAGGAGAGGATTCGTGGTGGGCAGCATAATCTAGTCAGAAGTCTGATGAATCAAAAATAAATGGTAAATCAGCTGTTTGTAGTCAATATAATTAATTTCATTAACAAATTATTTAAGTTTTATTATTTTTTTTATAAATTTTTAATTTTATTTTCAATTATTGTATAGAAAGATTTCACGAACTTCCAGCATGCTAGAATAATTGCAGGCTAGCAACTTCTGTTAATCAGTAAAACTAAATACCAGCCAGAGTTGCAAATTTCACTTTTTTTTGTTAACTTGGTGACTAGTTTCGTGCGGGCACCTATTTTCAAATCATCCAGATAGCCAAAATGGTATTTCCAAAACTACGAAACCCATGTCTAAAATATTCAGTATTGTGAAGTTCAAATGAACGGTTATCTGGTTTGACTATCTGAATGATTTGGAAAAGGGCCCCAGTCCAAAACTCTCCGTTCGAACAGACCTTCGAAGGCCCGATGTTACCGACAGGCAGCCGTCTCATGCTCAGCTCACAGGTGGCACAGGATGCAGATATGGAGGGGCATGCGGTGAGCACACCGCTCTCCCGGCCATATGTCAGTTTACGAGACCGGAGCCACTACTTCTCAACCAAGCAGCTGCTCAGTTTGCGTCACGAGGGATAAGCGCACCCCGCTTGCCAATAGCGCTCGGCAACCCGGATGGTCACCTATCCGAGTGCTAGCCCAGTCCGACAGCGCTTAACTTCGCTGATCTGACGGGAACCGGGGTTACCACTGCGGTAACGCCGTTGGTGTGCTCAGAAACTAGTCATTAGGTAAATAAAAAAGTGAAATTGGCCACTTTGATTTGTTTTTCGTTGTACTGATGATTAAGTTATTTTATTATTTTATTCCAATTCAAATTGTGGAGAAAGACCAAAATATTCACGCATGTGGTTGGTAAGCTTTCAAGAAATATCGGTGTTAACAATGCATACGACGACGAATATAAAATTATTTCCGGATAGAAATATAGTAATATTCCCCTTGTATGTGATTAAAATGTGGCCGTTGTTGTACTATATATCCTCGATTTTAACTTCAGATGTATATCATTTCCGTGTAGGAACTACGTAAATAATAAAACAAGTTTCCATCTCTCAATCTGCAATGAAGTTTTAATAGGAAGCTTCTGTAATTAACCCAAAATACTCATTGAGTAATTTTAAATGTGGTCCAGAACTACTTTTATAGGCCTTAAATCAGTAACTCTGTGTTCTTGGTGATAGTTCCCGGTATTTAGAAGGTGTTATTATCAAATATAACCTCTCATGGTGATTTTTTCAACATTTCTTGCAGCGACTGTCGAGCCTCCTGGTTGCACCCGTTAAACAAAGTCTACTGTCGTTGGTTACATTCATAATGTTCCCTTATGTAAGTGGAAGTAATGTTTGAAATAACTTCAGCAGTGTCCTGCGCAGTGATTAAAGCGTTCTGGAGGTAAACCATGTAAGTATTCATGATGAAACACGTAAGCATTCTTGATGAAAGTAAAGGCATGTACATGATTCCCACGAAGTCTCATGATAGTTTCATAAATTACTTCGCAGTGTTTTGAAACTGATTGTGATGTACTTGTGAAACTGTATGCTTTGTGTTCTGAATAGTTCTCCCTTTCAGAACTGTGAAATTGATTTTTACATTGGCTCAGTCATATCCTCTACTACTCATTTCGGCTGTAATTTATCTAACCGTTGAAAACAAAGCTTTAACTTCTCACATGTCGTTATAGACTTTCTCCCTTCTGATGACACCTCAAACGAGGAAGCAAAAATAACAAAACAACACTGTTTTCAATCTCACTGATGCGGGAGGTGTGTGTCTCTCACTGCTAGCAAGAGAACGCAGCACAAAGGAGAGTAGATTGCTTTTATTTTGTGAGTGGTAATGTGTTTCAAATGGTTCATATGGCTCTAAGCACTATGGGATTTAACATCTGAGATCATCAGGCCCCTAGACTGAGAACTACTGAAACATAACCAACCTAAGAACATCACACACAAC
Organism: Schistocerca cancellata; assembly: GCF_023864275.1. Taxonomy (NCBI): domain Eukaryota; kingdom Metazoa; phylum Arthropoda; class Insecta; order Orthoptera; family Acrididae; genus Schistocerca; species Schistocerca cancellata. Next base: position 304,239,305 of record NC_064633.1, on the reverse strand, counting down.
CATCCCCGAGACAGGATTCGAACCTGCGACCGTAGCAGCCGCGTGGTTCCGGACTGAAGCGCCTAGAACTGCTCGGCCACATGGGCCGGCAGTAGTGTCTTTAAAATATTTTTTTGTGGTCAAGAGTAATTACATCTGTTCATGGTGTTTGTTACGTTTATATGACAAACAATGATATGTACCGCATCAGTAAATAAGCAACTAAAACTTAACACTTTGTTTAACGTAATAAATTTCTTTGCACCCCGTTCGTAACAGTAGTAGGTGAGTGTTAATATTATGCTGTGCGGTGCGTTCTCAGATAAAATAGTTTGTACTCAGTATTAGCTATCTCTAGCAGTTTTAAATGATTCTGAATTACAAATACTATCAATAGGTTCACCTGAAATGGCAGTGTTGAATGTTACTGTAACGATCGCTTAGGAAAGCAAATAATCTTGTTTGTACTCACTTAGTAAGCATGATGTTTAGAAATTCCATTTTTCATTTAATCCCTTACAGACATTTCAATCTCAAGACAAATAAAGTTAGTGATTATTCAAGTATAATTGAAATAAAAACGTGGATCAGTAGAACTAAAGGATCACTTTTTCGAAACCCCATAATTGTCCCCCATTCCAACGTATAAGTTTGAAATTTGGCTCAAGAAGGTGCCTACAAAATTCTTCTGTAGTGGTGCGAAATCATGGCGTCCTGCAACTTCACCCCAACGGCAAGGCGCTGATGAAAAGAAAAAAATCAGACACACCTTGCTAAGAGTCGAAATGAAAAGCACTGAGGGGGTGACATAAAGGGCGTCAATGAGATTACCCTCCTCTTGGGGCGTTGATTCAATGTAAAACGACTTCGCAGTGCATTGAGCAGTGCTTCCTACTCTAAGGACATCGTGGTGCTATACCCCTTTTAAACGTTATCTGACGCCTTTGGAGTGCAATGTGACAGCAGTTTTTACTCTCCCGTACAGCTTGGAATCACCGGGGACTGTTAAAAACAATTAGACGAAATACGAACAGTCCCGTTGAACGTGATCTGACCCCTCTGGGGTGTAGCGCGGTGGCAGGTATTGCTCTCTTGCACAGCTTGGAATCACTAGGGACTGTTAAAAAACTTACAACGAAACTCGAACGTGATCCGAAACAGCAAAGGGTTCATATTCTTTTCATCCTTCCTTTTTCGCTTCCTCTTGTGCTATGAAATGACGGTGAGGATCTGCTCATCCTGGTGGTGTTTGTCAGAATTGTGTCAAAATTTGGTGACAATGTGACATTAGTAACCCACCCTACAGCTGACATGAACTTCTGAGCTGTGACTTTGTTTTTTTGTGAGTGTCGACACCTATCTATTTTAAGCGTCTTCGAAATCGAGTTTGGCATCGCAGGGTGCCACGAATTTGCACCATTACAGAAGAAATTTTTATGCATATTTGAGCCTAATTTCAAACTTATGCTTTGGAATGGGAGACAATATTACGGGTTTCGAAAGATTGATTCATTAATTGCGTTACGCAGTGTGGTTAAGAAAATGTAAATCAGCAGAAGCCCGTTGAAACGCGGTTGTCGGTGGACATGCTTTACTCCAGCGGTATACCCACGGTATAGCGAGAGTGAGCCGTGTGACAGACTACGCTTGGAAAGTTAGCAAGAACACATAATGCAATATTATAGGTATTGAACTATACTGTATTTAAATTTAAAGGACATTAGAAGTAAAGCATTTCAGAAACTTACCCGATAGGCTATAGCAGTTAAACAAACTTCACTCAGACATCGGCTAAGCTATAACGCGTGTTTCGATACGACATATAAAATACACTGTTTAATACAGTATGATAATTTATAACACTGCTTTAAAACAGCCAGTTTGCTTTCTTTATGGGGTCATTTTACGCAGTATTGTTATATACTCGTCAGTTGCAACAGCTCAGTGTTGTTTGGTTCACTTTGTCGCTCCATCCATGTAATCACGTTATTTGTATTATCGAATATTTCACTTATACTGGGCACGTCATCTATTTTCTCTTCTTCGTTTCATTATATTAATGCTCGACTGCCTCACTAGTCTCATTTCGAACTGCATATAATGTCCTTGTCGTCTTTGATCTCCGACATCGGTTCTTCAATAGCGACAACTACCAAAAGCTTCAAGTCTTCAAGATCAGTACCGCACAATAGGACATCACACGCAAACTGGATGTCACGGCTGTTGAAATCTATGTCACTACAGCCTTTTTCTGCTGCATTTTCTGCAATGGAACACGCGTTCCAGCAATTCCTAACAGTGGTTGGACAGATGCCTTGCCGCGCCAGGACTACTGAACATGCAAAACTCTTAAGATTTGCAGATTTCAACAACATCTCCATTTGCTCATCTGCATTTGCTGTTGAAGTGAGAAATTCGTGGCCATAATGAACCTTAAATGCTCGTATGAAGTCCTGATCCTGCCGAATAATGCTATTGAGTATTTTGGCTAAAACTAAGTTTTTGTTTTTCTATTATCTGATTGCTACACCACAGCAGGTCGACGAGTTAGACAGTGATCCAGCATAGGAGAGCTTCTTTTCTGACCTTAAGTGACCCTACGTCGCTTCTGACTGGCGGTACAAACTCTTCTTGAAACCAGTCGGTGAAAATGTCACATTTCATCCAAACATTCTGTGAATGACTGTAAGTGAACTGAAATGTGGCATGTTTACATGCTTGAAACATCTCAGCCTTTTACTTTTAGTTAATCAAAAACTTTTCAGCTTAAGGCAGCCCTCTTTATTTGTGGCAAGCACTAAGGTTTCTCTGTCTTTGTTCATTTTCAAATGCGTCCTATTTCCTGATGTGTTTATGTCGGGAGTTCTCGTTGCAAGCAGTCGATAATACAGCGTCGGTTCATCACGATTTTACACTTGATGATGGTTTAAATTTTTATCTACCATTACTCTATGTATAATTTCAGGAAAGTATGAAGAAAATTCACTGTCGCAAGATCTTGCGTCTCCTTCAATGGTGGTTTGGCGAATTCTACGGCGACATTTCCATCTTGGAGACCACCCACCGGAAGTTATAAAATCTTCGTTGCATGTAAACCAAAGTGAAGTTTTTCAGCTCTGGCTTAAATAACTGGTCCGGAAAGAGGCACACGTCTATTAAAACCACCTATAAAGGCATCCGTTCAAGTTCACTGTCTTTTCCTAGTTTAGTCCTCCTGTCGATTTCCACACCACTTTTAACAAACTTTTAAGTTTGTCCTGTTATTTCACCCATCCCCTGATTCTTTCTTCACGTACACAAAGCTGTGCATTCAAAGCTTCTGTCCAGATACGGTCCTGATATGTTGATAAGACAAACCACACGTCGCGTTTAATGACGTCCACCTATTTTGGTTATTGTTTAGAGAACTTGGAGACTGCAGCAGCAAATTATACTGCAGGTAGACTACATGCATATTGTAATGAGTTTTCGTTCCTACTCTATAAAATACACCGAGAGTACAAAGATCAGTCGTAAATGGTAAATTTCATGTTTTGGGACTCTCTCTATACCCCTTATACACGAATCCGCGGTATATGGAACGCGGCATACCGGTTTTCCACTGTACTCGTGTACACACACGTCACATAAACTGAAGTAACTACAAAACGCAGGAACAGAAAATAACTGACGTCCTTGTGTTAAATCTTCTGAGGTCTCAAGATCAATACATGTCGTTTCAGGTACATGACGTTTCCCAAAATGGGAAAACCTAACGATATTTTATTTTTAAAATAAAATTGTTCGTTAAACACAGATGAACAGCTCTTAATTTTATGAAAATAATTTCAGCATTGGTCTCTCGCGATGCAGCCAGTACAGTCTATCTGAAAAACTTAGGAATCTCGGTATGAACTTGGACCCTTATTCTTGTGAAACTGAAATATGTTGCCCAAAAAAGCTTCAGCCATTGCACGTGTTCATTATTTTGGGGCGTTGCTAATATTCGACGTCTAATCCAGTTTACTCTTCTGAAGAAACTTGCGACGCGGAACTGTGAAACGGCGAGCGGGACAGCAGCAATCCGCGCATACTCGTGTCTACATACTTCACACGCAAATGAAAATAATTAGGCTTTTTGTCTCGTCCAGCGGCGACCAACGCCACGCAACAACGCAGAAAGTTTCACCCTAAATCATTCTGAAATTTGCATGCAAATGAATTTTAATTAAAATACAAATTATTGAGACAACAGTCGTCAAATAAATCAAGTTAATTGAAAAGGAAGGGACGGTCGGGACAGTGTTTTAATACCACCAGCGTCATTCCGTAACGATTTCCGAGAGGCGCGAGGCGGCGGAAGCTAATTTTGCAATTTGCAATGGCCACCGGCCCCGAGGGAATTCGGTCCGGCTAACTTCATCATCGTTACTTTTTCAAAACATAATTGGCTGCTTGTCACTGAAAGCGAGCCTGTATGAATTTACGATTGCATTTTTTCATTTACCAGAATTGCTGAAACATTTCAGATCTTGTGTTTCCTAACGATATGAAATGCAATGCCATTTCTGCAGTTTCGCTGGAAACACGCGACGAAATCACATGAAATCGAAGGAATCGAGTATTAGTTTCATATTCGTTTCGTTCCATACATGTGTCGGTTATTAGCTCCAAAGTGTTGGTAGGAAAGCGTACGAACGAGCGAAGGGAACCGAAAAAAAGGGAAAAAAAATGTGACAGTGGCAGAAACAATTTCCGAGGACAAAGGATTCCATCAGCTATCAGCACATTACTCTTCGATGGATTAACTACATAACGAAATTATAGTACCAAACGTTTCAGCTCTTATTCGTCCAAGATTGTCCAGTCCCTACTAGGAATATAATAAACGTTATGACATTCAGTTAACAGTGCGAGCAATAAGAAGCTTTGATTGCTTTGATATAATCGCGATGATGGAGCGTTGTTTAAAAGCTTCGGCGCACACCAGTATAGATAACTGACAGCATGAACCGCGGAGTGCTTCGTTTGATAGGAGATTTTGCTACAGTGTCAGATGAAGCGTTGCAGATGTTACTCTAAATATTGTCCCACTGTTTACAAATGCGATCAAAACAGAGATGGGTTGGGTAAAAGATAAGTACAGATGTTAACAAGAAAACAACCGACAAAGAAAATGTATCTTTCGAATACCATCCCCCTCGTAGCAGAAACTGTGGAATGATGCCTAAACAGTATCATAACTCAGCATAAAAGGCCCTGGACATTATGCAGCGTATCCAGAAGAGAAGACAGACCTAGATGTGTGTCTGAAGAAGTAACACCAAGTTACGAGTACACTATATGGATAAGACTGCAGCCCGCATCTGTGGCTGATACTGGCAGGCATCACGAAATCGACCGGAAATACAAAGTTTGTTCACAACCCCCTGAACGAGGTCCTCGTCATTCTAGTTGATCTTAAGCCGGTAGGCGTCGGTAGATTTCGTGCCACGCGCATTTAGTGCTCACCTGCTGCGAACATTGGCGAACTAACAATACAGTTCCTAAGGTACCGTAGTGTTTATAAAGCGATTGGAGTGCACCATTTGTCACGACCTGCTTAGCTATATTCAAATCTCAGTCTAGTCTGCTTTAGACTGTGTACGTTAGTCAGTCGAAAGAATACTATTCCAACTGTACCAATTGTATTTGATAATTTTGTAGAATTTTTGGTGTTGCTTTGTGGCTTGTGTGTGACCACACGTTCGCATCATGTGTCTTACGCTATTTTCATATGTTTCAGGTTATGTTTGCAAATCATCTCATTAGGATAGAAGCTCATTCAGTTCGGTATCTTCCAGGTAATAATCAATTTATTAATAATCGACTTCTTCAGAAATTCTACTTCATTTCTTCTGATTCCCTTGTGAACTGTACTAAACCACGTGGTTACCTGGTAAACTAAACCTGTGTAATTACTGCACCACTGCCCTAATGATATTTCACGCTCTTTAAAATTAAGTACAACAGTTTGAGTAAATTCAGTAACCTTTTATGTGAGAATTTTGTGTAATATTAATGCTCTTTGTGGATGGTGTCCGACCACTTGGTCATACTTTCTGTGATACTTTAGATTAACCCCCCCCTTCCCCCCCTCACCGCCACCACTACCTATGGAATAGTGTTGCGATCCGTTGATTCACAAGTTTGTTAACAGAGATACAAGTGCATTGATATAAATTTTGTGAGGAAATTTTATTTCTTTTAATGGCTTTTCTTTGTGTTTATTGTCTATCCACGTGTACATGTTCTTTAGTATATGTAAGATTAAGGGAGACCTAGTGATCCAATTTAATGATTTTGTGCAGCTCACGAGGTTAATTTCTTCATTAACTACTCTCGTTAGATTACTTCATGTAGGAGGTTTAATAATTTTAGTGCTTGTTGACCAAGCATTACCGTCAATAGCGTCCACCCTGTATTTAGTACTGATCATGGAATCATCATTAATACTGTTACATTCTTTTTCAATTCAAGTAAACTCAAAGCTGCGTTGTATTCTATTGTAATCCCCGTGAGAAATTTAGTTTCTTTCTACGATCACATGCCCCCCCCCCCTCTCCGTCTACCAATATTGGATCTACGTCCATTTCAAGAGGCTTAACTGTGTGCCATCGTATTGCTGTCGAATTTACTGGGAGAATACTACGCCGATATACGTAAATTAACGAACGAGATTCAACCAGTTCCAAACAGTCAAACCAATACTTTCATGTAAGGTTTTGACAAGCTAAGAGTTAAACAATACGTGGTTACGGGCCATATACAGCCAAGTTGAGACCTAAACGTTGCTTCAGTTGCTCAATACCTTGCATAATTTATGGTAAACTGTCTATATTGCGTTAACGGCAAGCGCAGGAATGCAGAGTGGCATGTTTGTTGTATTCATGAGAGTAAGATTATATTTCACCTCCTCTTCCACCAATAAATCATGTGTTATAAGAACTGGGTTCGTAAAGTGACCTGCGTGCCTTAATTCGAAAAAGAAATGTCAGAGAATGTACGTTTGGATCACAGCATTGTATGGTAGTGATTCCCCCTTCAGAAGTTGGAGTCCTCCCTCGGGCTTGGGTGTGTTTTTCTACAGCCTTAGTTAAGTTAGATTAAGTAGTGTGTAGCTTTAGAGACCAATGACCTCAGCAGTTAGTTCCCGAAAGACCTTGCCACAAATTTTCATTTCCGTAAAGTGACAAAATTTGAAGATCGGTGCTTGCATTGCCACACTCCGACGACTCAAATGTCGAAACAAATTGTCAGTTTAATGTTTCCTTGTTTGAGTTTCAAATGAATCTGAATGTCAGTTGAAGAAAACGTTTTTCATTGTCACTCCCCTTCAGCCAATCTAAATGCAATAATTTTAGCTAGTAATACCATGCTTCTCATTATTATTGAAAGTTTGATGCAAATTAGGTAATCAAAGTTAACATTCGATGAAATGCAGTCTACGGCAAGTTTAGACGGAAATATCACCAGCTCCTATACTTCACATATCGTTCCATAGTCGCATGACTTTCTAGCGTTATCCGTTGTGTTCTTAATTAATTTCTGTGACGATTTTGTCGAGGTTTTACTTTGACCCGTACATTTAAAAGATTATCGGACCTATTCAGTAAAATAATTAAAGTCGAGTTGTCAAACATGTCCCATAACGCGCAGTAATATCAGGAGCACGCTGACATTCAGTGTTCTTGAAAAACAAGCAACACGTGGTAGTCTTTCAACTGTTCGCGTGAAGCCGTGGATAAAGAGCAGCGTTCGTGGCAAAATTGCGCCATCCGAAACCGATGCAGAGGCAACTGTGGTGCACTACACGCGTTAGATGTCAGCTTTGACGGACCCCGCCGCGGAGATGTGTAGGAATAAATTGCAACTGGTCTCCCAGATGAACTGTGGGCATACGAGCAGTGTCTCCTCAACGACCGCTCAGCGAACTGTGTTGGGTGTTGTTGGTTCATGCAACTCTACTGAAGGCTGCTATTTGCACGCCAGTATCGCAACCGACGTCCACTGATTGGTAACAAGCGGCCGTTTCAGATGAATAACGTGTCATGCTCCATCGGACTGTTGTCCATTGGCGTGTGTGGCGTGAAACGTCCCAAAGCAAATGGTCAAGGCCAGAGGGGAGAGCTTTATGATCTGAGAAATGTTTTCGTGCGTTCCCTGGATTATCTCGTCATTTTGGAAAGCACAGTGGGTCAAAACAAGTATGCATGAATCCTTGGAAACTATGTCCACAACTACACGCGGATTGATTCTGCTTGGCGCGATATCATCTACCAGCAGGTCAACGCAAAGTGCGCACGGCTGTCACTGTACGTATATTGTTCGAAGAGCACCGTGATGAGATTATCGTACTTCCCCGGATTAAAACCTGGTCGAGAAGCTGCAGAACCTCCTGTATCGGCTCTTCACGCATGGATCCTCAACCGAGAAACCTAGTGCAACTGACCACGGCACAGGAATTCAAATGGTTCAAACGGCTCTGAGCACTATTGGACTTAACATCTATGGTCATCAGTCCCCTAGAACTTAGAACTACTTAAACCTAACTAACCTAAGTACAGCACACAACACCCAGTCATCACGAGGCAGAGAAAATCCCTGACCCCGCCGGGAATCGAACCCGGGAACCCGGACGTGGGAAGCGAGAACGCTACCGCACAACCACGAGCTGCGGACGGCACAGGAGTCGGAAAGGATCCACATCACTGTCGGTACCTTCAAGAGCCTTAATGACTCGCTTCCTGCGCATCTCTCTCCAGAAAAGGTAATTACACTCCTGGAAATTGAAATAAGAACACCGTGAATTCATTGTCCCAGGAAGGGGAAACTTTATTGACACATTCCTGGGGTCAGATACATCACATGATCACACTGACAGAACCACAGGCACATAGACACAGGCAACAGAGCATGCACAATGTCGGCACTAGTACAGTGTATATCCACCTTTCGCAGCAATGCAGGCTGCTATTCTCCCATGGAGACGATCGTAGAGATGCTGGATGTAGTCCTGTGGAACGGCTTGCCATGCCATTTCCACCTGGCGCCTCAGTTGGACCAGCGTTCGTGCTGGACGTGCAGACCGCGTGAGACGACGCGTCATCCAATCCCAAACATGCTCAATGTGGGACAGATCCGGAGATCTTGCTGGCCAGGGTAGTTGACTTACACCTTCTAGAGCACGTTGGGTGGCACGGGATACATGCGGACGTGCATTGTCCTGTTGGAACAGCAAGCTCCTTTGCCGGTCTAGGAATGGTAGAACGATGGGTTCGATGACGGTTTGGATGTACCGTGCACTATTCAGTGTCCCCTCGACGATCACCAGTGGTGTACGGCCAGTGTAGGAGATCGCTCCCCACACCATGATGCCGGGTGTTGGCCCTGTGTGCCTCGGTCGTATGCAGTCCTGATTGTGGCGCTCACCTGCACGGCGCCAAACACGCATACGACCATCATTGGCACCAAGGCAGAAGCGACTCTCATCGCTGAAGACGACACGTCTCCATTCGTCCCTCCATTCACGCCTGTCGCGACACCACTGCAGGCGGGCTGCACGATGTTGGGGCGTGAGCGGAAGACGGTCTAACGGTGTGCGGGACCGTAGCCCAGCTTCATGGAGACGGTTGCGAATGGTCCTCGCCGATACCCCAGGAGCAACAGTGTCCCTAATTTGCTGGGAAGTGGCGGTGCGGTCCCCTACGGCACTGCGTAGGATCCTACGGTCTTGGCGTGCATCCGTGCGTCGCTGCGGTCCGGTCCCAGGTCGACGGGCACGTGCACCTTCCGCCGACCACTGGCGACAACATCGATGTACTGTGGAGACCTCACGCCCCACGTGTTGAGCAATTCGGCGGTACGTCCACCCGGCCTCCCGCATGCCCACTATACGCCCTCGCTCAAAGTCCGTCAACTGCACATACGGTTCACGTCCACGCTGTCGCGGCATGCTACCAGTGTTAAAGACAGCAATGGAGCTCCGTATGCCACGGCAAACTGGCTGACACTGACGGCGGCGGTGCACAAATGCTGCGCAGCTAGCGCCATTCGACGGCCAACACCGCGGTTCCTGGTGTGTCCGCTGTGCCGTGCGTGTGATCATTGCTTGTACAGCCCTCTCGCAGTGTCCGGAGCAAGTATGGTGGGTCTGACACACCGGTGTCAGTGTGTTCTTTTTTCCATTTCCAGGAGTGTATATCAGGTGCTCACATTAATACAAATGGACAGTATATTTGGAATATGGTTTTTCTTTTTGTTTAGTGTACTCTGCACCGAGCGAATTACGTCTGCACATGACTGTATTTGTGTTAATGCTGTTGGTCAGTGAATTAAATCCAGTCATGCCAAATCTGAGATAGACAGGTGAGATAGACAATTGGAAGTTGTGGGGGTCGACCAGCTATAATATCCTAACGTTGCGTTGAGAGCCGTGTATGAATAAGAACTACTCAAGGTACTCTGCATATTTGTTTTCAGTTTTCTCTTCTGGTGTTTCAAGCTTTATTGTTTGAATCGAGGCAGAACGATGAGGGGAATGTATGCCGGATACTGAATATGGCTATGTCTGCTGCTCTCGTCGAAGTCACCTGTAAGATTTACCGAACGTTTGAAAGCGTATCTACCACAATGAACTTTCATTTTCCCAAAGAGAGCCTCTGGAAAGCTATACTTTTTCAATACTACTTAGGCTTAGGTCGCGTTTGAGGACCTGGTTTTTTTGATCACTCTTGGCAGTTACTGTTCATAGTTTACGTCAGACACATTTAATGATGTGAGAGATTTCAGACATAAGTTTTAATGGCACACTGGCATATTATTAACGGCGCTCTGGATATGTTTTTGAAACGTATTTATATTGTGGATTGTATTTATTAGGTTCATTTTGTCTCCTTGAACTTATATAGAGATTAACTAAACGTCGTATGCAGAGTGAAACAGAGTTCCACGTACATTCAGATGTGGTTGTATGTACCAAAACAAGAAAACAGTACTTGGTATAAACGGGCTCTGAAATGGATACCTGAAGAGCCGAGGACATTTTTTCTCTTTAAGAGATATTTTTCATAGCAGCGAAGATGAACTACTGCTCAGAGCTCCCATGGTACGTATTTTTAAAGGCCTTGCGTAATAGGCTTTTTCCACATTTCTACGAACACCTCTGTAAATCTGTCAGTGGAGAGTTCTGGTGCACCATACATATATGATATCGCACAATCGGGACTTTCAGCAATATAAACGTTCTTCGAAGCAAATGAAGGTGGCAACGTCAGGATCCATAAGGATCTGCTACCCATGAGACACCGTGTACAGAAATATTTCAAAACATTGAGCATCGGTCAGATCAGTAGTGGCTCCCCATAGGAAAACCACTTACAGAACCCAAATTGTGCCAAGATGAGTCACTGGAGATGAAGTCATTTCCACCAACCGCTGTGGTCGAGCGGTTCTAGGTGCTTTAGTCCGGAACCACGCGGCAGGTACGGTCGCAGGTTCGAATCCTGCCTCGGGCGTGGATGTGTGTGATGTCCTTAGGTTAGTTAGCTTTAAGTAGTTCTAAGTCTAGGGGACTGATGACCTCATATGTTAAGTCCCATAGTGCTTAGAGCCATTTGAACCATTTGAACCAAGCCAATTCCTCATCCTTTACGTTTCCTAGAGGCATACTTCTCAAACATGAAGAATGAATGTGTACCAGATTCTGTGCTGAATTTCTAACCTGTCTAGGAAACTCGTATCTCTCTCGATCGGTGCATCCACTTCAGAATATGAATCGAATCCGGCGAACCAGATGAAGTGCTCTGCTACAGACCCAAATAATTAAAAAGCACCTGAAGATGAGGAAACGACAGCAACCTTAAAATGTGAAAATCACAATTTCATACCATTCTCATAAGGTTATTAATTTAATCTTTAAGGATTGTGGATGCTTCTGTACGTGTATAACAGATGAAATTAATTGATTGGCGACTCCATGTTGTCTTGTGCACTACGACCAGGTAACAGGTATACTTGAAAAAAGAGACAGCATTGGTCGTATATTTTTTCTATTGCAAAATCGATTTTCTGTCACTGAGTGACCATCTTCAGTGCTATATTGTATAACAAATTGGGATGCACTGTTGTCACTAAGCTTACGGCAATCACATAGACTATGTGATTGCCGTAAGCTTAGTGACAACAGTGCATCCCAATTTGTTATACAATATAGCACTGAAGATGGTCACTCAGTGACAGAAAATCGATTTTGCAATAGAAAAAATATACGACCAATGCTGTCTCTTTTTTCAAGTATAGATGAAATTAACTAATGATAGAGAAAAGGGATCGAACACTCGAACGGAACAAAATAACAGCACATATGTATAACACAAGGAAAGTGGTTTCAGAATGATGTAATAAAGTCTCAGCAACCCTCAATAAAGAGTCCGCTCTTAAACTTGCATACCCTTTGCAGCGGTTGTGGTGGAGGAATAATGAATCGTTCTGTGCTACCTCCCACAATTCTAGATTCCTCGTAACCAATGAATAAATACCTGTTGTTTCTGCGTCACGTAGCAGATTTGATTTCCTCGCAGATAAAGACGAAAGCTTCGAACAGAAGTACCGATGCAGAAAATGTTTGAAAATCCTAAAATAATGTAGTACGATAATGATTCTGATTACGATAAAGCTATTAAGAATTTAGTTTTCTATTGTAGAACTCGGCCACTTCAAAGCAGTAATACGAATTATATTTCGAAACTCTTTCCTTTGAATAATACGATATCACCTACTTTGTTAATATATATCAGTTTTTTGCTAAGCAGGTCCCACCAACCTCTACCATGTGCAGTCCAACTGCTGTGTACGCACAGCCCGTTTCCAGTACATCAATGGGCTGCGCCATTTTCTTTCGGATCCAGTATCGGAGAGCTACGGTATTCCGGGGCGGTGATTTCAATGTAAGGCGAGAAACCAGATCATCGCAGATATCCATAGGATGTTGCGAATGTCTACGTAGACCTCCCAGTAAACAAAAGCACGGTGAGTCGTAGGGTGAGGCATCTGTCATCATCGCAACAGTATCGCGGAAACCTGTGCGATCTCCCACGTGATACTCGCAGGAATTTGAAGAAACGACGTCAGGGTGTTCGTCACAGCAAAAATGCAAACGAATTTCTCTCTCCTCTTGACAACGCAAGGTCGAACACAGGTCTGCGCACCCGACACGAGCTCACGGAACTTCATTGGATTGTTCTTCCTCATCCACCCTACATTTTGGACATCGCACCTTCCGACTTCCATCTGTCTGAACCAATAAAGGTGGCACTCCATATTAAGCACTACGTAGATCTTGGGGAGGAATGGCGTAAGGCCTTCACATTGAACGCAGATTAGGTTCAAAAATACGTTTCTGTAGCCAAAAGAGTGGGGAATGGTATGATGTACTGGAATCCTGAATAGAACCAATTTCCTTCCAAAAGAATATGTGTTGCTTTACTTACTGAACGCCCTCGTATATCAGGACTGGAGACATTTATCTGCCGACGAACGAGAAATTAATTACGCAACTTCATTTTTAAAGTTGATATTAGAAACATTACAGCTGTATGCTGTGCGAACGCATCGGTGAAATGGTGCTTCAACCTGATTCTTCTTCCTCAACGTGTTTCCTCGTCGCACACCTAGCATCCACAGCAGCTCTACAGTCGCGAGTCTGCTGCAGAACAAATACAGCTAAACCGCCGCTAGCGGGAGACGCCGCCTTCTCTCGCCGCCGGCTGCAGCCTCGGCGACACTCTCCGGACTCGAGGCAGTAAACAAACCCGGCTGCACTGCTGTCTGCACGGGCGCGGAAGCCGTCTCCGCGCTTTCTTTGTCGCGGGAAAGACGACGTGCTTCCCCCTCTGCCGCTACCCTCTCCCGTACTGTGACGTGGCTCCAGATTCCCAGCTCAGCAGGCACGAAAGGAAGGAGGAGTGTAGTCGCTTCTATGCAGCCGGTGGTGGTATGCACTGCTTCTTTTTCAGCTTGTATTGCACCACACGTGGTACAAAAAAAGTCAGTGAGCTTCGGCAGTTGGTGAGATGCACTTGTACAGTATCGTTAGTCCAACAGTGTCGAGCTGCGTAGCACGCAAGGTGACATCACACTGTTGGAAGAATGTGGTACAAGAAAGGCCACCAGACGAAATATAGTGGTGTGCAAACCTTAAGAACGATACTAACTTTCGCGCCGGCCGCTGTGGCCGAGCGGTTCTAGGCGCTTCAGTCCAGAACCCCGCGGCTGCTACTGTCGCAGGTTCTAATCCTGCCTCGGGCATGGATGTGTGTGATATCCTTAGGTTAGTTAGGTTTAACTAGTTACAAGTCTAGGGGACTCATGACCTCAGGTGTTAAGTCGTATAGTGCTTAGACCCATTTGAACCATTTTGAAGTAACTTTTGAAAGATATGTCACTGCTAAATAATCTTGGTCGGTGAAACATGGATCATACATTAAAAGAACTGCTACAGTATAATACAGAAGGTAACTGGAGGAATACGCATCGAGACGAACAGGAGTGTGGGGAGGGAAAGGGGAGGGAGAGATTGTGGTTCATTGGGGGGAAGAGACCAAACAGCGAGGCCATTGGTCTCATCGAATTAGGGAACGATGGGGAAGGAAGTCGGCCTTGCCCTGTCAAAGGAACCCTGCATTTGCCTGAAGCGATTTAGAAAAATAATGAAAAACCCATAAATCGGGATGGTCGGACACGGAACTGAACCGTCGTCCTCCCGAATGCGAGTCCGGTGTTCTAACCACTGTGCCACCTCACTCCGTAAGAGACAAACAGAATTCGCCCTTTCATTCAAAGATATCCTTGGATATGTTGGGTTTGGGTGGTTCTGAGTTTTGGGGGCTGATGACCTCGGATGTTGCGTCCCATAGTGCTCGGAGCCATTTGAACCATTTGAATAGCTTTATTTGTGTAACTTTCGAAGTTAGTGGTGCTGTGTGTATGTTTGTACCTAGTTTATATAAGGTGAATCGTAATGCTGTATAATGCGAAAAATTTACATAGTCAGCAGAGGCTTCTAAATAAGTCAGGTACTTCATTTTCAAGTTGCGCCATAATCTGTCGAGCGTCGAATCTACCAGTAATGTTGGCAGAGCGATCGAATGATCTACTAGTAGGAGCCTGCCACAGTGCCTTATGGTGGGACTTATTCCATGGGCCACAGAAATTGTTGGGCGAGTTTTGACAGCAGTAAACCTCATTGTTGAAAATTATGCTTGTTTCTGCTGTCTAACTTGGCAAAAATGAACAAAAGGTTTTCTTTATTACTTTGCAGACGGAAAATAAAAAAAAAATAGCTAATTCTGCACTTTTTTGGATTCACATGGCGAAAGGATGCGTGAGAGGAGGCTTGGACTGCAAACTAAGAGTACAGGGAATGTCATGTACGGCGTTGCACAGGAAGGATTGCCAGGCAGGCAGGCTTGCTCCAATAGACACTTATTTTTCAGTCATTTTGTCGGACTGTGACAAGTGAAGTACCCGTTTCAGCGGAACTGGAGGAGTTAGAAGTGGCCTTGGAAATAATTAGCTCCGTTTAGCACTCCAGACTAGCGTGTCTGTTATTTTTGTACATACAGCTCTGCACAAACTCGAATTGACGTCTTACGAAGTAAGACAGTTCAGACAGACAGTTCAGATTCTTTTGCTCGACTTACTGTACTGTAACTGGCTGCTACAGTCTTTACGGGATAAACTCGAATTGACGTCTTACGAAGTAAGACAGTTCAGACAGACAGTTCAGATTCTTTTGCTCGACTTACTGTACTGTAACTGGCTGCTACAGTCTTTACGTGATAGGTTGATTCTAAAATTCTCTTTTTCCTGGTGACGCGTGGCTGCACTCATTCGTATATAAGTTTTAAGCTGACTGCAGAACGTTTATACTGTCGCCAACGTACAATTCGCGTGAAGACCACGAAGATAATCACAGTGGTAGGTAGCGCGATTCTCGATGGGCCCCGCGACCTTGCGGACATTGCAACAGGCGAGGCTTGGTTCTTAATTCGGAATGTGATCACCATGGACGGCACTCCATACTCTGGAATGTGCTCCCACGCTGCCCACAATGTTGATAAGGATTTCTTGTGTAGGGACTGTTCCATTACTCCCCAAACTGCTGCTAGATGGTCGTTGATGCACGTGGACTAATGTACGAGTAATATCTCTGCCCAACACATCCTACACGTTCGCCATGGGATTTAAGTCGGAGAAACGAACCATTATCCCTTTTCACGCCGTAACAGCTGGGTCACCAAAGGATCATGGCGAGACGTTTTGCATGCAACAAAGAGCATCCATCAGGAGTCATTTGCGCGCGTGTAGGAATGGAATGCGCTACCACAAAAACTCTTTACCAGTCGTATGACCAGCATGGAGCACGTTGCAGAGCATGCACTGTCGTCTGTAGTGGTCACGGATACCATCAAGGACTAATTCTCGGGCATTGTAACGTCCAGTGGACCATCATCCTTCACAGTAACTTCATCATAATTATTATCTTTGAATAAAAGTGTCATTTCTTTTCGTCCCTCAGCGCAATTCTTTCAATCACCTCCTGTGCTGTATTGTAGTAGTTCTTTATGTCTATGTTTCAAGTTTCATATGTTACTTAGTAGTGACACATTATGGGAAAATTACTTTAGTCCTTAATTTTTTCACCCCTATTAAAACAGGATAAAGATCGCTTGGAGCGTTGTTATGGATTGAAACCACGTAGTCATATGATCCTTCAACACTGACGTAAATCACGGCAGAGCTGTTGCGTATGTGTGCCAATCAGTTTTATGGCATCTGCGCCTCAAGAGACGTTACTGAGTGGCAGAACGGCGCTGTCGTATTTCTATGTACCCATGACCACACTGTGTATGGTGTTAACAAGGCATGTTAGTGAATCACCGTGAACTATCGCAAGGTGTAAGCGAAGAATGTGGTACCTCTGCCAGCCATGTGACACGGCGTTAGAGCACAAGTCTCGAAAAATTCCTCATCAACAGGAACAGAGAGGAATATCTCGCCTCGTCAGTGACAATGGGTGGCATACCCGAGCACCGTATGGCGGCGGAGGGCAATCTGCACCACTACTAGTCATTTCCCTTCCTGTTCCTCTTGCAAACAGAGCGAGGGAAAAACGACTATTTATACGCCTCTGTAAGACCCACAATTTTTCGTATCACATCTTCGTAGTCTTTAGGCAAAATATACGTTGGTGGCAGTTTTAAATGCCTGTTCTCTACGTTTTGTGAGTACTATCCCTATAGGGATTTCCACGTAAGTTTCCGATGCATCTCCGTAATACTTGCATGTTGTTCGAAACTACCGGTAACGTATCTAGCAGCCCGCCTGTGAAATGCTTTGATGTCTTCCGTTAACCCGAGCTGCTGCGGATACCAAGCACTCTAGCAATGCTCACAGATGGGTCTCCTTTACAGATAAAGCCAACTTTCCAAAATTTCTCGCAATAAACTAAAGTCGTCCATTTGCCTTCCCTACTGCAGTGGTTATACGCTCGTTCCATTTCATATCGCTTCGCAGCGTTACGTCTAGGTATTTAATCGATGGGACTCTACAGAAAAAATTAGAGCAATGCATTATAAACTTTAGGAAATATTTGTACCTGAATTCTGAAAAATACAACTGTGGGAAATTGCGAATGAAGATTTGAGTCCAATTAAACTGTGCCTCAGAACATTCCTGAAACATAGTTTTCATCCTGCTGCATTTCTTCATCTTCAAGCTTGCTCTTCGAATTTCTTTTAGCGCTTCTTGCTTCTTTGGTAACTTGAAGAGGGGATCTTTCAGCTTCATGCAGCCATTGTCTGCCACACCCAAGCAGTGGATCTTCCATATTAGAGCCACATTTTATGCCTAAATTTTTCAGGATTCCAACCTTCCTATCAATCCATCATTGAAACGTGTTACTGCACCTAGTAGACCAACACTTAATGTATTTAGTCATACACAATCATTCTTGGGTAATCTTTCCCATCTACTACAGATGAAACTTTCATTTGTGTTCTGAGTGCCCACATGAAGACATTTACTAAGCAAAACAGGATCACTCAGGTCTCTAAAAATTGCTTTTATTTCATTCGTAACAGGCTCAGGAAGAGAGTGCTTATGATGGTATATTTGACCACTTTTTCTTGCTTTTGTTAACCACACCAAGAAACTTCTCTTTTAGGGCAAAGTCCGTGAACAGGGTGGTCATCTGTGGTCAACATATGAAAGTAGGTGGCCCATACAACTTTTCTTATAGCTGCAACACCAGTAAGAGGTCCAATTTGTCTAACGGCCAGTCAGTTTTCCACCAGACAGCAATTTACCTTTCATTTGTGTTCGTAGGTTCCTCAATCTAGCACCCATCCTCTTTTTCACATGTCCACAACAGTCCAGTTTTGTTACCAAGGTACCACCAAAAACATTGAAGTCATTCATTTTACTGAAATGTTTAGAGTCCCCATCGCCTGGGTACTTCGTGCATCTAACGTTATAAACGGGCACCGACCTCTGAAATAGTTATAGAGCTCCATCATACTCCGTATCTTCACTGAAACCAAAATAATTCTTAGAACACTGATGTTCAATATGTCCTTCAGTGTTACCAAGGCAGGTGTGGCAGTACTTACATAAGCGCTCAACATCAACAACTTTTCCATTCTCCAGAGAAGTAGAACTTACAGTACCATTCAAGGAAAGATTTTCTCGACGTTGCCACGTTCCAGTTATTTCCAGACAGCCTTCACCGTCACATTGTCTACATTTCGCCACTTCCTTTATCAAAGGAGATAAGATGCCCACATCAACAACAACAAACCCAGCACGAACAGAGTCATTGTTAACACAAAAAGTTGAATCACCAGGAGGCGTGCCATGTGGGAGTTTCTACCCTGAAGAACTGATACATAGGCTACTTTCAACAGTGTGGCTTGAGTAAACATAAAGTGATATGTATTTATTCACTACATATTCTTAGTTTCTTCCACAGAATTCAAGAATAGCAGAATTATCGTAGGAATAATGTAATACCTCATAAACTACAACTTTGGCAACTCCTAGGCACAAAGTATATATATAATATTATAAATGATAGAGCGCAATTTTCAGTCGTCCTTTTTTTGCCGGTTGTATTACTCAAATCCAGATTTCGGCTAGTGTCTAGCCATAAGCAGTGCACTATTTTTTAAAACTCGATGAATGGTAGTTCCCTGTTGTTCAGACATCAGTCACATTTCTTTGAATACTAATAATATATTTACGTATTAAATCTATTACTCCCTTTAAAATTCTCAAACAACATCAATACATAATAACTGTCCAGCTCTAAAAATGTTTGAGGAATGTTAAATTGTTATTTTTCAGAGACAGAAATTACTAAATATTATAGTTTCTGAATTGTTATGGGTTTCTACCTGTGCTTCTTCACTATTTTTTGGGAGAAAATTAATGCAATATACAGGTTGCACTTTATTGGTATATAAAATTAATCTACAAGTTTACTGTTACCTGCCCGCATCTCGTGGTCGTGCGGTAGCGTTCTCGCTTCCCACGCCCGGGTTCCCGGGTTCGATTCCCGGCGGGGTCAGGGATTTTCTCTGCCTCGTGATGGCTGGGTGTTGTGTGCTGTCCTTAGGTTAGTTAGGTTTAAGTAGTTCTAAGTTCTAGGGGACTTATGACCACAGCAGTTGAGTCCCATAGTGCTCAGAGCCATTTGAACCATTTTTGAACTGTTACCAGTCTGTTTATTTATATCCATGACGTGTTTCAAAGGTTTAAACCTCCATCAACTGAATTATTTACATTTGTTAGTATGGCATGTGTCTGTGTGCTATGTTAAGATTTTTTGGAGGAACCTGTGGTACTGTCTAGTGGGAGAAACAAATCGCTATTTCAGAAGATGGTTTTGGATTTCTCTAATAAAAAACTAAACGTATAACTAACGATGAAAATAAAATATGTAAAATAGAGTACCTCCAGTGGTCACAGATATTGCTATATTATGCAATTAATTTTATTGAGCATATGACACAGCTGACAAACTATCAGATCTTGGGGTATGTCTACCAACATATCATGCCATAACTGTAACTACTTTATTGACCCTCATAACATACTAACATATGCAGGGTACACATTAATAAAAAGATCGTTGTATATTTGCCTGAGGTGCTGCCTCACAATGTCAGTATTGGATCTTGAGCAAAAGTGTTTGATGGACACTTTTCTAAAGTGAAAAAGTGGAAAATATCACCCATATGTAAAACTATAAGGTAAATAGAATAGCAATAGCTTTAACTGTAATTAAGCTCCAGGTATGAACTCATAAGCCCTAGTATCCAGTGTTAATTTGATTGCCATTATTTCAGTGACAATGCTCAAATGTCTCCTGAAGTAAACGTATAATCATTAAATAAAAATAAAATTTATTTGATGGTTATAAAACTACCTCAGGAAGACACTGAACTATCTTTTATTCATGTGTCATTGATTATTTACATATGTGAGTTTCACGAGGAACATAATATTTTGGAATGCATGATCTTTATTTGGTAGACAGAACGGCCATTCTTAATAAATTTTGCTGCTGAAGAGTGATTAAAATATGAATTTTTTTCAAATCATATAAAGTGAATTATAGATAAAGTGTCTCATGTCAATGTTTATAAATATTTCATAGTACTCATAATGAAATGGTCGTGCCATGTTCAAATACGTTGTGGAATGTGTTGTCATCCACTCAAAAATTATTAACATACAGGTAGTGTTAAAACATTGTAAAACATTATTGGTGACAAGCCTGAGCTTTAAGGATTAATACAAATTTTTCGGTGTTTCATTTCCAGGTTGTCGTCACCAGTCTTAAATCGCCACATACTACTGACTCATACTGCTGACAATCTGTTTTTACCTTTTTTCTTTTTCCTCTGTAAATTTGGTGATTTTGTTTCTGTAAATTTGGTGATTGCACTAAATATTTTTTAGACTAAATATAATGAAGGACATGTAATGAAAACTTCTTTTCTACAGCGCATAAGGCTGGTTATAACACTATTATTTGCCTATGAAGCCAAAATTTTTTATCTGTAGCTTTTCTTTTAGTTTCAGCTTTTCAGTCGTTGCAAGTCCACGACCTCCTCTTGTTGTGATATTTATGATGTTTGTACATTGGAGAAAGATTCTAGCACCCAATCTGGAATGATCATGATAAAGAGTGTAAGGGTGTCACTTTTTAAGTTGTGAAAGGATTAGCTAACACAATGTAGCCATACCATAACAAGGACTGATCTTCCTCGAAAGATATTTAGTGCTATTTTCTGAAACATACATCCTCTTATTTTAATTTTAATGCAACTTTTCTAGTGCATTCTGGTGGAGATCAGCCAGAAAACGATCCGTTGACCCACACGTCCCCAAAATTTTCCATTGATCAGGAACATCCCTTACTAATCTCCAACCAACACCGCTAGGCGTTAATGCCCTCGTTGGAACCACTGGCTTAGGTGAACACGCAGCCCATCGAAAAACACCTCCACATCTCACGCGGGTCTGAGAGAGAGCGTTCTGACTGTGTGCCGGCAACATGCGAATAATAAATTGGACAGCCCTCGTGCTGGGACTATTAACACCTACTTATAGACCATCTTCTGCGGCTTTCCACTTTGTTCAAAATTTAATAGTGCTAACCGAACATACAGATGCAATTGGCACTCAAACCTGTGTTTGATACCTGAGTTTTACCAAAATCTAATGTTTTCACTCGGTTTATTTATTAGGCCTTACAAAACAGCTTATGATCTACATTCATATCAATAAAAATTTCACATAATGTAGTGTAATGTAATATTTTTGTCAATTGGATGTACGCTCCTTGATAGGTATTTCTACTGAGAAGCTAACACCAAACGAACACAAGTGAGATTACGGACGGATGATATCGTAATTACTTTCATAAAACTATTTTTCTAATAAACTAGACAGAGGCTACTGATGGACGTATTTACTTACGTAACAGACACACTGTCACCAAATTTTCCTGCTCCGAATTCCGGACTTGTCGGACAAATCACTGTCGATGAGGAGTCGTGTCACCATATGTCAGTGACATCATTCTTATGCAGTATTGAGAGTGTGGGGTCAGGAGAATGCTCTCTCGGCCATTGTCAAGTTTACAGGCACTGGGGCCGATATTTTTCACTCAACCGTCTTCTCTGTTTAGAATATCGGATTCCCTCTTCCCCCCCCCCCCACCCAGGTATGTACAAATGGTTGGCTCAGATTTTTTCTAAGCAGTACCTTAATCTTTTTTGAAGAATAAACTGTCCAAATTGATATAGTCGCTCGTTTCTAGGGTCTTATGTATAATTACATTAGAATTGTATGATAATTACAGTGATAATAAGATAAAAATATTGGACATTAAGCTTGCGATTTGTTTTGTTTGGAACTACTTTGCAAATGAAAATTAAGAAGTTCCAAAATGGTTGAGTATTCATCGGTATTGAAGCACATATACGAGGTAATTCCATTAACTTAATGAAATTCGAGGCGTCGATGCGACTGAATATGTGCACTTTTCAGTTTTGTTTGTTGCTTTTTGGTATAGAATCGTTGCGTATGGTAATGAAATTAATGCGAATAAAACGGACTGTGACGCTTAATTCGGTTTATACCAAATCAATGCTTTGATTGCTGTAATTCAGCGTTATCGGTATTTGTGGCCGCTTTTATTTACATAATACTGTCGACGAATGGCAAACTAACGTTGACAAACGCATCATAGATTCATGAGTACATGCCAGTGCGTTGTCAGTTAATCTCACAAATGAGCTTCCACGTACACTATTCATTCACGAGCTATATTTACTTTTGAATTATTACGTCAGTTCTGAATAATGTTTTCTTAGTAAAATCAAACAGTAATTTCTGCTGAGTAGAGTGAGTGCTTCGTTTACAACGTAAATGAAATGCCAGAACTGTACGATTTCTGCAGCTTAAAAAAGAGTATTCAAATTTTTAACAAATTTAAAATAATACACAGTAGTAGAAACTCTACCATTTTTAAATAAGGTAAATTAAGGAATCTGATTTTTCCTGTGTATATTATATCCGTCATGCGAGAGGAACGCCGTCGAATCACTATAGATGAACGAGCAGTATGACCTGGAAAAGCTCCACAACTATTCGTTGCATTTACGCTTTCAAGGATAGGAGTGTGTGCTTTCTCTTGAAAAGGAGGCTGTGAGTGGCCTCTTTCATTTCTTTTTACGCGGGTTATTAGGCCTAGAAATGTTGTGAAAAGACTTTTATCTCAACTATGAACTCCGACATAAAGGCTATGGAGCAATTTCTGCGACTCAGCAGGGCGTAAAGCACTGTACTCATGCATAGTATGCAAGAATATTTTTTTTCGTTTGTTCAGATATTCATTTACTAGATCAAGTAAATATATCCATCAGTGGACGGTGCCTATTTCATTACAAGAATCTACTTTTATGGAAGTAATTACGATCTCAGTCTTCCGCAATCGCAGTTTTGTTCGTTTGATATTAACTATTCAGTGGAAGTACCCAACAAGGACTGTGTTTCCATCTGGAAAAAGGTATACCAGATTATGTGTAATTATTACTGCTATTAATGTAGATTATATGCTGTTTTGTTAGATCTAATAATTAAACTGAGTGAAAATATTGTTGTGAATCAGGAAATCTCAGATGTTAAAAGCTTAGGCGGCCTAGTAAGAAGTTCGCACTGTAGGTGTAGTGTCTTTGATCAGTAATCAAAATGTCCTCGGTCCCGGGTTCAAACTTTACTAACACGTAAATTTTGAATAAAAATCATCAACAATGGCCGCCGAAGGCTTCAGGAATCCCTCATTCTGTCAACGGCCTTGTCAAAAAGGGCGGAGGTGCGGACAGAGGTTCAGAACACTCTCTTGGGCTTGAGTTGGGAAACTGTCCCTAAAGGTGTGAGAATCAGCAGTGATCAACGGCATGAGGATGCAGAAGGCAATGTAAATCACTGTGACACATCATGTGTACCCACAGGATATGTGGAGAGGAATCGAAAAAGGGTTGTGATGATCTCTCTGTTCGCAAAAGGTTCTATACTAGTCCCTCATTCTTATCTTCGGAAGGGGATTGCAAAGGTGGAGGTGACCATGAGGAAAAGCCACAGTAATCAATTAAAGGATAATGTTTTACGGGTCAGAGGTACGAACGTGGTAGGAAAGCTAAAATAATCTGCAAAGGGATATTCCAAAGCTCATCTACATATAGTGGAGTAAGCGAAGTCAAATGGAGAGAAACAAGGATATCTGGTTAGATAAGTTTAGGATAATAACAACAGTAGTTTAAAATGGGACAATGGTAATGGGATTCGGTAAGGATACGTGGGTAAGACAGAAAGTGAGTTACTGTGAAGTGTTCAGTGGTAGGATAAATCTCATACAGATCGACAGTAAACCAAGACTGACAACGATAGTTGAGGTATACACGATGACAACGCAAACCGAAGTTGAAGATGCACAGAAAGTATATGTGGTCATTGAACGGGTAATTCAGTTAGTAAAGGAAGATGAAAATCTAATTGTCATAAGGGATTTGAATGTGGTTATAGTGGAAGGAGTAGAAGAAAGGGTTACAGGAGATTGTGGACTTTGTTTTAGGATTCAGAGAATGAGAAAGGAGAGACGTTAATTTAGTTCTGCAATAAATTTCAGCTAGTAATAGTGATACACAAAAATCACGAAGAGGAGGATGGAAACTAGAAAAAGGCCCAGAGATACGGGAAGATTTCAGTTTGATTACATGATTGTCAGGCAGAGATTCCAATTCCATATACTGGACTGTAAGGCGTAACGAGCAGTTATAGACGCAGATCAAACTACAGTAATGATGAATAGTAGGCTTGTCAGGAAGGAACAATGCGCAAAGAAGTGGAATACGGAAGTGATGCGCTTGAAGGTCTCTTAGGCTATAGGTAGTGTGATAACCAATAATTCAGTAGGCAGTTTGCTTGAAGAGGAATTGACATCTCTAAAAAGATCAATCGCAGAAACTGGGAAGAAGAACATAGGTGCAAAGAAGATAACTGTAAAGAAACAATGGGTAAAACAAGAAATACTTAGTTGATCAATGAAAACTACAAAAATGTCGAAGATAATCCAGTATTACCAAGTATAAGTCACTTATGCGTCAAATAAACATTAAATGCAGGGAAGCTAAAGCGAAGTGACTGCATGAAAAATATGAAGAAGCAGAAAAAGAAGTGATTTTTTGAAGGACTGACTCAGCATGTAGAAAAGTCAAAACAACCTTCGATGAAATTAAAAGCAAAGGTGGTACGTTAATAGTGGAATGAGAATTCCACTGGTAAATGCTGTGGAGAGAGCGAGCAGGTCCGAAGAGTACAGTGAAGATCTTTGAAGGGAAAGAGTTGTCTGATGACGAAAAGGACTCCGATATAGAAGAGACCATCGTTTCAATATTACAATCGGAATTTAAAAGAGCATTGGAAGACAAGATCGAATAACGGAGAAGGGATAGATAACAGACCACCAGAATTTCTAAAATCATTGGGCAAAGTGGGAAAAAGACTATTCACATTGGTGTGTAGAAAGGATGAGTCTGGCGACATTCTACCCGACTTTCGGACAAACGTCATCCACACAATTCCGAAGATTGCAAAAGCCGACAAGTGCGAGAATTATCGCGGAGTCAGCTTAACAGTGCATGCATCCAAGTTGTTGACCAGAATAACATACAGAAGAATGGAAAACAAAATTCAGGATGTATTTGGCTTTAGGAAATCTAATGGCACCAGAGAAGCTCTAACGTACTCTCACGGTACTTATGACCCGTCCTAACCACTTGCCACGTACGGAGATATCTGACAGAATCGAGGTGCCCGTGAACGCAGGCCCTGAGAGGTAAGGAGATCCAAGATGAAGTCACGATTAGACATCAGAATAACAGCCTTCATTCATGACCTAAAATATTTCAGTGACGAACGAGTAGCTTCTACTCTAGAACACACACAAACAACTGTTACCTGTACTAAACCTTTTTATTACAGAATCACCATACACATTGGGTTCAGTGGTGTAGTTGGTGACGTTGAAAAATCCTCTATAATTAGAAAGATCCTGAAAATAAATTCAAAAAATGGTTCAAATGGCTCTGAGCACTATGGGACTTAACATCTGTGGTCATCAGTCCCATATAACTTAGAACTACTTAAACCTAACTAACCTAAGGACATCACACACATCCATGCCGGAGGCAGGATTCGAACCTGCGACAGTAGCGGTCACGCGGTTCCAGACTGAAGCGCCTAGAACCGCACGGCCACAACGGCTGGCAATAAATTCACAAACTTAATGAAATCAATCGTGATTTATTTATTTAGATTATTGTATGACACACTAATTTCGAAACAGCGTACAAGAGAATATACGTTTTTAAAATATAGGATACAAACATAATAAAATAATGTAAGCTGAACTTTGGCACATAACTACATTACAAAACTGCATGAAGTTCAGATTCTAGTATTTTCAGCAATCACAATTACAACTTAGTTTCTGTAGACAATCCACAGCTTTTGGTGTTGCCCTTAGAAGTCGTCATCAGTGCCAGAGAACGCCCTCAGTGGACACTCGCTGACGATGTGGTGGATGGTTTGTTCTTTGGCACCACAGTCGCACCCAGGGTCAATTCCGTTTGTACATCGACGATCCGCTTCGGCCATGATCTGCCCGTATTCTGTTCAGTATTGCCCAGATGTTTTTTCCTTGGTAGGTAAAAGCCCGTCTAATGGTTAGAAGTCTCAAATAAAGCATGCCATCTTGGATGGGCTTTGTTTCTCCAGTACGTTAGCCAGGTTTCAACGCCATTGCAGGTTTGGCTCAGTAGTTGCTGTGCAGTCTTCACAGGACGATTTATGGATCTGAGTCTTCTAAATACAGTGAGGGCCTGGTGGTTTGGCATGTCTGTATTACTGGAGATCTTTTTAAACTCTCTTATGAGTATGTTGCATCGTCGTATATAAGGCGGTTCGATGTTACTGAGGACTGGTTGCCGTGGTAGCCAGTAGAGTGGAGTGGTTTTAATAGCTCCAGCAATTATTCGCATCGTCTTATTTAGCACCACATCTCCTGTTACCACGTACAGGCTGTTTAGCCACACAGATGCGCAGTATTCAGCTGCTGAGTAGATAAAACTTATAGCATTCGTACGGAGTGTTTCGGCACCAGCTCCCCAGGTCGTTCCCGCTAATTTGTGGAGGATGTTATTTCGGAATTTCAGTTTTGTGGCCAGGTTTGATAGGTGTTTTTTTATAAGAGGTAGTGCGATCCAGTGTTACGCCTCGATATTTTGGATAGGAATTGTAAGAAAGCTCAGTACCATACAGAGATATCTGTCTAGGTGTTCTAGCCAGTCTATTTCTTAGTTGGGAGCATGAGGTGCCTGTTTGAAGCGCGCTTAGGATTAGTCGCTATTACCTGAAGTATTCAGCCATCAATTCCCGATCTTGGGTGAGACTCCGTTCAGGGACAGTCATATTAGTATGCTGGCATGCAAGAATGATGTCATCTGGGTTAATAAATTTTCTGGAGGCGATAGTTGGTAGGTCGGCTACATAGAGACTGAACAGCAGACGCGCAAGCACTGATCCTTGGGGGAGACTATTACTCAGGAGTATTGATTTGCTGAAAGAGTCGCCCATTGAGTTTTGCAAGACTCTATCTGACAACATGTTCTCTAAAAGAGACGTCATCGTTTTACATCTAGTAGCTTTTAGGAACTTAGACCCTGTTTCGAGACAGTATCATTTGCTGCTATCAACAAAACCCGCACCAGTTTTCAGACTTTGTTCATAGCCCAGCGGAATGAAGGTTGTTAATGCGAGGACCTGACCCCCGCAGTTTCGAATGGGTCTGTAGCCGGCTTGGTCGATAGGCAGAGATTCCACTATAATTGCATTTAATCTGCTGTAAAGGAGACGCTCAAGCAGTTTATATGCTACGCTTAAGAGAGCGATGGGTCTATATCTTTCTGGCTTGGCTCTGAGAACTATGGGACTTAACATCTATGGTCATCAGTCCCCTAGAACTTAGAACTACTTAAACCTAACTAACCTAAGGACAGCACACAACACCCAGCCATCACGAGGCAGAGAAAATCCCTGACCCCGCCGGGAATCGAACCCGGGAACCCGGGCGTGGGAAGCGAGAACGCTACCGCACGACCACGAGATGCGGGCAATATATCTTTCTGGTTTTTGGTCTGGCTTTCCTGGTTTGAGGGTGGCAATGATCTTTGCCGTCTTGAATTCTTTTGACTAGAGTATGTGGGAGTAAAGTGTCGTGAGCCATTCTTTTGTTTTTGGTTGACGGTATGTTAGGAACGCTGAGGGTATGGTTTCGAGATCAGGGACCTTACCGTTTCTTATGCCTTGTATGTCGTTTATGAGACCTGAGTTTCTCCTGGCGTATACAACTTTCAAATAACTTCCGGGAATTCAGCCAGGTAACACTTTCAGCGACCGCCGATATTTCGGCGGGAGAACACACCGCCATTTTCAAGGCAAACTGCAACGGACAGGCGGCGTACATGCAAATTTAATACCTCGGTTCTCCGACCGAAGCAGGAAACATAAAACACACACACACACACACTGAACACTAGTGCCACCAAAGATGACCAAAGTCAGAGCTATCGATAATGAGACTATGAATTCGCAGGTGAGGCAGCATTGACTCTGTTCATCTGTTTTTTGACAAGGCAGAGAGCCGGATTCCAA
Source organism: Schistocerca cancellata (assembly GCF_023864275.1). Classification (NCBI taxonomy): domain Eukaryota; kingdom Metazoa; phylum Arthropoda; class Insecta; order Orthoptera; family Acrididae; genus Schistocerca; species Schistocerca cancellata. The sequence continues at coordinate 304,210,463 of NC_064633.1, read as the reverse complement.
ACAGAGTTTAAACAGAAACCTCCATCCCTGTTAACGAGGTTGCTCGCTAATTTAATCTCAACTGCCTCCCTAATCACACTGTCCCAATAGCTGGACGTGCATGCCAATATCTCGGTGTTATTATATCACATGGGGTGACCAGTATCCAAGAAATTTTCGGCAATAGCAGATCTATTTGGCTGCTGTAATCGTGTGTGCCGTTTATGCTCAGTACATTTGTCCTCCACGGTCCTGATAGTTTGACCAATATATGCCAAGCCGCAGCTACAAGGGACACGATATACACCCGCCTTACGCAGTCGAAGATCATCATTAACGGAACTCAAAAGTGCTCTAATTTTTGATGGAGGTCGGAAAACACATTTCACATCGTATTTCCGTAAAATACGACAGATCTTATTGGACGTGTTTCCTACGTAAGGCAAGAAAGCGGTAGACTTAGGTGTTGACTCAGAATTATCATCAATCAGCTGATGTACAGTTGGTCGATAGCGCACCGCACGTTCAATCTGTCTATCACTGTAACCATTTTGACGAAATGTAACTTCAAGATGCGACAGCTCAGCTGGCGAAGTCTCAGCGTCAGAAACGACATGTGCCCTGTGTACCAAGGTACGAAGTACCCCTTCACGCTGAGCCGAATGGTGACACCTATTAGCTTGTAAGTACAAGTCGGTGTGAGTACGTTTCCTGTAGACTGCATGTCCCAATGATCCATCATCCTTCCTCCTAACCAACCCGTCGAGAAAGGGAAGGCAACCATCCTCTTCCACCTCCATCGTAAAACGAATGTTCGGGTGGATCGAGTTCAGATGTTCTAGAAAGACATTCAAATTCTCCCTACCGTGAGGCCAAACAACGAAGGTATCGTCAACGTATCTAAAGAAACAGGCGGGTTTTAAAGGCGCCGACTCCAATGCACGTTCCTCGAAGTCTTCCATAAACAAATTTGCGATCACAGGAGACAACGGACTACCCATCGCAACTCCATCTGTCTGCTCGTAATACTGGTCATTAAATGAAAAGTAAGTGCATGTCAACACATGCCTAAAGAGATAAGTTAAATCAGCACCAAACCTGGCTTCAATTAACCGCAACGAATCAGACAGAGGAACACGAGTGAAGAGAGAGACCACATCGAAACTCACTAAAATATCAGGATCCTTTCGCGAACAAGAGCCAAGCCAGCACGTTGCTTAATTCGATTGGCGGTAGGAGAATTAATATGGTGCACAACCTTAGCAAATGTTGGGACATAATTTTCATCACGACACCTCAATAAAAACGACAAAGCACATTGCAGTCTAACTCGACAGCTACGAAGTTTATCCAACTTACGTAAACACCGATACATTTCCTCCCCGTAGAGGTAGACAATGTGAGACCTGAGTTTCTCCTGGTGTATACAACTTTCAAATAACTTCCGGTCCGAGAACCGAGGTATTAAATTTGCATGTACGCCGCCTGTCCGTTGCAGTTTGCCTTGAAAATGGCGGTGTGTTCTCCCGCCGAAATATCGGCGGTCGCTGAAAGTGTTACCTGGCTGAATTCCCGGAAGTTATTTGAAAGTTGTATACGCCAGGAGAAACTCAGTCTCACGTTGTTTACCTCTACGGGGAGGAAATGTATCGGTGTTTACGTAAGTTGGATAAACTTCGTAGCTGTCGAGTTAGACTGCAATGTGCTTTGTCGTTTTTATTGAGGTGTCGTGATGAAAATCATGTCCCAACATTTGCTAAGGTTGTGCACCATATTAATTATCCTGCCGCCAATCGAATTAAGCAACGTGCTGGCTTGATTCTTGTTCGCGAAAGGATTCGTTTTACTCGTCGACGTTTGGATTCTGTTTCCAAAGAATTGTATCGTTTTCATTTAATGGTTGCATCTGAAGTGTCTGATGTTACTTGGGATTGGTTGGACGGTGCCTCATGGACCCAAGCTGACTGGGAGTACAACTCCTTTACTGCCCGACATTTGGCAAAGTTTGAACGTTTTCATCGCGCGGAGTCGGATGTTATATCTCGACGTTCTGTGATAAATCTCACAGAGAAATCTTTTGACGACGCAACCTTATCCGTGCTAGGGAAGGGTTTAAATTTTGCACCCACTCCGTAGAATTTGCCGGTAGTTGATTTTACGAGGGCAGTTCAATAAGTAATGCAACACATTTTTTTTCTCGGCCAATTTTGGTTGAAAAAACCGGAAATTTCTTGTGGAATATTTTCAAACATTCCCGCTTCGTCTCGTATAGTTTCATTGACTTCAGACAGGTGGCAGCGCTGCACGGAGCTGTTAAAATGGCGTCTGTAACGGATGTGCGTTGCAAACAACGGGCAGTGATCGAGTTTCTTTTGGCGAAAAACCAGGGCATCTCAGATATTCATAGGCGCTTGCAGAATGTCTACGGTGATCTAGCAGTGGACAAAAGCACGGTGAGTCGTTGGGCAAAGCGTGTGTCATCATCGCCGCAAGACTGTCTGATCTCCCAAGTGCGGGCCGGCCGTGCACAGCTGTGACTCCTGCAATGGCAGAGCGTGCGAACACACTCGTTCGAGATGATCGACGGATCACCATCAAACAACTCAGTGCTCAATTTGACATATCTGTTGGTAGTGCTGTCACAATTGTTCACCAGTTGGGATATTCAAAGGTTTATTCCCGCTGGGTCCCTCGTTGTCTAACCGAACACCATAAAGAGCAAAGGAGAACCATCTGTGCGGAATTGCTTGCTCGTCATGTGGCTGAGGGTGACAATTTCTTGTCAAAGATTGTTACAGGCGATGAAACATGGGTTCATCACTTCGAACCTGAAACAAAACGGCAATAAATGGAGTAGCGCCACACCCACTCCCCTACCAAGAAAAAGTTTAAAGCCATACCCTCAGCCGGTAAAGTCATGGTTACAGTCTTCTGGGACGCTGAAGGGGTTATTCTGTTCGATGTCCTTCCCCATGGTCAAACGATCAACTCTGAAGTGTATTGTGCTACTCTTCAGAAATTGAAGAAACGACTTCAGCGTGTTCGTACGCACAAAAATCGGAACGAACTTCTCCTTCTTCATGACAACGCAAGACCTCACACAAGTCTTCGCACCCGTGAGGAGCTCACAAAACTTCAGTGGAATGTTCTTCCTCATGCACCCTATAGCCCCGATCTCGCACCGTCGGATTTCCATATGTTTGGCCCAATGAAGGACGCAATCCGTGGGAGGCACTACGCGGATGATGAAGAAGTTATTGATGCAGTACGACGTTGGCTCCGACATAGACCAGTGGAATGGTACCGTGCAGGCATACAGGCCTCATTTCAAGGTGGCGTAACGCCGTAGCATTTAATGGAGATTACGTTGAAAAATAGTGTTGTGTAGGTAAATGATTGGGGAATAATCTGGTGTATTTCAATGCTGAATAAAACAACCCCTGTTTCAGAAAAAAATGTGTTGCGTTACTTATTGAACTGCCCTCGTATTAGTTCAATTGAACAGGCAGTTTGCAAACTACCTCCTGACGCTGCAGAGGAAGTTAGGAGGGAGGCATGCCGTGTTTTGACTAGGGCTCCTCCACCCAAGAGTAATGTAACAGCAGCAGAGAGGGCTGCTTTACGCTCTCTCAAAGTTGATCCCAGTATTGCTATTTTACCTGCTGACAAGGGCAATGCCACCGTTGTTTTAAATAAATATGATTATGTACAAAAGATGCAACGTTTACTATCTGATTCAACGTATCGCAGAATCGATGCTGACCCCACGAAAAGTGTTGAGAGAAAGACCAACAGCCTCCTGAAGAAAAGTGGTTTGTCGCAGGACACAATCAAGAGGCTTAACACCTATAGTGCGGTTCCCCCTAGGTTATAATGCCTTCCAAAGGTTCATAAGGAAGGGGTTCCTTTCCGACCTATAGTGAGTAACATCGGCGCCCCGAAATATCGTGTATCCAAGCATCTTGCTTCTCTGTTGAGTCCACAAGTAGGACGGTGTGAACATCATATCAGGAACTCAGCTGATTTTTTACGTCGTTTGGAGGGACTGAGGCTGAATGACTCTGATATTTTAGTGAGTTTCGATGTGGTCTCTCTCTTCACTCGTGTTCCTCTGTCTGATTCGTTGCGGTTAATTGAAGCCAGGTTTGGTGCTGATTTAACTAATCTCTTTAGGCATGTGTTGACATCCACTTACTTTTTATTTAATGGCCAGTATTACGAGCAGACAGATGGAGTTGCGATGGGTAGTCCGTTGTCTCCTGTGATCGCAAATTTGTTTATGGAAGACTTCGAGGAACGTGCATTGGAGTCGGCGCCTTTAAAACCCGCCTGTTTCTTTAGATACGTTGACGATACCTTCGTTGTTTGGCCTCACGGTAGGGAGAATTTGAATGTCTTTCTAGAACATCTGAACTCGATCCACCCGAACATTCGTTTTACGATGGAGGTGGAAGAGGATGGTTGCCTTCCCTTTCTCGACGGGTTGGTTAGGAGGAAGGATGATGGATCATTGGGACATGCAGTCTGCAGGAAACGTACTCACACCGACTTGTACTTACAAGCTAATAGTTGTCACCATTCGGCCCAGCGTGAAGGGGTACTTCGTACCTTGGTACACAGGGCACATGTCGTTTCTGACGCTGAGACTTTGCCAGCTGAGCTGTCCCATCGTGAAGTTACATTTCGTCAGAATGGTTACAGTGATAGACAGATTGAACGTGCGGTGCGCTATCGACCAACTGTACATCACCCGATTGATGATAATTCTGAGTCAACACCTTGGTCTACCGCTTTCTTGCCTTACGTAGGAAACACGTCCAATAAGATCTGTCGTATTTTACGGAAATACGATGTGAAATGTGTTTTCCGACCTCCATCTAAAATTATAGCACTTTTGAGTTCCGTTAAGGATGATCTTGGACTGCGTAAGGCGGGTGTATATCGTGTCCCTTGTAGCTGCGGCATGGCATATATTGGTCAAACTATCAGGACCGTGGAGGACAGATGTACTGAGCATAAACGGCACACACGATTACAGCAGCCAAATAGATCTGCTATTGCCGAACATTGCTTGGATACTGGTCACCCCATGTTATATAATAACACCGAGATATTGGCATGCACGTCCAGCTATTGGGACAGTGTGATTAGGGAGGCAGTTGAGATTAAATTAGCGAGCAACCTCGTTGACAGGGATGGAGGTTTCTGTTTAAACTCTGTTTGGAATCCGGCTCTCTCCCTTGTCAAAAAACAGAGGAACAGAGTCAATGCTGCCTCACCTGCGAATTCATAGACTCACTATCGATAGCTCTGACTTTGGTCATCTTTGGTGGCACTAGTGTTCAGTGTGTGTGTGTGTGTGTGTGTGTGTGTGTGTGTGTTATGTTTCCTGCTTCGGTTCGAGAACCGAGGTATTAAATTTGCATGTACGCCGCCTGACCGTTGCAGTTTGCTTTGAAAATGGCGGTGTGTTCTCCCGCCGAAATATCGGCGGTCGCTGAAAGTGTTACCTGGCTGAATTCCCGGAAGTTATTCGAAAGTTGTATACGCCAGGAGAAACTCAGGTCTCACATTGTTTACCTCTACGGGGAGGAAATGTATCGGTGTTTACGGAAGTTGGAAAAACTTCGTAGCTGTCGAGTTAGACTGCAATGTGCTTTGTCGTTTTTATTGAGGTGTCGTGATGAAAATCATGTCCCAACATTTGCTAAGGTTGTGCACCATATTAATTCTCCTGCCGCCAATCGAATTAAGCAACGTGCTGGCTTGGCTCTTGTTCGCGAAAGGATTCGTTTTACTCGTCGACGTTTGGATTCTGTTTCCAAAGAATTGTATCGTTTTCATTTAATGGTTGCATCTGAAGTGTTTGATTTCACTTGGGATTGGATGGACGGTGCCTCATGGACCCAAGCTGACTGGGAGTACAACTCCGTTACTGCCCGGCATTTGGCAAAGTTTGAACGTGTTCATCGCGCGGAGTCCGATGTTATATCTCGACGTTCTGTGATAAATCTCACAGATAAATCTTTTGACGACGCAACCTTATCCGTGCTAGGGAAGGGTTTAAATTTTGCACCCACACCGAAGAATTTACCGGTGGTTGATTTTATTAGTTCAATTGAACAGGCAGTTTGCAAACTACCTCCTGACGCTGCAGAGGAAGTTAGGAGGGAGGCATGCCGTGTTTTGACTAGGGCTCGTCCACCCAAGAGTAATGTAACAGCAGCAGAGAGGGCTGCTTTACGCTCTCTCAAAGTTGATCCCAGTATTGCTACTTTACCTGCTGACAAGGGCAATGCCACCGTTGTTTTAAATAAACATGATTATGTACAAAAGATGCAACGTTTACTATCTGATTCAACGTATCGCAGAATCGAAGCTGACCCCACGAAAAGTGTTGAGAGAAAGACCAACAGCCTCCTGAAGGAAAGTGGTTTGTCGCAGGACACAATCAAGAGGCTTAACACCTATAGTGCGGTTCCCCCTAGGTTATATGGCCTTCCAAAGGTTCATAAGGAAGGGATTCCTTTGCGTCCTATAGTGAGTAACATCGGCGCCCCGACATATCGTGTATCCAAGCATCTTGCTTCTCTGTTGAGTCCACAAGTAGGACGGTGTGAACATCATATCAGGAACTCAGCTGATTTTTTACGTCGTTTGGAGGGACTGAGGCTGAATGACTCTGATATTTTAGTGAGTTTCGATGTGGTCTCTCTCTTCACTCGTGTTCCTCTGTCTGATTCGTTGCGGTTAATTGAAGCCAGGTTTGGTGCTGATTTAACTAATCTCTTTAGGCATGTGTTGACATCCACTTACTTTTTATTTAATGACCAGTATTACGAGCAGACAGATGGAGTTGCGATGGGTAGTCCGTTGTCTCCTGTGATCGCAAATTTGTTTATGGAAGACTTCGAGGAACGTGCATTGGAGTCGGCGCCTTTAAAACCCGCCTGTTTCTTTAGATACGTTGACGATACCTTCGTTGTTTGGCCTCACGGTAGGGAGAATTTGAATGTCTTTCTAGAACATCTGAACTCGATCCACCCGAACATTCGTTTTACGATGGAGGTGGAAGAGGATGGTTGCCTTCCCTTTCTCGACGGGTTGGTTAGGAGGAAGGATGATGGATCATTGGGACATGCAGTCTACAGGAAACGTACTCACACCGACTTGTACTTACAAGCTAATAGTTGTCACCATTCGGCTCAGCGTGAAGGGGTACTTCGTACCTTGGTACACAGGGCACATGTCGTTTCTGACGCTGAGACTTTGCCAGCTGAGCTGTCCCATCTTGAAGTTACATTTCGTCAAAATGGTTACAGTGATAGACAGATTGAACGTGCGTTGCGCTATCGACCAACTGTACATCAGCTGATTGATGATAATACTGAGTCAACACCTAAGTCTACCGCTTTCTTGCCTTACGTAGGAAACACGTCCAATAAGATCGGTCGTATTTTACGGAAATACGATGTGAAATGTGTTTTCCGACCTCCATCTAAAATTAGAGCACTTTTGAGTTCCGTTAAGGATGATCTTGGACTGCGTAAGGCGGGTGTATATCGTGTCCCTTGTAGCTGCGGCATGGCATATGTTGGTCAAACTATCAGGACCGTGGAGGACAGATGTACTGAGCATAAAAGGCACACACGATTACAGCAGCCAAATAGATCTGCTATTGCCGAAAATTGCTTGGATACTGGTCACCCCATGTTATATAATAACACCGAGATATTGGCATGCACGTCCAGCTATTGAGACAGTGTGATTAGTGAGGCAGTTGAGATTAAATTAGCGAGCAACCTCGTTAACAGGGATGGAGGTTTCTGTTTAAACTCTGTTTGGAATCCGGCTCTCTGCCCTGTCAAAAAACAGAGGAACAGAGTCAATGCTGCCACACCTGCGAATTCATAGTCTCACTATCAAAAAAATAGTTCAAATGGCTCTGAGCACTATGGGACTTAACATCTGTGGTTATCAGTCCCCTAGAACTTAGAACTACTTAAACCTTACTAACCTAAGGGAATCACACACATCCATGCCCGAGGCAGGATTCGAACCTGCGACCGGAGCGGTCACGCGGTTCCAGACTGAAGCGCCTTTAACCGCACGTCCACACCGGCCGGCGTCTCACTATCGATAGCTCTGACTTTGGTCATCTTTGGTGGCACTAGTGTTCAGTGTGTGTGTGTGTGTGTGTGTTATGTTTCCTGCTTCGGTCCGAGAACCGAGGTATTAAATTTGCATATACGCCGCCTGTCCTTTGCAGTTTGCCTTTAAAATGGCGGGGTGTTCTCCCGCCGAAATATTGGCGGTCGCTGAAATTGTTACCTGGCTGAATTCTCGGAAGTTATTTGAAAGTTCTTTCTTTATTTTACGTGAGTGTTCTCTATCGACAGGTCCTCTAAACGTTTTGCCACTTGTTGGCAATTTGGTATTGTGTAATACTTGGTTTAGTTTGTGGGACATGTGAATTAGATCCTACTTTCCTCAAAAGGCTCCATGCTTTTCTGCTAGAGCGTCTAAAATACAGTTTTTCAGTGGTGTTCCTCCACGTGACCCTCCTAGCTTCGTCCAGGCCATGCAGGAGGTCATCTGCGACGTTAGATCTTCCACTCTTCTCATAGTCTTCATACAGCCGCTCACTAGTTTCACTGAATCCTGGTACTTATTGCTTTCTCATACCCCTAGAAATGTGTTTTTAGTAGTCTTCACAATGGTGTCAGCCAATTTTTGGTAATGCTGAGGACGAGGGGGTATGAATCGTATATTTGGGTCCAGGTCTCTAGAAAAGGGAGACCAGTCAGCTTTGGAGAAATTCCACTGAGGCAGTGGAGACGTAACGATCACGGGGATCCGTATGCCCACCTCAAGAAAGATTGGTCAGTGCCGTGTGTGGGGAAGAGTTTAGCGATGTGACGGTTAAAGGGGTTGGCTTATCCCTCGTGTCGGTGGAAACAAAACATAGGTCGGAGATTGTCTCCGATCCCCATCCGGCCGATTTGCAGGTTGACATATATTTATGGATATACATTAGGTGCCTGTTCTACATCTCAGCCCATTCCATAACCCTGAGCCCGTTTGCGTCGTTTACCCTCTACTTCCATTCAGTATGGTGGCTATTGAAATCACCTGCAATTAGGACAGGGTGGCCGATGAGCGGAGGCTGATTAGCTGGCCAGGAAACGTCGGGGATTCGTAGATGTTAATGATAGTTAAATCTCCCACTTTTATAGTAGTGTTATAGATATTATCGCTGTCAGATGTTGAGACAAACTTCACATTATCAATAGTTGTCCTTGTGTAGGTAGCGGTGCCATAGTTTGGGTGTAATGTTGTGCCATACAATCTGTACCCTGGGATTTTTCCTCTAGACTGAAGCTGTGCTTCGCCTACAGTGGGTGTTTCTTGCATTAAAAGGATGCCAGTGTCATTATCTAAAACAAGCTTTGATAAGAATTCAGTCTTTGGTCTGCTTATGTCTTCTATACTGAACTAGCAGACGCGCAAGATTAGTCCCACGGTGTTTGTCCTAGGGCCCAGGGGAAGGTCATTCGCTTGTTTTGCTTGCATTGTGGCCGGTTATCCTGGACGTCGTAAGACAGTCCGAATTGCCTAGGTTTCTAACTAATTAGCCGCTTGACAGCGTTTCTCGGGGTGAACCACGGGGAGGAGAGTCAGAGATAAACATGAACACATAATAATTTTTCAAAAGCGTTCCCACATGGAAAAAAACCTCTAGCTCAACTTACAATAAAATGATCACAAAACAATTTACCCTTCAAAATATTACACTTACAACACTGCAATATGCGCTATTGTCTATGCTATTTTAGCTGGACAATAAAGTATATTTACCGATATCTTTCTCGACTTTTAAGCCCTATGAACACACACGCAATACATGGCTAGCGTGGACACAAGGGAATGAGAAGAAAAAGACACAACTCCAATCTCTAGCAGAATGGAAGTGCACACACAACCTAGTTACTCCGTTATTGAACGCCTGAGCAAACGCGATATTTACCGTGCTTTACTGACGGCTGCTGCGGTCGGCAGTGGAGTATGATGACGGCGACTCGTCGACGCTGTGTTGACCTATAAACCTCAATACTGTTCTGGCCTTGAAAGTATGAGCAGCCGGAAACTTCCCTGAGTTTTTGTGAAGCGAGGAACTGTGTCATTCCGTAGCTAAACTATTGGCAATGTCCACTCGCTCTGGCTTAGCGCCGTGTACACCTCTGCCCTTTTTAATTGTTCCGCAGAACGCAACTAACTTGGGTCAAAATCCGTAATCTCCACTCCGGAGATGTTACGGAATTTTCGAACCCTGCGAAATCGTTAAAAAACTCTTCTAGACCGACAGAATAGGAAGTGTTCCATCTACACACAGCCCTGGTCTGTAGAGTCCTCTCTCCCTTCTACCCACGGGCTCGGTCTGAAGAGATCTCTCCTTCAGTCTCTGACGAGACCGTCCTGTATATCTTCTTGGTTATCCCCACCGTACCTCATGTTCATCTCCTACCACAAGCCGTAGTGCCCAATGCTAATTATCGTACGACCTGCATCGTTTCTTGGCCCAATGAGGCTTGAGCAGCGTATTGGGGATGGAAACTATTTTCCTTCTGGCCTATACCGGGTGATCAAAAAGTCAGTATAAATTTGAAAACTGAATAAATGACGGAATAAGGTAGATAGAGAGGTACAAATTGACACACATGCTTGGAATGACATCGGGTTTTATTCGAACCAAAAAAAATACAAACGTTCAAAAAATGTTCCACAGATGGCGCTTCATCTGATCAGAATAGCAATAATTAACGTAACAAAGTAAGTCAAAGCAAAGATGATGTTCTTTACAGGAAATGCTCAGTATGTCTACCATCATTCCTCAACAATAGCTGTAGTCGAGGAACAATGTTGTTAACAGCACTGTAAAGCACAGTGAGGCATTGGCGTCGGATGTTGTCTTCCAGCACCCCTCCAAATGTCGGTCGATCACGATACATTTGCGACTTCAGGTAACCCCAAAGCCAATAATCGCACGGACTGAGGTCTGGGGACCTGGGAGGCCAAGCATGGCGAAAGTGGCGGCTGAGCACACGATCATCACCAAACGACGCGAGCAAGAGATCTTTCACGCGTCTAGCAATACTTTGTTTTATTTGGTTCTAATAAAACCCCATGTCATTCCAAGAATGTGTGTCAATTTTTACCTCTCTATCTACATTATTCCGTGGTTTATTAAGTTTTCAAATTTAGACTAACTTTTTGATCACCCGGTAGCATACAAGTTTAGCTTTTATCCTCTCAGATTCCGCCCATACACGAGCTGTCCACGTGCAACCTTGTGTTCTCCACCCATTCGTCACGTGGCTGGCGAGTACATGTTAAAAACAGCGGTGCTTTCCACTGTGGCCTGTTTTCTTTTTGGTCGTCCACTCTTATTCCCTCTCGGATCTTGTACATATTGTATGTTAGTAGTCTCTCGCTATAGCTCACCTCTTCTGTTTCTCAGATTTTCTAACATCTTGCACCATTTGACACTGTCGAACGCTTTTTCCAGCTCCACATATTTTGTGAACGTGACTTGATTTTTCTTTAGTCTTGCTTCCATTATCAACCGCAACGTCAGAATTGCCTCTTTGGTGTCCCTTCGTTTCAGAAAGTGAAAACTGGTGCCAGACCGGGACACGAAACAGGATTCCCCTCTGACCTCGAGAGGTTGCCTTACTGTGGAACAATCCGAGCACGCTTCTTGCCCACACCCATACTTCTATATGCCGTCAACCATGAGTCTGCAACCTTCAGTCGTGCGTCCATTATGTATATTCCCGTAGAGATGAGCTATTTTAATTGAAGGACTCTTGCCCAGTGTCGGTGAATATATACAATACTGCAGTGGTTGTGTTCAGATATACGTACTTCGCCATGTTCCTTCGGACATACATGCAACTACGGAGGAACAAGCACTGCGGCGACTACAGCCGCTATCAATAAGTGAAATGTGTTCGCAGTTGAGGGCATGGACAACCATCAACTAGATAATGAAATGACGACAACGAAAGTGCATGCATATATGTCTGAAACAACACTGCATTGTAATTCGGAATAACACAGGCTCTGCAGTATCATATCTGAGAAAAGACCCAGGATCAGTTTTGCCTCACATGTTAGCACATTACCCAAAGAGAATTGTTAACCACCACACGCATAAACCTACATTAATACGAAGACTCCTACAATCTGAGCTGGACTGTCCGAAATGTTTTCAACAAGATATAGCACATCCATACTTGTTTCCCATATGAGTTACGATGCAAGTAGAGATTTCTGATTAAATATACTGAAAAATTCGACGTAAATATGACTGGCTGCTCAGCTCTGAACTGCACAAACCATACCACAAATGGTTTTGCATGTTTTAATTTCCAACAAAATGCATTAAAAATGTTTTTTTCTGTCACAGTGTTGGAGATGCTAGTTCTGTAAAATGACTCTCTGCGTGGACTGTCCACTCAACAGAAGCAAGAGAATCAGGTCTTGAATGGCTAAACTACATCACGGGCATTAACTCTGCAGAAGAGGAATCTAAGGTAATATTACATGAAACAACAAACGTGAAGTTATACATGAAATAGGCTTGAAAGCTTTTATGATAAAGTAGATGTGTTCACTTTGGCAGCAAGGGTTCCACAGCCCCTATTACTTATTTGTGTTATACCAAGATACCAGACAGAACTACAAAATTATTTTATGTTACGTCCTTATCATTTCTTCATTGAGATGTAGGGAATACTGACCTATCATGGAATTCACAAATGAATGTGGTTAAACGATAGATGAAACTATCAATAAAAATTCATTTCACAGTAACATGAAAGTATGCTTTTACATCCTTTGTACAACAAAAATGCTGTACTTAATAAAGTACTTGGTTATGGTTAAAGAATGAACAACTTTTTCAAAAGTGCCTGTGTATTGGTTTTACTGTAATGTGAAACAATATTTTTACCCCCTTTGTACAGTAAAATGACGTGCTTAATAAAGTACTTACTTATGGTTAAAAAATAAAGAACTCTTTAGCAAGTGCCTGCGTTTTGGTTTTGTTGCAACCTGGAACGATACTTTTACCCCTTTCGTGTCCGCAGCTCTTGGTCTAGTGGCTAGTGTTTGCTGCCTCTGGATGACAGGGTCGCCAGTTCGATTCCTCGCTGGGTTGTGGAGTTTCTCAACCTGGTAACTGAGTGTTTGTTTTGTCCTCATAATATCATCATCATCATCATCATTCGTGACAGTGGCTAGATTGGATTGCGAAAAAAAATGGACTGTGTAAAAATTGGGACTTTATCCGTGCGCAGATGACCGCGCAGTTAAGCGCCCGACAAATCAAACATCATCGTCATTAACCCCTTTGTATAGTAATAATGCCTAACTTGATAAAGTAAAAAAATAACACTTTCGCAAGTGCTTGTACATTGGCCGAAACTAATAAATAGCCAAAGGTTGTTAGTGCGTAACCCATATTTGAAGACATTGGTACCACATTCTTAATGCGCTACATTTGATATTTGCAAACTATCACGCAAGTTCTGAGCCTACATTCCTACAGCTGTGCAATATTTTATGACATTTGTTCTGTTAATTTAAAAGGGCACTGTATATACCTTTATGCACTTTAATTACTTCCCTCTTGGAGGTTCGAATCCTCCCTCGGGCATGAGTGTGTGTGTCGTCCTTAGCGTAAGTTAGTTTAAGTTAGATTAAGTAGTGTGTAAGCTTAGGGACCGATGACCTCAGCAGACCATGCCACAAATTTTCAGTTTTCCACTAATTACTTTTCGGCACACATCACACAAGCAGTATCCAATATTTTATAGGAAATATTGTAAAAAGTTGCATGAATAGGTTAACCACCAGCAAGGTAAACATTTACGTATTCTAAGAGTTGGGAAAAACATGGCGGACAATAGAGCTGGCCAGCCGGAGTGGCCGAGCAGTTCTAGGCGCTACAGTCTGGAACCGCGCGACCGCTACGGTCGCAGGTTCGAATGCTGCCTCGGGCATGGATGTGTGTGGTGTCATTAGGTTAGTTATGTTTAAGTAGTTCTAAGTTCTACGTGACTGATCGCCTCAGAAGTTAAGTCCCATAGCGCTCAGAGCCATTTGAACCATTTGAACAATACAGCTTACTATGTAGGACAGGCCTGGCAACGGCGTGCCAAACTTCACACAAGCAGTGTGAGTGGGCCATGTGTGAGTCAAGTCCCGGCCGGTCACTTGGCTTTGCTCGGTCCTTCTCGGAAGTATTCGGACCAGCAGGACATTTCATTTAGCATTATATGTTGTATTTTGAGGTCGGCTCAACTTTCTGAGTTCGGCAGAATCGTGGTGTCAGCGCTGTTTACTCTTCGCTATTTATTTGTGGTATGAAGGACGTTCACGTGTCACGCTGGTCGCAAAAAAAGAGGCAGTGTAGCGATCTATCGAATCCTTTAAAATGAATGGGAATGACAGGACAGAGGGATTAGGATTGTCAGTTAGCATAAGTGGCGTGTACTGCAAGTTTGATACGAAACTACATCCCGACACCACACAGAAAGAGCCAAAAATTACCACTATTGTCATATCGGGTCATTATACTGTATATCAAGAAACACTCTGTGCAAAATTTGCAGGCAGTGAAGACGCAAAGAAATTGGTGGTACGGATAGTGGAATTTCTGAAATCACAAACATAATTTCATAGTCAGCTGCAACAGTTTTCACTGGAACTGAACGAAGGGTATGGTTACTTGAGATGTCACTGCAAATAGAATTTTTGTTCCTGCTCTCCTGTTTCCTTCACAAATTTTCCAAAAGCGAATTTTACATCAAAAAATCGTTTCATGCACGACTCTTGGCTTAACCAACGTACTTTGCAATAATATATGAAGTCTCCATAGTCTTTGTTCAGTTCCAGGCCAAACTGTTGGGACTGACATTGGTATAATGTGTTTGACTTCAGAAATTGTACAATATGTACATCTGGATTGGTTTGATAAATTTGCGTTTTGTATGGAAAGGACTGTATATTGCCCACAGTAAGAAATTTTAAGCTAAATTCTTTCTAATTTGATGGTGATGCATTTATAAAGGAAATCCTGTTCCAGAAGTGACACATTCTGACAAAGACCTGTAAATAAAACACCACATTTTTTGGCATACCATAGGTGTGCCTAAAAATAATGTGCATTTACATGTAAGGTGCATTGCTGGAACAGTGATAAGAAGGGAACGAGAACCAGCTGAAAAATCCTCAAACATATTCATGCTTTATTGTGCTGAAGCAGAGTATCAGAGAGATATCTACGATGGAGGAGAGAAAATAGGGTGCCAGTGAGAGAGAAAGAGAGATGACAGTGATGGTGGGAGAGAGAAAGTGACAGTGAAAGAGAAAGAAAGATAGATGAAGAAAGTAGCAGTGGGATCCAAAGAGAGAGGAGATAGTGACAGTCATTGTGAGACAGTGGCAATAAAATAGAAATAGAGATGGATGGAGATAGTAACAGAGGGAGCAAAAGAGGGAGAAGACACTGAAAACGAAACGGTGGAGACTAGACATAGGCTTGTGAGATGTGGGCGGGTGTGTGTTCTGCAGGCCCACGCCATAGACCAGCAAACTTTTAACATAAGAAAATTTGGCTACTTTCCCCCAACCAAATGGCTCTGAGCACTATGGGACTTAATTTCTGGGGTCATCAGTCCCCTAGAACGTAGAACTACTTAAACCCAAGTAACCTAAGGACATCACACACATCCTTGCCCGAGGCAGGATTCGAACCTGCGGCCGTAGCGGTTGCGCGGTTCCAGACTGTAGCGCGTAGAACCGCTCGGCCTTCCCTCAATCCTTACATCGACATAAGGGTTCCCAGTGCAAGGGTCAAAATGCTCAGCAGACTGTTGGCAATGACATGTGTGGAGAGGAGACAATAGTGGTTCAAGAGAAAGACCGCAGACTGTAAGTGAGAGAGATAGAGACCATGACGAGGGGAGAAAAATTCTCGCTGAAGGTAAAGAAAAGTTGGGGTGTGAAGTATTCATTGCGGTCTTGAAAGAATTATAAGGATTATACTATAAAGGATTTGATGACACTGACAATCTTACATCTCGGCTGGTCCCGGTGGAGGTTCGAGTCCTCCCTCAGGCATCGGTGTGTGTGTTTGTCCTTAGGTTACTTTAGGTTAAGTAGTGTGTAAGCTTGGGGACTGATGACCTTAGCAGATGAGTCTCATAGGATTTCACACACATTTCAACCTTTGAACATCTTACATCTGTTTTCGAGCTTTTATCGAGACCGTTTGCTGTTTCAGCTGAAAGCACGACTTTGCATGTGCTGATATAATTGACTGATCTGCAAGGTAATTCCAGATGTAATGACAAACGTTTCTTTGTTAAAACTGTCCAGAATATCTACATAGCCTGCCGCTGTGGCCGAGGGGTACTAGGGGCTTCAGTCCAGAACCGCGCTGCTGCTACAGTCGCAGGTTCGAATCCTGCCTCGGGAATGGATGTGTGTGATGACTTCAGGTTATTGATTGGCGACTCCATGTTGTCTTGTGCACTACGACCAGGTAACAGGTATACTTGAAAAAAGAGACAGCATTGGTCGTATATTTTTTTCTATTGCAAAATCGATTATCTGTCACTGAGTGACCATCTTCAGTGCTATATTGTATAACAAATTGGGATGCACTGTTGTCACTAAGCTTACGGCAATCACATAGTCTATGTGATTGCCGTAAGCTTAGTGACAACAGTGCATCCCAATTTCTTATACAATATAGCACTGAAGATGGTCACTCAGTGACAGAAAATCGATTTTGCAATAGAAAAAAATATACGACCAATGTTGTCTCTTTTTTCAAGTAGACTTCAGGTTAGTTAGGTTTAAGTAGTTCTAAGTTCTATGGGACTGATGACCTGAGATGTTAAGTCCCATAGTGCTCAGAGCCATTTGACCCAATATCTGCATTGCTTTCCTCAGGTAGAGTTGTCGTGTCTCCCTCCGTAGTTAGGTTACAAAAGTGCAATACTTCGAACGATATATTTGTGTAAAATAATCGATTTGAGAGGCACCCACATGCCTTGCTCATACTGTGGCATCAAGTAGTCAGGCCTGCAAGATGAGAGGTCTGCCAAGTGAGTGGATTTATTCTTATTTCTCGAGTAACATAAATGACTGATTATTAGCTCTAGTACCCACAATTAAGCTACAAAGTATTCTTCTGTCTGAATATTACACAACGGAAACGGATAACGCACATCTGACTATCAGGAATTTTCACAACTCTGATTGTTCACTACGCTCTGGCAATAACACATTTCTTTCTTACCCAACGACCTTGATGAACACGTGGCCATCGCACTAAATATGAATGGCGCACACATTATAAATTCTGGATATCATGACTACACATTATTCGAAGAACTAGGTCACCAATCTTTTTCTTTTCACTATCTTTCTTATTCAGGTAAATTCTATTATGATTCAAAGATAACCTAAACACACCATTTCATTTTGTACAACAATTTCAAATGAAAAACTCCGCCCAGTGGGCATGGCTTTACATTGGTGATTCTCTATCTTATGGTCTCCTAATTATCTAACGCTACAGAGCACTTTCTGGATAGGATGGTGGATCTTTTGCTATATCACACACTTCGACTCTCACACCCATCATCACGAAAATTTACTCCAGACCGAGCGGTACAAAAAGGAACATGCATAGCCCACTGCCTCTGAACCTATCTTGCTACTCTCGCATACAAACCACACTTCCTTAAATTACATGAAATATATCACACTGGCAACATGAAATACATCACAAAGAATAGTCACAACGTTAGAATCACTTCACTTTCAGCTTTCCCAATTCAACTAGTATTCATCCCAGTTTCACGCGACACTGCCCCACTTCGTAGCTTTTCTTTCTACGAACTCAGGACGATATAGGCACGTCTTCCTGTGCAATGCAAGCCAAGTGACGTTGCTGGATAGACGGATGAGTCATCTTGCTTCTCTCTCAGAGTATTAGAGTTTGAATCTAGCGTCACACGGAAACATAACACGGAAAGTAATATTAAGATCATATTTGTCACACACACGAGTCCTCAACTGATACCTTGGACGAGTACTTCTCTTTATCCTTCCTCATACACAGATTGAGACTCACACAGTACTCACCTCGTGGAAGTGCTCGTCTCTAATTTCAAGTCCTTCACACGCCATTTCTTAAATATTTCCAACTTATAGTACACACGCCAGTAATTCAGCTTGACTTTAGCACTCAGAAGTATTTCAAGTGGCCGAGCGGGTCTAGGCGCTACAGTCTGGAACCGCACGACCGCTACGGTCCCAGGTTCGAATCCTGTGTTGGGCATGGATGTGTGTGATGTACATAGGTTAGTTAGGTTTAAGTAGTTCTAAGTTCTAGGGGACCGATGACCTCAGAAGTTAAGTCACATGCTCAGAGCAATTTGAACCAAGTATTTGAACTTACTACTAGCATTCACAAGTACTTCAACTTAGTACTAGGACTCACAAGTATTTCAACTTATTGCTACACTTGGTTTAATTGCGACCGTAGGTCACTTCCGAAGATTACTACTATCCCCTTAATATTACGTGCCTGTCATTTAATTCTCCCCCCAAAAGTTCCTGAAGTAGAGAAATAATTATTCCAAACTACTCTTAAGTATTTAACATGCATACCATTCTCTCCACTCTCTTGTCTTTACGGAGCACACCTAAGACAGGTCTTACCAACAAAAGATCCAGCGCCAGAGTGCTGAAACATGGCCGTTCTTCAGGTCATCTCGCACATCCGCCGAGGTGAAGGAGCACCATGCTACCTATTGGTCAGCCACATTTCAGGCGCTCAAAAGTCAGGTGAATTTCATCTGTTTGGTTCCACCAAAGGTGACCAAAAGACCATCTCAAAGATGATCATGTATTGCAAATTCACTATCTGTGGTTAGTGGACGACCATACATTCATTCATTTCACAGATATCCCAAAACTGGATACAGGGATTTATTTTGTGGGAGTTCAAATGTGATCAATTAAATAAATAAATTGTCCTTCTTTCCTACACTGGTATCTGGCTTCGGTGTATTAAGTGAAATTGAGTTATTATTACAAAAAATATGTTGTTCTGACAAGAAAACGAAGACTGTTGTATCTATTTTCAATGTCGGGCGCTAATGTATCCTTTCAGATTATGAAACTTAATAAGTCATGACTACGTAACAAACAGAGACAGAAGTTCTGTGAAACTGTCTACATCTGTCCGTTTGCTGAGACTTTGTACCAGACAAACAGCGGCGAAAATAATTAAGTAATACTGAACATTTATGTCGTTGAGGAATGTGAAATGTAAAGCCAAGTCGTCTGCAGTGCGGCACGTTCACAGTTTTACCTCTTATCCCCTCCCTGTGCACAGACAGCGTGGCGTGGTGGTGGGGGAAATGTGCAGCGAGGATGAGCGCTTTGGCGCTCGTGCCATAGCATGGCCTGTGAGCCGAAACCTCGGATGATCCTGACGTAGGAGCTCTAACCGGTACCATGACGTCACAGGCAATAGAAATACTGCGTAAGAGTCACGTGATATGGCGCGCGCCGCTAACCTGTGATCTTGTTCAGAGCGCGCACTGTAATCCATTATAGTTCGCTGTCCTGGTGCGGGTGGCGCTCCGGTGGCGATTTGCTATGACGTCGCTGGCGTGTGTTCACGGTGGCCGGCGGAAAGCGAGAGGGTAGTTGGTTTTTCGGAGACTGCACGGAACGTGAAGTTCGCTCTGCATGATCTGCTAGTGACTAGCGCTAAGGTTGTTGTGCCTCGCAATATGAGCAGAGTGGACTGCGGCGGAGGCGACTCGCCGCTGTGCTGGCCATGCGGTCGTGATTAAATGGAGTCGCGTACTTGTTCTTTCTGCCTGTCTGATGTGGAGGTCCGGTGGGGTCTTGTGATATTCTGGCCCGGAGACAACTAGTTGCTGAAATTTGGAGTCGTCTGCCAGGTTAGGGTGTGGGCTCGGTTGGCTCCTCAAATTTTCCCATGGAAGCTCCAGCAGCGGTTTCTGAACTTTTCTGATGTGGGACGGTGTTGCTGGATTTTATTGCTGTGTGTGTCGCTCGTTACGATATTTGTTGGTACTATTTGCTCAACTGGAGTCCTGCCCGGAGTTGCGTTCATGTATGGTACATTTGGCAGCTGAGGTGTTAGGTAAAGTCTGCCTAAGAAGGGCGGTTTTGTACAGTATATACATAGTGAATTACTGCTGCTTGGTATATGTGGTCTTCTGGGACCTGAACAACGCGATTTAGTCAATTTGGTTGTGTAAAAGCATTTAGTGGTATGTTCTGTATTTTTTGTATTGTGTTATTATTAACTTGGTGGAATAGTCGCGTTTGGTGTCGTTAAGGCACTTACAAGACTGTGGTTTGACTATTCATGTGCGCTTCAATTTTATTGTTTCGTTTTAGGAAGCGAGAATTGTTTGAGATTTGTGTGTTGGCTTCCGGTACTTAAGAGCGCCCGAGTTAACGGCGCTGTGGTTATCATGTGCTGTCGGGATGTTATACTGTGTTTTGAATTTTATCTTGTGTTGATATTATCTGTCGTGTGTTACAGGACATAACCAAGGTGCGTAAGTGATGGGCAGTTGTGGGAGGCATGTCGGGGAGCTCTCAGAGGTTTCTTTCCGGGACCGTTTCTAGTGGAAAGGCTCCGAAGTATTGAGAACTCGCTCTTCTGTGTTGCGCTTCTTTCATTTTATGGTGCCAAGCGCCATTATCGTAAAGTTTTTTATATAAATCAATTTAAATTGTAATGCCAAGTTAACTTATTATTGGATTTTGCCTTTTGGATAAACTCTAAAAGCACTATTGTAAAATGTTCCTGATTTTATGGTGGCAAGCTGCCGTTATTGTTTTTTAAAGTTCACTCTTTAGCCATTTGTTAAGTTTTGTAAGTTATATGAATTTGTTGTTATTTAAAGGAGTTTAGTATTGGTAATTTAATAAATTGGGTACAGAGTCTGCTGTTTGGATATTATTGGGTGGAACTCCTTGGATAGTTATCCTATAAGAATGCACATTTCATCACGTACAGTGATGATGTATCCCTTGTGGGCTGCAGCATAGTTTAAGCATTGTTAATCTCTTGGTTATTAGGGACTCAGGTCTGACCGTATTTAGTCAGACAAGAATGTTGGACCTGCGAGCGAACAGACGTATTCGCGTGAAAAATATTCCTGCAGGATCGACGCAGGTGCACACGGAGCGGACGGCTGAGCGGGAAAGAGTGGACGGCGCGGTGACAGTTGCCGCGCAGCCTGGCGGACGCGTCACGCGACCATTGGAGCCGCATCATTATTCGGCCGCCGCGGGGAATTGTCTGCAAAACGACGCGGCCGGCGGCCGGCGGCCGGCGCAGAGCGCGTGACTGGCGCGCCGCAGGGAGGCCCGCGGGAGCCCCCGGGGGCGGTTCGTGACCATTACAGCGGGCGGCGGCCTGGCCGGGCTGTGTCCGCGCTGGCCGGACCCGACCGCAGCACCCGGCCCTGTGATGCGTTTCAATTACGTCGCTCGATTGCCGGCTGCGCCATTTTTGGGATGGCGTCCGCGCCACCACGCTTACTACTCCCTCTCCCCTTCCCCCCCTCCCACTCGACACTCACTCACGTATGTAAAAAAAAAAATGGGAAGGACCCGCAAAACGAGTATCTACCGGGGCAGGAAAAATTCCGAGAGCTTCCCTCCTGGAGTGGCACCGGAGAGTCTCGCTTCGCGGCCTATGATATTAAATTTAATGATCCGAACGCCGGAATTAGCTCAATTAGCGTTATGGGGAATGGGTGGGGTGCGGTGGGGTTGGAGAGGAGGACGCTGCGGTCGCTATCATGACATCCAGCGCGGTCTCCTCTGCTCTCCAATTACGGCGCCGCGCTCTTGGCCCCGGTCGGGTCATTTACCACGGCAGCCGCCTCGGTGCTGGTGGCATTTTCAGTTTGTGCGAGGCGCTACATGTAAGTTTCAGCTACTGTTCACGAAAAGAGATAGAATGGGAACTCACTAATAAAGTTTTTCTTCTCCGTTACTGCGTACGTAACGTAATACTGCCCTTCGCGTATGTATTTTGCTACAAACAGTTGCAGACAGCCAGTTTTCGCACCGTGTTGCTGGTGCGAGCAAACGACGTCTGTTCATAGACGCCGTCCAGCCACATTAATGTGACCACCTGTCAAAATCCTGAATACCAACCATTAGCTGCGCGAACCACTGAGAGCCATGCAGGAAGAAATCAGTGGGGTTCTAGAAGGTACCGAGAGGGATATGGAGCGACGAGCGACGCCGAATCCATTGCCATGGCTGGCTGTGCTAAGACAATCGGTTGGGGATTCATGGAGCGAAAAGCCCTATCCAGGAGCTCCTATAGATTTTTGATTGATTGTCAATACGGGGCGTCTGGTGAGGAACGGTAAATTCATCCCAGTACTCTGCACCACACACGTACATTGCGATCTAGGTGAACGTTGCATTGTCCTGCTGATAAATGGCTTGTTCCCGAGGAAAAAACAAACTGCATAGAGGGGTGAACATGGTCACCAAGGACAGATGAATACTTGAGTTGATCCATTATGTTTTCCAGAATGACGAAATTACGCAGGGAATGCCACGAAAACTTTCCCCGAATCATTGTGCATACAGTCTATTTACTTTCAGGCGGTTCAAGCTGTACACGCCAATGGTCATTTGTCCGAAACTGAATGAAATGTTATTCATCTGAGAAAGGCGCCTGTTATCTTTCCAATATTAGCGTCCCAATTGCAGGCTTCGTCCCCGATGAACGGCATTCACCAAGGGGAAAGAAGACTGGGTTTAACGTCCCGTCGACATCGAAGAGACAGAGCACAAGCTTTGGTTTGTGTCAAGGATGCGGGAGGAAATCGGCCGTGATCTTTCAATAGAAACATCGCGGCATTTTCCTGGAGTGATTTAGGGAAATCACGGACAATCTAAATCTGGATAGCCGGACGTGGGTCTGAACCGTCGTCCTACTGAATGCGAGTCCAGTGACCTCACTCAGCGAGCAAATGCCATACGTAGCAACGTTCACTGAGCGATCGTTGGGTAATGCTAGTGGCAGACCCTTGGTTCACCTTAGGTCTTAGTTACTCAGCAGTTGCTCGACTGTTCCTCGTTCAGCCCTGTCATCCACGGTCTATGCTACATCACAGTTGCGTCGCCGCTGGGTTTGGATAACACCATTATCCCATGCAATGTATACTTTAACGGTGGTGGGATGCGAACAGTAGACAAACATAGCCAATTGAAATGCCTGAAACTTTGGCCCGAAAGCCAATGATCACAACCTTTTGGATGCCAGTTAAATCCCTCCGTTTCCTCATTACGACAACTACTGCACTGTTTACAGCCCCTCATCTCCTCCAACACATTTAATATGTCACCCACAACAACTGCTACAGCTTTCCGTCTGTGAGTGCTTGTTGCACGTTCATATCGAAGACAGGCGATGGTCACAATAGTGAAAAAAAAAGAAGTCGTAAGACATAGGCGGCTAAGAGACTCCGAAGGCCAGATTCATCTGCCTAAGTTACTCCTCTCGGAGAGCACCAAATGCACTTCCGAGATTAAAGTCCCCAACAACAGCGTCACAAGCCCTCATTTCATGAGACGTTTGGAATTTAATACAGGACATCGGCGTAATGTCTGGCGATCAGCGTCTTTACGAAGCCACCCCTCAGCTAAGATCTGTCAGATCTTAAAAATGATGTTAGTTTCTTGGATTTCCAGTTACACCATTCATATATTGCGGCATACATGGTGAATAACCTCAGAAAATCAAGGCGGCCGGACCTGCCCCGCAAGGGGCCTCCCGGCAAATAACGCCAAACGCTCCTTTCCACCTCAGAAAATAAGTGAACTAAGTGTTACAAATAAAATATCTGCACTGTCATTCAAATTGATCACAACTAGCTATAGCACACATCTGACATAGAATATATAGATGTTGGAAACTGTTAGCAAATGCTTCTTGTAGAATTGCTCGAAGCAACGTGGTCACGTGTTGTTGGATATCATCATTATTACATGAGATGAGACTTGGTGGCACCAATGTGGTTCGGAGACCAAGCACTAATCACCTGCATGGTGTTTATCGACTTCCCTCCCTCCCAAAAACAATATTGGCTGACAAAATCCAAGATCAATAATATGTTGTTCGCTTTTTCGACAACAAGGGCTTGATTAAGCATACATTTCTACCCGATGGAGGAGGGAAAGACGTCGAAAATTGTGCCACTGACTGTCTCTTGATCTCCAGACGTACTGGCAGCATCAAATTTCATCTCCCGTACTTATGCGGGTATCCATCAACGAGTGACCATTGTGCTTCGAACGATTCGACAAAAATCATTGACTAACAGTTTCCAGCAGCTTTACAATTGATATCAGAAGTGTTTACTAGCTAATGATGATTACGTCGAAGGTTCAAATGGCTCTGAGCACTAAGGGACTTAACATCCACGGTCATCAGTCCCCTACAACTTAGAACTACTTAAACCTAACTAACCTAAGGACATCACACAACACCCAGTCATCACAAAGCAGAGAAAATCCCTGACCCCGCCGGGAATCGAACGCGGGAACCCGGGCGTGGGTAGCGAGAACGCTACCGCACGATCAGATTACGTCGAAGACCAGCAAAGATATTTTCTTGTAACTCTAGCTACCCTTATTTTCTGACACCATTCACCAAACTTCCAGTCACCATTGCTTATGGACACGGTGATGTGGTGCACTAGGAGATAAATGAACTAGATGACTTATACTGAATCGTGATCACGCGCTAGGTATGGGAGACGACTGACAGATAGAAGGGTTCGATCAAAACTACTGGCAACACTGTTACAATTCTTAGCTGTCTTTATTGATACACATTCACCATATTACATGCTGTCAATATAATCGCCCCTCATCTCGCTCAATTTTCCTCACACAGTTGGAAGGTATACACCGTCGGAACGTCCATCTCTGTAGATGTCTCTCAAGGACCGTCATGAAGCACGAATGATGTCTTCTCTTGGGTAGTAGCTCGTGACACGAAGAGGTTTCTTCATTTTGGCGAACAGGTTGTAATCGGATGGACTCTTGTCGGGCGAATGGGACTGATGCCCCAGTATCTCCCCAACCCACGCACGCAGGGGCTCCTGCACTGGACTTCAGGTGTGGCTTCGTGCATTGTCATGAAGGATGATGGAATGCACACCAGAAGGCACCGTCGCTTTCTTCTCAGTGCGGGACGAAGATTAAGTTGTAAGAAACCATCTGATACGGAGCTTGAACTGGTCTCCAGCACTTTTGGACAGTAGACACTGCAACAACACAGCCGTCATCTCCCACTGCTACTTCAACTGTTCTCCTGTTATCAGCTGCAGACGACGCGTATGCCATTTGACGCACATCTTTCACGTTACAGCAGGTTACCATTACCTTTTTATCCGACACTCTTACGTTTTCTCGCCTCCTGTTTCCCACTTGAAGACCGCAATTATAACGAGGCGTCGCTTTTTTTTTACTTCTGGTGGCCTCGATGTAGAGAACGAAGATTCCAGAACGTCCCGACACGGAGGAGGGGACTCAGATGGTGAGCGTTCATGGAGAAAGCCTCATATTACGAAAGCGTGCTGTAAATAGTACGGATTTCAAAAATGGTTCAAATGGCTCTGAGCACTATGGGACTTAACAGCTGTGGTCATCAGTCCCCTAGAACGTAGAACTACTTAAACCTAACTAACCTAAGGACATCACACACATTCATGACCGAGGCTGGATTCGAACCTGCGACCGTAGCGGTCACACGGTTCCAGACTAAAGCGTCTATAACCGCACGGCCACACCGATCGGCAGTACGGATTTCATTCTACTTACATAGTGTGTGATTGTTTCACAAAGTGAGTGTGATTACGAGTGGTACACGTTACAAATGGATAGTTCACTTGATAAACGAAATGTATAATGCATCTCTACAAAAACAAATTAATTCACATTACCAGTGGCCGAGCAGCCTATGAAACTTTCAGCGATCCTCATTACAGTGGTATAAATGGACTTCAGATCGTGCTATACATAAGGAACGCGGCTTTAGATGACGTAAGTTCGATGGACATATCATGAAATATGCCTTAAGAGTACTCGTCCACTTTCAGGGCCCTCGCGAAAAATTTTGCTGTTACAACCAACCCACACCTTTACGTTTTCGGCAGTAATGTCGAGTAGAGATGTTGCGTCCAGAATAATTTTGCCTGAAAAAGTAGCATGAGATGTCAGTGCAAATAAGACAAATCCCGTTGAATACTGGAGAGCGTGATTCACTGGCTGATCTGCCGAGTCCGTGCTTCATTTATGATTCCCGATTCGTTTGCCTAAGGAATATACACAGAGAAGCCAAAACACGACAACTTTCTGCTAAACATTGTTTCTTCCCATTTTCATAACGCAGTACAGAAGTGATGCTGGTTGGTATGGATTCGACAAATTCTTGACAAGAATCCGGAGCAATGTGACGCCGGATATTTACGCAAAGGTCACGTATTTCTCGTAAATTATGGCAGTTGGTTCGTAGAATCACATTTCGTACTCTATGGCATACCAGATATGTTCCAAATGTTCAAAAGTGTGTGAATTCCTAAGGGACCAAATTGCTGAGGTCATCGGTCCCTAGACGTACGCACTATTTAAACTACCCTATGCTAAGAACAACATACACACCCATGCCGGAGGGAGGACTCGAACCTCCGGCGGGAGAGGCCACGCAGTCCGTGACATGGAGCCTCAAACCGTGCGGCCACTCCGTGAGGCTAGATGTGTTCCATCGGGCTCAGGTCAAGCAATTTGGGTGATCAAGGTATTAACGTCAGTTTCCTATCATGATTTCCAAATCATCTTAGGTGAGGCAGTCTTGTGACACATATACAGTACTGGCCATTAAAATTGCTACACCACGAAGATGACGTGCTACAGACTCGAAATTTAACCGACAGGAAGATGATGCTGTGATATGCAAATGATTAGCTTTTCAGAGCCTTCAAACAAGGTTGGCGCCGGTGGCGACATCTACAAAGTGCTGACATGAGGAACGTTTCCAAGCGATTTCTCATGCACAAACAGCAGTTGGCCAGCGGCTCCTGGTGAAACGTTGTTGTGATGCCTCGTATAAGGAGGAGAAATGCGTACCATCACGTTTCCGACTTTGATAAAGGTCGGATTGTAGCCTATCGCGATTGCGGTTTATCGTATCGCCACATTGCTGCTCGCGTTGGTCGAGATCCAATGACTGTTAGTAGAATATGGAATCGGTGGGTTCACTAGGGTAATACGGAACGCCGTGCTGGATCCCAACGGCCTCGTATCACTAGCAGTCGAGATGACAGGTATCTTCTCCGCATGTCTGTAACGGGTCGTGCAGCCACGTCTCGATCCCTGAGTCAACAGATGGGGACGTTTGCAAGTCAACAACCATCTGCACGAACAGGTCGGCGACGTTTGCAGCAGCATGGACTATCAGCTCGGAGACCATAGCTGTCGTTAACCTTGACGCTGCGTCACAGACAGGAGAGCAGGCGATGGTGTACTCAATGACGGACCTGGGTGCACGAATGGCAAAACGTCATTTTTTCGGATGAATCCAGGTTCTGTTTACAGCATCATGAAGGTGGCATCCGTGTTTGGCGACAGCGCGGTGAACGCCCATTGGAAGCGTGTATTTGTCATCGCCGTACTGGCGTATCACCCGGCGTGATGGTATGGGGTGCCATTGGTTACACGTCTCGGTCACCTCTTTTTCGCACTGACAGCACTTTGAACAGTGGACGTTATACTTCAGATGTGTGACGTCCGGTGGCTCTATCCTTCATTCGATCCCAGCGAAACCCTACATTTCAGCAGGATAATGCACGACCGCATATTGCAGGTCCTGTACGGGCCTTTCTGTGTAAAGAAAATGTTCGACTGCTGCCCTGGCCAGCACATTCTCCAGATCTCTCACCAACTGAATACGTCTAGTCAATGGTGGCCGAGCAAATTGCTCATCACAGTACGTCAGTCACTACTCTTGTGGTATCGTATTGAAGCTGCATGGGCAGCTGTACCTATACTCGCCATCCAAGCTCTGTTTGACTGAATGCCCAGGTGTATCAAGGCCGTTATTACGGCCAGAGGTGGTTGTTCTGGGTACTGATTTCTCAGGGTCTATGCACCCAAATTGCGTGAAAATGTAATCACATGCCAGTTCTAGTATAATATATTTGTCCAATGAATACCCGTTTATCATCTGCATTTCTTCTTGATGTAGCAGTTTTAATGACTAGTAGTGTAGTTCCCACATCCTTCTGGAAGATTCCATGGCAGTCTCGGAAGACGTCAAGCGTGCAAGTGGTCGCAGTGATGTTTCCGTAGTCCACAGTCGTCATGTGCCTATTTTTACTACTATAGGTCCCAAGCAAGCTCAGGTGAATTTCCACAGCAGCGTAACACTGCCCGCATTGGCCTCTCGTTCCCGTAGATGGTAACACAAGCGGACACTACCATCGACTTGATGGAACAGAAAACGTAAGTTATACGGCGACGTTACACGTTTAAATTGATCCACGGACCAGTCTCGATGATCGGCACTGATATCATAACATGACGATGTTGTTGGGTCATAAAGAAAACACGTAGGGATTGTCTGCGACAGAACACTACGTGCACCATATGCACTGAACGGTGTACTCCGAAGCATTGGTGCCTTTGCCAGAATTGTGCTTAACGTCAGGTTGATCACAGATCGCCACATATCTGACTGTACAGAGCGGGCTACAATCCAAGAACTACTCTGTGTGATGAACTGTGGACTTTCAACACTTTGTCGCCTACTCGTATTTTACTGCCCGTCAACAGCTTTCCATGGATACTCACGACAGGTGGACAAATTCTCCATTACGGTATGCTAAATTCCATGCGGCAGGCCATCAGAATCTAGCCTTTGATAGTCCTCTGATGTCAGTTGGTTTGCGCAAATGTACACGTTTCGTCACTAGACTGATTCTCTGTTAGTCACTGCGTCTCTTGTATACTTCCCTTACCATCTCACGCAACGTTACGAGGTTCAGTCTCGTGCTGTAAAAGGGTATTGTATCTTGGCTCGTCAGTGTATATGTGTGTCGAAATTTGAGACGTTGTCAGACCTATCAATGCAATGGATACTGAAGGTGATTGACTACAGGAAACAGAATTTCTGTGACTGAACTCTTGTCAGGTACCATTTGCCGTCTGTAACAATTTACAGAATATTCCAAAGCTGATCTTTACAGTTATTAAGACAGCACTGTGACTATCATGAACTTTTTCAACTATGTCAATGCTGTTAAAAGATGACTGAAACGAAATTGATTGAAACAACGGCTTTTTCGTTGTGGCGACGTCATTTCACGGAATTTCAGTCACCAACTTTCTCCTCTGAATGAGAAAATATTTTTTTGACGCTCACCTGCATATAGATAAATGATCATAGTGATAAAATAACAGAAATGAGACCACACACGGAAAATTTTAAGAGTTAGATTTTCCCGTGTCCTATATGGGAGTGGAATGGTAGAGAAATAATTTAAAAACTGTTCAATGAACAGCCGGCCGGAGTGGCCGTGCAGTTTTAGGCGCTACAGTCTGGAAACGAGCGACCGCTACGGTCGCAGGTTCGAATCTTGCCTCGGGCATGGATGTGTGTGATGTCCTTAGGTTGGTTAGGTTTAATTAGTTCTAAGTTCTAGGCGACTGATGACCTCAGAAGTTAAGTCGCATAGTGCTCAGAGCCATTTGAACCATTTTGTTCAATGAACACACTGCCACACAGTTTAACAGGTCGGTCATGTAGATGCAGATTTAGACCTATTTCCTATCCATATACCGGGTATACCATAGTTAATGGGGAAATTTGTAAGTATCAAATTTACCGTAGTAAAAGCGAAATATGAAGAAACGAGATTATGTTAGAAGGTGTGGTTTGCGGTATAATGGCCAAATACGCCTATAGTTTTGGTCACCGTTCAACACAGTTCAGTGTGCCTGCCATCTATAGCATTAATGATATCCAAGTGATATTCTGGTTCCTCCCACGTCAGGCCTAGCATGTCCTTCTTAGCGAATGCAGTTCCTCCTCGTTACGACATTATCACAAGTACCTCAGGAATGACTTGTTCGCGGACCAACATTGATCGGAAGAATTTTCTTTTACTACGGGGAATTTTTATACTTGTCAACTTTTCTCCATTAATGATGGTACCCCCTCTATATGAATAGGTAATAGATCTACATGTGCATCTACATGACTGCCCTGTAATTCACGCTTAATTATGTGGCAGTGTGTTCACTGAAGAGTTTTCAAACTATTTCTCTACCGTTTCACTCCAATATAGCAAATAGGAAAAAAATAAATCTTTCCGTGAGAGGTCTGATTTATATTATTTTATCACGATGATCGTTTCTTCCTATTTAGGCGAAAGTCAACAAAATATTTTCACATTCAGAGGAGAAAAGTGGTGACAAATTCCGTGATATGATTTCGCCACAAGGAAAAAGCCGTTAATAATTTTTTTCAGTCTGCTGATAACAGCATCGATATACTTGGAGAAACGCATGATAGACACTGTGCTGTCTTGCAATACATTTATTCTCTTCGGTTTCGATCATGGACCATCTTCACCGTGGAAAAATATTAATTGTTGTACCTGAGCTACGCTGTTGTGCACTTACTGCTCTTTCAACGTTGTTTTCTGCGTGGTTAAGCCTGTATTACGTCGTAAAGTATCAGTATTCTTACGTTTTCAAGTAAGCAATGGCCTTTACTTTTCCTGTTTAAATAGCATCATGCCAAATGAAGCTGTCACAA
The DNA here is from genome assembly GCF_023864275.1 of Schistocerca cancellata. Classification (NCBI taxonomy): domain Eukaryota; kingdom Metazoa; phylum Arthropoda; class Insecta; order Orthoptera; family Acrididae; genus Schistocerca; species Schistocerca cancellata. The sequence goes on along the minus strand of NC_064633.1, from coordinate 304,179,493 downwards.
AAGACATTTTTGCACTGTGGAGGTGGTCCATGATCGAAACAATTAGTAATTAATTGTATTGTAAGAGGGTGAAATAATGCATGACAGGCGTACCAAGGAGGACATAAGCAGTGATTACATTGACAAAAAGGGCACTCTTGGTCAAGAGAAATCTGCTAGTATCAAACATAGGTCTCAATTTCAGGAAGAAATTTCTGTGAATGTACGTGTGGAGCACAGAGTTGTGCTGTAGTGAAACAGGGACAGTCGCAAAACCGTAAAAGAAGAGGACCGAAGCGTTGGAGACGTGGTGCCTGTAACGGGACATCCTCCTCTAGCACAGCTTTTTCTCAACAGTAATAGCCGCTACCAGTGTTGCTTCTCGAATTCAGGTCATTATTATCTCACTTGCTTTTCTGAAAACTTTCATATAATTTTATACGCAGTATGCTATATTTCAAGGTAAAATTCATGAAAAGAAATTACTTTTTAAAATATTTTAGTGTCGATGTTAGAAACGATAGGTACTAATTCTGAATGTATAGTTAGTATAATTTTTTAGAAACAAAAAAATTTACGAATTAGTGACACAGTTAAAATTTCTATTATTAATTACGCAATACTGTGTTGGTTACTATGTTTATTTCTGGATTCATTCATGAAATGATACTCGAAAGTAATAATGTAACAGAAACTAGTAGAAATTCATTTGCTGAGAAAAATTGTAAACCCTTTGGAATATGATTTTTTCCGCTGAGTGTGAGAGTCGTAAGCATACCTCTGATGTGATCGGATGTACTTTTGTGTTTGGTGCGAACTACGTACTCTCGGCTTTGTTAATGTGAAAAATGATGTACTAAAATGTGAAAAAAATATATTTATGTAAAAATGAAAGTTCGGCAACTACAATCTTCAAATTTACTTAGATCAATCCAACCGTGAGGACCTAAAATGTGACATTTTCAATTTCAGGAATCAGACCCCTAGACAAGAAGAAAGGGAACCAACCCTACAAGAAAAGCTAAGTAAACTAGCAAGTTTGTTGTAATCTTCGCTCCTCTAAAATTTTCGTAAGACGTCAAATTCTGGACACTAGATGGAATTGGGAAGGAGGGGGAAACTACATGCTACAAAAAAATGTTTGGTTCATTTGGAGGAGGGTGTAACACCGAAAATGCAGATAAAATACCTCTTACACCATTCAAAATTTTCGCCGTTTAATATCCACTGATACGAGGTGCATTCAAGTTCTAAGGCCTCCGATTTTTTCTTCTCCGGACTGGAAAGAGATAGAAACATGCGCATTGGTTTAAAATGAGGCCGTGTTCATTGTCAATACGTCCCAGAGATGGCAGCACCATAAGGCAGATGGAATTTTACCGCCAGCGGCGAGAATGAGAACTGTTTTAAATACTTAAAATGGCGACGTTTTCCTTACTTGAACAGTGTGAAATCGTTCGTTTTCTGAATTTGCGCGGTGTGAAACCAATTGAAATTCATCGACAGTTTAAGGAGACATGTGGTGAAGGAGTTATGGATGTGTCGAAAGTGCGTTCGTGGGTGCGACAGTTTAATGAAGGCAGAACATTGTGTGACAACAATCCGAAACAACCTCGGGCTCGCACAAGCCGGTCTGACGACATGATCGAGAAAGTGAAGAGAATTGTTTTGGGGGATCGCCGAATGACTGTTGAACAGATCGCCTCCAGAGTTGGCATTTCTGTGGGTTATGTGCACACAATCCTGCATGACGACCTGAAAATGCGAAAAGTGTCATCCAGGTGGGTGCCACGAATGCTAACGGATGACCACACGGCTGCCCGTGTGGCATGTTGCCAAACAATATTGACTCACAACGACAGCATGAATGGGACTTTCTTTTCGTCGGTTGTGACAATGGATGAGACGTGGATGCCAATTTTCAATCCAGAAACAAAGCGCCAGTCAGCTCAATGGAAGCACACAGATTCACCACCACCACCAAAAAAATTTCGGGTAACTGCCCGTGCTGAAAAAATGATGGCGTCCATGTTCTGGGACAGCGAGGGCGTAATCCTTACCCATTGCCTTCCAAAGGGCACTACGGTAACAGGTGCATCCTACGAAAATGTTTTGAAGAACAAATTCCTTCCTGCACTGCAACAAAAACGTCCGGGAAGGGCTGCGCGTGTGCTGTTTCACCAAGACAACGCACCCGCACATCGAGCTAACGTTACGCAACAGTTTCTTCATGATAACAACTTTGAGGTGATTCCTCATGTTCCCTACTCACCTGACCTGGCTCCTAGTGACTTTTGGCTTTTTCCAACAATGAAAGACACTCTCCGTGGCTGCACTTTCACCAGCCGTGCTGCTATTGCCTCAGCGATTTTCCAGTGGTCAAAACAGACTCCTAAAGAAGCCTTCGCCGCTGCCATGGAATCATGGCGTCAGCGTTGTGAAAAATGTGTACGTCTGCAGGGCGATTACGTCGAGAAGGAACGCCAGTTTCAACGATTTCGGGTGACTAGTTAATTAGAAAAAAATTCGGAGGCCTTAGAACTTGAATGCACTTCGTAATTTATGTTATGATTCTGAAGCCGTACGCTTTCTTACAGAAGCTATATTTTATACGTAATCGATGTAATATTGTATTTATTTCTGATTCTATATAATCGATTGTAATTATAATGAAATTACTGTAGACAGCTGGGAAATAGCCAAGAGAACTTTATTGAAATGTATCGATAGCGACGATGAAATGGTTGTAGCTGTGAGGTTGTGCAGCTCAGCGTATGGAGGGTCTCTATCGCATTGCGAGCGGATGGAGGGCAGAGCAGCTTGATTCATGATAGAGTGCGGGAGTGTTTGTTTGGCGCTCCTGCAGACATGGTGTGCAGCTGTGCTCGCGCTAATATAGGCGCACCAGATTCGTTAATTCGCGAATATTGAGCGCACGGTAGGAGTGGACTAGCAGAGGAAGTTGCAATTCCAACTATTGCCTGTCCCATAATTATCCGTGGCTCTGGAGGCGACTCGGGATTCTCATCAGCAGCAACAACGGCAGCTTAGCAATCGTCGGCTACGTTCTTCGTCGTCCGCACAGCTACAACATCGTAGGACCGTTAAGTGAAAATTTATAAACTTACGTAGGTGTTACCCAGCAACATTTCTTTCAGCAGGTATGGATAACCTAAAATATAACCTACAATAGTTAAAGCTTGTAGGGTACCTATGTTGCCATTGTCCTCAGACATTACTACCAAGCAGGATCTGTTTTCCTTTCCATGCACTCACCGAGTGTCGTAAGAACATGAATATTAATTAAATATTTACTGCCAGTTTTGTGCGTTTGCTAAAGACCAGTTTCAGTATAAATTTTCTGCCTCAGTAGCTGTTCATTCTTGTATTGCATGACAGAGGCTACTTAAAGTAAAATAAAATTTCGCTGGCAAAACTAATGACTAATGATACAGCACAAATTAAGAGCGCTCAATTTCATTTACTCTGTCCTTAGCTTAACGAGTGACTTCTGCTGGTTTCGTATTTTATTTTTGTTATTTTAAAAGTAGAATTAGTTGGTTCTTTGCTTAAAGTATAAATTCAGTTCAGTCCTTTAATAACAAAAAGTAAATTGCTTGCCGTTTTCTAAATTTTGTTTTACGTTACACTGAAGTTACTGAAGTTTTTTTTTTTTACATAACAAAGGTTAAGTTGTGCCTGTCAGTTATTTAACCAGTAACTTCGTTTAACGTTATTTTAAAAATTTAGTATTGCAGAATAAGTAACTGCAAATTCAGTGCTTTCTGATTCATTTATTTCCTCGTGAACTGTTGTGTTGTGGAAAAGCGTGACAACATTCATTGGCCACGCCAGTGATTATTTACTGTACGCTCCCCCCTGCGGTTCGATCGTGAGCTTGAGCGATTGCACTATATTCCACCCATTTCAGAGTCATCGTCAGTTTTTAGCTTCAATTTAGAATAGATTCTTCTTTTAGAGGAGTCTGTTGTACACTTTCCTCCAATTGATCGGTGTTATTTTCCTTCCGTAACTATAGCTTTACTCACTGTAAAATTTCGTTAGGCATATGCGATCACTGTCTGTTATATCGCAATGCTCTATGCCGATTAGGAAGTACGAGGTTACAAGGGGACTAAACAGCAATTTCATTGGCCCATCGGATTAGGGGTGCGTGGGGAAGGAAATCGGCAATACGCTTTCAAAGGAACCATCCCGGCACTTGCCTTAAGCGATGTAGGGAAATCATGGAAAACCTAAATCAGGATTGCCGGACGTGGGTTTGAACCGTCGTCCTCCAGAATGTGAGTCCATTGTGGTAACCATAAGAATGTTTAAAACTAAGCGGACTGATAAGGCAAACAATAAGGGAAGATGAGTCATGGATGTGTGTGATGTCCTTAGGTTAGTTAGGTTTAAGTAGATCTAAGTCTAGGGGACTGATGAGCTCAAATGTTAAGTCCCATAGTGCTTAGAGCCATTTGAACCATTTGTGTTACTCGATGGCTTCCCGTCAGTTACTACTAACTGTGAACTTTATGTCAGGTAATCACTTACCCAGTCGCACAACTGTAACGATAATCCACAGAGACGCATTTGCATTAGAAGCCGCTTGCGAGGAACAATTTAAAAAGCTATCTGCAAATCTAGAAATGTGGAATCAATTTGAGATCCCCTGTCTATAGCACTCGTAACTAGTTGTGTTTCACAAGAGCGATATTACGAAATCCGTGCTGGCTATATGTGAACAGATAGTTTCCTTCGAGGTAGTTGATAAAATTCGAAATAGTAAATTTTGTCAGACTCTACTGCAGTTAGACGTCAATGATAGAGGTTGGTATTCAGCTCTTTTCCCTTTTTACCTTTTTTGAATTTTGATGTGACTTTTGTAACTTACCAGTCTTTAAGTAAGGATCTTTGTTCCAGTGAAGTGCTTGTATTGGCTGCTGAGTATGTTTATATTGTGCGAGCACACTCTAAAAATACATCCTAATCGTTATACAGTCTGCAGTGGAAGACTTGACTTTATCAAGTGACTGAAGTTGCTTCGTTAGACAGAAGATATAGACCTCTACGTTTCTCACGTTATTGGCTGTTCTTGATTCGGAATCTGGAATACACTCCTGGAAATGGAAAAAAGAACACATTGACACCGGTGTGTCAGACCCACCATACTTGCTCCGGACACTGCGAGAGGGCTGTACAAGCAATGATCACACGCACGGCACAGCGGACACACCAGGAACCGCGGTGTTGGCCGTCGAATGGCGCTAGTTGCGCAGCATTTGTGCACCGCCGCCGTCAGTGTCAGCCAGTTTGCCGTGGCATACGGAGCTCCATCGCAGTCTTTAACACTGGTAGCATGCCGCGACAGCGTGGACGTGAACCGTATGTGCAGTTGACGAACTTTGAGCGAGGGCGTATAGTGGGCATGCGAGAGGCCGGGTGGACGTACCGCCGAATTGCTCAACACGTGGGGCGTGAGGTCTCCACAGTACATCGATGTTGTCGCCAGTGGTCGGCGGAAGGTGCACGTGCCCGTCGACCTGGGACCGGACCGCAGCGACGCACGGATGTACGCCAAGACCGTAGGATCCTACGTAGTGCCGTAGGGGACCGCACCGCCACTTCCCAGCAAATTAGGGACACTGTTGCTCCTGGGGTATCGGCGAGGACCATTCGCAACCGTCTCCATGAAGCTGGGCTACGGTCCCGCACACCGTTAGGCCGTCTTCCGCTCACGCCCCAACGTCGTGCAGCCCGCCTCCAGTGGTGTCGCGACAGGCGAGAATGGAGGGACGAATGGAGACGTGTCGTCTTCAGCGATGAGAGTCGCTTCTGCCTTGGTACCAATGATGGTCGTATGCGTGTTTGGCGCCGTGCAGGTGAGCGCCACAATCAGGACTGCATACGACCGAGGCACACAGGGCCAACACCCGGCATCATGGTGTGGGGAGCGATCTCCTACACTGGCCGTACACCACTGGTGATCGTCGAGGGGACACTGAATAGTGCACGGTACATCCAAACCGTCATCGAACCCATCGTTCTACCATTCCTAGACCGGCAAGGGAACTTGCTGCTCCAACAGGACAATGCACGTCCGCATGTATCCCGTGCCACCCAACGTGCTCTAGAAGGTGTAAGTCAACTACCTGGCCAGCAAGATCTCCGGATCTGTCCCCCATTGGGCATGTTTGGGACCGGATGAAGCGTCGTCTCACGCGGTCTGCACGTCCAACACGAACGCTGGTCCAACTGAGGCGCCAGGTGGAAATGGCATGGCAAGCCGTTCCACAGGACTACATCCAGCATCTCTACGATCGTCTCCATGGGAGAATAGCAGCCTGCATTGCTGCAAAAGGTGGATATATACTGTACAATCGCCGACATTGTGCATGCTCTGTTGCCTGTGTCTATGTTCAAATGGCTCTGAGCACTATGGGACTCAACTGCTGAGGTCATTAGTCCCCTAGAACTTAGAACTAGTTAAACCTAACTAACCTAAGGACATCACAAACATCCATGCCCGAGGCAGGATTCGAACCTGCGACCGTAGCGGTCTAGCGGTTCCAGACTGCAGCGCCTTTAACCGCACGGCTGTGTCTATGTGCCTGTGGTTCTGTCAGTGTGATCATGTGATGTATCTGACCCCAGGAATGTGTGAATAAAGTTTCCCCTTCCTGGGACAATGAATTCACGGTGTTCTTATTTCAATTTCCAGGAGTGTAAATGTCTGGATCCTATAGTATACAGTAAAAAGCAACTTCAGCTTATCTCGCCACGTGTTATTAATTAAATAACGATTACTTATAAGATCCTGGTGTGCCCCCTGCGTAACAAATGTAGACGTGTGAACAGGAAGGGTCAAATCTCACTGGACAGTCGGTTTTGCTGCTTCAATATTACAGTAAGTTAAACAACCCTAGAACAATGTCAGAATGTAGTTGTAAGGTGGTGGGATGGTAGGTTGGCGCAATTTCGGCAGTTCTGCCAGGCGCGCAGGCCTCCCTCACCGTTCCCTTTCCTACTTTACAAACTTTTTAGCGATTGGTGCTATCATTTTTGCTCAATGCTAAGTCAAAAGCTTGAGGCTTGCTTAGCCACAGGTCTCTAGGGAAAAAATTGCAGGTCAATTTCGGCAGGTTAGAATTCGTTCCATGTTATGCATTTCTCCACAGTCACACTTATTGTCATTAGGTTCTTATAGGCTCCCTTTTGTCATATTGATTTTTACAGGTGCTACACCAGTTCTAATGCGGTCTAGTATTTTCCATGACGTGTGGTTAAATTCAGCAACACTTGGTGGATATTATGATACAGGTTAGCAGACAGGAGGGTTCATACAGAGCGTAATTGGAGAACCGAAATCTTGATTTTGGTTTCTTTTGAATTCATAAAGGGTACCGTATAGTGGCTGGCGCTCAACAAATGTCTTTTGAAGTGCTCGTTATTTTCATGACCTACCCATGTCTCGGGGCCACCGAAACCTGAAGCCTTGCCGAGCTTTTCCAGTGGAGTGAGCTTCTTGCATCCTGTGACAAGCCTACAGATTTCGTTAAGGCGCATGTCGATCTTCTCTGCATGCGCTGATATAGACCAGAAAGGGCACATGTAGTCAGTAAAGTGCTAAACCGGTGGTTCTAAGTACAGCAGGTTTGGCGCCCCACTTGCTGCCAGTCAACTTTCTAAGGATATTGTCTCTTGCAGCTACCTTATTTCGTGGTTTTTTCGCGGTGATGTATGTGTGTGAGGTGCCGGTCAAGCGTTAGTCCAAGGTGTGTCGGCTGGTCTGTTTTTTCAAAGACAGACCCACTACAATTAACGTGCAACTTTCTGTTTGCTAGATGTCTGTGCAGATGAAAAACGCAACCTTTCGTTTTAGTGGGATTTGGTTTGAGAGAGTTGTCATCGTAATACGTTGACGTGGGTTCTATAGTATTCTCCAGCTCTACCTCTACTTCGCCAAAGGTCTACCAAGTCGTCAGCACAGAGAATGCCTCGTATCTTTGAGCTTGATGTATAGTGTGTGGTCCACTGATCGTGACCGGGCCAAATATCGGACGAAATAAGCGTCAAACGAAATAACTACAAAGAACGAAATTTGTCTAGCTTGAAGGGGAAACCAGATGGCGCTATTGTTGGCCCGCTAGATGGCGCTGCCATAGCTCAGACTGATATCAACTGCGATTCTTTAAATAGGAACCCCCATTTTTTATTACATATTCGTGTAGTACGTAAACAAATATGAATGTTTTAGTTGGACCACTTTTATCGCTTTGTGACACACGGCGCTGTAATAGTCAAAAACATATGGCTCACAATTTTAGACGAACACTTGGTAACAGGTTGGTTTTTTAAATTAAAAACACAGAACGTAGGTACGTTTGAACATTTTATTTCGGTTGTTCCAATGTGATACATGTACCTTTGTGAACTTACAATTACTGAGAACGCATGCTGTTACAGCGTGATTACCTGTAAATACCACATTAATGCAATAAATGCTCCAAATTATGTCCGTTAACCTCAATGCATTTGGCAATACGTGTAACGACGTACCTCTCAATAGCGCGTAGTTCGCCATCCGTAATGTTCGCACATGCATTGAAAATCCGCTGACGCATGTTGTCAGGTGTTGTCGACGGATCACGATAGCAAATATCCTTCAACTTTCCCCACAGAAAGAAATCCTGGGACGTCAGATCCGGTGAACATGTGGGCCATGGTAGGTGCTTCGACGACCAATCCACCTGTCATGACATATGCCATTCAATATCGCTTCAACCGCGCGCGAGCTATGTGCCGGACATCGATCATGTTGGAAGTACATCGCCATTTTGTCATTCAGTGAAACATCTTGTAGTAACATCGGTAGAACTTTACGTAGAAAATCAGGGTACATAGCACCATTTAGATTGCCATCGATAAAATGGGGGCCAATTATCCTCCCTCCCTTAATACCGCACCATACATTAACCTGCCAAGGTCGCTGATGTTCCACTTGTCGCAGACATCGTGGATTCTCCGTTGCCCCTTAGTGCATATTTTGCCGGATTATGTTACCTCTGTTGGTGAATGACGCTTCGTCGCTAAATAGAACGCGTGCAAAAAATCTGTCATCGTCCCGTAATTTCTCTTGTGCCCAGTGGCAGAACAGAACACGACGTTCAGAGTCGTCGCCATGCAATTTCTGGTGCATAGAAATATGGTACGGGTGCAATCGATGTTGTTGTAGCATTCTCAACACCGACGTCTTTGAGATTCCCGAGTCTCGCGCAATTTGTTTGCTACTGATGTGCGGATTAGCCGCGACTGCAGCTAAAACACCCACTTGCGCATCGTCATTTGTTGCAGGTCGTGGCCATCTATTACAAAGCGAAAAAAGTGGTCCAACTAAAACATTCATATTTCTTTACGTGCTACATGAATATGTAATAAAAAATGGGGATTCCTTTTTAAAAGAACGCAGTTGATATCCGTTTGACATATGGCAGGGCATTTAGCGGACCAACCATCGCGGCATCTGGTTTCCCCCTTCAAGCTGGACAAGTTTTGTTCTTTGTAGTTCTTTCGTTTGATGCTTATTTCGTGAGATATTTGGCCCGGTCACTATCAATGGACCACCCTATATATATATAAAAACAGCATGGAAGCTACAAACTTCCCTCAGCAACGCCGTTTTCCTGCTTCTTCCAGCGACTTTTTTTCTCTTCTAGTTTGATGTAGAGTTGTCGGTTCTGCAACAAGGATTCTTTAATTTTTACTATTTGATGTTCCTTCGGAGTATCATCGATCCTGAGTAATAATTTTGGCGGTTTACCATATCGTAATTGGCATTAGATCGACCAGAGCCAAGCCAAATAGTGCTCTACCAACAGAGCACTTGCCCGCGAAAGGCGTCCTGAGTTCGAGTCTCGCTCCGGGACACAGTCTTAATCTACCAGGAAGTTTCACATCAGCGCACATTCCGCTGCAGATTGAAAATCTCATTCTGGAACTCTATTAATGATTACTCTAGAGATACACTACAACCCCCTACAGTCGCTCACATGGAGATCGTGAGAACAAGATTAGAATAATTACTGTACCCACAAAGGCATTCAAATAACCATTTTTCCCGCGCTTCATACGTGGATGGAACAGGAAGAAACCCTAATTAATGGTACAACTGGCGTACCCTCTGCCACGCACCTCACGGTGATCTGCAGAGTATAGATTGCGACAGAACCGCCGAATCTTTCCATCAGTAAATGGGTTATGTTCTCAACTGACTCGGTTGTTTTAACCCCCTCCACTGACGGAATGACCCGCTTCCTAATTCCGTATGTATAAAACCAATACGGACTTGTAGCTGTCACGCCTTTGCGCTTACTGCTACGTATTTTAACTGTAAATAGCTCAGTCCCAATGGTAAGAGGTAGTAGTGAATTCACGTTGTTAATATTTGAATACAGCACAGCTGCCACAAGCTCAGCTCACTTTTACTCCACTCCTACCCTCGCCATTGCGCCACATTAACTAGGTGCTACGTAGACCTTGCTAAATTAACTTGCGTATACATTTTTGCCCCCCATGAACCATGGACCTTGCCGCTGGTGGGGAGGCTTGCGAGCCTCAGCGATACAGATGGCCGTACCGTAGGTGCAACCACAACGGAGGGGTATCTGTTGAGAGGCCAGACAAACATGTGGTTCCTGAAGAGGGGCAGCAGCCTTTTCAGTAGTTGCAGGGGCAACAGTCTGGATGATTGACTGATCTGGCCTTGTAACATTAACCAAAACGGCCTTGCTGTGCTGGTACTGCGAACGGCTGAAAGAAAGGGGAAACTACAGCCGTAATTTTTTCCCGAGGACATGCAGCTCTACTGTATGATTAAATGATGATGGCGTCCTCTTGGGTAAAATATTCCGGAGGTAAAATAGTCCCCCATTCGGATCTCCGGGCGGGGACTACTCAGGAGGATGTCGTTATCAGGAGAAAGAAAACTGGCGTTCTACGGATCGGAGCGTGGAATGTCAGATCCCTTAATCGGGCAGGTAGGTTAGAAAATTTAAAAAGGGAAATGGATAGGTTAAAGTTAGATATAGTGGGAATTAGTGAAGTTCGGTGGCAGGAGGAACAAGACTTTTGGTCAGGTGATTACAGGGTTATAAATACAAAATCAAATAGGGGTAATGCAGGAGTAGGTTTAATAATGAATAAAAAAATAGGAGTGCGGGTTAGCTACTACAAACAGCATAGTGAACGCATTATTGTGGCCAAGATAGACACAAAGCCCATGCCTACTACAGTAGTACAAGTTTATATGCCAACTACCTCTGCAGATGATGAAGAAATAGATGAAATGTATGACGAGATAAAAGAAATCATTCAGGTAGTGAAAGGAGACGAAAATTTAATAGTGATGGGTGACTGGAATTCGTCAGTAGGAAAAGGGAGAGAAGGAAACATAGTAGGTGAATATGGATTGGGGGGAAGGAATGAAAGAGGAAGCCGCCTTGTAGAATTTTGCACAGAGCATAACTTAATCATAGCCAACACTTGGTTCAAGAATCATAAAAGAAGGTTGTATACCTGGAAGAATCCTGGAGATACTAGTAGGTATCAGATAGATTATATAATGGTAAGACAGAGATTTAGGAACCAGGTTTTAAATTGTAAGACATTTCCTGGGGCAGATGTGGATTCTGACCACAATCTATTGGTTATGAACTGCAGATTGAAACTGAAGAAACTGCAAAAAGGTGGGAATTTAAGGAGATGGGACCTGGATAAACTGAAAGAACCAGAGGTTGTACAGAGTTTCAGGGAGAGCATAAGGGAACAATTGACAGGAATGGGGGAAAGAAATACAGTAGAAGAAGAATGGGTAGCTCTGAGGGATGAAATAGTGAAGGCAGCAGAGGATCAAGTAGGTAAAAAGACGAGGGCTAATAGAAATCCTTGGGTAACAGAAGAAATATTGAATTTAATTGATGAAAGGAGAAAATACAAAAATGCAGTAAATGAAGCAGGCAAAAAGGAATACAGACGTCTCAAAAATGATATCGACAGGAAGTGCAAAATGGCTAAGCAGGCATGGCTAGAGGACAAATGTAAGGATGTAGAGGCTTGTCTCACTAGGGGTAAGATAGATACTGCCTACAGGAAAATTAAAGAGACCTTTGGAGAGAAGACAACCACTTGTATGAATATCAAGAGCTCAGATGGCAACCCAGTTCTAAGCAAAGAAGGGAAGGCAGAAAGGTGGAAGGAGTATATAGAGGGTTTATACAAGGGCGATGTACTTGAGGACAATATTATGGAAATGGAAGAGGATGTAGATGAAGACGAAATGGGAGATAAGATACTGCGTGAAGAGTTTGACAGAGCACTGAAAGACCTGAGTCGAAACAAGGCCCCGGGAGTAGACAACATTCCACTTGAACTACTGATGGCCTCGGGAGAGCCAGTCATGACAAAACTCTGCCATCTGGTGAGCACGATGTATGAGACAGGCGAAATACCCTCAGACTTCAAGAAGACTATAATAATTCCAATCCCAAAGAAAGCAGGTGTTGACAGATGTGAAAATTACCGAACTATCAGTTTAATAAGTCACAGCTGCAAAATACTAACACGAATTCTTTACAGACGAATGGAAAAACTGGTAGAAGCCGACCTCGGGGAAGATCAGTTTGGATTCCGTAGAAATGTTGGAACACGTGAGGCAATACTGACCTTACGACTTATCTTAGAAGAAAGATTAAGAAAAGGCAAACCTACGTTTCTAGCATTTGTAGACTTAGAGAAAGCTTTTGACAATGTTAACTGGAATACTCTCTTTCAAATTCTGAAGGTGGCAGGGGTAAAATACAGGGAGCGAAAGGCTATTTACAGTTTGTACAGAAATCAGATGGCAGTTATAAGAGTCGAGGGGCATGAAAGGGAAGCAGTGGTTGGGAAAGGAGTAAGACAGGGTTGTAGCCTCTCCCCGATGTTATTCAATCTGTATATTGAGCAAGCAGTAAAGGAAACAAAAGAAAAATTCGGAGTAGGTATTAAAATTCATGGAGAAGAAGTAAAGACTTTGAGGTTCGCCGATGACATTGTAATTCTGTCAGAGACAGCAAAGGACTTGGAAGAGCAGTTGAACGGAATGGACAGTGTTTTGAAAGGAGGATATAAGATGAACATCAACAAAAGCAAAACGAGGATAATGGAATGTAGTCAAATTAAGTCGGGTGATGCTGAGGGAATTAGATTAGGAAATGAGACACTTAAAGTAGTAAAGGAGTTTTGCTATTTAGGGAGTAAAATAACCGATGATGGTCGAAGTAGAGAGGATATAAAATGTAGACTGGCAATGGCAAGGAAAGCGTTTCTCAAGAAGAGGAATTTGTTAACATCGAGTATAGATTTAAGTGTCAGGAAGTCGTTTCTGAAAGTATTTGTATGGAGTGTAGCCATGTATGGAAGTGAAACATGGACGATAACTAGTTTGGACAAGAAGAGAATAGAAGCTTTCGAAATGTGGTGCTACAGAAGAATGCTGAAGATAAGGTGGGTAGATCACGTAACTAATGAGGAGGTATTGAATAGGATTGGGGAGAAGAGAAGTTTGTGGCACAACTTGACTAGAAGAAGGGATCGGTTGGTAGGACATGTTTTGAGGCATCAAGGGATCACAAATTTAGCATTGGAGGGCAGTGTGGAGGGTAAAAATCGTAGAGGGAGACCAAGAGATGAATACACTAAGCAGATTCAGAAGGATGTAGGTTGCAGTAGATACTGGGAGATGAAGAAGCTTGCACAGGATAGAGTAGCATGGAGAGCTGCATCAAACCAGTCTCAGGAATGAAGACCACAACAACAACAACATACATTTTTGACCGTTACTCGCCAGTATTTACCTAATGATTAGTACACTCCTAACCGGACTATTTCCCTAAGAGCTGTGATGATTGAACGGGTTCGATCCACAGCCTACAATGCCCTACAGTTCACACGGTAACACTGCCTACCTGACCCACTTAACTTGGTAGTGAGCTTATGTATCCAATCACCACTGCTAGCAGCAGTGGATAATCCTATCAGCACGACGAGAGCAGCAGACTTACCGTCGAATCCTCCTGAAAATACTTATAACTACGGTCGCCAGCTCTGAAGGAGCAAAAGAATAAATAAATTTTTGGCTCGTTTCAAAGTGAAATGGCTTGAGTTGAATTTAAACTTAATTCTGAATATTACAATTTCTGATCATTCTAGATGATTCTACAAAGCAAATACTCTCTCAATTTCTGTGAGTTGGCTTGGTAATTACTACCAAGACAGTTTATGCAACTTGGGTTAACAAAATTCTATCCTTCAACTTATTTAATGATTTTGGATATTACTCTTAGGACACTTGATACAGAATTAGTTAAATGACTTTACTTGAAATGTAAGTAACTATAAATAGGTGACTCATTCTGGTGTGACCATTGCTCTTTTCAACATTCTTATACGCTAAAGTATTCTACAACCAAAAGAATTGTAAATGAAAGAGGCGATGGTGGCCTCAGTCTGATTTCACTATACTATGTTTGAATTACTACACTTTACAATGAACAACATGCGTCGTAATTTTACTCATTACTATATTCTGTCCTCTGCACTTGCATAAAAGAAAACTGGTATTCTCCTTTTACATGTATACAAAGTTTGACTTAACAATTTCAAGCAGTCTTGCCTTGGGTAGACGTGTTGGCGCTGTTGATGAGACGCATGTTGGTAACGCAGCTCTTTACGCCTCATGCCCTTAATGGCGGCTGGAACTACGAGCTGTAGCACTCGTATAAGCTACTGCACGTCCGCCATAAAATCTGGGCGCAGGAACTCTTACAATCAGCCCCAGTGGCATAGAGGCGGCTTCAACAACCATTCGTCGCGTTTTACTCCAAAAACGGCGACGATATTCGCCTCTTCTCTGTTGCACAATCACTTTTGCGTGAGCACAGTTACGCACGTCTGATCACGTCAACACTCCCCAGGCCATTCCATTGTTCAGTCCCTGTGTCTCCAGCTACCCCTAGCTACACTTGTATCACCAAGAGTGGGGGCGTTCCCCTACCACCTTTTTACCGAAATCATTTAGCATTTAAGAATATTTATATTTATTACCCTGGAGTTCGTACCAGTCATAATGATTTACTACTAGCGCTTTACAACATTAAATTATACAGTAATAACATAATTATCAAGAAAAAGAATACATTTGACTCCGAGAGCTTAGTGCATTGTCTGACAGGTAGCGCTAATTCCCAGTTTCGCCAATAGATGGCATCAGGGTGCACTCCCTGGCAGTCTCACACAAGCGCGCTCGTTTCCGACGCGCGGGCTCCAAATTACTGTCAGCCCACCATCATTTCAGTTCCGTTACACATGCCCCACTTCTTATTGAAGTATCTTACAGTGATAATTCAATAAGAAGTCTCTCCTATAATGAATCTGAAATGTTCGTTAAGCTTTTTACCAAAGATTTTCCCTTTCTTACTGATACACCTCGATACTTATATTACATATTTAAAATTAAACGCCAATTCTTTCTCTCTTTCGTGCTAAACATTACATAAATGATTTACATATATTCTTTCCAATTTTCTTACTTCTAAACACAGTACACTTTAAACGTCTTTTTTACAAAGTTTTAAATACACTTCTTTTATCTCAGGCAAGTAAAACACACGTTATGCGCCTATTACTTTGTGGCCCATCCTTTTTACTTTACCTCCTCACTTTTCTACCTCTTCCACAACACTTATTTACACATCTATTAAGGCTTTCTTAGAAGATCAGTCTTTCCCAGTCTGTTTAGTCTCTACTTAAACTAGAAGTTTCCTTAGAATACTGCAATATATTTTAGTGAGCATTTACCTTTCACATAGAACAAAAGAAACAAAACTATTTACATATTGGTTTACTTTAATATTTATTTATATATTTATTTTCAATCTGGTAGAACTCGTGGTTCATACCTTTTGAGATCCACTATGTTTCTTACTCCCAGGCGTTTGCCTGTTAATGGGTATTCTAAATAATAAGCATTCACATTGGGTATGGACACTTATTTAAATGGTCCATTATATATATATTTAAATTTGCTGATCTCGTTATTAATTTCACTTGACTTTTCATGTGTTTTTACAAGAACGAGATCACCTATTTTGAATTTAGGATTCCTTACTTTTTCGTCGTGACGACGAACTCTCGCATCTGCTTGTTTTCTCATCTTGTCTTTTACTAAGTTCTTTTTACTATCATAATCTAATTCAACTCTATCTGGAAATTCTAGTAGGTCTTCTACTAGACTTTTACTACTTGTCTTTTTCAGGATTTCTTCTGGAGTAAATCCAGTGCTCTCGTTTGTTAATGAATTCATGATTTCTTCGAATTCACTCACATACATGCCCCACTTCTTGTGGTTACTATGGCAGAACGTCCTAAATAACCGACCTATCTCACGCATATATCTTTCTGCCGGATTGCTTGATGGGTGATAAGCTGAGATATGTACCACTTCTACCTGTTTCTCAGTTATCCCATCCTTCCACATTTTTGAGCAAAACTGAACACCATTATCTGATAGTATTCTCTTTGGCTTCCCTACTTTCACAAAATAATCACACACCATTTTATCATACACAGCTCTGGCAGTAGCTTTTCTCAAGGGATATAGCTGTATATACTTTGAGAAAAGTTCAACTGCTACAAATATTTACACAAAACCCCCCATGGTTTTCGGTAATGGTCCAAAGATATCTACTGCTACTATTTCTAATACTTCATCAGGTTTTATTGATTGCATGGGCCCTTGATTAGTTGCATTTGTTACTTTCGCCTTTTGGCATAGATCACAAGATCTTATCCTCTGTGCTACCCTTCGTGCCATGTTGTTAAAGGTAATGCATTCATCTAACTTATCGGTACACTTCCGTGCACCACAATGGCCATATGCCAAGTGAACATAATCTATCAGCACTTCAATGTGTTGTTCCGGCCAACATACTTTCCACTTCCCTGGATTATTTAATCTTTGAAGATACAGTACACCTTTATGTATTTTATATGAAGCTCTTATGTTAGTTGCGTCCGGATTGTCAAACTTGACCTTTACCAACTTGAGTGCATCATCATCACTTTGATATCTTCGCATATTCCGACATATTTCCCTAATTTTTTCTCTTCCTTCCGCTTTTTTGAAGTAATTCACCTCAAAAACATTTTCCCTATTCTTTACACTTTCTAGTGTCTCACATCCTTCCGGTAATCTCGACAAATCATCCGGTACTGCATGTTCTTTCCCTTTAACATACTTGATCTCTATATCAAATTGTTGTAAAAACAGCGCCCATCTGGTCAACCTGTTATGTAACAATCTGCAGTCCTTCAAAAATATTAAAGTTTTGTGGTCTGTATGGACCACAGTCTTATGTCCCCATAAGAAAAGTTGAAATTTCCTAAAACCCCATACTATAGCTAAAGCCTCCTTCTCTGAAACTGTATAGTTTCTTTCATACTTAGACATGGTTCTACTCGCAAATGCTGTTTGTCTATGAGTTTTTTCCCCATCTATCATTACCTCCTGAAATATGGATACTCCCAATCCATAATCTGAACTATCTGTTGCCATGTGGAATGGTTCACACAGGTCAGGGTGCCATAACTTTATGTTTTTAGCCAAATTGTCTTTTAGCCGGTTGAATGCTGTTTCACATTCCTCAGTCCATATATGCACACTGTTCTTCTTAAGTAGGTTGTTCAGATGTGGGCTATTGAACACCTGATCATCCACATACTTACGATAAAAGGAACAAAGTCCTATAAACGACTTTAGTTGTTTTTTATTCTTGGGAGCCGGACAATTTCTTATTGCTTTGACTTTATTGGGATCCTTTTCAATTCCCTCTGGTGTTACTATGTGACCTAAAAACTTTATTTCTTTCTTCACAAACTTGCATTTTTTCAGGTTCAGGGTCATTCCTCCTTTAATTAAAGCTTTGAACACCCTGTCGCATAACTACATGTGCTCTTCCCATGTCCTTGTAGCAATTAACAGATCATCTACATAAACCGTGATTAGCGAACTAAGTTCACTCCCTAAAATTTTGTCTAAAGCCCGAATGAACACTGAAACGGAAGTATTTAGGCCAAATGGTACCACTGTGTAATGGTAGCATTTGCCATTGAATAAAAATGCCGTGTACTTCCTAGACTCCTCACTTAATGGGATTTGCCAGTATCCTGCAGTTAGGTCTAAACTAGTCATGTACTTTACACCATTAAACTTCTGCAATAAATTATCTATGTTCTCTGGACGATCCAATTCCCTCTTCACTACTTTATTCAGAGTACGAGCATCTATCACTATTCGTACACTTCCATCCTTCTTACCTACTATCACCAATGGGTTATTATAGGGGCTAGAACTCCGTTCAATGACCCCACATGAAACCATTTTATCTATTTCTTTTTGAACTGCTTCTTTCTTAGACAAGGGTACATTATATGGTGGTTTAAAGAAAGGTTCATGCTCCTCTACCTCCATGCAGTACTCATAATTTATCACTCGTCCCGGTTTGTCCGAAAATACCTCCTGACTTTCTTTCAGAATTTGCCATAGATCCTCCCTTTGGGCATCTGATAGTCCTTCCGTTTTATCCACTACATTTCGAAGGAGTGTCTCCTTATTTCCATCTTCAACTATCTGACTCACCAGAAACCAATGGAATTTTTGACCTATTCCTGAATCATGATCATCTCTAAATTCTACCCATCTCAGCTGATTCTCTTCCATTACTCTAGATGATTCAAATTGTATTTCTAATACCGCACTATCAACTTTACAAACTATTATCCCTTTGTCACAATCTATAATTACTTTCTGTTTTATTAACCAGTCAATACCTAAAATGATCTCGGCACTGAGCTCTGGAACTACTAAAAATGCATTCGAAAATAGCTTGTTTTTTATCTTAAATTCCATCATCACTTGATGTTTAACGGGTTTACTACATTTCTCTGTCGCCCCTATCACTTTAACACCTGTTACTGGCATCATGACTACTCCTCGTTGCTCTTTGATCATCTCAAAAAATGCGTGCGAAATAGCACTTATTTGAGCACCCGTATCCAACAATACATATAAATCGTACCCACATACATTAATGGATAGGATTGTTTGCATCCTATTGTCCTCTTTCATACTTTCTTTATCTTCCCATAATAAATCCTTTTCCACCGCCAAGTCTTGCCATATTATTTTTCCGGTTTTTATACTGACCATTTCATCTGGAGGTTTCTTCCTCCTTTTCATCCTAAATTCTTTCATCACTTTTTCCAATAGTCCTTCGTCTAGGCTCTTTAATGCCATCTCGTTCTCATTCGAATCTGTCATGCCTGAACTCACGGTTGCGGAATCGGAAGCTTCCTCTACTTCTTTTTCTCCCTGGATGCTTTCTGATGATTCTGACGATACTTCCTCCTCCTAAGAAATATGACCTTCTTCGGGTTCAAATAATTCTCGCAAATTATAATCCATTTCTCTACTTTCCCTTTGTTGGATAGTGCATTCGCCACTCTTACTTTCATTATTTTCCCCTACTAATGGAATTCCAGTCTCACTCAACTCATTTGCTTCAGTACTACAGGGATCACAACACTCTTTCTCTTGGTTAGATACACTTTCACTAATTTCACTAATCTTCATCACAGTCATGTACTCTTGCTGTCACTAGGTACACATCATAATCGGTATGGCTCTCTAACACTGTCATATTCGGGTCCGAATTAATCACTTGAGTGGAAGATCTTTCTAATTGTGCTGGCTGGCTTTTGAGCTGATGTACATATTCTGCATACGAGGTAATTTCTGAATCGGCATGCGTCTCTGCACTATGCCCCTTTTTCTTATCCACCCTTTCCTCTTTAATTACTTCTCGATGCGATTCGTCGACTATTCGTACGAACCTTTTACCATAAGTCACATCACTCCTCCCTTGCCCCTGCCTCTCTGCACAGTTGCCATCCCTACCGACAAACAACGCCTTCTCTGACTCTTCCTTCATCAATTCGTCACTCTGACCTCGAATTGTACTTATTTCATTCACGTGAGCCTTCACATCCGACCGATATTATTTTCCTACTTCATTTCCCTTAATAATTCCTCCCTGCTCTGTTTGTATCCCTGCATTATACTTCGCAAAGTTTCGTTTATGTAACTGCTCTTCAGGCGAACGACGCACTATCCTACTATAGTACTGACTACTCCGATCTTCCCTATATTTGGGCCATTTCTTTCTTTCCGCGCGCGTTAGGCCCTTGACCTGCGCGGTATTTAATTTTCCTGATTTTGATAATGCATCCTGTTTCCCTGATAGCGTCCTCTCCCTCGCTGAGAGTTACCTCCTTGACCTCTTCCTCTCATCATGTTAATTTGCGGTTCATTCCTACCACCTTTTACTATTCCATTCTGATTTCTGAAACCTCGAAACTCTCTAGTTTCACGTCACCTATCTTCATTCTCGACTTTTTCTAAAAATTCATCGAATGTTCGATGAGTGCCTCCTCCATAACGCTTTGAATCGTCAGGTAGCTTTTTCCACAACACCCACACTTTCTCCGATTCTGATCTACGATCTTTAAGATACTCCAAACGCTTGAACCATCCTTCACAGTATTCTTTCATGAGCCCACGCCCATGTTCTGGCATTCTGGCACAACGAATTCTCTCCACAACCTATCTCTCTGTTGTGTGCTCCAGAATTCCTCAAGGAACTTTTCTTTGAAGTCTGTAAACTTCAAATTGTCGATATCCAAATTCAATCATGAAATTCTGCTAGACAAGCTCAAGTATTGTGGCATGAGTGGGACAGTGCACAAATGGTTTAATTCGTACCTAACTGGAAGAGTGCAGAAAGTAGAAATAAGTAGTTCTCGTAACATGCAAAGATCAGCACATTCCTCAAACTGGGGAACGATCAAGAATGGGGTTCCACAAGGGTCAGTCTTGGGTCCTTTGTTGTTCTTATTATATATTAATGACTTGCCATTCTATATTCATGAAGAGGCAAAGTTAGTTCTCTTTGCTGATGATACAAGTATAGTAATCACACCTGACAAACAAGAATTATCTGATGAAATTGTCAATACTGTCTTTCAGAAAATTACTAAGTGGTTCCTTGTAAACGGACTCTCACTGAATTTTGATAAGACACAGTACATACAGTTCCGTACAGTGAATGGTATGACACCATTAATAAATATGGACCTTAATCAGAAGCATATAGCTAAGGTAGAATGTTCCAAATTTTTAGGTATGTCCATTGATGAGAGATTAAATTGGAAGAAACACATTGATGATCTGCTGAAACGTTTGAGTTCAGCTACTTATGCAATAAGGGTCATTGCAAATTTTGGTGATAAACATCTTAGTAAATTAGCTTACTACGCCTATTTTCACACATTGCTTTCATATGGCATCATATTTTGGGGTAATTCATCACTGAGGAATAAAGTATTTATTGCACAAAAGCGTGTAATCAGAATAATAGCTGGAGTCCACCCAAGATCATCCTGCAGACATTTATTTAAGGATCTAGGGATATTCACAGTAGCTTCTCAGTATATATACTCTCTTATGAAATTTGTTATTAACAACCAAACCCAATTCAAAAGTAATAGCAGTGTGCATAACTACAATACTAGGAGAAAGGACGATCTTCACTATTCAAGATTAAATCTAACTTTGGCACAGAAAGGGGGGGGGGGGGGAGGATATTAGTGTTTAACGTCCCGTCGACAACGAGGTCATTAGAGACGGAGAACAAGCTCGGGTGAGGGAAGGATGGGGAAGGAAATCGGCCGTGCCCTTTCAAAGGAACCATCCCGGCATTTGCCTGAAGCGATTTAGGGAAATCACGGAAAACCTAAATCAGGATGGCCGGAGACGGGATTGAACCATCGTCCTTCCGAATGCGAGTCCAGCGTGCTAACCACTGCGCCACCTCGCTCGGTCACACAGAAAGGGGTGAATTATACTGGCACTAAAGTCTTTGGTCACTTACCAAATAGTATCAAAAGTCTGACAGATAACCAACAAGTATTTAAGAAGAAATTAAAAGAATTTCTGAATGACAACTCCTTCTACTCCATAGAGGAATTTTTAGATATAAATTAAGAAAAAAAATTATTAAAAAATAAAAAAAATAAAAATAAAAAATAAAGAAAAATAAAAAAACACACAAAAATAAAGTTGTTATATTAACTTAAGTATGTTGTTAAATTAACCTAATTATGTCATGTATTGGAAAATTCGACTCGTTCCACATCATTATGAAATATCGTATTCATGATCCATGGAACTAGTATTAATCTAATCTAATCTAATCTAATCTAATCTAATCTAATCCCCAACGTTTAGCATGACCTGCTAAAGCGTCTATTACTAAATTAATTTTTTCTTTATCCGACATGTCTGTTGGTAAGACACGTTCACAATTTTTTATAAAATCCATTGGATGCCATCCACCTTGTTTCTTTTGAGGATCGTATTTTTCTTCCCTACTCAGTACTTCCGATTTTTGCATTACCAATGGGATACCACTACAGTTAAGAAACGTCTGATTCTGAACTTGCTGACTTAACAATTTTATCTCATTACGCAGTGTATTTTCCTGCTCCTGCACACATGCATCAAAACTCAACATGGTATTGCGCAGTGTTTCAATACCAGCTGTCGTTTCTTTAACAATCTCTTTCTTTACAACTGGTACTATCACCTGTAATTTACTTTCACTTATCGGTTCTAATTTTTCACTAACCAAAGGTTCCACTGATTTCTCTATTCTCTGAATTTCAGTATCAAATCTTTTCTCTATTTCTGTGACTTTTCTCTGAACATTTGTTATTTCAGCCCTAATGCTATTTACTGATTTGTTTACTTCTGTGATACGTTGGGTTTGCGTATTCAAAATATCTAAATTGGCTTTTATTTTACCAGATAGGTTTTCATCCAATTGGGATATATGACTAGCCATTTCTGCTTTCAAACTAGCATTCCCTTCTCGAATTTGCGCCATCATCCTATTTAACAAACTTGTTAATTCCATATCCTCTCCCTTGTGACTTGCATCCACAGATACATTGGGTTCATTATTCACTACCTTTGGTTTCACTTCCCGTTCCTCCTGTCTTATGGGTGTGGATTCATCTATAAGATTTTCCAACCCTACAACAGTATCTATGGTCCCTAATTCTGGGTCTGACCTTGTAATGTTTTCGTCTTGCTTGTTACTATTCGACTCCATCATTTCAGTTCCGGTACAAGATGTAGATGTAGATATAGATGTCCCAGTCTTCACCCTTTCTTCCCTGGCAGAGTTGAACCAAACTCCTACTCCTGGCATTACGTCGTCCTGCCCTTCTAACAACTAAAGGCGCACGTACACTGTCACGGAAAATGCTGCACGGAAAATGCTGCATCTTACTTCTAAAATGGCTGAGAAATGTATACGTAGATAATCATTTGCTTGTATGAGCATGGTATAAAACGAACACGGTAGTCTCTAATTCTGCACAGTAATAAAGTAATTTTTATATGTAAAAGACAAGAATGACTACTTAATAACTACTCTCGTGAGTTTCAAAATGAGTAAACAGAAACATTGTAAAAATATTATGTTTCACACTCAGTGACGCCGGCCGAAGTGTCCGAGCGGTTCTAGGCGCTTCAGTCTGGAAGCGCGCGGCCGCTACGGTCGCAGGTTCAAATCCTGCCTCGGGCATGGATGTGCGTCATGTCCTTACGTTATTTAGGTTTAAGTAGTTCTAAGTTCTAGGAGACCGATGACCTTAGCTGTTAAGTCCCAAAGTGATCAGAGCCATTTGAAAAACACTCAGTGACGTAAACAACCCTGCAGTTCCAAATATGTGTTCACTGGTCTCTGCTGCAGACTTACACGTTAGGTGTATTGTGTAACAGGGCTAATGGAAAAGTTACCAGTTCCATACCCGTACGCATGGGGAGTTGGTGCAGTCGGATAGCACCGTCACACATGCAGCTGCCGTTAACCTTCGCATAGAAGTTCTTAGCCTATAGTCTGACTGAAATTACAAGATAGTTTACACCTACGGGCTAGAGCTGGTTTCCGCCAATAAGAGCACCCACTGTCACGTCCGAACCGTTCGACGTTGTCTGACACACACAGTGACATTAACGTTATATACCCGTTTCATACATAGCACTAACGAAAGCTAGCGGATCCTTCTGCTCTAGACGCGATTCTGGGTCACATATATTACTACATGCATAAAAAACAGTTTTGCATCCGTGCGGTTCCTAGACTACCGGATCCTGTACAGAAAATTGGAGTAGAGAACAACAAAAAGATCATTTCCACTCTTTTTATTGCTTATGAAAACCACACATTGCATGTTGTACCACCATACAGCGAGACCTTTCAAGGGTGGTTGTCCAGATTGCTGTGCACACTGGTACCTCTAATACCCAGTAGCACGTTCTCTTACATTAATGCATGCCTGTATTCGTCGTGGCCTAATATCCACAAGTTAATCAAGGCACTGCTGGTCTAGATTATCCCACACCTCAACGGTGATTCGGAGTAGATCCCTCAGAGTGGTTGGTGGGTCTCCTCGTCCACACACATCCCTTTTCAATCTATCCCAGGCATGTTCGATAGCGTTCATGTCTGGATAACATGCTAGCCTCTAGTCGAGCGATGTTGTTATCCTGAAGGAAGTCATTCACAAGAATGCACGATGTGGGCGCGAATTGTCGTCCATGAAGACGAATGCCTCGCCAGTATGCTGCCGATGTGGCTTCACTATCGGGCGGAGGATGGCATTCACTTATCGTACAGCCGTTACTGCGTCTTCCACGACCACCAGTGGCGTACGTCGCCCACACATAATGCCACCCCAAAACAGCAGGGGAGCTCCACCTTGCTGCACTCGCTGGACAGTGTGTCTAAGGCGTTCAGCCTGACCGAGTTGCCTGCAAACATGTCTTCGACGATTGTCTAGTTGAAGGCATATGCGACATTCATCGGTGAAGATAACGTGGTGCCAATCCTGAGTTGTCCATTCGGCATGTTGTTGGGCCCATCCGTACCGCGCTGCATGGTGTCGTGGTTGCAAAGAAGGACCTCGCCATGAACGTGGGGAGTGAAGTTGCGCATCATGCAGCCTATTGCGCATTGTTGAGTCGTAACACGACGTCCTGTGGCTGCAGAAGCATTATAGCGTTGCTGTCAGGGTTCCTCCGAGCCATAATCCGTAGGCAGCGGTAATCCACTGCAGTAGTAGCCCTTGGGCGGCCTGAGCGACGCATGTCATCGACAGTTCCTGTCTTTCCGTATCTCCTCCATGTTCTGAGAACATCGCTTTGGTTTACTCCGAAACCCCTGGACACTTCCCTTGTAAGAGCCCTTCCTGGCACAAAGTAACAATGGGGTCGCAATCGAAAAGCGGAATTGACCACCTAAGCATGGTTGAACTACAGACAACACGATCGATGTACGAGTACTTCCTTCCCGGTGGAGTGATTGGAACTGATCTGCTGTCGGACCGCTTATGTATGGTTGTTTACATCTTTGAGCGGGTTTAGTGACATCTGTGAACAGTCAAACGGACTTGTCTATGATACAATATCGGCAATCTTTAGGGGTTCAGGGAACCGGGGTGGTGAAAAACTTTTTTTTTATGTGTGTGTTATAATCACAGCGATCGTCTCACATTAGAAAAGTTTCGCACAGCATTACGTGAAACAAAATTTTTGATGGTTGCAGTATATGGTAGCTACTATAAAATCAGATGCGTAAATGTAAAAAATGCAAAACAATGTTCTGTCGTAGCGTAGTGTTTAGCTTATGGACCTGTCGGGTCGAGAAACACAGTGACTTTTCATTTCTGAAACTAATCAAAATACTTTCATTATTATTGTTTCAGTTAAATGATTTAAATGTAATTTTTTTAGTTTCTAATACTTTGTTGCATCATTTTAATATCGTTCTGATATTTTTATTTGCCCATATCATTCTTTTTTCATTTGCAGTTATCCAGTATCACACATAATCTACAACGAGAGCCAGCCAAGACTGCTCATCGGTTAGTAAAGTGGCAATTCGTGTTACTACTGTGAGGATGGTTCAAATGGATCTATCACTATGGGACATAACATCTGAGGTCATCAGTCCCCTAGACTTAGAACTACTTAAACCTAACCAACCTAAAGACATCACTCGCATCCATGCCTGAGGCAGGATTCGGACCTGCGACTGTAGTAGCCGCGCGGCTCCAGACTGAAGCGCCTAGAACCACTCGGCCACAGCGTCCGGCAATGTGAGGATAGTTTCAGATAAATAATCAATGATACCGATGTTACATTTTGATTTTTAGTGCCGAGACTGAAATTGCTCTGTCTTGGTTTGGCTCGTAGACGTGAGCTTTAATCGCCTAGAACGAAGTGGTCATGATTTTAGTTCTGCCGCAGATTGCTGACCTGCCGTTTTCTCGGATACATTGCACATCACGAGTTTGTGGCTAGGTTGGGACATGAGTTTACCTTCGGAGCTCCAAAACGCATTGTCTGCCGTAGTTCTATCATGGGTCAGTTAAAATTAGCTGTCGACAGAGCATCTCTCATTTACGACATACCTCGCGGCGGCCACTGCTCCGCATTGTACCTTAAAAGCATTTGTGACATTTGTGAACTTATCTGCCGTGTTTCTGTGTCGCCTGTAACCGGCAGCCGATGTGGCAGCGCTGTACCAGCAAGTGGCAGACATTAACTATCAAGTAATTTTAATTTAACCGCACGACATAATCAATTTAAAGGACTTCCAAAGCAAATGGAAAACGTTAAATATCTGAACGTACGCTTCGCAGGTTTAAATATTAGCCCGCGAAAAATAAATTGCAAAATGTTATTTAACAGAAATGTTTCAAAATGTGCTGGGAGTCACACAACCGGGCTGGCGTGACGAGGCACTGCCAGTTTGCTATCGTAAGAGACCGGAATGAGTTCTACGGGCGCCCAGGGTTAACTCTAATCCCACCTGAGGATATAGGCAGTAAAAATAACTGACAGTTATAAGTAACTGTTGAAAGTAACTGATATAAAAGAACAGTAACCGCAATATCTAACTTTCCTAAATAACCGTTTGGTGCACATCTACATTCGTATTGTTTTGATGTGAACCACAATGCGGTGTAGTAGTAGTAGTAGTAGTAGTAGAACGTTGTGCTAGACTACAGGGGCGATGATTTCATTACTGTCTGAAAAGAGCATGAGAGAACCGGATTGCAAAGTGATGTCGAGCATTTGCTAATCTGGTTAATCCACCAATTGTGAATAGAAAAATGAATCCAAGAGCTCGTAATACTGGTGGATTAAACTTGAATTTAGTTCCATACAGAATTTCAATGCAGAAAGCTTGAGCACTACCTCGTCACAAATAGTTTATTTTATTTTCGTGTATCTTTTTGGGGAGCTGGATGAGAGAGATAGCAATAAAATACCGTTTGTGATCAAAATATTATAACGTAGTTTACACAATTTACTATCCAGCAGTTATTAATTTTAAGAGACGCGTATTGGGTACCTGTAGTAGTACGTAAAACGTTGAATAATCGAAAAATAACTGACATTGCTTTCGGTATTTAGGGAACAAATGTTACTTGCGCGAGGAGATACTGTTGTGTGACATATTTTCTAACAGTGTTATGCTAAGTCTCTTACTTTACAATCAATCTTTCCTGGATTATCGTTCACCGTGGTGTATTATGAACTGGGTTAAACGCATTGAAACTTAATTACTGTAATTAGACAGATGAATACATAGCTCGACCTATCCCTAAGTGTTTCCCGTCGGCAACGTGCTGTAATATGAGACTAGGTGTACGAGCCTTTAAATCGCTCAGCATCCAGTTTTAATTAAAACGACGTTGCGCCGGGCGCAGTGCTAATTCGCAGGTACGGTAATATCATCTGCATTCTACATTCAAATTAGCACGCCCCTGTTTAAACGACCTACCAAAATTTAAACAGCAGTTTGTTTTCACACCACCGCAGTATGCAGGTGGGCAAACAGTGTTAACTGCCCGGAGAGAACACTGTGCATTGCTTATGATGTTAGTGACAATTAATATGCACCACCTTCTCGGTGGTGCTAATGTTCATTTGTTTTTAAAAGAAAATCGAATTCTAAATAGAGCAATGCGCGTTAGAAAAGAACACAAAGGTGACGAAACACATATTGAGCCTTTGGCCAAGACTTATTATTATTGCTTGAAATGATTGAAATGATTATCAGAAAAATTATCGTATAGCTATCCTAATACTGATAGAGCTACTTACTGCTTGCTCAATCGGGATTCATCCTAAAATGATTATCCTGTCTGGGGAGCTACTGTGAGAAATTGTCTAAAGTTCAGATTAAAACTACTCCAGCCGAATGGTGACTTTCCGAGGAAAGTCTTGTAGTTTTTCTTTCCCTATATTTTTGAAGGTACTGAAACCGAATTTTCCAATCCCCATTAAAATTTAGAACCGTAAACGGTTCCAAAATGGAAAATACACTATAAATTGGAATTTTTGGGATTTTCGTTTAAAACTCGAAAGCGACGCAGTTTTCGGTAAAGTTGAGAATGTATGAAAATAAAGAGGATAAAATTTCCCACAAAACCGTCTCAGTCTGGTGTCACTACCAAAACCTAACTCCTAAACCCTGAATATGCTACGGCGTTCGTTCAACCGGAAAACTGAAAGCTTTCGTCACTCCTACAAGTAGGAGGTACTAACTTATGTAAATGACATAATAATTACACTTTATTTGGAACTTGGCAATAGTAATAATTATCATAATATTAATATAATAATTTTAGAGAAATTTCATTCTCTTTGTGCTCCATTGCCCTCGTCTTCACTTGATTCGGCCGCAAAATCAGTATATACGTCGGTACCTTATAGCTAAGAAAGAAAATAGACAACTAATTTCAGTTCATACCAGATAACAGAAGCACAATTATTCACCTGTTGTAATTGTAAATTACGATAATAAATTAGAGTTGACACCGATGTATAATTTTTCTTACAATGAGTCATGATATTTCACAAAGGGAAATTGTAACAACAGTAATGTGAAATATGGCTTACAATCAACTGTAACAGTTCTCGCTTTGGTCTCCTGTTCCTCCTTTACTTCTAAAAACGCTTCTTCTACGTCTTGTGAATAGAGGTGGCTGACAGTTTCGCAAACTGTATCGCAGGTAATGCCGTGCTCTGATTTGCGGAAACCTTTATTCAGCAGCTACAAAAATAGCCACGACAGCAAGTCCTTCATTTACGTGCACTACTGAACAGAATACCACCGTGTGCTGCTGGTTGAAGCTTAGTGGTTGGAACCAGACGAATATTGGAACTAGTCCAACCTCATTCCTCATGACTTACTCTTTCCCTGCCACTGTAGTTCCTAGTGCTACACCTGAAAATATGTTGGCAAGCAGCATCTTTATTTAATGGCCTCCTTGCACACGTTTTTATCTTTAAATATTGGTCTGTCCTGTTGCAGTTCAGAGTTTTTCTTCACTGTAGTCAAGCATTTCACTTTGGCCTCATTGCAACGAGAAGTAGTGTCACAGCAACTGACTGCAGCAAAAACAAGACGCTCTCTCGAGCGGGACAGGTAACTCCCTGAGAAGAGTAAAGTTTCTGCGGGATTTTCCGTCTCCCTTGTTTCGTCATAATACATTAATTTGTTGATTGAAGCTAGTTAGAATGACCAGAAGGTCCCCGTTCTCCTCAACAAATACACGGTTGTATATGTGGGCGCCCAAATATAGTGCGGTGTTCCTAATGAGAGTACCAGAATCTACCAAAGCTTGCTTGCAAGTTATGCTTGCTTTTGCCAGCTTGTCCGTTAACAATGATATAACCGGTCTTTGATTTCTGAATCAGAGATAAATTTTTCCTGATCGACAAGTGTAGCCATCGTTTCATTGAAGCTGTGTTTGCGGGACCTTCTCGCTCGCTCGTTCTCCTTGCTACTGCACTCAACTTGTCAAGGGCGAATGTCCTGAGATTGTCCAGCTCCTCGGCTTGGAAGTCACGTTAAAACCACAAAGTGCTACATGCCTTAGGTTGGTTTGATCAAAAATAAAAATCACCTGGATCTAATTTGTGGGAAATTTTAACCTCTTCATTTTTATAAATGATCAACGTCGTCTAAAACTGCGTCGTCTTTGACTTTAAAGCGAAAATACAAAAAAGTCCCATTGTTTCGGGTTTTTTTTTTCATTTTTGTCACATTTCCGGGTCTAAAGGTTCAATGACGTGCCAACAAGAAGTAAGGACGTGGGATACCACAACAACACTAACGCACGAGTCGAAGTGGGCCATAAAGAATCTTATATCCAGGCAGGCCAGGGCGGACTTGAAATATTCAGTCGAAGTAATGAATGTTAGCTTATCTACCGCTTGAAACAGCAAATATTAGAGAAAAGGTGGAACAGATCCGTCATTACTGAAGGAAATAGTTGACAGGAATTCTTTCGAAGATTTAAGAAAATGCGCTAGACAGACAGAGCTTTTCTTTCTGGTGCTTTTTCTTTCTAGGTAAGCTCAACGGCTGTAGCCGAGGCGGTAATTGTTCAAGGAAGATGCGTTGAATAAGAGAATAGCATCAACGTGTTTTTACAAAACATTGCGTTTCGTTTCCTTGCTAGTCTCATGTCACGGCAATGCCATCCACAAGACGTATGGGTTCGCCTTCTATACAGCCTCTAAAAACAATGGTTTCTGACAACCTCTCAGAAATAGGCCGTGCTCAG
Source organism: Schistocerca cancellata (assembly GCF_023864275.1). NCBI lineage: Eukaryota > Metazoa > Arthropoda > Insecta > Orthoptera > Acrididae > Schistocerca > Schistocerca cancellata. Next base: position 304,148,647 of record NC_064633.1, on the reverse strand, counting down.
ATATTGCCTGTGAATGTTGCGATCCTTGTAGCAGGTAGTCGAAAGGAGTGCGTATTTACCAAGTGGCACTGGAGGAACTTTGATTTCTTGTCTGCCGATCCTTAGCAGAGGGAACTTCCGCTTCGATTTCACCATTTTGCGTCATCAGTACACTGTTGGCAAGGTACTGTCCCCACCTTATGGTCGCCCTCGGACAGTATGCAAAAACGTTGTTCGGAGATACACGGACACGGAGACGTGCGGAGATGTAAGGTTGCTTAACGCTTTGCAGCGTTGTAGCCGCTGCAAGAAACTTTGTTTTGAACTACACACAGAAGTGACCTGCAAGCTCGCTTTCTTGGGATTAATAAGAAAACGAACGTGTGCGCTGGTTATGTGTTGCACGGTTGCAGATGTAATACTTAGTATGTCACAGTTCAGAAATAACCTTGTCATCAGGTTAGAGGACGGGCTCTAGTCACAGTAGTCAGAGTCGGGTATGGATACCACTGACGTCGATTAATTTCATGGTTAACTGGAATTACAATTATGAATAACTTACTTTTCGACTATCACATACATAATATTGTGGGCAGAGTAAAACAAAGACTGGGGTTTATTGATAGAAAACTTAGAAATTATAACAGGTCTACTTATGAGACTGGTTACACCACGCTTGTCCGCCCTCTTCTGGAGTACTGCTGTGCCGTGTGGGATCTGCATCAGATAGGACTGACGGAGGACACCGAAAATGTTCAGAGAAGGGAAGCTCATTTAGTATTATCGAGAAATAGGGGAGAGATAGCCAATGACATGATATGTGAATTGATGTGGCAATAATTGAAACAAAGATGATTTTCGTTGCAGCAGGATCTTCTCATGAAATTGCTATCACCAACTTTCTATTTCGTTTGCGAAAATATCTTGTTGGCACTCACCTACATCGGGAGAAATGATTATCATAAGAAAATAAGAGAAATCAGACCTCGCACAGAAAGATTTAAGTACTCGTTTGTAAAGTGCGCCGTTCGAGAGTGGAATGGCACAGACATAGCTTGAAGCTGGTTCGACGAACCCTCTGGCAGGCACTTAATTGTTAATTGCAGAGTAATCTTGTAGATGTAGATGTAGCAAAATTTTATACTTATGAAGAATCAGGATAAGCCTCCAGAGATATGACGCTGGACTATAGGACAGAGAGAGCTGAAAGTGGTTATGAAGAGACTGTCAAAATTAGGTTCAAGGTCTATTTACAAATAAAATATTAAAGAGCTGTGAAGGCCAATGAGACCTCCCACATTATTTGGTTAAATTATTAATTATAATGAAGAAGCATTATAAGCGTTAATTTTAATTTATATTAATATAGTGTGCTGTAATTCTAGCATATAAATTATGAAGCCTACGTAAAAGTACGTGAATCGTCGTTGATTCCAGTAATGTCCCAGAGCGTGTAAGAAGTTTTAAAAATAAATGTGATACAGTTTACAAATATTGTATTCGTTTCCTAATTTCCATATTTTTCAGCGCCCGTAATAACTGTTTGTGTGCTTGTGTCGGTTTACTCGGTCTCTGAGTAATTTGACTTATAGTTGTTCCTCATGTGCAGTTTTCTGAAACGTCTCTCTTATCCGCCGTATTAGATAAGTAGAGGGAATCATTACCATCACGAAAATACTACCAAAAAGGATACGGTATTGTTTAACATGAGAAAGGCAAAGTCTTGAAATACAACTGAATGTTTTCAATGTTTTGTAGTTTATAAAGAAGCAGAAACCGTCATTTGGCCTCATAATATTCCGGCAGCATGAGTATTGCATCCAAGCGAGTTTCTGTACTACATTTTTTTTTAAAAAAAGCCAGTTCCTCAGACTAAATGTTTTCGGCTGTAATTTAGTGTAAATGTTTGTCGAGTATATAACTTTCATTTAAATATTAAAACTGAATTTTAGCTCATCGATTTAAATCGCAAAAGAAAACCAGATTGGAACTGTGAAAAACTGCTTCCACTTTGAACACTACATGATATTTACAGAGTAATTGGCAGTCTGTGGAAGTCACGTTACTCTCATGATATAGTCACAAATGATTTTTAATCTGGAGGCCCGGCCATAGCGGTACTTAGTTTCGTGCTGATCAAAATAAAACCGGTAAAAATTGAATACTTTTATTCTTGTTTGTTTACACACTATGCGGCATAAACAATGCCCTGTTTTTTGTCATGAATGCCGTTACCCAGATACGTTGTTGTTGACAGGGCTTCTTCTAATCTATTGCACTAGAATTTGTAATCTTCAAATGACAATTGTTATTAAGAGTATCAACAGCCGTGAGAAGGCGAATGACGTTAGCTGTCAACCGTGTAGTTTTCCGTTTCAGACAATGAAGCTATTAGGTAATGTTTTACATGCTCACTGTCGCAACTTGAACATTTCGCTAAACAAGATCTCTAGCACGGACTTCGAGTCACTGACGCCCCTTATGCAGTGAAGACGGTGTTCAGATCGAGAGTGTAGACATGCGATGTGCAGTACTGACTATCGTCAAGGCTAACACTTGTTACGAGTCGTGTTATTCGTTACGTGCTGCACAAGTTAGGTGATTTTGAAATTGTGGGAAACACTAGGCGATAACATAGAAGGTTTCTGTGCTAATTAACATTCTGTGTGCCCTTCAGCCGACCAAATGATATCTTCTCGGTACGTGGTGTAGCCTATTCCTCCGTAAACGAAGTGTCCGTGGTATGTGAAATCTGCGCACAAGGGAATAAATGTGCTTTTCGTGCCATTAACATAACATGTTATTCAGTACACTAAAAAAATGTGGATGACGAAAATGTGTAATATGTTAAACGGCGACTTAGTTGGTTTTGCAAACTAGTTCTCCATACACACGTACACGTCAGACTGATGCATGTCGAAGATCATCCTTTAAAAGCCTAATAGTTTCTGTAATAGCAGTTTGAACTGGAATATAATAAACATAATTGTAAGATTTTAGACGGGTAGAAAGTGAGCAATAATCATGAAATGTTACTTGAACAGTTATCTTAACGCATAAATCCCCCATTGAGTTCTGCAAGAGTTTTCAATCTTTCAAATGAAAATTCAGTTCATAATTACGTTATCATTTAATCAGAATACCAGATGTTAAGAGCGTTATTTCCAGTCAATACTTAGTGGACCAAAACATTGTAATTATTGTCCATGTTCCACCGCTGCTGCCTCTATATGGATCTCGTTTTGTTACATCTTGATGACCTACCATGTGCCACAGTTTTTGAAACACTGTACTCGTGGTTGGAAGATGTGTAGTCGAAAACGCCTTCACTTACACAGAGCTAAATTTAGCACCATTACTCTAAGTCACATGATGTGAATGATGTTAGAGCGTGCCCGTTCCGATTTGTATACAATGGAGTTGACCCTCCATATAGATATCAATGAAACCTTCGAACCTCCTCCATTCCCAATATATATCTTACACCCTATGTGCCCAATTATTTTTTGGGTGTTTTCCAATCTCCTACACTTTCAAACAAATGCATTATGTCATTGTACATTGGTACACGCTTTCAGAGCTCGATCTAAAACGTTTTAGACGAATTGAAAAATATGAGTCAAGGATAGTGAAAAACTGGTAAGTTGGCTCTGGTCCTGGTACAAACTAAAGGTGGTTCACTAACGAATAAATGAATTTAGACGTGGTCATAAGAGCACTGCAGATTTGACACCAATATCGAATGAAATAGAGGTAGAAGACCATCCCAAGATTCGAAAGATTTTCGACACAGCTGACATCCTATATAACCATGTCTTAATGTATAGAACAGTTCTTTGTGAAGACTCAGGAACATAATTACCTTCACGAAAAAAAGCAGCTTAATGTCAGTTTTACGCATCATTTTAAAAATATTCTGATTATACAGATAGGTAACTATGGATAACCAATATCTTTGACTTTTACTGATATCGTGCAAATTGGGGCTATTTTTACATATCATTTTAATATTGCATCCGCAGTAAGTATGTGTATGTAACTGCCTTTGACTCTCACGGAAATTAGGTGACTTGACAGTTTTTTACCACGTTTTTGTTAGGTCGCTTTGCTGTCTGTGTGTTTGCTACATTTTTTTAAATTCATTTTGAACTAACTTCCTGGTGAGCTAGAGACTTGAAATTTTAAACATATCACAGAACTGGATGACAATTCAATCCTAACTCACTATCTTGTGTTGTGTCTGGCAGAGGGTACTTTCTTTACCAGCTTTATTTCCCAATAAAGTAGAGTACTGAAAGTTTCAACATGACACTTCAGTATAAATAGTATTTTGTAACTGTGTGTTCGGTAGCAGCCAACTGCCTTGCCGCAGTAGTAACACCGGTTCCCGTCGGATAACCGAAGCGCTTTCGGGGTGAGGTAGCACTTGGTTGGGTGACCGTCCGTTTTGCCGAGCTCCCTTCTGAGGCAAACTGACGAGCTACTTGATTGGGAAATAGCGGCTCCCGATTCGTAGAGTGGAACACGGCCGGGAGAGCGGTATGCTGACCTCGATATCCGCAACCACTGACGCCAGTGGGTTGAGGATGACACGGCGACCGGTCGGTAACATTGGTCCTACGTGGCACGTTTGGGCGGAGATTAATTTAGTGTTCGGCATTTATGGGATGTGAAGTGTTGGTAACACCTGACATCACGGCTACCAGCGGGATCAACGCATCATATAGTTAGTAGCGGAGTGTGTTGTAAGTGGCAAGCGAGGAGACAGACACTGCTGAGCAGAGAGAGGCAGGTGTAGGAAATGAGTATAGTGCCACATTCCTGTCTGTCTTTCTGTTCAGTACAAATATTGCAATTGGTTTGAAACTAACTTCCCGACGAAACAGAGATCTGAAATCTTAAACATGGCTCATCACTGGATGGACAGTGCAGCATTAACTCAGCCACCTGTTTGATTTGTGGCGGATGGTAATTTGTTTCCCAGTGTCATTTCCCGATGACCGAGAGGCTTGATACTTTGAAAGTCTCCCAGACCTGGATTAAAATGAAAGGTTAACTCGTTTCTTGTCTGGTGTGTTGCGAAGGGTACTTTTTGTTCCACTAGCATTTCCCCCTTATCCTGTTTTAGTTGTAAATGGTTCATGGAAGAAACAGTTGCTAGCAAGTATCCATGCGAACTCGAATCTCTCAAATTTTCACCATCATTGTCAGTTGGCATACATACATGGGAAGAAACCACACATGTTGAGCGAGGTGAAGAGAACTGAAATTGACCTTAAATTTAACAAATGTCTCTATTTTAACTTCGTCAGAATGTTTCAAATCGATAGTGAAATCTTACACATTAAGTACTGAAATACAGAAAATAATTATTTAAATAAAAATAAATTTTTAATACAATAACAGTTTAAATTGGACTACAAGGTATAGAATAATAGTTTCTGTCTACCTACTGATACCTAACAGCACGTAGATAGCACTGAAAACTTGTGACTGTGTATTTGTATTGCACTGAAAATACTTGTAAGATTTAAAACGAGAAACGTGGAGTACATGCAACACATTGTTGATGCATGAATAGTTCACCTCTTACTATTACACAACTTGGTAACTCATCCAAGTATAGTTCATTTCCTTAGTATTATCTACTGCATGTGCCGCACGTTTTTCGGTTTCAATCTTACAATAATTTTACATTAACAAATTTTAAGGGCTAATTGTATGGGCTTAGGAATCTGTATAGGGCTATATTATTTTATACATTTTCGTCTGATTTTAAAACGTAGTGAAACACTTGTTTATATATATAATTATTAAACATGGTTTTAATATAATACTGATTAAATATATAGTCATGTATGTGCACATAATTATCTTTGACTTTCAAAGAAATAATATAGCGTGACGCCGTTTATCAATTCATTTAAATGGTATGCTCTCATTGGATAGAGAGGAGAAGCAGATAACGGCATGGGGGGTATAAAGCACAACTGCCTAATTCTACCATTCTGTACTTTTTGAAACTAATGTCCCTCTTGTTATACTGGGCTTCCATCATGTACAATCAAATGCATCGGTTTTTATTTATCAATAGAGCCCCACTCGATATTTCTAGATTACAGCGCCGTCTACCACGACTGGAAGACAATGATTTGAGCAAACGGTACTTTTTTTTCATAGAGTCCGAATATGAAATAAAATGAGGAGTTCATATTTGCTAAAACAAAGTTGATCCACCCATGCAAGAGGGATGCTTAGGAGGAGGCCAGCTGTAGCACAGACAGATGTCCCCTTTACTGTTATTAACGTTTTGCCTAGATTTTTTTTTCAGATGATGTGTCGTTTGCGAGATATTTGCATGTCTCAAGGTAAAACAAACATCCTGTTTGTAACATCTTCCACACTTTGCAAGCACAATACGGCATCTAATACATGTAATCACTAACACGGGATGTCTAATGGCTTACGTCTAAGGCCTGATGCTCAACACCTGACAGCAAATGCACAATTTCTAACGTATAACGCCCAGTGCCTACTGCAGAACTCAAGGCATTCTCAGTAAATACAACACTGTCTGAGCACCTTTCGTTGCTATAAATGCTAAATTAGAGCTAAATCACGTATTAAAGTGATAACATAAAGACACCATGGTGTTCAGTAACAGCACTTCGTTACATCCGAGGTCATACTGGGCATAAAGACATCAGCACCACTGTGTCCAGGCATGTAGCGAGACCATGGGAGGGGGAGGGAAGAGGAGAGGCCTCGCTCCCTGCTCAGCAGCTGTAGTGTCCCTTTTGCAATATTCACCCTTATCGAGGTGAAACATAAATAAAAATGACTGTATGTGACCGAAAATGAATTGCAAACATCGATTTATCTGCGAAAGGTAATAATACTAACTGTAAAAATATACAATATAGATCGATAGATTCAGAAAAGACATTATTTTTAGTGTATGAGATTATAATGTGTAAGTAATTAAAAGAAGTATTATCATCTCTGTAAGAGTATAAAACAAAATGCAATGTTCATTCATCTGTCTAGTCTGTTTTGTTCTGTTCGTTCTGGTGTTAGCTGGAATAAGGTACGCAAGCTATTGTGCTGCGCTAGCATTTGTTTCTGTCGTAACGTAATTGCAAATATTTAATGGTGTAAACTGTGTCCTAGTAAGAATATATTGGTATAAAGTGATCTCCGTGTGTTATTTCAAGAACCTACGCCACAATTATCTCATGAAAAGAATATTTAATGAAAATTATTTATCATGTTTCCAGCTGCTGCGGAGCGAGTAACAGTGATCTCTGATTGTTAACAATTAGCCGCCATTACGCGGTACATTTACAAAAATTTTTTTCACAGCACAATGTCTGATTGCCGGAGCGGAAGAAATTATGTAAAAATATTCAGTGAGATTAATTTAAGTAATCCAGTGAAATAATTTTATTAAAGCTTGTCTATTTTCTATGATAGTGAACTGGAGCTGAGTAATACTACGCTATTGCATTTACAGTAATGTTTAGGGAGCCTGGCGCTCGATAAAAGCAGATATAATACGTAATTGGCAACCTACGAAATTAATTATTTTGCTTATTATATCTCTTTTGTATTATTTTTGAAAGCTAAAAGTAAAAACTAACTCCACTAAAAATCAGTAACAGAACACGATAAATCAAAGGACAAACAAATTTACTAGGAGAGTGTTTCCTCTAAATAAATAGTTACCTTACTTTTTTTAAGAGATATAATACAGCCAAATACGATAACCGACATGAATTACGTAAAATACCGAAAAATTTGTCGCCTATGTTTGCGTTATTAACTTTATAAATTCGTGTCACATTTATTTGAAGCTATATTTTATTCATAACGAAATACTGAAATTAGTAGACAGCATATAACATAATTAAAAAGCAACAATTGCATACAAAATACAAATAACATATTAGGAAATCGTATTTGTAGAAAATCGTTGTTAGCTTAAGTATCATCACACAAATCAAGAAAATGTGATATAAAAGCACACCCCAGTCGCTCTTGTCACCACCAGATTGCTACACTGTTAAAACGAGCCGAGCTCGCTCCTTGTACCAAGATTTTCTATGACGTTGTCACGGCCACCAATAAATGGTTGCAGTACAGAAACATGGATAGATCGATCTTTGTACCATGAGAAGTCCCGGCGGGAAGGAGCGCCTCGTCCCCAGCACGAATCCGCCCGGCGGATTTGTGTCGAGGTCCGGGTGAACCAGCGAGTCTGTGGATAGTTTTTAGGCGGTTTTCCATCTGCCTCGGCGAATGCGGGCTGGTTCCCATTATACCGCCTCAGTTACACTATGTCGTCGATTGCTGCGCAGCCGACTGGAGTGGCCGAGCGGTTCTAGGCGCTACAGTGTGGAACCGAGCGACCGCTACGGTCGCAGGTTCGAATCCTGCCTCGGGCATGGATGTGTGTGATGTCCTTAGGTTAGTTAGGTTTAAGTAGTTCTAAGTTCTAGTGGACTGATGACCTCCGATATAAAGTCCCACAGTGCTCAGAGCCACTGCTGCACAAACAAGTTCTCCACGTACGCGTACACCACCATTACTCTACCACGCAATCATAGGGGATACACTCGTCTAGTATGAGACGTTCCCTGGGGGGGGGGGGGGGGGTCCACCGGGGGCCGAACCGCACAATAAACCTCGGTTCGGTGTGGGGCGGCGGAGGGGTGAAGTGGACTGCGGTAGTCGTCGTGGGGTTGTGGACCACTGCGGTTGTGGCGGGGACGGAGCCTCTCTGTCGTTTCTAGGTCCCCGGTTAACATACAATACAGTACAATACAACGAGAAGTTCTCAGTGTAAATAGCAGATGACTCCACTGTTAAAAACAGAATAGAATCGTAAATTAATTGTTTACCAGATCTAAAATTCTGCAAAATTCTGAAATGTCTTGAAAAATATGTCAGCAGTGTAAATAAAGTGCAAGTTAATTCCGATATATATACACATTCTCCATATTAGAGCCAAAATTATGAAGCAAATACTCGAAACCTAGTTCTCCATGCCTATTAACAACTGACAAGAACTAAGGAATCGATGACACAAAGCTAGTTTGGTCAGGCTTGCAACTGCAGATAAATACACATTAGCTAAAATAGTGTGCTATGCTGGTACGCACGCAAGCATATGTAACTAATCTTTTACTGGTCGCACACACAATATTATGAATAAAAAACGTTAGGGTAATTAAATTATCTTTATATAGCCATGTGAAGAGTTTTACAAGCATTTGCGGTTTTGTAAGAGTTATTTTTTCGAAACATAGCATGTTTCCTGTAGACAACATTGCTCTTAGAAAATATGTGGGTGGTACAAAGTGAAATAGCACAATGTCGTTCCTGTGGATGAAAAAATGGTTGCTTTGTACTTTATTTTTTGTGAAATGTCTTAAAATTATGACTTTTTGGAACAAAGTACAGAAAAATTGCCTATTTTACAGTCATATATACCGTATCTAAGGGCAAAGGCGATGTTCTCTATGGCCCATGCTCTCATCAGTGATTGTCATCTCACAAATCGTTGACTAGCACAGGAGTTCCTCTTATGGACCAGCTGTGCGTTCTCCCCTCCAATTCCAAACGCCTTTTCCGCTTCTATAAGCTCTGGCAATATTCCTTTGCCTGCATAAGGAATCAAATCGTGCACACATACTGACCAATCAGCACTTACAAATATTTTGAAACATCAATTGTGGAGTTTATTTTGAATATACTGATGCAGGTACTCTTATAAGGCACCATCATTCTGTCAATAGATTGTTCAATTTCTTGTTTGAGTTGTTGCTGACGGCAGTTATCTTCTGCAGAATGAAGATGTGGAATAGTATATCGTTCTGTTTGTTGCTAGCTCATTGTCTGCAAAATGTACATGCCTACAAAGCTTCGTGATGTGTTTCAAGCTCATAATCGTCGAGTTTTGTGTAGAGTCTTTAACTGCCCAATAATCTGTCCAAGAAGTCATAATACACATATACGTTAGCATATTGTGCACCGCTCCAAACATTGCAACGGTGTATCTGTTGAATTGCTGTCACACCATACGGTACATCAGCTGTTGTACTGGACGCCTTCCTTGGTCCAGCTCAATGCTGTGACTGTTTTCTTATTGTGTTTGCCGTTTATGCAGTTATTATGCACTTCTCTGCCACTATCTGAAGTCACAACGATTCGGGAGGACGGAAGGAAAGAAGAATACGGTTAAACGTCCAATCGACATCGATGTCATCAGAGTTGGAGCATATGCTCAGAGTATTTCAAGGATAGGGAAGGTGTACCCTTTCAAAGGAATCATTCCGGCATTTGTGTGGAGCGATTTTCAGAAATACCAGAAAGTCGTTATCTGGATGGTCGGATGCCGATTCGAACTGTCGCCCTTCCGAATGTGAGTCCATTGGGCTAACCACAACACCATCTCACTCGGTCGCATCAATTCAGTTGCTAGTGTCTGATGAAACTATGAATTCCTCATCAGACTTAACTTAAGTCTGGAATATTCAGTAATACACTACTGCAAGCCGTCTCTAGTTCATATTCAGGATTTTCGTCATTGTTATATGCAACAGAAAGAGTGACTATGGTTTTCTCGCGCTATGCTGGGTCTTTTCCATAAAACGTATTTGTTTCCATTTCCCGTATCATTTAAATGAGTAATCACAACAGTACTAGGAAAATCACACACTTGTTACAAAATTTTATGTAGGGTAATACTGCCTACACGTAAGTATTTTCCACGAATCATTCTTATTTATAAATTTACTAACACATCTATATAAAACCCCATCAAGACTTCCTGTTCCCGTTTATGAACAGTTTTCATTCTATAAGATGAACAGCATCAAAAAATTGAGAAAGAGTCCTATTTCGGTAACCGATGCTCACATAATGTACCACCTAGTCTTTCAAAGATGCGCACCATCCAGAAACTTGACACCAGAAAGAACAGAATATCACTGGTTCAGAGAGTTAAAACCTTGCTTGTAATAATCATTGCCCACCTAAGAACGAGAGTTGAAAATTGTAACAGGAAACAGCGTGCTGCGTGCAATTTGACGGTTATTGAGATTGAACAACAAAGATCTAATTGTGTAATTCTGCAGGCTTTCGTGGCCGTTGTCACTGAAGTTAAAGTCTTCTGGATTATTAGGCCGCGTCGTATTTCTACTAAAACGATCGGCCTGTCGACTCCTCTGCTGGGATCTTCCTCAGGATCTTATGGTGTCCATTACTGCTAGAAAACTTTCAGAGACGAGTGTCGCGTCCTCTTATAAAGGGCAGTTTTCTCGCGTTCGTGCTGGAGAAGTGACAATATTGGTTAAAATTCATATGGCTATCATTGATGGGCCATAGTTATAGGGCTAATATACCCGCTCTGATGCAGAAGAAGGGGCTTTGTTGGCTGATCTCCTGTGGATACCATTGGTGGCCCATCATCACTGGATAGAAAGGCACTATTCCACACTACACTCGAAAAGGGGATATTGGCAGAAATTCCTGCTACTGCTATTGATTGGTAGTCATCATTGGCTCGATTCGAATCAACTGCGTCAACATCTCTACATCTCAGTATTCTGAAAAGGTGTCAGTAAACGTAATGGTTAAGTCGCTACACTATCTACTTACCTAAATGGTGTATTCGATCTGTGCTCTCTGTTTTTTTTTAATTATAGTTCATGAAAATAATGAAACCTTAAATCAGCTACACCATATACAAACGTGCACATCACAATTGTCTTATCAAGGAAGGAATAATGTGCTTTATTGTAATGTATCACGAAAAATTCGACTTTTTATGAACACATACTCAGGAGAAAGACGACCGAGGATGGTAGTGAGTAGAAGCGAAGATGCTTTGACACCCAAATCCATTAATTAATTCATGTATAGCTGATCTCTACATTCTCTGATTGACGGTCATGAAGACAATGACTGAGTAATGGGAATAAATTTGTGGGCAATGATGTAAATTATGAATGTGTAATGAATGAGTGGGTGAATGGTGATGAATGGAAAGATTCAGTGGTGCAAAAGGAAGTTAAAGAGGAGTGAATTTTGTGAAGGCAAATTGTGTGGATAGTTCTAAAGAGGTATTAGCAAATAGTAGCAATTGCAGTAAGGAAGGTGTTGTAGTAACAAGTACTTGTGAGTCGGCGGAGAGCGTTGATGGTAGTGCAGGCGGAGTAGCTTTGGCCTCGCCAGCTGCATGTGAGGGTGACTGTGTTTCGGCGGAAAGCGTCAATGTCACTGAGGAAGGCATTGGTCTCGCCAACAGTTGAAGTTAAAAATGAATCTGTGGAGGTAGATGATTTCAGTTTAAAGCAACAGAGTAATGGTAATTTATATATTAATGTAAAAGTTACTGGTATTGATACTTCGGAGGAAGGAATTTACGCGTTTCTAGTCACGAATGAGGGCGAAACGAAACTTATTGATGAATGTATGAATCTAAAACTTTTGTCAGAGAGTGAAAGTGAAAATGCTTGTAAAATAGGATCGGGGGTTAATCTGGATGAAAGGTGTACAGAAATGGCAGTTTGTGCTGATTTTTGTCCGATCACAGCGGAATGTAGCAAGTCTGGAAGTCCTAAAATTGCACAACAATGTAGAAGCAATTTTTGTAATGTAGTGGTGTAGGACAAAGTTGTGTACGATTCACGTAAAGTTAATTTGACGACGGACTGAAGTAAGTTTTCTGATGTGAATTTATGTAGTGATTTAAATGGTGTATCTGCATATAAGGTTGCTGAGATGAATACTTATGGTGATGAAGGCTTAGGCATCGATGTATTATTTCAGGAAGATAAAGTGTTTAACAGTGAATTGATATGTAATTCTGTTGAAGCATCAAGTGTCTATATTTTGGAGGGGAAAAGCAGTAAAGTTGTGCATGCTGTGGGTAGTGAATCGACAAAATGCGTGGAAGAACTAACAGAAAACTTAGAGAGGGCTGAAGTAAATATTGTGGATGGGGATAGTTTGTGTGATGAAGTTCGTACAAATTGCTATATGAAGGAGGAGTGGGATTCTAGTGAGATTGATGGGCGTTGGTACAGAGAGAAATTTAAAATTACTAAGGGCATATAGAGAAAGGGCAGAAGTGAAAAGCTGTTCTAATCTGTAAATAGTGGTAGTAATTTTGGAGGGATTATTTATATGTCCATTTGGGGATTTATTAGTAACTTTTTAGCTTATTGTGGCACTGTACGTGAGCAAAAGGGGGAATTTTAGGCACTGAGGGTGTGTGGAGGTCAGTGACTTCGTGGATTTAAGTAAAATATGTGTTGATTTATGCTTTGTATAAGAGTGTGGCGAATAATTTAGTGGTCAGTTTGAAAGATATTAAAATTGCAACTGTATGTGCACGCTATTTTTGGTGCGTGGTGGTAGGACGGATTGATTAAAGTCATTTAAATAGAACTTCTGGTAATTTGAGCTAACTGTGCCTTGTAACTTTGTTCCTAAAGTACAGTTTTCCGCTGGAGGGAATCTTTAACGAGTATCGAGGTTGGTTTTGGGAAATTGTTTGTTGATGAGTTTCTACTTTTGGTTTTCGTTGTAGACAGATTTGTAACGATAAACGGTGGAACACGGAATTCAGAGGTAGACACGATTTCTGTGAGGAACTTGGTCAAAAGACTGATGTGAGCTGATCAACACCTCGTGCTCAAATCCATGTGAGCGTTTGTAGTGCGATGGAAAAGTTAGTGCAAGAAGGCGCCTTAGCGCTGAGTGAGCGGCACAAGAAGTGCCTACAAAATCGTACATTCACAGAAGCTCTCCTACGCAGGAGTTTGGAAGGTAGGAGACGAGGTACTGGCAGTCGTAAAGCTGTGAGGACGGGGCGTGAGTCGTGCTTGGGTAGCTCAGTGGGTAGAGCACTTGCCCGCGAAAGGCAAAGGTCCCGAGTTCGAGTCTCGGTCCGGCACACAGTTTTAATCTGCCAGGAAATTTCAATCAATGACATCGATAACACGACGGGTTACATGTGTTCCTCCTAAAATGACACTGGAGAACAATGTAAATGCTGAAATATTTAATGTGATGGTGTACTGTGACTTACCTCAGGAGTACATCTAATTAATAACATTCAGACCTTCAGTTTGCTGTATATTACCTAAAAGCCATGGAGACACGATGATGTTGCAGGTAATCATATGATGTGCACTTGACGACCTTTAAGGTCAGTCATTTCTCTGAAGATCACTTTGTAACCAGAGTCACCATTACTAACCTTCTGATAGCAACTACTCTAAATTCTATGAAAATGTAAAACATAAGTCAAAGGACTATGGACGTAACGTGAATCCATGATGGCTACTTACTTGACAGACGCTAAAATGCATCCCCAGTCTACCTCTTCCCCATCTTCTATATTTGTCCCAATATTCGTTGTTTCTTTTTCTTAATACCGAAATAATTCATACAGAAAAATGAGTTATTTTTGAATGCATTACGGGAACAGCAGTGATCAATGTCTTGTAAATAATTACTATTAAAAACAGTCTTGATCACGATTTATTTAACAAGGTGACCGGTTTCGACCACTACTGTGGTCATCTTCAGACCATTGAGTAGGAACCCCTTTCTGTTTCTCTCACAACACAATTGTGATATCTGGTAGACTACAGAATTCTGAGCCATCTCGATGACTATGTTGGCCATCCCTAAGACACACCTGCTAATTTTCTATTCTACGTTCTTTACATTTATGGTAAAATCAAGGAAGCTCTTTAGTGTTGCAGGTTCTTCATGCTAAGTGTAGCTACTTTGCATTTACCTGGTACTCATTGGAACAACAGTATTAACGTAAGAGTGGCTACTGGTTTGGATGGGAAAGTCGCTGTTTCTCTCACAACACAATTGTGATATCTGGTAGACTACAGAATTCTGAGCCATCTCGATAACGTAGATGACCACTGTCAGCAGTTTATATCACTATCACCATTTTCGGTTTAAACAAAATTAAGGTAGGTGAATTGTTTGAAGCCATTTTGACTATTTTCGACCGTGACTGTCTCAAGAAATATGTAAAGGTTTTTTAAATAACCGCTGTCAAAAACTTTGTTGACTATTGTATTACTTATTACTTAGCGACATGTTTGGAGGGAATACCTCAGCTTCAGGCTAAATGGCATTATGAAAACAGTTTTACAATAAGGTCATACTGATGTTACATACTCTTCTCGTAATTGCTGTGGTTATCCTATGGAAGAAGAGAAAACTTCGTAAGAGACGATGTCCCTTTTTAAGCTGGACTGATGTTTACATGAAAATGTTTTGCAAAGGTCACTCACTATGTTGTTCTGGCGTGACAGACTCGTTGTGATGGGCTGAGGTGTTTCCATTTCAATGGCTCTCTTGGCTTTCTTGGTCACTGTTCACAAATTTTTCCTAACGTAACAGTAACAGTAACAAGGACACATGAGTGGCTGGTACAAATTCGAACATCAGTGATGTACGGCAGCGGCTAGGAAGTGATATGTTGGCTGTCTTGCCGTTCTCCTAGCTTAAACCCAGAAAATTTAGCTGTCATGGTTAATATTATTGAAATGAAACAATTACTCATATATTGACGATATTCTTATATAGATAAATACTTTACACATCTAGAAAACATCTTCCAAAGACAACTGTCTATTACAAAATCATTTGAGAGAGCAATCATTAAGAGATAGCGATCGACAAGAGCGGAGACATCAATAGAGAGCGGTCCTCGGTAGACAGAGAGAGAGAGAGAGAGAGAGAGAGAGAGAGAGACGAGAGACATCGAAAGTGAGGGAGGCAGACGCCGCTCGTGTTTATGTAGAAGTAGACAACTGAAAAAAGTTTACTGACAATTTACCTCAGTCCATTCCTGATCTGGAAGCCTCTTGGGTGGGAAAAAATTCAAGAGACTTCGCTGCGCTCCGTTCCGACGCGGCTGATCCCATAAAATTTGATTGCTGACGTCTCTTGTCCAACGTCTGATGAATTATTTGCCAATTAGAAAATACAATTGCTCTATTTCTCTAATCTTAATACATGTATGCTTTCTCATATTTAAGGATTAACTACAATTTTACATTACAAGACAATTTAAAGACAATGCGCGGAATTAATACAAAAATACGGCGTTTATTTTAGTTTTGCGCTTAAATTCATTTACACATAAAAAGGAACGTTTCAAGCTTCGTTAGCAACGCAGGATCACATACTTTTCCGGGCGATGTACAGATTCATTGTTGCTGTGGGTTTTCACGTCTCAGACCTACTTATCATTTTACAGTAATTATACGGTACTGTTCATAACTACCTTTGTTCTGTCTACAGCCTGCATGTGCGTACAAACAAACAAATGTTCTAACCCTGACTTCCCGTCAATACGCGGTTATTTATGTAAGTATGAGCGGCCTGTATCACGTAAGCTAAGGACCCATAAATTCCGTTACTGCGACTTTTTTTTCTTTAACTTTCTTTTCCACCAATTCGCGGTCTCCAATCAAAAACATTCCATTGCACTGTCATTGGGCATAATCCAGTCAGTTATTTGGTCTCCCACAGCTCTTCAAATTCATATATTCACTCTTCGATTATACAGAAAAATCGTTCTTGGTGACATAGCCTACCAGACAGAACTCAGAACTGATAGTTTTCCCCTCATGATTCGGAATTTGTGGATTAAATCAACGACTACCGTTTCCTGATTCTCGTCTTCCGATAAATTCCTCTTCATCAACATGCTATAAAACAAACTTAGTTCTCTGGTTGCACCGTCGAAAAAATAAATTTTTTGGCGATTCTTCTTTCTTTTATAGTCTTCAGTACTAATTTTCGTCATGTTCAAAGCATTATATTTTTCAACAAAAGCCGGCCGGAGTGGCCGAGAGGTTCTGGGCGCTCCAGTCTGGAACCGCGCGACCGCTACTGTCGCAGGTTCGAATCCTGCCTCGGGCATGGATGTGTGTGATGTCTTTAGGTTAGTTAGGTTTAAGTAGTTCTAAGTTCTAGGGGACTTATGACCACAGCAGTTGAGTCCCATAGTGCTCAGAGCCATTTGAACCATTTTGAACAAAAACAGCTGTTTCCTTATGGTAAAACGAGTATTTAATGATATGATAATAATAATGATAGCAAAAGTAATAATGACTTCTTCTTTTACGTATGAGCCACAGTCTTCCCATCATATCTCGATGTTTCATTCTTCTTTCTTCTCTCCATTTGGACCCACATCTTATTATTGCGTTTGACGGAAAGCTTGGCAATTTTATAATTTCTTTCCGAATGGCAGTCGCTCCCCGATATCTTGTGCAGAAATTCAAAATTCATCCTTGTCAGTTCCAGCTCCTTTACACCATGTATTATCCATTTTTTTAACAACTGTCCTATTCATGTCAATGATAATCAATTATTATAATAAATAATTATTATAATTAATTAAGTAATTACAATAATTATATAATAACTGTTAGTAGTGGAAGTCACCTTTAATAACTGCCATTGTCTGTTTAAGGAATATGTCTGTCACTTTCTTTCTGAGCATAAACATCCAACAAATTAACCGAAACACTCAAACACTGCAAATATAAAACTTCATTTTATTTATGAGCTACCACAGCACATACCTTACAAAATAACAAGGGTAGAGAAACTTGTTAAGTAACGGTTATATTTAAAAATCAGCGTTGATTTCGTGGAAAAAAACTAAGTGGTACTTTGAACGGCCTGTTGCTAACATCTAACAGGTTCAATTTATTGGTGTAAGAAATTATAAAATACTTTTAATGTGGAACTTAACGTACGCAAATAACTCATATTTGTATATAACATCAATAATTAAGGTTAAAAAACGTACCTTCTAGGTGAACCCGGTAGTTTAAAGCATGTTCTTAGCCAGCATCAGAATATCGCGATCATATTTCTCCTGCTTCTGCTACTTATATTTCCTGTCTGTACTCACAAGTCTTCTTTTCAAAAACTCGGTCTCCACATAAACAGTCGGGTTGAAAAACTGTAAAGGAGATGCTACTAGTTTGATGAAAATTAAGTTGCCAACAGTCTTCACGTGCAGTAACGCTCTTAGTAATGTTAAGATTAGGTTCATTTCTGACAATCCCGTCTCACATTCGCTCACCAAAAGTTACTGTAGGATAGTCAGGCCGCTGAGAGGGATCATTGCTTTAGAGCATGAAGAAATGTAACATTATTTTCATCACTTAAGATCCTATCTTCCATTCACTTTCATAAAATGATGTTAGGTCACTGGGCCTCGGGCTACAGGTACACCTCTCTTCATTTCCTTTCTGAAGGGAAATTCCCTTGAGCTGTGTTTCTTTGTTTTGAGAGCTTCATTGTAATATGGACCTCTATTTACCTTTATCTATTCAAACACTCTGAGTAGAGTTTTCATTTTATTTCATTTTTTTTATTTATTTTGTAGCAGTATGAACAGTGGTATCACCAGCCTGCAGTCCTACACAGGTCAGCCAATTCCTGCAGCGCCTTGCACATCCAAAACAAAGTCAGTACTGGCGTTTTCCTTTAGAAGCGCTCCGTACAGTTCCCTATCCGTGTTATCCCCGGTCATTTCGCTCTTAGCTCTAGTAAAATGTGAAACTAGTGTCTCGCAATTGCTCCAAACTGGTATGACATTTCTAAGGCTAGAGGTAATGTTCCGAGTATCTAAGACTGTGCTAGTTTAGGATTTTGGGTTTCAAGTTATTATGCATGTCTCCTTAGTTCTTGGCAGTTTTGGGCTACTGATGATAAAAGGGTACATAGCTTATCCAGGAAAGATTTCTTAAGGAAAATTGTTTCTTAGAAAATTAACAACAGTTAGCTCCAGCTTACGGCTGGCGCAGTGCCAGATGCAAATCTGTGGAACAGATTTTTTTATGCAATGTAACTGCATCTTTTTTTTCTCCCCACATAACAACCGTGCCGTCTAATACTTGGTGAAAACCTGAAGTATTCAAGTTACTCATTACACATGGAATATATCTTCAGCTGCATTCTGTTTCGATCAATTCTTCGAAAATATTAGTTGGCTCCATAAAATCAGGCAACGTTGCTCGAATATAAATAAGCAGTGAAGACAACTTTGCTGATTGTTGAAAGTATCGTGCAGCTATTGCTGTGTGGTTCATTAATATTTTTCACGACTCTCACTTCCATTTCTGCGGTAATATGACTTAATTTGTTGACGCATGCAAACCTGGAATGATGAATATGACCCATGTCCACTCCATTTAATTTCTGGACATGTTTCTGACTCCGTTTCGTTTAACGATTGATTCCTATTGGAAGCGTTTTAGACAATTCAGATCACTTCACGTGTTACAGCCTTGTCATCCTCTAGTGCCTTAACACGGATATTTTCCAAAGATTTTTCACTGGCCCAGATATATTTTCAAAGCAACTTTGCAGGCTGAATTTTCTTTGTGTTTAAAGGCTTTCTTTCAGAGAGATTTCATCTGGTCTGTTTCACTTTCTCAGAAGCATGACAATAAAATTGTTGATCACTATTGCGAAATATTCTTCCTCGTTCATTTCTTTCTGACCCCAGTGTCGCAACTACCTTACGCCTTCAGCACCCCAGTTTCTTGTTTTTTACCATCAAGCTGTCATTCTTCCTACAGAAATTTTGTTTCTGTTCCATTGACCAACAAACAGGAAGATCACAGTCGACACATATTACAGAAATAGGCGCGCACATGAATGTCACATTACATCACCTCTGTCATTTCCATCATTACCCTCAAACTACTTCAACCTTTTATTCGTTGGGGATGAGAAATACTGTGTAATCTTCCGATTGATTTTGATTTAGAAGCTCTAATAGACTTCTACTTCACATTAATCTCTTCAACACTGAGCAGGGAAGTGAAAAAGCGATATTATCACTGCATAATAATGAAAGCTGTGCGTACTCGAAATGTGTTTTAAGATCTGTCCACGTAATACTATTATTGACTTCCGTCACTTACAACATACATATAAGGAACGACTTAAGTAACATTCTAGTCACGTTTCGAAAGGGCTGTGAGGCTGGCTGCCACGACATGTAAAATTAATACCACCATACCACTTATAATTGTCCCAGATGTAGACGAAATCTCGTACCATTACCTGCGTTTACTGGTAATGTCATTGATGATTTTTGTTCCTTTTAATATAAGTAAAATTTAGCTAATTTTCCTCTCTGAAGATTCAAAAAGTTAAACGGTACCCATACCCTAGCCTACCCCGGAAACTCAGCAGTGATTGTAACAAACTGCCAAACAGGCAGCGCTATAACAGCTAGACTGACTGCGCGCGGATATAGGTGGAGTTTACGCATGTCGGACTCCTCGCACATTTGCTGAACATATACTTGAAGAATGTCATACAGATACGAAGTCAATAGGAAGAGCAACATATAGTCAACAAAGAGAAAAAAAGGTAGTCTTTTAGAATCTCTTGAGATAAATAAGGACGCAGCTCACAACCACAATCTGCTCCTAAGTGATCAGTTACAGCAGAGCACCGCCCCACACAAGTCCAACTACCCTGCCACACCGTCCCAAACATCAATCCCGTTGATAAATGACGTTCATCTCTAAAAACGTGTACTGTAGTAGAGTGGTTTTCTTTGCTACTTACGTATCTTAATACTACGTGGTTTCGTCATGTACTGTGTTTGATACTATCCCCATTGTTTTTCAAAATGTTCGGTACATAAAACGAGTGATGAACGTCCAATGTGAGAATTCTCAAATAATATTACGACCAGAAACCGTATGTGTGGTAGTAGTATCTCTGTTTCTAAGACACGCTAGTGTCTCTTCTGGACACTAGTTTGTTGATGTCATATGATAGCCTTAAAAAAAGGGTTCTAAACCAAGAAATTAATAACAGAAGCTGATTCGTTTTTCGACGCTTAACCTTGATTTCCCGCATGAAATCATCGCTGAATTTTAGAGTTCCAAAAGACAAAATGGCAACGACTTTTATTTTGCTAACAAATAAAATTTAGATGCCTCCGGATACTAGGAAAGAAACGTAACGTGGCTTTTATGAGGCCAAGGCCTAAAGTAAAGAGAATTTCTCAGAATGAACCTTTTTATTTGGAGGAGCATCGCGAGTTACATAATTTCTCTACGCATCTTCCTCAACCTCTATGTACTTGGTCCATCTCTTTACGAGCTGCCTGATTCCTTCAAGGAAGAACCTTAGTGATATCTTGCACTGCCTCTACAGCTTCGCCAACCGACGAAAGGTTGAATTCATGCAGGTGTTCCTTCATTGGACCAAATGGAGGTGGTTCAAGAATACACAACACGCTCCCAGCAGCTCAAGCTACTATCCTAGATACGCATGATATTCCCAGCTGTTAATCAGATGTGGCAGCTGTAGAGATCTCGAGAGACTGAATAACAGTCTGTAACCGTTCTTTTCAGCAGCCTGTCGTCTGCTTGACAGGTTCCTCGGAATTACGCCGGATAATATTGTAAAAACCGCACAATATTTCAGCGAGACAACGGCCCGCCATCTTCAGGTGCTGAAATATTGTGCGATTTTTAGAGTATTATTCGGCGTAATTCCCGGGAACCTACCAAGCAGACGCAGAGCCGGGAAAGCCTGAAACAGCACAAATCATTCGTCTTCTTAAGTTTTGTCCCCAGCGCAGAAGTCACCTCGTCGGTTGGGGGACCTTCTTCGGCGGAGGCTGCTATGCTGTCATCGCGAAAATGTGTTTGTGCTTTTTATGGGATGCCATTTGTCCAGGTATCTGTATCTACAGAGGGCTAGATCTGTAGTACTGAAAATGATTGTAGGCGACACTTCTCGTTAATATATCCTATTTGATTCTTATTTCAATATTCACAAATTTTAAGCTGTCTTTTACAATACTCGACATAGCTTTCTTAATGGTACAGCAACTTTTCTGTCCAGCTTCCGATATAGAGTACGTACCACATGTCCGTCCCTCCTGAACTCTGTAAACAGATTGATGTGTACGGCTCTGAAGAATGCCTGAAAAATAGTGACTAGCGCAGCCCAAATACTTCGTCTCACAGGCGCTCCATTCTACCCGAAGGTGTCCGAAGCACATCGGCTACCATAGCGTTACTTCCACGTTTCTCAAAACTAATGAAATTGAATAAACAAAAACGATAGACTCGTAGGGTAATCATGAGAGATTGTCATACTAAAAACAGGGTTAAATAAAACGAAAAGTACACATTAATAAGAGAAGATAGGCGTTTTGGTGCCTAGCACCCAAATGTGGCGACCAGTCAGACGCAAGTTCAGTACAGTTGGGGGCTCTCCCATGGGACTCATACGTATTGTACCATCTTTCGCTTGTACCTCACTCCACTTTTGTACCATATGCTACTTCAGGCGTACAAAGTTGCATCAGGGCGAGCTTCTAGCAAAATAAAATACTGGGTTACACAGTCAGGAATGTCACAGTATGCTGCAGCTATACAACATCACCCCTCTATTATTCGATTTTGTTTTGAGTTTCAGATCTCGCAGTAGCTGTAACTAACTATTCACTGTTTGAGCTTTAGGAAATTTATGAATCAGTAATGGATCTTTCATACTCGACAATCCCGTCATCGACAAATTACCTGCATAAGTTTGGCCTCAGATATTTTTTGCTGTAATCGAATTTGGAGGTTTTCACGCCATGCCGTGGCACGTACATTGCGGTTCGTAGCGTTGGATCAGCTGCCAATTAGCTATTAATCTGCGACTGACAGAGGCTTTTCCTTCACCCGAAAATAGCCTTAGATGTGATTGCGACACTTCGAAATGTTTCTGTCTTTGTTTTTTGTAGAATTATGTGGTACCAAGCAATTAGAAACATTACAACAAGTTACAGATGGTTACGAACTACGTTACACAATACACAGCTGTATTGGTGCATTTTATTAGAGACGGTCGATTTCGGTCTAAGGTCAGAACATCATCGTATCCATTATACCAAAGAAAAAGACACTTATAGCAAAATGTATAAAACTAAAATATGCAGCTGTTGCGTGAAACGACGTTAAATACTTAGTATCTTTCATTACTATAACAAAATACCTACAAAACGGTCTTTGCTACAGTGATGTATGATATGGTGTATTTAATGTCGTTTCACCTTCGTCATTGATCGATTCGTAAACTTTTGACCATCCAGAATGTTAATACATCGTAATGCAATTGAATATTGTCCTTCAGAGTACAGAATATGTACGATTCTATTCATTTCTTTTTGGTGCATTCGAACAAAGGGGTACTCACGAAAACTGATCTGAAATCACTACGAACAGAGCTATTCATTGAATCACCAGAGCTAACTCAGAAGAACATCAGCGTGATAAGACTCTCACATCTGAGTCAAGGCATTCATCCTATTGAGCAAGGAGGAAACTGACTTTATTTACTGATATTTTCTTCCTATTCTCCTTAGTCCGAAAGTTGCTGCACCGCAGAACGTTCGTTTCCTATTTGCTGACGGTCTGCTGATGCTCTCGTATCAACTGCCAGGTTTAGCTTCATCCATCTACTACTAAGTCAGCCGTCCACTTTTCTGCCCATTCTTTCAATTAGTGGGATAGAAGGAACGGAGAGGAAGGTGGCTGAAAAATGTTCAAATGTGTGTTTAATCTTATGGGACTTAACTGATAAGGTCATCAGTCCCTAAGCTTACACACTACTTAACCTAAATTATCCTAAGGACAAACACACACACCTATGCCCGACGGAGGACTCGAACCTCCGCCGGGAACAGCCGAAAGGTGGCTGATCGTTATGCTCCCCTTAACTAATAACTGTTTTGATTAGGGTCCTTGTGTATCCAGCACTACTCAACACTTTCTAGACACAGTTAGTTCATGGTGTGTTCAACATTTTACTCCATACACGGAATCTCGAGAGCTTCTCTATGCCCCTTTTATCGTCGTCTAAGTTCCTGCCCCAGATGAACATCTGCACTTTAATAATCGTGTCCTGGTAGTCAACGGGGCACTAATTCACATGTCTCCGTATTTTGGGTTTTGTTTGGGACCCGGATTTCTTCTACACTTTACTGTGCCTAGAAATTTCTCAGTCGTGGATACTTGAGTGAGACGTTGCTCGTTCATTCCACTGTTAGTTTTCTGAAGTACCACTTCCTGTTCGCAGCATTTATTTTTCTACAGATGCGGTAGAAGGCTACAACGACGAAAGAATAAGTAGGCCTGACATAGCTCAATAATAATGATCGAGGCAGTACCACAGTGGTTGCCGTGCGAAGAACTGGTGTTGTAAGAAGCACAGAACATAACCGCTGTACGTGGTATACTATAATCCGCGAGTGCTGCCGTAACTGTGTCCAACGTGCTACGTTTATGGCTGTGGCGTGTTAAAGTATTGATCGTCATAAAAAATCAGCAGTTCTGCCTGAACATAAAAACAACTGAGAGTGCGTTCGGCAGCAAGGAAATTACAGTACGTAATGCCATTCTTCGTGTCAAACTAAAAGTAAACGCTACACATTCCGTGAGATATTGCGGCGATAGGCGTGATGGTAACGCCGAAAACGTATAAGTGATGTACATATCAGAGTCATTACGTGACAGACCTGAGTCGGAATATAAACGTGAAATTTAGAAGCGTGCAAACAGAAAACGTCGATGGAGCGATTGTCACACCGAGCGTGCGCAGTAAACTCTGCGCCAAAGCTCGGCCGCGCAACGCAACAAAGCCTGCGGCGCGGCAGGCGAATAATTTATTCAGAACACACACGCACGCACTCGCTGGCTGCGACCTGTCCGTCATGAGCGCTTACTGCAAACTTTATTTCGCCGAAATGCTGTGCGGTGCGGTTATTTAGCCGGTTTTAATCTGCGCGAACATCAGCGCCTGTCCGGCACGGTTGCCACCGCCAGTACACACTCTCTCTCTCTCTTTCTCTCTCTCTCTCTCTCTCTCTCTCCCCCACTCACTCAAACACACACACACACACACACACACACACACACAGCAACAGCAGCAGCAGCTTGATATTTAACGGGCAGCATGACGGTCGCAAAGAGTGCTGACAATTTGCGCACTGACAGCTGGTTCACTCTCGTGTTATTCAGCTGTGGTTGTACCCAAAATTTTGCCATAAAGCGACCGGAATTATTCTGTAACACAACTGTTCAGCAATCGAAAATGATTCGCTTGCCCCTCGCATTTAATTACTACGGAAGTAACCCATCATTTCCCACTACAACGCTACTGTAAGCTGACTTCTGATCACATACGTAACACAGACTGCTTTAATGTGGAGGCTGCCATAAATAAATAATAGTCATAGATACAAAGAGTTCGCGCATGCCTTTGTCTTTATCTTCCTAAATTCTGAAACCAACGTCAGAGCGACGAGACACATGGAATAAGTACTAGTCTCTCCATGATTCGAGGATGATGATTTCGCAACTGTACATTCAACTAATCAAACGCTGCTCGATTTGCTACTGGAAACAATCTGTTTGCGCCTTTGCAGTAGGCCATTGTCGAGTGAATCTGGAAATTATACTGTAGAGGATAGGCATTAACGTCACTTGATGTTGCTTAAAATGGATTAAGGCCCAATCGCTCTCACAGTAAGCGAAGTTTAAGCAGTCACAGTTTATCACATTTGTAGCAGCTATATCATGAATAAAAGACCGACAAATATATACTAATATTACACATGGAGCAGTACAATTTAAGAAGTTCCTACGAAATTTCTTGTGTCAAGCAAGGGTTAGAGCTTTAACATTCTGCCAGGTAAAAGCGTTACCAATGAAATTTGAAACGTAGCACATAGGTGACTCTCTGTAATTACATATTGAAAACGATCTAAGGCGCAGAAAGATATAAATTTGGTGGCATTTCACCTGACTTCAGATTTCACTCAACACTAAAGGTCCCCGTGTCGAAACATACGGACGAAAAATGTTTACTGCCTGCCTTGTCCTTAAATTTTGAAACGGCCCACAATTACCCTCAGCGAATATCCCTTTCCTGCCTCTCTGGGTATAATTTGGTTAGACATTTCACGCAGTGAATGCGTTAGCAATAAGCATTTACTTTTCACACACTTCCACAGAAATTAATGAAATGATAGTTTTGCTGTTATTAAATGCGACATTCACATTTATCCACCACGACCGTTTTAAGAAAAAGGTTTGTAACTGTTATCACAGTTATTAATCCAATTGTACATACTCAGACATCGTGACTAGAAGCAGACAATATTTAGAAGACCGAACTAACTGACGAAATGTTTTCGGCGAATAAAATAGTATTGACCAACCTTCGCCATTCGTCTGGCTTTTCATTTGAGGATGAAATAACCCCCAGATTTCGAATAGTAACAGACGTTTGTTATTAATATCTAGAGCACATTCAGCAAACGAAGTTTCCGTCCAAGAAACCTTCTTACCTAAGCTCTGATAATAATAATCTCTCATTAAGCAACATTTGCCGTAGTGATTCGCATGGATCTGTACACAAACAATAGCAAATTTCAGTTAAACGCAGTTCTACTTGTAACGAAACGATATGTTTGTGTGACTCAAATTGCGCTCGCCATCTTATCGATAAGACTACGATGAAAATTTGTTAGGTTTGTGCAGAAGTTCATAGCATTTTTGTTTTGTATGTTGGTATTCCGGTGGCTGTGAAATTACTTATCGATTCCAGTTTTTCTTTCTTTTTGTCGTTCACGGTTGCAATTTGAGTTAACATAATGTTATTCTGCCGTTTGGAGATAGGGAGAGGATAGTGAGTGAAGTTGTGAAAGCTAGAACATGGAGTGCCTAATGGAGAAATCGGAACATTACGGGCATATTCCTCTGTCTGATTGTGAGTTCAATAGAGAGGTGATACCAGCTGAAGCAGCCGGAACCATTTGCGCCGTGAATGAGGATGATGTCATTGGACAGAGCGCGGCAAGAAAATTGTTTTATCGCTTAAAGAAGGATAGTTTTGACGTTTAGAAGTCTGTCGGGGTTTGAATTGATGAAAAGCTTTTAAACGCATTAAATCACTCTGACCACGCCAATGTACTCTAGAACTGGCAGATGTAATGAACTATGACCGTTCCACTAACGTGCGACATTTGCATGCAGGGGGGAAGGTTCAAAAATGTACAAACCAAAATCACAAAAATCAGCTCGTGGCCATTTGTGCATCTCTGCTTGCTCTTCAGAGACAGTTCCTATCCTGAATCGTGGCTGGTGAAGAGACATGGTGTCTTACGCTAACGTAAGGAAAGGAAAGGAGTGGTTGAGCCCAAACAAAGCAGCAAATTCCCGTACAATGATCTACGTGTATCACAAAAGATAATTTTAAGCATCTGGTGGAACAGAGGCAGTGTGGTGTACTACGAACCGCTTCATCGAGATATAACCGTCAGTGCCAACATTTATTGTCAACAAATGGTAAGTTTGGAGACGTAATCCAAAACGAACGACTAGGAACACTGCTTGAAATGAATCTACTCCATGATAACGGCGCGAGCATTCTGCTACACAGACAAACACTATACAGGAGTAGGGCTGGAAAGTTATTTCACACCTGTCTTTTTCACGTGATCATGCGCCCTAAGATTTTCATCTTTCCCGTCTTCTATCTAATAACCTTTCAGGAACGTCCTTTCCGGATGAAAACGCGCACCGAACATGGCTCGACTGCTCAAAACCAAGTGATTTCAGTAGTCACGGAGTCGAAAAGCTACCCCATCGTTGACGGATGGATGTAAACAGTGATGGAGAATATATTATTTATCAGTTAACTCTATGTTATTATCCTGACACCACATCGTAGCCGTTTTAGGTGGGGAGTGTTTTTAATTGTGGTTGCAAAAGATACCCATAGAGGTTGGGCCTGAACTACCACTGCCAACCGCAGCAGACAACTGCACAGTAGCCACTAACAAATGCTTTATGTACTCCAATTTATCTAATTTGTGGACTGAGTGTTTTCTTATTTTGAAATGAATGAAGGGACTAATCCTGGTGCACTAAGGGATTTGAATGCGTGTCTTACCACGACAAAACAAATCAGCGACCCCTAAGATCTTTATGTCAGTTCTGCTTTCGTGGAAATGCAGAACGCGGCCGTAGGTTTGCAGTCCTTCGAGGGGGGGGGGGGGGTGGCGGGAGAAGGGGGCGGGGCGTATTCTGACGCACAACTTCTTTCTTCTCGGGCAGCCTAAGCCCTCGTTTGTTTACGGTCGCGGCTAACTGCCACGATATATTGTCCGCATGATATATGTATCTGTTGTGTTTATCAAACTTCAACTGAAAAACGCAGTGAACTCATGCATCAACCCAATAAATTATACTGAATACTGAATATACCGATGGTCAAAAATGAGTGTCACTTAAAGTGGATTTTAACTAGATAAGGCCCGATTAGACCAAACGACGCAGTTAAAACTGTTTTGACCTATGTTAAGATTCTTTTAGATTAAACGTCATGCAATAGAACGATTCTGATTGGTTGAGTGGCGCCGCCAGATCTGGGAGGGGCGAGTCTATCGACACGCTGCCCGCTCTCCGGACACCCGCTCAATCTTCCGCTAAGCACGTGTATATCGACTTGTAAACATTTCTCACGGCATATCCGAATCAAGAAGCCCGATGGAAAGACGAATTGGCCGAGCGAGGTGGCTCAGTGGTTAGCACACTGGTCTCGCATTCGGGACGACGCCGTTCCAATCTGCGTCTGAATATCCTGAAGTAGGTTTTCCGTGATTTGTCTAAATCGCTCCGGAAAAATTCCGTTACAGTGATTCCTAATTATTTTTTAAACTCGTGTATATTTGTAATTATTATTTGTTCTGTTCAAATACGTACGGAAATATGAGAAATTGCGGCTATGACAATCATAAAATTCGTAATGAGCAGAAAAAGAAAAAAATTTATTACTCTTCCTAGTAATCATAATGAAATCAGTTCTCACATATCTGAGTGTGAGTTTTAATTTATCCTGTAAAAACTGTTCTGCAATGCTCACGTACGCAGCTACGTGGTCAGCAACATGTAAATAATATTTCAAAAGCAATACTGAGAGAGAGAGAGAGAGAGAGAGAGAGAGAGAGAGAGAGAGAGAAATTGAACAACTAGGAGGGGTCTTGTCAACTAGCCATAAACGGTGTAAAGAGATTAAAGAAACCAATAAAGACTTTAATCTACTATATTCATAAAATAGATTGTTTAAACACTGACCAACTTTTAATTATTCCACAATTTCTATACTTGATAAACACGTTCCTGGCCACAGCAAAGATACGAATTTTACTCTGAGTGTATCCAGACACAGATCTGACAAAATCCCTCCACTGCGCAAGCACGCAGCTACTTCGTGCAGCAAAAAGGCAAATTAGCAAACATCCTCAGTTAATACCAAAGTCTCCTCCGGCGCTGCTGGCACGATCACGGCTGGCTGCGACCTCTCATGTCGCGCGGCTTCTCTCCACCACAGGCTGCGTCCGATCACTTCCCATTCCTCTCAACAACTGTTCGCTCGCTACTACTTACGATAAAATATTTAGAATTCAGGCTTTGTGTATGCACACCAGCAAAATCATTTGTCAGCTGTGCAAAGAACTAGTAACGTCCAACTATCAATGGTACCTTTGAAATTTCGCGATCGATTTCCTTCTCCATTCTTGAATCATTCCGAGCTTGTGCACCGTTTTTAATGACTACGATGTTGGCTGGACGTAAAAACCTAAACTCCTTTTTCTTTCTTTAGCGAAAGACAAACTTTTAAAACAGGGTATTACAGAATGCCGAGCACGAAAACAACTAAAACAAAAACGAAAACAAAAACAGGACCTTTGCAATGTGATGACAAAAGAATCTTACCATGGATTAGTGGACGAAGCTGAAAAAGCACAGTCAGCTGTAACAAGACACAGACATAGTACCGAAGATTAAAGCTGTTAAAAGTTATTATACCTTCTGTCGCGGAAGTGAGAGGAAAAGAAACAAAGCTAGATGAATTTTTCGCCTCTCTTTTCGACGTTCGAGGCTTCATTGTGAAAACCTTACCAAAAATATACGATTCAAAGTATAGGCACTCGCTTGCCACTTCTTCCTACAATCTTTCGGGCAGGATACGGATTCCGCGGCGGTAGAACTGGGCGTTTTTGGAGGAAGTACATCGATCGATAAGATTTTGCATTTTTTCATATGACCGAAAATGCTGGTCAGACAGGCCTGGTGCTGCTGATAGAAAAAGGTGGTACTCAGTGGGAACAATGTTTGGAGAACACAGTGGGTGGGGTAGGAGTTCCCACTTCAACTTTTCCAGCTGTGTTTTGAAAGGTTTAAGACATAGGGTGGAGCACTGTCATGCTGCAGAATCACCTTTTCGTGCATATCGCTGTACCGTGGCCGTTTGCCTTTCAGTGTTCGGCTGGAATGCGTTAGTTGTTTTCGATAACGATCTCCTGTGATTGTTTCCTGTGATTGTTTCCTCTGAAAATCTCCTCTCTTCCATCGACATACCGGTCTTCGTCCAAAAATCACCTCTCTTGGTGTGTTGAAGCCATTCTAAGCACGTACCTTCACTAATAGATACGTCACCATAGGTCTTACCCAACATTTTTGAGTCTCAGTCACAGATTTATTCACGTTAAAGCATAAAATTAAAACACATCGCAAATGACGAGAACTGGGCTCTTGAAATATTCAGTCGAGGATAACTTTATGATGCAATCACAAATCGACTAATATTTTGATGGCGTTATGTTTAAAAACGCCTAAGCTTAATGTACGACACGATTTGCACACTGTTCCACCAGTTGCCACTACGGCCATCTATTGCAAAACGGCGGAAGCAGCGTTGTAGGCCTAATATTAATGAAGAAATTCATGTGCTGTTCGTCGTGAGGATCTAGACAGACTAAGAGTTGAAACTTCAACAAAATATGCGAACATCACAATAAGGATCATAAATATTTATTTGTCTATGTGCGAAATTTATCAGCGTTAACAGAGTATGAAGGAAAGGGTTCTTCTTTTGACACCTGTATTTCATTCAGATATTAACAATTGTTTCCCAGTAGATCTCATCGACATGCAACGCCAGCAGCTAGTGGATTTAGGTATGTAATGGTATATCAGGACCACCTGAGGCAATTTGTTGCGTTACGCCCACTGCAAAGCAAGAAAGCCGTGGAAGCGAAACATAAATTAGAAGATAACCGTATTTCCCGGCTGCAACTAGATTTATCTAATGTTCAGAGATAAATTTAGTCTTATTTAAAATTGAAACATGTATAGCAGTAAATTCTAGTTATAGCCAGGAGATTGTAATTGTAACAAAGCCATTCGGTATTAATTAGATTTAACGAGAGAAAACGCGCTCTTGTAAAAAACTGATTTTCACTACAACATATACATTCGTCAGACTGACTGGCAGCGCCCTCTAACACTACCGTGTTTACCTATTACTTGGGTCGTAAACGTATGACCGTCTGGTCAATTAAATTAGCCTTAAGATACTAATTCATTATTATACTGTGTCTCAGTATTTTTAATACGTAAAGATTTTTCCATCCGTTACAATTGGGTTTAGTCCTTTACTGTTCATATCTATTGAGTGGTATCTGTATATAGAATTGATATTACGTCTGATATTCAAGCAGCACTTCGTGGTCACTAAGTCCCACATAAACGTTGCCGTCCGTCAGAAATGAATAATACCCAATTTAACCAAATGCAATCTTAACTATTAGTAGCTGTGGTTCTGAAGAAACCCGTACTTATACAGCGCAACGTACCACATTGTTTAATATCTGTAATATTTTATTATTACCTGTTGGTGAACCCTCCCAGTGCTGAATCCAATTTCAGTCTTTGCAACAACCTCCCCCCCCCCCCCACTCCCCCCATGAACCATGGACCTTACCGTTGGTGGGGAGGCTTGCGTGCCTCAGCGATACAAATGGCCGTACCGTAGGTGCAACCACAACGGAGGGGTATCTGTTGAGAGGTCAGACAAACGTGTGATTCCTGAAGAGGGGCAGCAGCCTTTTCAGTAGTTGCAGGGGCAACAGTGTGGATGATTGACTGATCTATCCAAAACGGTCTTGCTGTACTGGTACTGCGAACGGCTGAAAGCAAGGGGAAACTACAGCCGTAATTTTTCCGGAGGGCCTGCAGCTTTACTGTATGGTTAAATGATGATGGCGTCCTCTTGGGTAAAATATTCCGGAGGTACAATAGTCTCCATTCGGTTGGTTGGTTGGTTGGTTTGGGGAAGGAGACCAGACAGCGTGGTCATCGGTCTCATCGGATTAGGGAAGGATTGGGAAGGAAGTCGGCCGTGCCCTTTCAGAGGAACCATCCCGGCATTTGCCTGGAGTGATTTAGGGAAATCACGGAAAACCTAAATCAGGATGGCCGGACGCGGGATTGAACCGTCGTCCTCCCGAATGCGAGTCCAGTGTCTAACCACTGCGCCACCCCGCTCGGTTCTCCATTCGGATCTCCGGGCGGGGACTACTGAAGAGGACGACGTTATAAGGAGAAAGAAAATTGGCGTTCTACGGATCGGAGAGTGGAATGTCAGATCCCTTAATCGGTCAGGTAGGTTAGAAAATTTAAAAAGGGTACTGGATGGGTTAAAGTTAGATATAGTGGGAATTAGTGAAGTTCGGTGGCAGGAGGAACAAGACTTTTGGTCAGGTGAATACAGGGTTACAAACCAAAATCAAATGAATAAAAAAATAGGAGTGCGGGTAAGCTACTACAAACAGCATAGTGAACGCATTATTGTGGCCAAGATAGACACGAAGCCCATGCCCAATACAGTAGTACAAGTTTATATGCCAACTAGCTCTGCACATGATGAAGAAATGGATGATATGTATGATGAGAAAAAATAAATTATTCGGGTAGTGAAGGAAAACGAAAATTTAAGTCATGGGTGACTGGAATTCGAGAGTAGGAAAAGGGAGAGAAGGAAACATAGTAGGTGAATATGGATTGGGGTAAGAACTGAAAGAGGAAGCCGTCTGGTAGAATTTTGCACAGAGCATAACTTAATCATAGCTAACACTTGGTTCAAGAATCACAAAAGACGGTTGTATACATGGAGGAATCCTGGAGATACTAGATGGTATCAGATAGATTATATAATGGTAAGACAGAGATTAAGGAACCAGGTTTTATATTGTAAGACATTTCCAGAGGCAGATGTGGACTCTGACCACAATCTATTGGTTATGAACTGTAGAATAAAACTGAAGAAACTGCAAAAAGGTGGGAATTTAAGGAGATGGGACCTGGATAAATTGACTAAACCAGAGGTTACACAGAGTTTCAGGGAGAGCATAAGAGAGCAGTTGACAGGAATGGGGGAAAGAAACACAGTAGAAGAAGAATGGGTAGCTCTGAGGGATGAATTAGTGAAGGCAGCAGAGGATCAAGTAGGTAAAAAGACGAGGGCTAGTAGGAATCCTAGGGGTAACAGAAGAAATATCGAATTTAATTGATGAAAGGAGAAAATATAACAATGCAGTAAATCAGGGCTTCACAACATACGTGCTCGCGGAGCAAGCTGTGAGCAGCACGGCGCGAGCACGGAGCACAGCGAGCACGCTACCCCCACTACCGGACCAGAGCGGAGAGTGGGGAAAGTCACGTAGGGGCACACAACAGCTGCCGCCAGTCAATGTAAATCCGCGGCCACCTGCAGGGAGATCACCCACGAATTATTACTGCGACAAATGAAACAAATAAAGGAGAATGTACACATGCCACAAAATTTTACTAGCTTAGTGTATGCCTCTACATTCGCATTAATTTGTGAACTGTTACACAATAAAAGGTGTCACTGAAGCGTGGGATTCTCGGTTATCTTGTACTTTTTGCCCTTTACAATTGCGTCTATGTTCAGAGTAATTGTTCTTGTGCATTTTAGGCCCAGCATGCAGTTTAAATTTCGATCAGACAATGCGTTTCTCAGGCACGTCTTGTTACATTTCATTGCAGATAACAGTTGTTCACAAACATACGTGGAACCGAACATTGATATTGCGCCAGTTTGCGCAAACGAGGAAATCTATCCTAAGGGAAGTGTCCGTAGAATTCCAAAATGTTTTTCTTGTTCTGAAAGTTGTCTCTGTATTCTCTGTCACACTGCAGGTCAATAATTTCTTACTGCAGCTCAGGACGAATCTCTTAAATATTCGCTGAATATGGAGAGAAAAGATCAAAATCACTGTCTAGTGCTGTCAGATCTTGAAAGCGCTGATCAAATAAACTATGTGAATAGCGTTCACAGTCTTTATGAACATCTTGCATGGATGATAATTTCGGAAAATGAGCTAGGTTTCCTGTTTCCAGCTGACTCACCCAAAGTGTCAATTTCATTTTAAAAGCTCGTATTCGATCTATGAAATGAGTAATTAGCAGATCTTTACCTTGTAGTAAAATGTTCAAAGCATTCAGATGGCTAGTTAATTCTGCTACAAACGCGAGATCACATTCAAACGTGCGCGCGCATATCCCCTGCCTCCCTACTCCGCGACCTTGCACCTGCTCGCGAGCACGTGCCTTAGCAGACGCGAGTACTCGCGCTCAAAACCGGCCAGTTGTTAAGCCCTGCAGTAAATGAAGCAGGCAAAAGGGGATACAAACGTCTCAAAAATGAGATCAACAGGAAGTGCAAAATGGTTAAGCAGGGGTGGCTAGAGGACAAATGTAAGGATGTAGAGGCTTATCTCACTAGGGGCAAGATAGATACTGCCTACAGGAAAATTAAAGAGACTTTTGGAGAAAAGAGAGCCACTTGTATGAATGTCAAGAGCTCAGATGGAAACCCAGTTCTAAGCAAAGAGAGGAAAGCCGAAAGGTATAAGGAGTATATAGAGGGTCTATACAAGGGCGATGTACTTGAGGACAATATTATGGAAATGGAAGAGGATGCAGATGAAGATGAAATTGGAAGTACGATACTGCGTGAAGAGTTTACAGAGCACTGAAAGACCTGAGTCGAAACAAGGTCCCGGGAGTAGAGACCATTCCATTAGAACTACTGACGGCCTTGGGAGAGCCAGTCCTGACAATACTCTACCATCTGGTGAGGAAGATGTATGTGACAGGCGAAATACCCTCAGACTTCAAGAAGAATATGATAGTTCCAATCCCAAAGAAAACAGGTGTTGACAGATGTGAAAGTTACCGAACTACCAGTTTAAAAAGTTACAGCTGCAAAATACTAACACGAATTCTTTACAGACGAATGGAAAAACTGGTAGAAGCCGACCTCGGGGAAAATCAGTTTGGATCCGTAGAAATGTTGGAACACGTGAGGCAATACTGACCTTACGACTTATCTTAGAAGAAAGATTAAGGAAAGACAAACCTACGTTTCTAGCATTTGTAGACTTAGAGAAAGATTTTGACAATGTTGCCTGGAACACTTTCTTTCGAATTCGAAAGGTGGCAGGGGTAAAATACAGGGAGCGAAAGGCTATTTACAATTTGTACAGAAACTAGATGGCAGTTATAAAAGTCGAGGGGCACGAGAGGGAAGCAGTGGTTGGGAAGGGAGTGACACAGGGTTGTAGCCTCTCCTCGATGTTATTCAATCTGTATATTGTGCAAGCAGTAAAGGAAACAAAAGAAAAATTCAGAGTGCGCCACACAACTGACTGCCTAGCAAGTCAACTGCAAATAAAACGTAACACTACGAAACGATTCAAAATATTTCTTAATTTTCCTCCCTTCTCTCCCCCCCCCCTCTCTCTTTCTCTCTCTATCTCTCTCTCTCTCCCTTCCTCCACATCCCCACCTCTCTCTCTCTCTTCCTCTCTGTTTCTCTCTCTTTTGAAAACACACTGAACCAAGACCTAGCAGCTATGCTTTGCTGGTTACTGAAGTACCCTGATCCTGAATGTCATGTAGATCTCTAATGTAGCATCAAAAATGGGCTGTGTCGTATAGTGGACGTGTGAATAAACTTTCAAATGGTTCAAATGGCTCTGAGCACTATGGGACTTAACATCTATGGTCATCAGTCCCTTAGAACTTAGAACTACTTAAACCTAACTAACCTAAGGACAGCACACAACACCCAGTCATCACGAGGTAGAGAAAATCACTGACCCCGCCGGGAATCGAACCCGGGCGCGGGAAGCGAGAACGCTACAGCACGACCACGAGCTGCGGACGAATAAACTTTATTCTGATAAAATATCGCTCGCTGTCACCCTGTGAACATGAGTGGTTAGTGCAGGCAGGAATTGTTAGGAGACAGGATAAGCCGTGAATTGTTATAGACCCGTTATATTTATGAAGGATCACAATTTAATTTTCCTTTTTCCGTTGCTGATAAAAGTACTAACTTACTACTTCCATTATCGATAATGTTTTAACTGATGTATGTGTTAGCATATTAAAAAAAAATATTTTCTGTCCAACATAGCTGGTTCATTCCATTTACGCCATTGGTAGAGCTGTTTGATTCTATTTCATACAGTTCCATTACAACATTGGCTCCATTACAACATTGGCTCATTCATTAGAATATTTTGAGAGTGATGTACCGATGCAAACCATTATACGTATCTGAGCGCGCTTTACGAAATACGTGTGCGCATAGGGATGTGTCACTGAGTTATTCATTATTATTTTAGCACTCATATCGTAGACTTTTTTGCATTATTCTGAACCACCAGTAGTTTTATCTTCATTGTAGTTAATTGTAACCACACTGTTACTGCAGGTACATTCTTTTTGTCGTAGCTACACCGTGGACGGAAAAAAATTGACTTTCCTTTAGAGCATTGTTTAAATTTTTGTCTGTAAATCTCGATCCTATTACGTCTATTGTCATTTGAGCGATAGATAAGCCCTCCGAAAATTGAATATTACCAATTTACACTTGTCTGCACGTGACCTGTCGTAGACAGTTCACGTATTCGACTGAGTCGCAGGTAGGTGAATGGAATTCTGGTCTATGCAGAAATATTCAACACAATTTTTTTTTCGGCAAGGGCAATGTTTCTGAACGTCAGAGTTGAAGCCAATGTCCCAGCTCAGTTCCAAAGTTCCCCGAAATGTCTCATGGATGATGGGAATTGACACATTTGACGAGGTTTCGTCTTTCGCACGAGAGCGTTGATGTTTGCGACCCCCTTAGAGTTACTGGAGAATAGTAGCCCTTGAATCGCCACCGGGACTGAATCCTCCTCCCTATAATTGCTGTCAACAACACAGCCACGACACTGAAACTCCACATCTACTCCTTACAGTGTGATAGAACAGGTGCACTGGAGGAAATGCCCTAGGCTACTGTGAAGTCGATTTCCTAATCCTTGTATATCCACAATACCATGCGTCGCGACAGTGACACACTGACCATCTGCGTGTATGGTACTAATTTGAAATCGAAAAATCTAAATCCTCGATAAATCGAAACAGCTGTACAGTACCTTGGAAAAATCTTCATAGGACGAAGAAGTTTTACATGGCTTTCTACACTTGAATAATCGAAACAACTATTATTAAAAAGTTTGCATCGAAACAATTATTATCAAACATTTTGCAATTAGAAGTCAGCACCTCTTCAGTCCTCGATAATTTGAAATTTTCCGTCAGTTATTTCGACAAATGCTTCGTCATATCACACTTGAGTCGCTCCTTTGTTTACTCATCAATAGATAATGTGCTATAGTCCATTTGCAAGTGATAAAAATGACTACAAGAAAGTACATTTCACTTTCGCAAAATATTCGGTATTCAGTCAGACACGATGTTGACACTAGTGAAGAAGAAAGATCGGGCAGCTGAAAGCGTATCGTACCGACGGAGGAAGCGGACGCGGCAAGGTGAGATCCTTCGCCTTGAAGAACGCTTACTAAAACCGCTCAGCAAAATGGAAAAGCCGTGTGCAGACCGGCCGATTGGTGCTAGTCTTTCGAGTTGACGCCACTTCCGCGATATGCTTGTCGATGGGGATGAAACGATGACGATAAGGACAACACAACACCCAGTCCCTGAGTGGAGAAAATCTCCGACCTAGCAGGAATCGAACCCAAGTCGTTAGGTATGACATTCCTTCGCGCTAACAACTCAGCTACCAGGTACGGACAACGCTCAGCCATTACAGAGGACAAAACGTTCCTGTCCGAGATTACATGCTTAACGAAAATGCTAAATAATTCTGTGTTACACTAAGCATTGAAGGGATTTCCGCCAATGGGGGATGGCCCACTAACTTTAAACCGAAAAACCAATTGTATTTAAGCTGCTTTGTGGTGAAAGTGCGAAGGTTGATAATCCTAATTTGTTTGACATGGAAAAATAATATAGGATGCCTGCTGCCAAATTACGATCCATGTGACAAACTTTGCAAAAACGGGACTTCGTTGAAGTGCCTTCAAGTACGAACAGTTACTTCTAAATGCGAAAAATGCCATAGAAGAAAGGTAACAAAGGAAAGGTATCGCTACTATTTGCGGTTGACATAAACGGCTCACGTAAACTAAAACCATTTTGATAGAGAATGCTGCTAAACTAAGACGTTTCATACGTGTCAGATAGTGTCCTTTCTCACCGCTACAACAAAAATCGTGAGTGCCAACAGAGTCGTTCAGTAAGTGGTAGTTGCGTGTAGACAAAAACAAGAAAGAACAGAGACGAAGAATTCTGCTTTCCCTGCACAATTACGAAGTTCATAATAATCCATCACCTCCGTATAACGTGAAACGTCATGTTTTCCCTTTGAACATTAATTCTCAGTTACAACTGCTTGACTAGGGAGCAATTCAGATTTCAAACCATTTTACCGCTGATAAAATTTGACTGTGGAGTTGGATAGTAATGGAGAAGTTCAACATAGAAGTTTTGGCAGTGGTGATCATGACTGATAAATCACGACGTATGTGGTCCCGACGAGGAATTTCAACAGGTTCAGGAAATCCGGATTACTCAAGAAGTCGCAGAATCAACTAGTACAGTAACAGGCGGGCGGAGAAATTGATTTCTCCGATACTTAGGGATCTTTTCCCTGATTTTGGAGTAAATGTGACGTTTTATGATCTCGTACATTTTGCTGGGCCTGTTGTGGCCTTCGAAGCCCTGACTGACAGAATTTTCAACTGCTGTGGTTTCTAAGAAACTTTTTGTGTACCTTTCGTTTGTAATGCTAAAAACAGACGACAATTAATCATATTGGTAAGAAATATGAATGTTTTTGAAACTACAGCGTGGTACTGTTTTTGAACTTTAGTCTACATTTTCTTGATTCCATCTTGATCAGTCAAATTCCCGTTACATCGAAATCTCTATTAGTTGTCTCTGAGGTACCTTTAACTTTGAATTATCTGTATAATACTTTCACCCCGTATCCGTCGCACCAAATTCAGCATCGCCATGGCCGTCTGGGCCGTAGTGCGCTGCAAGTCGCCATCTGTACTGAAGGTATTGACAAATATTTTGGGTTAAATGATTAATAACGCAAAACACCACTGAACAGACGACTGTCAGCTCAGTACCGTACAAACGACTATCAGGAAACTGAAGTCACATCGGATGCGGGCAAATATTATTGCTTTGACTGTGACAGACTAAACATCACCGTCAAAGCTGGCCGTCCGGTTATCTTCGAAGGAGGTAATCTTCTTCATGAATCTCTAATACCACTTGACAACAGCAGGTGACGTCAATCGAAAGTTTTAAGTTCAACCATCTATCGTAGCTGGAAGCTCTGTGATATATTAAGAATCCAAATCGGCACGAAGCCATACATTCATTTATTATGAATGGCTATGTCCTTTCCCCACAGTAAGATGGAAATGTTCCTGTAGGTTACAAAAGTCACTTCTTTATCATCTCCACTGAACAATGTTCGTTCTGCCCATACTGTCTAGATTCTGCTAAATACACATTGCCGTACGACGTACGTAAGTCTAATGACAACAGCTAAACTGACGTATTCTTCGTCTTCCCTCTGCCGATAAGATACAGGCATTTATAAAGAGAGTATCATTTCTTATACCCCTCCGTAGAAGCGCTGAGCTTAAGTACTAAGTGAAAGAGAGAGGTAAAGGATTACACACATATTGAACCGGACCGTGAAGTGTTCCTGAGTAGCTATTCATATCATGTGCTAAGAACTGAAGGCCACGGATGTTCCCGATTGAAATTACTCGTATCTTGAAGTGTCAGTATATTTTGAACTCCACTCAAATAAACAAACACACTCTGGATCACAATCTTTACTAGCGGCTACCGGATTAATCCGAGCTACAGACCTTCCTCTGGCGCGGCAAAGTGCAGTTTGTCAACAGCAGTGTAAAAATAATGTAAAATCACATTCCGTGTTATTCTCAATCGTTTCTACGATCAGTGTAGGTAATATCATAGCCACAAAAAACAGCATGCAGACGCAACTATATACCAATATGGATTTCGGTTACATAAGGTGTCAGCAGAAATTAGTGGCTACGTACCATTTCTGAAAGCGTTTGCTAATTGTCCTGTCACCAGTTGCAGTTATTTATTAGGTGACTTGTTTCGAACCCTTACAGGTTCATTATCAAGCCTGGTGCACTGAGGCTGAACTAACAGTGCCTGATCTTAATAATTAACATTGAGTGGAAACACATGTTCTATAAATCTGAGCAGGATGAATGCCACAATCTACACATACCTGTTACCAAATCAAAATCATTAATAAACACCTTAAGGAATTTAAATAAAGTTGCCGTTCCCTGTCAACGAAATACTGAAACTGAAGAATACGTACCATTTGTTCCCAGTCGATCGTTTCTGTTCCGTGTAGGTGGATGGGTACGATTTCTCCTCTTACTTTCGACGTTGTGCAGAGACCCGTCGCTAACAAAGAGAAAGAAGGATTCCTACGTCGCAGTGAAAGGGAAGGTAAATTCCTCACAAATCTTACAAAACAGCAGATTACCTGCATCAGATTTCAGTGAACAAAGAAAATAATGCTGATCGGAAATTTCGATGAAGAAATGAGAAATTTTCTTCCAGAACAGGATAATGAAATGCGCTGGGTAACTTAACGAGAGCTCGTGTAATGAGTTCAGTTACATGATTAAGAAAAAGGAAAGATATTACGAAAAGAAAACAGTCTCGGACTGGTGAGGAATGGGGAAGACAATCGTCGGGGCCTTTTCAGTGGAAATGTCCAGGGATTATTTCGGACTATTTAAGGGAACTATGGAAAATGGAATTCTTGACAGCTGTTCGAAAAATTTATTCGCCAACGTCCTGAATGAACGTTAAGGTATTTACCATCTGCGCCTAATCGCTCGGTTTGGATAACGAGAGGGAAGTGCTCAAGGTGTACTGACTATACCAGTTCTCACATGATTAGTTTTACAGACGCCACAGGGTATCATGGTAGGAGTATGGTGATTTGTGTTGCACTCCTCCAGAGGCCAAAAAATAAAGGGCTGCAGCGAGGAAACTGCACATCCGTTTGACGGGTGTGGGGCTTGTT
Organism: Schistocerca cancellata; assembly: GCF_023864275.1. Taxonomy (NCBI): domain Eukaryota; kingdom Metazoa; phylum Arthropoda; class Insecta; order Orthoptera; family Acrididae; genus Schistocerca; species Schistocerca cancellata. The sequence goes on along the minus strand of NC_064633.1, from coordinate 304,107,169 downwards.
GTTCTTTCAAGAATGTCACTGGTGACTTCATCCAAAACCCTCGTCTGATCAATATTGCCCTCCGTGTCTAATGAAGTTGGCGTCGCTTGTGTGCATTGTAGAAACAATATCCCAGAGGTTGGAAGCTCAGTTCTGTGGACTGTTTAACATCAAAGCTGTGAAATGAAGCAATTTCTTACTGCCTTGGCTACTTTCGTGACGTAAATTATGTGTACTTCACGAACTAGTCGTCAAGTTATTTCAGCAAGTGACACCCCTACCATGATGAGCTGCGCAATTGAGCTGCAACTGCATCTACATATATACGATCTTAAAGCAAATACATTTGGGCGTGACGTAGGATACATCGTAACGATGTTATCGATTTCGCTTCCTGTTCGATTCCCGTGTTCAGCGAGAGAAAAACTGATGTGCATATGACTGAGTACTAGACTCTCTACTATCACAAATATCTTTTATCTTAAATGGTGGCAGCGTATTGGCCACACTATCTTACACGAATACAGGTTCACTGAAGTTACACAAAAGGGTTTTGCGGCAACTGCGTTGTCCTCGTTTCAAGTGTGGCCCTCGACCATTCCTATTACACTTTCGTTTGGGGTACACTGACTGCTTATGACCCTTGCAGCGCTCCTCTGTATTCGTTCGATGTATATTGTCACGCCAATTTGCTAAGGATTCTGCATAACGCACAAATAGAATTATTCGCAGTAGCGTCTTTTATGTGATTTATTTCACATTTTCCATAAAAACTAGAATATGATCTTTCACGGAAATTTTTTGAGAACTGTACACTGAAAATTAGCGGTTCACTTTTAAACCAGTTTACCATTGTTGTATTACTTGTTACACTCAAACTTTAGCTTCTGGTAAAAAATATATTACTGTCAGCGCTTTCTACGTTGCGACATATACTTTTGTATCAACATCTCCATTTCTTCAAAACATGAAATATCTTCAACGAAAACTTTCAATGAAATTTTCTGCTTGGTTCAACGTTCTTCAAATGACAAAATTGTCATCGGTACGTACATAGCCCTATATCTCGGTCTTCGTTTGCTTGCAGGAACGCTGTTACGACGTAAAAGATAGACGAAACTATAGTGTCCTCCCAATCCTCAAACGGAGGGGTGTGAAACTTGACCCACTCAAGAGGGCTGATCTACGTTCAACATTAACGTGCAACAACTACCCGCAAACTGCAGTTGGCAGCACTAGCAGTGGAAGGTAAATAAAGCATACCGGTGGACGCAGAAAAACAGTGCAGTCCTTTTCGCAATGCGGGCTCCGGGCGATTTATCTGAAGTCCACAAGGGCATGATCATTGGTTTCCGGGCTAGCGGTGGAAGCATTTTCGAAACAGCTAAGTTTGTAAAAGGCTCGCTTGCCGCTTTGGCTAAACAATACAACGCATGGCAAAATGGTGCTACCCGACAGCGGCGCTGAGGCAACTGGTGCACCGCAGGCCGTGGATGACAGGGTGAGCGACGGCTGCGGAGATGTGTACGGTCGAACAGACGTGCAACTGTTGAACAACTGACTGCCAGGATGAAGCAAGAAGTTACCAAAAAGAGTCTTCTCAACGGCCGTTCAGTGAACGTTGGTGTGTACGGACCTCTGCAGCACGTGCCTCGTTAATGCACAAATGAACGCTTACGAAGGATGAATTTGCACGCCAGTATCGCAATTGGTCGTCCAGATCATTTCAAATGAATCACGTTTGATAATCCATCTGACTTGTACGGCCTGAAACGTCTGAAAGCATACAACATGCAACAATCTTTGGAAAGGTCCATGCCGAAGCAGGGAGACTTATGGTTTGGGTAATGATTCCTTGGATTCAGTGGGTGATCTCTACTTGGGCATCATGTTTACCCCTACATGCATTTTGCATCTCCTCGGCAATAATGGAGTTCACTAGCAGGTCAATACAACTTTCGCTGTACGTGCTTAGTTCTAAAAACACTAGGATGAGTTTACCTAACTCCCATGGCCAGCAGACTCCCCGGATTTAAACCCAATCGAGAATCTGTGGGACCACCTCTATGGGACAGTACGCGCCATTGATACTCAGCCGAGAAATATAGCGCAGCTGACCATTCCACAGGAGTCTTCCACGGCTCCAGACTCCTATCGGTACCCTCCAGATTCTCATTGTCTTTCCTCCTGCTGTTCTCGCAGCGGTCAGCGCTGCATGCTCACGTCCGCAGCTCGTGGTCGTGTGGTAGCGTTCTCGCTTCCCGCGCCCGGGTTCAATTCCCAGCGGGGTCAGGGATTTTCTCTGCCTCGTGATGACTGGGTGTTGTGTGATGTCCTTAGGTTAGTTAGGTTTAAGTAGTTCTAAGTTCTAGGGGACTGATGACCATAGATGTTAAGTCCCATAGTGCTCAGAGCCATTTTTAGCCGCATGCTCACATTAATGTGACTCAACGCTGCACCTTCTGAGTGGCCACGTTCGCATTCCACGTACTTGCAGTGAGTCAGAGGGAGAGAAACAGGCAAATGTGTCATAAGAGAATAAATCTCTCCAGAACACATTACCAGGATGTATCCACTCTGTGTGGACATGTGCAGTGTTGGGCAGAGGTATGGAATACCACATGTTAAGAAGATTCTGCACCCTGAGTCAACCTGGAATAGCCTTGAGAAAATTACTGACACTGTGTCCGGAACGGCAGTGGAGACGCATTCGGGCCAACTGCTCTTTCGCTACTAGCAGCGCCGCTCAGAAATGGTCTGCTAACTTAACAAATTCGAGGCACTCATCGTCAGGCGATCATTTGCAACCAGAGAGCACAGGAGGAAAGAAGGTGAAGCAAAGACTGGTATCCATACAGAAAAGGACAAAGAATTCAGTAATGTTCACAACGTCTCCTGTAACGCCGATGGAGACAGCAATGAACCTACGTATAGGATATTTCACTAAATGTCTTTGATGAATCTCTGACGGAAAAACCGTTAAATAGTTGAACAGTACTCTGTGACAATAGTAGAAATATTAATGTTGGAGGTATACATATGTAGCTGTTTTAGTGGTACACTGTTGGTCGAAACCTCTAGTTCCCAACAGGCAGAGAACCTGCAGACAGCGAAAAGCCATGGGTAATATGCCATTGAATCTGACCTCCATAACACGTTGAATTACAGCTAAGGTGTTGTGACATGCATGGATGTAGCGCACTTTACCAAAGAAGAACGATAGTTTGAGCGGACCAAGGAATGATTGATGAGCAGAATATCTTGAAAAGCGGGATATGATTATATCAGACTCGTTTACACAGATCTTCACGAAACCCGAGAGCACATTAAGGCAGAGTGGGGCCTTGTGATCCTAATCCAATGTACTGTTTTGAATGACAGGTCTCTGGGAGAAGCGAGGTGTAGGGTTTGTGGTAAGGCGCCCATGAAGGAGTTGATTGTTCATCTCCTCCGAAGTATGTAAATTGCTGTTGGATTCACCCTGTCTGGTGTAGGGAGTGCCGAGTCTTTCTTGAAGAAATGAAGATTCAGGAGATCAAAACAACTAAGCGTATCTCATTTCGTGAGGCGAAAAAGCTCAATAATGACTCATTCGCGCCAGTGTCGGGACCATAGAACACGAGGACAAAAAACTAAGAGTTAAAAGCGATTGAACATTAATCCCAATCGACGGATATAGCAGACAGGCCGCTTTCCCAATTCGTGGAGAGGGGCAATTTCGATACTTCCCCACAGACCAGGTAAAGACTGAAACTGTCCCACAAGTTATTGGAGCTTCGCCTTGACGAGCCACCTAGGAAAGGCCTTTGAGTGAATGGTTAACCACCTTTTGCTCTGTATATTAGAGGCGAGACAGCTCCTTAGTAGCTTTTAGTGCTTATTTGCGCTGTGTTCATCCGCTGTCGACAACGTGACCCTCCTAAAGCGGCTATCCAGAAGGCTTTCCTATTTAAATAGCATTGTATAAGTATATTCTCTGACAGCAGTAAGGAGTACGATATTATTTGGCTAAACAGTATTCTAACCTAATTCCACGACAGGGACTTTCGTCACCATCTCCCCATCTTCATAGGGTCCTTTTATCTGTAGCGAATTGGTGACTTGCATTCGAATCGTGTAGAACGAGGTAAAGGTGTTCCTCAGGGCGTTGTTTTAAGTATTACACGCTTTGCCACAGACGTAAACAGTATCAAGTCTACAGTACCGACTCCTGTACAATGCTCCTTGTTTGTGGAAAATTTTGCAGCTTTCTCTTCTTCCTCCAGTAAAGCAATAGAGAGTCATCAGTCGCAACTTAGAGTGAAGAGGCTGAAGGAGTGAGCTACAAATACTGGTTTTAAATTTGCTGCAGAGAAGTGTGTGTGCGTTCATTTTAATGATTGTCATCATATTGTTAATTTACCAGAATTGCGTATTTGGAAAATCGTTTTCTCCTTTGAAGAATCTGTGCGGTTTATGGCCTCATTTTTTTATTCCACACTGTCTTGATTACCACACCTGAAGAACCTGAAAGAAAGGTCCCAGAAGACACTGAACATGCATCTCAGCCACAGGTATTGGGGAGAAGGCAGGCTGCGTCTGCTCCAGTTTTACGAACATACATGCGATCGTGGCAGGACCTTGGGTGCTCAGTGTAAGGGTCAGCGAGGCGATTAGGCTGACCTTGACTGATTACAAGACCAGCCCCATACACTGTCATTGTGCTGAGTCTATGGAACCTCTAGTTACCATCCGACGGCAGTGTCTCATGTTGTGTCAGTTCCTCGCTACTCCCATTTCCCCAGCAAGCCATGCCGTTGCTCGTCAGGATGTGAAACACCTCGTTGCTAAATTATCTGCGGGCAAGGAGGCTGTTTGGGATACAAGCGAAGTGTGTGTTTGAGTCCCATGGTGTGGGGCACGTAGGAGATCAAATCTAGGGTTTTAATTGAATGCCATCCTAATAATTGCAGGGTAAAGTTATATCTAGTGCACTAATTGCAGAAATTACAGCCACCCTCTCTTTTTAATACACCACTTCCCGAAATTTTCAAAAAGCACTCCCTGCCACCGTTGGATAAGCAGCTGCAGCAGCAAGTCGTATCCCCCAGCTTACTTATTTGTTAGATAGTTTAATTCTTAATTTCTTTGCGTGTTTTTGGGTACTTGCATTGTTTAATTCATAAATTTCGGGCGTATTATAGTATTTGAGAGTTGTAGCATCGCGCTTTAGTACCTGAATAGTGTAAATTCGCGTAGTCGTCTGTCTTCTGTTTTTGGTTAGAACGGTCAGTGTCGGTTGGTCACAGTCAGTGTGCTCCCTGCCGCCGTTGGATAAGCAGCTGCAGCAGCAAGTCGTATACCCTTAGCTCACTTATTTGTTACAGAGTTTATTTCTTAATTTCTTTGCGTGTTTTTGGGTACTTGCATTGTTTAATTCGTAAATTTCGGGTGTATTATAGTATTTGAGAGTTGTAGCATCGCGCTTTAGTGTTTACTTCGTAGATTCGTACTTAAATTGCGTGTGAGTTTCATATAGGAGGTGTAATTTCGAGTCTTAGTTACTGTAATCGTAAATTCAGGCAGATTGTAGCTCATTCGTTAGGCATTTGTATAGGTTAGTTCACACATTCTTTGCGTGTTTCCCTTGCGTTATCTAGGCACTGACTTGTGTTTCAGTAACTGTTATTCAGCATTGATTAGAATGGACAGGGACTGTGATTGCTGTGTTCGGATGAGGGCTGAGTTGGCATCCCTTCGCTCACAGCTGCAATCGGCGCTGACTTCGGTCGCGCAGCTTGAGGCTGTTGCCAATGGGCACCACTGTGGGGAACCGTACTTGGATATCACGGGGATGTCAACCTCGTCCCGTCTGTCCCCAGATCGGTCTGCCGCTGTGGTTGCCCCGGTTGCTGCCCGCAACCGGCTGTGGTTGATTGGGAGGTCGTTCCAAGGCGTGGCAGGCAGCGAAAGACGTCCCCGGAGGCTGATCAGAAAGCCTCCCCGGTGCGTGTGACAAACAGGTTTCAGGTACTGTCTCTGGCAGAGGCAGATGCAGCTGCCTGCCCTGTTTCAGAGGATGATTCTCAGCCTTCAAGGTCCGGGCAATCGCAGAGGGTGGGCTTATTGGTAGTTGGGAGCTCCAATGTTAGGCGCGTAATGGAGCCCCTTAGGGATATGGCGGCTAAGGAGGGGAAGAAATCCAGTGTGCACTCCTTGTGCATTCCGGGTGGAGTCATTCCTGATGTGGAAAGGGTCCTTCCGAATGCCATGAAGAGCACAGGTTGCAGCCAGCTGCAGGTGGTGGCACATGTCGGCACTAATGACATGTGTTGCTTTGGATCTGAGGAAATTCTCTGTGGATTCCAGCGGCTATGCGATTTGGTGATGGCTGCTGGTCTTGCTTACGAGATGAAGGCAGAGCTCACCATCTGCAGCATCTTTGACAGAACCGACTGCGGACCTTTGGTGCAGAGCCGGGTGGAGGGTCTGAATCAGAGGCTCAGACAGTTTTGCGACCGTGTTGGTTGCAGATTCCTTGACTTGCGCCATAGGGTGGTGGGGTTTCGGGATCCGCTGAATAGGTCAGGAGTTCACTACACTCAGCTGGAGGCTACACGGGTAGCGGAGGCTGTGTGGCGTGGACTGGGCGGTTTTTTAGGTTAGAAGGCCTCGGGAAAGTACGGGGTGGGCTGCAATCTCAAAGGGTGCATGGCAAATACAGGACGTGCTTGGATCAAGGAACAGTCGGAACTGAAGTTGTAAATTGTTGTAGTTGTGCTGGGAAAGTCCCTGAGCTTCAAGCGCTAATAGAAAGCACAGAAGCTGTAATCTTTATAGGTACAGAAAGCTGGCTAAAGCCTGAAATAAGTTCTGCAGAAATTTTTACAAAGTCTCAGACGGTGTTCAGGAAAGATAGATTAGGCAGAATTGGTGGTGGAGTGTTTGTGTCTGTCAGTAGTGGTTTATCTTGCAGTGAAGTCGAAGTAGATACTCCGTGCGAATTGGTATGGGTGGAGGTTATACTTAACAGCCGAACTAAGTTAATAATTGGCTCCTTCTACCGCCCCCAGACTCCGATGATATAGCTGCGGAACAGTTCAGAGAAAATTTGAGTCTCATAACAAATAAATACCCCACTCATACGGTTATGGTTGGTGGAGACTTCAACCTTCCCTCGATATGTTGGCAAAAATACTTGTTCAAAACCGGTGGTAGGCAGAAAACATCTTCCGAGATTGTCCTAAATGCTTTCTCCGAAAATTATTTCGAGCAGTTAGACCACGAACCCACGCGAATTGTAAATGGTTGCGAAAACACACTTGACCTCTTAGTCACAAACAATCCAGAGCTGATAGAGAGCATCATGACTGATACAGAGATTAGTGGTCACAAGGTCGTTGTAGCTAGGCTCAATACCGTTTCTTCCAAATCCACCAGAAACAAACGCAAAATAATTTTATTTAAAAAAGCAGATAAAGTGTCACTAGAAGCCTTCCTAAGAGACAATCTCCATTCCTTCCCAACTGACTATGCAAATGTAGACGAGATGTGGCTCAAATTAAAAGATACAGTAGCAACAGCAATTGATAGATTCATACCTCATAAATTGGCAAGAGATGGAACTGATCCCCCGTGGTACACAAAACAGTTCCGAACTCTGTTGCAGAGGCAACGGAAAAAGCATGCGAAGTTCAGAAGGACGCGAAATCCCTAAGATTGGCTAAAATTTACAGACGCGAGAAATTTGGCACGTGACTTCAATGCGAGATGCCTTTAATAGGTTCCACAACGAAACATTGTCACGAAATTTGGTAGAAAATCCGAAGAAATTCTGGTCGTATGTAAAGTACACAAGCGGCAAGACGCAGTCAATACCTTCGCTGCGCAGTGCAGATGGTACTGTTACCGACGACTGTGCCGCTAAAGCGGAGTTATTGAACGCAGTTTTCCGAAATTCCTTCACCAGGGAAGATGAATCGAATATTCCAGAATTTGAAACACGAACAGCTGCTAGCATGAGTTTCTTAGAAGTAGATACCTTAGGGGATGCGAAGCAACTCAAATCGCTTGATACGGGCAAGTCTTCAGGTCCAGATTGTATGCCGATTAGGTTCCTTTCAGATTACGCTGATACAGTAGCTCCCTACTTATTACTCATATACAACCGCTCGCTCACCGATAGATCTGTACCTACAGATTGGAAAATTGCGCAGGTCGCACCAGTGTTTAAGAAGGGTAGCAGGAGAAATCCATCTAACTACAGACCTATATCAATGACGTCGGTTTGCAGCAGGGTTTTGAAGCATATACTGTATTCAAACATTATGAATCACCTCGAAGGGAACGATCTATTGATACGTAATCAGCATGGTTTCAGAAAACATCGTTCTTGTGCAACGCAGCTAGCTCTTTATTCGCACGAAGTAATGGCCGCTATCGACAGGGGATCTCAAGTTGATTCCGTATTTCTAGATTTCCGGAAAGCTTTTGACACCGTTCCTCAGAAGCGACTTCTAATCAAGCTGCGGGCCTATGGGGTATTGTCTCAGTTGTGCGACTGGATTCGTGATTTCCTGTCAGGAAGGTCGCAGTTAGTAGTAATAGACGGCAAATCATCGAGTAAAAGTGAAGTGATATCAGGTGTTCCCCAGGAAAGCGTCCTGAGACATCTGCTGTTCCTGACTTATGTAAATGACCTGGGTGACAATCTGAGCAGTTCTCTTAGGTTGTTCGCAGATGATGCTGTAATTTACCGTCTAGTAAGGTCATCCGAAGACCAGTATCAGTTGCAAAGCGATTTAGAAAAGATTGCTGTATGGTGTGGCAGGTGGCAGTTGACGCTAAATAACGAAAAGTGTGAGGTGATCCACATGAGTTCCAAGAGAAATCCGTTGGAATTCGATTACTCGATAAATAGTACAATTCTCAAGGCTGTCAATTCAACTAAGTACCTGGGTATTAAAATAACGAACAACTTCAGTTGGAAAGACCACATAGATAATATTGTGGGGAAGGCGAGCCAAAGGTTGCGTTTCATTGGCAGGACACTTAGAAGATGCAGCAAGTCCACTAAAGAGACTGCTTGCACTACACTCGTTCGTTCTCTGTTAGAATATTGCTGGGCGGTGTGGGATCCTTACCAGGTGGGATTGACGGAGGACATCGAAAGGGTGCAAAAAAGGGCAGCTTGTTTTGTATTATCACATAGTAGGGGAGAGAGTGTGGCAGATATGATACGCGAATTGGGATGGAAGTCATTACAGCAAAGACGTTTTTCGTCGCGGCAAGATCTATTTACGAAATTTCAGTCACCCACTTTCTCTTCCGAATGCGAAAATATTTTGTTGTGCCCAACCTACATAGGTAGGAATGATCATCAAAATAAAATAAGAGAAATCAGAGCTCGAACAGAAAAGTTTAGGTGTTCGTTTTTCCCGCGCGCTGTTCGGGAGTGCAATGGTAGAGAGATAGTATGATTGTGGTTCGACGAACCCTCTGCCAAGCACCTAAATGTGAATTGCAGAGTAGTCATGTAGATGTAGATGTAGATGAACTAAGTAGCTGTATTCACGGGTATTTGTAAGGAAGGGGGCTCCGCTGGCTGCTCTTTTGTTTTCACAGATCTTATCTTCAAGACTCGATTGCGTCTGGAGTTCACTGTAATCGATACTGATCATCAAGACTCGACCGCGTCTGTAGTTCACTGTAATCGATACTGAACCATCCGCGATCTTGAGTGCGCTGGAGTTGACGAAATGTGAAATGATCCTGAATTCCTTGTCTGTTCCGATTCCCTGAATGCCCTTCAGTATCTACAACGCTTGTATTCAACCGATAAAGTAATCCAGGAACCCAGGTCACCCTCCTCCGGCTACAACTGCTGGGGAAGGAGGTGTCCCCTGCTGGGTGCCAGGGCACACAGGTATAGCTGGGAGTTAAAGAGCAGATGTAGCAGACAAACAGGCGAGTCGTGTTACTTGGTTAGTTCCGTGTGCCATTCCACAGCAATCTATCGTCTCACTGTTGAGGTACACAGTTATGTGTCCATAGGAAAATGAGTGGTTGGAAGTGACAGGCAACAAGCTCCGACTAGTAAAGCCCACAACGCGGCCGTGGTGTACCACTTTCCAGCCACTCTGACGGGATGGGGTTCTCGATACTCGTCTTCGCCTAGGCCACAGCCTATGACTCATGGCTAGTAGCTTCGGCGAGAGGACCCTCCAATCATGGTGCTTGTAGCCTACACGTCATTGTGCGCCACATGTTTTTAGACTGTGCTTTATTTTCCAATCAGAGGGCAGTGGCAGACTTGGCAACACATATTTCAAGCAGCGTTCGGACGAATGTGGTGAAAAGTTTAGGGATTTGTGATTTGTCCCACTTGTCTACTCAAATTTTAGGGAAAGATGACTGGCTCACCCATGTCCTTTGTAAGTGGTCATTTCGCTGTACCTTCCCCTTACCTCCTCAGTCGCTTTACTTCTGTTTCAATCCCACGTATGGCAATCTCTTCCCTTTCTCCGTAGTCTTAAGGCGTGTGAGATGGATTATGTGGGTCGACACGAATGGCATGGGAGAGAGTGCACATGTGTCATTTCATGTTTCCTGCTCAATGTGTGACGACAGTTTAAGTAATTTTATCCACATTCATTTCTTATGATGTGTGTAATGGCACTGATGCCTTCGGCGTTGAGAACCCGTAAGCTTCTCTCTCTCTCTCTCTCTCTCTCTCTCTCTCTCTCTCTCTCACACACACACACACACACACACACACTCACAAACCGGTAATCATAAATCCATTTTGTATACTCCCTACAGGAGAGACTGTTTACTTGAATGTCACTTGTCCGGTGTCGGCGCAGAAATACGAGATTGCAGTGTCTGTGTTATTGCAAACTACAATGTAATGTTCCTTCGGACAAAGATGTAAATAAAATGTTTCCGCTGTACGGGAATACACATAACGGAATGTAGGAGTACAGGATATAGACACATCTTTGACGACATATAGAAGTGTAGGTTTGCCCGTGAGTCATGCTCGTCCAGCCGAAACGTAAGCCGCCATCTGGTGATAAGCAGGAAATCTGGATTCGAGTAAGAACATTGCATCGTAATTTGGAGTGACACGGGCGCTTCAGTCTCGTAATTATTTCGTGATGTCGGAGAATGAGCGAAAAGAAAGATAAACTGCGCATATAAGTACTTACTTTAAACAGAATGACGGTCCTTTTCTTTAGAATTGTCAGGTTTATTAGGGTGTGATTTCCCAGTAAAGGCTACATAGCCACGGGATGTCAAATCAAACACCTTCACCATCATCTCATGAAGATGTTTGAAGAGATCGCTATAGCTAGCATTAATCTGCTAATACCAGTATTTCTGGCCATAGTTTGACCAGAACCGAGGTGGAATCCTCCTACATGTCTGTCAGGGGCGAAGATGGCATAGTAAATCGCCGAACTGGCAGGCAAATAAAAATTTTGGAAACTAGGCAGCTAAAAGGTGTTTGCGCGTTGGAACAAGGGGCGTAGCACATTTCTCGAAGGCACAGTGATGGACTTTGAGTGTGAGTTCATACTTTAACATTTCACGTCGAGTGTAGGAGCAATCAGCCTCAGCGTTGCTTTATACCTTGTATGTGTGTAAGAGAATTAGTATATTTTTGCAGCCGGCTTTTGCTTGATTCTCAGCGCTCGCGTGCCCTCTAACTGTCGCACATATGTGAGAAGGTGCAGTTATGGAGTTTTAAATAATTGTGTGAGCGCGTCTACGGGTTAGTGCCCAATTAATTCATATATGTAACTAGTTACTCACCGTTTTTATTCATTTCAGTGCAACCTTGGGTAAGTTTTGCAATCTGTCCCTTTATTCCACAGCCGTGTAGCATAATACGCACGGCCCATCTTATTTTGTTAGCATGCTCAAACAGCTTCCCTGTCGTGCTATTGTCAGTTCTCTTCTACGTTCAATTAGAAGACGTTATTTGCGGCTCTTATCCTGGAGTCACGACCATTTTATATAATCACAATTATTGGTTCTGTGGTACTATACGTAATTAGTTCCCGACAAAATGTACAGTGAGTCGAATGGTGAATTATGCCTAATGATGATACAGCTTCGTGTAACCCTTGGTGTATGTTCTCTTCCATTGTAAATAATTGTAGCTAACTTAAAATAGCTTGCCTGTAATTTTGTTTACAGTATATGATAAGCTCCAATCCCAAAGATAGCAGGTGTTGACAGATGTGAAAATTACCGAACTATCAGTTTAATAAGCCACGGCTGCAAAATACTAACACAAATTCTTTACAGACAAATGGAAAAACTGGTAGAAGCCGACCTCTGGGAAGATCAGCTTGGATTCCGTAGAAATGTCTGAACACGTGAGGCAATACTGATCCTACGACTTATCTTAGAAAGTAGATTAAGGAAAGGCAAACCTACGTTTCTAGAATTTGTGATGCTGAGAGAATTATATTAGGAAATGAGACACTTAAGTAATAAATGAGTTTTGCTATTTGGGGAGCAAAATAACTGATGATGGCCGAAGTAGAGATGATGTAAAATATAGACTGGCAATGGCAAGGAAAGAGTTTCTGAAGAAGAGAAATTTTTTAACATCAAGTATAGATCTAAGTGTCAGGAAGTCTCTAGGCTGAGGAGATTCTCAACTAGGGGACCAATAATAACACTTTTAATTAATATCCACGGAGTAAAGAACACATTATTTTCTATCTAATTCTTCGTTAGGTTATGCACAGCTCTTTCTTTATACTGCTCTTATAGCTGTCTTGTATGCGAAAGAAGTTTTATATTGTAAATAACAGATTTCAGCTATCAGTATTCAATGAACTGTGGATGAAGCCCGAACAATAGGCATTAAATGCATTGATCAAAAATGATAGTGCATTGAGAATGGCTAGTTTCTATCTGAAATCTAGCTCTGCCAGTAAAATTTTAAAAGGACTACTGATAGCTGATATCTATTATTTACAAGTCAATATAACAGTCGCTGAGTGTAACAGCCTTATGAATGGAAGGTAACCTGATGAGCAGTTTTGTAGTACGAAGTATTTCTTTTTTAAAATAATGCCTCTTAGCTCCACAATAATACCTTGTGTTTCAAAATGCATTTCGGAGTTTTAAGGGTTTATAGCATTTACAAACATCAAAAAAAGTTTTGATTATCCCGCTTCCAAGAGCTCCTGAAGATAGACGTTGACTGTGGATATTGTATCACAGACACAGTCTCCTTGACTGTTCAGAGACGTTCCTAAACCCGCCCAAAGACGTAAACAACCATGCATGGGCAGCGCCTATTAAAAAGAGGGCGTCCGACAGCCGATCACTTCCAGTCATTCCACCAGGAATGAGGTACACGGCTCGTGTTGCCTGTAGTTCAACCATGCCTAGACGGTCAATACCGCGGTTCGATCGGGTCCACATTGTTACTTTGTGCCAGGAAGGGCTCTCAACAAGGGCGTCTCGAAGTGAGCCAATGCGATGTTGTTCAGAATGGACGAGTTACAGAGAGACAGGAAATGTCGATGACATGCCTCGCTCAGGCCGCCCAAGGGCCACATACTGTAGTGGATGACCGCTACCTAAAGATTATGGCTTGGAGGAACCCTGACAGCAAATTCCAAGATGTTCAATAATGCTTTTCGTGCAGCCACAGGACGTCGTGTTCCGACTCAAACCGTGCACAGTAGTCTGCATGATGCGCAACTGGACTCCCGACGTCCATGGTGAGCTCCATCTTTGCCACCACGACACCACGCAGCGTGGTACAGATGGGCCCAACAAAATGCCGAATGAACCGCCCAGGACTGGTACCACGTTCTCTTCACCGATGAGTGTCGCATATGCCTTCAACCAGACAATCGTCAGAGACGTGTTTGGAGGCAGCTCGATCAAGCTGAACGCCTTAGACACAATGTTCAGCGAGTGCACCAATGTGAAGGTTCCCTGCTGTTTTGGGGTGACATTATGTGGCGTCGACGTACGCCGCTGGGCGGTCATGGATGGCGCCGTAACGGCTGTACGATAAGTGAATGTCATCGTCCGACCGATGGTGCAACCATATAGGCAGCATACTGGCGAGGCACTCGTCTTCGTGGACGCCAGTTCCAACCCCATTGTGCACATCTTGTGAATGTCTTCCTTCAGGATAACGACATCGCTCGGCTAGAGTAGCAAGCATGTTCTCCAGACATGAACACTATCGAACATACCTGGGATAGATTGAAATGGCTGTTTTTGGACGACATGACACACCAACCATACTGAGGGATCTACGCCAAATCGCCGTTGAGGAGTGGGACAATGTGGACCAACAGTGCTTTGATGAACTTGTGGATAGTATGCCACGACGAATAAAGGGATGCATCAACGCAAGAGGACGTGCTGCTGGGTAATAGAGGTACCGTTGTGTACAGCAATCTGGACCACCACCTCTGAAACTCTCGCTGTGTGGTGGTTTTCATGAGCAATAAAAAGGGTGGAAATGATGTTTATTTTCTTTACAGGTTTCGGAACACTCGTAACCGAGGTGACGCAAAACTTTTTTTGATATGTGTATTACATTCGACTTACAATTACGAAAAATATATCAAATGAAAGAACAACACAAGCAGTTTTGTATGTATACCTGCATCGAGTTCTAAAGCCTACAGACTGTGGTTTACTTACCAGCTTCGCAAACGAAAGGTTGTAACATGAAGATTGAGTGATGAATCGATCTCTCATTAGAAATAAGAACACAAACGAAGTGCGCATCTGCGTTCAGCAATCCCCCCCCCCCCCCGCCCCAGCCCCCCAGATGGAACAGTTCAGTTACAGCTAGGCACCATTGACCTGAATACTTTTTCACTATTATTTTATTGCTATTGCTACATTCCGGTTGGAAGTTCCAGGGCATTTCTTTTTCAGTGAAACATTTGCAATTCGTGTTTCTTATCTAGACGGGCTTGGACTACGATTATTTCATGAAACGGAAGAAACTAAACCACATAGCTTTATATAACAACAACATGGAGTGCCACCTCGTTGGCATAATGCAGTACGCCAGTAGTTAAACGACGTTGTACCCAACCGCAGAGTTGGCCAATGGGGACCGGCTGACCCAGGTTATTTCCCATGGCATCTATGTTCACCCGATATGACGCCATGTGACTTTTACCTTTGGGGATTTGTAGTGGCTCGTGTGTATTTGCCTCTGCTACCAGCTGATCTATCAGATTCAAGAAAGAGGATCGAAGCAGTTGTTGCAACAGTTACTCCAGACACACTGATCAGGTTTTGGGAAGAACTTGCCTGTCTACTCGAGGTGAGCCATGTGACGAATGATGCTTACATTGAATATTTGTATGAAATGTTGAGTTGCTCTTAACTTTGATATAATTAATGCCACAAAGCCATAATTCCTCGGTATTTGTTCTGAAACTCCGGGTATATAGAAAAATATGGTATTGTAATGTTACACATACGCTGTAAAGGACATGGTCTGTGCATCCCGCACAGGTCCTCCTGGATCATCTTCCAAATATCGGTTAGTAGGAAACAAAAAAATTGCCTGTATAAATTTTGTTCTTGTCTCCTGCTTCGACTCATTGTACGTTCTTGGCTATTTGAACAAAAACCTAAATCGAATGTAGTGTTAGTGTCGATAATAGTACGAAGATTATACACTAAATTTGTCGGTATCTCAACGCTGTTAATAGCTGCGACGGAATAGTTGTAGTTGCAGCAGATATTTTGAAGCACTTGTGATGCAACCTACAAACTCGAAAGATGAAAGACGTCCTTACTGTCGTTCTTAAATAAGGAACATATTTATACGCTGTCGTCTAGCTTTTGGCATTTCTTCATAAACCCTATTCCTCTTAGCTCTTAGATATGTAAGACAGTAACAGAAAACTGCTGAGGAAGTATCAACGGTGCCCATGAGACCATGTTGCCCAGCAGAATCCGATATGTGGACCGTAGACATGTACAGAATCAGTTGTCACTGCATACAGTAAGGGCTTCGACATCGCTACAGAGTAAATGGTGCAGTTGAAAGTGTCAGCAGAAGTACAATTCCATACACAAACATTGTGAATCTTCATATGATGTTGATAACTAGCAAAACCTGTTATAAACTGCTATAATCTTGAAAAACGTTTTAACAGTAGAATCTGACAACTGACATGAAACATATGATTGTGGACATAGCGCAGATATAGGAATTTCCGTTCGATCAGCCCGGTATATTTAGATTCACTGACAACAAGAAAACGAGTTTTCTCGCCAGACACGTTTCGCTTTATTGACGTAAAGCATCACCAGTGGCCCATAGTTCAGTTACTTACTTTTTAATTTGCTTTAAGATCGTAAAACAGTTCGTTAACAAAATTTTGGTTATTTCAGCTTGATTTCTCACCTGCATCTTGAAATGGAAATGCATTGGTGATGTTTTCTTCTTTAGACACTGATAGTTGTAGTGTAATTTTTAATTTCTCTGCAGAACTAGTCCTTTTTCTGTTTTACACGCACACTTTTTCGCACACCACCATTCTGTGTTTGTTTTTATTCTTCTAACTATGTACTGAGGTTTGTGTTTTATAGTGTTGCCAACATAACATTACCACTAGTTTGTCTTTGACCTATACTTTTTTGTTTTTATTTTATGATACGTGTGTAATACTATTTAATTATTTTGCTATGTGTTTATATACTATGTGAGGAATAGTGAAGGAATAGTGATTGAGGGCTTTTTTGGGTTGGGCAAAGAGAAGCCATGATGGGTGGACATAGTTGTATGGTAGTGTGGTGGAGTGTGAGTTGGAGGAGAAGGTGAGGAACAAGAAGTGAAATGAAATACAGAGGGGGGGGGGGGGGAGGGTTCGGTAGGAGAGTGGGATTGCGTGAAGCATGGTAAAGGTTCTTTTCTTTTTCAAGTAATTTCTTTAACTATTTTATATAGCGTCTGGTTTCCAATATTTATTTGGTCATTGGGCAACTGTTTATTTAGTGTTAATGTTCTGTGTATGTGGAAATTTTATTGTAAGGTGTTGAGGTGTCCGTCTTTACTGATTCTTATGATGTTCACAAAGTTTTCAAAATTAATTGGTCTATAATGCTTTTGTTTTAGACGGTCTGCAAATGTTGAATGGTTTGTACTACACTTAAATACCCTGACGTGTTCTTCATATGTTGTGTCGAATGTCTTGCCAGTCTTTCCAGTGTGTATCTTCTCACAATCTCTACTGCTGAGTTAATAGATACCAGACTGTTAACATATGGTTAATATTAGTTTTTGAGCATTCGTCCACAAGGTGTCTGTCTCCTTGTACAACAGACGCCAGATATCTTAAAGACAGCCCAGCAGAAATTCATGTGCCGGTGCTGTGCATACATCGAGACTTTAGATCGTCGCTTTAAACAAGTACTGTGAACTACGTTGTTATTATGCAGTGTACGCTGTGTATGTCCCCAACACAGTAAATATGCATATCCAGTCATTAGTTCCCTGTCCCACTATAATCAGTGGCGGACTCACAGTCATCTGTTTCAGTTCGACCCAAATGGTATCAGACACCCACTATTGGGGGGTATAGCCGAATTACTACGTTTTTCACCATTTGGGGATTCGGTATGTTTTGTCGTCACACCCAGGAAGCTCGCAGGTAAGTAATTATCTCTATACTGTCTTTGAAATACTTTCTGTTGCTTTTTTTTTCTCGTGCTCGATGGTTTTACTACTCGCTGTCGAGGTTACACCACTCCGTAGAACGAACTTATCTTTACAAAAAGTAGTTTAATTACAGTGTAATAGATTGCTGATCCATCAGTCACAATATTCGCACTACTGCAGGGTGCAGCCGTGATAAAACTGAATTGAAATCTTCGAACAATGGAAAGTCGGGGCTGGAATAACAATAGTATTGTTGTACTCAAACAATGTTTTGTTGTGTGACAAAGTGTGGGTCCAATGGCATAGAAGAAAAAGAGTAATAGAGTATCAGAAGCTCTACAAGCGTGAACAAATATCAAAACAAGGCAATACACGTATTAAGAGAGACATGTTTTACATCTACATCTACATCTACATTTATACTCCGCAAGCCACCCAACGGTGTGTGGCGGAGGGCACTTTACGTGCCATTGTCATTACCTCCCTTTCCTGTTCCAGTCGCGTATGGTTCGCGGGAAGAACGACTGTCTGAAAGCCTCCGTGCGCGCTCTAATCTCTCTAATTTTACATTCGTGATCTCCTCGGGAGGTATAAGTAGGGGGAAGCAATATATTCGATACCTCATCCATAAACGCACCCTCTCAAAACCTGGCGAACAAGCTACACCTCGATGCAGAGCGCCTCTCTTGCAGAGTCTGCCACTTGAGTTTGTTAAACATCGCCGTAACGCTATCACGGTTACCAAATAACCCTGTGACGAAACGCGCCGCTCTTCTTTGGATCTTTTCTATCTCCTCCGTCAACCCGATCTGGTACGGATCCCACACTGATGCGCAATACTCAAGTATAGGTCGAACGAGTGTTTTGTAAGCCACCTCTTTTGTTGATGGACTACATTTTCTAAGGACTCTCCCAATGAATCTCAACCTGGTACCCGCCTTACCAACAATTAATTTTATATGATCATTCCACTTCAAATCGTCCCGCACGCATACTCCCAGATATTTTACAGAAGTAACTGCTACCAGTGTTTGTTCTGGTATCATATAATCATACAGTAAAGGATCCTTCTTTCTATGTATTCGCAATACAATACATTTGTCTGTGTTAAGGGTCAGTTGCCACTCCCTACACCAAGTGCCTATCCGCTGCAGATCTTCCTGCATTTCGCTACAATTTTCTAATGCTGCAACTTCTCTGTATATTACAGCATCATCCGCGAAAAGCCGCATGGAACTTCCGGCACTATCTACTAGGTCATTTATTCCCCGGAATTTTAGGGAAAAGTATCTACAGCCAGCCGCACATAAAAGATGGGATGCTTCAAAATACTTTCAACCAGCGGCATAGATGGTGCAGAAGTGCAGACAAAAACACAGTAACATAAGATAAGCATAGTAAATCAACAATCTAGAGCAAATGCATTTAATTTCCAAGGAAATATAACAATTATATCATGTATTAAGTAATGAAAGAATTATCAAGCACCATCTTACGTAAAAGGTACACCCACTGCGGAACACTTCTCAAAGGCACGGAATTTTCCGTTGATCGGCTTTATCACTTGTGTGTGTGTGTGGGGGGGGGGGGGGGATTGAGTGGGTGGAGGGGGAGGGTCGGGAGGGGGAGAATTAATTAATTTGCTGTCTCATCCGATGGACGATTGCCTGTCAGTTTTCAGCCCTGTTGGTGTTTTATCAATATTATACATTCTAGTTATGTTTAATGTACTTGGTACTCCGTTAAGTTTTAGTACCTACTGATTTAATTTAATCCCTGTAGGCGTCGTTGTTTAAGTGTTATTTATACCTTCTTTTATAGATCCAGGCTGAGTTATCATAATTTAAAACCATGTGCCTCCTCTCTTGGGTAAGACTTGTATTTTACATCACTACACACTCTCACTCTCTGTTCCTAATCTCAGTAACCTCAAGAAGTTCAAATAGTGACTTACACAATGATTCAATTTTATATTGTTTTTTTGTTACTCATTGCCTGTTGTGATCTAGGGCGTTTACAGTGTTAACTAATGTGTTAAACGAACGCTTCTTCTTGCTTGACACATTATTCTGGATCTTTTGATATCTGAAATGTCTGCTCTAGTGGTACCTGAAAGGTAACTGCGCCTAATTGAATTTGATTTGCGACAGAACCTCCTGAGTGGTGTGAAGGTCTATTCAAGGTAGTATTTGAAATTTTAAATCAATGTTCATCATCTTTGAAAAGCTAAATCCTTTTACTGATTTTTTACATGGTTAGAAATAATAACTTTCAGTTGAGCCAGTCATATATCCATATTTAAAAGAAATTCGTAAAAAAATTATGCACAACTTGTTACATACTGTTAATAGTTTCTTTTGGTTGACGTGATTGATTTTTTGTAGTCTGGCAACTTACTACTCCCTTTTCCTGGCTAGCTAATAATTTCATTATGTATTCAAAAATAGTCTTCATTGTATATGTTTAAATATTATAAGACTCTTTAGTCTGAAGACTTGTGAAATAAAATTAATAGATTTTTTGGGCAATATGGTGGTTTTTATCTTTTTTTATTTTTTTTTATTTTTTTTAGTCTGGATGCTTACCATATCTCTTGGCTTGCTAAAGATTCCCCTGTATATTTAAAAATCATCTTCGTTTTATCTGTTAAGGTCATAGAAGGTTTTTTTGTCTCACAACTTGTTCAATAAAATTAATTGATTTTTTGGGCAACATATTATGTTTTCTTTGGTCTGGCAACTTACCACTCCAAACTTCTGGCTTGTTACCAGTTTTTCTCTGCATTCAGGAACCATTTTGACTGTATATGTTTTAAGTTTAGAAGCGTTGTTTCGTCTCCACCTACACTATTCATTTATTATGAAAGCCGTATTACAATTGGCGGTGTTTTGCTCTTGTCTTTATCCGACATTTTAATTGATGAAACCAAACAGTTATATGTGTTTTTCAGTTACACAAATCGTTGATAATTATGAAAGAAGCAATAAGTGACAGAAAATAATTGTATTCCAGATCTTTACATTTGTAGTTTGGCATACAACGGGTTAGGCAGCTGAGCTATCCCTTATAGACTTAAAACAGACTACTGATTTATAGCGACGTTGTGAATGAAACTGAATTTTGTTACATAAACCACCGAGCGAGGTGGCGCAGTGGCTAGCACACTGGACTCGCATTCGGGAGGACGACGGTTCAATCCCGCGTCCGGCCATTTTGAGCTAGGTTTTCCGTGATTTCCCTAAATCGCTCAGGCAAATGCCGGGATGGTTCCTTTGAAAGGGCACGGCTGACTTCCTTCCCCGTCCTTCCCTAATCCGATGAGACCGATGACCTCGCTGTCTGATCTCCCCCCCCCCTCCCCCCAAAACAACCCAACCCAACCCTGTTACATAAATTGAAATGACAGGAACAAATTTGTTTAAACATACTTCTGCCAAACACTTCTATCACTTATAGACTTAAAACAGACTTGTGAATTATAGCGACGTTGTGAATAAAACTGAATTTTGTTACATAAACTGAAATGACAGGAACAAATTTGTTTAAACATACTTCTGCCATTTCTCCACAGTCGATGAGATGAAAAACGGTCCTTTTTTGTATCAGAATGTTTCGTTTTCTATTTTTGAAACGTTTCCAAGTAAACTAATGTTTCCGATTAGACCCCATTTTGGTTTGCGTCACTCATATGGATTCAAGTGTTATGATGGGCAACAGCAGGCTACATAGTGACACGCAATTAATGGGTATAGAGTACATGCTTTATCTGCTTATAAAGTTACATATTCGTTCTGGTTGTTGTGATCAAAGGACAAGATAAATGCGCTCGGTCTGGGTACTGGAAATTGGCTTCACGGAACAGGCTACCGTGTTCGGAATAATCAGTGGAGGCAATAAGAGACAGACGATGCAGGCGGCCTTTGGGACCTGCCGATCGAACTTTCGACAAAGGGGTTCCAAACACGACAGCGCGACGGCCAAATATACACAAAAGAGCTCTGAAATCGGCAGCAAACCGCTCAAATAAAGTCCACCGCTGGCGTGTTGGTATGACAGGCGGCCCTTCCACAGAACGAAACCACACGCTCCCAACAGAGGTCCACCGGAGAATAAATTCATTTCCGTTGTGTGAGAGAGAGTGAGAGAGAGAGAGAGAGAGAGAGAGAGAGAGTATTTTCCACTCCTATTTTTTCATTTTTAGACTTGAAAGCAGTTAATGGAAATTTGTTCAGAATGGAACTGAAATTGACGGGATCAGCAAGAAGCATGTTGTGGTTTTGGGATGCGTGTTCTGCGCACCAAACGAATATACGAGCCCTGTGGCAAAACGCAAGCAGTTAGCCTATACACGTGACGCGGGTAGAGAGCAGATTTAGAGTAATGTGCACATATTTCGTCACAACGATGTCTCTCAACTGCCAAACTAAATGCAGTAGGTCGAATCTATATTAGCTTCTAACATGTGTGTACACTGACATAAAAAAATCGCAGTGTCAAGAAGTAGTTGTGCGAAGTAAACGAAAGTTGGTGGGCATGTTTCTACGTCTGAAAGATGATGTCTATTCGAATTTGGCGCTAGTCACGTAAGAGTGGCGCTAGAAGCGCCATTATGAGAATGCAAGTCAGGTTTGCTTCAAATACACGCTGTAACGGTCTTAAGCATTAGTTA
Source organism: Schistocerca cancellata (assembly GCF_023864275.1). Lineage (NCBI taxonomy): Eukaryota > Metazoa > Arthropoda > Insecta > Orthoptera > Acrididae > Schistocerca > Schistocerca cancellata. Next base: position 304,084,862 of record NC_064633.1, on the reverse strand, counting down.
CCTTTGAGATTATACGAAGTGAGTTGTGTTAGTCAACAAGTTCCGTAAGACGACAATGACGGCATTATCAGCACCTTACTGAGTTTGAACGACGTCGTCTAAAAGGATTACGAGAATTTGTGTGTTCATTCAGAGCCCGCATCTCGTGGTCGTGCGGTAGCGTTCTCGCTTCCCACGCCCGGGTTCCCGGGTTCGATTCCCGGCGGGGTCAGGGATTTTCTCTGCCTCGTGATGGCTGGGTGTTGTGTGGAGTCCTTAGGTTAGTTAGGTTTAAGTAGTTCTAAGTTCTAGGGGACTGATGACCATAGATGTTAAGTCCCATAGTGCTCAGAGCCATTTGAACCATTTTTGTGTTCATTCAGAGATATTGCTGGTAGACTTGGTACGAATGTAGCCACTGTACACGAGTGCTGGCAGCAGTGGTCAAGAAAATGTACGGTCGCAGGAAGACCGCGCTCCGCACGGCCACGTGACTACCGAGAGGGAAGACCATCGTGCTCGGCGTATGGTTGTGGTGCATCGTACTGCATCTGCATCAGCAATTTGAGCAGCAGTTGGCACCGCAGTGGCGCAACCAACTGTTACAAGTAGGTTACTTCAAGGACAACTCCAATCCAGAAGCCCTGTAGCTTCCACTCCATTGACCCAAAACAACCGCCATTTGTGGCTTCAATTGTGTCAAGCGAGAGCTCATTACAGGGTTTGATGGAGGTGTATTGACACAACGAACTCTTACAAGTAGGTTACTTCAAGGACAACTGCAATCCAGATGCCCTGTAGGTTCCACTCCATTGATCCAAAACAACTGTCATTTATGGCTTCAATTGCGTCAAGTGAGAGCTCATTACAGGGTTTGGTCGAGGTCTATTGGGTTTTTTGGTGAAAGTTGGTTCTACGTCGGTGCCACTGATGGCTGTGGGTTGGTTAGAAGGCCTTTTGATGGCCTGCTACCAACCTGTCTGTATGCTAGGCACACAGGACCCATACCTAAGAGTTGTTCTTTTGACAGAAGGAGTACTCTCGTGGTTATCTCACGCACGCTGGCCGCTAATTTGTACGTCAGTCTGATGGTCGCAACTTTTGTACTGCTATTCATGAACAGTATACCGCTATTCGCCAAAAGTATTCCGTGGGTATTGTACAACAGGATAACGCTCGCCCACATATCATTGTTGTAACGCAACACGCTCCATTGAGTGTCGTTCTGTTGCCTTGGCCTGCTTGATCACCAGATCTGTCTCACGTCGAGGACGTTGTAATGTAATAAAATATAATTTATTTGTTTTGTTTTGTCACTATTAGTGGCATTTAATAAAATAAAATATGAGCCGTGACTTATACAAAAAAGAAACATACATTAATGCAATGGCTCAGCATAAAAGAGAAATAACTAAGGTAGGAATATTATTAGCAGTGTAATACGTTGTTTAATTTAGCCCGACGTGTGTAAGCACTCAGTAAACTAGCTCAGTTCTCAGGGTAGTTATGTAAACGTCGATACATCGTGGTTTCGTCTCGATTCCTCAATATAAGATAACGAGAGTAGCATCTGCAAATGAAATCCTATAATGGAAATGGAATCCTGTGACCAGACCTTTTCTGCCTGGGATGTTATCTCGTTAAATAAAGAAAATCTATAAGTAGAATTGTTAAATTATTAGTAGCTGCATCCGGTCTCGTGGGATCTGAAATAAAGTTAATTGTCTTAACCGACGGCACGTCTCGTGCATGAGCTAAAAGAAAAATGTGAAAGATTTTTCTAAGATGGCACCTAACAATTAAAATTTTTTGTTAAGGCTCATATCTACTTAAGACAATGAAGGTATCAGATTTACAATAGATTGACCACATAAACAAATTCTTTTGACAAAATAACCATTATATTTTTCGGGTTTTAAGTACAACTCACATTACAAGCTGGTACAGCAAGATTAGCTTAACACAAGAACTTCCCCTTAGGTCCGAATCCAAGCAGATCATCATCATCATCTTGGACAGTTTCCAGCCACTGGCTGGGTCTGTCGGGAACACAAGCCTCTCCATCGTGTTCTGTCTTTCCACCATTCCCCCTCTTCCACCTTCGTCCAGTTCTCTCCTCTTCTCGTCACACATTCCTTCACTCCCTTCACCCATCTATCTCTTGGTCTTCCTCTGGGCCTCTTCCCCTCCAGTTGCAGATCAAACATCCTCTTAGGAATTCTTCCCTCATCCATTCTCTTCATGTGTCCATACCACTGCAGTAGAATTGTTAAATTATTAGTAGCTGCATCCGGTCTCGTGGGATCTGAATAAAGTTAATTGTCTTAACCGACGGCACGTCTCGTGCATGAGCTAAAAGTAAAATGTGAAAGATTTTTCTAAGATGGCACCTAACAATGAAAATTTTTTGTTAAGGCTCATATCTACTTAAGACAATGAAGGTATCAGATTTACAATAGATTGACCACATAAACAAATTCTTTTGACAAAATAACCATTATATTTTTCGGGTTTTAAGTACAACTCTATCCTGTCCTGTACTGGTTCCTCCTTTAGTCTTTCCCTCACATACTCATTTCGCAATCTGTCTCGTCTTGTTACACCCAACCTGCTCCTCTGGAACTTCATTTCGCTAGCCTGTATTCTACTTTTGTCGCTTTTGTGCATTACCCATGTCTCACTTCCGTATGCCAATATGGGGACAAAGTAGGTTCGGTATATAATTCCCTTGGATTTCTGTGGCACCTCCTTGCTCCAAATAAGCCCCCTAATGCATTTGTAGAACTGCCCTGCTTTTCTGCACCTTTCATTTATTTCCATTGCGTTTCCCCCCTTACTTTCAATCACGCTTCCCAGGTACTTGAAGTTCTCTACCACTTGTAGTTTTTCCCCTCCACAAGTTATATCCACATTTGGCCTATTCGTCTTCCTTGTTGTGACAATTATTTCACTTTTCTTTGCAGAGAAATGCATTCCATATTGTGCTGCCGTTGCCTCCCATGCATCTAACTGCTCTTGCACCTCCTTCTCGCAATTTCCCCATAACATCAGGTCATCAGCAAAAAGCACTGCTTTCATTTTATGATCTCCAATTGCATCTGACACTTGCTGTAGGATTTCATCCATAACAATAATAAACAATAAAGGCGAAAGTGCACTTCCCTGTCGCAGCCCATTTTCCAGCTTGAACCATGCAGTACATTCCCTCCCCACTTTCACACAACTCTCACTTCCCTCATACTCCGTGCGCCACAGCGTGCGGTGCGTGTTGGTGCAATCCAAGCAGATAAGATAAGCAAATGACAATGGAAAGATATTTAATGCATATAAGCGCAAGAGTCCATGGAATGACATGTCCATTGTAGTTCTATCTCTTCTTCTTTGGCGTACTTGTCGATTATTTATAAAATCTATCGTAATATTTAGTTTACCCTTTTTTGTACCCCAGTCTACCCAGTATAAAGAGTACAACGTATGGACCATCATTGGAAAACAGCTTCAGCGTCATTCACAACCAGCATTAACCACCCTTACATTGACCCGCCAGGTCCAACAGGCGTGGAACACCACCCCATAAACAAATACCCGGGACCTGTACTACACAATTCATGCACGTCTGCATGCTTGCATTAAACATTCGAGCAGTTACACCGGTAACTAATGTACCAGCATTTCACATCTGTAGTGGGTTACCTCGCGAAATTTCTCTGCACTAATTATTATTTGTGGTGTTGCAAATTTTTTCCGTCATTGTATATTACTTGAAAGTTTTTGGTGAAATATATTTGTCTAAAACTCAGTATAGCTGTAAGGTACATGCTCTTCTTATTATCCCTCTATTTAGCTCTACCTGCTGGTTGTACAAGGTGAAGCGAAATTCACGCACTCGGGCTTCGCAGCGTCAGTCCTCACATGCCAGCGATAAAAAAAGTGTGTGTCCCAAAATTTCGTCTCGCAAGTACATCCGGCGGAAAAAGGACGTTAAAGAGTGACAACCTCGCAACACTGTAACCACATGTATGGTGAGTACCTCTGTCAGCACACAGTCGGTGCAGTCGATATCGTGTTATGGTAGCAGGGTTCGATCTTGAGTTGAGGTATACGTTGTTTGTTTGGTAAATGTACTCCAGGTGGTACGGTACCTGGCATCTTAATCGACAACAGCGATTGCAGCGGGTCCTCCAGGAAACGTTTGCACTTACATACTACAATCGTGGAAAATGAAGACTGGTCAGCTTTGGAAGAAGCTCTTTCCACATCATGGGCGTGAATTTATTTGCACCACTTCATCCACTAGATATGAAACCTGTTTTCTTTGTTCCCTCCTCCAACGGTCCCATGGATTAGTACCAACTACTGATCTTTCCTCGTTCAGGTCCATTACATTTCGTTAGGGCCTTACGTTACCAGTAGGACTAGCAACGTGCTTTGCGCATGTTCTCCAAACTCCGATAGTATTTGTATGTGTTACCACCATGGTCCCACTAATTATGACTTTCAACACTGAGTCTGGTAACCGCATACTGTTTAGTACTATCTCGATGCATTATTATTATTACATAGATAGGATTCTAGAAAGATCACGTCTATTACCGTTAGGGAAACAGTCTAATTCGAAACCGGACATTTTACAATTAGCGGTGTCGGGATGAATCATACAGAACAATTTCTGTCAGAGGGATAAGGCGCATTAGGTGGAACAGCGCACAGGACTGACGGCGTGTTCATACTGTATGCGCTGTCCACCAGACAGGGACTAAATGCGAACGGATTAACGCTCCCGTGACCAACTCCAATGTACAAGCGTACATGTAACGAATTTTCTCATTGTAAACCTCTAAGTCAGTGTGGTACTCATATGCGTAAACAAACGATGAATTTAGATATGCTTCTGGTCCTTGGTGCATCTGATAACCGGGCTGATGTTGCCGCTCGTGAATATGCTGCTAGATATCCTCGTCGACGACATCCAGATAAAAATGTTTTTTGTCATCTGGAGCTGCGTCTTCGTGAGTCAGGTTTCCTGCTTCCACCATCGAATGACAGAGGTCGTCCACGGACTCGCTGTACTCCAGCTACTGAGGAAGCTATTTTTGAGGTCATACACCAAGAACCTCAGCGAAGTACACCCAACGTAGCAACGCAGCTGCGTGTCTTGCGAAGTACGGCTGTTAACATACGGCACGAGCATGGGGTGCAGCCCTATAATTATACTTTCACGCGACACCCGTAGCCTGCACATCGGTATCAGTGGATGCAAGTCTGTGAATGGTTCCAACAACAACAGGAAGCCAATGATGACTATGTGAACACCGTAATATGATCGGCTGGAGCACCAATCACTCGTGAGGGTGTCTTCAATATGCACAATGCCCACCGTTGGTGTGAGGTTAACCCACACATCACTCACAACCGTGGATATCAAGTTCGCTTTGGTATCAACGTCCTAGCCGGAATATTGGGCGACACGTGGCTTGGCCCCTACTTGTTGCCTAACTGCACAACTGTCTGCCTGACGCGCTGGAAGATTTTCCACTATATGTTCGGCGGAGGATGTGGTTCAACATGATGGTGCACCTCCACACCCTGGAATTAATGTGGGACAGTATTAGGACAGAACATTTCCAGGGAAATGGCTCGGACTTGGAGGTCCAGCTGTATGGCCACCGCTTTCACCTGACCTAAATCACCTGGATTTATTCCTGTGGGGACACCTAGAGGAGTACATGTACTCTACTCCACCGACGAATGTGGAGGAATTGGTAGCGCGTGTTGATGATGCTCTAGTTACTGTGGACGCACTTTTGGTGCGAAGGGACCAGAGCTGTATGATCCGGCGAGTTTGGAGGGAGGTCGCTTTGAGCATCTGTTATTATGAGGACAACGTATTCTGCTGTGAAGGTAATTCGTTTATTAATATGGACAGTACTATGGTCACTGGTTGCTAATGTGCAACGTCTGAGCACTCATATTGCATGTAGTATAAATGAGAGGTAGATGTGTTATTGTACTGTGCTATCATCTTTCGCATTTCGAAACAGATACTGCCTCTGTAGTTATTTTGACCCATGACAGGTCATTTGTTTCACCTATTTATTATTTGTCTAACTATGTGTTGTATGTTGTAAATTCAGGATAAAAGTGACCTAAGAAATGGTGTATATTACAGAATAAAATGTCAGAATGAAATTACCAAATAAAGAAATCCTCCCCAACCAAGGATCGAACCCTCGACCTCCGGCACGCTAACCCAAACCTACATACACTTCACCAACTGCAACGTTCAACTAAAATGTGCTGACAGTGTTGGTCACTGTACAGGTGGTTACAGTGTTGCCAAATTTCCAATCTTTAACGTCCCTGTTCTGCCGGATGTACTCGCCAGACGAAATTTTGGGACAGACATTTTTTTTTTATCGTTGGCATTTGAGGAGTCGCGCTGCGAAGCCCGAGTGCGCGCATTTCGATTCACCCTGTATACGATATTAACCTGCGCTTCGATGTTTGCCATTTATGTAGTTAGAAATACGCTCAGTCAGTAGTTTTTCAGGTTAACAGTTCTAACATGTCAATAAACACCGGGAGAAGTTCGTGTGAATAATAACAATACCTCACTGAATGTCAGGAATATTGATGTAATGACTATTAGGGAAGAATTTCTAACTCACTGTATACGGCAATCATAATGTCTTAATTAGCACCAGAAGTGTTGTTACGTAGGCAGTTGTTTCATTGGATTGCAGGTACACGTTGTCACTCGTGATACCTATTCTATCAATCGCCAAACAAACTGGTATAGGTATGCTGTTACAAGTACAGAGATATTTAAACAGGCAGAATACGGCGCTGCGGTGGGCAACGCCTATAAAAGACAGCAAGTGTCTGGCGCAATTGTTAAATGGGTTACTGCTGCTACAAACGTAGGTTATCAAGATTTAAGTGAGTCTCAACGTCAAGTTATAGTCGGCGTATAACTGGCGGGACACAGCATTTCCGAGGTAGCGATGCAGTGTTGATTTTTCCGTACGACCATTTCACGATTGTACCGTGAATATCTGGAATCCGGAAAAACATCAAATCGCCGACATCGCTGCGGCCAGAAAAAGATCCTGCAAGAACAGGATCAACCGCGACTGAAGAAAATCGCTTAATGTGGCAGAAGTGTAACCCTTCCGAAATTGCTGCAGATTTCAATGCTGGGCCGTCAACAAGTGTCAGCGTGCCAACTACTCAGCGAAACATTATCGATGTGGGCTGTCGGAGTCGCAGACCCACTCGTGTGCCCTTGATGATTGCACGACACAAAGTTTTGCGCCTTGCCTGAGCCCGTCAACATCGACATTGTACTATTGATGACTGGAAACACTGGTCGGAGGAGTCTTGTTTCAAATTGTATCGAGCGGATGGCCGTGTACGGGTATGGAGGCAACCCAATGAATTCATGAACCCAGCATGTCAGCAGGTGACTGTTCAAGTTGGTGGAGGCTCTGCAATGGTGAGGGGCGTATGCAGTTGGAGTGATATGAGATCCCTTAAGATACGACGCTGACAGGTGACACGTACATAAGCATCCTGCCTGATCGCCTGCATCCATTCCTGTCCATTGCGCATTCCGAAGGACCTGGGCAATTCCAGCAGGACAATGCGATACGGCGCACGTCCAGAATTTCTACGGAGTGGCTCCAGGAACACTCTTCTGAATTTAAACATTTCTGCTGGCCACCAAACTCCCCATACATGAATTATTGCGCTTATCTGGTATGCCAAGCAACGTGCTCTTTGGAAGAGATCCCCACCTTCTCGTACTCTTACGGATTTATGACAGCCCTGCAGGATTCATGGTGTCAATTCCCTCCAATACTGCTTCAGACATTAGTCGAGTCCTTACCCCATCATGCTGCGGAACTTCTGCGTGCTCGCGGGGGCCTACAGGATAGTAGGCAGGTGTACCAATTTCTATGTCTATTCAGTGTTGAAATCCCTGCGCCAGGGTACAGTAGCACGTAGCAGGTGGAGAGAGAGCAAAATGGCGCAACCCATTTACTATATAGTGGACTATCGTGAGGTTATTCGTTTTACAGATGTGTCAGGCAAATGTAGAAGTCGTAAGGTGAAAGGTCCGGCTATTGCAGTGCAAAAAATTTAAAAAAAATCAATTGATCTTCCTTAGATGCTCTATGATAGACTGCGAATTGGAAACGGTGCTTATTAATGACAAAAAAGATAAACTCAAACAACTATCTGTGTCAGCCACTCCTATTTTCTCCCGCGACATGCTTCAAGGGCTTACATCCTCATCTTCAGGCGGATCAATGGACTATATTACATTTTTGTTTGTTTTGTTTGTCGGATGAAAAGAGTGGACCGTTTTGAATTTCATTTTGACATAAATAAGATATAATTAGCATTTGTTAACGTAATACGATACTGGAATTACAAATCTGAAACAACAATATATTCGTAGCTGCTTACAATATGTTCCGAAAGACATGTATATTTTATCATTCTCTCTTATCTCTCTCCCTCCCTCCCTCTCTCTCTCTCTCTCTCTCTCTCTCTCTTTCTCTCTCAGCCAACAGCTCTCGGAAGACTCTAACAGTACTGACCGACCGCCGCGTCGTTCTTAACCTTCAGGTCTCACTGGATGCGAATATGGAGGGGCGTGTAGTTAGCACACTGCTCGTCTGCCCGGAGTCAGTCTACTATTGGATCTCCTATGCCAACCATACTAACTACACTTCCTTCTTTTATTATGTTATCAGACAAGTCATCCCTCCTAGAGGCTTTCAGTGTTAGCTTTCCACCTATCCGCTTTCTCGTAACAGTGGAATTCACAATCCACTTATAATGTCACCGTCATTACTTATAAATTCACCGAAGGCTGTTTTGATTTTTCCATACGATAAATCAGTCCTCCCGACGATCATTTATTTATCAGTTTCTTCACATCTTGTCTGCGACCATTTAACCTTGCCTGTCCTTTTATTCCTACTTATGTTATTCCTAAGTGACATTTATAATTGAAATATTTCATATTTTACCCAAGGTTCCGTTACTGTTGTCTTACTTGTACCTACGTTTGACTATCCAACATCGGCACTTGCCATGTTTAGAGTCGTCAACTCCACTTCAACTGAACTACCTACTGTGGTGTTCCTCATAGATGTATCCTCATCCTTAGTAAACTTCAATAGTGTCTCATAATTCATCAGTACCTCAGAGTACCACTTCTTTCCACAGTAGTTGTATGTGACAGTTATCTTAAACTTCTGTTTACTCTTTATCATTACTAACTTGCGATGTGAGTCGACATCTGTACCTGGGTATGCCATACAGGGTAATAGCTCATTGCGGAATCTCTGCCTGACCATAAAGTGACCTACCTGGAACCATCCCGTATGTTCCGGCGTTTTCCAAGTGCATCTTTTCCTTTTGTGATTCTTTAACAGAGTATTCCCTATTAGCAGCAGAAATTTGTGGAAGAACTCAGTTAATCATTCTCTACTCTCATTCCTACTACCAAGCCCATATTCTCCTGTAACACTTTCTCAAATCCTTCTACTACAACTTTGTTTCAATCCCCCATGTCTATTATATTCAACTCCCTTTTTGTACTAAATTACCCGTTCAGTATCCTCATAAGCTTTCTCTGTCTCTTCATCTCGTCCTTGCAACGTAGGCATGTATATGTATATGTATATGTATATGTTGACGGTGTTGGTTTCCTGCCGATTCTGGTGAGTTCACAGTAAACTACTCTCTGCCTTACCTTTTTATTGGCAAAGATTCCTACTCTCGTTCTACTAATCTCTCCTGCTCTCTATATTACCCACATCCGTCTGATCAGAAATTCTTACTTTCTTTCCATTTCACTTCAATGACCCCCATCACAACTATACCGTGCCTCTCTCCACTAGGCTCAAACTTCTCACATTCCATGCTCCGACTCGTAGAATGTTTTCCCTTCGTTGCTTATTCCATGTAATTCTCATGCCCGTCTCTCCCTTGGCATTTACTGTATCTCCCCGAGGTCGACTGGGACTAATAGGGAATCTTTTGCCGATGGAGAGATCGCTCATGACTCTTTTTCAGTTTAAAGGTCACATGTACTATGGATACACAGGAAGTCAGGTTGAGAAATTTCCAAGTCTTAGAACTATAAGCAAACGCAGGAACTTGGAAAAAATCCGTCAATCAGTCGCAAGTAATGCTTTAATGGAACCCTTCATATTGGTTTCGATAGTTTTAAAGTAGTCTTCTTCGAAAGGTATAATGAACCTTGTTACATTACGGCTAATATAGCACATTATTAGCATGTGATATAAAAAGATCTGTCAAACCTTCTGAAGAAGACAGCTTTAAAATTGTCGAAAGAAGATCAAGGGTTAGAAGAACTCTTTATTGGCAACTCATTGGCTGATTTTTAACCTCTCCAAATTTACTGTCGTACAGTTGCTGAATTTACAGCAGTGTTAACGATTTTGAAACGCAGATAATTTGAGAGCCGCTGATTGCTGAAGCAGATGGCACGCACAAGAAACGAATGATATCCTGCTACCATATATGGTACAACAAGTGATTTTTACGACAGTAATCGGAAGCACCTTCACAGTTATGTTGTAATAAGTTATTACAAGTACGGAATTTTACAGAATGACTTGAAAAACGAATCGTAGAATGGTAGGAGTTCAGTGTCATTCAGACTTTAACGCATCTGGATCTAATACACAGGTATAATAACTGACCAAAAGGGAAGGGAAACAACAATCACATTTTAAAATAACCAGAAGAAGAAACTCTCTGTAATTTCTAGAACTGCTGTATCAAAACAAGAACTGCAGTATCAAAACAAAATACATGAGTGATTTCAGCATTATACCAAAGACTTTGTTCATACAAATACAAATATCGTTGAGGCTTCAGAATTGTCAGTACTGCCAGAGAATTCATTGTAATGTGCTAGTACTACTATATAGTGGAACGGAGGTAGAGCCTTTAGCCATGTATTCTTGAAAGGAAGTTGGGGAAGTGCTTTGGGACACTTCTTACTCATGTTTTACATCAATAACCTGACGGACAATGCTGTACTTGCCCGCCCGGCTAGCCGTGAGGTCTAACGCGCTGCTTCCCGAGCAGGAAGGCGTGCCGGTCCCCGGCACAAACCCGCCTGGCGGATTAGTGTCGACGTCCGGTGTGCTGGTCAGCCTGTAGATAGTTTTTAACGCCTTTTTCCATCGGCCTCGGTGAATACTGGCTGGTTCCCCTTATTCCACCTCAGTTACACTATGTCGGCGATTGCTGTGCAAACACTTTCACGTAAGCGTACACCATAATTACTCTACCACACAAACATTGTGGCCGCACTCGTCTGGAATGAGACGTTCCCAGGGGCTCCACGGGGGGCCGAATCGCACATATGGGGCGGCGGTGGGGTGAGTGGACTGCTGTAGCCTGTTCTGGGGCTACGGCGGAGACGAAGCCTCTCCGTCGTTTCTAGGTCTCCAGTTCAGTACGTGCATACATACATACGTGCTATACTTTGAAGACGATGCCATCATCTGTAATGATGTATTACCTAGTAAAAGCTATACAAATATTTTGCCTCGACAAGGTTTCAAAGTGGTGCAAAAGATTAGCAACTTTATTTCAATGCTGAAAAGTATTAAAATGAGCACTTAAAAACTTTGTATCCTCTGACTACTGAATCAATGAGGGACAACTACAATGAGGCAAGTCATATATACAGGGCAGTCAAATAATAACAAGACAGATGGAAAAAAGTAAGTAAAGTAAACCTTTAATTATAAAGCCGTAACTTGTATATCCGGTTATCTCTCTGTGAGACAAGACGATCAATGACTTCATAGGAAAATATTTGTGGTTGCCTACAGAACCATGATTGTTCGCAGGTGTGCACCTCTTGTAAGGGGAGCATACGAACTCCTCCTTGTCGATTTTATTCATATTGACAGGCTATGTAGGATACGGCTAGGACTCTAACTTATGTAAATAGCAAGATGCAGCTCTCGACCGTTTTCCAGAAAATCGACTTTGAACGGTTAACATATGCTTACGAACTTTGTGGTCGCTAGTAACCAAGGACTCTGCAGTCAAGGTAGTAAGTGCGTAGTTTCATAAGCGCGAGGTCTGTACATCGAATCTTAGTTTCATTGCTCTGTTTTATTCCATTCTGACGTATTCCTAAGAACATGTACGTGTGGTATGCCGAGAAATTGTACGATAACCGACAACAGCTTACGAATGTAACCAACGTTTGTTTTATGTTAGACACATTAATAATACCATGCACATGCAACGATTCTGCGTTCATTACAATTGCTGTATGTCGCAATAATTATTGCTTGCCATGTTTCTATGATCAGTATCTTCCTGATTCGTCCCGTCCTCTACAGTGTTCACATTACACTTGCCACTCATGTAAATAAGATAATATAAATTAAATAACTATATTGATTTGATTGAAAGTTATTGTGTATCCACTTTTTTCCAATCTCATTACGAAAATATTTTCTTTGTTTTCAGGATAAAGATTATGAGAATAAGAAACGAATAATTCAATAATGACAGTTTGCGCAATCATGAATAATAGGTATGAAAAAACAAAAGGAAGTGCAGATTCATGTATCTAGCGCTGCTGAAACTAACTGCTTAACATGGTCTGCTGCGGTCTTCTTGAGTACTACCTGCCATGCAAAGCGGATAAATACGCGGTGAAATGTTCAGACACAATTATCTTGAAAACGGTTGATAGTTGGTTCTTCTTGTTTACGTGTGCTGAAGTTGTAGTCGTGTTCTACACGTTCTTACAGTACGAAATTTCTGTAGCATAGTGGAAACAACGTTGGCAACAAGTGGGCTGGCAGTAACCTTCAACAGAGTTGCACCGCCCGTCGATATTCCTAGGCGTCTGGATTTGATGGCGCTCTTCAGTTTTTACAAAATCTCCACGTACAGCTGTGCGTTAACTGAAACATGCCAACAAGTTCAAACGCTGAGGAATGTTGATGGACGGAATCATTCTGTTGCAGGGCAATGCTGGCTCAAATCGTGCCAAGCTTGTTTCCACTACGCTGCACATGTTTCACTGGGAAGCCCTTACACATCGGGTCAAAATCTTTCCAATTGCGAGTTCCATATTTTGGGAGCTCTGAAGAAAGACGTTCATAATGTCTGTTTGCATCGGACGAAGGGGTGCACGCCTGGGTACAATCATGATTCAGCAGGCCACCGAAAACATTTTTCCATGAAGAAACTGAACGTCTTTTCTCGCTGTGGTATAAATGTATTAACTGTTATGGCGATTACTTTTGAAATAATAAACAGTTCATTTAGTCTTCTCCCATGTGTCTCGTTTTCATTTCACTACCCCTTATTAATAAACTGAAGACCCACCTGCTATATAATGTGTTGGCTCATCTTTGGAACGGTATAAAGCAGTGATTATGCGTGGCTCGGATTCAGTGCTTTCTAGGTAGGTATACTATGTGATCGAAAGTATCCAGAAGGCCCCAAAACATACGTTGTTCATATTAGGTAAAATTCTGAGGCGGTGGTGTTATGATGTCGTCGTGTTTTGCATGGATGGGGTTGCACCCCTTGTTGATTTGCGTGACACTATCACAGCACAGGCCTCCATTGATGTTTTAAGCACCTTCTTGCTTCCCACTGTTGAAGAGCATTTGGGGGATGGCGATTGCATCTTTCAACATGATCGAGCATCTGTTCATAATGCACGGCCTGTGGCAGAGTGGTTACATAGCAATGATATCCCTATAATGAACTGGCCTGCGCAGAGTCCAGACCTGAATTCTATAGAACATCTTTGGGATGTTTTGGAACGCCGACTTCGTGCCAGGCCTCACCGACTGTCATCGATACCTCTCCTCAGTGCAGCACTCCTTGAAGATTGTGCTGCCATTCCCGAAGAAACTAACCAGCACCTGACTGAACGTATGCCTGCGAGAGTGGAAGCTGTCAACATAGCTAAGGGTGGGCCAACACCATAGTGAATTTTGCATTACCGATGGAGGGCGCCACGAACTTGTATGTCATTTTCAGTCAGTGTCCGGATACTTTTGATCACATAGTGGAGGTAGGCTATAGGAATACGGCACCAAACTGCAATGCAGAGATGATGCAATCCCATACATTAAGGGCTGATGGTTGGTGGATATGGAGCTGGCATACGAAAGCATCCCATATGTGTTCCATCGTGTTCAGTTCAGTAGAATTTAGTATCAAATTAGCCTGAATACACTATCATGCGTTTTAAACTACTGTAGTACGCTTCTGTTCTCGTAACACCAACTGTTATCATGCTGGAAGATACTGTTGCCGTTGTGGAAGACCAATGTTCTCCGATGATACTATACTGCATGCACTGTAGAAAAACACAAGATGACTTAGACTGAATTTCTGGTTGCCGTGATAAAGGGTAACTTGCTATAAAATAAAAAAATGTGCAGATGAGTAGGAAAAAAGTCCTGTAATATTTGAATACAGTGTTGTGGTGCACTGCTGGAAGCAGTAACGTTGATTAAATATCTAGATGTAAGCCGTAAAGAGATATGAAGTAGGACGATCAAGTACAGACGGTAACAAGAAATGCAAATGGTCGACTTCAGTTTACTGGGAGAGTTTTGTGAAAGTGAGAATGTACTTCTAGAGCACAACGTTGTGTTAGTGAAACATGGACTGCGGGTAAATAAGAATGCAAGAGAATCGAAGCTTTGAGATCTGGTGCTATAGAGGAATATTGAAAATAACGTGGACTGATCAAGTAAGGAATGAAGAGACTCTATGCAGAATCGACGAGGGAAGGAATAATGGAAAACATTGACAACGAAAAGGGGCAGAATGTTAGGTCATGTGTTAAGACATCAGAGAATAACTTACAGTTTACTAGAGGGAGCAGCAGAAGACAGAAACTGCGAAGGAAGTTAGAGACAGGAATTGCCCAGCAAATAACCCACGACGTAGGTTGTGAGTTCTACTCTACGTTGACGCAGGAGAGCAATTCGTGGCGGATCATATTAAACCTGTCAGAAGATAGATGACGCACAACAAAACATAGCATATAGGCAGTCATTTTTCCTCCGCTGTATTTGAGTCTGCAACAGGAAAGGAAATGACTGATAGTGGTAAAAGGTTCCCTCCGCGGTGCACCACACTTGGCTTGCGAAGTATGTATGTCTAGTCGTCGGCGATCGTCATCAAGGGCTGTGTAAAACAGTGAGTGATCACCGAACAAAATGCGACGGCATTCATTAGTAGTTCATTTAGTTCATTTATCACAATCACTGCACCACTCAAAATGAATGTGTTTGTTTTGTGGTGTTGACGATAGGCTTCTCCCTAGTCTCCGGCCAATGGTGTGGGATGACACAGAATGTTTCTGGGAGCCCATTACTTGTTCTCGGAAGGGCTAGAAGAGAGGTGAAGACGTTATGATGAGGTTAGTGCAAAAAACGGTGGTCGTCCCTTTTGGTAGTTATACGTGGCTGGCCGGAACTTTGACTAAGAGTATGCCGGCGCTCCCTTTTCAATGCAGTCCAACATCGAGCCGCTGTCACACTTGAAAGACTCACAAATCGCGATACTGCACAATTGGACCAGCCAGTCAATTGGTACCCGCAATGAGCCCACTTAAAAACTCTTGCTGCTAACAGTTTTTCATACGAGTGCACGGCATAATATTCATTCATCATCTCACTCTGTTCACAAAATTTATATACAGGATCAGCTCTGCTAAAATCACTAAACACAAAGAATACTAATGTATTATCCACCGATAGTGTGCAAAGGTACCAAGTTTCACTAACATCCGACCATGTCTTTCAGATGCTTTACTTTTTTTGTCAAGCAGTGTATTTCGTATAGCTTCTTGTTCCAAAGACCACACACCAATTTCTTCGCCCGCACGCGATCGTAGGGACGTAGCCCTACACACCGACGCACGAATGACATCCTCATAATGTGAAGTCTATAACTGTATCTTCCAGCAGGACAATTGTATGACGACTGACCACAGCCTCTTAAGCATTCTCTGGATATGATGTCGCAGGGTTGACGTCCATGTGCGTTAACAGTTTTCCAATAACTAGCATCGAACCAGAGCCCACAGTTTAGAACTCTCACACGCAGCCTGCTGTGTAAATTATGCAAAGGACCTTGTCTTACTAGGAGGGTCATCAGTGTTGTGACTGGTTTTCTGTAACCTTTCACCAGTAATAAGGCATTTTTCTTGTAGATA
Source organism: Schistocerca cancellata (assembly GCF_023864275.1). NCBI lineage: Eukaryota > Metazoa > Arthropoda > Insecta > Orthoptera > Acrididae > Schistocerca > Schistocerca cancellata. The sequence goes on along the minus strand of NC_064633.1, from coordinate 304,068,610 downwards.
CACATAAGAAGCACTGAATGGTTTTCTGTAACCTGGCACCAGTACTAAGGCACTTTTCTTGTAGATACACATTATGAATCTCCGTCGCCTTCTGCGTCGTCATTTTGTTGATTATTGGCTACTATTCTCCCAATTATGGACAGTTTCCCACCTCAAAGATTGTGTTCTCTGAAACTCTTGTATCACCGCCCCCTTCGACAATGTTGTTTCCGGAATGATGATGACTTGTTCTAGTGGAAATGTACCTTCGTAGCATACAGCCTAAAGCAAGAGAGAGGAAGCTTAGAACCTAATGTCTCTTTGTTAACAAAGTCACAAATGGCGAATGCTAAGCCAGATAAGGGTGGGGGGTATTCGGTTGTGTTAAGCTGTGAAAAGAACGTAGGAAGTAAGAATATACAGACTTCTATCCGGAGAGTTGAACCTAGTATCATCTGAATACCACTGTGGTACCTTAGGAACTGTTCCCATACCCCACTAATATTAAAAGTACATACTATTATATATGGCTTGTATGAATCCTTGTTAAATGTTAGGATCGCATTAGTTATTGAGAACATAAGGAGTTTAAAAACGCAGTACATAATGGTGTGTGTTAGTTACGTAAAAGGGTCTAGCGATTAACAACGCCAAGTTTTGTCTGAATATCCAACATACATTCAGTGGGTGAGTTTCCCTCACTTCATTTCTCACGAAAGGTTGTGTAGTATCGATAGTTCCATGTGGAATTGTAGTAGACAATGGGTAAAGAAATTACGTCAGAGCACATTTCCACAGAAACCACGCTTAGCATTGTTATACGTCTATATAAGGAAAGACGCTGGGGAATATCGGCAGAGTTTCAGAGACATGTCGCTGCGAGTAGACAACTTGCTTCAGAAACGAACGTATTTCGACGACGCGGCCGTGCACAAGTCGCTGGAAGCACTAAAGCTGAGGAGGAGGCGTCGTCGAAGCTGTTTGCGAACTATGCGAAGGTATGCCGTGGTGTTTAAGCATATACGAGTTCCCACCTTTCGCGATTATCTGTTCCTCATGTACGCTCTTTCTTTCACAGCCTTGCTCTGAGCCTTGGATGTATCTGAGAACGTTAACGCCGCCACCGTGTTTAGTCGCTGGAGGCTTATAAGCGGAAGTGACGATATCGATGCTGTTTTTCGAACTATACGAAGGTATGCCGTAGTATATGAGGATGTAAGAGCTCCCACGATTCACAATTAACTTTTGCCCACGTATTCTCTTTTTTATCTTCAGAGTCTTGGAATTATCTGAGAACGATAACGCTGCCACTGTCTTCAGTCGTTGGAAAATGAAAAGCGGAGGTTTCAGACTATGCGAAGGTATACCGTACTGTATGTGCATGTATGAACTCCCACGATTCTCTGTTCTAACTTTTGCTCTTGTTTTCTTTTTCAGAGCCCTGGATTTGAGTACAACTGCGATGCTGCCTTCGTATAAGTCACTGAACGCGCAAACGCTGACGGGATGGCGGCGTGGAAGACGTTCGCGACCGATACGAAGGGATGCTGTGGTGTTTGACCACGTGCGACCTCCCACGACGAACAGTTATCTTTAGTTCATGTACTCTCCTCTTTTTCAGAGCCTTGTGCAAGTCGATGGAAGCGAAAAAGCTGAGGGGGTGCCGGCTTCGAAGCTGTTTGCAATCAACAAGAAAATACGCCGTGGTGTCTGACAGCTTAGCCGTTACAAGACTCAAGACACGTGGCAACGGCGGAGGAGAAATCTAACCGATCTGTACCTGACGAGCGCAGAAGATGGCATCTGCACGCAGAATCACCAGACTCTATGCACTTTAAAATAAAATAAAAGTAAACTGAAAAAAGTAAACTGCTTTTGTTCTAACCGCTATACCGATAGGCATAGGGAAGAGAAACGTTTCAGGCTGATAATTTTCAGCAGAAATTCAAAAATAGTGCCTCTCAGGCTAATAAATACAAATGTTGAAAGCTGAAACACGAAAACTGCATTCGTTCTGTGTACAGTAGCGGTAAAAGAATAGCAAAAGCACCAGTCAGACTTTTTACTTGGAAATCAAACGTAATACATCTTAATCAAATAAGATACAGCCCATACAGAGAAGAATTATTTTACATATGTTGATTATAACTGTGTCACTAATTAACATTACTAATTAACATTGTTTCCTGAACGTTTGGGTGAATAGTATACAAAGCCACATTTTGCTATGAAGTATGTGCTATGTCCGTACTTATGGGTCACATAATTCAGATTCTGTGAAGAGTATACAAAGCCAGATGTTGCTATGACAGCGCAAGTGACGACGAAGACGTGGAGTGGCTCACTGCCTCGTGGTCAGCATAGCATTGCTATAGAACGGACTGTAGGATTTAATCGCCACGACAAAGGAGTTATTAGCACGTTGTGGGTGATGGGGAACTATAGTATCAGAGGAAATGAAGTAGTCGTCGTTCTCGCTAAGAGGACAGTACACCACGGAGAGAAACGTATGGATAGAAAAGCCTCGAAGCTTTTCATGTTTTTAATTAAAGGAGATAATTGCTTTCAAAATCAGTTAATAGTTTATTGCAATATATGAAGTGTATTAGAGGTGAATTATTGTGTCATTAAGCATCGGTAAAGGGCTGTGATTCCTCTCTTTGCAAACTTGGTACACTTTGTGCATGAAAGGAATTCTTCTGATGGGTTCCTAGCTAGGAAGCCCGGCGACCAGGTGGACACAGGTAGTGCCCACGGGCGAGCAGCGGTCGCGCCCTATGTCGGCACGCTTCACAGACGGCAGGCCCCCAGAGGATTAGCGGCGACAGGCGAAGACGTAGCATACATCAACACGCTGCCAAGGGAAGCTGTGGACATTCGCACGTGTACCCGAGGCAGCGGAAACTATAAACTTAGAGCGAAAAACAGCTTTGCCAGGATTCTAGGTAACATGGACAGAGCGGCGAGTTGAATAGCAGCAGCACGACTTGGGTGTCCAAGAACCTCAAGTGGCCCGGGGAATTTTGGTCGTTCCCAGCGAGCAGAACACCTGGGAACGTAGCGACAATACTCAAAGGGAGAAGTCTTGGTTTATTAGTATACTCTGTCTCTCTTCCCTCGCGGAATGCGACAGCAAGGAGGGAGGAAATTTTGAAAGGGACTTCTTCATTGGCAAGAATCTAACGTTGGCTTTGAAAAATGGTACGAGCTACGTAATTTGCGGAAGCGCGGAGACAAGACGCTGGAGGGGAGCGGCTCTCTCTCTCCAGGTGCGAGGAGCGCACTAGTATTAGGGATTCCGAATATTGCATCTGAGGAGGCAGGCGTTCTCTCTGGACTGCTTCCGATAAGTCGCAAGGCTTCTCTTACCGCTTGTCATCAGAAGATGCACTTGGCATTCGTCGCAAACAGCGCAGAAAGCAAAGTTTGTTAGATCCAAGTAGGCGAGCTTCACTCGCTCAGGATCAGATTTTGATTTTCTACACGTCCGATGACGGTAGTACTGTTAGAACAGTTTTGAGCTTTGTCTAATGCAGTTTCACGTAGGTTTGCACTTGCAGATGGACACATACCGTCGTCCAGTAGTGATAACTTCTAGTAGCAGGTTTCGGTCACTATTTTCAGCGTAGGGCATGTTAGACGCTATCAACTACGTCGCCAGCAGAGTCTTGATGTAGCCGGACGCAATCAGCCACCGCCACGACGACCACGCTATGAACATGGTAATACAGAAAACGCCTGCTTTCCTAGCTGCGCATTCTTCTTTCGCTTTCTTCAATTTCCTTGCAATGTGTTAGATGCTTATAAAGACGCAAGGCACAGTATTCACCGTTTTCCCGCTAAGAGAGTCATATGTTCAGCTGGTTTTATTATTCCTTCCTCATTTATTGCACCAGGTCAACCAATATCGTTTAATTTATTTATATGTTAAATTAGAATGAAGTCATACGATGCTCATGTTAAATGGCAAATACCAGGGCAGCCATCTTATATAATTCACTTGTTACGAGCTCTTGGTGTCAATTCAATTCTATTTGTCTTTTTTCAAATACTTTCTACAGTATCTGGCGATCCTAATTTTTTATATTTTGTTTATCATTATTTGAATAATTTGCGAGTGAATGTTTAATGAATTTGATATAATTTCAATAATTATTGCATATACAGTTTAATGCAGTTTCACTGAATAAACCACTTATATGTTGAACAACACTCCTTGCATTTCATTTATAGAATCTTAATAAAATTCACACCTCATTCTCCCTCCCACACGAGGTATTTTGCAGTGTATGTTCCATGAACAGAGCTTCTTAAAGAGGTGTTATGCTAAATTAGAGTTATGAAATATCAACTTAACAGATTACGCAGATATAGTGGAAAAGTGGTGTTGCTAAATGTGTTTAAAAATTTTTGGCATATCTCCCAAAAACAGGTGTTCTACAATCAAAACAGATCTTTTCACTTTGTTCTATGACTTAAGGACTTTTACTTTTAGGAACTTAAGTAATCCCAACACAAATGTTGAAATAAAATTTGAATGTGCAATAAAACTTCTGCCTCTCGTGGTTCATTGTAATGCTGACGTGATAAAGAAATTTAACATCATGTAACATCCACGAGATAAATTTTTGGCTACAGTGCGACGAGAGGAAATTGTGCCTCCAACAGCTATAAACATTATGTATTCGACGTATGAAAAAACAATGAAAACTTATAGTGAATTAATTATTTATATAATATTCTATGATATAATTGGACATATCGTTGTGTATCATACAAAGACAATCATAATTGTAAAGTGCTTTTATGATCTGCATTTGTCTTCCTTTGTTTTTACCTTTTGTAGGTTCAGCACGCAAGACGGATATCAAACTGAGGTCTGTTAAGAAATTCTAATTATTTGTTAATTATTACTTGAAAACAGAGTTCATTATTATTATTATAAACATGAGTGAATAATTATTTGTAACTGTAATTCCTCTCTCAGTAAGCGTTATATGTGTTAATTGTTTCTTTCCGCTGCAAGGAGCGCAGCCATTGATATTGGCGATTTGTATCGCGTTTTTGTCTGTGTTTTCGTTAGAAACAAATCAAATGTTTGCTTGATGATGTCTAAATAGTGCACAATATGAAAGTATAGTTTATAAATTTAATAATCATTTCAAATACTTACTTATTTGGTCTAACAATAGAAAGTCTCTATCAATTGTCTGCCGCCAACTTAACAATTATCTCAGCGGCAAATTCAAATTACGAAACTCTGCAGACATAAATACCGAACGTAATACAAATGTATAAAAATAAACGTGCACCGGTGGTCCCGAACTCATTTTAATGAAAATAATTCGAATCAGATTGGTTCTTAAAAAACAGTGCTCGTAGCACGAACGTTATAACGAACTATTCTAGCTGGTGTATGGAGCCGAAATTAATTACACACGAGTTGCGAAGAATATTGTTTCAGGTAACATACATCAGTGTTGTGCGCGGCTGATATTCAGTGGTTTTAATGATCATTTTGCTGAAGATAACTGCTTCCATCTTAGTCAATAGTTGTATAGAATCTGTTGTATGAACTGTGATTTAGTGACACTTACACAACTTACAGACAACACTTTAACACGACGTTAACTTGGAGTTCTTTAGCAACTTGATCAAATCTTAAGCCGGGAGAAAAATTATTTAGTAATTGCTCAATGTAATAAAATTAGATTATCATTTCCATTTACAAATTAGTTAAATACCAAACCACTGAATAACACAGCGAACGCCACAATCATCACTGGCACAATTGACGATTTTTCAAAAAGTCACTCATTTAAATTGGGCTGTCTAACAGAAGATTCATCCTTTCTGACTCCACTCCGTAATGCCACAACCTACTGAGCAAGGAAAGTAACAACTAATATACATAGGGAAGAGAGAGACACTCACAGACGAATAGAAAGAAAGAAACAGATAGATAGACAGAGAGAGAGAGAGAGAGAGAGAGAGAGAGAGAGAGACAGACAGACAGATAGAAACAGAGATGGATAGATAGATAGAGAGAGAGAGAGAGAAAGTGGGGGGGGGTGGAGGGGACGAAGAGAGGAAGAGAAGTACGCGTCTGTTGCCGATGTTCTTCGGATGACTGATCGGAGAGGGACTGACATAAGCGCCTGTGTTTAGGCAACTGACTCAACTGTGTAGTTTCCAGATTTCCGTTATCTCGAAAGGATAGTTTTCACTAAATATCAGTTTCTATGGTTGTTGTCGTAGAGGTCCAGCAGAATGAGCTGTATTTTGATAATACATTGTTATGTACAGATACTAGCTAATTGTTGTGGAATTTAGTTATCTGATTACACTGTATTTTATGCGAAGGACAGGTATTGTAAGTAGGCTGTTTAGATTTTTATATTGGTAATGCCACGTAGTAGGCTGTTTAGATTTTTATATTGGTAACGCCACGTAGCGCTCTGTATGAAAATCACTGGCTGTGCTGTGTGCAGCATGTGGCTAGTTTGCATTGTTGTCTGCCATTGTAGTGTTGGGCAGCGGCAGCTGGATGTGAACAGCGCGTAGCGTTGCGCAGTTGGAGGTGAGCCGCCAGCAGTGGTGGATGTGGGGAGAGAGATGGCGGAGTTTTGTAATTTGTCATGAACTGCTATATATATTATGACTGTTAAGGTAATTACATTGTTTGTTCTCTATTAACATCTTTCAATTGCTAACTATCCCTATCAGTAGTTAGTGCCTTCCGTAGTTTGAATCTTTTATTTAGCTGGCAGTAGTGGCGCTCGCCGTATTGCAGTAGTTCGAGTAACGGAGATTTTTGTGAGGTAAGTGATTTGTGAAAGGTATAGGTTAATGTTAGTCAGGGCCATTCTTTTGCAGGGATCTTTGATAGTCATATTGCGTTGCGCTAAATAATATTGTGTGTCAGGTTAAGCACAGTCGTGTATAAATTGTTCTAAGGGGACGTTTCAATATCATCATATGACATAAGCTCTTATAATTTATAAGCAAGCAGTGTTCAGGAAATAGCTTTATGTCATTCTGAGCGGAGTGCACTGTTAGTCAGCCGGTTATAATTAACGACACCCCCCCCCCCCCCCCACACACACACACATAGTAAACTGATTGTCGCATGGCACCGCAGTGACAGCCGAAAATGATGTGTTCGGGGTTCTCCTGCGCAGCGCAGTCACATGGGTGTGTTTCAGTTGACGACAGACTTTCTGTATGAATCTCCGATGATTAAAGCAGAGAAAAAAACACTATTACGATGAATTTTATATGAAAATTCCACAGGTGTACTATTGCTGTGCAGGGATGTTCTGCACTATATCTTCATACTCTTGTCTCAGGTTGGTATAGTATGTTCCACTTGTTACTCCACGAGTCTGATTTAGCGTCACACATTTTTAAGATGATCTGTTTACGGAGCATGACCATACGTTTCTGTCCGACCCTACGTTTATGTCTCATGGTGACTAGTCCTCTTAGCGAGAACGTCGACCATTTCACTTCCTCTGATACCATACCGTCATCACCCCTAACGTGAAGGCTCTCTTGTCGTGGCGGTGTAGTTCTGCAAGCCGCTCTACTAGGTGCACGGTTCTGTGTAAGCCGCAAGTGAGAGTGAGTAAACTTCACTATGCGTCTGGAACTGCTCACCGTGGTGTGCCTCTTCGTCGTCGGATGCGCTGTCAGAGCCATCTGAATTAAGTGACCCATCAGGATAGAGATTGCACGCCTGTTCTAATCCAAATGAAAGGTCAGCGATCGTTCATTGCGATAAAGCATAACTGTGCATTATCTCGGTGTCACGTTGGACAAACTGTTAATGTGGCGCCAGTGTCTACAGGAGTTGCGGGGTAAGGCGCACACTCTTTACGTGGGACGAATATCAGCAAGGTTCAGAGGCATTGGTTCATATGAAACACACTTTTGAGAAACATTTAGTTTTGTATACTCTTTAAATGAAACGTCTTGAGCAGTAAGTTAGTGACATGAATGTATGTGTATGGGAATTATTTTTGCTTGTCTAGTTAATATTATGATCCTAAAACTGGTGTTATTTAGCAACCATCTACCGTTATTACACATGGAGCAAGTGCAATTTTCATATTTCCACTCTTTTGCGGGTGCTCTGTATTTATAGGCCTGCGAGGAATTATTTTTGAGTGTCTAGTGAAATTATCTGCCCTAAACCATTATCTCTTATGTCCATCGCTACAGCAGTTAGGAAAAATTAATATACTTAATTTCAGTTCCATTTTACTTTATTTTAAATTGCATTCGGTCTAGAAATTCTGCACGCAGGCGCCATCTTGTATGATCGGCAGTTACAGCTCGGTTACATTGTTTGTCTGCGGTCCCCACGTGTCTTCAGTCTTGTGATGCCCTAAGTTGTCAGACGACACGATGTGCTTTTGTGTCGTTCGCAGACGGCTGCGACGCCGTCATCTCCACAGCGTTTGAACCTCCAGCGACTTTTACAGGGCGGCGGCAGCGTCCTTGTACTCAGATGAATCCAAGACTGTGAAAAAAAAAAGATTACAACAAAACTTTCCTGCTAGTGGTGGGAGCTCGTACGTTGTCAGACACCGCGGTATCCCTTCGTATGGTTCGCAAACAGCTCCGACGTCGCCATCTCCTCAGCTTTCGCTCTTCCAGCGACTTGTACACGACGGCCGTGACATCATCGTACCCGTATCCAAGGCTTTCACAAACGGCACTGACATTCTTAACTCCTCAGCTTTTACGCTTCAAGTAACTTTTAAAAGGTGTCTCGTCGTCGTCGTTGTCGTTCACAGATCAATGCAATCTTGTCTCGTCGTCGTTGTCGTCGTTCACAGATCAATGCAATCTCTGAAAAAAATAAAAAAAAGTTCGAGTAAATGATGACTGCGAGCTTTGGGAGCTAGTGCGTCATCGGACGCAACGACATACCTTTGCATGGTTCGCAAACAGCATCCACGCCGTTACTCCTGCAGATTTTGCGCTTTCAGCAACTTTCACACGGTGGCGTCATTGTCATACTCAAAATAACTGAAGAGCGTACATGAGCAAGACTCTGACAAAAAAGAGAGCGTACATGACAAAAATTTAACTCCGAATCGTGGGAGCTCGTACTTGCTCGGAAATTACGACGTACCTTCGCATAGTCCGCAAACATCGCCGACGCCGTCGTCTCCCCGGCTTTTGCGCTTCCACAGACTTGTCAATGACGCCGGTATCGTCCAAATACGTTCCCTTCTGACGCAATCTGTCTACTCTCAGCGACTTGTCTCTCAAACTGTGCCCATTCTCCCCAGCGTCTTTCCTTATATAGAAGTCTAACAATGCTAAGCGTGGTTTCCATGGAAATGCGCTCTGACGTAATTTCTTTACCCATTGTCTACTGCAATTCCACATTCAACTATCGATACTACACAATCGCAGATGGCAATCGAGACGCGGTATTAAAGCTGCATAAGCACAAGAAAAGTGTCCGATTAATGGTGATGGATCACATAATACTAGCCGGGAAACTGATAACACCACCCGCCCACCAAATAAGATAATCTACGTCAGTTGCATGTTATGCCACGTATGATACTGTGATCGGAGGACTCTGGTTCGGTCCTAGTTACTGGGAAACTGTTAACGCAGGGTGGAAGTAGTTGCGGAGCTACGTTGCGCCCCCATGGTACTCATATGTAGAAAGTACTTAAGCAGAGAAAGTGACCGCCATTGGTCACTGATTCAATGAACTGTTGTCGATACAGCTATAGATTTCACTGTATAAAGATTCAGTTCTTGCGTCGGGTTGTAGAAAACGGCATGATTTCAACGGTGTTTGTCGCGATTCTGACCTCCATCGCCTAGGCGTCAAAAGAGGGGGTGATACGTGGGTAAGGGGAAGTGTGACGACTTTCCCATCGTCTAACACGTCAACAGTAACATTGTCAGGATTGTGGTTACATTTGGTGCCAGTATGAAATCAATCCACCTTACATTTGACGTGAACTTCTGGCCTCTTTTTCGAGTGTTTTGTCGCCTTGATGTTTGAAGCGTGACGTCGAGGAGCGCCACGCTTTTGCTCCGTTACAGAGGAAGGTTGTGGAAACCTTTGATCAAATTTGTAATTTATACGTCACAATTACAGCGTTTCGAAGCAGTGTTCCTTTAACTGTGGTGTTCAGTGTATTGAACAGCTTAGATGACAGCACGTGACTGCACTGAAACAGTCGAAGCAGAGCTTCCTTTAAGTGAAAAGAATATCTTCATTGTGAATTATTTATGTGTTCCTTGACTTTACAAAAACTACTGCTACATTTAGTATCGATTTGAACTCTCTCTGAAATGACCCTATAGATTTTACGTCATTCATTTCTTCAGCCAATGGATAGAATGATATTTTATGTTGAGATAGCATAATTCTCTGCCATAAGGCCTCAGCACGTACATTGTCTATTGAAAACTATCCGGACAGCTATTACTAGATATCACTGTGGGGTATGTCCACCATTCAGCATTTCAGAAACCAGAGAAGGTAGTGATTTGGACGCAAGGATTTGGAACGAAGTTGAGTTTCTAACCCATCGCAGAGGCGTTCCATTGGGTTCAGATCGGGACTCTGAGCAGCCTACATCTCACGAATGACGCTGTTCACAAAATACGCTGCTTCATGACAGGAGAACTGTCATGCTGACACAAATAATCATCGTTGTAGAATTTTCCTCTACTGTACACCGTACACAATGCTGTAAAATGTGTCAACGTCCTTTAGCTTTTAGTGATTTCTTAAACTCAATAAGGGGAGCACACCAAAACCACGGAAAACACCCAAATTCTGGAACAGCACCATCTCTGTACTTCATTGTTGGCACTACACATGTTGCAGGTAATGTTCCCCAGGCATCCAACGAACACAAAACATCCCATCGGATTGCCATAGGGTATAGCGTGATTTTACTCTCCAAATTACACGTTTCCAGTCATTCACCTTCCAGTGCCGTCACTCTTTACACAACCTCAGTTATCGCTTAGCATTGAATAGAGAAATTTTTGGCTTATGAAGAGCTGCTCCATCACTGTAACCAATTCGTTATAACTGTCTACACGCCGGCCAGTGTGGTCGAGCGGTTCTAGGCGCTTCAGTCCGGAACCACTCGACCGCTACGGTCGCAGGTTCAAATCCTGCCTCGGGTATTGCTGTGTGTTACGTCATTTGGTTCCACATCTACATGTATATATACATTGATGCTCTGCAAATCATATTTAAGTGCCTGGCAGGGGGTTCATCGAACCACCTTCACAATTCTCTATTATTCCAATCTCGCATAGCGCCCGGAAAGAATGACCACCTATATCTTTCCGTGCGAGCTCTGATTTCCCTTACTTTATCGTGGTGATCGTTCCTCCCTATGTAGGTCGGTGTCAACAAAATATTTTCGCATTCGGAGGAGAAAATTGATGATTGGAATTTCATGAGAAGATTCCGTCGCTACGAAAAATGCCTTTTTTTTTTAATGAAGTCCATCCCAAATCCTTGATCATTTCTGTGACACTCTCTCACATATTTCTCGATAATACAAAATGTGCTGCCTTTCTTTGACCTTTTTCTATGTACTCCGTCAGTCCTATCAGGTAAGGATCCCATAACGCGCAGCAGTATTCTAAAAGAGGACGGACAAGCTTAGTGTAGGCAGTCTCCTTGGTAGGTTTGTTACAGTTTCAAAGTGTCCTGCCGATAAAACGCAGTCTTTGGTTAGCCTTCCACACAACATTTTCTATGTGTCCCTTCCAATTTAAGTTGTTCGTAATTCTAATACCTAGGCATTTAGTTGAATTTACGGCTTTTAGATTAGCCTGATTTATCGCGTAACCGAAGTTTAACGAGTTCCTTTTAGCACTCATGTGGATGACCTCACACTTTCCGGTATTTAAGGTCAAATGGTCCAAATGGCTCTGAGCACTATGGGACTTAACATCTGAGGTCGTTAGTCCCCTAGAACTGAGAACTACTTAAACCTAACTAACCTAAGGACATCACACACATCCATGCCCGTGACAGGACTCGAACCTGCGACCGTAGCAGTCGCGCGGTGCCGGACTGAAGCGCGTAGAACCACTGAGCCACCACGACCAACATTTAAGGTCAACTGCCACTTTTTGCACCATTCCGATGTTTTTTCTAAATCATTTTGCAGTTTGTTTTGATCTTCTAATGACTTTATTAGTCGATAAACGACAGCGTCATCTGCAAACAGCCGAAGACGGCTGTTCAGATTGTCTCCCAAATCGTTTATGTAGATAAGGAACAGCAAAGGCCCTATAACACTTCCTTGAGGAACCCCAGAAATGGCTTCTATTTTGCTCGATGACTTTTCACCAATTACTACGAACTGTAACCTCTCTGACAGGAAATCACAAATCCAGTCACATAACTGAGACGATATTCCATAAGCACACAATTTCACTACGAGCCGCTTGTGTCGTACAGTGTCAAAAGCCTTCCCTAAACCCAGAAATACGGAATCGATCTGAAATCCCGTGTCAATAGCACTCAGCACTTCATGTGAATAAAGAGCTAGTTGTGTTTCACAAGAACGATGTTTTCTAAACCCATGTTGACTGTGTGTCAATAGACCGCTTTCTTCGAGGTAATTCATAATGTTCGAAAACAATATATGTTCTAAAATCCTGCTGTTTTCGACGTTAAGGATTTGGGCCTGTAATTTAGTGGATTACTCCTTCTACCTTTAGGTTTAAGTAGTTCTAAGTCTAGATGACTGATGACCTCAGATATTAAGTTCCATAGTACTTAGAGCCAACTACCTACACACATAATTGTGCTAGATGGACTTCTGCCTGCTCTGTGTCATTCACGCTGGTTCTGCCCACTGACTTAATGCGAATTTTTCACAGCCACTCTCAGCAAACCTAGACCCTACCTGTCCGTCGGTATATGAGTTTTGGCTGGCTTTGATTGAGCTCTGTTTCTTCTTTCAAACCAGCACTTCAAAGTCACATGACCATCAGTCGAATTGGACTGTTTTTGAATGGTATAATTGTCATTAACGGATTTGTTATTCAGGTGAAATCCAATGATTAGTCCTTGTTCGAAGTTACTGAGCTGTCCTGACCGATACATTCTGCTGTTACTGCTGCCCTACTGACAACATAATACTCCCCACCTTCTTTTATGCTTGAGAGTCTCCCTTCGTGTTATCGAAGGGTCAATTCCGCTTGCCGTTGGGGCGTCTCGGTATTATTAATGAGATAATGTGCTGCAATGTGGAACTCATTTCTGCTTCTAGTTTAATCATTGTGAATTTCGCTTTTCACTTTGAAATAATCATTTCTCTATTCTTTAAAACTGTACCCACGAGATTCGCTGTTGGTAAATAATTTTTGATACCCTTCCTGCTGGTTTCTAAGTTTTTCTTAACTTCTGTTTCTCTGTAAAAGGCATTCCATATCCTAAGAAGCTACACAAATTTGTATAATACGCACATAGGACTTCTTGTATGATAAAATAGCACATTACCATTTCCAAGACATAACAGCATATTTCCCATATTAGTTGATGACCCAGCCATGTTCCTAATTGTTTTGTGTCACCTGTTTTTTCAGTGCTGTTGGGAATATGTTCGCTTTTACATAATTCTTGTAGCTCTATAGTTTATGCTTCAAATGGCCCTGAGCAGTATGGGACTTAACTCCTGAGGTCATCAGTACCCTAGAACTTAGAACTACTTCAACCTAACAAACCTAAGGACATCACATACATCCATGCCCGAGGCAGGATTCGAACCTGCGACCATAGAGGTCGCGCGGTTCCAGACTGTAGCACCTAGAACCGCTCGACCACCCCGACCGGCTCTATAGTTTATCCATTTTTAACTCATTTACCATCATGCTAATTTATTTAGCACTGATGATGATGATGATGAGCGTTTGGCCGCATTGGCCGGGAGGCCCCTCGCGGGGCAGGTCCGGCCGCCTTGGCGCAGGTCTTATTACATTCGGCGCCACATTGGGCGACCTGCACGCCGGATGGGGATGAAATGATGATGAACACAACACAACACCCAGTCCCTGAGCGGAGAAAATCTCCGACCCAGCCGGGAATCGAACCCGGGCCCGGAGGACGGCAATCCGTCACGCTGACCACTCAGCTACTGGGGCGGACTATTTAGCACTAGAAATACCGCACTTCGCCATATTCCTAGTAGTAACATATGGATCATTGTTTACCTAATAGTAGGCAACCACCGTTCTCTTCGTATTTGTGTGGTGTTTTGAGGGTTGCCACGTTGATAGCAAGTTCAGGAAGACTCTAAAGTGTAACCAAAGGATAGTCTGGTCTCTAAAATGATTGGTACACTGCCAAATATAAATTTTCTGAAACAAACTTTTTGTTAAAGTTTAGAAGTTACACAATCTCTCATCGATCACCGTTAAAACAAGAAAGTAAAGCAATATTACAATGGGTTTCTTCATAAAAAGTTCAAAACAGAGTAAAAACATACTGTTTACGTGAGGTCTAATATTATTTCTACGTTTGGAGACAAATAAGGTAAGTACCGAGTATTTGCGTACGATGCCGGCCGGTGTAGCCGAGCGGTTCTAGGCGCTTCTGTCCGGAACCGCGCTGCCGCTACGGTCACATAATTGAATCCTGCCTCGGGCATGGATGTGTGTGATGTCTTAGGTTAGTTAGGCTTAAGTAGTTCTAAGTTCTAGGGGACTAATGGCCACAGATATTAAGTACCATAGTGCTTAGAGCCACTTGAACCATTTTTTTGTGTACGACTCTAAAAAGCAGCAGGCAACTAAACTACTGTGCGTGTTTTCTCGCTTATTGCAAATCAAGGAATTAAAACATAAAAACAAATAACTGCAGTCTACGATTGTAAACATTTAGGAACAAAGAGGTAACACAATTATTTAAGTTGGGAAGGGCTAACAGTTCAGATATTCGACAGGATTTTCTGATTGGCAACTTCTACACACATACTTATTGCACCTGAAGCATAAATGTAATGTTTTATTCCCTTTTTGTTGGTTTCAGGAAACTTGTGTTTGACAACACCTTCTTATTTCCATATTGGCCAGCGCCAGCATCGAGTCCCTGTGAGGCGAGATTCGTTCCACTCTGCAATTTGTAGGGGGCAGCAAGCTCATCATTTACTCTGCGGATAAAGTCTAGGCGTGAAATGTTTTTAGAGGCAAGAAACATAAGGAACTTGGTGAACATTGATCATTGAAAGGTCAAGGTAACTGTAAAAGACATGCACTGGCCATCGGTGGGTACCAGCTGAGACACTGTAGTGTCTAGGCACTAGGTCAACTATGTCGACTACAGAAGTTCACCGTTTCTGGAATTTTCTTCTCAGTATTCACATTCACCTCATATCCAGCAGATGTATTACTCAGAATATGGACACTTTTTTCCTTTTTTCCTTAGTATGCTGTGAGAAGATTGTTGCGTGACTTTTACAAGTGTATTGCATGCAACGCATTGTCTGCAATTCGCGTCAATGGAGGGACCTCTTTGACCGATCATCGGAGAGTACAAATTAAACTTGTTCCTTTTTGTTTCAGCGCACACACCAGGTTCGCGAAGGTGAAGCAGGTGTATGTCGTGATGTTACAACCAGAGTTGAGGAGCTGTTGCGCCAGCTTTGTAACAACATGGTGTCCAAGACCCTTCCTTGGATCACGAGTTTCATTTTTGCCACGATAAGGGCATCCATTCAGGATGCAGCACTTGTCAGCATCACAGAAAAGCCAGTATTTTATCCCATACTTATCAGGCTTACTCGGAAAGTACTGTATGAATGGGCACCTGCACTTGCGAGGATACAGTTGCTTGTCGACAATTATGCTCTCGTATGGCTTGTAGCAGGCAATGCAATTGTTAGTAAATCGATTCCGTATTTCTAAAGCAAGGCAAAATTTATCAGTGGCTTTACGTTACCTTCGGAATGACATAAAATCAAACCTAAGATAATTGTATATTGTCTGTTCGATGGCATGGTGCTTTGAAAGTAAGGAGGTCCCAACTTATTGCTCCATTAATCTTTGTATGAAATACACCGAGCGCCTTAAGCTCCGTGAGTGTAGAGTAATCCAATGAAAGCATCTGGTTCTTCCAGGCTTAAGGATCACTCATTATTACTAACTGTGCTGTGTGCCTTCTCTTCGGTGTATTCTTTTATCAGTTTCAGGATTGGGTCACTGACATATAGACGCAACACAGAGAGTAGCGAGTCGTCTACAACATGTCGTTTGGTGGGTCCTATCAGCCCGGGTATGTCCCGCAGCACGTTCTGTGCGCTGCACCTACCGGGTGTGCCGCCTGGCCCAGTCCGCGTCTACTTGATGCCATTGGAACTCTCCACTTTTCTTCCGGTGTGTCAACGCCGCACAGCGATTCCTGTTCCTCAACCATGATGAACTGCTGCACCACGTCTGGCACCCAGTATACTGCCACAATGTCCATCTCTTCCTGCTCTGTCAACTGCACCAACCGTCACGCTGTCGCCGGCTTGTGACTCGTCCACAACACCTGGATCGTAGTCAGCTAGAATTTAATCTTATGTCAAAAGTCTTTCTAACAGGTGAGAGATAGGAAATGACGGCAAAAGACCTGCAAAGACGCAATTTTACTTACGTGTTTATATTAGATCGTCAGTGATGTTGCAGTTGAGTTTTGAATAAAGATTTATTTATTTGTGACTTACTGACATCATCAGGTAGCTGACTGCTAACTCCTGCGTCTCGCTGTCCTCATCCTTGTCGAAGCCCCATCCTGCACTCCACGAACCTCCAGCTCATCGTTGGGATGGACATCCACACCCTTGGGTAGAATCCGTAAATCCAACATCCAAAGGATAGAGGAAAGAAAGCTCTTCAGTGAACTGCGAGATCATTGGATCAAAAACTCTAGGTAGAATAGTTCATGCTTACGGGGTGCAAGAGGTGTGTGTGTGTGTTTATGTGTGTGTGTGTTGCATGGGGGCTTAATTATACATTATGCAAATAATTTTTATTTTAGTCGCTGTCTGTCCGGTTACGCAATCTCGTAACCGGTTGGCCCTGACTAGTATTAGTACGCAATCTGACTGCATAGAATAACAACAAAGAATGAAAGGAAATTTCCGTTACCATAATTAATTAATTAAGTCCCCAGCAACTATAAAAGCTACGAAACAAAAACTACGGAACAACAAAGCACAAGTGTAACTGTTCTGTGTGTGGAAGTGTGATTCAACGTACACATCTGGCACGATTCTTCCTCAATAAGACAAGATATTTTAAGCACCATTTACACTGAAGTAATTAAAAAAATACAAAAAATACTATGATTGCACATAGGAACCAGAATTACACTCTAATATATGAACACAAGCCAGATACTTTGTTGACTGAACCTGTGACCAAGAGACATTGTTATTAAAAAAATGTTTTTTTACCTTCATATATTGACGAAAAATACACTCTGATCATTACAACATCCCCATTCGAACAACATCTGCTGTCTAGCCCATCAAAACAACTGTACACGACATAGCCTCAAATACACTCCTGGAAAAGGAAAAAAGAACACATTGACACCGGTGTGTCAGACCCACCATACTTGCTCCGGACACTGCGAGAGGGCTGTACAAGCAATGATCACACGCACGGCACAGCGGACACACCAGGAACCGCGGTGTTGGCCGTCGAATGGCGCTAGCTGCGCAGCATTTGTGCACCGCCGCCGTCAGTGTCAGCCAGTTTGCCGTGGCATACGGAGCTCCATCGCAGTCTTTAACACTGGTAGCATGCCGCGACAGCGTGGACGTGAACCGTATGTGCAGTTGACGGACTTTGAGCGAGGGCGTATAGTGGGCATGCGGGAGGCCGGGTGGACGTACCGCCGAATTGCTCAACACGTGGGGCGTGAGGTCTCCACAGTACATCGATGTTGTCGCCAGTGGTCGGCGGAAGGTGCACGTGCCCGTCGACCTGGGACCGGACCGCAGCGACGCACGGATGCACGCCAAGACCGTAGGATCCTACGCAGTGCCGTAGAGGACCGCACCGCCACTTCCCAGCAAATTAGGGACACTATTACTCCTGGGGTATCGGCGAGGACCATTCGCAACCGTCTCCATGAAGCTGGGCTACGGTCCCGCACACCGTTAGGCCGTCTTCCGCTCACGCCCCAACATCGTGCAGCCCTCCTCCAGTGGTGTCGCGACAGGCGTGAATGGAGGGACGAATGGAGACGTGTCGTCTTCGCCCGCATCTCGTGGTCGTGCGGTAGCGTTCTCGCTTCCCACGCCCGGGTTCCCGGGTTCGATTCCCGGCGGGGTCAGGGATTTTCTCTGCCTCGTGATGGCTGGGTGTTGTGTGCTGTCCTTAGGTTAGTTAGGTTTAAGTAGTTCTAAGTTCTAGGGGACTGATGACCATAGATGTTAAGTCCCATAGTGCTCAGAGCCATTTGAACCATTTGAACGTGTCGTCTTCAGCGATGAGAGTCGCTTCTGCCTTGGTGCCAATGATGGTCGTATGCGTGTTTGGCGCCGTGCAGGTGAGCGCCACAATTAGGACTGCATACGACCGAGGCACACAGGGCCAACACCCGGCATCATGGTGTGGGGAGCGATCTCCTACACTGGCCGTACACCACTGGAGATCGTCGAGGGGACACTGAATAGTGCACGGCACATCAAAACCGTCATCGAACCCATCGTTCTACCATTCCTAGACCGGCAAGGGAACTTGTTGTTCCAACAGGACAATGCACGTCCGCATGTATCCCGTGCCACCCAACGTGCTCTAGAAGGTGTAAGTCAACTACCCTGGCCAGCAAGATCTCCGGATCTGTCCCCCATTGAGCATGTTTGGGACTGGATGAAGCGTCGTCTCACGCGGTCTGCACGTCCAGCACGAACGCTGGTCCAACTGAGGCGCCAGGTGGAAATGGCATGGCAAGCCGTTCCACAGGACTACATCCAGCATCTCTACGATCGTCTCCATGGGAGAATAGCAGCCTGCATTGCTGCGAAAGGTGGATATACACTGTACTAGTGCCGACATTGTGCATGCTCTGTTGCCTGTGTCTATGTGCCTGTGGTTCTGTCAGTGTGATCATGTGATGTATCTGTCCCCAGGAATGTGTCAATAAAGTTTCCCCTTCCTGGGACAATGAATTCACGGTGTTCTTATTTCAATTTCCAGGAGTGTAGTACAGCTATCAAAATCCTCTCAGCAAGCACTAACCACCACAGCTTCTCAAGAAGCACTCTCCACTACAACTTCTCAACAAGCACTCTCCACTACAACTTCTCAACAAGCACTGCCAGTGGAGGCGGCTGAATAATACTCATTGGCGCAATCTCTGGCGCTGTGACTCAGTGTAGCCACCTTTCATATGCCCCTCCTCCACGGCTACAATTTGATGGTATTTTTGCCAGCATTGGTGGTGAAAATACCACCAAATTCGTCCTATTAATAAGTAAATATCACATAACTATATAAATTTTGGCTTTGCACTGACCCTTCAATAAACTAATATATAAAATACAGTAACGAATACAAATGCTTGCATACATATGATTTTACATAATAGTTTACACAAGTATCATGTGGTTAAACAATTCAATCAATAACGTCAGCAATGACGAATAGGTGCAGGTAAGAGTCTCATAACATCTCATAAACAGTAAACACACAAAAAATCAGTTTATACAAATATTCACATAAAATCCTTTCAATAGGTCAATAAACAAGTAGAACTCCTCAGAGTAGTTGACAGTTCCAACAGTATCACCCAGCAATGATCAACAGGTGCAGATAGCCGTCTCATAACATTTCATCATCAGTATTATTTAAACAGCTCCAACAGTGGCACCCAAAAATGGCGAGCAGGCGCAGACACCAACTAGTGACATTATCTCAGTAGAAGCAGTCCTTTAGTGGCACCCAGTAATGTTGAACAGGGGCAGACACCAACAAGTGACATCATTTCAGCAGAAGCAGTCCATCAGTGGCACCCAGTAATGTTGAGCAGGTGCAGACACCAACAAGTGACATCATTTCAGTAGAAGCAGTCTATCATTGGCACCCAGCATTGTTGAACAGGTGCAGACACCAACAAGTGACATTATCTCAGCAGAAGCAGTCCATCAGTGGCACCCAGTAATGTTGAGCAGGTGCAGACACCAACAAGTGACATCATTTCAGTAGAAGCAGTCCATCAGTGGCACCCAGCAATATTAAACAGGTGCAGACACCAACAAGTGACATCATTTCAGTAGAAGCAGTCCATCAGTGGCGACCAGTAACGTTGAACAGGTGTAGGTAACAGTCCATAATATTCACTATCACTAATTAGACAGATCATCAGAGTTCATCAGCAGAAATTAAACATCTCCTAGTGGCACCCATCATGTTGAACAAGTGCATGTAACAGTCCATAATATTCACTATCACTAATCAGACAGTTCATCAGAGTTCATTAGCAGAAATTAAACATTTCCAAGTGGCACCCATCATGTTGAACAAGTGCAGGTAACAGTCCATAATATTCACTATCACTAATTAGACAGTTCATCAGAGTTCATTAGCAGAAATTAAACATCTCCTAGTGGCACCCATCATGTTGAACAAGTGCATGTAACAGTCCATAATATTCACTATCACTAATCAGACAGTTCATCAGACTTCATTAGCAGAAATTAAACATTTCCAAGTGGCACCCATCATGTTGAATAAGTGCAGGTAACAGTCCATAATATTCACTATCACTAATTAGACAGTTCATCAGAGTTCATTAGCAGAAATTAAATTTTTCCAGGTGGCACCCAACATGTTGAACAAGTGCAGGTAACAGTCCATAATAATCACTATCATTAATTAGACAGTTCATCAGAGTTCATCAGCAGAAATTAAACATTTCCATGTGGCACCCATCATGTTGAACAAGTGCAGGTAACAGTCCATAATATTCACTATCACTAATTAGACAGTTCATCAGAGTTCATCAGCAGAAATTAAACATTTCCCAGTGGCACCCATTATGTTGAACAAGTGCAGGTAACAGTACATAATATTCACTATCATTAATCAGACAGTTCATCAGACTTAATTAGCAGAAATTAAACTTTTCCAAGTGGCACCCATCATGTTGAACAAGTGCAGGTAACAGTCCATAATATTCACTATCACTAATTAGACAGTTCATCAGAGTTCATTAGCAATAATTAAACTTTTCCAAGTGGCACCCATCATGTTGAACAAGTGCAGGTAACAGTCCATAATAATCACTATCACTAATTAGACAGATCATCAGAGTTCATCAGCAGAAATTAAACATCTCCTAGTGGCACCCATCATGTTGAACAAGTGCATGTAACAGTCCATAATATTCACTATCACTAATCAGACAGTTCATCAGAGTTCATTAGCAGAAATTAAACATTTCCAAGTGGCACCCATCATGTTGAACAAGTGCAGGTAACAGTCCATAATATTCACTATCACTAATTAGACAGTTCATCAGAGTTCATCAGCAGAAATTAAACATTTCCAAGTGGCACCCATTATGTTGAACAAGTGCAGGTGACAGTCCATAATATTCACTATCACTAATTAGACAGTTCATCAGAGTTCATTAGCAGAAATTAAACTTTTCCAAGTGGCACCCATCATGTTGAACAAGTGCAGGTAACAGTCCATAATATTCACTATCACTAATTAGACAGTTCATCAGAGTTCATCAGCAGAAATTAAACATCTCCTAGTGGCACCCATTATGCTGAACAAGTGCAGGTAACAGTCCATAATATTCACTATCACTAATCAGACAGTTCATCAGACTTCATTAGCAGAAATTAAACATTTCCAAGTGGCACCCATCATGTTGAACAAGTGCAGGTAACAGTCCATAATATTCACTATCACTAATTAGACAGTTCATCAGAGTTCATCAGCAGAAATTAAACATTTCCAAGTGGCACCCATTATGTTGAACAAGTGCAGGTAACAGTCCATAATATTCACTATCACTAATCAGACAGTTCATCAGACTTCATTAGCAGAAATTAAACATTTCCAAGTGGCACCCATCATGTTGAATAAGTGCAGGTAACAGTCCATAATATTCACTATCACTAATTAGACAGTTCATCAGAGTTCATTAGTAGAAATTAAACATTTCCAAGTGGCACCCATCATGATGATAGGTGCAAGCATGAACAACAGTTTGAATTCACACACAATTGCTTTTACTAAATTATTATCAATGCTCTTACACTAAACATACAAATTATAATAAACACACTAATGATACCAGATAATTGTCATATTAACTATTACAAATACACAAATATCAGTAAACCTATAATATTTATGGGTGTCAGTGCAAGCCACAACAAACAAGTAAAATAATATTTAGGAGATAGGTAAGTACCAATTATTTGGGATTAGGAAAGGAAAACACACAAAACACACTCACTCATCGTTCATCCACATTAAGTACTACTGTGTAATTGAATAGTGTTAACTGTGTAAATACAATTCTGTCCAAAATTTTATGTTCAACTGGTGTATCAAGTAGTAGTGGCAGCAATGTATAACAGTCAATAATAGATAGTCAACATCGTAGTCATCATGTCAAGACCAATGTTTGTCAAGCCAAATCAAAATGTACGGTTGCTGAACAACTGTCAGTGTGCCAATATATGCAAATGCTTCCTCTCTCCAAAAAAAATATATACTGCTTATTGATTTAACAAAGTGTGTTTGTAGACAATCTTCTTTCCACTTGAGTGTTCTAGTCTGCCATCTTCATCCTACTTGTTCCATATAGACCAACAAAAAAAAAAATGCTGCTCACTTACTTCACCTCTTATCGACCAAAACTTCAATGATCATCAGCATCACATAATCTTAATACTTCAATAATACCTCTTATGTCGATACATATAAACCTTATCATCAATATCATTTACCTTACCTCTTGTCCACCAAAACTCCAATAATCATCAACTTCACACAATCTCAATACCTCAATAATACCTCTTCAATACATCGATACATATAAACCTTATCACCAATATCATTTCACTTCCATAACAAATCTTTCCTCTAGTCAGTCTCCTCGAACAAGTACAGACAAGATCCTAGTGCAAACTTCAATTTATCATCACATGCAATCCGAAGACACAATGTCCACACACAACCTCTGTGTAGTCCACCTGAGCCAAATCTTCTACTCATTATGAATTATAAAATACATTTTAGTTTCCTTGGCCATCATAAAATAAAAGAAATGCATACATGACCTCTAACAGCCTTCAATTTGAAAAACTTTCAGTAAGTAGGTGCGAGTACGTAGTATGAAAGATCACATAAGACTTTGAATGAATAAATCGTAATATTTCACAGTGTGTACACCACTTCAAGAATCATGGCAAAACAGAATCAAACATGTGGAGTATTTCTTGTGTCAAGTGTCACTTACTATTTCAATTTCTCACGAAGAATGCAGTGTAATAACTGTCAATGGTCTAAACCTAGTGTTGGTATTTCATGTCGTTAGCTTCCTTTCTATTAGCATAAATTTATACAGCTTCCATAAAACCTCCAGCTCATGGCAGTTCATTTTCTTATCTTAAAATATAAAGCACTGAGCGTAAGCAAAACATGCAATAGCGAGTAAATATACCAGTAGAGAACAGAATGTCAACAAATGGATGTAGCACAATCCCTACAACGAGGCTCAGCCAAGCGAACAATCTATAATTAATGACCTAAACTCCATGTTCGTACACCGCATATCAGCATTTCTATATACGCAATTAAAGAGTAGTTATGACAACAAAACATAAATGTGTAAATATGCAATCCATAAGCAATGCAGCAAATATATATCTTACATAATAAACAGGTCATTAGCATCATATCAGCATAAGCAAATAAATGTTCATATGTACTCTTAATAAGTAAACGTGAAGGCGCAAGCAGATAAATCACAAAGTACAACTTACATAAATAACCATATCAGTACAATTAATCAGGTGACAATCATAATTTAAATAAATAGGCATAGCAGGCACATAGTAAAAAAATTTGACATCAGTGAAAAAGCAGTGCAGCCAAGCGATGCATAATATACATAATTAACAACCATGTTCATTAATCAATCATTGTCAAAATCAGTTAACACGAAGTATAAATAACGTAATCGCGCGCAGCAAATTACGTCTAAAGTACGTACTTAAGTGGAAATATGTTTTCTGAAAACTCAATTAATAGTTACCTTTTTAGTTTATTAGTTTCTTCTTGGAAATTACATTCTTCCTGAAATTTTTTCGATGGCAAGTCCTCTTAACGTCGGACACACACAGAATTTACCTGAAGTTCTTAAATATTTTATACAACCGTATCCTGAAAAATACTGAATGTTAATAACATAATTTATCAAGTCACTATAGCTTTATACTGAATTTATTCGGAGAAATTAGACTGTGTGTTTGTTTACGGCTGTCAGTGCATTCGCACTGAGCGCTCGATCAGCTGTAGGTACGCGTGACGTAGGAAGTAATTGTTTACGGTCAACGACTGCCTTGTGCGGCGCGCAGACTTGGCTGTTGCTTTGAGTATGTGCCGCCGCCGGAACACGGCGCGGTATCCTTGTATTCTCTGCATGTTTACGTATAACTGTTGGTTTTTCGAAAGTATGTCATTCCACAAAAATTTTAACGTTCGATATATGATGTATTCCCTTAGAGCGCCGAGATTTAAGAGTTTCTACTTCGACAGTGTTATCATGAATAATTTTGCGAACTTTATATGGACCGTTATTAAGCAGAAAAAATTTGCGACACAAGCCTTTTCCTTTGTGAGACAAACGATGAGACTTAATTAACACCTTTTGACCAACTGACAAGATTTTTAAACGACCAGGACGTTTAGCTGATTTCTCTCTTCTAGCAGCCGCAGATGCAATACTTTGCAGAGCCAGATTCACAACTTCAGAATGCCGCAGCTTCTGTGAAGGCGGAAAAGGAACGATTTCAGAAATGCGACTTGTCGGTGCTTTACTTTTTAAAATCAATATAGGCGGTAAAGAAGCTAAATCATTAGGGGGTTCATTCAGAATGCTTTGAAAAATATGAAGACACCGATCCCACGCTCCATGACTCTGATGACAATAAAGTCGACACAGTTTATTGATTTTCCTCTTCCATCTCTCTGAAGCGTTAGATTGAGGGTGAAAAAGTGAAATGAAAATTGGTTCAATCCCATGACGCCGCAGAGCACGAAGCCAAATTTTAGACCGAAACCGCGATCCACCATCTGATACAACCTCATCAACATGACCCACCTCTTCAAGAAAATGTTTGATGAAAGCGTTAGATACTGAACGAGCTGTTGCCTTGCGCAAAGGTGCAAAACACACATATTTTGATGTCAATTCCAATGCTACCAAAATGTATGCAAAACCATCAGTAGAACGAACCACTGGACCGAACAAATCGACTGCAGCCATGTCCTTTAATTTTGCTGGAATGATAGGAAACAACGGTGCTCTGTGGGAAATACACTCCTGGAAATTGAAATAAGAACAACTGCACATACGGTTCACGTCCACGCTGTCGCGGCATGCTACCACTGTTAAAGACTGCGATGGAGCTCCGTATGCCACTGCAAACTGGCTGACACTGACGGCGGCGGTGCACAAATGCTGCGCAGCTAGCGCCATTCGACGGCCAACACCGCGGTTCCTGGTGTGTCCGCTGTGCCGTGCGTGTGATCATTGCTTGTACAGCCATCTCGCAGTGTCCGGAGCAAGTATGGTGGGTCTGACACACCGGCGTCAATGTGTTCTTTTTTCCATTTCCAGGAGTGTAGATCATAATTATTACAACACCGGCACTGAGTTTATGTTAAGAAGGCATACTCAAAATAATGGAAACTTTCCACATTGGACAATACAAATAATGCTGCTTATTTTGTATTATCGTTGAGGTCTGTTCTCACAACAAAAATATACATATGAGATAAAGGTATATTTTGTTTTCAATTGCTGTCTACTTTATTTTAAGTCTTTTGCTACATCCGCAGTACAAGACTTCATACAAGCAATTTCAGATCATCTCATACATTGAAAGATGGCTACACTGCGTCACAGCGCCAGAGATTGCGCCAAAAATTATTATTCCGCCGCCTCCACTGGTTCAGTAGTAGTTCAGAGGTTGTCATGGGCGGTACTTGTTGAGAGGATGTCGAGAGCAGTACTAGTTCAGAGGATGTCGAGTGCTGTAGTTGTTCTGTTGGTAAGAGAGCAGATGCTGTTCGGTTGGTGTAATGTATAGATGGAAGATGTTGCAATGATCACAGGGTATTTTTCCTCAATATATACTGAAGTAAAAAAAAAATTTCACATTTCTTTAATGACAAAGCCTGTTGGTCTCAGGTTCAGTCAACAAAGCATCCAAAACATCTGGCTCGTGTTCATGTGTTAGACTTGTAATTCTGGTTTCTATGAGCAATTATAGTATTTCTGGTTATTCAATTAGTTCATTGTAAATGGTGTTTAAAATATCTTGTCGTATTGAGGAAGAACTGTGCCAGATACATGTACGTTAAATCACACTACCACACACAGAACAGTTACACTTGTGCTTTGTTGTTTCGTAACTTTTATAGTTGCAGGGGACTTAATTAATCAGTTGTGTTAATGGAAATTTCTTGTCACTCCTTATTGTTATTTTATGCAGTCAGATTGCGTACTAATTCTACTCAGAGTCAATCAGTTACGAGACTTCGTAACCGGACACACAGCTACTAAAATTATTGCATTTTAATTAAGCCCCCATGCGACATGCAATTTCAGATTATCAGAACTGTCAGTAGCTGTAAAATACTTTCACCAAGAACTGACACTAACAGCACCAAGGAATGGCCAAAAGTGTACGGTTGTCATCGGAGTGGCACATCATAGCCATTCAACACGTCAACAACAGTATTTCCAAATTCACTGCAGAGTTGTTGTGGTCTGTGAACAAGTTAAATCGACTCAACAGCATGCTCGTCAACAGCTCAAATATAGTAAAAACCCGTCCAACTATCGTCGAAAGCAAATCAACATACGGTGAAGTGCTCAAAAATCTACCCTCTCGTATCGCAGTGCAATACTCTGGGACTAGATTTCAAAATTTTTTCACAGGAAAGTTCATTATGTTCTGTCCGAACTCAGTCACTGACGACATACAGACATGTCCCCCCCCCCCCCACCCCCACCACCACCACCGCTCCAACGTCCCACACTTGGCCAAGGTCAAAACAGTAGTGCAGGGCACATATAGTGTGCAGCGAACAGAGTTGCCCAATATTCTTACGTGAAATTAAATGCTTAAATATTGTTATAATACCTGGCCAGATTATGTAAAGCTATGCCAATAAGAAATGTTTTGAGTTTCAGTATGATCCCTGAATAGTTTCTCAAAAATCCATTTATTACGAAGTACACGAATTACACGGAGTATATCTCAATCTCTCCGTATCACTGGTCCAAAATTTTCCTTGCATGTCGACTGCCATTATTCCCTGGCTTCTCATTACCATTGAGGGGAAATTTATAAGCAGAACACTAGTTACCGATGTCGAACATCATCTCAGGAGGTGACATAGCTAGTGTTTCCACTACAAGAGTAAGGTCTAATGTTCATACTTTTATTTGTTTTTTTGCCCTAACACAGAATGGTCTAGTGGCAAAGATCGTCCTTCGTGATCCAGAGAGAGAGGGATCAAATCTCGTTCAGACCACAACTTTTTCACTGTGATTTTTAATCGAGCATTCACTTCTCACAGATGTTGAAGTGGCCACGAAAGACATGTGATTCGGATTTCACGTTAAACTACACGCCTCCATTTTCCGAATTGGTAACTATGGAAGGTTAATGACACGTTAGTTGAAAGCCCTGCAAGAGGCCTACCGGGTACACCAGAGATAATTGTCTTTTGCTCGTGCTTGTTAACTTGTTTCTCCGGTAACAATCTGGTTTAAGCTATACAAACATTTTTTTGAATAACTTCATATCGACAGTTCAATTCTGGCACGTGTAATTTCGATCAAAGTGGCTAGCAGAGAAAATAAAATCACGGCCGTGTTCGAAGTCGCAGACGACTTCCATCGATGAGGACTTGTAATTTGTTGAAATGAAATACACCTTGCATTACCACATTTTACAGCAATTCCTGTAGGCCATTCCTTATAATAATGTCTCAGTGTTGTACATTTGACTATCAGTGACTCAGTTCTTTGTTTATTTCTTGTAGCCGTCAATAAAATGCGAAGTGTCTATTGAATGACAAAAATAAACATTTTTCTTGCACTAGGCACACCAGACAAAGGAAAAATTGATGCAGTCAGGCGTTCCGCAGTAACCTCTAGTTTTATTTAGACAGAACTGGGATGCAGTCAGAAATGGTCCCGGCCATTGTTCTGCACATTGCACTGCATACCAGGCGTACTTTATCAATTTCGCAAAGCGTGGCGAGGAAACTGGCAATGCACAAAGCATTGGAGCTTAAGAACACTGTTCCGCTGATAAACCTGAAATGAGAGGGAGGTATCGTAAATTATTTTGTCTGATAGTTTCCTGAAAAATGCGTTCCATTGCCGAAAAAATTCTTTATGGAGAGGTTGAATCGCAATAGTAGTCCCAGGCGGAATCCACATTACATCTACAGGTTTACCGCGTCCTCCACAAAAACAGTGACGTCGTTAGGTCCAGACCATAAATCAAACAAAAGCAATGAATTATTTTGTGTAGCTGGTAGAAATACGTTTCGAACTAAATGTTTAAAATCATTCTTTCCCATTTTTCTAGATTCTGATACGTCGATTACAAGATTTTTGCTGCTAAACAGTCCATTTTTTATTATTGATCCTAATCTAGCTTGTGGTTCTTGAAGACAAATATACAGCTACGGAAATAGTAAACCACTCATACTTATCACTGGCATTATCGTATATGAATGTGTCATTGCATTCATTGATTGGGCAACCGACTCTGTCTTTTTTTTTTTTTTCACCGTGAAATGATAAAGTGCGGTGTGCACGCAGTTATACAGCAGTTGCGGGAATAACAGCAAGTTTCGTCTTTACGTCACCAATGAATTCCACCATATCACTGTCCATCACTGGCAGTTGCTCTACACGTTTAGGTGACGTATAATAAGTAATTCTGCGACGATTTCTTGTACCTCCGTAGCCAGGTCGACGAAGCCTGGAAATTAGCAATGTTCATGTCAGATGCGATTCGGAGGGCCCTGTCTCGTAGATTTCCATCGGTGACGGTGCATAGACAATCACGAGCAGTTCTAAATCTTTCGAACAGTTTTTCGTTCAGATCGTTTCGGGTTTCTGTTTGCCGCATATTGCTTACGTCATGTAATTCATTCTTCCATTTGTACAGTTCGTTCACGCTCCGATTTTACGAAACGAAAACGACTTTGCGCACTGCTTAGCTTCAAGGATTTCTTCCTTCCTTCGTTTAACCAATATTTTACGGCCTTTTCTTTGTCGCTGAAAGCTGTTGCAGAACGTGCTTTTTTAGGCTTGGAAGGTATTCTTCTTCAGGACTGTTACTGGCACAACTGACGTCGTTCGTACCACAGTTAATGGAATCGTCACATTTATTTCCCATTTCTTCTAACGTATCAACAATTTGAAACGAAATGACTGTATGATTCGAATGAATGTCAAGGAAATCAACTAATAAATGACAGATATGTACGTTCCTAGGAGACGTAGGTGATTTCGTCTGGAAAGCACGTCCTTCATATTTCATCATTTCTAAATTGAGAACGTTAACTTGATTCCACATTACTGTGAAACTGGAAGGAGAAAAGGTACTATTAGCAGACATGCCTTGCGAAAGCATAATCAATATTAATTCAAATTTATCTGTACTTTCAACACTTACCAATACTACAAAAAGCATCTGATAATTGTAACAGTTGTTATTGGAATGGCTAATTCAAGAGAATAGTAACTGTGTACTGAAGTGTCTGAGAAATTATCAGCGAATTGTAACCTGAAACGCCATTTACAAATTACGATCGAGTTGTGACGTGTTTCCTATTTACAAATATACCGCCGACCTTCGCCGTGTGTGCCTAGCTGCGCATGCGCAATTGCTACATTTCTACCGCCGCCTGGCGCGCTACGAATTTGGCAATTTTCAACTACTTGTTTAAATACTTGCAGTGCCTCTTGGCTGCTAAAATTTTGACAGTGCATATCTTTCGTTGTCTTCTTCCTGTCTAAAAAGTTTCAGGTTAGGTTTCGACATATCTTATTGCACCTTTCTTTTGTTAGTACAGTTTTTTAATTATTCTTCTGCCTCTACGGTATTGTTTATACATAGGTAGCAGGTCTATTTGTTTGTTGTAGTCGATGCCGATTGCATTACTCAGGTTTAAAAAAACTCTGTAAATTCCTCGGTTGACCCTAAAACTTTCTTCAGTTATACTGCAGAAGCACAGGGCAGCATCTCCTGTGCCTCTGCCTTCTAAGAAGTCAAACTTGTCTTGACATAAATTGGTTTCAATTTTGTTCTAAATGCGTCTGTGTATTATTCTTGATAATATTTTCTACATGTTGGTTACAACTCTGAAAGGCAAGTGAATGTAAAATGTGGCTGCTTTTTTCTTCTTTGGAGTCAGTGTCATGGTACTTCTCTCAAAGTTTTCTGAAACAGTGCACTTTCTTCATACGAATGGTTTCAAAGTACAAAAAAAAGGTTAAAAATAGTTTAAATGGCTCTAAGCACTATGGGATAACATCTGAGGTCATCAGTCCCCTAGACTTAGAACTACTTAATCCTAACCAACCTAAGCCTTTCACACACATCCATGCCCGAGGCAAGATTCGAACCAGCGACCGCAGCAACAGCGCGGTTCCGGACTGATGCGTCTAGAACCACTAGGCCGCAGTGGCCGGCTCGTAGTGTAATGGCGTAAGATAATTTCGACGAAAATGAGTTAAAGTACTACTGTATCTAGTAGAAACTGCAGTCTTTTGGATGGCATAGTGAGGTACGTATTTGTATGTACAACAGCGTCACAGGAGGCATCAAAAACCCTTCTGTTATATGGTTTGTGTAATACGTGATACGGAAAAGTGAAGTAAGCTTGACTTGCACCAGAGTGCCATGACAAAAAATTACATCAATTTTTACTGGTTTTGGAAAGTGAAGTAAATCTGACTTTCACCATAATGCCATGAAACAAAACTAGAGTTCCTTCTTCGTCACCCGAAAGTTTTCCTTTGTTTATCATTATCATGATTGTTATAATTATCAATTTGTGGAAAAGTTGGTTTTCTTTTAACATTATCAAAACTGTTTTCAGGTAAGTTTTGTATTTCAACATACGTAAATTACTAAATGTAATTGTGCTCAAGTATTGTTAATTCAAAGTGAAATTCGTGGAATTTATAACCATTACGGTGATAACATTAATATCACTACACTTAATTTAACCTCCAGCATTAATATTGAATCTTAATTTCTCAATGTGCTTGTACATCCTTCTATTAGGCTTTCCTGATTTTTCGGTAAATGTTTCACAAAACCTCCAGTTTCTCAAATGAGCCAGATTAAGTTACGTCATTATACCATTAATCACTTCATATGCCATTGCTTAAGGCATATACCAGATGTTTTGCGTCTATTGATGTAAGCATTTCTCTCAGTACTTTATGAATACCGCAGGCCTCCTTCCCTTTGAGGCCATTTAATGCTTTCCAAATTCTGCTTTTGCAATATCAGGCCAAATCTCCATTTGTTCTTCATTTTCTGCTTCCTTTGTTTCACTTAACTGTACTGGTATTGTTCAATACACTTTTTCCACGTTGTATCTCCATCTGCATTTTCGTTAAGTATCCTTCCTTCCATGGAGTTGATTGAACTGATGTGTTGTTTTGGTTTCCAATATTGCTTTCTTATGTGATATTATATCTTTCCTATCCTTCCTTTTTGGAGTTCTCATTATTGTCATCACGTATGATTTAAGGCCATTCTGTTTTAAATCCTTTGCTTCACTATTCATTTAGTTACTTAGTATTGTGATTCATTTTTCGCTTAGCACTTTCCTCTTTGTTCGGTTAATGCCATTATGTGAACAATTATCCATAGTATCCTGTGCTCTTATTTGCGAGAGATAAAATCGTATGTTTAATCGACGTATAACGTCCTCTTGGCTGGTTCCGAGATACTGCAGGTCTTTTTCAACGAAAAGGTCAAGGCATCATCTTCCTCTTTCTCGTCTAATTCCTAATCCATATCGTTCTATCACTTCACCTGGTTCATTCCAGTTACTCATAATAATAGGATTTTCTCTGCCTTCCACATACTGTCGAACATCCTCAAGTTGTCCGTACATTTCTTCTATTTAATCCTGTTCATATCCAGATGACTGCATAACTACTTGGATGGTACCTAATCTGCTAGTTTTGCTTTTGGTTTAATTATAAGGGACGTGCAATAAGTAATGCAACACATGTATTTCGGGAAGCTGCTTGGTTTAAATCAGAGCTCCAGTACAATATATTATTTGCCACTATTTTGGCTACATGAACCTATTTCTCAACGTAATCTCCGTTCCATGCCCATGCCACGGCGTTACCCAGCGTTACTGCGGGGGGGAGGGATTAGGAGGGAGTAGGGGAGGGGCTGTGTGCTCGCATGGTATCACGTTACTGGTCGACGTCAGAGCTAACGTTTCGCTGCATCAATTACCTCTCCTTCATCCTCGTACTGCTTCCTGTGGAGTGCAGCATTCATTGGGCCAAACTGATGAAAGTCGGAAGATGGGAGATCCTGGCTGTAGGATGGAAGGGGAAGGAAGTCCAATGATAGTTTACCGAGCGCCTTTCGGGTGCGAAGGCTGGTATCGGGCCTTGCGTTGTCAAGGAGAAAGAAAAGTTCCTTTGTATTTTTGTGGCGACGAAGACGTTTAAGTCATTTCTTCATGTTCATGATGGCAGTACAGCAGTGCGCGGCTGGTTGGGACGAGGGACAACGAAAGGCTTGCATGGGTTTGAGCGACCTTGTCGCCTGGCAAGACACTCGAGTTCTCGTTCTCACGCAATAAGCGTAAGTTATTTCGTTTCTCCTGGATAATGTTATACTTCCGTGGATTCGATTTCAACACTTTATTGCTAGAGTTTAGTCTGTGTCCTCGAGAATTTTATTCGAAATGACGCGGCTTGAAAAACCGTGAAGATTTTATTCGAACATGGACGTATTTATAAAAAAATTTCTCACATTTTCAGAATATTTGGGAATTCGAATTTCATCGCTTAAAACTAAGCACATAATTTCTGTGCCGTATCGAAATCTCGATAACTGAGAAGGAAGAAATTGCCACTAACGGGACGTATTCCACTGTTTCACGTTTCTTCTTTGTGCACTTTCATCACTACTTACGTTCATTGGAAATCTTTATGAAATACCTTTATACACAGTAGATTGTGAACCGTGTAATACGATTTTAGTTATCGGTAGGTAGCACTGATAGAGTTAATAGAGTAGATTTAAAGAAGGGAGACTTGTTTTGTGTCGGGCTCGTTTAGCAAAAGAGAAGTGTTTCAGGGATTCTCATTGAATTCCAGTGGCAGACGCAACAAGAAAGGTACAACCATCAGGGTTTCGTTTACTGTAAAAACTGCTAGAGCCCACATTTTTAGAAGCGTCAACCACCTTAATACTTACAACTATACAGAGGGTTACAAAAAGATACGGCCAAACTTTCAGGAAACATTCCTCACACACAAATAAAGAAAAGATGTTATGTGGACATGTGCCCGGAAACGCTTAATTTCCATGTTAGAGCTCATTTTAGTTTCGTCAGTATGTACTGTACTTCCTCGATTCACCGCCAGTTGGCCCAATAGAAGGAAGGTAATGTTGACTTTCGTGCTTGTGTTGACATGCGACTCATTGCTCTACAGTACTAGAATCAAGCAGATCAGTACGTTGCATCAACACGTTAGTGTTCATCACGAACGTGGTTTTGCAGTCAGTGCAATGTTTACAAATGCGGAATTGGCAGATGCCCATTTGATGTATGAATTAGCACGGGGCAATAGCCGTGGCGCGGTACGTTTGTATCGAGACAGATATCCAGAACGAAGGTGTCCCGACAGGAAGACGTTCGAAGCAATTGCTCGGCGTCTTAGGGAGCACGGAACATTCCAGCCTATGACTCGCGACTGGGGAAGACCTACAACGACGAGGACACCTGCAATGGACGAGGCAATTCTTCGTTCATTTGACGATAACCCTAATGTCAGCGTCAGAGAAGTTGCTGCTGTACAAGGTTACGTTGACCACGTCACTGTATGGAGAGTGCTACGGGAGAATCAGTTGTTTCGGTACCATGTACAGCATGTGCAGGCACTATCAGCAGGTGATTGGCTTCCACGGGTACACTTCTGCGAATGATTCATCCAACAATGTGTCAATCCTCATTTCAGTGCAAATGTTCTCTTTACGGGCGAGGCTTCATTTCAACGTGATCAAATTGTAAATTTTCACGATCAACATGTGTGGGCTGATGAGAATCCGCATGCAATTGTGCAATCATGTCATCAATACGGATTTTCTGTGAACGTTTGTGCAGGCATTGTTGGTGATGTCTTGATTGGGCCCCATGTTCTTCCACCTACGCTAAATGGAGCACGTTATCATGATTTCATACGGGATGCTCTACCTGTCCTGCTAGAACATGTGCCTTTACAAGTACGACACAACATGTGGTTCATGCACGATGGAGCTCCTGCACATTTCAGTCGAAGTGTTCGTACGCTTCTCGACAACAGATTCGGTGACCGTTGGATTGGTAGAGGCGGACCAATTCCTTGGCCTCCACGCTCTCCTGACCTCAACCCTCTTGACTTTCATTGATGGGGGCGTTTGAAAGCTCTTGTCTACGCAACCCCGGTACCAAATGTAGAGACTCCTCGTGCTCGTATTGTGGACGGCTGTGATACAATACGCCATTCTCCAGGGCTGCGTCAGCGCATCAGGGATTCCATGCGACGGAGGGTGGATGCATGTATCATCGCTAACGGAGGACATTTTGAACATTTCCTGTAACAAACGCTGGTACGTTCTGATTAGTGTGATTTGAAGAGAAGTAATAAAATGAGCTCTAACATGGAAAGTAAGCGTTTCCGGACACATGTCAACTTAACATATTTTTTTCTTTGTGTGTGAGGAATGTTTCCTGAAAGTTTGGTTGTACCTTTTTGTAACACCCTGTATATCTCTCGTGGAAACATCTTGAAGGTTAAGTGACAGACGTTCGCACTCACACGGAGACATACAACTGTCCTTCGCTATTTGAGCAGGAAATGGGGCAAGTGAGAGTGGTACCTGGTATAGCGCCTCCGCCACTCGTAAAAAACCGGCTTGCGAAGTGCAGAGATAAATAATGGGAACATGTTTTGTTAGTACATATTTTGTAAATTTTGTAGATGCAATAGCTATATAGCGCCACAGCATTGTGATGGCACATATGTACTGGAGCACAAATTCAGTGTCCCTGAATGTGTGGTTTCTGCGATCACTGCAGTTTCTTTTGTGCCTGTATTTTCGAGACGAGGTGTTAACCGCAGACAAGCCCGTACCGTGTTACGAAAAATTCCGGACCGAAGTGGTTTCTGCAGTCACTGATTCCTATAAATGTGTGGATCTTATTCCTTGATAGTGCTCTACCTTAACGTTGCATGGTAACGAATCAAAAGTATAGGCAGATACATTAAGATAAGTTCCAAAGAAAAGATAAAAAGTGTTACGAATTTATACATGAGAGTATATAATATCTGCCAGGCACTTCATTGTGAATAGCAGAGTAATCACGTAGATGTAGATGTAGATGTAGATACGTGATTTATCTTCGTTTCCACTGAACTACAAAGGTGCTTAATTGACTTTCCTGTTTTTCTGGTCAACATATTTATTTTTGTCCACAGAACGACGCTTATTTTGTCCAAAAACAGATTTGCTGAAACTTCGATTACACGTTGTTTACAGATGGGCAGCCCTAAATGATGACCCTTCCTGAAATTCGAGAGAGCGTTGTGTTGACTCATTACCGAGTAAAGGACATAGTTGTATTAAATCTGCCCAGTGAAAGTAGAATTACCGTATGTTTTAGCAAATGATTCTGCCTTGAGCAAACACAATTTTCTTCATTTTCAACCATAAATGTTTCAATGTAGCTGCATCAGCATCAGTGGGTTCATTTTATATTTCGTCAAACAGCAGGTAAAACATGCATCATAATTTATACAGCTTTGTGGTTGTGGATATTGTATTCGTAACATTTAAGCATAATCTAAATTTAAAAAAAACCCTCTCTAGCTATCTGTCGTTTGCAGTGAAGCTCATATTTTGGTACAGCATGCTACCTGCAGCTAATGAGGATTTCTTGTAGCACGTAGTTAGGTTGAAGTGAAACCTTTCTAGATTCTTGTTAAGATTAAGTTACTCTTAGCTAATATGTTTACTTACCTTACTTTATTAAATATTACCTTTTAAATATTACCTTTTTACTATTCTATATTGATATGTTTCCTAAAATGTTTCAGCTTGTTGGTTGTGAGATTTACTCGTATTACAAGTGATGGGTTCTGTAAAATTTGTGAGTGTGTGTGGGGAGAAGAGGTGTATGTAGTTTGTTTTCACTTGATATGGGTTCTTCATTGAGAAGACTCCACGAATCTGTACTCGCAAACACACGTTTGACGAAAGATTCGTCTGTTCCATCATTTGTTTCATGTGTACTTGACAGGAAGTTTGAACTTCGCGTACGCCTGACAGTTACATGAATACACGAAAATGCAAGTTCTATTAGGTTATACCTTCTCCAAAATTTTATGTTCTTAAATTTAAGTAGGTTAAAAGAAAAACGCCTTTTTCGTGCTGCATATTAAATTTTTTGTTTAACTTGTGCACCCAGCCGCGTTCCGTCGTCTTTGAAAGGCATTTTAGTGGTTGTCCCGAAATAATACACAACTTTTTTCCGTTTGCACATGGTACATACAACTTATCGATTTAGCAACATTCACAGAAATTTTTATAATAAAATGGAAAGGTACTTACTGACAAGGTGTCTAGTTTATTATTTATAACCAAACGTGATTTCTCTCATATGGAAAAATGGTTGCAAGCATGCAGTTTTCCTTCTGTGATCACTGTTTTTGAAATACAGCATTATAACTGTCATTCTGTATGTCTACAGCTGTATTCGTTTCAGAAAATGTTGCCAACTTGTTAGGTTTTGCTTTTAATTGTTTTTGTTTGAGTATATGTATACACACACACACACACACACACACACACACAACTTACGTTAACACAGACATAGGAAAACAAAACACAACTGAGTAAAACATGAGAAAATGGGCAACACTTACAAACACGAATGATTCGAAACACAGAAAATTGCAGCTATTGTGCTGTATTTTGAAAACAGAAATCATAAGGCAACCAGTTGGCCACATGACAGCTGTTTAGGATTTCAGGTAGCGAATTATACGTTGATCTGTAAATACCTTCCCATTTTATTATAATGTCCTCAATGAACTGTTTTAAATCTATAACCTATGTATGCAAACGATAATCTGTATGAGCAAGAGGCGCTACAGTCTGGAACCGCGCGACCGCAACGGTCGCAGGTTCGAATCCTGCCTCAGATATGGATGTGTGTGATGTCCTTAGGTTAGTTAGGTTTAAGTAGTTCTAAGTTCTAGGGGAGTGATGACCACAGAAGTTAAGTCCCATAGTGCTCAGAGCCATATGAGCAAACAGAGAAACGCTTGGTGGTCAAAATAAGTGTTGATTATTGTTCTATTGTAAGTAATAGACATAATAGGAAATAAAACCGATTCTGTTCAGTCACAGGCATAAGAGTACACATTTCCATTTGATAAGTACAACAACAACAACGAAACCTTAGAAAAGTTACATTACGAACACTATAGTTTCTTCTCACTATAATTTCGCATAACACACTGACTACAAATCAATCGTCCCTCCTTATGATTTGAGATACCATTCAACATACTTTGTCTTACTCCTAACCAGACTGTCCAAATAAGCCTGTGGGATGTTATTACATTGTCTGACAGTTGATTCCATGTAAGGCTTCTGGTGGGACAGGGCGTTTGCGAATCCTTGGTTTTAGCATCGTCCATTCATTCTCAATGCAGTTGAGATCCTGGGAATGTGGGGGGTATTCCATCTAACCGATTTTGCGTTCACAAGATTGTGACAATGGGGGGTGGAGGGGCGGGGGTTCTGTCGTCCATCAACGAGAATCCCACGCGACTATGTGCATCAGATGGAGCCACAATTCGCTCAAGGATATCTTCCCTATATTTCACATCAGTCATCCTCCGGTGTGTTGGCAAAAGGGGGCCCCAAAATGTGACTGAACTGCCTTGATAGGACTAGTTGTCTAAGACACAGTTAGGTTGTAAACATTGTCCTCGTTGCCTCCACAGACGAATGTCGGTACTGTCAGAGTGAACCTTGATACGGATCTCATCGGAAAAGATCGTTGTGTCTCACAACTGCCTAGTCCACAAAGAGTGGTTTCGTGACCCTGCAACATGAACCCCTTTGAGAGCCCGTTTTGCGGAGGAGCCATTTGAGGTCTTCCGGCACGTTATTCCTGTTCATGGAGCCTATATCGTATCGTATATGTTGACACCTGCACTCCTATAGCTGTTTGGAACTGCTACAATAGGCTGTAACATTGAATTGTTGGATTTTGATTGCTGTTATGCGCAGTACCTCTTGCTTTTCTTCTGCGGCCACTCCTGTGACCACCCTCGACTGAGTCTGTCGCCAGAAACTTGTTCCACATTCGAGAGACAACGCGTTCACTCATGTCGGCATTCCTTGGTGCGCCCACCTGTATCGTTCCCTGCTCCACTAGAGAGACTATACGGAGTCTGTGACCGTACTTTTTTTTCTTTGGGATGTTGCCCGAAACATCCAGCAACCAGCAACACAATACTCGTAATGACACACATTACAGGTATTGCAGTGTTTACTGGTGACATGGTTGCCATAAAATGCACATACTGCCCATCAGAGGGCAGATGCTGTTCCTCAACAGAGAATTCAGATATGAATTTATTCTACATGTAATATCGAATACCAAAAATAATACGTAACTTTGTTGCTGTAGCTGCAGCATCAATTGCTACAGGTTTCTATGAATATCGAAGCATACAGATGCCGCAGATGTACACATCAGTCAGTCTTCAATTATCAAGAGCCCAGCCACTATAAAACTCTGTAAATGTCATTCGACTGGCAAACAAACAAAATGGGCTTAGTGCTGACGGTGCACTGACGACTGTGGACCCTCGACTTGAGTCGGAAGTTCTAGCTGGCGCGCTTGGTCTTCCTCTTGGCGGTGTGGTGAGTGATATTGTGGTGGTGTGGAGCTCTTCACGGTGTACATCTGACTTTTTTTATTACTACCCAAAGACGACAGGAGAGTGAATGAGACAGAGGGGAGGAGGAGGAAAACGAAAGGGCTCATGTGACTGGCCTGGTGGTGGGTATTTAAAAAAAAATAGAGAATAGGATAGTTGGAGGGACAGTAACAGAAGCAGGAAAACGAAAGGCTCAATTGACAAGCCGGGTACCGAAAAAAATGGAGAAGACAATAAGGAGAAGTGAGAGTGAGAGAAGAAGGAAGAAAGTGAAACGGAGGCCAAAGTGGCTGGTCGTCGACACACCGACGCGAGGCA
Organism: Schistocerca cancellata; assembly: GCF_023864275.1. Lineage (NCBI taxonomy): Eukaryota > Metazoa > Arthropoda > Insecta > Orthoptera > Acrididae > Schistocerca > Schistocerca cancellata. Next base: position 304,028,808 of record NC_064633.1, on the reverse strand, counting down.
GACACAAGCAGATTGAGTGGGTGGGAGAACCTAGGATGGAAGTGGAGTGGTAGTAAGACCCCAGGAGTGGTCAGGCTATGGAGGGAGCGGAGGATGAGAACAAGGAGGGAAAGAAGAACTAAGGAACGTCCAAGTGGGGTTTGGGCAGCCAGCAAGGAGGGGGGAGAAAGAAAGGAAGGGGGAGCCAGGAGGGGAGGAGATGACTGGTGAAGAGGGATCATTGGACAAGAAGGTCAGGCCAATGGGTGGTGGCTAGGCGTCGGAGGCGGTTACCAAGTGAGAGGATGAGAGGATTGGTGGAGTGACGGGAGTGGTGGAAAACGGAAATGGTGGAGGAGCATACGCAATCGTGAAGGAGGGTGATACCAGCAAGCAGGCGAAGTTCATGGGTAGGGAAACGGTAGAGGAGGCGGAGGGCAAGCCGGAGAGCATGTTTCTGCACCGTCTGGATATGGTGGAGATGTGTGGGGGCGGCATTGCCCCACACGACTGAAGCATATTCGCGGATGGGGGGGGGGGCGATCAGGGAGGTGTAGAGGAGGATACCAAGATGCTGGGGAAGGGTAGAAGTAGGATTGATGAGGGGGTAGAGCTGGCCAATGCGACCCAAGGTTTTCCGCAGTATGTCCTGAATGTGAGGATGCCAGGTGACGGCCCTGTCCAGGGTGACCCCCAGATATTTGGCGGCCCTGGTCCATGGGCGGGGGTACCGAGAACAGTGACACGGGGGTAATCGATGGGTCACCAGCGCCGGCACATGGTGAGCGCTGTGTCATGCATGGGCTTAGTGCATGAATGTTCGAACTTAAGTACACCCAACCTGGAGCTCCGAAGAGGGGATGTTCTCATCTCATTGGCAGTGGGGTATTCGTTGTGTCAGCGCCCTCGTGCTGCGGTGGCGGCTGTAGGAAATTCGGCGGCGTAAATGGCGGCGCGAGTATTTGAAACGGCAGCCAAGCGATGGCTTTCGATTCCGCAGAAACATGGGCTTTTTCTGCTAGAATTACATTACAAACAAACCTAAGTATTGATATCGTAACATATTTCTTGATCTCAACGTTCAGAGTTAATTTTTCAGCTCTACGCAACATTTTTTGACTACAGTATCTCAGGACACCCACATGAGATATCTTGTAACTAGGCCGAAACGCGTCTGGGTGCACAAGCTGGATAAAAAAACACAGTGTGTAGCATGCAGTACGCGTTTCTCTTTTAAACTACAGCGACTTAAATACAGCTCCTGCGGAAATAGCGACCGCAAGGAACATGTTGTTATGTTTATTTATAACACAATGACAAAACTGTATATATTATCGCTCAGATTTTCACATGTTATTGGACATGTATTGAATGAAACCTCTGACGATGGCGAAACTACACTGAAACATGTTTGGACGGTAAAAAATAGAATAGTATTTTCTGAACGAATTTTACTTAATAACAGACATGGACATAAAAACTGTCTCTTAATCTCAGTAATTACAACAGCTCTGCACTGAAAGCAACTGTATCTGCTTCATTTACGAAAAGCGCGGGAAACCTTTGCATGAGGTAAGACGCCTCTCCACGACAGACTACGAAGAATATGTGCAAAGAATTGCATATCACATGTTTACACATTTTTGTTGTTATATCGCGGGGTTATAATTGAAATCTAACCATTTTACACGTTATAACACGGAAATTTATTACCATATGAGTACCAAACTTGGTAGAATTAAGGTCAAGGACACGGGGAAGAGAAATAACGGAGAATAAGTTCAATTCAAACACTTTTAATGTGCTGCTACGGGTACATCATACCATTACATACGGGCACCATTAATGCTACAAAAGGGACTCAATATGGCACCCACCAATATTCATGAGAGGATGAAAGCACAGGACTGCATTCTGCTCAGCAGAACAACGCGTGTCCTTAGGTTTATGTGCTGCGCTTCAAATCAGCACATGTGTGAACTTTCCACTGGTAAACCTTGTCCTTCAGGTACCTCAGAATCAGAAATCACAGGGAGTGAGGTCAGGTGATCATGCCTGCCAAGTGTTTGGAAACGATCGGCTGATGTTTCCAAATGTGTTTCGTAGGAGCAGGTGAATTTCACGAGCGATATGAGGTGGGACCCCATCTTGCATTAAAACTGTCGAGTTCAGTGTGTCTCTCTCCTTGTGGGAGGGTATGACATACTGGCGAAGGATATCGTAAAAATGCTGGTGTGTCTCACTGCACGTATTTGTTGCTTGAGCGCCAAACTTTTCAAAAAAGAATCGGTTAGTGATGAATCTAGCCGTGAAGCCACACCACACGTTGAAACGTTCACCATACAGTGGAACTTCATGCACCATGACTGGAGGCAATGATCTCCAAACTCGTCAATTCTGTGTGTTCACCTCACCCGTCAGAGAATAATGAGCTTCGTCTGTCCATACGATGGTTCAGGGCAAGCCCTCGTCAACTTCAATCCTTGCGAGAATGTGGAGAGCGAAGTCAACACGTCGTTAGATGTCCTGTAGTGCAAGCTGACTTACGATATGGATCTTATACGGATATCATTTGAGAATGGTTCGAAGCACGCGCACTGCCTGACGATCGGGAATTGCGCGCAGCGCCGTTCCCAATTTCTTCACCTACCTGTGGTGCATCCAGTCATCGGTCTCTTCCCGGAAAGACGCCCAGTTTTCCAGTTGATTCGAACTTCTTCATCATGCTCCGTACAATAGGAAGAGAAACAGCACCCTTCCGTAATCCTTTCAGTCGGTGATATTGTCGAAGAGCAGTTGCTGCATTACTGTTGTTTTGATAATAGATCTTCACCAGTAATGTCCAACCTAATGTTTACATGTCAACAAGTGCACTGAGACTGGTCAGGTGTGTGAGACTATGAATCACGATGACTGATCACGGCACATGGCCGTAGCTGGAACTGGACAGTGGCGCTGTGACGCATGGAAATCATGCACCCCCTAGACATTAATGCTACCAAGTAATTAGTTCCGTGTTATAAAGTGTTAAATAGGGAATGTTTAATTATAGCCACCCGGTAGATGCGATGGTAGCAGGTGGCCGAAATGCGATATATAGCCACCCAGCGGCGCTTCAGAGCGTCGAAGTTACAGGTACAGGCGCGTGCCACTAGAGCATCCTTCTGCGGCAAACGCGACATTATACGTCGACGGACGTAGTCGATATGTCTTGCAACGTTGTTATTCAGTGATCCTGACTGACTGTAACGACCGCCAATGGAGAAGATGCAATTAGCTGCTGCATGGACACGCCTTGCCTCGTATGAATGCGATGCTCTGTTGCATTGGTGAATAATGGTTTCGGACACGGGTTACCAGCAGTAGTTTATTTTCCTACTAGAATTCTCTAAAATCTCCTATTTTTTCGGTACACAGGAGAAAAATAACTGCAAGTGGAAATCCCCGTCCGAAACTGTCATCTACCGAGGCAACAGAGCGTCGCATTGATACGAGGCAAGAGATGTCCACGCAGCAACTAGCTGCGTCATCTCCACTGGCTATCGTGAGAATCAGTCGCGATCACTGAATAACAAAGAGCACTGCGAGACTTTCCGTCTACGGTCCGTCAGTGTACAAAGTAATGTTTTTTTGCCGTATCAAACTCACATTAATAGTTGTACAGTGAATCCCCATTATAACAATCCGCTGTTAATTGTTATACAGTCTCTTATTATAGTTTTGCACTGTGGTACACCTGAAGAAGGGCTTATCAATGCCAAAAACCGGTCAAGATTTTGAACTAATATAACTATTTACAACTAAAGCTGTTAATTATCTAACTTCGCATCTTACGTTACTCTTAAGGGCTATCGTAGGTGAGTTTTTGCTTGAACAAAGTGTAATAAGCAGGAGTAGAACCAGCGGAGCAATGCTTGTAGGCACGTATAAACAGGACACCAACAGCGCCGAGGATAAAGGACCATCCGGTCCCGGGCTGTGGACTCCTTTATTAGAGAAGGCTGCTCGAGAGTGCGTCGGCGCATGGTCTAGAGCCCCAGATGCCACCCTTTTCGTGAGGATGGCGACGCCGGCATCTGTGGAAACTCCGGCGCAATAGCAGGCCTGCCGGCGCCGTTGGCTGAAATTACGGAGCAGCCGTTCGGCGAGCAGAGCTGAAGCTCCCTCTCCATGCTAATATCTGCCGGAGAAGAAGCTACCGAGTGAGGTGTAATCTGTTTTTGGGAGGGTAATATGGCCTGCATTTCTAGCGTCCATATTTTGCAGGCACAGTCCCACAAACGGAGTTCTCGGAATCAGTGGAGGAGACCAATTTTTACATCTGTGTTATTGCGTGGCTCGAATTAATGACGTCTAAAACCGACGGTATTTCGGCAGCTAACCACTGGCAGTTTCATTGCATGGACTGCCGTGTATCCCGGTAGTGCTCCTGAATTTACACCCACGACTAACAACCTGCTCAGACTTGGACCACACAACAGGCCACGAAGATGGAAATACTATGTATAACCGACAGTATCGTTCCTGTTAAAGGCGGGTTCTCATTCTAAATTGTCGAATATTCAATTTTTTTTATTGCATTTTCTGAAAGATATACGTGTGTAGAAGGTTGGGATGAAATGCTTTTGTAATCCGTGGTTTACAAACGTTTCTACAGCCCATTGTTTTGTTCGAAGGAGTGTCACGGCCGGTATGGGACGCTCTCAGCCGGAGACTTCTGGCTCAGGTAGAAAACTTGTCGTGGCGTGACGCTCTTTCGCGAAATTCTTTATATTTCAGTATGTAAGTAAATATATTCTCCGAAAAAGCTGCCGAACAACGTGTGCAGGCTGCCGAACGCAGTATATCCTGGTTAACCAGATCAGCTTTTCTCTTCTTGCCAAGAAGAACGAGGGAATTGCTCTCCAGAAACAATATGAGTTAGAGGAAGGGTTGATATATGGTCCTGAAATTGCTGACTAAACGTAGGTAAAGGAAACACGTTTATTGGTCAAATTTTGGTCAAAACTAGTCAAGACATGATTTTTGTCCGCCGTATTGGATTAGCCATTGTGAATTTTGAAAATCTAACATCACATTTGTGTCAGCGACATCAAAAATATATAATAACAGGTAGTTTTTATGCAAATTGAAGTAATAATATTTATAAAAGTTTTCCCTAAGGATGAAACATGTTTTTCTCGAGAAACGAATTTTCAAGGCTTAGCATTGCAAAAAATAAAAACCGTTCAACCTATTAATGAAATTTATTAATATTAACTATTTTTGTAAAGCCATAAAGAGTGAAAAAAACAAACAAAAGTCGAACTCAGATTTCGAGTTAGCACCATATAGTTAAATTTCAAGTTATTTCATTGTGGTGAGGTATAAGATCTCATAAATTTAAATTAGTATCTGATACGCCCGCTAAACCCACTCGGCAGAACAGGTAATTAGGATTGTGAAAAGAGCCAAATAAGGGTGCGATCAGTTTCACCTTCTAATAGTAATTTACTGTAAATAACACATTTACAACCAAAGCGGCACATAACCGAACCTTTACCAAATGCAACTCTTTCACGGCTGAAGGCCTCCAAACAAAAAATCTTAAAAATCAATCAGATAAAAATCCAATTAAAATAGGAATAAAATAATTAAAAAACATCTATCACAGCTAAGTGGAAAGCCTCAAAGCAAAGCAGACAGAACAAAGATATGCAAGGTGCAATACAAATGGCTGAAGACACAATTAAGTTTCTAAATATTAAAATGTATTACCATAATCTTTTAAAGGCAGAAGGTGGCAATGTTTATGCTTGAAAGATAATTGTAAGAATAAGATTGCGAGACTGAAGGCCCACAATTAATTTTGCAGAATTTTTAAGAAAGAAAGAAAAAAATGACCACAAGCCTTGAGGTTTAAGTAGCTGAAAACAAATAATTGAACGCCGGTGGGAAAGACAATAAAGACAACAGCACCCAGAAGCCTCCAACGAGGTCGTGCTGTCCTCGTTCACATAGGTGAAACAGGTGGTGAGTACAACCACACTTGATCCGTCGGAACACAACCAGGGAACAGCCACGGACCGACCGAAACAACCACTTGCTTGCCATCAGTCAGTACATGAAAACTTAAACACAAAAGGTTATGAACGTGATAACCCACAAGCCTCCCCAACAGCAAACCACCCAAACGAACCACCACAACATGAATGGACGTGGCTTGGGCAACTGAAACCACTATTCAACTTTGACGTCCTGGATCGGTGAACCACGAAGCTCGTACCGATCGGACAGCTCCAGGCAGACTCCGACACTGCGCAGAGACCACCAGTGGCCCAGTCGACTACGCAGAACTGAGATGTCCTCGGACCAACCGACCGATCAACAATCCACCAGAAGTCAGGCCCGGCTTAAGTGTTGCGTGGTGGCAACCGTCGGGCGGGCGATGTCCACGCTGGGCTGACTGCTGCTGCAAGCCGGCGACTGGCTAGCCCGGGCTGCGCTCCAGACGCGTTGCAAGTGACTGCCAGGGCCCGACTCACGCCCCGACCTGCCGTTGCCAACTCTCCTCGTCGCACGTCCCAACTAACTCCTCTCAGAATGCCGACAACATCTAAAATAGTCGTCAGTGGAACTAACACCAAGTACACACACAAGTTGACAAACACTTGCACGAAGACCTAATCGTTACAACAGAAACCACGCAAGAAGGCAAATCGGAAGTCGATGCACGCACGCACACACACACACACACACACACACACACACACACACACACACACACACACTCACAGCCAAGTCATGGACGATCGGCGAGCCAAAACGCGTCTTCCGGTAGGACGACCGACCGACGTTCTAACAAGACCGTTGCCCGGCTCACGTGATTCGTGGCGCCAATGGTCGGGCGAGCCATGTGGACGCAGACCTCACTGCTGCTCCAACCGACTGCACTAGTGCCGCATTACAACTCCCCGACTATCAGGTCCCGACTGCGCTCCGGACACTTTCCAACTGCCTGGCAACCGCGGACTCACAACCGAACTGCCCTCCTGGCACCTTCCAACTGACTGGCAGCCAGAACTCGCTATCGCCAACTCCCCTACGACTGATAACGACCGGCAAGTAATTGCAGTGTAGCAAAGATGCAACGAGAGGGGAAATATCGATATGCGCTGCTGGCGCCGCTCACGGTAAGACAAAGCAGCAACTCAGTGACAGTAGTAATTTAAATTAACGTAGTGAAGCGGAAGTACGTTAAAAACAGAGTGTAAAATACATGACGGCGGGAACACGGGCCACGCACGACTCAGTATCGACTTACGTTATTCGGTTTTTGATTTCAGACAATTCCTGAGGGCTACACTGCTCGCAGTCTGCGTATTTCAAACTTGCAGGCCAATGAACAAACCGTAAATACGGATGCCATTTTGTTTTTTTTGTACTGAAAATCCGAAATAAATTTCAAAATATGATGTCATAATCTCCAAACAGATCCCTTGTATATCTTTTCATTGCTTCAAATAAGTTTTCCAAACTTCGCCTATGTTTTGTTGTTTTGAATGACAACCTGTCCTTAAGGTGTATCGGCAGTTACCGTTAACGGACAAAAGAAACAGTAGTACGGAGTTGGCGTCCATACTGCCTATTATAAGATATCATTTTATATCGAACTTTATTCCTCGAGTTCATTATCTTACTGTCGGTTGGGTTCGATTCCAGAGACGCTCTAACGCCGAGTTCAGACATCGCTATAATCATTTCCGTTTTGTTTGTAGTGTATTAGAAAATATAAAAGCGTAACCACCATTTCAAGGAGCCCACCTCTGCGATGGATTTTGCTTATGCCTTACTTCAGCATTAGAGCTTACTGAGTTGACCAGATAAGAGATACCTTGCAAGATATTACATGACAAAATTTTAATTTATCATTTTGATCGTAGCTATTCTGAATGCATTCTAATGTAAGTTGCCTGTGAATCAAAATCTTAGATAATGGATATTAATAACTCGTGTTAATTGTTCATGTACCGTACTCTCATCATCGAATTGTTTGAGAAAGAAAAATGGATGTAATCTAAGAAAAGCAATTAACATAAAATACGAAGCGCAAGTTTTCGTAATCTTATATGGGAGGCTAGAAGTTCAAACTCCATATCCAAACTATTTTATATTCCTGTTCAATTAATCTGCTGCACATGTCAATTTTAAAGATTCAGGTTATTCAGTTTAAAGTCTACTAGATACAAAAAATCCTTTCAATCCCAACAGTCACCGGATAAGGCGAGTGTTATTATCTTACAGAATTTTGGCACTGGAAACTAAAGTACAGATGCCACTACTTTCGTAGAAGTCAGAACACTCTCTGGCTAGTGCAATTACTAGTTAGTGACCTCTGATCAGGACGAATACCGTAGGTGATTATCTGCTTTTTGATCAAATATGTAAGTATTTTTTAATCCATTGTCAAAAACGGTTCAAAAAGCTGCGCAACAAGAGGAGAAAGAAGGAATTTGCCGACGGAGCAGAAAAACCGTAAGTTTTAACTTAATGTTTTCTTACACACTAACTCTCAACTTGGTAACTGCTTGGGATAACTCAGGTTTCATCTATTTGCTGCATGAAGGAAACTTGCGTCAATTTATTCAGTACCGAAGTTAGTAATATTCTGGAATTGGACTTCCCGGTAGAGAGATCGACGACGCAAGAACGCCAGTCGAGTGATCCGATGGTCGTACTTGTGAAAATGTCAGAAGCTACGCCATTAATGATGGCACAAGGATCCAAAACACAGCAGACAATGGCTAAAAGTCAGGACAACGGCACAAAAATAGAAAACTATTGCGTCTGAAGTTGAACAACTTGCTCGAAAGAATGCTGTTTTAGTGAGCGATTTACTAAAAGCGGTAGACAAACTATCAAATGAAATTACCGAAATTAACCTGACACATTTTATTTTTCCGAGACTGTCCAAGCGTGAATGGTTGGAACAGAAAGGGAAACAATTGGCAGAAGAAATTAATGCTAGGATGTACGAAAATAATACGCAAACAGCTGAGTCCATAGAGAAGATGGTTGAATAAGTGGTGTGTAAAATGGCGGACGACACCGTAATGGAATATCACAGCGCGGAGAAACAAACTGAGAGTGAATAGCGTAACACAACGAAAGATTTTTCATGGGGAGAGGAATCTGTTCGTGGAAAATATAAAGAGAAATGCCGGTATGAGACAACCACTCAGTAGGACAAGTGTTGGTGCACTGCTGAAGCTATGTTAAAACAGCCAATGTTAGCTATTCGCGGCATCACTGCGAAACTTGTTATGCTGTGCCGCTGCTGCAAAGCTGCTAAATATAACCATGTTGCAAAGACATTTAACAAACGCCAGAGAAAAGAACAACACATCTTGTTAAGTTCGTCCATTCAATTCGACGGCAATGCCTAGACAGAGGACGGATACACAGGAATTTAGGATAATTTGTGGTTACACACAGAGTAATGTCCCGTTATTGGTCAATGAAGTTTTGGAAACTTTTGAAACGTAAGAATAATTCGAGACCGGCTTCTACGCAAAGTACTGGTGAATCGATGCGCGATCGATAGCTCGCGCCACTTCTCCTGGAACACATTCCTTGGCGTGCAAGGGTTGTGGAAATTTTGCCGCGTGTGCCTTGGACACCATGATTAGGGCAGAGGCAGTGTGTGGAACAGCAGCGACAGCCCAAGTCCGCGGGTCAACGGGCCGGTAGTTTGTTCTACAGCCCGTGTCACTTGATCTGGCTGAGCATCTTCCACACACGAGTGACATGTGTCAGAAGTGGGAGTGGACTCATTACTCCCTTGGCCGACCAGGTGTGGAAGCGAGCGGTGGTCGTCGTCATCTGTACATCCTCTGGCGGCTCCAAGTTGATCCACTGTTTGTCATCGCACGGCGGCTTTCTATGCACGCTGAGCATAGTCCGTCGCTTTGGTGCCGTGACCACGCAGCATTCGTAACGACTGGTCTTGCTCTCCGCTGTGAGCGTGATAATCGTGACTGGTTCGCTTTGTGCGTGAGTTTGTAAGCTTCTATACCCGGATTCGGCTCATCCTTTTGTTGTTGTTGTTCTTTGTTCCTCTATCTGGCGAGTAGATTTGAGGAGTGTGTCGCTCGTTTCAAAACATAATAGCTTTCATTTGGTAACCATACACGCAGAAGTTATAAAGGGAAGAACTGTCACATCATTACTAAGTCAAATTTCCATCTCTTGCTTCTTCCATTAAATACACTTTTAAATTTAAATTAAAAGGCATCCACAAACAATTATGTATCTCATTGCTATAATTATCTAAGTTAGCAACAAGTTTAAACAAAATTGCTTATATGCTTTTGTACTTATAATACTTATATACATAACTGTTTTTTTAATTTACTTTTAAAATTTTCAACAAATAAAGAAATGTATTAGTAATAAAATAATTTTTGTGACAGAACATATAAAATCACACAATGTGCGACCCGATATATAATAAATGGTAGCAGGTCTTTACTTAACAAATACATCAATGAATAAAATAAATTTGGCGATCGTCATAGAGTTGTTATTTGATGGTGTCTCCGAAATTACCTGCTTTTGTAAATTGTTGTAATGTTTAACGCGTTATTATGTAGGGCGTTCAAAGTACATTTATCTGCAGCCCGCAAACTTAACGGGACTTACCGGGGCAAATCGTGTTGCATCTATTTTGGTGGGTTATACTTTCAATTCAAGCTTGTGTTTATATAGGTCAGGCTCATCCGCCAAACGTTCGCTTCTTTCTTCCACCTCCATTTCCTCCTGCATGGCGGTTACGTATTTACCGTTTCCGCCTCGTGGTGTGATTTGAAGCTGAATGTCGGTTGGCCACTGAACTTCTTCACTATCGTGTGTAACTGGGGGTGGTTGTCTTCACTATTTACCTCTTTATCTTTTAGCAACTTTTCACAAACAGCCGAAATGATAGCATGTAATCCCGATAACGTGTTTTTACTTGTTTTACCTAAAAATTTCTTCCCTGTTCATCAGGATATCATTCTATGTTGGTGCCTTTGAGTGAGATCCAACTGGTTGCTTAAGAAAGGAGCAGTGTGGCGAGGAGTGTATCGGGCCTGCGGTAAGTAATTTCGAGTCTTTCGTCCGAACCACATTGCCCAACATTTGAGATGGTTTCATATCGAGCAGCTTTAATTTTTTTTGTATAATTTTAATGTACTTCTCCTCAAGAAAAACTCAGTTATTTGTTACGTTTCGGTCAAATTCATTCAAGAAATATTTGTGGACCACCTATTTGAAGACTCTTTCCTCAGAAACTTTGAAGATATCGTTACCTAACTTCAGTCAGTGAAATATTATCTTGCTTCTCTTACTAAAATTTGCTGTAAATCTTTTCACAATAATAACTAGTGGTACACCAGATTGGTATATTTTTGGAAAAAGAATAACCATTTGTTGTAAATCTAAATTTTCATACTTTTCGAGGGTCGAAATCAAGTATTGAATTTAACACTATCACCTTCTGTTATTTGATATCGCAGAAATGTTAGAAAAATTGTTGGTCGATTGTCAGTAATTGTTCTTAAGTAATATTATTTGTTCTAATAGCTTTGTCTTAATATGTCAAGATCCTGTTTGCCTTGTTAATAAAGTCGTTATGCTGGCAAGTGATAATGAAAGTCTTCATACGAATGATATTTAATCCTTATGTAGCCCAATCCTTCCACTCTCTGGTACCCTCATGCACAATAGTGCATACTAACTGGTCTTCTGGAGTCTCAGAGGCGTTTTTAATCTGTTACTTATAACACTATTACCTAATAACTTAATCTTTAGCTCTGTCACGGGAAAAGCTACGTATTACACTAACGTGCAATGAAAGAAGCTAATGTTACCCTCCGAGAGGATTTCAAAGTTCGACCGTGTGTGTGTCTACTGGAAAAGGGTATCGGACTGTAATTTCAAATTTTGTGCAGTTGACAGTCAAACCAAACGGGCCTTAACCTTGGGAGTTAACAGAAGTGGTAAAATTATAAGTGAATGAAAAAAAAAGTCAACGGCCGCCAGCCTAATTAGGCACATTAATCTGGAAATATATATCTGAGAAAATTGGATATTAGTTATTGAAGTTACTTTTGTTTAGAATTTTCTTTGAACACAAACAGGATACAAACTGACACAGTGCACTCTGTACTGTGTGTAGCAGCAGTTACCAATAACACACACGTCAGTAAATTATGGGGAGCAAAGCTGCACCGAGTTCATTCTAATAATGACCACAATCATTAGCATTACTTAATTAAAATACTGAACATCACTTCATAAAATGCTGAACTAATTTTGGACATGAGGGGCTTCTGTCTTGACTGACATGAATAACACAAATAAATATGAATAACGTCTTAAATACACTGTTTAAGCTCCTCAGCATATAGCAGTTTTCCTTGGTAACAGTAGTAACTCACTTTTTTCGTAATAGGAGGACAATATGATGGGTACCCATAAACTGGTACACTTTCACCTGCCAAGGTTCTTCGATTATTGCAAAAGTAAGAACTACCTCTAAAAGCTAATCATTCACTGAAGTAACTTTGTAAGGTGATAAAGTGCAACACTGGTCTTAATTAACTTCGAAAGGAACCATTCATGATGGGTACCAAAACTACACTATCATTGAAAATGCGCATAACTTCACATCTAATAGTACTACCGAAAATTCATTGAAGATTTGTATCATCTGTGAAGCAGGAATTCTTGGCAATAATATTTATACACTCTTGCAATATAATCCTACAAAACTATGTTTTATAATAAACTAAAGATAGCAAAAACCTATCTAACTTCTATTTATGGTTTTCGCTTTTAAATAATTAAGGTTTTCACTTTCCTATTGATTAATCTTTAGTTATTTTTTATTTTTTATTTTTTATTTTTTTTACTTAAACTTCCTACCTTAACCATTTCACTTGGAGTAGTCCATAAACAAAGCATCCTAATTTTACTCTTACTTTAACTTTTGCTACTGCCTTTACTTTAGACAAAAATTCACTTTTAAACACATGAATGCCAGAATTGTTCATTTAAATCAGGATACTTGGTTTCAGTAGCACTTAGGTGAGGACCCTACGTTGGTTCGTGATAAGGTCTGAAGTCATGGTTTCAAACACTGATTGACGTTTTATGCGATTACTATTGAAACAACACAGAAATTAACTGGTCCGTGCCATTATACAGTACGTAACTGAATGTGTGAAGTCTGTGAAGCAATGGTGAAGATTAGTAGCAGGCGAAATGAGGGGTAACTTTACTCACGGCTCTTGATGTTAGCATGCTGTATAAAATCTCTTCATGGCGTCGAATTTTAAACATATTGGAGCCATTCCATTATTCCGTGAATACCAAATAATAGACAGATCCACATTAGAGGCCAAACCCTTCGAATTCAGCTTCCCATTGCCTCTCTTAACACCGTTGAGGTGTACCGTGCTAGGGCTAGCCACACAGTGCGTGCCGTTCACACAAAGGAACCAATCAGTTCGACCGCCAAACCCACCTTTTACATCGCGCTATGCCATTATCGTCGCGGAAGGACTTCCCTACAGCGTTTACATGTTACAAAGTTTCATGTTACAAGTTTCCTGAGCATGAACCAGCTTTTAACAAACATACTCCTTCCATAAACATATTCATGTTATCATCATCATCATTTAAGACTGATTATGCCTTTCAGCGTTCAGACTGGAGCATATTCCCCCATATACAGTTCCTCCATGATCCCCTATTCAGTGCTAACATTGGTGCCTCTTCTGATGTTAAACATATTACTTCAAAATCATTCTTAACCGAATCCTGGTACCTTCTCCTTGGTCTGCCCCGACTCCTCCTACCCTCTACTGCTGAATCCATGAGTCTCTTGGGTAACCTTGCTTCTCCCATTCGTGTAACATGACCCCACCATCTAAGCCTGTTCGCCCTGACTGCTACATCTATAGAGTTCATTCCCAGTTTTTCTTTGATTTCCTGATTGTGGACACCCTCCTGCCATTGTTCCCATCTACTAGTATCTGCAATCATCCTAGCTACTTTCATATCCGTAACCTCAACCTTGTTGATAAGGTAACCTGAATCCACCCAGCTTTCGCTCCCATACAACAAAGTTGGTCGAAAGATTGAACGGTGCACAGATAACTTAGTCTTGGTACTGACTTCCTTCTTGCAGAAGAGAGTAGATCGTAGCTGAGCGCTCACTGCATTAGCTTTGCTACACGTCGCTTCCAGTTCTTTCACTATGTTGCCATCCTGTGAGAATATGCATCCTAAGTACTTGAAACCGTCCACCTGTTCTAACTGTGTTCCTCCTATTTGGCACTCAATCCGTTTATATTTCTTTCCCACTGACATTACTTTCGTTTTGGAGATGCTAATCTTCATACCATAGTCCTTACATTTCTGATCTAGCTCTGAAATATTACTTTGCAAACTTTCAATCGAATCTGCCATCCCAACTAAGTCATCCGCATATGCAAGACTGCTTATTTTGTGTTCACATATCTTAATCTCACCCAGCCAGTCTATTGTTTTCAACATATGATCCATAAATAATAACAACAGTGGAGACAGGTTGCAGCCTTGTCTTACCCCTGAAACTACTCTGAACCATGAACTCAATTTACCGTCAACTCTAACTGCTGCCTGACTATCCATGTAAAGACCTTTAATTGCTTGCAAAAGTTTGCCTCCTATTCCATAATCTTGTAGAACAGACAATAACTTCCTCCCAGGAACCCGGTCATATGCCTTTTCTAGATCTATAGAGCATAGATACAATTCCCTGTTCCACTCATAACACTTTTCCATTATTTGCCGTAAGCTAAAGATCTGGTCCTGACAACCTCTAAGAGGCCTAAACCCACACTGATTTACATCCAATTGGTCCTCAACTAATACTCGCACTTTCCTTTCAACAATACCTGAGAAGGTTTTACCCACAACGCTGATTAAAGAGATACCTCTGTAGTTGTTACAATCTTTTCTGTTTCCATGTTTAAAGATTGGTGTGATTACTGCTTTTGTCCAGTCTGATGGAACCTGTCCCGACTCCCAGGCCATTTCAATTATCCTGTGTAGCCATTTAAGACCTGACATTCCACTGTATTTAATGAGTTCCGACTTAATTTCATCCTCCCCAGCCGCTTTATTGCACTGCAATCTATTGACCATTTTTTTCACTTCCTCAAATGTGATCCTATTTCCATCATCATTCCTATCCCATTCTACCTCGAAATCTGAAACATTACTGATCGCATTTTCAACTACATTGAGCAACTCTTCAAAATATTCCCTCCATCTGCCCAAGGCATCCACAGGATTCACCAGCAGTTTTCTTGACCTGTCCAAAATACTTGTCATTTCCTTCTTACCTCCCTTTCGAAGACTGCTAATTACACTGCAGAATGGTTTTCCAGCAGCTTGACCCATAGTCTCCAACCTGTTTCCAAAGTCTTCCCGCGATTTCTTCTTCGATGCTGCAATTATCTGTTTGGCTTTGTTTCTTTCTTCAACATAACTTACTCTGTCTACCTGGGTTCTGGTGTGTAGCCGTTTTTGATACGCCTTCTTTTTCCTTTTACAGGCTGCCTTGACTGTATCATTCCACCAAGCTGTTTGCTTCATCCTACTTTTACACACTATTGTTCCAAGACATTCTTTAGCCACTTCTAGTATTGTGTCCCTGTACCTTGTCCATTCCTTTTCCAGTGACTGTAATTGACTGCATTCAACTGACTGGTACTTTTCTGAGATCGCTGTTGTGTGCTTGTGCCTGATTTCCTTATCCTGAAGTTTCTCCGCTCTTATCCTCCTACTTATGGACCTGACCTCCTGCACTTTCGGCCTCACAATCCCAATTTCACTACAGATTAAATAATGATCAGTGTCATCAAAGAATCCCCTGAATACACGTGTGTCCCTCACAGCCTTCCTGAATTCCTGATCTGTTATTATATAGTCAATGACAGATCTGGTTCCCCTGCCTTCCCAAGTATACCGGCGAATGTTCTTATGTTTAAAAAAGGAGTTTGTGATTACTAAGCCCATACTGGCACAGAAATCCAAGAGTTGTTTCCCGTTCCTGTTGGCCTCCATATCCTCTCCAAATTTACCCATAAACTTTTCATACGCTTCTGTTCGATTTCCAATCCTGGCGTTAAAATCACCCATGATCAGAACACTGTCCTTGTCCTTTACTCTAACAACTACATCACTGAGTGCCTCATAAAAACTATCCAGCTTATCTTGATCTGTCCCTTCACAATGCGAATATACTGACACAATCCTAATTTTCTTGCTAGACACTGTCAAATCTATCCACATCAGTCGTTCGTTTACATACCTTATTGCAACTACGCTGGGTTCCATTTCTTTCCTGATGTAAAGCCCTACACCCCATTGTGCTATTCCTGCTTTGACTCCTGACAGGTAGACCTTGTATTCTCCCACTTCCTCTTCTTTCTCACCCCTTACCCGAATGTCACTAACAGCAAAAACGTCCAGCCCCATCTTACTTGCAGCCTCTGCCAGCTCTACCTTCTTCCCAGAGTAGCCCCCATTGATATTAATAGCTCCCCATCTCATTACCATTTGTTTGCCAAGTCGTATCTTAGGAGTCCCTGGTTTGTCAGTTAGAGGTGGGACTCCGTCACCTCCAAAGGTCCGAGGCATTTTGCTCTGATTGTTGCCAGCATCATATTTAAAGTACCAGGGAAGCAGGTTGCTAGCCTTACTTGCCCTGAGTCCCATTGGGTTTCACCCCTAACGGCTGAGGGACTAACCGGTGGATTTGGTAGTCTTTCCCGTACGAGCACAAAGGTGACCACGACTCAGAATATGTCCGAGACGCCCAGCCTTATTCCAAAGTAACTGGTATCCCAACTGTCGGGTACACTTACTTGGCCACTCATACGTTGCCCGCGGTTCATGAACGAGGACATGACTACAGGAACCCACACCATGTTATAATAATTTAAAATTTAAACATATTTTTTTGCTATTTTGATGTATACTTTACAAAACTCTGTCTTTCTTGCTGTACGTCAAGGAGTACAAACAACACAGAACGCAAGCTTCATAAATAGCAGATACACAGTTACTTAATATAAGCCTACTCCTCATCGATATAAATGTTACAAATTGTTCCAGATGTGGCAAGGAGTACTTTGGGAAGTACTTTAACGAAACGGGATGGAACAACCCAATAAACACGAAGTTTTGCTACAGATTTTAAGAGCCAAGCTATCTACATGCTGAAAAGGAGAACTCACTATTGTGTCACAATCTAGCTTAGAACTCTTCTGTATATTAGATTCCACAGGTCTCATTCACGAGGATGCAAAGGTACTGTGTGGCAATGGCAAAATGGCCATGGTTTCACTTCAGTGCAGAAAAGTTTACAGGTTATAGCGTGCCACATAATGTTTTTGGAGAACAAGAGAGCGTTTGCAACAGCAATAACCATAATAATTACAGTTGTCACATGAACATATGCTAGCAAATGAATCATGATAACAGTATTAATCCTGGATATGATCATGTTAATAGTATAATCAGCAGCAGCCACTGCTCTACAAAATAATCCAATCAGTAGGATTTTGCATTTAAAATGTCTGAAAAATAAGCCATAAATGCAAAAAATGAAGTGTGAATGTCAAGTACCACAATGCATACAAAAAAAAAATCGATACTCTGTACTCACTAGAATGTTCATTCCATTAAGCAGATCATGTAATTCTTCTTCACTTTCAGTCAGGACAGCAATGTCGTCAGCGAATCATATCATTGATATCATTTCACCTTGAATTATAATTCCGCTTCTGAACCTTTCTTTTATTTCCAACGGCCCTTCTTCAGTATACAGATTGAACAATTGGGGTGAAGGACTACAGCCCTGTCTTACACACTTTTTAATCCGAGAACTTCTTTTTTGGTTGCCCACTGTCATTATTATTGCCTCTACGCTCTTCTACAGATTATACATTAACCGTCTTTCGCTATAGGTTACACCAACTTTTCTCTGAATTTCGTACATCTTGCACTATTTTATATTTTCTAGGCTGACAAATTTTACGAAAGTGTCTTGATTTTTCTTTAGTCTTTCTTTCATTATCAACCGCAATGTTAGAAATGCCTCCCTGATGTCTGTATTTTTTACTCAAACCAAATTGATAGTGGTCTAACATATCTTCGAACTTCTGTTTGATTCTTATGTATATTATTCTTGTCAGCAATTTGGATGCATGAGTTGTTAAGCTGACAGAGCGATAATTCTCACACTCTTAGCTCTTACTGTTTTCGGAATTGTGTTGATGGTATTTTTCAGAAAGTCAAATGGTATGTCGCAAGACTCACACATTCTACACGTCAACTTGAATAGCCCTTTTGTTGCCAATTCCATCAATGATTTCAGAAATTCTAATGAAATGTCGTCTATCACTTCTGCCATATATGATCTTAACTGCTTCGAAGCTCTCTGAATTCTAATATCGTCTATCACTTCTGCCATATATGATCTTAACTGCTTCGAAGCTCTCTGAATTCTAATTCTAATACTGGATCACCTATCTCATCTATGGCAACTCCTGGTTCTTCTTCTATCACATTAGACAAATCTTCGACCTCATACAGTTCTCCAATGTACTCTTTCCACCTATCCTCTCTCATTTCTGCAATTAACAGTGGAATTCTCATTCGAGTATTAATGTTACCACCCTTGCTTTTCATTTCTCCTATGGGTGTTTTGACTTTTCTTTATACTGAATCCGTCCTACCGAAAAAACTTTTCTTTTTTGATTTCTTCAAGTTTTCCGTGCAGCTATTACGTATTAGCTTCCCCTCTTTTCTTATATATTTAGTTTTCAGCTGACTTCGATTTCCGTATTCCTGAATTTCCCTAAGCATTTTTGTACTTACTTCTTTATCGATAAACTAAAGTATTTATTTTGTTACCCCAGGTTTCTTGGCAGTTTCCTTCATTACATCCATGTTTTTCTTTCCATTTCCATGATTGCCCGTTTTGGAATTGTCCATACCTCTTCAACTATACTGCCTAAAGAGCTGTTCCTTATTACCTTACGTATAGCCTTGTAGAACTTCAAGAATATCTCGTAATTCCTAAGTACTACCGTATCTCACTTCTTTGTGTACTGATTCTTCCTGAATAGTCTCTTAAATCAAAGCCTGCGCCAAATCACTGCATTGTGATGTAAGTCTATATCTGCTCATGGGAACGCATTAGAATCCGGTATCCAATTTCGGAATCTGAAGATGATGTAATCTAACTAATCTAACTGAAATCTTCCTGTATTAACCGACGTTTTCCAAGTATACCTCTTCCTCTTGTCATTCTTGAAGAGAGTATGCGCTGTTACGAGCTGAAATTTATCACAGATATCAGTATGTCTTCCTCCTCTCTCTCTCCTTTCTCGTCCCAACTCCATATTCTCCTGTCATCTTTTTTCTACCCGTTCCCCTACATCTGCATTCCAGTCCACCTTGACTGTTAGATTCTCATTTCCATTTAGGTACTATATTACCCTTTCAATATCCTCATGTAATTTCTCTCTCTCCTCATCTTCCGCTTGCGATATTGTATTATATACTTTAACTATCGTTATCGGTGTTGATTTGCTGTCGATTCGGATAAGAATAACGCTATAACTGAACTGTCCACAGCAACACACTCAATGCTCTGTCTTCCTGTGCATAATGAATCCCACTCCGGTTGTACCAATTTATGTTGTTGTTGGTAACACCCTGTACTGAACTAATCAGAAATTCTTGTCTTCAATCAATTTCACTTCACTGACCCATACTATATCTAGAATGAGCCTTTGCATTTCCATTTTCAGATTTTCTATCTTCCCTACCACATTCAAGCTTCTGAAATTTCGCGCCCCGACGAGTAGAACGTTATCCTTCCATTGGTTATTCAGTATTTTTCTCACGATCATCACCTACTTGACAGTCCCTTCCCAGGGAGCTCAATGGAGCACTACTCAGGAATCCTTTGCCAACAGAGAGATCATCACGACACTTTTCGAGTTACAGGAGACATGTCCTGTGGATACACATTATGCAAGTTTAATGCAGTGGTTTTCATTGACTTCTGCATCCTCATGCCGTTGGTCGTTGCTGATTCTTCCACATTTAGGGGCAGTTGCCCACCCCAAGGTCAAAAGAGCGCCCTAAACCTCTGTCCGCTCCTGCGCCCTCTTTGAAAAGGCCGTTGGGAAATGAGGGTGATTGCTGAGGCTCGAAGTCTTCGGCCGACCATGCTGATTATTAATCAAAAGTTAAGTATTGGCGGGTTTCGAACCAGGGACCGAGGACTTATTCTTTACTAATCAAAGACGCTACCCCGTTTTTATTATTTTAATGAATCCAGAGAGGGATGTTGGGGGGCAAAGAGGGCAGGGGTCGCCTTCCGAGGGCTGGCCTCAATTTCCCATTCCGCCTTCATAGAGTCAAGGAAGGAAAGCGGTCTTACAGGATCTAAAGAGCTTTATTTGAAGAAGTTCATTCATTTATTTATAAGTTCATATCTTTATTTATTTATATATTTTGTTTTATTATTTTTATCTGGATCCTACTACTGCTACCAGAAACTTCCAAGCCATCTTCGCGTAAATTAATGGAGGGGGGACTCCCTCTAAATCGTTTCCTTGGAGGATCACTCGTGTGCCGTGAACCGTCTTCAAGTGTGCCTTCTAGTACTTGGAACGCCCAAATGGGCAGAACGATACTCGAAAAATGCGATTAAACAATTTGAAAGTCGTGCCCAGAAAAATGCAAGGTGGCGGAACGCCTCATGAGCAGTCGTCCGGTGGAACCACAAATCGACAGCGCTTTCGAGTGCGGCTTACAAAACGTAATATAGCACCATGCCCTTCAGCAAGTTGGCGGCGTTCGTTGTGGCTGTGGGAAAATTAAACAGTATCTGGTCGTAGGAGTTCGTCTGGTGTAATAGACTCTGGTTGTCGTCCCAACAGGAGCGGTAGCATACGTTGTATAATATCCCAGTAGCTGCCCGTTGCAGCACATATCAAGCGGTGTGCGTCCGAATCGACGACTGCGCAGTGCAGGCAGAAAGGGTAGTCTCTAAGATGGATTAAATGGAGGCGCTGACGTGTGACTAATTCGCCGTTCACCACCATGTATCGAAAGGAACAAGCGTACGTGAGCAGGAATGGCCAGCGGGTTATTCGGTGTTGCTGTTCGATGTTGTTGCGGGGTTGCCGCGTTTGGTAGATGCGGTAATAGTCTCTCGTGTTCGGCGCCCTTGTCGCCGGTTAGATCCTCAGTCATGTACCTCAGTTCCAGCAGAAAATTTTGGATGTGGGCGAGAGACTGAGTTACGTGTCGCACGGCGACCGGCGGTCGAAGATTTCGGGGAATGACTGAAGCATCGTCCCCTTCAAGCTGGTGCTGGCCGCGGTCCACGCGAGACCCGTCATCCGTAGGTAAAGCGCCAGCGCTCGGTTGTGGACGTGAGTCAACCCCAGGCCTCCCGACGACCAAGGACTCGTAAAAGTAGTGTAGCGGACTAAATATGTGACCTACGCTCACAAAAAAAAGCATATGCCGCCTGGAAACTATGGGTCATAGTGACCATTAGGAGTAGAATGTGAGCAAAATAACTAAGTTTGGACGCTAGGTAAGTGCTGACGCAATGCGTCCGGAGAATCAAATCCATATGGCGTAATCTTCTGTCACCGAGCAGCGCACATGTCCGTTGTAGTAGCCAGCGACATGTGGCTGTCGCAGTTCGGTGAACTGTACTGGAGAACTGCACTCCCATTGCGTTGAGTGAGGGAACTTTCTGGAAGGGGATCACTGTCGGAAGGAAAAGGCCTCTTCCAACATCCACATACATCCTCGTGCGAATGTTGATGATGCTGCCTGAAACCGCTTCGTAGTGACACAACCACTAAAGGATCTCGTCTTCCGACCGGATGAAGAGCAACACTTAATCAGCAAAGTCACCACATCAGAAGGTTACGTCTGGATGGCAGATGCCTTGGAGTCGTTGACGAAGTCCATGCAGCGCAGATTCGAGGGTCGCCGCGAGTAAGACTCCTGATAAAATACATCCACATCGCATTGTTCGCCCAAGAGCGATGTGTTCGGTCTGGTGTCCGTTGACCGTAGTCCGGGAGCGCGCCCCATGATTTAAACAAAGGATCACCCTTGTTGACACCTGCGAGAGGCCCGTGCATTCGAGCATGGCGCGAAGGAAACCGTGATCGAAACTATCAAAGGCGTGATCAAATTCTATGGTGAAAAGGACGTCGCGGAGGCCGCAGGCTGCCGCTAGAGCCGTGACGTAACAGTAGGTGCCAAGTACCCTGTGGATGTTGTTGTCGCCTCCTAAACTTGTCTAGTTAGGATGGATCATGTGCCAGATTGTGTACTGAAGACGAGTGCAAAGTATAAAGACGAAAATTTTATAATCTACGTTCGAAAACGTAAGAGGACAAGAGTAGTATAGAAAACCGCTCGGTGTAGAACCAGTATCATGATGCCTTCGAGGAAATTCTTGGGGACGGTAAAATCGTCTCGGAGAAGGTCTTGAAACATCTGAATCCACTGAGTGGCCATCAGGGAACAGGAAGCGTGGTACAGACTAAGCTGTACAAGCCTGATGATTTGTTCGGGGTGCTGTGGGCCAAGGCTGCTGTTAAGTCTTCAGCAGATATGGGAGCCAACAGGGTGTCCTCCTGGGCCACTACTCTGGGGTCAGGGAAATCGCGCAGGATGCCTACATACTCGCGGAAGGTCCCTTGGTCCTCAACATAATACATCCTGTAATGCTGGACCAATGCTGCAGCGAAGGCACATTGTGCACTGTGTGTCGACGCGTCCCCCAGCCACTGTCTCTACTGATGTAATAAGGTGTCGCTTTCGGTTACGCCTCTTTCTGATGACGTGATATATGGATGCCATTTCAGTGAGAATAGTATCCCGAGCTCTCGCCCAGACTCAAGCTCCGTCAAGCTGTTCAATGACGAGACAGAGAAGGCGAGCTTTGAGACGATTGACAGATCTCTGCTAGTCTCGTGATGGTGGCTGTCATTAGTTCCCTCAGAGCTGTGTAATAAAAATCCGACGCCTCCCGACGCCAGCACGATCTGTTACGATCATATCCCACGAACGTCCATCGGGGGGCCGCCTTGGTGCGGTTGAGCCACCCATATAAGGGGGAAAGGACGTACATGAAGACTCCAGAGTCAGAGGTCCCACGTAACAGCGATCTCACGCCGACATGCCTCCTCGTACGGGTATGTGAGTTGTTGGGGCGACTGTGAACAAAGACATGTATGCCAATGGTCGGTGAAGCCTGTCGGCCACAGTTTCGTCCCTTGTCACTTATCAGAATTCTCGGGAGATGCACATCCGGTCGAAGCGGCTGACGGAGTGTTCAGTGAAGTATATATAGCTACGGCCATACCCTTGAAGGAGACGCCACGTAACTCGTAGCATCAGATCCCGCGCGACTTACCATAGTGCCGGGCAGGTTGAGTAGCGCGGTATTTTGTCAGCTGGATCCAATACGCCATTAAACCGCTGTGTATGACGTAATATTCGGTATTTCCATTCAGGAGTAGAGCAAATTCGTCGGAATAAAAGGTGATCCTTTCACCGCAGCGAGAAGTCGCAGAGGACGTGTATACATTGGCAATACGGACTGTCCCCATCGTAATGGTTAGGCCAAGTGCAGATCGCAGATAAGTGACGTCCGATTTCTCAACGTCGTTGCATAAACGGATAGCGGTTCCGCCAGCACAGTCGCTAGATGGGATGCTGAAGGCCATGTATCCATAAATGTTTAATAGCAGCTCTGGGTGGACTTCTTGACGGAAAGTGATATCCAGATCCGCCACCTGGAGCATGTCAGGGAACATTCGAGTTCTAACGACAGAGTGTATGCCTTTAACATTGATCGTACCTACATGGTAGGATTGGGACATCTTAATGCGGAGTTAAAAATGCAAAAGACGGACCCTCGATGGTAATGGGGCCCCGTCGCTATCCATTCTTGTGGCAGGCGTTTTTAATACAACCCTTCTGAGTGTGTTAGGTTTTCTCCAAGTGTGGCACTAGTACCGTGTGACGGAGGAGCGTCAAGGGCATCTGGTAATTCTTTTGCCACCATTACAGCAGCCCAGTCACCGAGCAGGGAAGGGGTGACGGTGCATCGTCTAGGACTATGGGTCCCATCACTGGGTCATTGTCCTGGGGCTTCGGTCATGAGGACGTCAGGGGTGGACGAGGCCGCCTTCCACCCGTGGCATCGGATGCCTGTCAGTACTGATAGATTCTGTTGGCAACGGCGAGTCAGAGACGGTGTCGGCAGCTTAATCCCTGTCTCCTTCTCGTGGTCGTCTTCCGTCCAGGCGGCGTTTCTTATAAAGCTTCGGCGACTGTTGTTTACGTGACAACGTGTTTATCCCTGTCAGATGACCGGGGTCAGCACTTCCGGCCAAGAGGACGGCTTCCGGAACCGACGCCCTTGAACGACGACGGTGATGCTGGTGGCGGGCGTTGTGTCCTTCAAGGGTGAATTCGTCGTGCGGGGCCGCCGTCACCGCGTCACCGGCGACTGAACAGTAGTCGCGTGAAACTACGTCATGGGCGCGGCGTCCGTACTCACCGGCTACACCGCTTCCAAGCGCCGGCCAGTGCGGCCGAGCGGTTCTAGGCCCTACAGTCTGGAACCGTGCGGCCGCTACGGTCGCAGGTTTGAATCCTGCACCGGGCGTGGATGTGTGTGACGTTCAAACGGTTCAAATGGCTATGAGTTCTATAGGACTTAACTTCTGAGGTCTTCAGTCCCCTAGAACTTAGAACTGCTTAAACCTAACTAAAGACATCACACACTTCCATGCCCGAGGCAGGATACGAGCCTGCGACCGTAGCAGTCGCGTGGTTCCAGACTGTAGCGCCTAGAACCGCTCGGCCACTCCAGCCGGCGTGTGTGATGTCCTTAGGTTAGTTAGGTTTGAATAGTACTAAGTTCTAGGGGACTGATGACCTCAGATGTTAAGTCCCATAGTGCTCAGAGCCATTTGAACGATTTTTGAGGTTCCACGTACGTAAGCGGTAATGCGGTCGTCACCGCTGTCTGTACTGGTTTCGCACGTGGCATCTGGACAAGGCGGACCCTGGAGACAGTTTGATCGGATATAGCCTTCCTGTCCACAGCCGGCACACGTCCGCTGTTGTCCGTCGTCAATAATGATGGCTTTGCAACCGCCAATGAACACGGACGACGGCACGTGTTTGCGGAGATAGATGGGTAACTGTCGAATGCCACTGAGAACGTAATGGGTTTCAAAGGTGTTCCACTTCCTTTCCATGTAGCTTAGGACCGTGCCATACGGCCGTAAAGCATCAGTGACGAGCGCGGTCGGGACTTCAAACGGCAGTTGGAATATGCGCGCTGTACGCATCCCGTTACTCCCGTGGTCCACGGTTACCGTGCTGACGCTATTGTCACCGCGTCGAAAGCGGTAGCTGTTGGTCGAACGTCGGAATAGATTGTCACATGCCTCTTCGCTCTTCAGGCTACACTGGAAGCGATAGGCAGATGATGTACATCAGCTCGTGGATATAGACATGCATGTCATATCACAAAAACCTTTCGATTTCATTAGCTTTGGACCCGCGCAGGAATCGTCAAATGCGAGTTTTATCGTCGGCTATCGGTAAAAGGCGCCGTATCTAGTGAGAGCTCGAAATCACAAACAAGGAATGCAATACCTTGTGCAGTGAGTAAACAAACACACGTACTGAGATACGCTAGGCACGCAGTTCGTCCGAGCCGTGTTACGGTTGAATGCGGGCCGGCTGTATCGTATGATTTCCTTCCATTGCTCCATAGTCGAGGTTTTATGTCTTCGGCACCACAGTTTCTTGTTACGGTCATTTGCGTGACTGATGGGAGGTTTTGTTATTCGATCAAGTCCTGAAAATTCACACTTATGAAGCTCCAATCGGCTTGCTTTGGTGTTTGACAGGGTTCACAAGTGCGTTATTCAGAGCTTCACTGACTTCTACAGCTGTCGTCCTCTCAGTTTTTGTCACACGTCCGTGCAACGGCCGTCTGTCACGAGCACTCAGCACACATTTTCTTTGGCATTGCGACATAGTGGATGATGTTTTTAAAATGTTCAAATATGTGTGAATTGCTAAGGGGCAAAACTGCTAAGGTCATCGGTCCCTAGACTTACACACTACTTAAACTAACTTACGCTAAGAACATCGCACACACCCATGCCCGAGGGACGACTCGAACCTCCGGAGGGAGGGAACGCGCAATCCGTGACATGACGACTCAAACCGACGGCCACTCCGCGCGGCCTTGATGTTTTTCCTCTCTCCCTGAATACATTAAAAATCTTTGGCGTGGTTCCACTTGAAACACCAAACACTGCGGCTACCTTGGTTACGTAAGTACCACAAGAGCCCAAAGAATTTACTCACTTTCGAACTACTTTAACTCTGACATAATGCATCTGCAACTGCAACATAACCCTGTCAGGTAACGATTTACACTTGTAACGTATGGAGGACATTGCACACGTGCCGTTCACGGACAAATGCAACACCGAAACATGTGGGCTTGGCTAGGATTTCCGTTTATGTTCAAACACGCGTTTCCCGCGATGATTTTACATTTCTGTACAACCTCAATGGTAGAATCTTACAGAAAACGACTTCAGTTGTCTTGTGATACGTGTAAAGAATATTTAACCGTGGCAGAGAAATGTATACTTTGCACGTTGAAACAACTATATCAACTTCCAACATCGAGAGTTACTTGCATTTACTTCCGTTTTGCAATTGTTCAAATTTACATATAGATTGGTATAAAATTCGAGTACTTCACTTTATTTAATACGCCGGTGCTGTCAAATGTATCCTACATATAAACAATTTCAACTATGTAGAAATTCACAGGAAAATGAAGAGAAAGTATTATACAACTTTTACTCTGTACGTGATGGATAAAATGCATTTCACTAATGGATCGGAGCAAAGCACTCTGAAAAAACTAGAATCGTACACA
This sequence comes from Schistocerca cancellata, assembly GCF_023864275.1. Lineage (NCBI taxonomy): Eukaryota > Metazoa > Arthropoda > Insecta > Orthoptera > Acrididae > Schistocerca > Schistocerca cancellata. Next base: position 304,001,714 of record NC_064633.1, on the reverse strand, counting down.
ATATCGTAAGTGCCTCGGTGAAACTAATCCTCTTCTTTATGTACTGCGTTAATTACCGTGATGAACACATGCAAAAGTAGTTCCTACATGGTTTCGCGACTCTGTGAGTATATTCCTTTGCCAACGATGCGCTGAGAGCGCTGAAGGTGCACTTTGTCTCGTGCAGGTTAACCATGAAACGTAAACGCAGAATCTGCTCCGGGGTTGATACTCTCACAACACCGTTAGGCTGCAGTAGATTTTATTTAGAATGAAAAATAATTTCTTATAGATTACTAATGATTTTTAAGCAGCTCTGTTTGCTGTAGTGAGTCTATATACGACGAACAAATAGTTTTGTGTTCATAACACATTGTAAAAAAAAAAGACACACCACGACGGAATTATCCGAAGGTGACGGAAATTGGTAGAGGTGATGTACTACATTTACAAACAAACAAATTAAAATTTCAGAATAATTGCCTTATTTACAGAAGAGAAAGAGCTCCACAAATTGAGCAAATCAATAACACTTTGGTCCTTCTTTGGCCTTAATGCAAGCAGTTATTCAGCTTAGCATTAGATGATAGGAGGTATTGGGTGTCTTCCTCAGGGATATCGTGTCAGATTTTGTCCATTTGGCACGTTAGATCTTCAAACCGCCGAGCTGGTTGAAGAACGCTGCCCATAATGCTCCAAACATTCGTCATTGGAAAGAGATGCGGCGACCTTGTTGACTAAGGCAGGATTTGGTAAGCATGATTTCAAACAGTAGAAGCTATCGCTGTGTGTGGGCAATGTGTAGGTAATGTAAGCCCAGGATGGCTTGCCATGGAGGGAAGGGCAGTAATGAGTCCCACTTCGAACTGACGCCCGATGACCAACGAAGACTTGTCTGGAGACGTCCCAAACAGCGGTGGGATACCAACCTGTCTATCCCCTGCCGTAGGGCCCGAAAACCAGAAGTGATTTTCTGGGCTGCCTTTTCTTTTCATTGCAGGACCTCTCTGGTCGTCGTTCGCGGCACCCTACAGCACGGCAGTACGTCGACGATATTCAACCACCCCCTCCCCCATTTTGTCGCCCTTCATCTGCTAATGGAAGGACACGGATACTAAGTATAAACAAAAGTGCTACATATAGCAAACAAAGGAACAAAGCTTAGCTTGTCAAAACATTTGATGTAAATAAAAGACATTCAGCTCAAAATCCTCAGCTGGTTGAAATGATCAGTTATGGCTGAAAAGATCCCCACTTTTAAACTTTACTTGAAGCATTTAACTAGCCACATACCCACAGAAAGCCTCAGAAATCAAGTATTGCTGCTCAAATTTATACCAGAGTTGTTGTTGTTGTTGTTGTTGTTGTCTTCAGTCCTGAGACTGGTTTGATGCAGCTCTCCATGCTACTCTAACCTGTGCAAGCATCTTCATCTCCCAGTACTTACTGCAACCTACATCCTTCTGAATCTGCTTAGTGTATTCATCTCTTGGTCTCCCTCTACGATTTTTACCCTCCACACTGCCCTCCAATACTAAATTGGTGATGCCTTGATGCCTCAGAACATGTCCTACCAACCGGTCCCTTCTTCTTGTCAAGTTGTGCCACAAACTTCTCTTCTCCCCAATTCTATTCAATACCTCCTCATTAGTTATGTGATCTACCCATCTAATCTTCAGCATTCTTCTGTAGCACCACATTTCGAAAGCTTCTATTCTCTTCCTGTCCAAACTATTGATCGTCCATGTTTCACTTCCATACATGGCTACACTCCATACAAATACTTTCAGAAACGACTTCCTGACATTTAAATCTATACTAGATGTTAACAAATTTTTCTTCTTCAGAAACGCTTTCCTTGCCGTTGCCAGTCTACATTTTATATCCTCTCTACTTCGACCATCATCAGTTATTTTGCTCCCCAAATAGCAAAACTCCTTTACTACTTTAAGTGTCTCATTTCCTAATCTAATTCCCTCAGCATCACCCGACTTAATTTGACTACATTCCATTATCCTCGTTTTGCTTTTGTTGATGTTCATCTTATATCCTCCTTTCAAGACATAGTAGAATTTTATATTCTTTATCTTAATCACCTAACGAACTTCAGCATTTAACAATATAACTTTTAATACTGTAGTATTGTGTATTTTAATCACGTACTACGTTTAATGTTCTTCGTTGTGTAAAGCTGTTATTTACAATTTAAAACATGTTTGTTGCTCAACGCAAGTGCTCAGTTAGGCAGTTCTCAGCCGATGTTACGACCTTAGAAACTACTGCACGGTAGCCGTATATCCTATAATCCTGTAACACTGTATTTTAATTATTTATTGTTCATTGTTGCCCACTGCATAAAGTAAGATGGGAGCTTCACAATAAAAATGACTTGTGTTCAGTTTACTGTTTCTCAGCCAATATCACTGACCTCTCAGATTTTAGCTTTACGGCCATACAATCTGTAATTTTGTAATACTTCGTTATTTTTGTGTTTAATATTGTCCGTTGCGTGAAGTGTAAATTACAATGTTATAAATATGTCTGATGCAGAGTATACTCTACAAGTGGATTGTATCTTTGTTTATAATGTTCTCTTACCTAAGAACTAATGTCTCTTGAGCACGCTACATAACTGTTACCTCAAGATGACCCAATAAACCGAAAAACAGTTAAAAAAACAGAGTAGAACAGAAACAATCTACACATCATTCAAGCTTAAATATAGAATCAGATAGCTGTTGGATAAGTTGGCAGTGATTATCGACTAGTGCCTGAGCGAGTCACACGTTCTAGGTAATGTTCCAATAAAATAAATACATAGCGATTATCAGCTAGTGCCCAGAGCCAGAGGCACACTTGCTACATTATAATCCAGTAAGACTAGTAGCTGATCATTATCGGCTAGTAGGCAGAGATAGAGTCACACGTCCCTGTACGTAAATCAAGGAAATAACGCTGACAATTTGTAGCTTGGCAATGACTATACAGACATTGCAGAAAGAATTCTAAAGAAAATCTGAGAACATAAATTTTTAATAATGAGAGTCTTCGAATAGTAATTCTTACGATATCAAAATTTAAGTTCATTGGTATGGAAATAAGGGGTAGATAAAGCCGACCAACATGTGCTCGTACGTCATGAGAAGTGGCGACAGCTAACTACATTCACGCGGCGCAGATGGCGTGACTTGTAGACTAAAATGACATTGCTGACTAAATGAATATGTATTTGAATTATTCCGTGTATGCACTATAGTGAATTTTGGATGTACCCGTCTACATAATTAGTAGAATTTATTTTAGTGAATGGAAAAACGGATGCTCTAGGAAATTTCGGATGATGCATGAGGTAAAGTACCCACCTGCGAAACATCCGATACAGACCATATTACATCTGTTGGAACTGTAAAATGAAACAAAGCAAGTTGTACCCAAAGATAATTTGAGAGGAGAAGAAACAAATGGATGAAATGCACGCTAATGGGAATGAAGAATCATTGATTGATTGACGTATAAACTGAAATGCGATAAGATGTATAATTTATGAAATGAAAGCGATCAAGAATGAAAATCCCACTAACTTATGAGATAATGATTATGAAAAAGTTTCTTAATTGTATGTCGTTTATGGCCAAAACAATACATGGAGAGCAACTACCACCCGCTCCCTGCTTAGAGACTCTCATGGTCGGAAATTCATTCTGGGAAAGAAAATCGTAGCCGAAAGGAAGACAACTGCGAAGAAACCATGGGTAAAATATGAAATACTTTCGCTGATCGACGAAAGAAGGAAGTACAAAAATGTTGATTGAACTTCAAGAATACAGAAACACAAGTCAGTTAGGAACGAAATAAATAGAATGTCAAGGGAAGCTAAGTCAAAGTGGCTACATGAAAAATGTGAAGAAATATAAAAAGAAATAAATGTCGAACGATGGATTAGCATATAGAAAAGTCAAAATAATATTCAGTGCAATTAAAAGGAGGGGCGGTAACATTATGAGTTCAATGGGATTTGCACTGTTAGATGCAAAGGACAGAACGGGTAGATGGAAATAGTACACTGAAGCCCTTTAAGAGGGGGAAGACTTGTGTGATGACATGATAGAAAAATTGTGCAATTGTGAAATATTTAATCGTGGCTAGCGGTTAAGTATGCTACCGTACTTATTTTCCGCCCAGTTGTGAATCTCTGGCGGGTATCTCTTTATGATGATTTTGTGTGCACCATTTCACACAGAGCACTTCTAATCAAATACCATATTAAGGAATATCGTCTCATGTGTGGGAATGGGTTTGTGATTTCTTGTCCAAAATGATCAGCGTTTGTTGCAAGTGACTAGGAGACATCTAGTGATGCCGAGGTAGTATCTGGAGTTCCCCAAAGGAATGTAGTAGGTCCTCTGCTGATCTGAAAGAGTATAAATAGTTTAAGAGATAATTTGAGCAAACCCCTAAGATTGTTTGCAGAAGATGTTGTCATTTACCGTCTAGTGAAGTAATCACATCACCATACCGGATTGCAAAATGAATTGGACAAGATGTCTCCATGGTGCGAAAAGTGAAAATTGACCTTAACGTGCAGACATTGTGAGCTCTTCCACACGAGTACTGATAAAATTCCGATAAATTTCGGTTACACAATAAATGATTGAACCATGTATTTATTTTCAAAGAATATTCTGAAAATTTTATTTTGTTCACTAGCAATTCATCAATACCATTAACACATTTAAGCACACTATGTGAGCGTGGAAGTAGTTGCCAGGGAGTAACTGATGAAATCATAATGAAATTGCTTTTAACAAATAGGAATTTTATTCCTAAAAGAGTTTTTTTTTAAAGAAACAGATTTAAAATTATAATCAGAAAGCACCCTCTAAATGCCAAGTTACAATTTATTCGGAGGCAGAAAGAAACAAAACTATGACTGTATGAGCTTTCGGGCTGAGAACCTTGCCGCTCCCTTTTGACACGCCCGTACTCACCCCCGCTCACAACAACCTGTGAAAGACTACGCTGGTGGAAATCTGCAACACACCAAATTACCTTAAACTAAAAGTTTTAGCAATTCCCACAAGCACACAAACTATGCACCCCGTAGGAGGGATGGAAATGGTACAAACACTAAAATTAAAATATTAACTTGCCACCGAAGGTGCAACTTGATTTTAACTTCTAAGAAATGTCCTACGGTGAAAGGGTGGCAACTTCATATACTAAAATGATCATTTAAATAAAAGCCTTTAAAGTAGAATCTTATATAAAATTCTACAACGTTGGCCAAACAAACTAAGATACTCTTCAGTACACAGATACCGCCTCTCTAGATGATAGGCAAGATCAAACTTATTTCAGGTTTTAGGCCGTTACACTCCAAGCAATAAATCCGTTAACACGCCAAATCCGACAAACATGACAGAGACAGCTACTAACGTACAGCAGATTGGTAGGGAGCTTACCGAACAACACGAACCACAGGTTGCTCTAAGCCGCCCCTACTCCACAAGGAAAAAACGGACCACTCAATTCCTAAACAACCAACGTCTCGCGGGTGGGAAAACGAGTAAGAATGGTGGGACGACGCCCAAACAAAGTGGCTGGTGACCTCACCAAGAAAACAAGTAGAATTTACCAAGTAAATGAAACAACATATCACCAATCACTGAACTTCTACTAAACTGCGATTTCTGGAGAAGACCTGGCGCAGCACCCCGAAATCGCTCTCCCGAACCGTCCGCTGCCAGCCGCTTCAACGGACGCAAGAAGGCGCGCCGACCTCCCGTCTCATGGCGTCGCAGCTCGCACCGGCCAGACCGATGTCGTGGGTTGACTCCTGTTGCTCTCGTGCCGACCGCGAAGCCACTACTCCTCGCTACACGGCGCAGCCCACTGGACTCACGTGGCGACCTCACATGCGCCGACGCTCAAGGCGGACGAGTCCTCTTGTGTCTCAGTGCGCAACGGACCATCCGATCGATCCAACCGCCAATGACCATTGCCTGAGCAACTCGGGCAGACTGGCGGCCTTACGCGGAGACTCAGATGCAGGTATTAAGTCCCGACCGGGCGACCACTCGGTGAGTTCTCTCACTGGTGGAGTGGAAAGACTCTCATTTATCTGGCTTGAAAGCTCCCCGCAAAAATATGTAAATGAAAATGTAAATGTGCCAAGCGTAACCTCGCCACAAAAAATAATAATTAAATGAATATTCTAAGATTGTGACCTCTGAACAAAATTGGCTCCGATTTATAGTCGCTGTGCAAAGAATGCATTCACACTTAATATTCCCACAAAATTCTTTTCTCATTTAATGTCAAGTTCGGAATAGAAAAATTCCTAAACACCAAAAGTAATAAAAAAGTTTCTGTAACCTGGTAAATATTATAAGGACAGCAGCGCTGACCTTCGGCCCTGTATTCTGAATAAAAAAAGCCAAAATTCTTAACCAATAAAAACTGCAACTATTTCTGCTCTTATTTATAGACACAGCTTCGTGCAATGCTGGCGTATATATATATTTTTTTGATTCTTGGAAGCAATGATAATGCATTGAAAAAATTCTTTAAATTGAAATGAATGCTTTTTCTTCAAAAGAGTTACTTTATAAAGAAATTATTATTGGGGCATTTTTCTGAACAAATTAAATTACAATTAACATACATTATTAATTATGCGCAAGGCTGCTTCTTTACCTTCTACAACAATACTCATCCTCCAGAGTCATGACCAGAGTCGCGAGCAGAGCCCACAGCCGACGCATGCCGACTCCCGCCGACTAGCACGGACTAGCATGGACTGGCTACTACTACCGACTGACTACTACCACTGACGACTCGCGCAGTCAAGCGCAGACTAGCAACAGCTAACGATAAACTACTCTCTGGTCAGAGATTCTGTCATGCCTCGCCCATCGCTGGCAATGTATACATCTTACAGGCTTTAAAGTTTGATCCGAACGAAAGACATACTAACACTCCGGACGACAGACAGCCACTAACTGCCTCTCAAATTCGGACGAGAGACAGACTAGCAAGCTGGGGACGAGAGACTGACCCCAGACTGACTCCAGACTAACCGAGACTGACCTCCTGGCGATCTCATATCGCCCCTTAAATGGACGTGAATAGGCAACCTTTCCACTTTCCCACCAGAGGGAGACACCAAAGCTGCGATTGCCACAGCGGCGCCACAGCCAGAAACGGAGGTCGACTGCTTCACACTACGCGCTGCGGCGCGCTCTCCAAAGCAACAATTTTTACCATGGCTCAATCTCCTCCCCTCAATCTAGAACAGGCGCCCGAACTCAGAAACTTCACCTGGCTCAAATGGACTCGATATTCGCTACCGGTCTGGTCGTGTCTGACTAACAGTTTAACCCGCCCCAACACACGGAGCACCGTGCATGGACCTATAAAGCGGGGTGGGAATTTCCCTACTCTGCCCCATATCCTTAATCGACCCTGAACATTCTCAATATAAACTTGATCCCCCGGTTTTCCCTTATAAGGACGCCTATTGCGGTTGTACTGCACGGCTTGACAACCATGGGCAGCCGCTATATTGCGACGAGCCTGAATCCGTTTCTTTCTAATTAACCCCGGGGAAACCCACACAGGAAGTAAGTCTTGGATGCACCATAAGTTAGACAGAAGCGAATTGATAGGGTAGGCCAATAAGACAGAGGCCGGAATAGTCTTCAATGCCTCATGAAGCGCAGTGTTGAATGCAAAATTAATCCGGGGCAAGTTAGCGTCCCACTTACTCAGTTTAACTTGATGGTAAATTATTAAAGCTCACTTTAGGTTGCGATTGACACGTTCCGAAAAGGACCCCTGAGGGTACGACGGTGTTGTGTTTATGTAGTTGATGCCATTCTCGAAACCATAGGCCTTAAACTTATCTGACACAAAAGCAGGCGCATTATTACTAACCAAGCTCTTAGGAGTCCCAAAGATCGAAAAGATGTTAGTAAGGTGAAAAATAGTTACGTTGGTAGTACTACTTCTACTGGGAATAAGTCAAGTAAAGCGAGAAAAGGCATCACTTACCACCAAAATATACATATTCCCTCTACTGGAACGTGGCAACTGACCCACATAATCGATATAAAGACGATCCATCGGATAATTTTCACGTTCCGAAGATAATAGACCTTGCTTTAGGCATTTCTAGGTATCGCGGCCCGGCACAAATGACAACCGGCTACTAATTTCTTAATGTCACGCTCAAGATGAGGCCAGGTCACACACTGCTTAATTTTCTGAATCGTTTTGTATGTGCCTAAGCGACCACCCACCTAAGAGCAATGACAATACTGGAATATTGGTTGGATTAATATTTGTGGGAGACAAATTCGGATGTGACCCACTGCTTTACACACCTTTTCTCAAGCGGTAACCTCAGACTACCTCACCCGACCTAATCTGTTGTTTGATGGAATCCAATTCAACATCCTGTTTCTGGTTTTCTTCGAGATTACTAAACAGTTGTGGTACTTCCCCCAAAGCCAAAAGCTGACCCTGAAGCCTGGTGGTGCTCCTCCAAACAGTCGGATGGTGGGTCAAACATGCGGCTGAGGCGACCACATTCTCGGAACCCTTGATATGCCTAACCTTAAATTTAAAGGCTGAGATTCTCACGGCCCAACGTGCGATCCGACCGGTCGTATGTGGCCTAGCCAAGACCCAGCTCAAGGCTTGATTATCAGTCTCTAGCAAAAAAGGCTTGTGCTCAAGGTAAAACCGGAATTTTTCTAATGCAAATAGGACCGCCAGGGCCCCACATTCGTAAACTGAGTATTTTGTCTCAGCATCATTCAAACGGCGCGAGGCATAGGCCAAAGGTTGCCGCTGACCTTGCCATTCTTGTAATAAGACGGCTGATACTCCCGCACTCGACGCGTCCGTCTGAAATATAAAAGGCTCATCAAAATCAGGCACCCCAAGCACCGGTGGATTAGCGATGCCGGTTTTGATCTGCTCGAAGGCCGCCTGCTGGGTGGGACTCCAAGTAAATTCTTTTTTACGAAGCTGATTCAAAGGGGCAGCTAACACCCCAAAATTCGGAACGAACCTCCTGAAATAATTTGTCATACCAAGAAACTCCCCGCCTATCAGTAGGAGGTGGGAGTGCACGCAAGGCTTTAGGGCGCTCTTGATCGATACCAACCTCGTGGCCTGAAACAATATGGCCTAGAAAGGAAATCTGTGGCCTCGTAAGTGTAACCTTCAAGAGTTTAACGGTTAAACCAGCCTGCCGAAGCTTAGTAAATACTTGATGTAAATGACTCAAATGCTCTTCAAACGATTTACTATACATCACAAGGTCATCCAAATAGTTACAAACAAATCGCAGTTTAAATTCACCCAGTATACTATCCAATAAACGAGTCAACACAGCAGCAGCGGCAGCCAGCCCAAATGGGACCAGGTTAAATTCGAACAGATTCCATTTGGTGCAAGACGCTGTAACATGTTTACACTCCTCGGTCAGTGGAATCTGATAATAAGCTTGATTTAAGTCAAGAACGGTGAACCACGACGCGCCTGAAAACCAAGTAAAGGAATTGTGTATATCAGGCAACGGAACTGATTCCAACACCACCTTCTCATTAAAACGACGGTAATGGACCACCGCCCTGATATCGCCACCCTGATCCTTCGGAACCAAGAATATCGGAGAGGCATACGGAGAAGTCGAGGGACTAATGACCCCTTGATTTAACATCTTCTGTACCTTCTCCCGCAATACTTTCATCTTAGGTGGTGGGAGACGATGTGGGGATTGCCTAACCGGAATATTGTCAGTCAAACTAATATGATATTCTAATTTATTCGCTACTCCAAGTTTATCGCAAAGTAAGTCAGGAAAAGCCTCCAGTAACTGATGGACCTGTTGAATCTGACTCGGGAAAAGATGATCAAGATTGACATTTTCGATAGTAGTGACCGAAAAGGAAGAAGGCATGGATGACATGGCCGCTCGATATTCACAAAATCCGTACTTTTGACTTGGAGCAAATTGAAAAAAAAAACTTACCCCCTGAATAATCCAGATCAAGCTGAGTTTCAGAAATGAAATTACAACCCAGCACCATATAAACCGGCAGGTTAGCAAGGATAGCAAATGTCATTGGCCAGGAGAACCGTCCTACCGAGACACTACCCTTAACCCACCCTGCCAGAGGCAACACCTTACCATTGGCCATACTACGGAACTTTTCAGGTTTGAGCCTGGTAAGATTGCCAGATTTCAGAAACCAAGCCTCATTAAGCAAGGAATAAGTGCTACCCGTATCCAATACGGCGCAGAGGGGTTCCTGATTCAAACTCAAACAAACATAAAGTCGACGTCACCGGGAATCAGCAACTACGGCACGCCCCTCACTGAACAGTAAGTTACTGCTGAAGACGTGCCGCCTGCCCTTATGTCACCTAGTACTTTTGGCCCCACGTAAAACCGGACAACTCCTAACCAAATGCGTACTAGCCCCACATCGAAAACATTTCCTGTGTACGCCTTGATAATTAGTACTTGGACGATCTCTCTCCACTCCAAAATTTTCCTTAGCTTGACCTAACACACTAACATTCCTAGAGTCCTCGCTTAAGTTTAGTGCAGATGCAGAAGTAACAACAACAGCGAGTTCTTCCCAGGTCTCCGGGGTGACTGGAAAATAAAATTTATTTTATCAGCAGCCGCCATCCCTTCAAAAAGTACTGCAATTAATTGTTCTTCTGACAAATAACTTAGCAAGGGCCTGCAAAGCTACCCTTACCCTTTCCACATACATCGACAAATCTTCACTAGCGGCCTGCACCTTCCAAATATACTGACATTCTAGAGGTTTCCTAAATCCCTCTGTGAATCTCTCAGTGATTATTAGTTGTCTAAGTTGTCGTAACGAGAACCCCTCCGAAACTGCTCTAGAAATTAATTCCTTACACTTTCCATTTGCTAACGGGTACAGCAGAGCTAACAGGGTGGAGTGCGATATTCGAAAAGCAAAAGAATGCTGCTCAAAATAAACCAGTAACCACAAAATTTCCTGTATCTTCGCTAACAATTCTACGCTTAATTCTCCTACAACCTTTAACAAAAGTGCAATTGGGTTAGGTATCTTTGCAAAAATCCCCGAGTTAGGTTCAATTCCGCGGTTTGGGTGATTTAGTTCGCTTCCTGTTCGTGCCGGATCGGCTTGGCCCTGCCCACTAGATTCTTCGGCGCTAGACTCTAACCCAGTTAACCTGATCTGCAACGCATCCACCTTTTGCTGCAACTCTACCCCTTCCTTACGATCAGCCTCGTTTACAGCAAGTTGTTCTAAATCAGAGACCCGGTTAAAAATGTGCACCAAATGCGTGCGCAGTCTCGCTAAATGCTTGAAACTCGGTTAATCAACTCAAAACCTGTCTAAATATTGTTGGAACTCACCGACCTCTCCTGCCGCTTCTGCCATGGCTGTCGGAAAGGAACCAATAACTCCCGGTGAAATTTGGACCGGATTGAGCAAGGCATCTTTTAATTCCGCAAGAAACTACATCTACCTCTACATCTAAATTTATACTCCGGAAGCCACGCAACGGTGTGTGGCGGAGGGCACTTTACGTACCACTGTCATTACCTCCCTTTCCTGTTCCAGTCGCGTATGTTTCGCGGGAAGAGGGACTGTCTGAAAGCCTCCGTGCGCGCTCTAATCTCTCTAATTTTACATTCGTGATCTCCTCGGGAGGTATAAGTCGGGGGAAACGCACCCTCTCGAAATCTGGCGAGCAAGCTAAACCGCGATGCAGAGAGCCTCTCTTGCAGAGTCTATCACTTGAGTTTGTTAAACATCTCCGTAACGCTATCACTGTTACCAAATATTCCTGTGACGAAACGCGCCGCTCTTCTTTGGATCTTCTCTATCTCCTCCGTCAACACTATCTGGTACGGATCAAACACTGATGAGCAATACTCAAGTATAGGTCGAACGAGTGTTTTGTAAGTTACCTCCTTTGTTGATGGTCTACATTTTCTAAGGACTCTCCCAATGAATCTCAACCTGGCACCCGCCTCACCAACAATTAATTTTATATGATCATTCCACTTCAAATCGTTCCGCACGCATACTCCCAGATATTTTACAGAAGTAACTGCTACCAGTGTTTGTTCCGCTGTCATATAATCATACAATAAAGGATCCTTCTTTCTATGTATTCGCAATACATTACATTTGTCTATGTTAAGGTTCAAATGGTTCAAATGGCTCTGGGCAGTATGGGACATAACTTCTGTGTTCATCAGTCCCCTAGAACTTAGAACTACTTAAACCTAACTAACCTAAGGACATCACACACATCCATGCCAGAGGCACGATTCGAACCTGCGACCCCGTAGCGGTCACGCGGTTCCAAACTGAAGCGCTTAGAACCGCACGGCAACACAGGCCGGCTCTATGTTAAGGGTCAGTTGCCACTCCCTGCACAAAGTGCCTATCCGCTGCAGATCTTCCTGCATTTCGCTACAATTTTCTAATGCTGCAACTTCTCTGTATACTACAGCATCATCCGCGAGAAGCTGCATGGAACTTCCGACACTATCTACTAGGTCATTTATACATATTGTGAAAAGCATTGGTCCCATAACACTCCCCTGTGGCACGCCAGAGATTACCTTAACGTCTGTAGACGTCTCTCCATTGATAACAACATGCTGTGTTCTGTTTGCTAAAAACTCTTCAATCGAGCCACACAGCTGGTCTGATATTCCGTAGGCTCTTACTTTGTTTATCAGGCGACAGTACGGAACTGTATCGAACGCCTTCCGGAATTCAAGAAAAATAGCATCTACCTGGGAGCCTGTATCTAATATTTTCTGGGTCTCATGAACAAATAAAGCGAGTTGGGTCTCACATGATCGCTGTTTCCGGAATCCATGTTGATTCCTACATAGTAGATCCTGGGTTTCCAAAAACGACATGATACTCGAGCAAAAAACATGTTCTAAAATTCTACAACAGATGGACGTCAGAGATATAGGTCTATAGTTTTGCGCATCTGCTCGACGACCCTTCTTGAGGGCTGGGACTATCTGTGCTCTTTTCCAATCATTTGGAACCTTCCGTTCCTCTAGAGACTTGCGGTACACGGCTGTTAGAAGGGGGGCAAGTTCTTTCGCGTACTCTGTGTAGAATCGAATTGGTATCCCGTCAGGTCCAGTGGACTTTCCTGTGTTGAGTGATTCCAGTTGCTTTTCTATTCCTTGGACACCTATTTCGATGTCAGCCATTTTTTCGTTTGTGCGAGGATTTAGAGAAGGAACTGCAGTGCGGTCTTCCTCTGTGAAACAGCTTTGGAAAAAGGTGTTTAGTATTTCAGCTTTTCGCGTGTCATCCTCTGTTTCAATGCCTTCATCATACAGGAGTGTCTGGATATGCTGTTTCGAGCCACTTTCTGATTTAACGTAAGACCAGAACATCCTAGGATTTTCTGTCAAATCGTTACATAGAATTTTACTTTCGAATTCACTGAACGCTTCACGCATAGCCCTCCTTACGCGAACTTTGACATCGTTTAGCTTCTGTTTGTCTGAGAGGTTTTGGCTGCGTTTAAACTTAAAGCTCTCTTTCCTTTCGCAGTAGTTTCCTAACTTTGTTGTTGTACCACGGTGGGTTTTTCCCGTCCCTCACAGTTTTACTCGGCACGTACCTGTCTAAAACGCATTTTACGATTGTCTTGAACTTTTTCTATAAACACTCAATATTGTCAGTGTCGGAACAGAAATTTTCGTTTTGATCTGTTAGGTAGTCTGAAATCTGCCTTCTATTACTCTTGCTAAACAGATAACCCTTCCTACCTTTTTTTATATTCCTGTTAACTTCCATATGCTGGGATGCTGCAACGGCTTTATGATCACTGATTCCCTGGTCTGCACATACAGAGTCGAAAAGTTCGGGTCTCTTTGTTATCAGTAGGTCCACGATTTTATCTCCACGAGTCGCTTCTCTGTTTAATTGCTCGAGGTAATTTTCGGGTAGTGCACTCAGTATAATGTCACTCGATGCTCTGTCCCTACCACCCGTCCTAAACATCTCAGTGTCCCAGTCTATATCTGGTAAATTGAAATCACCACCTAAGACTATAAGATGCTGAGGAAATTTATGTGAAATGTATTCCAAATTATCTCTCAGTTGTTCTGCCACTAATGCTGCTGAGTCGGGAGGTCGGTAAAAGGAGCCAATTATTAACCTAGCTCGGTTGTTGAGTGTAACCACCACACATAATAATTCACAGGAACTATCCACTTCTACTTCACTACAGGAAAAAACTACTACTAACAGCGACGAACACTCTACCACCGGTTGCATGCAATCTATCCTTTCTAAACACCGTCTGTACCTTTGTAAAAACTTCGGCAGAATTTATCTCTGGCTTCAGCCAGCTTTCTGTACCTATAACGATTTCAGCTTCGGTGCTTTCTACCAGCGCTTGAAGTTCCGGTACTTTACCAACGCAGCTTCGACAGTTTACAATTACAATACCGATTGCTGCTTGGTTCCCGCATGTCCTGACTTTGCCCCGCACCCGTTGAGGCTGTTGCGCTTTCTGTACTTGCCCAAGGCCATCTAACCCAAAAAACCTCCCAGCCCACGCCACACAACCCCTGCTACCCGTGTAGCCGCTTGTTGCGTGTACTGGACTCCTGACCTATCCAGCGGAACCCGAAACCCCACCGCCCTATGGCGCAAGTCGAGGAATCTGCAACCCACACGGTTGCAGAACCGTCTCAGCCTCTGATTCAGACCCTCCACTCGGATCTGTACCAAAGATCCGCAGTCAGTACTGTCGACGATGCTGCAGATGTTGAGCTCTGCTTTCATCCCGCTAGCGAGACTGGCAGTCTTCACCAAATCAGATAGCCGCTGGAAGCCAGAGAGGATTTCCTCCGATCCATAGCGACACACATCATTGGTGCCGACATGAGCGACCACCTGCAGATGGGTGCACCCTGTACCCTTCATGGCATCCGGAAGGACCCTTTCCACATCTGGAATGACTCCCCCCGGTATGCACACGGAGTGCACATTGGTTTTCTTCCCCTCTCTTGCTGCCATATCCCTAAGGGGCCCCATTTCGCGCCTGACGTTGGAGCTCCCAACTACCAGTAAGCCCACCCTCTGCGACCGCCCGGATCTTGCAGACTGAGGGGCAACCTCTGGAACAGGACAAGCAGCCATGTCAGGCCGAAGATCAGTATCAGCCTGAGACAGAGCCTGAAACCGGTTCGTCAGACAAACTGGAGGAACTGAGGAACAATGACTTGATTGTTTATATTCCGAATACGCAACTCATACAAGAGTTGATTATTGCGCAGGAGGCAAAATCCCGGACATTCTCTGGCCACCATGACAACCTGAAACATGCAACTATACAGTCACTTGGCCAAAGCAAAATATTACAAAATTATAAAATAAGTACAACTACAATTCCATTAGTTACTCAAAGAGTAGTAGCAAGAACGCTAACCACGCTCTGCTGCCAGTAATGAACCGTCGGTTTATCTTCAAAGAATATTCTTAAAATTTTATTTTATTCACTAGCGATTCATCAGGAACATTAACACATTTAAGCACACTATGTGAGAGGGGAAGTAGTTGTCAGGGAGTAACTGATAAAATCTTAATGAAATTGCTTTTAACAAATGGGAAATTATTCCTAAAAGCGTTTTTTTAAAAGAAACATTTAAAATTATAATCAGAAAGCACCCTCTAAATATCAAGTTAAAATCTATTCAGAGGCAGAAAGAAACAAATTTTTGAGTTTATGTGCTTTCGGGCTGAGAACCTTGCCGCTCCCTTTTGACACGGCCGTAGTCACGTCCGCTAACAACAACCTGTGAAAGACTACGCCCGTGCAAATCTGCAACACACCAAATTACCTTAAACTAAAAGTTTTAATAATTGCTACAAGCACACAAACTATGCACCCCGTAGGAGGGATGGAAATGTTACAAACACTAAAATTAAAAAATTAACTTACCACCATTTCTAAGAAATGTCCTACGGTGAAAGGGTGGCAATTTCATATACAAAAATGGTAATTTAAATAAAAGCCTAATAAGTAGAATCTTATATAAAATTCTACAACGTTGGCCAAACAAACTAAGATACCTCTCAAGATGATAGGCAAGATCAAACATGTTTCATGTTTTAGGCCGTTACACTCCAAGCAATAAATCCGTTAACACGCCAAATCAGACAAACATGACAGAGGCAGCTGCTAACGAACAGCAGATTGATAGGGAGATTACCGAACAACATGAACCACAGGTTGCTCTAACCCGCCCCTACTCCACAAGGGAAAAACGGACCACCCGATTCCTAAATAACCACCTTCTCGCGGGTGGGCAAACGAGTAAGAATGGTGGGACGACGCCCAAACAAAGTGGCTGGTGACCTCACCAAGAACACAAGTAGAATTTACCAAGTAAATGAAACAACATATCACCAATCACTGAACTTCTACTAAACTGCGATTTCTGGAGAAGACCTGGCGCAGCACCCCCAAACCGGTCTCTCGAACCGACCGCAGCCGTCCGCTTCAACGGACGCAGGAAGGCGCTCCGACCTCCCGTCTCACGGCGTCGCAGCTCGCACCGGCCAGACCGATGTCGTGGGTTGACTCCTGTTGCTCTCGTGCTGACCGCGAAGCCACTTCTCCTCGCTACACGGCGCTGCCCACTGGACTCACGTGGCAACTCACATGCGACGACGCTCAAGGCGGACAAGTCCTCTTGTGTCTCAGTGCGCAACGGACCAACCGATCGATCCAACCGCAACAGTCTGGATGATTGACTGATTTGCCCTTGTAACACTAAAAAAAAACGGCCTTGCTGTGCTGGTACTGCGAACGGCAGAAAGCAAGGGGAAACTACAGCCGTAATTTTTCCCGAGGGCATGCAGCTTTACTGATTGGTTAAATGATGATAGCGTCCTCTTGGGTGACATATTCCGGAGGTAAAATAGTCCCCCATTCGGATCTCCGGGCGGGAACTACTCAAGAGGACGTCGTTATCAGGAGAAAGAAAACTGGCGTTCTACGGATAGGAGCGTGGAATGTCAGATCCCTTAATCGGGCAGGTAGGTTAAAAAATTTTAAAAGGGAAATGGATAGGTTGAAGTTAGATATAGTGGCAATTAGTAAAGTTTGGTGGCAGGAGGGACAAGACTTTTGGTCAGGTGAATACAGGGTTATAAATACAAAATCAAATAGGGGTAATGCAGGAGTAGGTTTAATAATGAATAAAAAAATAGAAGGAAGGGGAAGCTACTACCAACAGCATAGTGAACGCATTATTGTGGCCAAGATAGACACGAAGCCCATGCCTACAACAGTAGTACAAGTTTATATGCCAACTAGCTTTGCAGATGACGAAGAAATTGATGAAATGTATGATGAGATAAAAGAAATTATTCAGGCAGTGAACGGAGACGAAAATTTAATAGTCACGTGTGACTGGAATTCGAGAGTAGGAAAAGGGAGAGAAGGAAACATAGTGGGTGAATATGATGGATTAGTGGAGAGAAATGAAAGAGGAAGCCGTCTGGTAGAATTTTGCACAGAGCATAACTTAATCATAGCTAACACTTGGTTCAAGAATCATAAAAGAATGTTTTATATATGGTAGAATCCTGGAGATACTAGAAGGTATCAGATAGATTATATAATGGTAAGACAGAGATTGAGGAACCCGGTTTTAAATTGTAAGACATTTCCAGGGGCAGATGTGGATTCTGACCACAATCTATTGGTTATGACCTGTAGATTAAAAGTGAAGAAATTGCAAAAAGGTGGGAATTTAAGGAGATGGGACCTGGATAAACTGACTAAACCAGAGGTTGTACAGAGTTTCAGAGAGAGCAGAAGGGAACAATTGACAGGAACGGGGGAAAGAAATACAGTAGAAGAAGAATGGGTACCTCTGAGAGATGAAGTAGTGAAGGCAGCAGAGGATCAATTAGGTAAAAAGACGAGGGCTAGTAGAAATCCTTGGTTACAGAAGAATATTGAATTTAATTCATGAAAGGTGAAAATATAAAAACACATTAAATGAAGCAGGCAAAAAGGAATACAAACGTCTCAAAAATGATATCGACAGGAAGTGCAAAATGGCTAAGCAGGGATAGATAGAGGACAAATGTAAGGATGTAGAGGCTTATCTCACTAGGTCTAAGATAGATACTGCCTACAGGAAAATTAAAGAGACCTTTGGAGAAAAGAGAGCCACTTGTATGAATATCAAGAGCTCAGATGGAAACCCAGTTCTAAGCAAAGAAGGGAAAGTAGAAAGGTGGAAGGAGTAAAATGGTTCAAATGGCTCTGAGCACTATGGGACTTAACATCTGAGGTAATCAGTCCCCTAGAATTTAGAACTACTTAAACCTAACTAACCTAAAGACATCACACACATCCATGCCCGAGGCAGGATTCGAAGCTGCGACCGTAGCAGTCGCGCGGCTCCGGTCTGAGCGCCTAGAACCGCTAGACCAACGCGGCCGGCGGGAAGGAGTATATGGAGGGTCTATACAAGGGCGATGTACTTGAGGACAGTGTTATGGAAATGGAAGAGAATGTAGATGAAGGTGAAATGGGAGATACGATACTGCGTTATGAGTTTGACAGAGCACTGAAAGACCTGAGTCGAAACAAGGCCCCCAGAGTAGACAACATTCCATTGGAACTACTGACAGCCTTGGGAGAGCCAGTCCTCACAAAACTCTACCATCTAGTGAGCAAGATGAATTAGACAGGCGAAATACCCTCAGATTTCAAGAAGAATATAATAATTCCAATCTCAAAGAAACGAGGTGTTGACAGATGTGGAAATTACCGAACTGTCAGTTTAATAAGTCACGGGTGCAAAGTACTAACGCGAATTCTTTACAGACGAATGGAAAAACCGGTAGAAGCCGACCTCGGCGAAGATCAGTTTGATTTCGCAGAAATGTTGGAACACGTGAGGCAATACTGACCCTACGTTTTATCTTAGAAAATAGATTAAGGAAAGGCAAACCTACATTTCTAGCATTTGTAGACTTAGAGAAAGCTTTTGACAATGTTGATTGGAATACTCTCTTTCAAATTCTAAAGGTGGCAGGGGTAAAATACAGGGAGCGAAAAGCTATTTACAATTTGTACAGAAACCAGACGACAGTTATACCAGTCGAGGGGCATGAAAGGGAAGCAGCGATGGGAAGGGAGTGAGACAGAGTTGTAGCCTGTCCCCGATGTTACACAATTTGTATACCGAGCAAGCAGTAAAGGAAACAAAAAAAAATTCGGAGTAGGTATTGAAGTCCATGGAGATGAAATAAAAACGTTGAGGTTCGCCGATGACATTGTAATTCTGTCAGAGACAGCAAAGGACTTGGAAGATCTGTTAAACGGAATGGACAGTGTCTTGAAAGGAGGATATAAGATGAACATCAACAAAAGCCAAACGAGGAAAATGGAATGTAGTCGAATTAAGACGGGTGATGCTGAGGGAATTGGATTAGGAAATGAGACACTTAAAGTAGTGAATGAGTTTTGCTTTTTGGTGAGCAAAATAACCGATGATGGTCGAAGTAGAGAGGATATAAAATGTAGACTGGCAATGGCAAAGAAAGCATTTCTGAAGAAGAGATATTTGTTAACATCGAGTATAGATTTAAGTGTGATGAAGTCGTTTCTGAAAGTATTTGTATGGAAGTGAAACATGGACGATGAATAGTTTGGACAAGAAGAGAATAGAAGCTTTCGAAATGTGGTGCTACAGAAGAATGCTGAAGATTAGATGGATAGATCACATATCTAATGAGGAGGTATTGAATAGAGTTGGGGAGAAGAGGAGTTTGTGGCACAACTTGACTAGAAGAAGGGACCGGTTGGTAGGACATGTTCTGAGGCATCACGGGATCACCAATTTAGCATTGGAGGGCTGCGTGGAGGGTAAAAATCGTAGAGGGAGACCAAGAGATGAATACACTAAGCAGATTCAGAAGGATGTATGTTGCAGTAAGTACTGGGAGATGAAGAAGCTTGCACAGGATAGAGTAGCATGGAGAGTTGCATCAAACCAATCTCAGTACTGAAGACAATAACAACATCATGGCTTATCTCGCGCTTACATTATCCTGTGATCTTACAATGTTAATTACTTAAATATGTTATCTACAGAAATATATTTCCGAAATTTCATAACTGTACTTTAATTACTTTTGGTGTTGTGACTTTTTTCTGGCAATGTCTTCACACTAATTAGCTTCATTGTAGATCTGAGCAGTCTGAGATTAATCACAAGTATGATGTTAGAAACTGTACTTCATACATGATGTAGCTTTTATTCTGCAGGATGTGAGTAACCATTTAACAATTTCTGACCGGATTATTGTTCCCGGAAGAGTTGCTAAAGACAGTAACATGCCACTTCCATCTGTCTCCATTGGACTGTTTGGCACAACGGGGTTTCACCATTTCCATTTTCTCGTCAAGAACAATCACCACACTCAAACATGACTCCACAAAACACACACACACGCGCACATACAAACACACACAAAGCTGTACGATTTAGGCACAGAGACAAACTGAACATTGCTTCGAACCTACGGGGAAACGTAATACGAGCAGGGGATTACAATAAAATGAAAGTTGGCCCTGCTTAAGCACTTTTAAATCACAGTGTTTCAGTAGCAGTTAAGTATGCAGTAGAACAACATATGCTTTAAGGTTCTAGTGCGTCAACTGCGTAGTTTAGGTACATACGTTTCTGGTGGTTGAAAAATAACTAATCGGAGGAATAGCAAAAGTGTAATAAGCGCATCTGTTGAAGGTAAGCACGATGCTGTTCTGCAATCACCCACGAGTGTTATTACGCTGCCTGAAAAATCGCAAATTAATAGAAGAGATACCTGGAAAGTAGCTGGCAACAACCAACAGCAATTAGCACGCAGAATTAGCTTATATTGCCCTGGAAAACCTTTTCAGCATGGTCCGAAGGTATAACCCTGTTCGATATTCCCTCAAAAAATGACTCTGAGCACTATGGGACTTAATTTCTGAGGTCATCAGTCCCCTTGAACTTACAACTACTTAAACCTAACTAACCTAAGGACATCACACACATCCATGCCCGAGGCAGGATTCGAACATGTGACCGTAGCGGTCGCGCGGTTCCAGACTGTAGCCCCTAGAACCGCTCGGCCGCTCCGGCGGGCGATATTCTTTAAGTTTTAAGGCAATTCAGCGACTTATTGCTGAGTCTCAGTATTTCCGTCTCAGTCGCCACGCAACGCAGTTTTATCTTTACTTACTTCTGGAACATAAGGATCTTGCTTGTTTTTGAAGAACGAAGAAACCATAAACGCATTAGCATTCGGAAGGTTTCCACCATAAGCTTTCACAAAATTTCTTTCCAGTGTTAATTTACAAGTCGTATATGCGTTTTGGGTTATTAAATAACTAAACTGTTTGCAGAAGAAGGACAGAAAAATATTAATAACTTCGACTAATACTTCTATAACGAACGTATAGCTTCGCATTACTCCTAGTCTGTGACGTCACCATATCTTTAGACAAAAAACAGGGTTCCATACCATGTGTCTAAACCTTGAAATATAAAGAGTTGTAGACATTAATTACGTACAAATAGCAGATATTTTGTTAGAATATTGATCGAAAATGCTATCTGAATGTTACAATCATTCAGAATAACAATAATGCGAACTATACGTTTAACACAGGGGTATATTCGATTGGGCCGTTAAATATAGCAGAAAATAATAATCTAACCCGCCAGTGTATGCGAAAAGTCCTTACCGTGAAATGGAATACAATGCTGGCTAAACGTTACTGTGCAGTCAAAAAACAGAGTTTCATACTAAGTTCCTAAACCTAGATAAAACGATTTTTAAGCTTTAAATGCGTAAAAATAACAGGTATTTTGTTAGAATGTTGATCGAAAATGCTATTTGAATGTTATAATCATTCAGAACAACAATAATGCGAACCGTACGCTTAACACAGGGGTATAGCCGATTGGGCCGTTAAATATAGCAGAAAATAATTATGTAACCCGCCAGTGAATGCGGAAAGTCCTTACGGTGAAATGGAATACAGTGCTGGCTAAATGTAACTGTGTGGTGTGAGTTCATAACAGTAGGGAGATAAGGAGATACTAGTATTGTGGTGCGACTCTGGCAAATGCTGCGGTGTGTTCCTGCAGAAAAAGGAGAGGAACTAGCGCCAGCGATGCAGTGCAGTGCCGCACTTCCGGAGTGCGGCCGTAACAAGCGCGGGCGGCGCGCACCTGAGTCCGCGGCGGCCTGCGGCAGACCCATCTGGCGCTCCGGATGGCCGCCTCATTAACACCAGATAGCCGCTGGCGCCAGTCGCTGCTCGCCGCGCGCTGCTTAACGACGGCCACAATTAGGGAGCGCTGGCGCCAGCTCCGCCGGGGGCCGGCTATCGCTGCGCCGCCCGGCCGGCCTCTTCATTACGCAGGCTAATCTACTGGCCGGCCGCTGAAATATTATACGCCAGAGATGTCTGCCCTTACTGCCGCTTGCTCGCCAGCCCGCGATACGCATCGTGTGATGAGGCCGCTGTATCATTGGTGTGTGTGTAAGTGTGTGTGTGTGTGTATGTGTGGGGGAGGAAATAATAAAACCTGGTGACCGGTAGAAAGCAAGCAATCAACTCTCGCAAAGCAACAATCAAAATTTGCGGTAAACTCCTACATAATTGGTGCAAGTGCTACCCCATAACTCATAAGAATTTGAAAAACGTCTGGTTTCAACAGCCAAGAATTCCTCATAAACAAATCTTCAAATCGACTTTAAGTATTTTTTATTTGCAGCAGTTAACATGACATCACAGCCCTTATAAATTACACGCCTGGAAATGGAAAAAAGAACACATTGACACCGGTGTGTCAGACCCACCATACTTGCTCCGGACACTGCGAGAGGGCTGTACAAGCAATGATCACACGCACGGCACAGCGGACACACCAGGAACCGCGGTGTTGGCCGTCGAATGGCGCTAGCTGCGCAGCATTTGTGCACCGCCGCCGTCAGTGTCAGCCAGTTTGCCGTGGCATACGGAGCTCCATCGCAGTCTTTAACACTGGTAGCATGCCGCGACAGCGTGGACGTGAACCGTATGTGCAGTTGACGGACTTTGAGCGAGGGCGTATAGTGGGCATGCGGGAGGCCGGGTGGACGTACCGCCGAATTGCTCAACACGTGTGGCGTGAGGTCTCCACAGTACATCGATGTTGTCGCCAGTGGTCGGCGGAAGGTGCACGTGCCCGTCGACCTGGGACCGGACCGCAGCGACGCACGGATGCACGCCAAGACCGTAGGATCCTACGCAGTGCCGTAGGGGACCGCACCGCCAATTCCCAGCAAATTAGGGACACTGTTGCTCCTGGGGTATCGGTGAGGACCATTCGCAACCGTCTCCATGAAGCTGGGCTACGGTCCCGCACACCGTTAGGCCGTCTTCCGCTCACGCCCCAACATCGTGCAGCCCGCCTCCAGTGGTGTCGCTACAGGCGTGAATGGAGGGACGAATGGAGACGTGTCGTCTTCAGCGATGAGAGTCGCTTCTGCCTTGGTGCCAATGATGGTCGTATGCGTGTTTGGCGCCGTGCAGGTGAGCGCCACAATCAGGACTGCATACGACCGAGGCACACAGGGCCAACACCCGGCATCACGGTGTGGGGAGCGATCTCCTACACTGGCCGTACACCACTGGTGATCGTCGAGGGGACACTGAATAGTGCACGGTACATCCAAACCGTCATCGAACCCATCGTTCTACCATTCCTAGACCGGCAAGGGAACTTGCTGTTCCAACAGGACAATGCACGTCCGCATGTATCCCGTGCCACCCAACGTGCTCTAGAAGGTGTAAGTCAACTACCCTGGCCAGCAAGATCTCCGGATCTGTCCCCCATTGAGCATGTTTGGGACTGGATGAAGCGTCGTCTCACGCGGTCTGCATGTCCAGCACGAACGCTGGTCCAACTGAGGCGCCAGGTGGAAATGGCATGGCAAGCCGTTCCACAGGACTACATCCAGCATCTCTACGATCGTCTCCATGGGAGAATAGCAGCCTGCATTGCTGCGAAAGGTGGATATACACTGTACTAGTGCCGACACTGTGCATGCTCTGTTGCCTGTGTCTATGTGCCTGTGGTTCTGTCAGTGGAATCATGTGATGTATCTGACCCCAGGAATGTGTCAATAAAGTTTCCCCTTCCTGGGACAATGAATTCACGGTGTTCTTATTTCAATTTCCAGGAGTGTGTTTCAAGGTGTTGGGCGGCGGGTTAAATGTAAGTCGCCATTGACATGAAAACTGTTTTTTCCGTTAGCCAGAAAGCGATGGAGATCGTACTGATTATGATTCACAGTTTGCAATTCCACATTACTCGCCGTACTCATTGAAAAAATAAATAAATAAATAAAAACTTGTACCTGCTATTTACTCAGTGGGATCAGGAACGATCACTATGAATAAAATTTTGAGTTGTTACTGATTAATATATTCAGTAAAAGTTCACACACACAAACATAATAATGCTCCTAATAATAATAATAATGTCTCAATCAGAAACAACACTACTAGCAGTCACAGGCGATGTCTACGGTAAGCTCCAAGTAAAATTGTCTATCACTCTGACTTCTGATCATCAAAGTTAATTGCTTGCCTTAAAAGTGGAAAATAACATCGCTACTTGCCACGCACTTCTGCCAACATTACGGTGGCACACAAACAGCTACCTCCATGAAAGCTAAGCGGTCCAGGATGGACTACAGTCCTCGCGAGCTCACTTCCTACTTTTAGAGTAAACATGTATTTGTTAGGTGCATGTTTGTGATGTTATCCAAGGTACAGCGCACCCAGGCGTTTGACTGACGCGGACAGACTGATATCTCGGTGTGAAGTGTCTCTTCTTCTGCCTCTCCGGGCGCAGTAGACAGCCGAACGGATTATCTGCTATCAAGCTCTCTAGTCACAGGTGGCAGCATTTAAATGCCGCTTTCTCGGTCACATATTAATTAATATCGCCGTTGTGTAACAATTGAAAATCTTCGTAATTTTTACATAATTGAAAATAATTTTGCTGAAGTAACTGAAAAAGTTTTAGCTCGACTGAATTTCAATTTCACCGCCTACAATTTTTAGAATTAAACTGAAAATCAAACTTGACCTCTCAACTGCCTCTTTCAGATTCCTGGTAATTATTGTTATTCACACTCAATTTTTGAATCTCATATACCCGTTATTTCATCAATGTAACTGAGTGCAGTAAATAGAATTTTCTACGTTGTTGTTGTGGTCTTCAGTCCTGAGACTGGTTTGATGCAGCTCTCCATGCTACTCTATCGTGTGCAAGCTTCTTCATCTCCCAGTACCTACTACAACCTACATCCTTCTGAATCTGCTTAGTGTATTCATCTCTTGGTCTCCCCCTACGATTTTTACCCTCCACGCTGCCCTCCAATACTAAATTGGTGATCCCTTGATGCCTCAGAATATGTCCTACCAACCGATCCCTTCTTCTGGCCAAGTTGTGCCACAAACTTCTCTTCTCCCCAATCCTATTCAATACTTCCTCATTAGTTATGTGATCTACCCATCTAATCTTCAGCATTCTTCTGTAGCACCACATTTCGAAAGCTTCTATTCTCTTCTTGTCCCAACTCTTTACCGTCCATGTTTCACTTCCATACATGGCTACACTCCATACAAATACTTTCAGAAATGACTTCCTGACACTTAAATCTATACTCGATGTTAACAAATCTCTCTTCTTCAGAAATGCTTTCCTTGCCAGTGCCAGTCTACATTTTATATCCTCTCTACTTCGACCATCATCAGTTATTTTGCTCCCCAAATAGCAAAACTCCTTTACTACTTTAAGTGTCTCATTTCCTAATCTAATTCCCTCAGCATCACCCGACTTAATTCGACTACATTCCATTATCCTCGTTTTGCTTTTGTTGATGTTCATCTTATATCCTCCTTTCAAGACGCTATCCTTTCCATTCAACTGCTCTTCCAAGTCCTTTGCTGTCTCTGACAGAATTACAATGTCATCGGCAAACCTCAAGGTTTTTGTTTCTTCTCCATGGATTTTAATACCTACTCCGAATTTTTTTTTGTTTCCTTTACTGCTTGCTCAATATACAGATTGAATAACATCGGGGAGAGGCTACAGCCCTGTCTTACTCCCTTCCCAACCACTGCTTCCCTTTCATGTCCCTCGACTCTTATAACTGCCATCTGGTTTCTGTACAAATTGTAAATATCCTTTCGCTCCCTGTATTTTACCCCTGCCACCTTTAGAATTTGAAAGAGAGTATTCCAGTCAACATTGTCAAAAGCTTTCTCTAAGTCTACAAATGCTAGAAACGTAGGTTTGCCTTTCCTTAATCTTTCTTCTAAGATAAGTCGTAAGGTCAGTATTGCCTCACGTGTTCCAGTATTTCTACGGAATCCAAACTGATCTTCCCCGAGGTCGGCTTCTACTAGTTTTTCCATTCGTCTGTAAAGAATTCGTGTTAGTATTTTGCAGCTGTGGCTTATTAAATTGATTGTTCGGTAATTTTCACATCTGTCAACACCTGCTTTCTTTGGGATTGGAATTATTATATTCTTCTTGGAGTCTGAGGGTATTTCGCCTGTTTCATACATCTTGCTCACCAGATGGTAGAGTATTGTCAGGACTGGCTCTCCCAAGGCCGTCAGTAGTTCCAATGGAATGTTGTCTACTCCGGGGGCCTTGTTTCGACCCAGGTCTTTCAGTGCTCTGTCAAACTCTTCACGCAGTATCGTATCTCCCATTTCATCTTCTTCTACATCCTCTTCCATTTCCATAATATTGTCCTGAAGTACATCGCCCTTGTACAGACCCTCTATATACTCCTTCCACCTTTCTGCTTTCGCTTCTTTGCTCAGAACTGGGTTTCCATCTGAGCTCTTGATGTTCATACAAGTGGTTCTCTTGTCTCCAAAGGTCTCTTTAATTTTCCTGTAGGCAGTATCTATCTTATCCCTAGTGAGATAAGCCTCTACATCCTTACATTTGTCCTCTAGCCATCCCTGCTTAGCCATTTTGCACTTCCTGTCGATATCATTTTTGAGACGTTTGTATTCCTTTTTGCCTGCTTCATTAATGGCATTTTTATATTTCCTCCTTTCATCAAGTAAATTCAATATTTCTTCTGTTACCCAAGGATTTCTAAGAGCCCTGGTCTTTTTACCTACTTGATCCTCTGCTGCCTTCACTACTTCATCCCTCAAAGCTACCCATTCTTCTTCTACTGTATTTCTTTCCCCCATTCCTGTCAATTGTTCCCTTATGCTCTCCCTAAAACTCTGTACAACCTCTGGTTCTTTCAGTTTATCCAGGTCCCATCTCCTTAAATTCCCACCTTTTTGCAGTTTCTTCAGTTTTAATCTACAGGTCATAACCAATAGATTGTGGTCAGAGTCCACATCTGCCCCTGGAAATGTCTTACAATTTAAAACCTGGTTCCTAAATCTCTGTTTTACCATTATATAATCTATCTGATACCTTTTAGTATCTCCAGGGTTCTTCCATGTATACATCTTCTATCATGATTCTTAAACCAAGTGTTAGGTATGATTAAGTTGTGCTCTGTGCAAAATTCTACCAGGCGGCTTCCTCTTTCATTTCTTAGCCCCAATCCATATTCACCTACTACGTTTCCTTCTCTCCCTTTTCCTACACTCGAATTCCAGTCACCCATGACTATTAAATTTTCGTCTCCCTTCACTATCTCAATAATTTCTTTTATATCATCATACATTTCTTCAATTTCTTTGTCATCTGCAGAGCTAGTTGGCATATAAACTTGTACTACTGTAGTAGGCGTGGGCTTCGTGTCTATCTTGGCCACTATAATGCGTTCACTATGCTGTTTGTAGTAGCTTACCCGCATTCCTATTTTCCTATTCATTATTAAACCTACTCCTGCATTACCCCTATTTGACTTTGTGTTTATAGCCCTGTAGTCACCTGACCAGAAGTCTTGTTCCTCCTGCCACCGAACTTCACTAATTCCCACTATATCTAACTTTAACCTATCCATTTCCCTTTTTAAATTTTCTAACCTACCTGCCCGATTAAGGGATCTGACATTCCACGCTCCGATCCGTAGGACGCCAGTGTTCAGAATTTTCTATAAAAAGTGCAAATCATACTAAATTTTTTTTATGAACAGCGATGTTTCAGTTCCAAATTTAGTTTTTAGTAAATAACTTGAAAACTAATAGAGGTAGCTTAATAGAGTCACATAATTATTGCTTATATACCAAACTGGCGCTACAGACGAATTTTCATTATTCTGAGTCTAATATTTAGAGCCTTCAAATTTGCATATAAATGTCAGTTTTGACTAAAATATTTGCCTCGATCCACGTGAGAGCTATGACAATTGATTGTGACTTACATTTGCACATTTTGACCCATTTTTAACTTTCTAGCTTCATTATTAAACGGCACCTATTTTTTTCTTAAAATAATATATTTAGCGAAACATTCATTGGATCATTCTGAGATTCACCATGTTAACAGTAATACACTGAAGCATACACTGAGAAAATCTGAAGAAGTCATTTTAATTTTTAATTTCATTCATAGATTACGGAGCATTGCTTAGCGTGTTATGCACAGGCGCGTTATAATGACGATCCGCTAGTAGTAGTGAACTGGGTTAAGTCGCGACACACTCGCTCGTCTCTGTACCTCTCACAGTGATGCAGCACTGGTTTCACCCCAAATGTCTGAGATGTGGAGATACTGAATGGTGTTAATATTGAAGTGGACTGACAGAATAGGAACTGAGGTGGTTCCACACATAAAACATATTGATAAAAGGAGTTGGATGAGAGATCATATAGTTTACAAAACATTTAATAACTGTATTATACAACAGCGAAAAAATGCTCCTGTCAGAGCATAAAATATGTGAAAATGTTCCTGTATATTTAAAAGTCTATGACTGAAAAATGGGGTATGAGCTGCCTCGTTCTACATTCCTCAGAAACTTCAAAATGTTGGTTTTTGAACATAATCACGCGTTTTTAACATGGAATTTACCTCAAACTCCCCCAGCTGAAACACAGTCACATCCATTAGTTTCTCATTGTAAGTCGCTTATCCCATCCACTCTCAGTGGCTCTTTCTCAGTCACTCATTCAGCCGGTCTCGACACTATCTCACTGTGTTCCTCCGCGTCACAGCCACAGTCCACTTCGTTCTTTTCTACAACTAGAGTGTCCTCTCGCTATCACTGTCTCCCACTACCTCTCTCTTACTCCTAATATCTCAGTCCCTCCTTTCTACTGCTGCTGCCTCTTGTCACTGTCACTATCTCTCTCTTCCTCGTTTTCTTTGCATATACTTGGTCTCTCATTATCAGTGGTAGCTCTCACTCACTTACACTTTCTCTTCCTCTTTTACTTCTGCCCCCCCCCCTTCTCACTGTCACATTTACTTTTTTCCTATCACTGCTCTGTCACTGTTGACTATGTTCCAATGCTAGAGTGTCCCTCTCTTTCATAGTGCTAGTGTTCACTTCGCTCTTTATGTAACAGAGTCACTCTCTACTACCTTCCAGTATCTATTACTTTTCCAACTCTTTCTCGCGATCACTTTCTTCTTCTCTCTCAGCATAAATGTGAATGTGTTCACACGCCAAAAGTTCTTGGGAAATTCTAAAGTTGGTAAGGAAGGTAGAATGAGGTAGCTGGTACTCCACTTTTCAGTCAGAGTCTTGTAAATAAACATAAACATATCACATTTTTTGTGCTTCAATACCAGCACTTTTTCGCTGGTCCCCTTCTACCCTTGGTGCAGCACGGCATTTAACTCATATGAAAAGGAATATATTACTCAGGGAAACTTAGATAGTTTACTTGCGTGAAACTGAACTAGTTTAGCCTGAAAAAACGTTTTGTTTGTGATTCAGCACTACGACATGGGGTTCCAAAACGATACAGGAGATACTTTACACCGTATTTTCCCGTGATACGTCACTTTATAATCTACATATTCTCCTCACAATAGATTTTATGTGTGTATTTAGCTTATACAAGAATGGTAACTATGAACCTCTGTACCTCGGAAACGAATAAAGACACGAAGAATATTTTCAAGGTCTTTTGAGATCGGGACCTTAGGTAGGCAGAGCCAAAATTATAGCCATTTGCTGTGCGTAGCCGTCTCGGGATATGCGGCTGGGTTTTAGTAACTAGCAATTAAGTTCTTGGTATGTTTCTCAGAAAAGGATAAAGATAATTGTATACGGGTAATTAGCTCGTCTAAAAAAGTGCCGATAGAATAAACCGTTGAAATTTTAACAAATTGCTGCAGTTATTTGTTATTTACATTTCGCGTCAAACCGGATTTTGTGTGTAAAAGTAGGGCAACTTTCAACCTCTAAAAAAAAAAGCTTATGTTGGGTTTTCCGAGGAACCGCCCATAAGCTAATGGTGCCTCCACAAGAGCAATTTCTTCCAACCGTAGATCATATAAAATGCCAAAATAACTGATTTGCTCCATTTGCCTAAGCAGGAGGAAGTGTGTACTATTCGTACTTTGATCTTCTACTTTAGGGCAGTGACTCAAAGACGACTCTTCTGTTCGGTATGCAAATGGTCCCAAGCCCAATGGCTATAAAAACACATGACCTCACCTTTTTATCACTAACGGAAACCCAGATTTGGGGACCGGAAAGTCCCATTTTTATGGACAGCGTAGCCTCGAATATGCACTTTCTGAACCTCACTCTTGAGTACAAAGGTGCTACGTATACGGCAGCCTCCCAAATTAGTCAAGTGGGAAGGCCGATAAAGAAAGTTTTAAAATAAATTTAAATCAGTTGTATTCGAAAACTTATTGTCCACCGATGGATTTTCGCGTAAATAGTAGTATATGGTTGGCTTAAATGAATGAACCTTGGTTGTAGATCAAAACTTAAAGCAAAAAAAAATTAATATCTAGTTGTGTGACTGGCTAGCATGTAGCCTTGATATGTGTCTATATTGATTATTCCGTAACTGATGTACAGTGAGAGTCTTCATACCAATTCGCGTTCATGAAAGCGTTTTGTTTCAGAGTATTACAGACAAAACAAATATGAACAAAAAATTTGTGAATACCATAAGGAGATACGAAATTAGTTTACTGTGAGTCGAAATAGAGGGAGGGAATAAAAATTAGCACTTTAAGTAAGTGTGTCAGTGACTCGTGTAACAGACATTCGTAGTCATAGCGAAAACTTCACTATAGCGTAAGAGACATGTACTGTAGTTTGAACATTCTTATTACGCAAAGTTTCATTTTTAAGTTTGCATGTAAGTCAATTTGTTACATCCGGATCGCATTCGGCTGTTCCACAGAAATGCCGTTGTTGCCCTGTTTCTGTCCAACACAGCAATGTTTCTACAGCAGTCACGTGACGAAGAAGTGTGTTAGGAATCACAGAAGGAAAATTCCTTTACTGACTGGTGAAGTAAATTCCGTACTGTCGTTTTGATAGTAGTACGCTGTCATTTCTAGGCGAAATTAATGGCTGTGGAAAAGGCGGTGGGAGCATTTTTTCAATACTAGCTTGTTCAGATTAAATGGTTTTAGGCCTCCGTCGTTCAGACGAGAAATGTCTTCATAGTTTCGTTATAAGACTACATTACAAGTACTTACTACCATTCATTGTTCCTTTATACAAAATCAGAAAAGTAATGTTAGCTGTAGTCAGACGTGTTATCCTGTGGAAAGATAATTGTCCCATTTCACGTAGCTACACCACTAACGCTGAAAGAATCGTTTCATTTATGAATCCAAATCAATTCTTTACACTGGAATACTGGCGAAAATGAGTAGATAATTGTCACCACACTCACTATTTACTCTAACGAGAAGGAAAAGAGACTGCATTCCAATAGAACCCGGTTCCGATTAATAGACCGAAAACAATAGACCGTGGAGACTCTCCGCTAAACCACACAAATAGTTCCCCAAAGCTTCCGACACATCAGAACTCGGTGTAACCGATCTATAGTTCAGCAGTCTCAAAAACATCAACAATACGGTTTCCGAAACAATGTATAGTTCACGGTTTCTCTTGAGTGATGCTTCTGAGAATGGGTTGGCACTGAACGTCATTTGTATACTTTTCTCAGTGAATGTGAGGAAGAACCACGGAATATGCTGAGTAGAACGAATATTCTAATGAGACGAGAAGAAAGTATGTTTTGAGAGTACACTAAAGAAGGACTTAAGTAATGGGAAGCAGCAAGAATGAGACAACTTACAAACGTGACATCAATTTAGGAGATTGAATGAAGGAACTGAGCAACGTTAAGAAGAAACATAACACTTTATGTAGGTTGCAAAGAGAATACAAAAAGTAGGCAAATAAGGAAACCCCCGCTAAAAACGAGTCTACTATTTCCAAATAGAGGTCTTAAATTGTAGAACAGATGCCTGAGAATTTACATCAGAGGAACAATTATTTTCTATGTGAAAAATGGGTAAGAAGAGAAAGGAAACATCTGATATTTACTTATTTATTTTTCCATTTATTGTTCGCTCTTTAGGGTGATACTGGATATATCAAAGTACTTTTACAGTTACTGCGTAAATTACAGTTTGAGCACTTACAATATTTTACGATAGACACATATGCATATATATGTCTAAATAATGAATGAAATATAAACCAACTTAATTAATTTAATTAGACACGAAATTCAACTTTCTTCTTCAATGCTTCTTCAGTGCTGATCGTATATGAAAAATGGGATGTCCACTTCCCAGTGATCCTGATATGTAGCACGTATCTCAAGATGTTGGCTTTAGTACTACAATGTGCCTTCACTTTCGTTAGTACTATCAAAGTAGTTGTCAACATTGTGCAAATACGTTGAGTTCTAGCGGTCTGATCTTTTAAACTGCCTGATAGTCTCTCGTATAACAAAGAAACTGCTTCAGCCGGAATTTTAGCAGGCAGTTTAGACGGCTACTGTGATTTCAAGTTTTCTTGGCACATATTATTTTTAAATGTTATCAGACATACAGGTGGGACGTCGCCACTCAACTGAAGAGCCGAGATCATTTCAAAATTAGTCGGTACTGTTGGTGTAGTAATTACTTTCAGCACTTGTGCTGAAACTGTGTGGTTCTCTGTTTTGCTTCGATATACAGTTAACTTTGAATTATATTACTCTTTCATAGACCTATGCAGAGGAGCCTGTCAAAATTTTAAATTGTTTGAGTTTGATTTTGGAGGATTTTCTCAATGATAGACTTTCAATACATCTGGCTGCCTTTTTTTAAATCTTAAGCAGTCTGTTTATATACACATTTTCTACCCTATACCGTATTGCTATAGAACACGATAAATGTGGATGAATTACTCCACAGTACATCTTTAATGTTATGGCTGGTAACAGAAGATTTAATGTACATTGGGGACAAGAGAACAGGAAATTCTCCACAGAAATGTCCTATGAGGTTATTTACAAATGAGGCTGTGTGTAAACAGGGAGTTAACGTACCACATAATGAGGAAATATAACGAGACTGCTTGAATACCTGTGTTTTGTAATGATTCTGAACATTGCAGTTACGTGACTGAGTAGACATCTTATATTACAGAACAAAATTTCTGCTATTGGTGTAAGTGACCTTCATCTTCATGTATTAGTTTAATTCCAGCTGGTTTCGGTGATAACAATCCACCAACTTCAGGCCCTCTACGACAGAGGTTGATAACGTTTGTGACGGGAATCATCGCCATATTGCCAGTAAAATTAACAAAGGCGTTTGGCGTGGGTAGAATTGCCCTATGTGGGGTGCCTAGTTGCAGCACTTCAACTTAGTTGATGTGTTCCATTTTAGACACATCACACACTATACAGTCCATGGATTGCGATGGTTTATTTTCCTTTAAACCAAAATATTGTAATGATTCCCATTGAAAAAGTGAAAACCTCTGTCATAGGTGGTCCTGAAGATCGTGCCTTGTATTACCGAAACTGATTGAGTCAAATGAAACCAATACACACATCTGATGGTTTTAATGTTGCTACACATAACAGTATATTACAAATTAGAAGATGGAAATTTGCAATAGTGGCTGAAACTGTAATTGCCTATGAAACAGCATGATGAGACTGTCTCATGAACTGAAAAGTTTTATGGAAGTTGTTGGACAAAATAAATTATTAATTTAATATGCGAACCTACATCATAATTCTGGTAACATAAAATTCAGGAACAAGACATGACGCAATTAGTGACATTAGCTGCCAGTGGGCATTGATTAAAAACAACGTGGAAAGTTGAAAATACGCGCAAAACTGGGATTCAATCCCGGGTCTCCTACTTACAAAGCAGATGCAGTGACGATTACGCTATCCAGACACAGTGGTAATCACCACTGTATGGAGTACACTAGCAAGCTTCCCATCAGACCCAAATTCTCAACTTCTCCACGTGTTAGTGATGTGGTGGCCCTTGCCCGTTATCCTCATTACTTGCGGCATTTAGAGCTTGGTGTGCGTCTGCACTGAAATCATTACTGGCCTGCCTCGCCTGAATTATAAATGTTGTGTTTGTTTTTTTCAGACATGTCCTAAAGTATACACACCATTTTGATCCTACAGCCGCTATGTACCAAGACACAAAGAAATTAAAGGCATTAAATGCCACTGAGCATTGATTGCGGTCAATGGGGAAAACTGAAAATTTGTGATGGACCGGGGTTCGAAACTGGGTCTCCTTTTTACTAGATAGCTTCACTGATGACTACTATGCCATCCGAACACTGTGCTCAGTAGAACTGCACGGACTAAACTAGAAAGACTCCTATCTGACCCACATTCTCAACTTATCCAAACACTGCTAATGAGTGCCCCTTGACCATTATCCTCATTAATCGCGTCATTTCACCGATTCCTGTAAGAGGTGGAGTTTGGTGTGAATCTTAGCTGAAGGGATCCTTGGTCATTCTCGCCTCGCCTGTCTACTATACAGGAAACGCAGGATCGTATCCGAGTCTGCCATACATTTTCAACTTTCTCTATTCATTGAAATCAATGTCCTCTAGTAGCTAATGTTTGTATCTTCATTCATAGTTGCTGAAGGATCAAAATTGTGCCTGCGTTTTTGAACGTGACCAAAAGAACAGACATCACTTATATTCAGTAACGCGTGAAACCTCCATCTGCTGCGGCCTGAAAAAAAGTGTCTGCATTATTAATGGACTATTCTGGGGCCCTTAGTCAGTTCCAAGTTGCATATCTAACAGCTTCCAGGGGCAATAAAATTTTGATTTGCGATATTTCATATAAATAGAGAACGAATTTAAAAATTTAAAGCCTGAAATAAACTACGCATTATGAGGCGTAATGTCATGTTAAAGATTCAGAACAGACAAATATTACAGTTGTAGCCTGTGTATATGTCTTGAGGAAGAATAATTAACAACCACCAAGCACCCAGACTATATTCATCTGGTATTTGAGAACGAGAGAACTAATCAACTTTCTACAAACATTAAACATAATTTAAACCTTGTTCCAAACTTTTTTGCTTACTTGCTTAACGTCAAATACTTAACACATTAACTCATTTATGAAGTAGCCAGAGATCTGAAAATGTTTCACACTCGAGAGTTCGATTCTTTAAAGAGTCAGTGCTTTACTGATACCTAATCAAAATTTATATGCCATGGGCAAAGACGACCCACACATTCCGAGTGACTCGTTCTGGACTTAGGTGGATCCTTGAAAATGGTTGACTGCTTATTGTTCAGATCTTACAACCGGTGACGATAACAGAGGTTTGACTGAGATGTAGGGATCGTTCTCCTGTTCTCTCAGGATTTCTTCTATTTCTGGAAACTTATGTTTCAATTTCATCTCATAACATGAGTGTTTGCCTGGAAGACACTAGTTATTTGTACACTTTAAGCACACGTCAAAGTATTTCATTTGTGGAACGCTGTGTTCGCAAAGCCACAGATAGAGTCACATAGCAAATAATATGCTGCTACACACCAGATTCATGTCATATAGATAAAATTTTCTTGTTCAGTGAATAATGGGAGCTATACATCCTCATTTATCAAACCATCTAGAGTAAGTGACAGCGGACAAAGTGGCATGTTCAATTGAAGGGTTTACAATCAACTACGGAAGTACTGAGACGACAATTCGCTCCCAGTACACCTGTTTTGACAACTGAGAAATCGAATTAAACAGGTGCGCTAACTCCAACACCTGGTGTTATTAATTAAACACTCAAACGCAAACACTGTTCACCTTCTCTTGCCTGCCTTCCGCATTAATTTACATGAATAATATCGCACAGACCTGTGGATTGATTTCTGCCGTCAATAAATAGACATTATCACAAACATTTTTGAACGTTTCAGAAAAGTAAATATGTACGAATCTCTCCACTTTATCTTAGCCATTATGTATCCTTTAATAAATGGCCTCTAGCTGGACAATGAAGCAAGTATATTTTTGTCTTTCTGTATGCCTTTTTCTTTTACAAAGATATGCTCAACAAAAGCAACGGGATTTTGGCTGCGTGAAATAGTTACACCTTTGATGTCTCTCACTTTGTCGAAGGCTGGCACTGAATGGTAGTTCTTAAATAATCCGTTCTACCTTTAAGTGCAGAATAACTTCCAGTTTTTCGCTGACAACATGCTGCATATGTGCCTTGTCCTTCATAGTGTGCAGTGCGTATTCCTTGGATACTGTCTCTCGTCTTATGATCCATTGTTTCATAGTTACTTTCCTGACGACTTCGTATGTAATATAAATTCAGCGAAAACTCGTTTCGTTGTCTTTTCAGAACTGTTACACGTTTTGCCAATAGTTATCCTAACTTCGAGGAATAAATTAACGTTTACTTCTACATCTAAATGACTACTCCACAATTCACACTTAAGTGTCTGTCGAACCACCTTCAGACTATTTCTCTACCGTTTCACTCTCTGACAGTTTGTGGCAAAAATGAAGAATTAAATCTTTCCTTACGCACTCTGATTTCTCTTGTTTTATTACGAGAACCACTTCTCCCCATGCCGATTGGCGACAGTAAAATATTTTCAGATGCAGACGAGAAAAACTGAGATTGAAATATCGTGAAAAGGTTCGCCGCAAAGAAAAAGCCTTTGTTCTACTGATTACCATCCCAACTCGCTTATCATATCCATTACTTTCTTTCACCTGTTTTGCGATAGTACAAAACGACATGCCCTTCTTTGAAATTTTTCTGTGTCCTCCTTCAGTTGTCTGGTATCGATCCCATACAGCACAGCGGCACTCCAGCAGATGAGGAACAAGCAATCTCTTTAGCAGACCTGTTGCATCTTCTAAATGTTCAGCCAATAAATCACAGTCTTGGTTCGCCCTTCCTATAACATTCTGTGTAATCGTTCCAATGTAAGTTGTTCGTAATACCAATTCCTATGTATTCAGTCGAATTAACAGAGTTTAAATTGGTGTGTTTTCTCGTCTAATCACAATTTAAAGGATTTCCTTTTCTGCTCACATGGATGACTTCACACGAACAACTGTGACTCTTCGCATCATTCACGTACAGTATTTTCCAATTGAGTTTTGTCTTCATGTGATTTTACTAGACTTGGGCTGACAGCGTCGTCTGCGAACAATCTAAGTGGGCTTCTTAGATAATCTCATAAATCATTTATGTTAATTAGGAAGAGTAGAGTGCCAATAACACCTACTTGGGAAAGCAGGATATCTGTTCTGTTTCACTCGATGATATTCCGACGATTACTGTGACCTTTCTGAAAATAAATCATGGATCCAGTTGCACAACTGAAGCGATAGCCAACAGGTATGCAATGTGAAGTCTGTTGTGAGGAGCGGTGTCCAAAGCATTTGGGAAACCTAGAAATGTGGAATCAGTTTGAGATCCCATGTCAACAGCACTGATTACTTCGTGTGAATAAAGGGATAATTGTGTTTCACAAGAACGATATTGTGTAAATCCTTCCTGACTGTGTGTCAATAAGCCGTTTCTTTCGAGGTGATTCATAGAACTCACTGTATGTTCCAAAATCCTACTGCAAATCGACGTTAGTGATACGGGTCTGTAATTCAGCGTGTTATTGCTATTTCGTTTCTTGGGTATTGATCTGTGATTCAGTGGATTACTGCTGTTTCCTCTCTTGAGAATTGGTGTAAGCTGTACAGCTTTCCTAGCTTTTGGTACAGATCTTTCGTCGATTGATTGCTGTTGTGTCAGAATTCTCAGAAAGGAAGTTTATTATTATACTATCTGGATCGGAACACATGACTATTAAGTGCTTCAAGCTGCTTCGCTACCCGAGGATACGTACTTCTCAGTTATGCTGGAAGTTGTTCTCGATTCTAAATCTGGAATAGTTACTTCTTCTTCTTCTTCTTCTTCTTTGGTGGAGAAATTTCGGAAAACTGTGTTTCATAACTCTACTTTAGTGGTGCTGTTTAGGCAATATAGCTATTGATATCTCGCAGTAAAAGTACTGATTTTGTCTTGCCGCCGGTGTACTTTACATACGTAACATATGACGAAAATAATCATTCACATAACTTTTATTGCTGTATATCGTTATCTGAATCAGAAACTGCCATGAGAATGATACAACAGTTCAGGAAAGAGTTTGAGTTTTAATGGATTCCTTGGCAGAAGATAGTTCACCGGTAATCATTTATTTATTATTTTTTAATTTACGGAAACATTGGCACAAAGATGGGTAACATTAACACGAATGACAATATTCAAATTGTGTCGCATTACTGAATGATCGTACGAAAGACTATGGATAAGGCAAGAAGAGGTAGAACAAACGAAAAACATTTTTTCATGTTTCACCTATTCATTAGAACATAACAATAATTTTATTACTAGACAACTTAATCTGCGTGAATAGAAATATAGAATAAACTAATAAGAAATCCGAGTTTAATTTGGTAAACGAAAACTTCTGAGTTTTCTAGGGCACTAAATGAGCGTGCTCACTATGGAAAGTCGTCTCCTAATTCCAAACTTAATAGGAATAAGTAACTTCTGCCATTTGCGTATTAAGTTCGAGAAGTAGTTCCATTAGGGCAACCACATTTACGTAGGCGAATAGAATCTCCTAAGTTTCCAGACTTTCTTCAGCTATTTGTATGAAAACGCCAAAATCGTCGCCTTAAATGAAAGTTGACAGTTCGACTTAGCCTTTATTGGAAAGGGCGACGCAATAAAAGAGAGTGCTTCTGCAATTTACGACACTCGGGGGACTACTTCATTTCTGGAAACATATCTGTGCTATTAAAAGTGGCACTTACTTTAATTTGTTTCAGCACATTCGGGCGCTCGTGCACTTGCTCTCTGAAATATTGCTCCGAGAGCGCACTACTCGTTAACGCTAAATACTGACCCCACCAATGATGTAATGCACTCTCCACTCACGAAATACGACAAAAATAATAGACACCTTTGGTTGATAAAGTGGGCGAAGGTGTACATACGGTAAACGACCGTCCGCAGTTCATCAATGAAGTAGTATACGGTATTTTTTCTACAAACGAAGGAAAAAACTTAAAACATGTTCTGATGATGAAGTTAATTGCTTGAAGCAAATGGCATGCTAATTACAAGTACATTCCTATTTCATTATCTTTCCCCTTCAGCTTTTTAATTATGGACAGAACGGCGGTTATTGTCACCTGTGGGTACCTCGCATGTGTCCCCATGCTGCAGCATCGAGGTTCTTCAAATTTATTATAATTCTGTTACGCACTACACGTCTCTTACAAAGGCTGTTTCCGATGTAAAGACTTCAGTACCAGTCCACTTGAAGAACAGGAGAAGTCTTCTAAATTGACAGCTGCCAATTTGATACTTTCAACTCTGAAGTTTACGTTAAACAATAGAGATAAACATTTCCTAGACGTCAACATAAATATAGATGCCTTTATATAAGTTTCATGGACTGTTGTAAGAGCCGCAGAGTCGAGGGGCTTTCTGGGTGTCTACTAAAAAAATCGTACAAAAGGGCTTCCCGTAAGGCTTTATATGTGGACCTATATTTTGTCATCTCTCCGCTGCTCGAACTGATGGGTGGGACTGATCAAGGGCGTGATGATATCTTTGTGTTCATCTCTGGAGATTCCAGATGCGAGCTTGAAGTAAATAGTTCTGAAAGATGCAGCGGTGTTACAGAAGCAACAAATTAACAATAACTGCGAAGTATACTAAATACATGCTAATTATCGATAAACGCTTCTAAAGACGAATCCACCCCTTAGGAGAAGCACTATAAGCTGATATTTAGGAGTTTATTGAGAAAACGGAGGACATTTCTCAGTCCGTTTACATACATTTACCTAAAGGCTGCTAAAATCACTTACCAATTGCCATTGTCGGCATTGCTAACTCAGCCCTAAAGTCTGTAAAACTGTACCTAAATACGATGTTGAGTGCCAGTGTGGGCTTTGCAGCAAGTGCTTTAGCTAACGGACTCCACCTGATTCGACACAGACATGCTAAGACCTTCGCAGGGAGGTTTCTCCTAAAGATGTTGGGAGCGTAGGGTACCATAACAGGAGAGGCTCTTCTCGCCACACTTGGAATATTATCTACGGATATGGAAGTACGGTATCTTGCCGCAGCGTAATTGTTGCGCCAAGATAACATAGATAAACACGAGAAAGTACAGGTCCCAGAATTACTAATGCAAGTGTGTTTAGATGGACAGTCGATGAATCGCAGCGATACCGGGACAGTGGAAATACAGGACTATGGGTATACGGTCTCCTTCCAAATTTCAGAGAGAGAAAGAGAGAGAGACTGCAAATAAATCATATCTTATCCAGCAGAGGTATGGTTCATTTTATAGTACTTCAGGCCTTCACCCTCAGTACGTACATAGAATAGAAACGAGACTGTCAGTTGATGCAGCGTCCCCTGAGCAAGTGGTGTGCAGATGCTCACTGCAAGAGAAAGAGAGGAGACATGAATGTTCTATATACGAATGCGGATACATTCGACTTACTGAAAAAAGTCACAAAAATATGCCTAGGAATGAAGTACACAAATTCAGAGCAGCTATTAGAGACAGAAACACGTGTATAAGGAACGGTAACAGAACAGAGGTGGTGGGTAAGAGGGGGTACGAAAGGATGACGGTAGCGTAGATAGTGACGATGCGATAGGCTGACAGGTATTGTAAAAAACACCGTTCGTTCAGTGAAGAGTTGTGTGGGGTTTGTTAGTAAGAGCAAACAAACTGTAGTTTTGTTTCAAGATAAATAATTATTTATTAATAATATTATGGTATTGCCATTTACTACTACTTATGATGATTCGATGTTTTTGTTGACTTGGTAAGTAACTGGATTATTTATTATTGTTACAGAGCTTTAAACGTTTCACGTCGTATGTATAGGCCTCAAGCATTGAGGAGTGCTATAAAGGACGTATCACAATCAGAAGCGGTCTCTGAGGTCTCACGGCCAAGTGGAACATGTGAGTACAGCGCGTGTACGAGGTTATCTACATCTACATCTACATGGATACTCTGCAAATCACATTTAAGTGCCTGGCAGAGGTTTCATCGAACCACCTTCACAATTTTGTATTATTTCAATCTCGTATAGCGCGCGGAAAGAACGAACACCTACATCTTTCCGTACAAGCTCTGGTTTCCATTATTTTATCGTGGTAATCGTTTCTCCCTATGTAGGTCTGTGTTAACAAAATATTTTCGCATTTGGAGGAGAACGTTGGTGATTGGAATTTCGTGAGAAGATTCCGTCGCAACGAAAAACGCCTTTCTTTTAATGATGTCCAGCCCCAATCCTGTATCAGTCCTGTCATACTCTCTCCCATATTTCGCGAGAATACAAAACGTGCTGCCCTTCTGTGAACTTTTTCGAAGTACTCCGTCAGTCCTATCTGGTAAGGATCCCACACCGCGCAACAGTATTTTAAAGGAGGAGGGACAAGAGTACTGTAGGCAGTCTCCACAGTACGTCTGTTACGTATTCTAAGTGTCCTCCCAATAAAACGAAGTCTTTGGTTAGCCTTCCCCACAATATTTTCTATGCGTTTCCTCCAATTTAAGTTGTATGTAATTGTAATACGTAGGTATTTAGTTGAATTTACGGCTGTTATATTAGACTGATTTATTACGTAACCGAAATTTAACGAATTCCTTTTAGCACTCATGTGGATGACATTACACTTTTCGTTATTTAGGGTCAACTACCAATTTTCGCAACATTTACATATCTTTTCTAAATCATTTCGCAATTTGTTTTGATCTTCTGAGGCCTTTATTAGTCGATAAACAACAGCGTCTTCTGCAACCAACCTAAGACGGCTGTTCAGATTGTCTCCGAAATCGTTCGTATAGTGAAGGAGCAGCAAAGGGCCCATAGCACTACCTTGGGCAACGCCAGAAATCACTTCTGTTTTACTCGATGACTTTCCGTCAATTACTACGAACTGTGACCTCTCTGGCAGGAAATCACAAATCCAGTCACATAACTGAGACGATATTCCATAAGCACGCAATTTCACTACAAGTACAGTGTCCAAATCCTTCCGGAAATCCAGAAATACGGAATCGATCGGAAATCCCTTGTCAATACCACTCAACTCTTCATGTGAATAAAGAGCTAGTTGTGTTTCACAGGAACGTTGTCTTCTAAACCCATGTTGACTGTGTGTCAATAGACCGTTTCCTTCGAGGTAATTCATAATGTTTGAACACAATATATTTTCCAAAGTCCTGCTTCATATCGACGTAAACGATATGGGCCTGTAATTTAGTGGATCAAATCTGCTACGTTTCTGGAATATTGGTGTGACCTGTGCAACTTTCCAATCTTTAGGAACGGATTTTTTGTCGATCGAACGGCTCTATATGATTGTTAAGTATGGAGCTAATGCATCAGCGTACTCCGAAAGGAACCTAAGTGGTATACAGTCTGGACCAGGAGACTTGCTTTTATTAAGTGATTTAAGTTGCTACACTACTCCGAGGACATTTACTTCTACGTTACTCACGTTGGCAGCTGTTCTCGATTCGATTTCTGGAGTATTTACTTCATCTTCTTTGTGAAGGCGTTTCGGAAGGCTGTGTTTAGTAACTCTGCTTTGGCAGCACTGTCTTCGATAGTATCTCCATTACTATCGCGTAGTGAAGGCATTGATTGTTTCTTGCCTCTAACATACTTCACATACGACCAGAATCTCTTTGGGTTTTCTGCCAGGTTTAGAGACAAAGTTTCTTTGGGGAAACTGTTGTGAGAATCTCGTATTGAAGTCCATGCTAAATTAGGAGCTTCTGTAAAAGATCTCCAATCTTGGGGATTTAGCGTCTGTTTAAATTTGGCATGTTTGTTTCGTTGATCTGTAACAGTGTTCTAACTCGTTTTGTGTACCGAGGAGGATCTGCTCCGTCGTTTGTTAATTTATTTCTCTGAATTCAAGCCGCAGTATATTATTAATTTGGAATGAGTGGAGATTGTGTCTCAGGAAGACGACAAGTGAATTTTATCCGCTTTTTAGAATAGATACATTTTTCGCTTATTTTTCAGTGTTTTCACCACTGTTTCCTATTCGCATCGGCTTATGAACTAACAGCTCAAAATTATTTTCAGACAATGCGTTTAGCACAATTTCGGATCATGTTTTATTCGTACCTCCGGAATTAAACATGTATTTTCGCCAATATATCGAGGGAAGAAAAGTCACCACAAACTATTATTGTATGAGTCGGGTGTGTGTTTTGAAATCGAAGTCAAGTTTTCTTTGAAACTTTCAACAACTGTATCATCTTAATCGGGAGGTCGGTATAAGGATGTAATTATTATTTTATTCCGGTTGCCTACAATGAGCTCTGTCCATACTAACTCACAGGAAGTATCTATTTCAATTTCGTGACAAGTTAAACTACTTCCAACAGCAACAAAGTTTTTCGCAAAAATTTCGGTTGAGCTTATATCCGGCTTTAGCCAGTTTTCAGTGCCTATAATGATTTGAGCATCAGTGCTTTCTATTAGCGATTGGAGTTCTAGTTCTTTCCCAACACAGCTACGACAATTTACAACTGTTATACCAATGGTTCCTGTATCTACGTTCTTGCTGTGTTCAGCTTGAACCCTTCGTGACTGAAACCTATTCTGTGTTTTCCCCAGACTCTCTAACCTAAAAAACCGCCCAGTTCACGCACACAGTCCCTGCTACCCGTGTAGCCGCCTCCTGCATTTAATGGACACCTGACCTATTCAGCGGAACCCGAAACCCAACCACGCTTTCGCGCAAGTCGAGGAATCTTCAGAATACACGGTCGCAGAACCATCTGAGCCTCTGATTCACACTCTCCACTCGGCTGTATAAAAGAGGTCCGTAATCGGTCTTGTCGACTATGCTGCAAATGCTCGCCTCTGCTTTCATCTTGCAAGCAAGGATGGCAGTCTTTACCACTTCTGTTAGCCGCTCGAAACCAGAGAGAATCTCTTCCGAAGTGAGCAACCACCTGTAGTTGGCTGCTCGCTGTGCTCTTCATGACATCCGCGAGTACCCTTTCCACATCTGGAATGACTCCACTCGGTATGCACATGGAGTGCATATATCTTTTCTTTCCCTTCTATTCAGCCTAGTCCCTAACGGGCCCCATAACGCTATAACGTTGGAGCTCCCAACTACCAGTAATCCCATCCTCTTCGACTGCCAGGATCTTGCAGGCTGAGTGGTTTCCTCTGAAACAGTACAGGTTCAGCGACAGTGTCAGCCACAGACAGCACCTGGAACCTGTTTGTCGGACAAACTGGGGAGGCCTTACGTGCGGCCGTCTGGGAAGTCTTCCGCCGCCTGCTGCGCCCTGGGACGACCTCTCACTCGACCACAGGCTAGGGGTCA
Organism: Schistocerca cancellata; assembly: GCF_023864275.1. Lineage (NCBI taxonomy): Eukaryota > Metazoa > Arthropoda > Insecta > Orthoptera > Acrididae > Schistocerca > Schistocerca cancellata. The sequence continues at coordinate 303,956,722 of NC_064633.1, read as the reverse complement.
TCTTCAGTGCGAGCAGTAACTGGGCTAGCCACCGGTGAGGACCGATCGGAGGACTGGGACGTGCAGGACGTCCGTTAGATCCCCACGGCTGGCCCACAACAGTGGCACGTATCGACTGCGGCCACAAGCAGCGTAACCGAGGCCATCACAGCCTGAAGCTGCGAGCGAAGTGTCACCAACTCGGCTCGCACCCTCACACAACAATCGCAGTCCCTGTCCATACTAAAGAACGTATAAAATTAAACTGTGCAGATAAACGGACTATCGGCACATCCTGCGCAACTCTACTGTAGACCCTGACGAAAACGCAGGAACTGTGTCTAATAATACGCAGAAATTCTAAAACTAACTACCGAAGCACTCAGGTGAAACTAAATAATTCGCCCCTGATTAGAAACTTGTAATATGTCACAAAATCAGTTTACTTTTCGACTCAAATGAAAACGCGAGAACTGTGGCTATTAGGTATTAAATTTACACGCAGAAACTCAAATAACTAAACTAATAATGCACACAGATGATATAATAAAATTTGCTCTTGATTAGGAACTCGTAAATGTCACAAAAACGGTTGCTTCCCTGTTGCTGCGTTTCTATTGGTCGGCTACTGCTGCCTGACTGACTACCTGACTAACTTGGGAGGGAAGGTGGCGGCAAATAATTAGTCTCTTGTGTGGAATGATATTCTCGAACCGGCTCTGTGTGTTTACAATACAGATAAGAAATAAACTGGTGGCTGAAGTGAAGGGTAATTTACCACTCTGTGCGGGTGAACCTCGTAGATATAGCGAGGTAACCGCAAACTAAAAGTTAGCTGGAATATTTATCAATAAATGTTATCTAGAATACTACATAATAAATGACGTAACATATTTATTCCTTTTGTTTCTTGTTTCATTACTTACCTTCGTATTTTATTATTCCTAAATTCTTATGTTTGCTTTGTACACTGACGCTCCAAAAAAAATGTTATAGACATGCGTTTTCAAATATAGAGACATGTAAACAAGCAAAATACGACGCTGCGGTCGGAAACGCCTACATAATATAACAAATTCTGACTTAGTTGTTTGATCGGTTACTGCTGCTATAATGACAGGTTATCAAGATTTAAGTGAGTCTGAACGTGCTGTTATAGCGAGCGATGGGACACAGCATCTCCAGGGTAGCGATGAGGTGGGAATTTACCCGTGCGACCAATTCACGAGTATACAGTGAATATTAGGAATCCGGTAAAACATAAAATCTTCGACATCACAGCGGCCGGAAAAGATCCTACAAGAACGGGACCAACGTGAACGGAGTGCAGCCCTTCCGCGGATCTGCGGATTTCAGTGCTGGGCCATCAACAAGTATCAGTGTGCGAATCATTCAACGAATTACCATCGATATGGGCTTTCGTAGCGGAAGGCCCACTCGTGTACCCTTGATGACCGCACGACCAGATTTTTACACCTCGTCTGGACCCGTGAACAGGCGTATGCAGTTGGAGTACATGATATCCCTGATACGTCTAGATACGACTGTGACTGGTGATACGTACCTGAGCATCCTGTCTGATCACCTGCATCCGTTCATGTCCGTTGTGTTTTCCGATGGAATTGCACAATTACATCAGGACACGCGACACACCACAGGTCCAGAATTGCTACAGAGTGGCTCCAGGTACACTCTACTGAATTTAAACACTTCCGCCTGACACCAAGCTCAGAAGACATTAACATTATTGATCATATCTTGGATGCAGAGCAATGTGCTGTTGAGAAGAGATCTCCACCCCTTCGTACTCTTACGGACTTACAGACAGCCCTACAGGACTCCTGGTGTCAGTTCCCTCCACCACTACTTCAGACATTAGTCGAGTCCATGCCATGTAGTATTGCGGCAGTTCTGCGTGCTGTGCTGCGGCCCTATACGATATTAGGCAGGTGTACCTGTTTCTTTGGCTCTGTGTAGATATGCTTATACTGAGGTGACAGAAGTCGCTGGATAGCGATATGCACGTAAACAGATGGCTGTAGTATCGCGTACACAAGATATGAAAACCCAGTGAGTTGGCGGAGTTGTCATTTGTATTCAGGTGATTCATGTGAAAATGCTTCCGACGTGATTATGGTCGCACGAGAATTAGAACGTGAGTCGTAGTTGGAACTAGACGCATTGGGCATTTCATTTCAGAAATCGTTAGGAAATTCAATATTCCGAGATCCACAGTGTCAAGCGAATACCACATTTCAGGAATTACCTCTCACCAAGGGCAACGGAGTGCCTGACGATCTTCACCGAGAGCAGTGGCTCTTGCGTAGGGTTGTGAGTGCTACCAGACAAGCAACACTGCGTGAAACAATATGAGAAATCATTGTGGGACCTACGACGGACGAATCCTTTAGGATAGTGTAGCGCTATTTGGAGTTAATGTGTTACAGTATCAGACGACTGACATGAGTGTCTATGCTAACAGCACGACATCGCCTGCAGCATATGTCCTGGGCTCGTGACCATATCGGTTGGACGCTTGATGACTGGAGAGCAGGGACCTGCTAACGTGAGTTCTGATTTTAGTTGATAGGTATTGATAGGGTTCAAGTGTGGCACAGCCCGAAAGAAGCAGTGGGACGCAATTTATCAACAAGTGACTTTGCAAGCTGATAGTGGCTCCAAAATGGTGCGGGCTATCTTTACATTGAATGGATTGGATTCTCTGGTTCAAATAAACCAATGATTGACAGGAAATAGTTCTGTTGAACTATTTCAAGACCATTTGCAGCCATTCGTGTGCTTTAAGTTCCCAACAACGATAGAACTTCTGTGGATGACTGTGCACGATGTCAATGTGCCACAATTGTTCATGTCTGGTTTGAAGAATGTTCTGGATAATTGGAGCGAATGATTTGGCCACCCACATTGAATCCCTTCAAATATTTGTCGGACACAATCGAGAGTTTAGTTGGTGCACAGAATCCTGCACCGGCAACGCTTTCGAAATTATGAACAGCTGCAGAGGCGGCATGGCTCTATATTTCTGCACTGAACTTGATGTGTGTTGTTGAGTCTATGCCACATGAAGTCGCTGCACTACACTGGGCAAAACGAGATCCGACACTGTATTAGGAGGTATTCCAAGATTTTTCTCACCTCAGTATACATTCAATGAAGAGCCAAAGGAACTGGTACACCTTCCTAATATCGTGTAAGGCCCCCGCGAGCATGTAAAAGTGCCGCAACACGACGTGGCGAGGACTCGACTAATGTCTGAAGTTGTGCTGGAGGGAATTGGCACCATGAATCCTACAAGGCTGTTCGTAAATCCGTAAGAGTACGAGAGGCAGGGATTTCTTCTGAACAGCACGTTGCAAGGCAGTCCAGATATGCTGAATAACGTTCATGCCGCATTGTCCTGCTGCAGTTGCCCAAGTCCGTCGGAATGCACCACGGACATAAATGGATACATGTGATCAGGCAGGATGTTTACGTACATGTCACCTGTCTGAGTCGTATCTAGACACAGCAGGTATCCCCCATCACTCCAACTGCACACACCCCACACCATTGCAGAGCCTCCACCATCTTGAACAGTCCCCTGCTGACATGCAGGGTCCTTGGATTCGTGAGGTTGTCTCTATACCCGTACACATCCATCCGCTCAATACAATTTGAAACGAAACTTGTCCGACCAGACAACATGTTTCCAATCATCAACAGTCGAATGTTGGTGTTGACGGGCCCAGGCGAGGTGTAAAGCTTTGTGTTGTAAAGTCATCAAGGGTACACTGATGGGCCTTAGGCTCTGAAAGCCCATATCGTCGAAGATACGTTGAACGGAATGCACACTGACTCTTGATGATGGCCCTGCATTGATATATCCAGCAATTTGCGGAAGAGTTGCATTTCTGTCACGTTGAACGATTCTCTTCAGTCGTCGTTGGTCCCGTTCTTGCAGGATCTTTTTCTGGGCGTAGTGATGCCGGAGATGTGATGTTTCACAGGATTCCTGATATTCACGGTACACTCGTGAAATATTAATACAGGAAAATCCCAACTTCATCGCTAACACGGAGATGGTTGTGCCTCATTACTCGTGCCTCGACTATAACATCACGTTTAATTTCACTTAAAAGTTGATAACTTGGCATTTTATCAGCAGTAACCCATCTATCAACTCCACCACATGCTTGTTGAGTTATACATCAACTGCCGACAACAGCGCCGTTTTCTGCCTGTTTACGTATCTCTGTACTTTAATAGGTACGTCTAGACCAGTCTTTTTCTTATGTGTTCATCCAGTATATCTTCCCAAACGCCTGGTCTGATTTCAGCCAAATTCGACACAGGAAGAAGAGGCGTCACAAGTATCAGTACAGCTGCAATAAGAGCGGATATGCAGGAAAAAACGGGTATTTCTAGCTCTTGGTGTGTAGGCAGCCGCGAACATCAGGCATGTTATACGAACACAATATCACCCAGGAAGATCATCGTGCTTTACAGTGTAACGTATGTGTACGAGGCAAGAAACGGTTCTCCGGGCCCAGCACGTAGGCCACCTGTATGACAGATATCTTGCGTTGGAGAAGTATTGACCTGTTTTATCGACACCCATGGCAGTCTGTATGTCTTGATCAAATAAATGATTTTGAAGCCTCTGATAGGTACATTACTATGAATAACGGGCGTGTTGTGGGTATAGTGTTAGCCTGCATAAAGAAATTGAACAGGACCTTTCTGTGTGAAATGCAATACAGTTATGTTTTCGCTAGAGGCCACGGTTTTCCAAACGCGTTTGAGATCACTTTTGTACGTTTTTCTTGAAAATAATTTGAAAACTAAGGCCTCTACTGAACATGTATCCCAATGCAAAAATTAACTACAACATTTCCTACAACTGCGTCCTATTCATTTTTTGCTGCAGGACTATCAGTTTCTGCAAAGGAAGAAAGGGGATATGAATATCTCGTGCATGATTTCGAAGGTTTTGCACAAAACCCATACTGAAGTCTTCCAAGAACGAACAGTGTAGCAACATGACCCAAGGGCTATGAGAAAGCCATTTGCCGTAATATCGGTACATTGGCATGTCACAGCATCACGACATCCACCTAGGTGCTGCAGCCCCAGTAGCTGAAACCACGGATGCCTCGGCAAGCAGTGTACATGTCGTACACACAGCGGCATACTCACTTCGGCGCGCGTAAATACTAGGCGCCCGTCGTGTACAGTGATCGAATTGGTGAATAATTAACGCTCCGTTGCTCGCGCGGATGACACTCGTCATCCACAAGACTTTTGTCTGACAGGGCTGGATTGAGTTAACACCAATTTCAGTACCTTTCTGTTAACTCTCCGGCTGTTAGCTCCAATCATTATTGGCTTTCAGTTACGAAAGATACATTATTATTGTCTGGAGGACACTTGTAATCCGCGCGAGCTCTGAAGCCACAATCTGAAACAAAGTAAGTCTGTACTACTTAATTGCTTTCCTATATACAATCGATCTTTCATGTGCGTAAATTTAGACATATTGAAACTGATTACAGTTATCTTCCACGTTACTTAGTATTCTCTTTATTTTTAAATTGTGGGAGGAATTTCAAAGGAAAAAAAACCTCGGACGGAATTTATAGAGATCCTAATGAATGGCTGGAATAGTTCAATGAGCTGAGTGATGAAGATGCTCACAGTGATAGCGCTGACTCAGGGACTGAGGATTCTGTTCATGAAAGCGGTCATGATTCAGGAACAGAACAAGAAGTGTCAGAAAGTGATTAATATGAATCACAGGAAGACGTTACTCAAGAGGATGCATTTTCTAGCGAAGGATGGAATACCTAAACGGAGGAAAAATAAGTATCCACCAGTGTCAGAAGCAGATATTGTAATTTTAATACGCATTTGCCTGGACCAAAAAATCGAGCTCGGATAAAAAAGACAGAAATATAAATTCTGAATTTATTCTTTGATCAAAACATAATAAGCATTATCGCAACATGCACTAATACGTACATCAATTAAGTTCGTGGTACCTTCTCTAGGGAAAGAGATGCTTAAGAAACAAATGGGAGATCAGAGCTTTCATTCGTTTTTTGTAGATATGTGGATCTTTGAGATGTTCTAGGAAGCGTATATCGAAATTCTCTGAATGTCCATTGATAAATATATGTATAACCAGTTATAATGAACAAAATAAGTACATAAATGATTTAATTCAAACTTGTCACACGTATTTTTTAATTTACATCAAATCTAGTCACACTGTAGGCATGCCTTTTCATTATTATTGACAGCTTGTTTTATATTGTGTTGTTCTTCTAATGAAAAGTCGCAAAACACCATGGCAAGTTTAACGCGACTCTAATATCTTTCTTATACATGTATGTACGGTTAGTTTGAGATACTAATTGTCGTCAACATTTACTAGTGTGTGACGTCACAAAAGGCATTTAAGGGTGAGATGTAGGTTGCACCTGGTCTTTTGCTGGTCGATGGGCATTCTGATTGCGGCGCTTGTTGATGAGTCTGTCGGGGGGGGCTGTGCGGCGGAGCAATCACGTGAGTTACATAATTTAATTTTTCACTCGAATTACATTATTTGACTGTGCTTTCTGCGATTGATTTCGCCCGAATTTACTAATTTTTTGTGGGGTTGGTGCACGTTTTCGAGGTGGATGTTGTGTATAAAGAATTTTATTAATAGTTTACGCAGCTAATGATAGTTGGAAATTGCTCGTTCCGGATTTGAGAATTTACTGATGATTTTCCTAAATTAATATGCAACTAAACAAAATGCACTCGCACCTGTTTCTGTATTCGCTGCTCTACTCACATCTGATATATTAATCAAAGTTTAATTGGTTTTCATTACATTCCACAGTTTAGTTTTCATTTCATTCCACAGTTCATGTGAACACCATTTATACGTGTGTGACTATTATTCAATAAGTACTTATTTCTTGAAACTGTATTACTTTCATATCGTCAACATTATTGAACCCTAGAGGTTTATGCGTAAATTTCGCTCATTTACAGGTATACAGGGTAAGGCAGCTAAGTCATAACACCCCTTGTATCTCCCCAACCGTAATATATACAGAGATGCCGATTGGGCAATGAATTGCAGGGACAGGGTCTACTTGAATACATCACATTTCATGTTTGTGTAATATTTTTATTACAGAGATATGAGGCCATCTTCGGTTTTTTAAATGGAACCCTATGTTAAATTTTAGCGTAACATGATTGACTTAAGAAGACGATTTCAAATGTATATATATCATAATATTTAGGCGAATAGGTTTTGAGACACAGAGATGTTCTCGTATCGTGTTCGTCCTTCGAAGCGCCGTTGTCCAGTGCGACCTTTCCTGTTGACCACTGAGGAATTTAACAGGGAAGGCGTTGTTTTCCTGCTTCTCGAAAACGCCGTAAGGTGATGCACGAGGCAGCTGGTTCAAAATGGCTCTGAGCACTATGGGACATAACGTCTGAGGTCATCAGTCCCCTAGGACTTAGAACTACTTACACCTAACTAACCTAAGGACATCACACACATCCATTCCCGAGGCAGTATTCGAACCTTCGACCGTAGCGGTCGCGCTGTTCCAGACTGTAGCGCCTACAACCGCTCGGCCACCCAGGCCGGCGAGGAAGCTGGAGAGAAGGGTGTAAATGTGCTTCTGGGGTAATGAGACATCGCATTTCTGTCACAGTTTTTTGGAGCAGACATGTACATCAACAAAGAAAAGTCAAATATGATATTAGTGTATGGTGAAAGCAGAAAAAATGCTGTTAGAGCAATAAAGCGATATGGAGAGCTGTATCCTGATCATGAGCGTCCTACGAGCCTGCTTCCTGCAGGTATTTGCAAGTAACTACTTAAGTCGGGATCATGGAACACCATACAGAGGACAAGGCAGAAAACTGCAACTCGCGAGGTACATGAAGAGGGCGTTCTAGCGTTAGCTCATAACGACCCCATTGTTTCGTCGCGACGTATCGCCTCGGAATGTGGTGTAAGTCAGAGAAGTGTTATACGCATGTTGCACCGGTATAGATTTCACCCTTCTCGCCTCTCATTACATCAAGCAATCTCGGGTGAGGATTTCGAACGCGCCAGGAATTTTGCCGGTTTGCTCTGCATCGCTTACAAGATGATCCACCGTTTTTTTGCAGGTGCTTTTTACTGATAAAGCGACTTTCACCAATCACGGTAATGTGAATTTGCATAATATGCGTTACTGATCAATAGAGAACCCTCATTGGCTTCGACAGGTACAGAATCAGCAACCGTGGATTGTTAACGTGTGGTGCGGCATCGTCGGAAAAAGCCCATTTTGCAGGAAGAGGTACCACTAACTACGCGTCATTGCATGTGGTTCCAACATGACGGCCGTCCTGCTCACTCTTCCCGTGTGGCTACAGAGCTGTTAAATGAAAAGCTCCCGGATTGTTGGATAGAACGACGTGCTGAAGTGAAGTGGCCAGCCCAGTCCCTGATCTCACCCCCCTTGATTTTTTTTCCTGTTGGGATCAACCAAACATAAAGAGTACGCTCAAATACCAACTACGTGAGACCATATGAAGCAACCTAATATCGAAGCGTGCGCTGATGTCTCACGTGACACCCTTGTAGCTGTTCACAAATCATTCGAACGGTGACAAATGTGCATTGCAACAGAGGGGAAGCATTTTAAGTTTTGTATCATGTACAGTATGTATTTTGCATCTTTGTGTTTATTTGCTTCAAATTGTGATCAATGGTAAATACTTTCAAATAAAAAACGAATACGTACGAAATAATTGTGACCAATAAGGGCCTCGTCATTTAAATTTGTATTTCTGTTACTTAAAATGTATTAACAATTTGTAGTATTTTAATACAGTATGTTGTCTACTATTTTGGTATCACAGTTGTCAAATAACTGAATAATATTTGCGCGACGTTATCAGTTAATTTTAGGGCAAAATATTGCAGTATGTATTACTATTGTCGGGTAAATGGGCGCGTTTGTGTAAGGACGGCTCACGACGTTTACCATATACTTTACACAACAGGAAAGGTCACATTAGACAACGCTTCTACGATGGACTAACACGATACGAGAACATATCTGTGTCTCAAAAACTATTTGCCTAAATATTATGATATACACATACCGCTATCTGAAACCGTCTTCTTAAGCCCATCATGTTATTACAAAATTTAACATAGGGTTCCATTTAAAAAAACCAAAGATGGCCTCATATCTCTGTAATAAAAAAAATAGCACAAACATGAAATGTGATGTATTCAAGTATCCCTTGTCTCTGCAATTCACTGTCCAAATGGCATCTTTGTATCTATTGCGGTTGGAGAGATACAAGGGGTGTTATGACTTGGCTGCCTCACCACGTTTATTATTTTGAAGATAAACTACTTCAGCTGTGAAGTCCTTTTTTATAAACACGATCGGTTTTGTAGCATATATGTTGCATCATCAGGTGCAATAAATTATGTAAAGTGAGAAAACTTCTTCATATTCCACTTGTTATTATACATGCAGTACGCGCGTTTGCGGTGGTGAACGAGAAACTAGTACTGCTTATTTCTACAAGGAATGCAGTGGGTCTGCACCTCTGGTGGCCCACCAATACCATACTCTCTACCAGGACTACAGTGGGTCTGCTCTGTGATGACCTACCTACCAATATTCATCAACTTCGAATGACTCTGCTGTGGGTTTGCTCTGTTGTGGCCCATTACCTGTCAGCATGTCAAGAGTCAGCACTGTCTTTCCGTTGGAAGGACAACACTACTTCTTCACGACTGCATGGAAATCCACTACTTCCGTGTGCATTGTCTTTTACTGCTCAGACTTTGAGGAAACAAACTGCAGGTTTACTCTTATGATGAATGATCAGGACTGTCTTTATGGACTGTGAGAAAATTTTAGCTTTTGACCAACATTGTATCAATAAGTGTGTGCATTTGATTTATTTGTTATTGTATTTATGAAAAATTTTATCAAATCATTAGTGGCCACTGGCCAAAACAATTTGTAAAATTTTTTGTGGGGAGCATGGGGGCTATGTAAGTAGGCTGTTTATATTTTCTTATTGGCAACGTTACGTAGCGCTCTGTATGAAAATCACTGGCTGTGCTGTGTGCAGCCTGTGGCTAGTTTGCATTGTTGTCTGCCATTGTAGTGTTGGGCAGCGGCAGCTGGATGTGAACAGCGCGTAGCGTTGCGCAGTTGGAGGTGAGCCGCCAGCAGTGGTGGATGTGGGGAGAGAGATGGCGGAGTTTTGTAATTTGTCATGAACTGCTATATATATTATGACTATTAAGGTAAATACATTGTTTGTTCTCTATTAATATCTTTCATTTGCTAACTATCCCTATCACTATGTAAGTAGGCTGTTTATATTTTCTTATTGGCAACGTTACGTAGCGCTCTGTATGAAAATCACTGGCTGTGCTGTGTGCAGCCTGTGGCTAGTTTGCATTGTTGTCTGCCATTGTAGTGTTGGGCAGCGGCAGCTGGTTGTGAACAGCGCGTAGCGTTGCGCAGTTGGAGGTGAGCCGCCAGCAGTGGTGGATGTGGAGAGAGAGATGGCGGAGTTTTGAAATTTGTAAGATTGGATGTCAAGTATGACTATTAAGGTAAATACATTATTTGTTGTCTATTAATATCTTTCATTTGCTAACTATCCCTATCAGTAGTTAGTGCCTTCTGTAGTTTGAATCTTTTATTTAGCTGGCAATAGTGGCGCTCGCTGTATTGCAGTAGTTCGAGTAATGAAGATTTTTGTGAGGTAAGTTATTTGTGAAAGGTATAGTTTAATGTTAGTCAGGGCAATTCTTTTGTAGGGATTTTTGAAAGTCAGATTACGTGGCGCTAAAATTATTGTGTGTCAGTTTAAGCACAGTCGTGTATAAATTGTTCTAAGGGGACGTTTCAAAAGTAAGACAGAAAAATTTCAAGGCAACAGTGCAGAGTTTCTCTTCAAAGTATGGACTCAGTCTGAAACTGTCCACATTGGTGTATCTGGATTTAGGGCTACCGATGTTGTTGATGATGATGATGATGTTTGGTTTGTGGGGTGCTCAACTGCACGATCATCAGGGCCCGTACAAAGTCCCAATTTCTACACGGTCCAATCTTTTTACATAGTCTAGTCTAGTCACTGTGACGAATGATGATGAAGAACTACCGGAATTACCCCACTCGATGGAGCGGTAAATCCTAACGAAGCGTTTGTTTCAGACATTAAAAATACTAAGAATGAACTCCCAACTATCGAAGAAGTCTCGAATGAACTGACTCCAGATCAGCCATCAACATCAACGTCTGAAACAAATTTTTCTACCCCACCAACTGCCCACGGCAGGTACAGTATAAATGATTCAGTGACTCCTCAAGGAGAACTTCCACCGAAATTGTTGCAACAGGCATATCCTCTTCCTGTATTGCCCCAGAGAAGTAAATCCCAAAGAAAACACTCAGCAAAGAACATGCGATGAGTTTATATCAACGAAAATAAAGAAAATCACTAAAGGAAAGAAGAAAAGAAAAAACGTAGCGGCTAAAAGAAATCAAATCCCCAAAAAATCGGATAAGAACCGTCAAATATGCGTCTGTCTGAAGACACGACTTCAGAAGCAGAACCAAGGGGCTACCAACAATATCTCGTCGACGGCTGTTCAGTGAACGTTGCTCTTGCTATGCATCAGATGCCTGGTTCATGCACGCTACCTTCCAGAACTTCATCAATTTTCTTCCCTCACGTCTCGCAGTGATCCGAGCTTAAAAATGTGGTTATTCACATTTCCGACAGTTGTCCACATTAATATGACGACAGAACACGTTTTAATAGAATGACAGGGTCTCTCTACAGCTTACATACTTCTCCAATGACATGAACGTATTTCTTAAATATAAACTCGGCGGCGGAGGAAAAATAAATTACAAACTGCAGTATGATAACCAAGTATTCGAACTAAGACTCATTTAGCATCTACAAATAATCAGTAACAGATAACATCATAATACATGCAATTGCAAATAATTTGGAAATGGTAACGTATGTGCTAAACAGCTGCATTCCACGAGCCCTGCGAAAATCATAAGCTCGAAATATAAACACGAATAGCTGAATATGACGAATATGAAACTACTGAAACATAAAAAGTAACAGTTTACAGAAGCAGTAACACAAAAAAGCAGAAATAATATTAGGTCATTAGTTGAGTAGGATCCAGAATTCACTTATATATCCGTACAAAACTATTTCATTTGTAATTTATTTGTTAAATATTGAAAATACTTACCAGATATAAACAGAAAATAATTATCGTTTAGGCCAAAGATAAAGCATTGATTCTTTTTGTGACAGACATGGTTAGGTGATTAATGTTCTTGAGCAAGATTAGCAAAATTTTGCGCATACCATTGACATACAAAGGACATGAGACGTAAGTAAAGTAATGACAAAAGGGTTGTGAATATCATGCTTACAAGCTCCTACTTCCGTTTGTCATGAGTGCACTATGAGTTGTACTCTGTAGAATGTTTTAATAGTTGCCCCTGAACATGATACCCGAGTCCTCTTCTATTTGATCGTATCAATCACTGCCTCGTAAGCATTCATGCTAAGAAACTGCAAGCTGTATGAAATTCAACTCCTGCCTAGAATTGTAAACCGTACATGAACTATGAGGCTCAGGGGAGACTAGGAAAGAACGTATCTGGAACAATGACAGATGTCTTTGTAAAGAAGACTGCTTGTATGACGACATTTGGCGTGAAATGACGTTGTGTATGGAATGTGAGAGAAATGACTGACATCTTGGAGTACCAGTCTAGTAAAGTGGGAACACTGAATATGAAAAAAATTATGGTCACTATGTTATTATGATACTTTTTCTAAGTCACTATGTTGCTTCTTTAAATCATCCAACAACGAAAAGAAGATAAAGATTACTGGGCATATGAATACAAGATAATATCAACAGCAACCTAAATGATATAACAGGAGTAAGATTCTTTGTGAGTAACAATGTAGTGTTATGAGTTATTGTGAATAGTGCACTCGACAGCAAACCAAGGCTAATACATATAGTTCAACTATCCATTCCTACGTAGAAAGCAGAAAATAAAGAGGTGCAAAAGGCATAGGATGGGTAACTCAGTATCTGAAGACAAATGATAATTTAATGATCATCGTTGTCTGAAACGCTTTGGTAGGGGAAGGAATAGGAAACAGAATTACGATGGAATATGGGATTGCTAGTAGATAAGAGAGGAGAAATACTAATTGAGTTCTGTAATATATTTCAGTTACTAATAGCGAACACACTGATCTAACATCAATGAGAAGAAGAAGTATTTGTAAAAAGCCTGCAGACACGCGAATATTCCAGCTGGATTACGACGTGGCCAGACAAAGATCTCAGCATCACATACTGGACTGTAAAGATTACCCCGGAGAAAATACATGCTCGGATCAAAATTTAATGGTGATGAAGAGTAGATTTAAGCTTTAAGAGAATCGTCTGTAAGACTCAGCGACGAAAGAATTGGGATACTGAAGTACCCAGGAAAGCTGAAGCGGTTTTGAAACTCTCTGCGGCTCTAGATACAGCAGTAATGAATACATAGCAGAAAATTTAGATGAAGAGGAATCGACATCTTGTTGGACGGACAAACATGCTACGTTGAACGGACAAACATCGTACAAGGGCGGTAACTGTGCAGAAGCCTTGGGTAACGGGGCATATATTCCTACTACCTACAAAAATGTTCAGTGACAAAGAGGAATACAGCAGCAAGGAATAAAGTAAACAGTAAATGTAGCAAAGTCATGATGAAAGCTCCTTAGGAAAAATGTAAAGAAAGATAATGAAATGGTTTTCTGAGAGCCTGAGCAACATGTTGAAAAGTCACAACAATCTTCGGTAAAATTAGAAACAAGAGCGTCAACATCAAGAATGCAATGGTAAGTCCACTATCAACTGCAGGAGATAGAGCGGATAGATGGAAGGAGTCCCTTGAAGGCCTCAGAGAAGGGGCGAACTCGTCTGACGTGCTGGACGAAGAAATAGGAGGCGATACATAAGACTTAAGGGATTTGTTATGAAAGTCAGAGGTTAGGAGAGCTTCGGTAGATTCAGGATCACATAAAGCAGGAGTGACAGAAGACATTCCGTCAGAATTTTTAAGATCCGTGGGGGGAATTAGATTCGCAACGACAATTCAAGGCGGTGTATAGAATCTGTGGGCCTGGAGACATACCAACTGACCTTAGAGAAAATGTCTCCCATACAGTCCCGAAGATAGTATGGTTTGATACGTGAGAGAACTGCGGCACAATCAGCTTAACGTCTCATGCTTTGACGTTGCTGATGAAAATAATAAACAGATGAAGGGAAAAGAAAATCGAGATATTAGATGGCGATCGGTCTGGCTTTAGGAAAGGAGAAAGGCGCGAGAAAGACAGTTCTGAGTTGCTGTTGACAGGAACATGTGTCTGAGAATATCCCTTTTGTATATGGTATTTCGTGGTAATGAATCGTGTACTGTGGAAATACTTGAAAAGAAAACGATCATAGTGTTTAAGGCATTAAGCTGTAATACGTTGAAATTTAGGTGGACTGGTGTAATAAGGAAGGAAAAAGTTCTCCGCGCAATTGGCGTAGAAAGGAACATGTAGAAAACACTGAGAAGAAGAAGCGACAGGATGATAGGACATGCATTAGAACATCAGGGAATAACTTCCGTGTTACGAGAGGGAACTGTAAAGAATAAAACTACTGGTAACAACAGAGATTGGAATACATGCTGAGACGAAAAAAAAAAAACTACGCAGCACCAAGGAATTATTCAAATGGAGCAGAAATCGGTAGATGTGATGCGTAAGTACAGTTTCAGAGCCGGCCGGTGTGGCCGAGCGGTTCTAGGCGCATCAGTCTGGAACTGCGCGACCGCTACGGTCGCAGGTTCGAATCCTGCCTCAGGCATGGATGTGTGTGATGTCCTTAGGTTAGTTAGGTTTAAGTAGTTCTAAGTTCTAGGGGACTGATGACCTCAGATGTTAAGTCCCATAGTGCTCAGAGCCATTTGAACCATTTGAACAGTTTCAGAAAAACTGGATACTGTACTCAATAGGAAGAGCTGGAGCAAGTCAGTAACGCAATGATCCACCTCTGGCCAATATGCAAGCAATTATTCGGCCTAAAATAGATTGTTAGAGTTGTTGAATGTCGTCCTGATCGATAAATGGTTCAAATGGCTCTGATGTGAGCACTATGGGACTTAACATCTGAGGACATCAGTCCACTAGAACTTAGAACTACTTAAACCTAACTAACCTAAGGACATCACACACATCCATGCCCGAGGCAGGATTCTAACCTGCGACCGTAATGGTCGCGCGGTTCCAGACTGAAGCGCCTAGAACCATTCGGCCACATCGGCCGGTTCCTGATGGATATTGCGCCAAATTGGCACGCAGGAGCGTCAAAATCTCGAGCTGCTTGGAGGGTCCTGCCCGTAAGCTCTAAGCGTTTTCAGTTCGGGAGAGATTCGGTGAACTTGTTGGTTTGCCAAGCACGAAGACAAGTCGTGTGCGTGCGGGCATTATCTCACTGATATGAAAGCCCAGTATGGCTTGCGATAAGGACAACAAAATGTGAGGCAGAATACCGTCAACGTAGCACGGTGCTGTATGTGTGCCGTCGATGACAACCAAAAACAATCCTCTATTAAAGAAAATGGCACCCCAGAGCATCACTTCCAGTTGTCGGCGGCATGGCGGGCGACACTCAAGTTGGTATCCCACCGCCGTCTGGAGCGTCTCCAGCCACGTCATCACTGGTTATCATGTCTCATTTCGAAGCAGGATTCATCAACGAAGACAACTCTATTCCTGTCAGTGAGATACCAGGCCGAAAACGTGTCTGGTAGCGATGGAATGCCAACCTCACTGTCGCCAGGAGTGGTGGACTGGGGTGCCTTTTCATTTCATAGCGGGACCCCTTCGGTTGTTGTCCACGGCATGCTTGCAGCAAAGCGGTTGTCATTCGTGGCACTCTTACGGTACAGCGGTACGTCGACGATATTCCATGTACCATTTTGTTGCCCTACATGGCAAGCCTGTGTTGCCAATCCCTACCTTGGCCAGCAAGGTCGTCGGATCTCTAACTGAGGACGTTTGGAGCATTATCGACAGGGCCTTCCTATCAGTTCAGGATTTTAACGATCTAACACACCAATTGTGGTATCGTTAGCTACGATGCCACAACGTTGGTGTGCTCTGCTGGGTTGGCACTACGACACCGACACCGACGACAACGCCCTCTAGCCGGCGCTGTGCTGCTCCAAAAACACTGTTCCGGATTCACCCATTTCATTCCGAGTAGAGGAACAAGCAACATTGTATCTATTTCACAGTGGGCGATCCACTTCAGATTTTACATGTGTAACATTTGTGAGCTTTGATACATCCGGCTTCGCACCTACGTGCTCCTCAATGCAAAGTTAGGTATTTACATTATGTATTGAAGTTAATATTGTTGTGATGTAGTAAAACCATTTCTAAGAGCAGTACCGAGAGATTTTTACCTCACCTGCTCCTACTCGCTTCCTACATTCGACCTACCCCTCAGTTTACAGGAGCAGACCCACGCGCCGCCTAACAGGCGGGATAATAAACCAATTGAACACTATCTGTCATGATATCCTTCAGGGCATATGCAACAACTCCATCAATCAATACCAAGCCAAATAACCGCTTCGTCAGAGCCAGAGGTGAACCAAAGCGTTACTGACTTGCTGAATTTGTGAAGCTCTTTCTCTTGAATGAATAATACAGTTTTTCTGAAACTCTATGAGTTTGTTGGTCTCAACATTTACAGCAAATCTCTCAATTTCCGTCCCACTCGGATAATTTCTTCTCGGCGCGTCGTTTTTACTTCTAAGAGTGTAGCTGAGGAAACCGGGAGCAACAGCTGTTCTGAGATGAAACGTTTGTCACAAGAGAGAAATTAGTAGCTGGCCGCATAAAACAAATCATTAGACTATCAAAATAATTAAAACTATAGCTCTGAATAACACAAAACTCTATTTGACGATGTGTTCAACCTCGAGTTATCATTTTTACATGACGTTTTCCAAAGCAGCTGCGTCCAAACGCTAAGAAGTTCATTCAGGAAATAACATCCCGCGTCTTCAGCTCAAAGGCTGGAAATCAAAAGTCATCTAGTGAGACGGGTCAGTGAGATCTAAATCTATATGACATCCCTAAAATTCGCACTTCAGTGTTAGGTAGGGCGCTCATCGAAACCACTTAGAAATTGTTTCTTTACAGCTCCGTTCTCGAATAGCAAGTGGCACAACCAGAAACGTAAATCATTCAGCGCGAGGTCTCGTTCCTCTTATTCGATTGCCGAAATTTGATAAAAAGAGCTCACTGGAAGGAAACACGCATTTGCTTTAATGACTACCTCCTCAAATCGTTTGTCGTATTCATGACAATCTCTTCCCCGTTCCAGGATAATAATAATAATTTCATGTGGCTTGATGCTCATACTTCCACCGGATATCACTTTTGCGGCTTGCTCGTAGATAAACTCAGACAGTTCCAAAGGGATCCTACAGTCTAACGACGAATCCGAACCATGTGTCGTATATGGTTACTTTTCGCATCGCTGAGAAGTGACGGCTGGGTCGAGGAGCTGACTGAAAGGTCCGTGGTACGACCGGGACTTGATCACGCGACTTCTCCGTTGCCTTTAATGCACTTTACCGCTAGGCAGCCAGGTCCTTGGAACTTTTTCGACGTTCGTCAGTGCTGTCTGCAAGAGGCGCTGGCTGCTCAAAACGTAACATTGGATAGTGCCGATAGAAACAGCATAAATATACGGTACACAATTACTAAAACGCAAAACAATGCATTGTAGATACACAAAAATGCAGGAAATTTGAGATTAACTACAAAAACAAACAGACTGACGCTAAATATGTAACTATCTTCTACTTAGTAGCTCACAGTATAATAAACAAACAAACGATCTACTCCCTTGCACTCAGTGAGTACCGACAATTTCAACTTTATGAACTTGTCAAAACGATAGGCATTAAAAAGAAAACATTTGTCACCATCAGAAGACACGGTGCTGATACCTTGTAGTACCGCTTCTACTCTGATGATGTCCTCAGCTTGTAACCTCCTCCTCACTTATCGACCTTAATGACAGTGAAAAATGAAACCGTGAGTACCTAATGGAAATTTGGGAAAAGCAATAGTCACCGAAGTTAATCTGTCGGTAAAGAGGGAGGAAACGGTTACATCTAAATGAAAGGAAAAATGCAAATGAAACTGGTGGAAATTAATTTTGAAAAGGGGTAAAGTTAATAAAGTAAGTAAATGTGCGGCCGTTACGTTAACAATTAACTAGCGGTAATTAGATATTTGAAATTTGGGGGAAATTACGGTCGCCAGTCCTATGGACAGTTACAACAGTAACTGAAAAAGAAAGGTTATTACATATATAATTAGCACTAGAAGCGTGGCAACTGAAGGTTGACACGTGTAGTGTGAAAACTGAAAGTTTGTCAGAAGTAATAAATTTCGTTACACTCTGACTTAATTTAGCAAAAGAATTAATAATTGAAAGTTAATTTAGTGACTGAAATTAATAGTGAGCTTTGTTTCTGAAGCACATCGAAATTCAGTAAAATACGGTTGGTCTTGGGCTACCTCAACAATCATTTCAAAAGCTACTTGAATCTGCGCAATTTAGAAATAAGAGATTTAACATTGAACTTGAATTAAATGATTCTGAACAATTAACAATAGTAAAATTTAGTACGTACCAAGCTGAGCTGCTAAAGCTAAAATACGGTAACAAAACTCGCACTCTTAATTTGTGCTTGTGTAATCTAAATATTGTAGCCAGCTATGAATACCTTAACTGAACTTTGAAATTAAAGCAGTGAAAGCGAATGATATTACTTTAATGCTGGCGTTTGAATTTCAACGACACTCGGGTTCATTCCAAAAAAGGAAGGGGCCCTACTTGGTAATGCAATTGGGGCAATGAGCAACAAAGGTTCATGCTAAGTTGCTGTATTTTTGTGATGCAATAGTTTTAAAAGCTGAAATCTGCCATACAGTTCTAAAACTTTACGTGCTTCCAGCCTTCCTTGTTGGTTGATTGAAGGGTTGAAACCGTCGATCGAGGAGGTGGCGACAGTCACTCATTGTCGGCCGTCGCTGTTGCAGAAGCTGGATGTTGGCGAACCTCCTTCTCGACACGGTCACCAGGCGAAACGGGCTCTTGATGTGCGCCAGCTAATACTTCCCGCCGACGACACCGTGTCAGAAACTAACATAGCAAGCCGATCGTAATTACATGCTGCCAAACGCTGAAAGCGCGGCACACAACACACCTGCTCAACCGCACTACTCCAGCCAGACTCCCTCTTCCCGTGCTCCATGCGGCATAGTTAACACTACCAAAGATCCTAAACACTTTGGTTCTCCACACGACCTATCGATGTATTCGTTCGATAGCATAGTTTTCGCTAGGCAGGACCCAGCGTAAAAATACAAATAATATTTACAAAACAATCCAATTGTACATCGACATAAATGCATGTAGGCTATATACAAATAGTGAAACAATTACAATATACAAAGACACAGAAACGTCATATCTTCAGATAACAAAAGAGGGGAAAAAAATTTATAGTACAATATATGGAAATAGGAGGATATGCATTTCCGGCGTTACAAGTTCGGCGAACATTAGAGTCCATGTTTTTTGTCAGATATTCTACTTTCAACTGAAACAATTCATTGAGGATTAGATACTACAGAAATGTGAAATTAACAGATATTTATTGCTACGCTTCACTCGCTGTTCGAGAAATAACTCGAACATTTACATGGAATTAATATTGGCTGCTTTAATGACTCAATCGAAGTGCAACAGGGTGCCTGAATATAATGAAAGCAAAAACGAATGCGTAGAACCGCAATCATTCAGGATGCGCTGTCTCCACATGAAAATGTAGAAGGAACGGCAACAATGGCCACTGAGAATGTTGATATAAACATCCTGACTGACGTCTACAGGAACTTCAATGAACGTACCTAGCTTGTGGTACTATAAATACCCCAAATCTTCACAGTACCATCTCAGGGCTGATCTACGTCAGCAGTATGATGAGGAATAAGCATGTCATTAGGTCGTAGATGAACTCGACACCTTTCATCGATTGAAACGAGACATAAATCGTTACTTGTCGGATGGCAATACACGTCTCTAGTCAGTTACTATAGAGTTTGTGTCCTTTGGCCCAGTGAAGACTGTGGCGGTTTTTGCGTATCATCAACATCGACAAGTGCAATGAATATGGATGATACGTTACTCTATGGTTTTCTGCGGTTTGAATTCACTGTTTCTTTTTAGCAGTTGCATTGATTTGATTTTGTAAACGATACTGACAAATTTATACATAAGTATAATGTATTATTCATACTAAAACTTCTCCCAGATAATTATTTTGTTCAAATTGCACAAGAATTCCACCTGACGTAGTGTAATAATGTTGACTATAAGCTGTGTTCATATCACTAAAATTACAGATCGTACATCAGAGCTTTTATAATTATTGTCTTCGATGGATTTAATTACTCATAGCAAATTGATCATGAAAGGGAACCACCTGCACACAACACCGACGTATGCTACCAAAAATATTTTTCTCCGTGATTCGTGCGTAGTTTAATTTTGGCCACATACTTCAGCAATGAAATCTTGTTCAACAATAAATACCATCAGCACTGTTCTTAGAAAATGCAGTCTGATTCGATTAATTCTTTCTTTTTTATAAACTGAGTTCAGTACCGCTGGTGCACATTTATTTCTTACACATCTGAATATTGAAAGTTTGCAGTTTCAAGAAATTTAAATTTGCCACTGTAATAAAAGTTAAGATGGCGGCCAACAAAAGGTAGAGGATTTCTTTTTTAATGACGATTTTCCTTTTCCCAATAAATCATTTAAATCATTTAAATTGATGCTGCCAATAAGAAAAATAATTAAATTGTTTTTCAAATTAGTTTAACACAAACACATGCTATTTTCAACTAGAAGTACAGACGAAGTTGGTATATAATCGCAACTAACAATGGCTGCACTTCTTGCAGCTATGATAAAACAATTAATACAAAATTATAATTAAAACAGGAAGTGAATTTTCAATAATTAATCATAAATAGTCTTAACGTATTTGGCTCTATTTGTTTTTATCAGCAAATGAACGTAAAAGTACAATAATTTTACATTAAATGTTTTTCATTTAATAGACCTCAAATCGATTCGCATCTTGCGATGTACATCAGAAGAAGACGACAAAAGGGTACAAAACAAAAGAAAAGAATGACATAGATTAACAAAGAATGTGAGACAAATATTGTCTCTGTTTTACATAATTATCATCTTTTTAAGAAATAGTTAAATAATTGAATGTTTATTATTCACACGTTCATATTCTACTCGTAATAAAAGAATTTATATATCGTGGATGTTATATTGCCCCTTGGGCTGATAAAAAAATAATTTGTTCACCATGTTTATTTCTCATCACCCTTTTTTTTATCAGTCCACATAATCCACGAAGATTCATAGATTCATTGTTTTTAATGTCCGAATATTTGACTGCAATGTAACTTGTTACAGAAAATTGTATCTGAATTGAGCAATAAAAAAAAATATCCGTGACTATTGTCTCGGATATTGCTTCGGATACTTCCCTGATTATCTTATGTCCCCCCCCCCCCCATTCGGGTTAGCTGGAATCGGAAAACCGGGATCAAAACCGTCCAAGGGGCTTCAAGACAATACATTCAACTACTATTTACAGTCAGGTTTGACATAGTTGAGATTGTACAAACTGGAATACGAATTTATGTTTCTGTCGTATGTGCGAAATACATTGAAGTTTTATGATGTTTTTTTGAACAGTTTTAATATATTTCTTGTGTATGACAAAAATTTCTTCCACATCGACCCGTCGGAACGCAGTCAGGTAGTGACTGCCGCCGGTCCGCCCCTGGCCTCGTCGGCGTAGCGTCAACTGCCGTCGGCTGCGTCGTGATTGCGATCTGGTGCCGGCCGGAACTACCCCTGCAGCAGCTCAGAATTCTCTGGTGTCTCGTCATTCAGTTCAAGACGGGTACATGAACTGTCAAAATACATGTGTCAGTGACGAGATAAACACTCTTACCATCCTGTGGAGGAAATCTGTTAGTGTCCATATCACTCGCATTCACACAGAAGGAATTAATTTTGTCCTGTATCTTGACACTGTTCAATACAATGTAGTGATTCATTTAGGACTTCATCACAATATGCACATTTCAATCGCGGCACTGTTAATCACACACGTATCCGTAGCGTGCTTTGTGTATACTCGGAGAATGTGATTACACTTTCTATCTCTCGACGCGCTGCGAAGGCAACGATGCATTGTTTTTGTGCGGCGCGGCTCGCTCTACAGTCAGTCACATAATTTTTTACCCGCAAAGACGCTCCGAATCGAATTATTAGAGGTCACGAGTTCCTTTGTAACTGTTTATATTGGCTGTTACCTTCGACACTACAAGAGTATTCTTAAGGTTTCTTGATCACAGTTTATCACTGTTCACGTTTTTCGCTAAATAAATCAGTGTCCACTAGCCTTTTGTGCAGTTCTTGTAAGACACAGTTCAAGTTTCTGATTGCTGTGAGTACATGCCCATAGTACTTACACACAGTCTATATGCGAACGACATCTTTCATGAAAAGAGGTCTGGTACATTTGCACATATTTTCGCATTAGAATGACTGAATAACAAGATCAAAATTTTATCCAGTTACATAAACATCATACAGTATGAAACTTTAGGAATCTTCTTCATTGTTGTGATCATTAGATCATTCTCGAACAATCGGGATAACAGTACATTTCCATGTTTATGGCAAATACACATATTTTACAATATCTTGGGACAGAGATCCATGTTTGACTTCTTTTAACCGGAATGTCCCTGATAAGTCATTTTATATGACTTCATATTGAAATGTGTACATTAATTAGTACACAGTCAGATACTATTCGAGAGGTGGCTGACAGGATGACACAGCTCACACATGACCAACACTCGTTGCATGTATGGGACTATATGACTCAATCTCATTTAAAACATTTTATGCATTTCAATGATATGTACGCTAAAAAAAATAATATTAAAATATATTACATCTAATTCAATAATATTTAAGTGAACTTTTATGAAGCCACAGATTTCTTTTCTTAAAATGTGTTTATCATGGAGATTCTTTACTCCTTGAGCAAATAATTCAATAATATTATATTGTGACACTTGAAGTGTAAATCTACAATCTAACAAACACGTAATATCATTGCATTACTAAAACTAAACATCACATTTATTAATGTTCGGTGCATTAGCAACACTTATAGTCCTTTCTAAATACAAACATTTTATTGCAAATATTGTTTCATGTCTATATGGCAATGTAGCCCCTTCCTCTTCGTCCAGGAAACCGAGTAAGCTGCTCTACAATTGGTCTTCTGCGGGAATACATTCATTTTATACTGCTAATCTTTTATGATACCAGGTTGTTCAACGAATACTTCATGATATTCAGACAACAATTCAGTCAATTGCTTAGCCTCAGCAGTATTAATGCAAGGTGTCTCCTTTATTTTTTCTTGTATTGTTGCCAATTTGTCATTTGCATCGCTGGGTACATCATTATTTCGGTCTTGACTACCTATATGCAGGTGCTCTTGGTTCAACATTAACATCGTCTGTTTACTGACAGAAAGGTGTACCTTTTGCATTAATGGAAGGTTTACAATGAACTCCTGATTCAACATCAAAGTTATCGGTCGCTGTTGGTGATTAAGGTCACACGTCCCCCGGGCAAGATTAATTATACCTTCCTATTCCCGAAGGAACTCAAGTCCAAGTACCACTGGTACGGATAAGTTATCTATCAATAGGAACGTGCATGTCAAGCTATCATTTCCTAAGGTAACTTCCGCCTGTGTCTGGAATTTTACGGTTTGTATCTTATTTCCCAATGCTCCAATAACCTTGCAATTTGCGACGGGTAAGATCGGTAATTTTCCTAGTTGAGAAACATTCTTGAAAAATTGCATGTTCTTTACGGATACATTTGCACCTGTATCGAGCAGAATTGTAGTTGGTATCCCATTTATACCCCCGGTGACACTTGCTTGAATTATTTCCTTTTCTACCGTATCAGAAATGACAGGTTCTTGATATAGCTCATCTTCTAATTTATTTCCATCCTGATATCGAATCATGTTTATATTGCGCTTCTTCGACTTATTGCCTTCCTTGTTGCTCTCGGTCGCCTGGCGAAGTCCTACAGGGACCGCAATTAGTTTGTCGGCTTCTGTGAATTTTGTTTCATATCATTTTATTTTCATATTTTGTGACTTTTCTGTTATAGTTGGAGGTGGCCTGCTTGTATCCCATCCACGGTGGATATTGGCTGTTTGACATCGGAATAGCTTGGACATAGTTTCCCGGCTGGCCTGTATTAAAAGAACCTTGCGACGGTTGCCATTGGCTTGGTCCTGGTTGCCGCCAGTATTCGTTATCTCAGCGCATATTCATTGGCTTATCTTTGTACGGACTGTTTGGTCTGTGGTCATTCCGTCTTTTTCGGTTATTAATGTCACTATGAAAATTTGAATTCTGATTGTGATGCTGCCTTGTATTACCATTCAGCTGTTGGTATTCTTCGGCTTTCCTATAATCCTTGTTATTATTATCGTTGCAACCACAGTCTTGGTTCTATTGGTTTCTATTACTGTTACTGTTGTAATTGCTGTTTCCATAAGATTTATTTTTATTTTGTTTAGGACTAGCTTCGCCCCTACTTACCTTGTTTGATTTCCATGAATTCTTTCCGTTCGGACTGTTTGTATTGCTGGTGACATCAGAAGTTTTTCTGGAGTCCTCCTGCACAAGATCCAAGGAATCGATTACTGACAGAAATTCTTTTCAGTCGGCGTCTGTAACATTGAACAGTTTCTCTCTAATGTGGATTGGTAGTCTGGCTTTTAGTACTCGTAACAAATCTCTAGTGGTAACTGGCTTGTCCCACTATCTGGTCATGTTAACATATTTTTCAAAATATTTCCTTGATGAACCTGATTTCGGATTATAGACTTCGGCATTGTATACTATTTTACGAAGTCGCTCTTGAATAGACGCCGACCAAAATTGATCTAAAAACGCGTTTTCAAAGTCATGAAAGGTTTTACAAGTTTCTGCGGCATTTAATGCCCATAATGACGCATATGTGATATTACAAATTATATCTTTTGTTCTTCTGATCATGATTTTGGAAGAACACTTTTGAAATTGTGGATAAATACAACAGGGTGTACGTTTCTTTTGCTTTCTTAATTGAAGATCTGAAACTGACGATGCTTGATGAGACTCTCTTCATGCATCAGAGTTGTTAGTTGCATTGAACTGCTATCATTTGCTGGTGTTGCATTTACCTTGTTACAAGTACACTCTGCTTTGTTATCATGATTGTTTCTTGTTGTCACGCATTGCTGTGGCAAAATCATTTGATTACCAAAGTCTGGTTTTCTTTGCGATACAACAAGATTTGGTGTAGAATGTTCTGTGTACGTTTGTCTGTCAGCATCAGTGTTGTTATTGTTGCATACTGGCAGATTTTGTAGGTTGCGGTTTTCAGGATACATCGCTCTGGATATTTCGGTTTTGACTTGCCTATGAATTTCGGAAGGATTATCTTCCTGCAATGTTTCGACAGCTGTGGCTATAGCTTTGAATCTATTTTCAAGTTTATCGACATCAGTTTGAAGGCTGCTAACCTGAACTGGAATTTTCACTAATGGTTCGATCGTGGATTTCACTGCATCGATCTCTTGTTTCACATGAATAGTAATTGCTCTATCCCGTTCGTTTAAAGTTTGATTGATCTGGCGGACAGTTTCCTCATCTCTTTTACGAAATATGTTGTTGATATTTTCAACTAATTTCCTTTCTCTTTCTTGGTCTTTAATTTCTTGTTCCTGTCTCTCTTTAGCCCTTTCTTCCCTCTGCTGGATACTACATTTTTCGAATAATGCTGTTAACATATCCTGCAACGGCATAGCTTGTGCGTTGTGCACTTGTGCCCCTGGGTCGGTACAAATAATGTCTCTATTTTATAACTGATTGACTGGTGGAGTGCCAGTTTGCTTCGGCAGCTCTTCAGTCTCACTACCTGTCGGAACATCATCTACTAAATTGTCATCGGTAATTAAATTCTCTAATGACTGAGTAGGAGTGTGAACACATTGTTCTACAGGAGGATCTGATATCATTTCTGCCTCCGTATCCTCATTAGGTTTAACCAGTTTATACACAATATAACACAACGAGTATATATATATCACTGACACATATACATCAACACAAAATAATCTTATAACTAACACACACACACACACACACACACACACACACACATATATATATATATATATATATATATATATATATATATATGTGTGTGTGTGTGTGTGTGTGTGTGTGTGTGTGTGTGTGTGTAGAGAAGCAGTAACTTCTCGCAGCCGGTTTATTGGATCTTTACTACTTATGGCTGCAGGTGTAGAATGTAGTCAGCAGTGCTCTGTCGCTCAAGCTCCTTGGTGGACAGGTGTCAATGTTCGTGAAAAAGAATACATAAAAATCATTAATAAATTGTTGCAGCAATTTATACCTGTAACAGATTGCAACTTTTTCTTTGTGTTATTATATTATTTAAATGAACAAATGTGCATTGGTAGGGCCTGTTAGGGCGCCAGTGTGGTGGACAGGTGTCAATGTTCGTGAAAAAGAATACATAAAAATCATTAATAAATTGTTGCAGCAATTTATACCTGTAACAGATTGCAACTTTTTCTTTGTGTTATTATATTATTTAAATGAACAAATGTGCATTGGTAGGGCCTGTTAGGGCGCCAGTGTGGTGGACAGGTGTCAATGTTCGTGAAAAAGAATACATACAAATCATTAATAAATTGTTGCGGCAATTTATACCTGTAACAGATTGCAACTTTTTCATTGTGTTATTATATTATTTAAATGAACAAATGTGCATTGGTGGTGCCTGTTAGGGCGCCAGTGTGGTGGACAGGTGTCAATGTTCGTGAAAAAGAATACATACAAATCATTAATAAATTGTTGTGGCAATTTATACCTGTAACAGATTGCAACTTTTTCTTTGTGTTATTATATTACTTAAATGAACAAATGTGCATTGGTGGTGCCTGTTTGGGCGCCAGTGTGGTGCTTTTTGTGCATCATCAACATCGACAAGTGTAATGAATATGGATGATACGATACTCCATGGTATTCTGCGGTTTGAATTCATTGTTTCTTTTTAGCAGTTGCATTGATTTGATTTTGTAAACGATACTGACAATATTATACATAAGTATAATGCATTATTCATAATAAACTTCAACCCGTTAATTATTTTGTTCAAATTGCACAAGAATTCCACCTGACGTAGTGTAATAATGTTGGCTGTAAGCTGTGTTCATATCACTAAAATTACAGATCGTACATCAGAGCTTTTATAATTATTGTCTTCGATGGATTTAATTATTCTTAGCAAATTTCTCATGAAAGGGAACCACAGAATATCACCCGCACACAACACTGACGTATGCTACCAAAAATATTTATCTCCGTGATTCGTGCGTAGTTTAATTTTAGCCACATACATCATCAATGAAATCTTGTTGAACAATAAATACCATCAGCACTGTTCTTAGAAAATGCAGTTGATTCGATTAATTTTTTCTTTTTTATAAACAGAGTTCAGTACCACCGGTGGCACACTTATTTCTTACACATCGGAATATTGAAAGTTTGCGGTTTCAAGTAATTTAAATTTGCCGCTATATAAAAGGTAAGATGGCGGCCAACAAAAGATAGAGGATTTCTTTTTTAATTATGATTTTCCTTTTCCCAATAAATCATTTAAATTGATGCTACCAATAAGAAAAATGATTAAATTGTTTTTCAAATTAGTTTAACACAAACCCATGCTATTTTCAACCAGAAGTACAGACAAAGTTGTTATATAATCACAACTAACAATGGCTGCACTTCTTGCAGCTATGATTGAACAATTAATACAAAATTATAATTAAAACAGGAAGTGAATTTTCAATAATTAATCATAAATAGTTTTAACGTTTTGGCTCTATTTGTTTTTATCAGCAAATGAACGTAAAAGTACAATAAGAAAAGAATGACATACATTAACAATAAATGTCAGACAAATATTGTCTCTGTTTCACATAATTATCATCTTTTTAAGAAATAATTACGTAATTGGATAAATATTATTCACACGTTCATATTCTACTCGTAGTAAAAAAAATTGTATATCGTGGATGTTATAAAGACGAACAGCTTTATGTGCTACCGTCCATCACTTGCATGCAGATCTATTCACAATGTTCGTTCTTAAATTGGATGAGATGGACCTGCTTCCATTGACAATTGTATTTCCTTTCGGATGTAACTCCTTTCGGATGCGTAATCGACTAGCATTAAAAATGCGTAACACAAATCTCCTGAGCCTCTCAGTTATGATATTTCGTGACCATGTTTCAAGGTGAGTGAGGGATACATGATTCGGTGTAGACATGTTAGACAGTCGGCGTTGATGCACCAACCAATGGCAACGCTTCATTTATTGCGTGGTCACGGCCACATCCAGACACAATTGCCGCTTTTTGCTACTCTATGTCGACCAGTGTTCCTGTGCTACCTCCATGCAACAAACTGGCACAAACACACCACTTTACTTCCATGGCTTTCGTGAGGGGTGGAATGTCACATGTTGTTGTTGTGGTCTTCAGTCCTGAGACTGATTTGATGCAGCTCTCCATGCTACTCTATCCCGCGCAAGCTTCTTCATCTCCCAGTAGCTACTGCAACCTACATCCTTCTGAATATGCTTAGTGTATTCATCTCTTGGTCTCCCTCTACGATTTTTACCCTCCACGCTGCCCTCCAATACTAAATTGGTGATCCCTTGATGCCTCAGAACATGTCCTACCAACCGATTCCTTCTTCTAGTCAAGTTGTGCCACAAACTTCTCTTCTCCCCAATCCTATTCAATACTCCCTCATTAGTTATGTGATCTACCCATCTAATCTTCAGCGTTCTCCTGTAGCACCACATTTCAAAAGCTTCTGTTCTCTTCCTGTCCAAACTATTTATCGTCCATGTTTCACTTCCATACATGGCTACACTCCGTACAAATACTTTCAGAAACGACTTCCTGATAGTTAAATCTATACTCGACGTTAACAAATTTCTCTTCTTCAGAAATGCTTTCCCTGCCATTGCCAGTCTACACTTTATATCCTCTCTACTTCGACCATCATCAGTTATTTTGCTCCCTAAATAGCAAAACCCCTTTACTACTTTAAGTGTCTCATTTCCCAATCTAATTCCCTCAGCATCACCTGACTTAGTTCGACTACATTCCATTATCCTCGTTTTGCTTTTGATGATGTTCATCTTATATCCTCCTTTCAAGACACTATCCATTCCGTTCAACTGCTCTTCCAAGTCCTTTGCTGTCTCTGACAGAATTACAATGTCATCGGCGATCCTCAAAATTTTCATTTCTTCTCCATGGATTTTAATACCTACTCCGAATTTTTCTTTTGTTTCCATCACTGCTTGCTCAATATACAGATTGAATAACATTGGGGAGAGGCTATAACCCTGTCTCACTCCCTTCCGAACCACTGCTTCCCTTTCATGCCCGTCGACTCTTATAACTGCCATCTGGTGTCTGTACAAATTGTAAATAGCCTTTCGCTCCCTGTATTTTACCCCTGCCACCTTCACAATTTGAAAGAGAGTATTCCAGTCAACATTGTCAAAAGCTTTCTCTAAGTCTATAAATGCTAGAAACGTAGGTTTCCCCTTCCTTAATCTAGCTTCTAAGATAAGTCGTAAGGTCAGTATTGCCTCACGTGTTCCAACATTTCTACGGAATCCAAACTGATCTTCCTCGAGGTCGGCTTCTACTAGTTTTTCCATTCATCTGTAAAGAATTCGCGTTAGTATTTTGCAGCTGTGACTTATTAAACTGATAGTTCGGTAATTTTCAGATCTGTCAACACCTGCTTTTTTTGGGATGGAATTATTATATTCTTCTTGAAGTCTGAGGGTATTTCTCCTGTTTCATACATCCTGCTCACCAAATGGTAGAGTTCTGTCAGGACTGGCTCTCCCAAAGTCGTCAGTAGTTCTAACGGAATGTTGTCTACTCCGGGGGCCTTGTTTCGACTCAGGACTTTCAGTGCTCTGTCAAACTCTTCACGCAGTATCGTATCTCCCATCTCATCTTCATCTACAACCTCTTCCATTTCCATAATATTGTCCTCCAGTACATCGCCCTTGTATAGACCCTCTATATACTCCTTCCACCTTTCTGCCTTCTCTTCTTTGCTTAGAACGGGGTTTCCATCTGAGCTCTTGATGTTTATGCAAGTGGTTCTCTTATCTCCAAAGGTCTCTTTTAATTTTCCTGTAGGCAGTATCTATCTTACCCCTAGTGATACTCGCTTCTACATCCTTACATTTGTCCTCTAGCTATGCCTGCTTAGCCATTTTGCACTTCCTGTCGATCTCATTTACACTCCTGGAAATGGAAAAAAGAACACATTGACACCGGTGTGTCAGACCCACCATACTTGCTCCGGACACTGCGAGAGGGCTGTACAAGCAATGATCACACGCACGGCACAGCGGACACACCAGGAACCGCGGTGTTTGCCGTCGAATGGCGCTAGCTGCGCACCATATGTGCACCGCCGCCGTCAGTGTCAGCCAGTTTGCCGTGGCATACGGAGCTCCATCGCAGTCTTTAACACTGGTAGCATGCCGCGACAGCGTGGACGTGAACCGTATGTGCAGTTGACGGACTTTGAGCGAGGGCGTATAGTGGGCATGCGGGAGGCCGGGTGGACGTACCGCCAAATTGCTCAACACGTGGGGCGTGCGGTCTCCACAGTACATCGATGTTGTCGCCAGTGGTCGGCGGAAGGTGCACGTGCCCGTCGACCTGGGACCGGACCGCAGCGACGCACGGATGCACGCCAAGACCGTAGGATCCTACGCAGTGCCGTAGGGGACCGCACCGCCACTTCCCAGCAAATTAGGAACACTGTTGCTCCTGGGGTATCGGCGAGGACCATTCGCAACCGTCTCCATGAAGCTGGGCTACGGTCCCGCACACCGTTAGGCCGTCTTCCGCTCACGCCCCAACATCGTGCAGCCCGCTTCCAGTGGTGTCGCGACAGGCGTGAATGGAGGGACGAATGGAGACGTGTCGTCTTCAGCAATGAGAGTCGCTTCTGCCTTGGTGCCAATGATGGTCGTATGCGTGTTTGGCGCCGTGCAGGTGAGCGCCACAATCAGGACTGCATTCGACCGAGGCACACAGGGCCAACACCCAGCATCATGGTGTGGGGAGCGATCTCCTACACTGGCCGTACACCACTGGTGATCGTCGAGGAGACACTGAATAGTGCACTGTACATCCAAACCGTCATCGAACCCATCGTTCTACCATTCCTAGACCGGCAAGGGAACTTGCTGTTCCAACAGGACAATGCACATCGGCATGTATCCCGTGCCACCCAACGTGCTCTAGAAGGTGTAAGTCAACTACCCTGGCCAGCAAGATCTCCGGATCTGTCCCCGTTTGAGCATGTTTGGGACTGGATGAAGCGTCGTCTCACGCGGTCTGCACGTCCAGCACGAACGCTGGTCCAACTGAGGCGCCAGGTGGAAATGGCATGGCAAGCCGTTCCACAGGACTACATCCAGCATCTCTACGATCGTCTCCATGGGAGAATAGCAGCCTGCATTGCTGCGAAAGGTGGATATGCACTGTACTAGTGCCGACATTGTGCATGCTCTGTTGCCTGTGTCTATGTGCCTGTGGTTCTGTCAGTGTGATCATGTGATGTATCTGACCCCAGGAATGTGTCAATAAAGTTTCCCCTTCCTGGGACAATGAATTCACGGTGTTATTATTTCAATTTCCAGCAGTGTATATTCCTTTTTGCCTGCTTCATTTACTGCATTTTTATATTTCCCCCTTTCGTCAATTAAATTCAAAATTTCTTCTGTCACTCAAGGATTTCTGCTATCCCTCGTCTTTTTACCTACTTGATACACTGCTGCCTTCACTAATTCATCCCTCAAAGCTACCCATTATTTTTCTACTGTATTTCTTTCCCCCATTCCTGTCAATTGTTCCCTTATGCTCCCCCTGAAACTCTGTACAACCTCTGGTTGTCAGTTTATCCAGGTCCCATCTCCTTAAATTCCCCCTTTTTGCAGTTTCTTCAGTTTTAATCTACAGTCCAGAACCAATAGATTGTGGTCAGAGTCCACATCTGCCCCTGGAAATGTCTTACAATTTATAACCTGGTGCCTAAATCTTTGTCTTACCATTATATAATCTATCTGTTACCTTTTAGTATCTCCAGGATTCTTCCATGTATACAACCTTCTTTTATGATTCTTGAAACAAGTGTTAGCTATGATTAACTTATGCTCTGTGCAAAATTCTACCAGGCGGCTTCCTCTTTCATTTCTTAGCCCCTATCCATATTCACCCACTACATTTTCTTCTCTCCCTTTTCCTACTACCGAATTCCAGTCACCCATGACTGTTAAATTTTCGTCTCCCTTCACTATCCGAATAATTTCTTTTATTTCATCATACATTTCTTCGTCATCTGCAGAGCTAGTGGCATATAAACTTGTTCTACTGTATTAGGCGTGGGCTTCGTATCTATCTTTGCCACAATAATGCGTTCACTATGCAGTCTGTAGTAGCTTACCCCTCATTCCTATTTTTCTATTCATTATTAAACCTACTCCTGCATTACCCCTATTTGACTTTGTGTTTATAACCCTGTAGTTACCTGACCAGAAGTCTTGTTCCTCCTGCCACCGAACTTCACTAATTCCCACTATATCGAACTTTAACCTATCCATTTCCCTTTTTAAATTTACTAACCTACCTGCCCGATTAAGGGATCTGACATTCCACGCTCCGATCCGTAGAACGCCAGTTTTCTTTCTCCTGATAACGACATCCTCTTGAGTAGTCCTCGCCCGGAGATCCGAATGGGGGACTATTTTACCTCCAGAATATTTTACCCAAGAGGACGCCATCATCATTTAACCATACAGTAAAGCTGCATGCCCTCGGGAAAAATTACGGCCGTAGTTTCCCCTTGCTTTCAGCCGTTCGCAGTACCAGTACAGCAAGGCCGTTTTGGTTAGTGTTACAAGGCCAGATCAGTCAATCATCCAGACTGTTGCCCTTGCAACTACTGAAAAGGCTGCTGCCCCTCTTCAGGAACCACACGTTTGTCTGGCCTCTCAACAGATACCCCTCCGTTGTGGTTGCACCTACGGTACGGCTATCTGTATCGCTGAGGCACGCAAACCGCCCCACCACGGCAAGGTCCATGGTTCATTGGGGGGGGGGGGGGAAGTCACATGACTGGTTGGTATTGGTCTCAAGACATCTACTGTGCTGCATAGCGATCATTGTGCAAGTTTAAAGGGGTGTTAAATGTTTTCTCTGGGGATCTTATTTGTGGAGTTTATTTCCGAAACATACCAAATCTTAAAAATTCAAAAAATGACTTAAAGATGGCAGCCACGGCCAAATAGCTTATCACATCTAACAACTAAATATTTTCTTCCGCTACACACCGTATTCCTTGCGCAGAGGTCGTGAAATCCAGCATTTTGCACCACACCATACCGAATCCCCTTGAACATTCATAGGTAGAGGGTAACAGATCCTGTTGTACTCATCTGGCTGATGCTGCGAAGATACAAACGTAGTGAGTAAATATAGAGGTTTTGTTTGATTAAGTGATTACAGTTTCATCAATGGCTGCTTTCTGTTTGTTATAGTGTTGTTTCATGTAATATTACTGCGTTTTCTGTTGTGTGAGGTCTGTTGAGTCAGCCTAATACCAGTTCCAAAGACAACAACCTTAACAATTACTGAAGCTAAGCGTCTAACTATTCATCATACATGAGGACTGATTAGACTTCATGCAGCATATGCAATGACACCAGTGTGCAAACACAAAATGATCAGGTGTGGGGTGAAGTATGATCGTATTTCGCCTCAAGTGAAAGATGTGCTCAACAGTAGACATGTACAACAGACAAAGGTAAATGAGTTGGGTTACTTACTTTCTCTACCAAACCACTTTCTAGAAAAGTGTGGTAGAGGAGAATGATGTACGAGTGCTTAATGAGGATGGAGACAATGATGACATACACTCCTGGAAATTGAAATAAGAACACCGTGAATTCATTGTCCCAGGAAGGGGAAACTTTATTGACACATTCCTGGGGTCAGATACATCACATGATCACACTGACAGAACCACAGGCACATAGACACAGGCAACAGAGCATGCACAATGTCGGCACTAGTACAGTGTATATCCACCTTTCGCAGCAATGCAGGCTGCTATTCTCCCATGGAGACGATCGTAGAGATGCTGGATGTAGTCCTGTGGAACGGCTTGCCATGCCATTTCCACCTGGCGCCTCAGTTGGACCAGCGTTCGTGCTGGACGTGCAGACCGCGTGAGACGACGCTTCATCCAGTCCCAAACATGCTCAATGGGGGACAGATCCGGAGATCTTGCTGGCCAGATTAGTTGACTTACACCTTCTAGAGCACGTTGGGTGGCACGGGATACATGCGGACGTGCATTGTCCTGTTGGAACAGCAAGTTCCCTTGCCGGTCTAGGAATGGTAGAACGA
This sequence comes from Schistocerca cancellata, assembly GCF_023864275.1. Taxonomy (NCBI): domain Eukaryota; kingdom Metazoa; phylum Arthropoda; class Insecta; order Orthoptera; family Acrididae; genus Schistocerca; species Schistocerca cancellata. The sequence continues at coordinate 303,921,758 of NC_064633.1, read as the reverse complement.
TGGGTTCGATGACGGTTTTGATGTACCGTGCACTATTCAGTGTCCCCTCGACGATCACCAATGGTGTACGGCCAGTGTAGGAGATCGCTCCCCACACCATGATGCCGGGTGTTGACCCTGTGTGCCTCGGTCGTATGCAGTCCTGATTGTGGCGCTCACCTGCACGGCGCCAAACACGCATACGACCATCATTGGCACCAAGGCAGAAGCGACTCTCATCGCTGAAGACGACACGTGTCCATTCGGCCCTCCATTCACGCCTGTCGCGACACCACTGGAGGCGGGCTGCACGATGTTGGGGCGTGAGCGGAAGACGACCTAACGGTGTGCGGGACCGTAGCCCAGCTTCATGGAGACGGTTGCGACTGGTCCTCGCCGATACCCCAGGAGCAACAGTGTCCCTAATTTGCTGGGAAGTGGCGGTGCGGTCCCCTACGGCACTGCGTAGGATCCTACGGTCTTGGCGTGCATCCGTGCGTCGCTGCGGTCCGGTCCCAGGTCGACGGGCACGTGCACCTTCCGCCGACCACTGGCGACAACATCGATGTACTGTGGAGACCTCACGCCCAACGTGTTGAGCAATTCGGCGGTACGTACACCCGGCCTACCGCATGCCCACTATACGCCCTCGCTCAAAGTCCGTCAACTGCACATACGGTTCACGTCCACGCTGTCGCGGCAAGCTACCAGTGTTAAAGACTGCGATGGAGCTCCGTATGCCACGGCAAACTGGCTGACACTGACGGCGGCGGTGCACAAATACTGCGCAGCTAGCGCCATTCGACGGCCAACACCGCGGTTCCTGGTGTTTCCGCTGTGCCGTGCGTGTGATCGTTGCTTGTACAGCCCTCTCGCAATGTCCGGAGCAAGTATGGTGGGTCTGACACACCGGTGTCAATGTGTTCTTTTTTCCATTTCCAGGAGTGTAGATGTTCAGTATGATGACTGACGTTTATAACTAGATGTCAGAAATGCTAAAGGAAATTAGTTGGCATATGTATGATTATTAGTAATGTAATATCTGTTAACAACTCAAGCAACATCATTATATATGAATTGAACTGAATCCCATTCTACAGATTCAGTAAAGAGTTTTATACGACAATTTATACTCTAAGTAAGACAAAGTATATTCTAAAATATTCATTTCTAAGCTTATCTTCTTAAGTTATTTGCAATAAACGTCACAAAATATACTAGTATTGAATGTTATTTGTTCATGAAGCATAATCTGTACCCTTTGAACATGTGACTAAAAGTACCAAATCGAAATTCAGATTACTAATGTCTGTACAATAATCATGAGGAATACCCCAAATTTTTCTAAAGCACGTATCAGTGAGTCCCAGACCAACTGCGCATTGACTATTGTTTGTGTACTAGAATTATTGGCGCTACAGGGGATTTTTCTGCTCTACTCAAATGTAGGACTTGGTACCTTTTTGAAATATGTTCCACATTTGCAGATTCACCCCGAGGCACGATGCAATGGCTGGTCACACGTTGTTTATAATCAGCCATTGCAGACAACCAGGTGGACCACGATCATCTACCACTGTCCGAGGTCGGAGAGGGGACCCCTGTCAATATCCAGGAAATGTAGCAGCATAGGGTCGTTCACGGCGTGAAAGACTTCACACGTGCACGATGTGGTGCACACGTTGTAGTCCGAGGTTCGGCCGTCTCGGCACATTTCGTATTTGCTCGTTGCTCTCCGTAACTACTCGGTACACTGCGATATTCCATATAGTTCATTTAGTGGTGCTACACGACACTGTTTCTTCCTACATTTGGTGCATCCTTCTGCTACAGGCATGTCTTTACCCAGTTCCACAGAGTCAAGGCATCAGCACTGTATATCCTTGCTATTTATTCGTTGTATAAAGAAATTTCACAGGCCCAGTAGTTGACACAAACAGAAGTAACCTAGCGATCTATTGTCCCAGCCTTTAAATACGAGTGGGAATCACAAGACGAAAGGATAAGAAGTCTCAATATCTGTGATGCTGTCGGACAATTGATGGGTACCACAAATCTGCTATGGAACGGCAGTGCAACACCAAGCAGAAAGAATATAAAGATTTAGTTGACAATAAAAGAGCAAAAAATCACTTGTATCGACTGACACTTTGTATAGTGTTAATTATTTGAAGATGAAGAAGAACTTTGTGCTAGATTATCAGCCATGGAGAACGTGACAAAAGTCACACGCTTTAATACATCGTAAGTTGCAACAGTGTTTGTAGACTTCAGCGAGGAGTGTGGGGACCTTACATTTTACTACAAGGAATATTGGTTAAATCAAGAGCAAAGAGTGGAACTGATTTTCTATTTCAGATCCACTCCTGTTCAGTTTTTTTAAGAAAAAACGAAAGCAGGAACGAAAATTAGAGAATCGAAGTCTCTCACTTTGTGTGTACTTTACTGCAGACTACCCACAATAAGACGCTGAAAGACAGAAATAACTTTTTCCTGATATGCTGGAAACGTATTTAAAAAATATTGCATTATTTGAAGGGGCATATTCCGACAAAAAAACCATTAGTTTCGATGAGCTTACTCTCTTTAAAGAAAACAAGAACTTAGAAGAATTCACTGCGGCGTTAAAAGAACCGTAGGAATATTTTTATAAGCTTTTGAGGACACTGACATTCTCATATTTATCTGTGCGCGGTTATCAAGACCCTTTTTCGTTCCAGTCGAACATTCTCAGTATATGGGCAAATGGAACCGATCGATGTGCAGTATAATTCGCATTTAAAAGACAGATTCTCTTACGATAAAACTGTTGAGCAGTTGCGCGTTGTTCTCCGCAGGAACAGGTCCACGTCTCGATAATACGCTTGCAAATGTGGTACAACGTTTCGATTAACGTATGTGCGTGAATGGCTTGTGTGGATTATGAAAATGATTGAGTCACGATTACGAGGGAACCTGACTGAAAAAACTTTGAGAAACTGTATTCGTCTGTCCGTATGCTGGCTGATTGTAGCAGACATAAATTTGAAATCGTCCCCTTTGTACAATTATACAGGACTATGCTTAAATTGACACACAATATTTTTTTTTTAGCGCAATGCAATCTGACTTTCAAAAATCTCTACAAAAGAATGGCCCTGACTAACATTAACCTATACCTTTCACAAATCACTTACCTCACCAAAAATCTTCGTTACTCGAACTACTGCAATACAGCGAGCGCCACTACTGCCAGCTAAATAAAAGATTCAAACTACTGAAGACACTAACTACTGATAGGCATAGTTAGCAAATGAAAGATTTTGATAGAGAACAAACAATGTATTTACCTTAATAATCATAATATATATAGCAGTTCATGCCATCCCGTCTTACAAATTTCAAATCTTCGCCATTTCTCTCCCCACATCCACCACTGCTGGCGGCTCACCTCCAACTGCGCAACGCTACGCGCTGTTCACATCCAGCTGCCCAACACTACAATGGCAGACAACAATGCAAACTAGCCATAGACTGCACACAGCACAGCCAGTGATTTTCATCAGAGCGCTACGTGGCGTTACCAATATAAAAAACCTAAACAGCCTACTTACAAATTTTATTATACTATCTTCATCACGCCAAAAATAATGAAATGGTATTGAAAAATGTTTGTTTGTTATCCAAGTTGTTATGACATGTGCATGCAAGAATTTCACCGTTCACTGTACAATCGCCTTGCCATTTAAATGCAGCTCATTCACTGTGTCCTCCTCTTCCCATTCAGAGAGCTTGGAATGATAGTGGGGGGAAGTGTGCAGACAAGTGAACAACTCCGCATGTAACAGAGAGCACTGTACATGTGCAAAATTTTTGGCGTCCCTCTAGCAGATGGCCCTAGCTACACGCTACAGATCGCATAACGTTGTTAGTTCAAATGAATATATTACGCAATTGTTAATATGTTGAGAATCACATCTGTAGATGTCACACTCCCAAATAATAAAAGAAATATCTTGCTACATCTTCAGACTCAACAGTAGTTGTTTGCCTGTGATAGTTATATAGTCAGGTGATAATTTTAAAGTTGAATATAGCTGATACTGGGTTTATGACTTTACCACTGACAAATATTAAAACAGTATGTGTGAGAAAGCAATTTACCAAAACTGGTCTCAAATAGGAAATGTTATAATCAGAAGTGTCATACTATCATTCTACCACCACTTATAGCGATGGAAAAAACGGACCAGTAAAAATTGATACAGGTATTTTAGTTCTGAATGAGGTATTTTTCGGCATTTGTTTGGTCTCGATGTTTTTCATTATTTACTAATAACTGGGTAAGAGACCGAAATATCAGTTAGCGACAGCAGCAGTGAGCAAATTCTTGGTTTTTAGAAAGGGAGTAATTTTTATTAGCAACATTCCCAATGTTTTGAAATATTGCACTATAATAGACAATTGGATAAAAGATCGGTATTATTTTACAACTAAAAGGGGAATAAACACATCGCATACTGGGAGTCCAGCATCGCTTAAGCAATAGTATAATTTTTACCATGTGGTGTGACCTGTTATATGGTGTGCTTGTGCAATGATATGCGTGTACATGCAGTGTACAAGAATTGCCCCATCTGGCCCTATGGTGTGTGTGTATTGTATGTTTGTGTATATTGAATTGGGGACCTAGAAACGACGGAGAGGCTTCGTCCCGCAGTAACCCTCAGTCGTTGACAGCCCCACAACAGGCCACAGCAGTCCGCCCACACCGCCGCCGCCCCACACCGAACCCAAGGACTTTGTGCGGTTCGGCCCCCACTGGACTGGACCCCCTCCCCCCCCCCCCCCACCCCCCGCCCGGGAATGTCTAGTACCAGACGACTGTAACCCTAAATGTTTGCATGGTAGAGTAACTATGGTGTAAGAATACGTCTAGACAGTGTTTGCGTAGCAATCGCCGACATAGTGTAACTGAGACGGAATATGAGGAACCAGACAGCATTCTCCGAGGCACATGGAGAACAGCCTTAAAAACCAACTACATACTGGCCGGCACACCGGACCTCGACACTAATCCGCCGGGCAGATTCGTGCCAGGGACCGGCACGCCTTCCCGCTTGGGAAGCAGCGCGTTAGACCGCACTGCTAGCTGGAAGGGTGGTCGTGTGGTCGTTTCTCGCTGTCGTCGTCTGACATCAGTTGTATTACGCAACTGCAACATCCCTTGTCTGGAAGTATTTTACAACGTGAGGTATTAGTGAAGTACAATGCTCCAACACCTTTTAAAGATTGAGAACGGGAGGAGTGATAAGAAGAAAATCTGAAACTTATCTTCTAACTTCATTCATAGTTTACGATGAAAACAGAAAGTAGCTTATGTGCTGCCTGTGTCCAGGTAATACGCTTTCATCTGCTTGTAGTCCTTGAAGGCGGAAAAATTAAGGTGAAAATTTTCACCCTTTAGCACTCACTATTCGTAATGCCCAAATAGTGATTACAACACAACTTCAGAGCAGAATTTTAAAAATTATAATCAATACGGCAATACAGGCGATTTTTTGTAGCATTCAGCGACATACAACTTTTCGAGAAAAGCAGCGAACGTTGGATGGGCCAAGTTTTCCTTTTCTTTGCTTATTTATTTTGATGTTTTGATTCTGTTTGCCCCGAAACTCAGAGAGAAAAAAATTTTCAGTCTTTTTTCGGTTTCTATATTTACTACAGGAAACAGGAATAAAAAATTGCAAAGCAGTTATTGTGAGCGGTTTTAACATTCAGGTTAAACTTGTGTTAGAAGAGAATGATATGACCGAAAACCTAAGGCTTCAGTGATAACAGTCATCCCTACTTCTCTTCGTTGATGCGCAAGCTTTAGATTAGTCACCATAACGAGAAACGTCTGAGTAAATGGGAAAAGTGGCAGGCCCTTTTAGTCTGTCATCATGATAGAGCGAACAGTACCATCACTACTCCAACTGCAGGCAGCAAGTATTAAAAGTACAAGGTGACTCATTGATATTCGCTTTATTGTACTCTAGGCAGATTGCACAAGCAGATTATGCATGACAAAAAGCATTTTGATACATCATCCCACCTTACTTTATTATCGATGATCTTACGTTTCAGGCTACTGAATTGGCGGTGTTGGGGGGGGGAGGGGGGGGGGGCTGCCTGGCTACAGACCGAATTGATGCAACTATACTTCCCATCAAGTTCAATATTTTTTATTGTTAAAGAAAGTTATCGAAGAAATTTTGCCTCGCACACTGATATACGTCCAGGAGGTCTTGGAAGACCTTTCGGAGCCTGATCAATACCCCGTTCATATTACTTTGACAGTAAATCGCCTCGTCCCATGTAAAGACATTTACACAAGGGTGATTGGAATGGTCGTTCGACAAGGCTGCGAGAGGAAATGAACATTTTCTCTTCAGTCATCGGTGAGCATATTGCGTAAGACTGTTTCTTGGATGAGCCGAACAGTGCAGATTTTGTAGCCATTCCAGACAGCTGTTGACTTTCTCCACTATAAGCTGGTAATAGTGTGAGGGAACGTGAAATATTTCCGAGCTATTATCTTACATTTTGTACAGTTTCAAGTATCTAACAACGCTGTACTTTGTTTCTCATTTAGGCTCTTTTGTGTATCCCATTCACTTAGCAACACAGTCGCCCTCTGATGCGGCTATACGGACAGGTGCTCATGAAATGTTTAGAGAGGTAACGGTGAAAAGTCTCAGTCAAACTTCCGAATAACTAATCACTGCAAATATATAAATCAACCAAAAACCGAACTGCAAACAGGTGACGGAATTTAATTCATATAATGAACACTGTAAACTGTGTGGAAATTCTGTACATTGTACTAGCAACAGAAGAAAAGTAGCCATTCCTTGATACCTTGTAGCTTCAGTAGTGGTAATGTGGATGTAAGTGGGAAAGGTTCCGTGGATTTGTCATCTTTACATTTTCCTTTTTCCGACGCATTTATGTTTATTGATATCAAATTTACGTGACAGTTTTTTTCATAGTCAGACCATGAGGATGGCGTTGTATGTACGTATATCTCCAAAGCCGATACCATAATGTGATTATAAACGTATCATTAAAGACAACTAAGTGGAATATTCCAGACAGGTTCTATTTTCAAAAGTTCGATCATCAGATAACTCACAGAAAAACATTAACCATGGTAAACAGCCAGTGCAATGTCATCTTCTAACAGGGATAAATAAATAGAGTTTGACATTGTCAATCCAAGCCTGGAGACGTTGAAGTTATAACAACCTGTCACAGTGTTATTAATACGCCCCAATGAATGACTGAAGTAGTGGAAGTCTATAACTGTGGTTTCATCGGTAGTTTGTTGACAAATGTGAAACTGCCTTTCCATTCTCTTTTTATAGAGACCAAATGAATTGTGGATGTCCACTAATTCCTGCACTGTTCTAAGCCCTTTCATGACGGAATTAATTGGCTCTGAATTCGACAGAACATAACATTGACGTCAGTAAATACAGGCACTTGAAGATTAGACAAATAAAAGAGCAAAGTAAATTATATATTTATTGTTCCTCTGTGATATCATTTCAAACATTGTTGCTATACCGGTGACAGTTTCAATTGGCTTCTTCACTGATATTATGGGACATAAAGCATTGTCCTATGTAATGTTTCATTTTCATAACTGCATGCTATCGTTACCTATGGTATACATTCATTCACAACGTCTCGCACAAATATACGTAAATTTTCTGTCTGTATGTATGAAAATACATCATATCTGTAGCGTGTCCTTGAAAACGCCTAGGCTCTAAGTCAAAACAGAATCTACAATGCAGGTGCCTTTTTTTTGGGGGGGGGGGGGGGGGGGATCATCAGTCTTCTGACTGGTTTGATGTGACCCGCCACGAATTCCTCTCCTGCCCCAATCTCTCCGTCTCAGAATACCACTTGCCACATACGTTCTCAATTATATACTGGATTTATTCCAATCTCTGTCTTCCTCTAAAGCTTTTGCCCTCTACAGCTCCCTCTAGTACCGTGGATGTCATTACCTCATCCCTTAACAGATATCCTATCATCCTGTCCCTTCTTCTTCTCAGTGTTTTCCTCATATTCCTTTCGTCTCCGATTCTGCTTAGAACCTCCTTATTCCTTACCTTATTACACCACCAAATTTTCAACATTCTTCGGCAGTACCACATCTCAAATACCTCAATTCTATTCTGTTCCGATGTTTCCACAGTCCATCTTTCATTACGATGCAATGCTGTATTCCAGACATACGTCCTCAGAAATTTCTTCCTCATGTTTGATATTAGTAGACCTCTCTTGACCAGTAATGCCCTTTTTCCATTGCTAGCCTTGCCCCGTACGACATTGGTTACGTTACTGCCTAGGTAACAGAATTCCTTCATCCACTTCTTGATCATCAGTCCAGGTGTTAAGTTTCTCGCTATTCTCATTTCTGCTATTTCTGATTGCTTTTGTCTTCCTTCTATTTACTGCCAATTCCTATTCTGTACTCATTAGATTGTTCAATCCACTCCTGAACCTTGGTTTATTTCCATCATTGATTCTTCTTTGTACAGATTAAACAGTAGGGGCGCGTGACTACATACTTATCTTACACGCTTTTTAAACCGAGCACTTCGTCCTTGGTCGTCCACTCTTGTTATTCCGTCTTGGTTCTTGCAGATATTATATATTACCCGTCTCTTCCTACAGCTTACCCATATTTTTCTTAGAATTTCAAATATCCTGCACCACTTTACATTGTCGAATGTTTTTTCCACCTCGAAAAATTTTATGAAAGTGTCTCGATTTTTCTTAGGCTTGCTTGCATCATCAATCGCAAAGTCAGAATTGCCTCTATGTTAGCTTTACGTTTCCTAAAGCAAAACTGATCTTCATCTAGCACATCCTCAATTTTGTTTTCTGTTCCTCTGTATATTACTCTTGTCAGCAACTTGGATGTAAGAGCTGTTAAGCTGATTGAGCGATAATTTTCGCACTTGTCAGCTTTTTCAATCTTCGGAATTGTGTGTATGATACTTTTCCGAAAGTCAGTTGATATGTCGCCAGACTAAACACAGTCTACACACCAACATGAACAGTCGTTTTGTTGTCACTTCTCCCAACGATTTTAGAAATTTTGACGTAAAGTTATGTATCACTTGTTTGATCATAAGCCCTCCAAAGCTCTTTTAAATTCTGATTCTAATACTGGATCTCCTATCTCTCCTAAATCTACCCTTGTTTCGTCTTCTGTCTCGTCAGACAAATCTTCCAGCTCATAAAGGCCTTCGATGTATTCCTTCCACCTATCTGCCCTGTTCTCTGCATTTAGAAGTTGAATTCCCGTTGCACTCTTAATGTTACCACTCTTGCTTTTAATATCATTGAAGACAGTTTTGACTTTCCTGTATGCTGAGTCTGTCCTTCCGACAATCATTTCTTTTCCGATTTCTTCACATTTTTGATGCAGCTATTTCGTCTTAGTTTCCATGCACTTCCTATTTATTTCATTACTCATCGACTTGTATTTCTCTATGCCTGAGTTTTCCGGAACATTTTTGTACTCCTTTCTTTCATTGATCAGTTGAAGTATTTCTCCTGTTACCCATGGTTTCTTCGTAGCTACCTTCTTTATACCTATGTTTTCCTTTGCAAACTCCGTGATGTCCCTTTTTAGAGATGTCCTTTCCTCTTTAACAATACTGCCTAGTGAGCTATTCCTTATTGTTGCAGCTATAGCCTTAGCGAACTTCAAGCGTATCTCGTCATTCCTTAGTACTTCCGAATCCCACTTCTTTGTGTGTTGATTCTTCCTGACGTTGTCTTGAACTTCAGCCTAAGATTCATCACTATTACATTGTGATCTGAGTCTATATCTGCTCCTGAGTACGTCTTACGATCCAGAATCTGTTTCCGGAATCTCTGTCTGATCATGATGTAATCCAATTGAAATCTTCCCGTATCACTCGGCCTTTTCCAATCATTCCTCCTTTCCTTGTGAATCTTCAACAGAGTATTCGCTATAACTAGCTGAAATGTCTTACAGAGCTAAATTATTCCTTCTTGTCTCTCATTCCTCGTCCCAACCCCATATTCTCCTGGAACCTTTCCTTCTACTTCTTTCCCTACATCTGCATTCTAGTCCCCCATGACTATTATATTTTCATCTCCCTTCGCGTATTGTATTACCCATTCAATATCCTCATATGCTTTTCTGATTCTTTAACTTCAGCTTGCGACGTCGTTGTCAGTGTTGGTTTTTCTGTCGATTCTAATAAGAATACCCTATCACTGAAATGGTCACAGTAACACACTCTCTGCCCTACCTTCCTACTCGTAACAAATCCTACTACCGTTAAACCATTTTCTGCTTCTGTTGATATTACCCTGTATTCATCTGCCCACATATCGTTGTCTTCTTCCCATTTCACTTCACTGACCCCTACTACATATAGCCTAAGCCTTTGCATTTCCATTTGCAGATTTTCTAGTTTCCCTACTCCGACTCGTAGCACGGTATCCTGTCGCTGATTATTCAATCATTTTCGCATGGTCACCTCCCTACTGCTGTCCCCTCCCGGAGATCTGAGCGGGGGACTGACCCGAAATGGGGAATTCATCATCATACTTTCTCAATTACAGGCCGTATGTGCTGTGGATACACGTTATGTGTCTTAAATGCAGTGGTTCCAGTGCCTTGTGCATCCCCATGTCGTTGATCATTTCTGATTCTTCCGCTCTGAACCTCTGTCCACTCTTCCGCCCTCATGGACAAGGTCGCTGGCAGAGTTATGGTGACTTCTTACGCCGGAAGTCTTCGGCCGCCAATACTGATTATTATTGAAAATTCAAGCATTGGCGGGATTCGACCCCGAGACCGAGGACTTTTGTACCATTAATCAAAGACGCTACCCTTTTTTAGACTTTTTTAATTTTTCTTTCCTTTTCTGATACTGCAAATAACATAAATGTAACAATTCTCTTCCACTATAGGCGTTGGTCCATACCACCCCATACTACAACCAAAAACCTGTCTAACCTAGAAAAGAAAAGCAAAGCTAGTGCCACCGCAAGTTTCACCCTAAAAGCTAACAAGGACGTTTATTTGCCTCTAATTCAGACTCCGCTCACGAACAAAACTTAAATGAAAATTAAATGCACATCTGAACGTTTTGTTAACAAAACAAAGGATAAAGTAAAAGGTACAACACTTTAATTAACTTTTTTTTTGTTAATCTTCTTCGGAGAGTGTCCACAGCAGTCAGACAGCGGGATGACCACGTCTTCTTGTCATGCAGCGAGTGTGAAACACCCTGTAATTGTTGTTGATGTCTCTCAACAGCCATTATGTGGTACTTCTGAATCTCTTCTCACATCCGGTGCGCCCCAGTGGTCTGGAGGGCGCGTGAACAACGACACGAAGTAATTCGCGAAGAGCGAACCATACGATGCCTTGCGCCATGAAACCCTGTAGTTGCTTGTTAAACACTACCAAAAATCTAACAACTCTACGACGCTCTCACTAAAAAAAGTATGGCAATGTCATACCCTTAACCCACATCGTGGCGTTATGATGAGTAGCAGGGTAGTAAGCGACGTCTGGATGGATCGGTTCGGTGCTCTCTATGAACTGAGGTGTCCGTCGCAGCAACAATGCCAAGATGCGCCGTGTGAGGAGCCAGGACATGACAGCCGTTATTACAAACGAAAAGGTGTATGACGGTGTCGACAGCGGCGGCCGGGGCAGAGCGAATCTTCTACAAGATGTATAATGTGTAAAAGTGTTCGGGTGGGGAATTTTTCAGTCATTATCACACACCACAGCGCCCTCACCGCGGTGGAACGGAAAGGTGAGTGTATGTCACGCCAAACCCGCCCCCAGCAAACCGTCGGATGTCGGCGTTCAGTCAAATTAACAGGCACTGCCCGTTGAAAGTAGCGGTAGAAATCCTTGGCTCTAGGATCCAGCATGGTCGGCAAGACATCCAACATATAACTCATGTCGACCAGGTAGGTGCGAATGTGCCCAACAGGAATCGGTGGCTGGAGGGATTGAGTTGCCATGTCTGAAGTAAATAAAGAGATGTATCGTCCACAGAGAAAGAGCACGCGCCCTGTTGCTCACGTTTACCTTTCCAATGCCGCCGGCGTGTGTGGGCAACGTGAGTGTCTCGTAACGGTTCCTGAACGTCCTACCGTCGCTTACGAAACGGCCGAAGGCCGCCTGGAACTTGGCGGCTACAGTACCGGCCATTGGGAGAACGTGTATGTAATGATTAAGTTACGGAGCGAGGTAGATGTTGACAAAACGTACCCTTATGGTCAAGTCAAGCGTTTCAAAGGTGTGGAGACGAACTTGCGTGCTGATCACATTAAGTGGTCTGCGATACGTATTTGCTGCTGTACGCTGCACGTTCCCACACAAGGTCACTCCCATACATTTCATCGCCGGGGCCTTGGTAATGGTCAATGGCTCACTCATATTAAGTCCTCTGCCCACATCCATGGGTGGACTTCCGTAGGTTGACACGACTGCCTGCCACCTCGCTGCACGGCCGAAGCCACACGATGGCCTTACATATATCTACTGTCACCCTTGCCAAGAAAACTTCGTCTGCGTAGGCACAACATTTAAAGTGTCGTAGACAGTGAAGTGCAGGCTCGAGGGCGACGGCAAAGAGAAAGGGAATCCATGTCACACTGAGCGCTCAATAGTGAACGGTGGCGAGCGGTAGGCATTGACCAGGACTGTGGAAGGGACGTCGTGGATGAGACGGAGAACCACACCTGCTGATGTTAGGGACAGGCCTATCTCCTCTAAGACAGCCTCCAAGAAATGGTGCTCAACTCGGTCAAATGCGTGGTCTAGGTCAACTGCTATGAGGGCGCCTTCTAAGCGGCATGTCGAATTCAACGTCACCACATCTCTATAAGAACTTAACGGCGTGTGTATATTACTGCCACCTCCCACACATGTTTGGTAAGCACGAAGGACATTTTTGACAACAGCGGAGAGGCGAGCACGAAGTATGCCGGCGAACAGCTTGTAATCTGAATTCACCAACGTCAACAGTCGGAAGTCGTGCGGTCTGCACCCAATCCTCCCCATCCGCCTCCTCCCGTTTTGTTTCGGCAGAGGAATGATCATGCCTTCCAAAACTTCGGGGAGGGGGGAGGGGGGGACATTAAAATTTGGCTCCAGGAGTTTGCAGCACATCTGCCACCAAACGTACCCCATCGGGTAAGAAAGGTGCTACAAAATTCATGCGGAAGACCATCAGGTCGCATCACGCGAAAGGAAGATGTGCATCTCTTCCCACGTGACGGCCTCCAAGAATGAAGAATCTAGCGTCGCCTTGTGCCCTACCCGAAGGTGGCAGGTCGTGCAGGATGTCCTCAGCTTCATTGCTAGGTCGTTGACCTGCAAGATAAAGAGTGTGGTAATAATCTGTGAGGACACGGGAGGTAGCGTTGTGTGTCTCTGCGCGTTGCCCGTCCGCCGAAATAACTGCCGTGATGAGTCGTCTCTTACGGTGTCTCCATTCTCTGACGATGTGATAAAGAGAAGCACGTTCCTCTGGGATGGAATCTTGCAGTCTCACTCGAACCCGCGTGCCGTCCAATCTGTTGGCTAGGATCTGCAGAAGCTGTGCCTGTGTCCGGTGGACGCCAGTTAGGCGCCCTGGCGAAGGTTGTTGCGACGCTAATTCTCGCTAGACTCTGTAGTAAAACTCAGAGGTCGATCAGAGATAAAGCGCTCTGTCTCGTCCATACGCCTTGAGAGTGCAGAGAAGAGGTGGTATGGTGCAGTGTGTCCACCACCACGTCGTGGAATCATAGGTACGACGCCGTCGCTTTCATTTGTGCCAGGAATCAGCGACGGCTACACGGCAAGCCTCTTCCCGGAGAATGCTCACGTTAAGAGTCCAAGGTCCTCTACTACGGCTCGCAGATGAAGGTCTGATGATCGGTTAATGCTGTGGGCCACAGTTCAGCGCCGACAGTCGCTGCCTGAAGACCGTGGGAGACATAAATCCTGTAAAACCTGCTGGCCGAGTGGCTGGTGAAGTGTGTATATCCGCGTCTGTCACCGTGGATTAGTGTCCATATATCATGTAAAGCGAGGTTCCTGACCATAGCATGGAGGGCAGGACATGGGACGTTGTGAAGGATCTGATCCTCTGGGCGTAAGACGCTTTTAAAGTCCCTGTCCATCACGAAGTGCTCTATAGCGCCTTGAAACACTGGAGCTACTTCAGTAAAGTAATAGAGCGTTCGCTCTCGACGTCTCGCAGCACCAGATGGGGCATACAGATTCACAAGGCGGACTGCGCCGGCGGTGACCACAATGCCTCTTTCTGATGGCAAATACTGAGTATACGCTGGCTGTATGCCATCGCGTAGTAGTATTACCGTACCACCACCACCGTCCGAAGTTGTGTTGACGTAATACGTGTAGCCACAAACATCCATGCGCAGATCAGATCCTACCTTGTGAAGAAACTTGATATCAATGTCCACCGCCTCAATCATGTCCTGCAGCAGTTGGGTTTTGATCTTGGAACTAATGCCATTGACACGGACTGTACCTATTCAATACACCTGAGTCATTTGATAGTACGATGACGTGTCCTGCACTCGCTTCAGCAAGCAAGCACCATTTCGTCCGTCTGACCCTCCCTCACACCCGCACCATATAAATTACTGAACGGCATACACAAGACGTCCGTCCTACGATCAGCCGGCAGCGGGCATCAGGTTGTCTCTCCAGTTTGAGATCATGCTTTCCATCTCCATCTCGGACGCCCAGTCACCAAGCTGGAGGTGTGATACGTTAGGCGACGAGTGACGTTCATCCGGTGTCTTAGCCGCAAAATCGCCACGGGGCTCTTAAATGGGTTGGGCATCGTCAACTGGGCTTTGTCTTTGGGCGGATGTTGCTTGCAACGAACCGGGAACTAATGGAGTGAGGCCCATAGCCAGTGCCGCAGATGGATTTTCCTAATTCTTCTGCAACGTGTCACCATCTCGCGAAGCATTTCCTGCGGACAGTCTCCTCTTCTTTCGCTTTTGAGCGACTTCTGCTTGCGGGAACGTGTGTCAGCGTCCTGTGGATCATGAAAAACTGTTGGCACCTCCCGCATCTCCGTGTCAGAGCTCAAATCGATCTTCTGTTGCCCTCCTGCCTCACATGGCTGGAGTGCAGACACTGTCGCTGCTGTCGAGCATAGAGACGGTTACGATGGAGGCTGTGTCGTCGTGGGCTCGGAGACCGGTTCCGCAGGGGTCGTTAACTGGAATGGAACAACGTCCGCGTCCTTCGTGTTCCTCGCTGCCTCAACGTACGTAACAGGCAACATTACTGGTTGTGATGTTGGCGTCGTGTCTGCACGAGGTAGCTGGACTAGGCGTCGCTGCAGGAATTCAGAGCGCACGTGCCCTTCCTGCCCTCACCCCGAATAAGTCCGTGGACGTCCGCCATAATTGACGATCGGACGACAGCCACCAGCGGTCGCGTACGACGGGATGTGTTTGCGCAGTTCGATTCGCATCTGACACACTCCGTTTAGAACATGATACGTCTCGAACGTATGCTACTTTTCTTCCCCATTACATAGTACTTCCCCGTAAGGCCGCAGCTCGTGGCAGGAGCTTCAAAAGGCAGCTCGAAGATTCGCATGTTTCGAAAGCGGAATCGTGCATGGTCGACAGTCACTACACCCACGTGGCCGTCCGAGTGTGGAAACGATTTCCATCGGTGGAACGGCGAATAAGCCGCTCGCACGCTGCTTCATCGACAATTTTCCGGTAAACTGTGCTCGAGACGATCGAAAGATGTAAACCGAGAAGTTCCTGTGGATCGACGTGCGTTACTTCACCCAGGAAACGCTCTACTTCGTATGCCTTAGGTCGTGCGTACTGGACGTGGAAAGCTAATTTAATCGTGGCCGTTGTGTAAGAAAGCGCCATCATCGTTCGAGGTCATCTGTTTACACTGCAACACGACTGCCCGCGCGAGTAAGCAACTTCCTGCTTGCGGAGCGCCGCACGGAGCCGCGCGCGCGTCCGCTTCGTAACACGGCTGAGAGCCGACTGCAAAATTTTCCCGTATCACCCGGCCTTTTCCAAGCATTCCTCCTCCTCTTGTGATATACTATTCCCTATTACTAGCTATAATTTTTTACAGTGCTAAATTATTCCTTCTTCTCTCTCATTCCACGTCCCAAACCCTTATTCGCCTGAAACCTTTTCTTCTACTCCTTCCCCTACAACTGCATTCTAGTCCCCCATGACTATGAGATTTTCATCCCCCTTTGCGTATATTATTACCGATTCAATGTCGTCAAATGCTTTTCTGTCTCTTCATCTTTGCGACGTCGACATGTATACACGATCTACCGTTGTCCGAGTCCTAATAAGAATAACTCTCACACTCTCTGTCCTATCTTCCTACTCGTAACAAATCCTACTCGCGATATAACAGTTTCCGATGCTGTTGATATTACCCTGATACATATGACCACAAATCGTTGTGTTCGTTCCATTGCACTTCACTGACTCCTACTATAGCTATACTAAGTGTTTGCATTTCCATTTTCAGATTTTCTGGTCTCTCTACCCCGACTCTTAGCACGGTATCCTGCAGTTGATTATTCAATCTTTTTCTCATGGTCACCTCCCCGCTGCAGTCCCATTCCAGAGATCCGAATGGGGGCCTGTGCGAAATCTTTTACCAATGGAGAGTGAAACGTCCCCTTAGAACAATTATACACGACTGTGCTTAAACTGACACAATATTTTTAGCGCAACGCAATCTGACTTTCAAAAATCCCTACAAAAGAATGGCCCTGACTAACATTAACCTATACGTTTCACAAATCACTTACCTCACCAAAAATCTTCCTTACTCGAACTACTGCAATACAGCGAGCGCCACTACTGCCAGCTAAATAAAAGGTTCAAACTACGGAAGGCACTAACTACTGATAGGGATGGTTAGCAATTGAAAGATTTTAATAGAGAACAAACAATGTATTTACCTTAATATCATCAAAAGTCATAATATATGTAATTTCAAAACTCCGCCATTTCCTTCCACACATCCACCACTGCTGGCGGCTCACCTCTAACTGCGCAACGCTACGCGCTGTTCACATCCAGCTGCCGCTGCCCAGCACTACAATGGCAGACAACAATGGAAACTAGCTACAGACTGCACACAGCACAGCCAGTGATTTTCTTACAGAGAGCGCTACGTGGTGGCGGCGTTACCAATATAAGAACCTAAACAGCCCACTTACAAGAGTTTATGATCACGCTTTTTCAATTACAGGCCGCATGTCCTGTGGATACACATTACGTGTCTTTAATGCAGTGGTTTCCAGGCTTTCAGTATCCCCATGTCGTTGATCGTTTCTGACTCTTCCGCCTTTAGGGGCAGTTTCCCAGTCCTAGGACAAGAGAGTGCCCACAACCTCTCTCTGCTCCTCCACCGCTTGGACAATGTCTTTGGCAGAACGATGGTGACTTCTAATGCCGGAAGTCTTCGTCCGCCGATACTGATTACTATTGAAAATTTAAGCAGTGGCGCGATTAAAATCCGCCACCGAGGACTTTTTTTTATTAATCAAAGACGCTACCCTTGGACCACGGGCGTATTTACATATGAAGCTTTGTATCTAGAGGATCTCGGTACATGTCCACCAATATGCCTTATCCAGAGATATATACGTCTCCGCGTCCTCCTTTGCATCTTCCAAGCTATCTCATGGAATTATACTTTGAAATGATTACTGAGCATCTTTGGAATTTCTTCATTTGCCTTGTACTGACTTTGAGCCACATCGGATTTCATTATTCCAGGCGATGAGCTATCTAGCATGGTAATTTCTAGGATTCGTGGTGTCCATTGGAATGGGCCTGTATACGTTGCTGAGCCACATCCGATCCGGCAGCCTCGAGATTGTTCGAGAAACTTACATTCCTGCCTAGCAATATATGATGCAAGGTATGTCGTGGTTTACCCAAAGACTATGACTTCGTCGTTGTCGAGCTGAGATATTAAGCACGTTAGAAACATGTCTTCATGGTTTCAATGTAGTGACACAAGCAGAACATCTACTCGTATTTTATTCCCCAATTGCACGAAGAGAGATTGTAAGTAGGCTGTTTAGGTTCTTATGTTGGTAACGCCACGTAGCGCTCTGAATGAAAATCACTGACTGTGCTGTGTGCAGTCTGTGGCTGGTTGGCATTGTTGAAATATTCGCTATTGTAGTGTTGGGCAGTTGGATGTGAACAGCCCGCAGCGTTGCGCAGTTGGAGGTGAGCCGCCAGCAGTGGTGGATGTGGGGAGAGAGATGGCGGAGTTTTGAGAGCGGATGATCTGGACGTGTGTCCATAAGAGACAGTAAATTTGTAAGACTGGATGTCATGAACTGATATATATATATTATGACTTTTGAACACTATTAAGATAAATGCATTGTTTGTTCTGTATCAAAATCTTTCATTTGCTAACTATGCCTATCAGTAGTTAGTGCCTTCAGTAGTTAGAATCCTTTATTTAGCTGGCAGTATTGGCGCTCGCTGTATTGTAGTAGTTCGAGTAACCAAGATTTTTGTGAGGTAAGTGATTCATGCAATGTATAGGGTATTGTTAGTCAGGGCCATTCTTTTGTAGAGATTATTGAAAGTCAGATTGCGTTGCGCTAAAAATATTGTGTGTCAGTTTAGTGACGATCAGAATAAGTAAAGAGAATTATGTATGAGTAAGTTCAGTTTGCTCAGCTGTTTGAAAATCAAATAACATAAGGGGTCTATCAGCACAGTAATTCATTAATTTTTCTAAGGGGTTCTTCTGATATATTGTGGAAATACAAGTTCGACGATTAACGAGTGATTCTCCAGTCTTCGAGCTGAGGTTCCAACAACGCTTGCATAATATCTACGTAACTTAATGTCGGGTCTATCAATTTAACAACAGTTTAATTCCGTAATTGTAAGTTGAGGGGAAGTGCTTATGTCGCTGAACCACAGCCAATCCACCAACCTCGAGAGAGTTTGAGGAATTTACATCCCTAAATAGCAGTATGTGATGTAAGTTAAGTCCTGCTATGCCGTAACCTCGAGCTATTAACCCAGTCCGCAACGTGTCCCCGTGGCTTCAATGCATGGATATCAGTAGACAGCTACCTAGTAATCAATTTTACGAAGAGAGGTAAGCAATTTCGCTGACACATTATAGAAATACAAATTCGACAATGAACAAGTGATTTCCTGGTCTTGAAGCTTTGATGTCAGTCGCCAATGCAAGATGTCTACATGGCTTAAAAGCTAGGGTAGCAACGAAATGGCTGTTTAATTCTCCCTGTGTAGGAAGAGGGGTAAGTGGCTTCTGACAGACAGCAGAAGTACAAATCGTTGTATTTGTCCCTGAAATCTTCCGCAGCGGAAAGTCTGAATAAAACCTTCTGAGTTTTCTAACCACTTCAATTACAATAAAATTCTCGAGCTTTCTATAGGCACTCCGCCATCGTTGTCATGAGTAAAACCACTGACGACGCTGACGGAGATGGCCATCGAAGGCTCGAGAATTTTATTCGAACTGACGCGGCTGGAAAACCAAGCAAATTTTATTCAAATCTTTGTACGTCAATCCTTGTAATGAATGGCTGCAAGGACTTCGGCTGTTGCATTTGAAATGGAAACAAAATATCTGAAGCCATCCTTTTTGCATTTAATTTATTTACGTAGCCACAAGATCTTGTAATGGAGCATCGAAACAGGTTGCGTAAATAAATTAATTGAAGATATGATTGGTTGAGGTGTTTTAATTTTCATATTTAGTAAGAAATGATTCACACTGGCTGTAGAATAGCTTTAATTAAAAGTCCTAACTTGTGTAGCGACCACTGAAGACGCATACTCAACTGTACAAACAACCACAATAAATTCTTTTACAAATAGTGCTTAACAATGATCTAAAGCGCAAAGGGACTGAAAAGTAGTATAGCACAACTGTGCTACTATGCTCGAAATGCACTCACAAACATTATTTTTAACAAGTCGTCACCAAAAGGTAACTGCCTTAGAGGCACTCTCCCTCATTCACATCAAGTTTTAAACATTAAGAGTAGAAGTCCATATTTAAAATGAAGGGGATGGCAGAACCTATAAAAATAAATTCTGGATAAAAACTAAACGGGTTAAACGAAGCTGTTTACTATTAATGCACTGAGACGATTTCAAAGTATGAACCCAGTAAACGAGAAGCAGGAAGCTAGTAGAGTGGCTGTAGGCGAGGCAGTACTGACCGCAACGTATTGGGAATACGTTTGCGGATGGAGGCATAGGGAAGGGCAGGATGTGAAGGGCAGTGGGCGAGTGTACATGTGCTAAACTACTTAAAAATATGTAAAAAGCTCTGTCCCTTTTACAAAAATATTGAAAGTGGAAAATGAAAATGCAGCATATTAATAAAACCAGAGTGGTAGTATAAATTTCCTCTTTCACAAATACATTTTATAAAAATACTGAAAGTAAACAGTAAAACATAAAATATTAAAACAGCGCAACTGGCAGTACCAATTCCCTTTTTCACAGCAACAATACCGTACTAGTGGACAAACAGATAAGGCTAATCTGGGAAGCTGAAGACTTGTGATAATAAAATAGTGGGCTATTTAGCTCAAAAATTTGCTAAAGATCTTTGTGTCTCAGAGCTGTCTGCGTCTCCAAGGCAGAGCCCGGGAATCTTTTATGAACAAAGTAAATCTCGACTTCTTCTGAAATCTCAAGGGCATTGTCTTTACTTAAAGAAGCAGCACTTGCATATTCTTTCGGATGCCGGTGATACGGTCAGTTTCCCGCAAATGCGCTCTTAGTGCTTCTTTGAGCTGAAATCGTTGATATGCTCTCTAAAGGAGGTTCCGAAGTTTCTTCCGGTCTTACCTATTATTTACTGATACACTGTATCCCCGGTGACGTAAATTCATACTGTGTTGCAGTCTCCGTGGGCCCGTATTTTAGGTCATTATTCTCCAGAATGTAAAAAGCGGGAGCTATATCTTTCGCAGTCAAACAATTGCCATTTCTGTTGCAAATGTTACTGTAGAACGGTATCCTATGGAATTTATTATCAGTAAATGATCTGTTATTCTCTGCGTTAAGGAGAATCAAAGCTCTTGAAGTCATTGGACTATGGACAGCATTAACCTTCGCATTCAACTTCTGTAATATATTTTTGTTAATTTTACCAACAAAATCAGCGTCATATCCATTTTAATATGCTATGAACTGTATTATTTTTAATTCCGATCATGAGTTTCATGGGATAAAAGGGCACTATGCAATCTGCAGAGCAGAGCCCTGAATGCTGCCCTTTTGATCTGCAATGGGTGGTTCGATGTCATGTGCGTGACGAAGTGAGAAGTGATCGGTTTCATAAAAATATTATAACAAATCTAACCACCATCAGTTGTGGGAGATCCGAAAAGAGGAGTGTACCGTTATTGCTGGGTACCATAGTGAGCTGGATTCTGCCACGTAGTTTCTTCGACTGAGTAGAAAAGTGTCACAGTCTTAAAATCAATCCCTGCATAGCAAAATGATGTCATTTATATATATATACCAAAAATTACCTTAGCAGAAAAAGTACTAGAGTTTTGCATCACAGTGGGCTCGAAAAGCTTAAAAATTTTTGGCAAGCCAGTGAGACAGAGGTGAAGCCTTTGTCAATTCCTATGTCTGCAGGTATGTGCTACCACAATTTTAATTTTCAGTTCATGAAGTAACACAAGTTCGACAAGGGACGAAAGAGTCCCTTGTCTTCGAGATAAGGTATCTAAGACGTTTGCAATATGTCTACATGGCTTCAGAACAGGAATAACGATAAAAGAAGTATTCATTTTGTGAATAAATGCAGCCCATGAATGTACATAAGAATTGGGTTGATGCCATTTTCCTTGACTTCGGGAAGGCGTTAGATACAATTCCGCACCGTCGCCTGATAAACAAAGTATGAGCATACGGAATATCAGACCAGCTGCGTGGCTGGATTGAAGAGTTTTTAGCAAACAGAACACAGCATGTTGTTCTCAATGGAGAGACGTCTACAGATGTTAAAGTAACCTCTGGCGTTCCAGAGCTGCAGCGGATAGGCACTTGGTGCAGGGATTGGCAACAGACCCTTAACATAGACAAATGTAACGTATTGCGAATACATAGAAAGAAGGATCCTTTGTTGTATGATTAAATGATAGCGGAACAAACACTGGTAGCAGTTACTTCTGTAAAATATCTGGGAGTATGCGTACGGAACGATTTGAAGTAGAATGATCATATAAAATTAATTGTTGGTAAGGCGGGTGCCAGGTAGAGATTCATTGGAAGGGTCCTTAGAAAATGTAGTCCAACAACAAAGGAGGTGGCTTACAAAACACTCGTTCGACCTATACTTGAGTATTGCTCATGAGTGTGGGATCCGTACCAGGTCGGGTTGACAGAGGAGATAGAGAAGATCCAAAGCAGAGCGGCGCGTTTCGTCACAGGGTTATTTGGTAAGCGTGATAGCGTTACGGAGTTGTTTAGCAAACTCAAGTGGCAGATTCTGCAAGAGAGGCCCTCTGCATCGCGGTGTAGCATGCTGTCCAGATTTAGACAGAGTGCGTTTCTGGATGAGGTATCGAATATATTGATTCCCTCTACTTATACCTTCCGAGGAGATCACGAATGTAAAATTCGAGAGATTCGAGCGTGCACCGAGGCTTTCCGGCAGTCGTTCTTCCCGCGAACGATAAGCGACTGGAACAGGAAAGGGAGGTAATAACAGTGGCACCTAAAGTGTCCTCCGCCACATACCGTTGAGTGGCTTGCGGAATATAAACGTAGTTGTAGATGTAGATGTGAGTTAGCATGAAGGCACTGTTTATATTACTATTTATATGCCTAATCGTACAGTGAAGGAGGGTGATGTGGGACACCCTCTAGAACTGCAAGTCCGACGTAGAACAAGTGATTCTTTGACGACTGCTCAACAGGTCCAGAGGGGACGGTTGTTCTGCAAATGGCGGTGTGGACAGGCGGCACAGCGTCCGCCTCTCGAAAGCGTGACGGCCGTCCGGCTCCGGCGACACAGGCGCACGCTCGACTTGGCAGGTATGCCAGCCCGCGCGGTGCCACTCGGCACTTCCGTCCGATTTAGAAAGGGAGAAAATCCTCCTGCGCGGGCTTGGAAACTACGAGAAAGAGGGCTCGTCTCTTTCCCACCTCCGCTGACGGCGTCGCGGCCGTCACAAAAAAAGGGGGGTAGCCGCAACTGGTAACGCTCAGGCAGTCCCCGCGAGCAGAGCCACCGGCCGGTATAAATACGGGCACCGCCTCCAGGAAAAGGTAGTCACTGCCTGCACACCGTTGTCCAGCATGGCTCTTCCGTGGCGGCTCGGCGCCGCGCTGGCGCTCCTCTGCGTCGCCGCCTTCCTCGCCTCCTGCGACGCCCGGGACCTGAGGGCGGCAGCCAAGGAAGAGGAGACAGACCTGGCTGTGGCGGCCTCCGACCTGGAGGCTGCCGCCAGCCACCACGGCCACCACCACGAGAAGGGCGGCGGCCACAAGCACCACTCGGAGCACCACTCGTCGCACGGCGGCAAGGGCGACAAGGGCTACAAGAGCCACCACCACCACGACAAGGGCGACCACGGCAAGTACGGCAAGGAGCACCACGGCGGCCACTACGAGGAGCACGGCGGCCACAAGAAGAGCCACCACGACGAGGCCGGCCACTACGGCGAGCACCACAAGGGCGAGAAGGGCCACAAGGGCGCCAAGTTCGGCGAGAAGGGCGGCCACAAGAAGGGCCACAAGACCCACGGCTACCACAACAAGTTCCACAAGGACGAGTACCACAAGGAGCACAAGTTCTACGACGACTACCACAAGGGCGGCCACCACAGCAAGCACGGTGACTTCCACGACCACCACGAGAAGAAGCACGGCGGACACAAGAAGGGCGGACACCACCACTCCGGTTATCATGACGACCACTATGGCAAGAAGGGCCACCACGACAAGGGCCACTACCACGACGACCACAAGGGCTTTAAGGGCCATCACGGCCACGAGACGCACCACGGCCACCACGAAGACTACGGAAAGAAGGGAGGTCACTCTGGCGGAAAGCACTACGGATTCAGCAGCGGCCACGGGGGCGGCGGTGGTGGCGGCGGCGGCGGCGGCCACGGACATCACTGAAGCGCTCCAGACGCCCACAGCTCTGGAGCTCATTAGTCATCCAAACTACGTCCGTTATTTGTTTTTGTTATACATCCCATTTCGCGTTCGAATTTGTTGTTATTGAATTTATCTTCTGTTGTATTAAAACGTTTCTGAAATCCCCTTATTAAACGTCTTTATGCTATTGCCGATATTACCCATTTCCATCCCTCCCGAAAATCCCTTGACTCCAGTGACGCAACAGCGTCATCAGCATTTAATGAAACGATTAAATATAAATCCCTGCATTAAGAGAATCAATTAGATTTATGATTAAATCATTTATACGCAATACTGTGATATTAAATGAGGGATTACGAGTTGTACGTGTTCTAAATCCCAGTAGTCTGTTTTGTAATGTGCTCAATTAATATTGCGGCAGGCAAACCAATGGATAAGCTTAGCTCCAATGCAGACGGCGCAAAATGATGCAGCAGCACAATTTACCATACTGCCTGGGTCTGACAGGTCTGCCCTCAATGCTGACGACGTTGATCTGCAGCCAGAAATTTACGGTATCATTTCTTGTTCGTGACACGAAAAAAACAAATTATCTGGTCTTCATCAAGTTTTTCAACGACGTCAGCTTCTTTTCGCTACGGTGATGGAATAAGCAAGTCACAGGGTTTCTCGCTTCTGTAGCTAAATATAGAAGGGAAAAGTTCGACCAATAACATTCAGTCGTCGGCAGTTACTAACTAACCTATGTTAGAATGCACTGTAAGAATGAATTATTGGGGGTATTAGACAATTTTAGCTAATCTACATGGAATTTAGTCGATGAGAATAATTGATGAATTAACAGACGTTGTTCCTCCTAAACTTTACCGAACTTTACAGATATATATGAGGAACAAGTGCCTCAGAATATACTTCACGTATTTTCTGTTCTTCCTGAAAACTCCCGAGATGTAATTCGTTTTATTTTATCTGCACTACACACGTTTTATAAACTGGCAGCTAAATTTACCTTGAAAATTACTACTGTCTCACAAATATACAATTTTATGAACAAATCTTAATACATGTTGGAAGATCGATAGTTCAAGATATTCATCTCGTATGGGAATAATGTAGCATTATATTACATATTACACTGATATAAAATAAGCTGAGGTCCTACAGACTGCTGGAAAAACAGCATTGTTATTAAGTTGCACAGATTTCACTAACAGGAAGTGTTCTGCATGGCGGATACACGTTCAGATAATTTGGTGTTATTTAAGAAAGACGGGAAGAAATTATACCGAGAAAACTCTGAATCTTATACCAATCTTTAAATGTAAGAAACCACTAGATAGATCATCATTTGGGTGATTATGTCTCTAAAACTGAAAATATAAATTTCTTCTGTATACTAAAAGTAATTTTATGAGACAAGTGGAAGAACTGGTAGAAAGTTAAAAAAGCAGAATTTAATAGTTTGTAATCTACTGCGACAGCCTGAACATTATTGATAAGAACAATATCTGAACAGTTATCCAGGGGAAAATTCGTGCTTCAGTTACTATTAAATCACTGAAACTTAATGTCTATATTTTGAAATACTCTGAAGAAACAGAAGGAGTAATAGAGTTTGTCAAGTTACTTAGACGGCAATTTTATATTAAATAATACAAATATTGGAAAATTCCATTACAAAGTACATAAAGTTAAAACCCTATCAGACAATGAAGTGCGCAAATGAGCCTGCTGAGGATTCTATTACTAATTTTTCTTTATGTATTGGTTTAAAGTTGTAAAAGTACTTAATTCAAGGGATTGCCAGTTCTTAAATATGTGCATAATGTTAATAAGAAAATGTACATAGCCATCATCTACATTGCTAGTAATTAATGAACCTAATTATCGAATTACAAAACATTTACTCCAAGAAGCATATCACGAAAATTAACCCTTGCAAAATTGAAGTTTAATACAAGAAGCCACATCGTTGGTTAGTACCGTACTTGTTTTAATTCATGACTGGATCGAAATGGAGAGGAAACATACCACGTTTTCAGCACAGTGCTAGATGAAAATCTATTTTAGAAACTGAGATCGCCGGCCGCGGTGGTCTCGCGGTTAAGGCGCTCAGTCCGGAACCGCGAGACGGCTTTGGTCGCAGGTTCGAATCCTGCCTCGGGCATGGATGTGTGTGATGTCCTTAGGTTAGTTAGGTTTAAGTAGTTCTAAGTTCTAGGTGACTTATGACCACAGATGTTAAGTCACATAGTGCTCAGAACCATTTGAACCATTTTTGAAACTGAGATTCCAAAACTTCAGCAAAGCTTTTGGGACTCCAGCTGATGCCAGTGGTCAGTGCAAAAGACGTTCTTTACTTAAAGTTTCTTAGTTATATCTGTTATATCCTGAAAACTACGATACTTTCACTTTCTGTTCCTTCCTGTGTAAGGAAATTTACCTTTCATACGTACTGGACTTTATGTTATGGAAACAATGTAAGTGAGTTTCATCTTCATAGACAATCGCAACGCGACAAATCTAGATTAGCCGCAGTTCATAGGCGAAAGAGAGATAAGACCGGGTAGTGTGGTGAAACCGGGTACCGTGTCCCTGATGTCACTATTTATTCCCACTGGTAGAGAGGTACAGAATCGCACTCCACTAATCACGAAGCATGAGCGACCATATTGGCATGTTTTTGCTATTTAGTTAACTGCGTCTGTGAAGGTAACTATGTTTCACGGTATCAACTGACTAAGGTTCTTTTGTTTTTAAACGGCGATTGTTTCATAGTCATTACTCTCATAAAAACTTTATTTAGTAAGGAATATGATATGAATAGTAATTATTTATTCGTTATCAAACAGTAGGGATTTGGTTCAGCAATAGTGCTTTTGATTTATTTATTATTATTATAGCTTTTTTCACTGTCAAATATACCGAGAACATACTAGCGGACGACAAATAGACAATGAAAGGGGCAATAGGTGAAGCGTTATCACGAAAGGTGGGTTACTTGAAAACTGTAAGAACCTTCTGTGTTTCACAAAGAACCTCAGACGATAAATTTAAAAAGGGTAGGATAAAGTAACTAACGCATAAGGAGGCAGTAATTAATAGAAGACTGGTGGCATACTTACCTATGTTTTTAGAAGAACAAGAAACAGAATTAGTCGATCATTATCGATAGGTACTAGGATTCTTGGTTTTACTTTAAAAGATGTCCCAAGATTAGTAAACGATATTGCACCAAAAAATAATTTGAAGCATGACATAAACGATGAATCGGAGATGGCTGGAACGGACCTGTTATATAGTCTTCTAAACGGATATCAGGGCATAGGGTCTTTAAGATTTCCAGAAAATATTTCGACATCAGGACCCACGCGTTTCAATTAATAATACGCAGTTGCTTATTAACAATCATACAATAAATTTTAAATGAACACACCGCAATTTGAATATATTCTTATTTATTTAATTACGACCGAGGTTTCGGCCTTTTATGCCATTTTCAAGTGATTTACTTTATGTCTTTAACATATGTAGCAGGACATAAATATAAGTAATATTTGTAAATGACTTACATTTATTCACTTGAAAAAGCATAAAAGGCCGAAATTTGGGTCGTAATTAAATAAATAACAGTACAGTCAAATTTAGGTGTGTTCATTTAAAAAAAAATAAACAGCATGTTGGCAAATTTTTTGATATTTTAGAATACGTATATGACAAGGAGAAATTTTCTTCCCGTGTCGATTAAACAGATATAACAACTGCTCCTAAAGGGCCATAAAAAAAACTGGCTTTAGGAGGGAAAAAACACCTTGAATCAATGGTACCAGAGCCCTGTACTTGAATTACGCTGAAATTTGTATGAGAATAGCCGGAAACTTTATGTCAACAACGTAAATTTTCCCTCGAAGGAGAAAAAACCTCCAGCTCATTGATGAAGCAGCACCAGTTACCCTTTCTAAATATCATCCCTCTGGGTGGAAGGAAACTGATAAATTTGTATACAAGTTCTGTAACATTTATTGAGTTTCCTAAGCCATTTGCAGATAGACTAGTTTATTATGATTTTGAACTGCCACACATACGAAGGACTCGATCTAATCAACCTGGCCCAAGAAAACAATGTTACTTTGTTACGCTTTCCACCACATCATTTCCAAAGAACGCAGCCCAGCCGCAGGACGTATCTTAATGACTCCTTTGAGCACTTATTCCTAATAAGATATTCGTCAATCACCTGCAGAGTGTCCTTGAAGCGCTGTGACAACTCATTAGGCAGCCAAATTGCAGGGTGCTCCTTCCCTTAAAGCAGTAGGAATGCCAACTGCAATAAATGAGCTCATGAAAATAGGAATCTATCCAGTTAACATAAATATTTTCCCAGACTACTTAATTACTCTTTCAGCGACAACAGAGAGATCTGGTCTTCCAGAGATAATTAAGATTCCAGAAGAGAGTCTATTTCCAGAAGAAAATCCTGCTCTAGAAGAGAACCCACCGCCACAGGCAAATCTCATTTAGGAGATGACCCAGCGCCTACAAAGAAACACTATGAAATTATAGTAGTAAAGACTTGGCGTCTTTCATAAAGCGAGAATGTGGAATCCAGTTACAAATGAGTCTTGATGCACTAAAGGTTTGGAACTACAAGCATTTTTGAAGTGTCATCTAGGCTACGTCGTCGGTGTTTCGAATAGCATCCAAAGAAACAATACCATCACTTGATGCTGCAACCAAGTAAACAGAAACAATGGTAAAAAAGGGGGAATACAGGCAATTTTAACATCTTCACTATACAAAAGTGAGCTGAAACGCCAATTCAGAGAAAAGAAAAAAGAAAATAAAGAAGAAAATGGTATCAAAGAAGAGAATTTTTTTTTTTTTTTGCAAATTCAGGAGATTAAAAATCGACATCATCAAAGAAAATTAACCAAAAAGGGACATATGTGAAGAACCAACATAAAAAGTAGTGTCTTCAAAAAATGCTCCGCCATTCAACAGTCGTTATTAGGATGAAACGAGAAAAAGAAATCAGATATCAATTGCTTGTATAGTGTCGTATTCTCAAACGCAGAAGGAGAAAGTTGGTTTAATGCAGAAAATGTCATTGAAGGGTCCATGAAAGCTGCAGTGGAGCATATAATGAGGACTGTTGTTTTACATATGACGTTGTGACAAATATTGTTAGTTAAATTACTTTTAACTACACATTTCTCCTTTTTCCAACGAAAATCTTGTTTTTTGTATATTACCATAAAGTTAGTATGTGTACCCGCTTCTATCCATTAGAGTGGTAAGACGGGTGATCTGACTTTTTCTGTAAAAGAACATCTCATTAAACAGCACTGGAACTATGACATTTTGGGGCCAAAACGTACATTCTCAGAAATTCCTTCCTCAAATTAAGCCCTGTGTTTGATACTAGTAAAATTCACTTGGGCAGGAATGCCCTCTAGTCCAGTCGTCATTGGTTATTTTGCTGCCGAGGAAGCAGAATTTCTTAACTTCACCTACTTCATGTCATCAGCGGATAGTATCATTGATATCTTTGACCTTGAATTTCAATCCTACTCCTGAAAATTTCTTATATTTCCGTCACTGCTTCTTCGATATACAGATTGAACACATGTACAGATTGAACAGTAGGGGCGAAAGACTCCATCCCTGTCTTACACCTTTCTAATCCGCGCACTTCGTTCTTAGTCATCCACTCCTATTATTCACTCTGCGCTCTTGTAAATATTGTGTATTACCGGTCTCCCCCTATTTCTCTCAGGATTTCGAACACCTTCCACTATTTTACACTTTCCGAGCGCTTTATGAAGGTCTACAGATCCTATGAACGAGTCTTGAGTTTTCTTTAGTCTTGCTTCCATTGTCAACCGCAACGTCATAATTGCCTCTCTGGTTCCTTTACCTTTCCTAAAGCCATAGTGATCATCATGTAACACATCCTCAATTTTCTTTTCCAATGTTCGGTATACTATTCTTGTGAGCAACTTGGATGCATGAGCTGATAAGCTGATTGTGCGATAATTCTCGCACTTTTCAGCTGTTGTAATCTACGGAATTGTGTGGAGGATATTTTTCCGAATGTTAGAGGGTATGTCACCTGACTCATACATTATAGATACCACCGTAAATAGTAGTTTTGTAGCTACTTCTCCCAATGATTTTAGAAATTGTAATGGAATGTTATCTATCCCTTCAGGCTTCCTTGGCCCAAAGTTCTTTTAAATCTGATTCTAATACTGGATCTCCTCTAATTCGACTCCAGTTTCTTTTTCTATCACATCATCAAAATCTTCCCCCTCATAGAGGCTTTCAACGTACTCGTGATTCTTCCTGACTAATCTCTTAAACGTCAGTCTACTGTTCATGACTACTACATTGTGATGTTAGTCTATTTCTGCTCCTGGGCATACCTTACAGTCTAGTATTTGATTTCGGAATCTCTGTCTGACCATGATGTAATCTAACTGAAATCTTTCCGTATCACCCGGCCTTTTCAAAGTATACCTCTTCCTCCTGTGATTCTTGAAGAATGTATTCGCAGTTACTAGATGAAGTTTATTACAGAACTAAATTAGACCTTCTTCTCTCTCACTCCTCGTCCCAAGTCCATGTTGTTGTTGATGTGGTCTTCAGTCCCGAGACTGGTTTGTTGCAGTTCTCCATGTTACTCTATCCTGTGCAAGCTGCTTCATCTCCCAGTACGTACTGCAGCCCACATCCTTCTGAATCTGCTTAGTGTATTCATCTCTTGGTCGCCCTCTACGATTTTTTTCCTCTCCCAAGTCCATATTCTCTTGCAATCATTTCTTCTATTCCTTCCCCTACAGCTGCATTCTAGTCTCTATTAGATTCTCATATCCCTCTACATACTTTATTACCCTTTCAGTATCGTCATATACTTTTTCAATCTCTTCATCTTCAGCTTACATTCTCGGCATGCATACATTGACTATTGTTGTTGGTGTTGGTTTTGATGTCGATTGTGATAAGATCAACCCCATCACTGAACGGTTCACAATGACCCACTCTCTACCTTCCTATTCGTAACAAATCCTATTCCCATTATACCATATTCTATACTCATCTGACCAGAAATACTTGTCTTATATCCATTTCAATTCACTGACCGCTATTATATCTAGATGGAGTCTTTTCACTTCTGTTTCAGATTTTCTCGCTTCCCTACCACGTTCAAGCTCCTGATACCCCCTCCCACGACTTGTAGAACTTTATGCTTTCTATGGTTATTCAGGCTATTGCTCATACTCACCTCCGTTTGGCATTACCCTCTCAGGGATCCGATTGGGGGTTATTCCGGAATCTTTCGCCAATCGAGAGATCAGCATGGCACTTCTTCAGTTACAGGCCACGTGTCATGTGTATACATATTATGTGTCTTTAATACAGCGGTTTCCATTGCCTTCTGAAACCTGATGCCTTTGCCTACTCATTTCTGATTCTTAAGACGTGAGGGGCAGTTCGGCACCCTGAACACAAGAGAGTGCCCTGAACCTCTGTCGGTCCTCCGCCCTCTTTGAAAAGGCGGTTTCGCAGAATGAGACTGACTTCTCATGCCGGAGTCCTTGGGCCTCTAGTGCTGATTATTAATCAAAATTTAAGCGATGGTGGGTTTCGAACTCGGGAACGAGCACGTTTGATTTCTAATCAACATGTCTACCTTTTATTTTCTTTTTAAAAAAAGAGAACTTCCAGTGCTCTGTTATCCACTGCAATTAGAACTCGATAAACACACCACCGTCACACTGAAACACATGTGCAGAACCACTTTTCTTTGTTGCTTCCTATTATAAAGGGCTGCGTCATGAAAACGAGACAAATTGCATAATTAGCAGTGGGTGGTTTTTGCTATCGCAGTTATGTATGTGTATAGAAGTGCCTGCAATCAGGAATCAGAAAGGAACAGCACAAACGTTCACAGGTGAGCTCCTTTTCATCTGTCCTTTTTTTTTTTTTTTTTTTTTTTTTTTTTTGGGCAGGGACGAATGGACACAGGCAGCTTCAGGCAGGATGGAGACAAGGTGGGCAGGGGTCGAAACGCATGGCCTGATCATGGTGCCTCGCGCCCCCGCCACTCACTGTGCTCGGCCCTCACATGGACATTGTACTAGAGTGGTCTCTTTCATTCCATCTTTTCCACTTTTGTTCTATTTTTGGTATTCTCTTAAATTATACTTTATTTTTGTTGTTATGAGTGTTATGAAAAGAAAACTTTATACAGAAAAATTCCACAGTTCCGGCACTGAAAAACAAATAAATTTTTCATCAGGAAAAACACAATGAAAGAAGGCTTCAGAGAAGAAAAGCTATCCAATTCCTTCATGATTAAAGAGAAGGTGCTACATTTTTGCAAATAAAGGACGATAACTTGGAAGCCTCTGCCACTGCTAATGAACATTCATCACATATGGCGAAAAACATGCGGGTCGGGATCATTACTATACCCGACTACATAGTAGGCATAGTGTCCCTGGAGCTACACGATCAAATTAGTCGTAGTCCGAGGGAAAACGGAAAAGTCTGGACACAGAAGTAGTACAATCAAGAAAGCACGCTCAGATGAACGGGTAAGGAAAGCCAGTTGTTAACGAATTCAGTGCCAGTGTTTTCGTCCACAACAGGCAAATCTGTGTGGTAATGGTTGATTTTTTGGTTGGTTTCGAAAGTAA
The DNA here is from genome assembly GCF_023864275.1 of Schistocerca cancellata. Lineage (NCBI taxonomy): Eukaryota > Metazoa > Arthropoda > Insecta > Orthoptera > Acrididae > Schistocerca > Schistocerca cancellata. The sequence goes on along the minus strand of NC_064633.1, from coordinate 303,888,843 downwards.
AGTGACCAATGTATGGCGTCATCAGTCCCTTTTTCCACATTCAAACAGGTCTCGGGTTAAAAAAAGTCCCAAAACAAATCGCAGAAAGTAAAAGCCGTAAAACTACGTTTGAACCACATTGAAAGAGAAAACGAAAGAAGCTAAGAAAATGGGAAAACTTACACTTAAAGGAATAAGCAGTGCAAGGTTTTAAAATAATAAAGCAGATGGCCTTGCCTGGCTGATCGCAAGAATAGAAACGGATGAACCAGCCAATCCACAACACACTAAAATCTCCAGTCTAAACCGCAAGGCTACAGGAACACAGATAGAGAAAAGACAAACACCAAGGGGAACAAACAGCAAAGAAAGAGGAAGAGTTGAAATGGAGGAGAGGTTGAAGCGTGGGTGAGGAGGCCAGACGTCTGCTCTTAGATTGTGCTACGAAAACCCCCCTCACGAATAAAACGTAAAACCGCACCAGCCATTGAGGCATTGTCTCCCAACACCGTCGCTAGTGTGGTTGGAAGGTTAAAATTACGCCGCAGAGAGGCTAAAATCGGGCAGTCCAACAAGATGTGGACGACAGTCATGTGGGAACAACAGCGACACCATGGCGTGTCCTCGTGACAGAGGAAGTGACAATGGTTACCTAGGTATTGCCAATGCTGAGCTGGCAAAGGACAATGGAGTGTTTGTAAGTTGCTCACTTGGATGAATGCCACACATTCGTTGTCTCCTTGATAGTACGTAGTTTATTTGGTCTACTGAGGGTGTGTCAATCAGTATCCCCGATCGCGAAAGCTTTATGGCGAAAGACCGAACAGAGATTCGGCTCTTGCAGGTCAATCTCCAGAGTTGGTTTACCAGTAGCTTGTTTGGCCAGCCTATCAGCAAGTTTATTTTCCGGGATCCTGACTTGCCCTGGGGTCCAAATGAAGGACATCGGGCGTCCACTGTTTCCAAGAGCATGATGTTACTGATGAGTAGTCGTTATGAAAGAATGGCGAGGGAACAGCTGGTCGATGACTTGTAGACTGCTTAAGCAGTCACTACAGATGACTGAAGACTTACCTGCACAGGAGTGGATAGGCTTAAGAGCGCGAGAGATGGCTACCAACTCTTCAGCGAAAGCACTGAAGCCATCCATCAAGGAGCACTGTTAAGTAAGGCCAACGTGAGCATAAGTGACCATCGAGCATTTGGTGTAAGCTATTTCTGAGCCATGGAACTCGCTGAGAATAGAGAGAAATTGCCAGTAGAGGGCCTCACTTGCAACTGAGCTTTCTGAGCCTTGCAGTAGGTCCAGACGGATCTTTGGCTGAGGCATGGATCATGGAGGCGTTCGTGAGTGACCTGCTGGAAATCTGGTAGAGGGAAAAACTGGTCCGCCGTTGCGGGAGATGGATCGTCATGTTATGGAAGAGGAGACCTTAATTAGGAGGGTGAAGCGAACAATAAGGGTGATATCATTCGCAAGCAGATGCTGTCGCCTAACTCGCATTGGAGGTACACAAGCTTGTATGAGGAGGCTGTTCACTGGGCTGGTTCGGAAATCTCCCGTCACAACCCAAATCCCATGGTGGTGGACACAATCCATCAGCCGCAACACTGAGGGTGACGCTGTACTATACATCAGGCTCCCATAGGCAAAACGGGACTGCACAAGGGCTTTGTACAGCTGCAGCAGTGTAGTCCAATCACCACTCCAGTTGGTTTGGCTCTGGTATTGAATAATATTAAGATACCAGCAGCACTTTTCCTTAAGCTGACGAAGCTAGGGAAGCCAAGTTAAGTGTGCGTCAAAGACAAGTCCCAAAAAGTGGTATGTCTCCACTACATTAAGTAGTTGGTCATCGAGGTAAATTTCCGGATGATGGTAGACAGCACCACGACGACAGAAGTGCATGACGCAACTCTTAGCAGCTGAAAACTGGAAGCAGTGAGTGAGGGCACACGACTGTGTCGTTCGTAAGGCTGCCTGCAGTCGACGCTCAGCCATACCCGTGGAAGAGGAGCAGAAGGAACTACAAAAAACGCCAGCATGTAGGAGGGGAGATATGGAGGACCCTATTGATGGTGCGAGACCATTAACAACAATTAAAAGCAGTGAGACACTGTTGGACCCCATTGTATTGATGTGGGGCGAAATGTGCAAAGCACTGACCCGAACTCTGAAAGTGAGGGAGACAAGAAGTTCCATATAAAAATCAGGAGTGGGCCCCAGAGAACCCACTCATGGAGAGTAGCGAAGATGTGGTATTGCCAAGTGGTATCGTAGGATTTCATCTGGTCAAAAATGACAGCAATGAGGTGTAGACGCCGGGAAAAGGCCATTCGGGTGGCACACTCCAAGTGGACCAAGTTATCAGTGGTGGAGCGATCTCGCCGAAAACCGACCTGGGACAGAGCGAGTAGGTTTCGAGTCTCGAGGAGACACCACAACAATTGGTTGACTATATGTTTGATCAGCTTGCACAGAACGTTGGTGAGGTTAATGGGAGGACATTTATCCACATCCAGTGGGTTCTTTCCAGGCTTTAGCACTTGAACGATTATTCTTTGCCGCCTTTGTGAGGGGAATTCGCCATCGCTCCAGATGCGGTTAAGGACTGCAAAGAAGTGGCGCTGGTACCAATGACAGATGTTTAATCATTTGGGAATGGATGTGATTTAGTTCATGGATGTGTCAGGACAGACGGCAAGGACACTGAGAAATTTCCATTCCCTGAAGGGAGCGTTATATCACTCAGGGTGGCGTGGAGCAAACGATAGGTCTTATCGCTCCACCCGCTGTTTAGGCAACAAAAGGCTGGGCGGTAATTCTCAGATGCAAGGTAGTGAGCATAATGCTCGGCAACACGCTCTGCATTCATTTCAGGATCGGTGGGTACAGATCCATGTGTGGAAATTCCAGGTATACATGCAGGGGTCTGACACCTGTAAAGGTATCTCACTTGTTCCAATCCTGGGATTTAGAAGTCGTGATCTTTGGTGGAGAGACATCGTTTCCAACACTCCTTCTTCCCTTGATTAATGGGTTGACTAATCTAGGCACTGAGCCGTTTCAAGGCAATGAAGTGCTCCAGGGCTAGGTAGAGCTTATGACGTTGGAGGGTGCACCTATGGTCTCCAACACTGCAGTGATTTCAGCGACCACTTGGGCACTGAAATCCGTCAGGGGCAACCTGAGAAGCAAGAGATTGACGATTCAGCCGTGGCAGCAATGGCAGTACCAATGGTCTGGATCACTCATCTTTATTGCCATGCAATGGAGATTCAGTGGTATCAGCGGAGGTGAAAGCATCCCAGTCAGCCCAGGTAAAAGCCCATCTGGGCAAGCTTCCAGGTGAGCGATGCTGGGGTAGAAACAGGGAGATTGGAAACAGATCACTGCCGCACACTTCGTTATTAGCTCTCAAGTGGATAGACAGGAGAAGGCCAGGACTGCAAACCGAGAGATCAATGGCTGAGTATGTGCCATGTGCCATACTGAAATGTGTGGGAGCAACTGTATTTACGAGGCAAAGGTCGAGTTCAACTAGTAGGTCCCCAACATCCTTAACACAACCAGTAATCTCGGTTCCAATACACAAACGGTCATTGGCATTAAAGTCACCCAGAAGTAGGAAAGGTGGGGGGTGCAGCCAATAAATGGTATGGCACCTCACCATCTGGATTTAGGTAAATGTTGCAGACGTTAATTTTCTACACTAACCTCACCCTGACAGCCACAGCTTCTAAAGGTGTTTGAATGGGTGCAGGTTCGCTATAGGCAGAGGTTATTACATAGGTACGAAGTCCGCCTGACAGTCTGACACAGTCAGTACAGTTTTTGTAGCATCAACGACAGCCACAAAGGGCTTGGATCAACATTATGAGGGCCAGAGTGGCTGTACGGCTCTAGGCGCTACAGTCTGGAACCGAGCGACCGCTATGGTCGCAGGTTCGAATCCTGCCTCGGGCATGGATGTGTGTGATGTCCTTAGGTTAGTTAGGTTTAATTAGTTCTAAGTCCTAGGCGACTGATGATCTCAGAAGTCGCATAGTGCTCAGAGCCATTTGAACCATCAACATTACAGGATACCGAGTTTCCTGAAGGGAAGTGCAAAAAGCAGATGTAACGCTTAAGAGTTGTTGTAAAGCAGCCAGGTGAAAGATAAAAACGCGGAAATTCAACTGGAGAATGACGCTTTCTGTCGTCTTGGAAGGCATGAAGGGATCAAGGAAACACATTACTTCTCAGGGCAACCTGCTGACACCGGCTGGGTGTTCGCATCCAGTAACATTGTGTCCAAGGCATCGGCGAGATATAGGTCCTCAGGGGATGCCAGAATCTCAAACTCATCCTCGGACACAGAACTGTTATAGAGAGGTGGTTCGCGGGCCTTGGAGTCTCCTGTTTCCTAACATAGTTCTTCTTTGTTTGTTTGCTCTCTTGCTGCTCTTTAGGGTCTTGCTGGGAGGGCTCCTTGAAAGTAGCTTCAGGAACAGAGGAAAATTATGAAGCTCTTCGACCAGCAGCTAGAGGCTCCTTTCCAACCACTAGCTGGTGTCCACATGACAATGGGTGAGACCTTGTAAGGTAGAGCCCCTAGGGAACCCTTCCGAGAGGAGCCAGATAAGGCAGTTGCTTCTCTGGCTGGGAAGCCAAAGTAGAAGCTTTGGGAGCAACAGAAGCAGATGTGACGCCAGTCACCAGTAGGGGGGATGATGATGGGCAGCCCACTGGAGAAATCTTAGGCGAGGGGTGTAATGGTGTAGTGTGGTCAATGAGGGCGACTATAGCATTCGAACCGCGTTCAACGTTTCGTATTTCAGTTAAGCCTCACACTACGACAGCCTCCACAGGGTCTTGTACTCCATAATTTTACCGTCGGAGCACTGTGCATTCTGGCGAGCAGGGTGCATGGTGCTCTCCACAGTTAATAAAGGGGAGGGAGGGGGGGACTAGCCCTTGGAGTATTCGGATGCAGCAAACGTCCGCCGTCTCTGCATATGGAGCTGGAATTGTGGAATTGCCCTGGGAGGATATGTGCCCGAATTTCCAGCACTGAAAACACTGTGTAGGGCGGGGAGAGGGGGACGGAGAGAGACACATATGGTTCAATGTCACATTCGTATTATAGAATCACCTTGACCTCCTCAGGTAACTAATCACCCTCTAAGCCCAAGATGAAGGCAGCAGTGCGCAGCCTATTGTCTGGGCCCCCTATAGACGCTCCAGACGAAGTGAACACCCTGTCAGTTTAAACTGGAGCGTAGCTCGTCCAAGGGGTACTCCAGGAGGTCGCGATGAAAAATATTTCCATAGAATATGTTGAGGCTTTCAAGGGAAGTGAGCAAAACAGGAATATCACCCAGCTTTTCACAGGAAACTAACGCACAGGACTGTGCTGGGGACGCCTTCAGAACTAGGACTGACCCATTTTGAGTTTTGGACAGAACTGTCACTGTTCTTCAGCTGCTCAACAAAAAATAGAGGCTTCGTGTCCAGAAAGGAGTTCCCACGGGCTCTGCTGCACAATAAATAATGAGACAAATAAGGTTCTCCTCGGTCTGTAGCCCTGTGTTCCTACCATGGTGTAGCTAGGGAGGTTAACTACTTGGGGTCACACATCGATGCATTGTATTCTACTTCCCTTTCATATAGACTGTTGGGGCCGTTTTTCCGCTTCACTGAAGGTCATCTGCAGTCACCCCATCCACTCCAGTCACATTCTCTCCCCACAGAGGTTACCCAGCCACAGAAAAGGCCACCTGGCGCGATGGCCATTGCCGGGAGTCCCGATACTCCAAGACAATGGGCATCTACACCTTGGCCTACGTGGGGAGGGTGCGGCTGAGGCATGAGTTGAAATGGTTCAAATGGCTCTGAGCACTATGGGACTTAATGTCTGAGGTCATCAGTCCTCTAGAACTTAGAACTACTTAAACCTAACTAACCTAAGGACATCACACACATCCATGCCCGAGACAGGAATCGAACCTGCCACCGTAGTGGTCGCGTGGTTCCAGACAATAGCGTGAGGCATCACTAGTGTGAACCCTGTGAAGTCAAGGGACTACAACTAAGAGGATACACGATGACCCCACCACAACAGACTGGCTACTGTGCTGGACTGGATACTGGGCGTGTAGAAATCCAGTATTATGTTGTGGCAAAAGTGGACAGCAGACGGTGGATGGGTATTATGCTCTATTTAAAGTGTTCTCGTTGAACAGTATAGTGGTGGAGTGGCAGCACTATGACAGTAATGGGTGTTGAAGGTATTAATGCACAAGGGATATAAGATGCACGAAGTAAGGTGTCCTTTCCCAAATGGTTCGCACTTCGGAAAAATTTGGAGAAATGAAAGTCAGAGCCGGGAAAAAGGACCATAACGTAGTAAGCCGAAAGGTTTAACACCTTTTAGTCGCCTCTTACGGTAAGCCTGAATACTTCAGGCCTATTCTAACCACCAGACCCACAGCTGGGAGGGAGGGGGGCGGGAAGGGGGGGAGATGGTATGGTGGTAATGTACCAGGTAGGTGATATTTGTCACAAAGACCAGTCGGACTAGGATCTACGCGATGGAGGCGTTCGTTGGTCGGGATCATGTTATGAATGACTCTGTACCACGACGAGGCAACTTCCGTCGGGACGATAGCAAGACTAACTTGCAACCATACTGTTTTCCAGGACACTAGTGGTGCGGCCAACTCAACAGGGGAGAGCGATGATTGTACTCCCTATCGAGAAAGCAAGGAGTGGTGGAAGGTGTGTCACTGATAAAGTTTCAGCTCCCAGAAAACTTATTATAATATAAAATTCACTTACCTGCCGCAGTTTAAAGTTTATCCGGCCGACATCGAAAGGTGGAGTCATACTGGCTGGTCGAAGATACCTAAATGGGTGAAGTCTAACAGAGCGATTTGCTCGAGTACATTTTAAAACGGTACACCGTATAAACAGTATTGAAGCTTTCACTCTTATACTGGGAAGTCTGAACCTTCCAATGAAACGGGGCCTTAGAACTACTTCATAGCGAAGTCTAAAAATATGATTTTTCGGAAGGAAACGACCGGACATTCGCATCAGTTCATGCGTCACAACAGCGGGTGGCTGGAATATTTGTACAACATAATACACTTAGCTGAAAATGTAAGAATCTAAGATCCACATTTTGTGAAGAAGACTAAAGGAACGGCGTTCGTGTTCGCGAATTCCCCCCTTGAATTCGATTCGTCACCTCCCACCTACTAAGTGCAGCTGTTTTCATCGGACAGCGATCCACAGTAATTCGCAACTAGTTTTGGTGAGCAACAATCGTTGCACATGGAAAGACAACGTGTTGGAAACCCTGCAACGATAATAGGTGCATTTCCGTTTATTAATGCCGGCCGTAGAGAGAGAACAAAAAGAATCCAATACAAGGATGTATCATCGACGTGACGTAGAAATACCATAACATCATTGACCCGGTCAAATGTCTTATTAAAATCAATAAAAAACAAGGATCCAGAGACAAAGTGGGTGCAGTCACCGAAACAACGTCGCTGCTTTTGGCTACACAAGTCGGGATCGTGCGCCCAGGCTCACAGCTTTGATAGATAGCAAGAATTTTCTCTAGCAGGATCAACAAACAGCTATAAACCGCCCGTGCGATCAGTCTGTAATCTAGATTAAGCAGTGTGATCGGGTGGAATTTATCAACATCTGGATGTCCCATTGTCTTCGGAATTAGAAAGATTTTACCAACCTTGAAGCGGTCAGGAATCAAACGCCTCCCGGATCACTTCATTGACCAGTGACGTAATGGTATCATATACAAGAGACCAAAAATGCACATAAAATTCCTTAGGAAAACCGTCGAGTATCGGCGATTTGTGACATGATGAATCAACAATAAGGCGATATACATCACCGCAAGTTAAGTCACTTAGAAAGTCATCATAACCACTCAATCGAATAGTGGAGTAAATCCATAAAGGACAGTCGTATCAGTAGCAGGGTCATGATAAAGGTCTGTAATTATAGACGGCTGTGAAAATGTTAATTCATCCTGCATAAACGAGCATCCTGAGTCCTTCCAGTAGTTGTCTCTCTAACTGAAGATATTTCGCCTTAACATGGATGACATCTGTAATCCGTAAGGGAGCTTGTCTGGCAACGTCAAAAATTTGACGCAAGATCGAATAATAAAGTCAATGTGTCTGACGGACAGTCCTCACCCTCACAGCGCCGTAACGCATTAACGCTTTCCTGGGCAAATTTTTGGCAAGTCCTGACCACCAATCCGCAGGATAAGGATAACGGTCCTGCGAATGCAAACTACGGGCCCAAATCCCTCGAACGATAAACTCGAGGGAAGGATCCTTTAAGAGGAATGTGTTCTACATTCAGGGGATGCCATACAGTTTTACTGACTGCGGCACATGATTTAAAGCTTCGCCACAGTGATCAGTAAAACAAGCGGGTATCACGTCTTTCGCTAATATCTGTCCACATAAAGAGTCAGAAAGATAAAAGCGATCTAATTGGCTGCTGGAAGTAGCTGTAAAATGAGCGTACATCACGGGGGTGTAGATACTGACAGATCCATGTCCGGTACGGACGCAGGTTCGAATCCTGCATCGGGCATGGATGTGTGTGATGTACTTAGGTTTAAGTAGTTGTCAGTTCTAGGGAACTGATGACCTCAGATGTTACGTCCCATAGTGCTCAAGCCATTTGAACCATTTTTGACAGATTCATGCATCTCGTAATTTCGGAGAAAGCACCAAATCGTCTAGTTCCTTACTGAAATTAAAATTAGGGGTCTGATGCACAGGACGCAATACACAATTAAAATCTCGGCCTAACACGAGTTTCTGCGGTGTTTAACGAACTGAACGAACTATAAAATCTCTTCATAAAAGACGCGCGCAATTTGTGAAAGGAACAGAAGGGGCATAAAGAAGAATTAAAGTAAGCTCACAAAAATTACAACCTATTCTTCGGCCTTTATCAAGATCTTCGAAATCAGATCAGTGGTATTCTGTCACTGCAAAATAACGCGGTACCAGTGGGTAGTTCAAGGAGCCACATTAAAGAGAGTAGAGAAGCTGGGAATAGAAAAGTATTCAAATAACACTCCTTGAAAAAATGCCACGTCTGCATCTCAATCGTAATTAAGTTGTCCCAGCACCGCAAGTCTAAGCTCGGGACTAATTCTGTTAACATTCAAGGTAAGAAAGATATAGGCCTGCAAATGATCGTTAAGAGTCTATGGCAGACTCAAAGGATGAATCTGAATGTAAAGAGATGGATACGTCTTTTCCACCCGCTTCCTATTTTTTCTTTTTTCGCGATGTCGCGCGCTTAGGTTGAAAACGTTTGTTGCGACTCTGCTGTAAGGCGACTGCTGCATGGTGCAACGTGAGGGGGTACTGTGGAAATGCAGTATCAGGTACAAAGAATACACCCCAATCTCCCACAGGTGGGCGGTGCAGTCCCAAGGAGTCAACGGAAACGGAAACTGACTGTACGTCTATATGTGCACACCTGGGCCGATCTGGTTCCGATCAGCAGCGGCTTGTGGCATGTTTTCCCAATAAGGAGGCGCAGAAGAAGGGGAGGAACACGTTACAGACTCATGATGTCTGGCAAGTCCGTAGATATAGTACGGAGTTCCGGAACAGGTGTATCCTCGTGTGATTCCGAAGAGGCGGTCTCGGACTCGGGTGTCAGATCGGAGGGAGTGCTGGACGCTTTCGAATATTTAACTGCAACCAACGTGTTTCCATTTGATTTCAACTCAGGTAGGGGACAGGCCTCCTCCACCGGAATTTTTTCAGTAAAGCGGAGAACTTAGAGGAATCGTCTGATCTCCTCATCTTCTTGCGTCCGTCTACAGGTCTTTCGAAGTGAATGTGGTGGCGACGCAGAAGCTACATTGTCGAAGTCCCTAGGCGAGAGTAACGGCGGAAATGCTCTAAGACCTTCACGCAATGGCTGGCCTTGCCCCGAAGAAACGTGGTAAGGCACAACTGCTGTCATTTCGGGGAAACAGATCCGGGAAGGTAAGCCTTTTATGTTGTTGATAAGTGGTATTTTAAGACCGTGACACAACGTGGGCTATTTGTACTGAGGTATCCACTCTCATTATATATGAAACAGGTCCCTTCTTATCCTGTGAAAATTATTTGTACCCGGTATTAACAGACCTGCAAATGAGAGGGATTATTCCGTTTAACCACCATGTCCACGGATCGAACTCAGCTATAAACTTGTAAACGACGTTGAGCGGACCAGCGTTCCCGCCTTATATTCCATATATCCCGCAGCGGACGCAGGACGGTCTTGAGGAAACTGTCATCAACTTCCGGCGGAAAATTAAACACCCTAATATACCTATATTCTACCTCACGTTCGCCAGAATAACTATGCTGTTAGACCCCTTCGCGATGAGTGAAAGGGACTTACTGTCCGTACCGCAAAAGGAGCCTGCCAATCTGCAGCAGGTTTATAAACTTGACTTAAGACACAGAAAACTCAGAGTCGAAGTAAGCCGTGTGAACCAGTACTCAGGTGACATTGATCGTATCTACGATCATGAATTTCTAACGAACTCGGCTGCACATGACGCGTGGTCTTGTCAAAACCAAAACTGACGGTACCTGTGCGTGTAATGTTCCTGGGAGCCATGGGCGACATCAGAGCGCAAGACAAGGCCGCGAGGAAATGGAATCAGAAACACGAGACGCCGGGAGACTAACAACGATGTGGTGCTCACGACTCACACGACGTTGAGGACAAACATGGGAGCCCTCGCAGCGCAACGATAGAGGCGGAAACATCTCGCCTGGCGTGCGTATCGGGAATGTCAAAAGATCACGGGTGCAACTGACATGATCAGGGATATAATACAGTGAGCGATAGGCCATAACCTAGCGAACACTGTATTTCCCGTGATAAAATAAAGTGAGCGGTAAGTTATAATCTTGCGAGCAGTGTATTTTCTCCCTGACAGAGTTGGAACTGAACATGTACAAAAAGAGACGGAAGTTATACGAGTTGAAGGACATGATAGGAGGCAATAGACACCAAAGTAACGAGAAAACTTTGTAGTCCATCCTCATGTTATGCAAACTGAACATAGAGCAATCAGTAAAGGAAACGAAGGAGCAAACAGGAACGAAATTAAAACGTAAAAAAAAGAAACACTGGGTAAGATTTGGTGATGACTTTGTAATTCTGTAAGAATGGGATTCCGAGTTGGAAGATCTGGTGAACGGAAAGTCATACAAAAGACGATAATAACATTCAACAAAGCTAAACTTAATTTAGTCAAATTTAATTAGGTGGTGCTGGGGAAATTAGTTAGTGAGATGAGGTGCCGAAAGCAATTGAACATTGCTTTCCGTATAGTAAAATCGCAAAATAATGCAAAAATAAACAGAACACACGCAAAATCTAGTGTACCTATAGAAAGGAAAGTTATTCTGAAGAAGAGCCATATGTTATCATGGAATTAGAATTTTACTGTTAGGAAGCCTGATCTGAAACCTTTTGTCACGAATCGATGTTGCAAGATAATGCTAAGATTTGATAGATAAAGACGAAGTATCAGACTCGAGATGAACTTAATGTTATACCACAATTTGCCTAAATGAAGAGAAACGGTGATAAAACACATCCTGAGATGTCAAGAAATTTAATAGTGGAGAAAATGACGTGAGGCTGTAAAGATCGTAAACTATGGTTGTAACATCCACGTCATAAATTTTTGGCTACAGTGCGACGAGAGGAAATTATGCCTCTACAGTTATAAACATTATCTATTCGACGAATGAAAAAAGAGTGAAAACTTATAAATATTAATTATTTATATAATATTCTATGATGTAATTGGACATATCGGTGTGTATCATACAAAGACAATGATAATTGTAAAATCCTGCTATGATCTGCGTTTGTCTTCCTTTGTTTTCACCTTTTGTTGGTTGGCTTTTGTAAGTTGCGAATGCATTTCGAACTGACGTCTGTTAAGAAATTGGAATTATTTGTTAATTATTACTTGAAAATAGAGTTCATTATTATTATAAATATGATTGATTAATTATTTGTAACTTTAATTCCTCTCTCAGTAAGCATTATTTGTGTCAATTATTTCTTTCCGTTGCAACGAATGCAGCCATTGATGATAGCGATTTGTATCGCGTTTTTGTCTGTGTTTTCCTTAGAAACAAATCAAATGTTTGCTTTATGAGGTCTAAATAGTGCACAATATGAAAGTATAGTTTATAGTGTTTAATAATCATTTCAAATATTTACTTATTTGGTCTAACAATAAAAAGTCTCTATCAATTATCTGCCGCCATCTTAACAATTATCTCAGCGGCAAATTCAAATTACACAACTCTGCAGACATAAATGCCGAACGTAATACAAATGTGTAAAAATAAATGTGCACCGGTGGTTCCGAACTCATTTTAATGAAAATAATTCGAATCAGATTGGTTCTTTACAACAGCGCTCATAGCACGATCGTTATAACAAACTTTTCTAGCTGATGTATGGAGCCGAAATTAATTACGCACGAGTTGCGAAGAATATTGTTTCGGGTAACATATGTCAGTGTTGTGAGCGGCTGATATTCGGCGGTTTTAATGATCATTTTGCTGAAGATAACTGTTTCCATCATAATCCATAGTTGTATAGAATCTGTTGTATGAACTGTGATTTAGTGACACACAACTCACAGACAACACTTTAACACGACATTAACTTGGAGTTCTTTAGCAACTTTACCAATTCTTTATCCGGGAGAAAATTTATTTAGTAGTTACTCAATGTAATAAATTAAGATTATCATTTTCATTTACAAATTAGTTATACACCACACCACTGAATAACACAGCGAACGCCACACTGCTGCCCAACGTGGGGCCGCCAATGCACATTTATTCATTTTAATAATTGAAATTGTGATCTATTACAGGTACGGAATACCAAAACAAACTATTAATCATTGTTTATTTACTTGTTTCATGAGCATTGACATGTTCCTACCGAAGTGGTGTACGAAACTTCGCCGGTGCGACAGTAACTTCATATAAGCAGTGCAGTCCGCAGTTCTCGATCAACTCAGGTAGGGGCAGATGTGCATGTTCAGTAATAGCATAGCAGCATTCAAACATCATTCGCTGTGGGAGCAATTTTAAACCAAATCAATGCCTCCAGCAATAAGTAGTAATAATTGAATATTCTGACTGCGAGAATAATGTATTTAAGTGTTATTTGTGTATATGTCTTAGTTATAAGATTATTTTGCGTCAATTGGTGCTTGTCAGTGATTTATATACACTCCTGGAAATTGAAATAAGAACACCGTGAATTCATTGTCCCAGGAAGGGGAAACTTTATTGACACATTCCTGGGGTCAGATACATCACATGATCACACCGACAGAACCACAGGCACGTAGACACAGGCAACAGAGCATACACAATGTCGGCACTAGTACAGTGTATATCCACCTTTCGCAGCAATGCAGGCTGCTATTCTCCCATGGAGACGATCGTAGAGATGCTGGATGTAGTCCTGTGGAACGGCTTGCCATGCCATTTCCACCTGGTGCCTCAGCTGGACCAGCGTTCGTGCTGGACGTGCAGACCGCGTGAGACGACGCTTCATCCAGTCCCAAACATGCTCAATGGGGGACAGATCCGGAGATCTTGCTGGCCAGGGTAGTTGACTTACACCTTCTAGAGCACGTTGGGTGGCACGGGATACATGCGGACGTGCATTGTCCTGTTGGAACAGCAAGTTCCCTTGCCGGTCTAGGAATGGTAGAACGATGTGTTCGATGACGGTTTGGATGTACCGTGCACTATTCAGTGTCCCCTCGACGATCACCAGTGGTGTACGGCCAGCGTAGGAGATCGCTTACCACACCATGATGCCGGGTGTTGGCCCTGTGTGCCTCGGTCGTATGCAGTCCTGATTGTGGCGCTCACCTGCACGGCGCCAAACACGCATACGACCATCATTGGCACCAAGGCAGAAGCGACTCTCATAGCTGAAAACGACACGTCTCCATTCGTCCCTCCATTCACGCCTGTCGCGACACCACTGGAGGCGGGCTGCACGATGTTGGGGCGTGAGCGGAAGACGGCCTAACGGTGTGCGGGACCGTAGCCCAGCTTCATGGAGACGGTTGCGAATGGTCCTCGCCGATACCCCAGGAGCAACAGTGTCCCTAATTTGCTGGGAAGTGGCGGTGCGGTCCCCTACGGCACTGCGTAGGATCCTACGGTCTTGGCGTGCATCCGTGCGTCGCTGCGGTCCGGTCCCAGGTCGACGGGCACGTGCACCTTCCGCCGACCACTGGCGACAACATCGATGTACTGTGGAGACCTCACGCCCCACGTGTTGAGCAATTCGGCGGTACGTCCACCCGCCCTCCCGCATGCCCACTATACGCCCTCGCTCAAAGTCCGTCAACTGCACATACGGTTCACATCCACGCTGTCGCGGCATGCTACCAGTGTTAAAGACTGCGATGGAGCTCCGTATGCCACGGCAAACTGGCTGACACTGACGGCGGCGGTGCACAAATGCTGCGCAGCTAGCGCCATTCGACGGCCAACACCGCGGTTCCTGGTGTGTCCGCTGTGCCGTGCGTGTGATCATTGCTTGTACAGCCCTCTCGCAGTGTCCGGAGCAAGTATGGTGGGTCTGACACACCGGTGTCAATGTGTTCTTTTTTTCCATTTCCGGGAGTGTATTTGTTGTGCTATATAGGTGATAGAATGGTAAAACAAAAGAAACAAAAAAAAGCGAATGAGCATACTGATGCAAAGATGACATCAGAGTCTCAGGTAGAACACTCTACCCATATTTCTGTCGAATTATTAGAAAATTTAATTATGAATGATAAATTAGTAACTGAATTCCCGAGTGATAGTAAAACTGAAGAGCTACCAAAACAAACTGACACTCCTGCATTCAACCAGTTAGGAATTAATGACAATATTTGTTCTGGGCAAGGGGCAGAAGTTAGCAATGCTCTAGCTATGTCGATACAGGATATGCTAACAGCATTTTTTGAAAAGTTTACTATTAAAGAGCAGGAGCGTGAGAGACAACGTCAGCTGGAAAAGGAAAAACGTAGACAGGAAAAGCTTATAGAAAAACAGCAACAGGAGCTCAGGAACCAAGAAAAGAAAAAGAAATTTATGGAAAATATAAGCAATATTTTTCTGGAAAGAGATAAAGAAATTGTCCGTAGGATAAATCAAGTGTTGGTCGATCGTGATAATGCCCATTTTAAGCAGGAGATCGATGCAGTAAAAACCACTATTGAACCGTTAACAAACATTCCACTTCAGGTCAATAGTCTTCAAACTGAAGTAGACAGACTAGAGAACCAATTCAAAGCATTGGCTACCGCTGTGGAAACAATGCAGGAGGACATTCCCTCGGAAATCCGAAAGCAAGTCCGAACAGAAGTAGCCAGGGTGCTGAGCTCTGAAAATCAAAACTTTGGAAAGCTGACAGTATGCAGTAATGACAACACTGGTACTGACAGGGAAAAGATCGCAGATAATCTGACGGCGAATATTTATGCACCAGTAGGAAGACCAAATTTTGGTAATCAACCGATATTACCAGAGCAATATGTGACACCAAGGAACAATAATAGTGGAATAGAATGTACTTGTAATAAAGTAACCACACCACCTGCGAATGATAGCAATTCCATGCACTTAACTACTTTGATGCATGAAGAAATCCTAATTAAGCCTAGACAGTTTCAAATATTTAACGAAGTAAGCAAGAAAAACATACATCCAGTAGTTTTCATTCGAAACTTCAAAAGTGTTCTTCGAAAATCATGGTAGGAAGAACAGAAAATACAGTTTGTGATTTCACTTTTTTCTGGTGACGCTTCGCTCTGGGCATTAAACACAGCAGAAACTTGCAAGACTTTCCACGACTTTGAGAAAGCGTTACTTCATCAATTCTGGTCAGCGTCTACTCAAGAGGACTCCGTAAAATTGTTTAGAATGCAGAAATGCACAATCCGAAGTAGAAAAAAATTCATGGAATGGAAATAATGGAATTAGGGGCGAAGGTAGTCGAAAGAAAAATAAAAGTAAAGCTTATAGTAACGGAAAATACAATAATAATAATAGTAGTAGGAATCCCTACAACCAAAATTTTGGTTATCCTAATAATAATAACAGTAATTATCAAAAGGCCGAAGAACACCAACAACCGAATGGTAATCAGAGGCCTTACCACAATGAAAACCCAAACAATAACAATAGCAACCGAAAGAGATGAAATGACAACAGGTCAGACAGTCCATATAAAGACAAGCCTAAAAATATGCGGGGTGACAGTGAATACTGGCGATAGCCAGGGCCAAGTCTTTAACAGATGCAGCAAAATTCTATCAATTCAGGTCAGCCAATAAATTATGTATAGGATATACCTATACCAAGCAATCAATATCCACCGTGGTGGGATCCAAGCAGGCCTCCTCCGACTGAAAACTCACAAAATGTTAGAATAGTGGAGGTACCTTCGGAAACAGAACAAAACACTCAGAAGCCAACAAACTAATTTCGGTCCCTGTAGGCCTTCGCCAGGTGACCGAGGCCAACAATGGAGGCAATAGGTCGACAGAACAAAAAATAAACACGATATGTTATCAGGAGGGCAACAGGATCGAAGATGAGCTATGTCAGGAACGTGCTGTCTCTGATAAGCCAGAAAGGGAAAATATCCAAGCAAGTGTTACCGGAGCTGTAAATGGTGTAACAGCTACTATTCTGCTTGACACAGGTGCGAATGTATCAGTTATGAACACGCAGTTTTTCAAGAAGGTATCGGAGATAAGGAGATTGCCGATTTTGCCGGTTGCAAATTGTAAGGTTATAGGGGCATTGGGTAAAAAAGGCACAGAGTATAAAATACCAGACACTGGTGGAAGTTTCCTTGGGAAATCATCGCTTACTATGCACGTTCCTTCTAATGGATAACTTGTCAGTACCGGTGCTTCTGGGTCTTGACTTCCTTCGGGAAAGAGAAGCTGTAATTGATCTCGCCCGTGGGACATGTGCACTTAAGTACCAACAGCGACCCATAACATTAATGCTGAATCGGGAGATCGGTGCGAACCTTCGCTGATGAGAAAAATGAATCTTTCTGTCAGCACACAGAAGTTGTTAGTGTTGGATCATAAGCACCCACAGATGTGTCTCAAAAATCGAAATAACGATGCACCCAGCAACGTGAGCGACATCGTCACAACAATAGAAGAGAAAGTACAGGAGGCAACTAGCATTAATGCTTCAGACGCGAGACAATTAACAGAATTATTATCCGGATACCTCGAAGTATTCACTGAACTCCCTGCTACGGTCTCAGGTTCGAATCCTGCCTCGGGCATGGATGTGTGTGATGTCCTTAGGTTAGTTAGGTTTAAGTAGTTCTAAGTTCTAGGGGACTGATGACCACAGATGTTAAGTCCCATAGTGCTCAGAACCATTTGAACCATTTTTTGAACTGAACTCCCTGGAATCATAAAATATTATCAGTATAATATGAAAGTATATCCGCAGAAGACCTATTGCAGAGCATCTTACTCGGTCCCGTAGACTAAGAAAAACGAGGTGATACAAAGGACTAAACAGAAGTGCAAGTGCACTATCTCATAACTGTAAATATAATGTTTATGGTAAAATAATTAGCAGTAATAATTTGATAATATTAAGTATGTATTAGTTTATAAGCTTTTATGTCAAATATTACACTGTAATGTTCTTGAAGTATTTGAACAAGGAGTAGAAAAACCCCATAATCAATAACTTGATAAACACTTGAGTGTTATTGCATTAAATGTGAGGAATTTTACCTTCCTATACGTAGGAGAGAAATGATTAAAATGCTTAAGTAATATATTTGTTCGTGTGTAAGAATGGATATAACAAAAATATTTTCATAAGATTGAGTCATGTAGTCCCACACACGTAGCGAGTGTTGGTGGTGTGTGAGCTGTGTGACTGAGAAAAAAATAAATAAAAAATAAAATAAACTGCTTTCACCACTAGTGCAGCGAAATCTGAGTGTGTACTGATTTACGTGCACGGTTTCATTACGAAGTCATTTAAAATGCTCTTGTGAGCAACATTCCTGTTAGATAAACCGAACGTGGACATCTGTCCCAAAAACGTGGTAAATAACAATCCCAATAAAAAAATAAAAAATATAAATATATGTATCTGTAACAAAAATGGAAATGTACTGTTATCTGGACAGTTCTGTAATGATCTCAAGGTCAAGATAATGTAGCAGATTCTGAAAGTTTTATATTGTCTCATATTTATGTGACAGTGTAAAATTTTAAATTTTGTTATTCAGTCATGGTAATATGAACTTACGTGCAAATGTACCAGACCTCATTATTTGAAAAGTGTCATTTGCATATAGGTTGTCTGTTAAGTACTCTGGAAAACTACTGACAGCAATCAGAACAGTGAAACGTGTTTCGCAGGAACTAGTGGACGCGTGAAGAACTGTGATCTACATTGTGAATAATGATGAACAGTGATAAAAACTGTGATCACGTAACCTTATGAACGCTCTAGGAGTGTCAAAGTTAGCAGCAACGCTAACGTTGAGCACTGTTGACTGTATTAATAATTAACTGGAACTGATGACCTTTAGTAGTTTGATATGAAGCGTCTACGCGTGCCAAATTTAATGTGACGGACTGTACAGACAGCCGCACGGCAAAACAATATTGCAACGTTGACTACGCAGCGCGTCGGAAAATATTTACATTCCGCTTAAGTAAACGAAGCACACCACGGACATTATTATATATCGATGTGTATCATATAAAGACAATGATACTTGTAAAATCCTTCTATGATCTGCGTTTGTCTTCCTTTGTTTTCACCTTTTATTGGTTGGATTTTGTAAGTTGCAGACGCATATCAAAATGACATCTGTTAAGAAATTGTAATTATTTGTTAATTATTACTTGAAAATAGAGTTCATTATTATTATAAATATGAGTGAATAATTATTTGTAACTTTAATTCCTCTCTCAGTGAGCATTATCTGTGTCAATTATTTCTTTCCGCTGGAATGAGCGTAGCCATTGATGATAGCGATTTGTATCGCGTTTTTGTCTGTGTTTTCCTTAGAAACAAATCAAATGTTTGCTTGATGAGGTCTAAATAGTGCACAATATGAAAGTATAGTTTATAGAGTTCAATAATCATTTCAAATACTTACCTATTTGGTCTAACAATAAAAAGTCTCTATCAATTGTCTGCTGCCATCTTAACAATTATCTCAGCGGCAAATTCAAATTACGCAACTCTGCAGACATAAATGTCGAACGTAATACAAATGTGTAAAAATAAATGTGCACCGGTGGTTCCGAACTCATTTTAATGAAAATAATTCGAATCAGATTGGTTCTTTACAACAGTGCTCATAGCACGATCGTTATAACAAACTTTTCTAGCTGATGTATGGAGCCGAATTTAATTACGCACGAGTTGCGAAGAATGTTGTTTCAGGTAACATATGTCAGTGTTGTGAGCGGCTGATATTCGGTGGTTTTAATGATAATTTTGCTGAAGATAATCCATAGTTGTATAAAATCTGTTGTATGAACTGTGATTTAGTGACACTTACACAACTTACAGACAACACTTTAACACGACGTTAACTTGGAGTTCTTTAGCAACTTGACCAATTCTTTAGCCGGAAGAAAATTTATTTAGTAATTACTCAATGTAATAAAATAAGATTATCATTTTCATTTACAGATTGGTTAAATACCAAACCACTGAATAACCCAGCGAACGCCACATGGTCAAGGACTGAATGCAGAAGACAGACTGAAATGGATATAACTTTAGGACTGAAACTGTGATTATTTATTTTCGTGTGAAAGTATAGTTTATTCTATACAACATATATACTTGATTACGTAACGAAATCGTAAACTACAGAGAGTATTTATATATCAGTCACAACGTCGATGCTTGGAGGCAACCCAAATAATGAAACAATTTACAAAGCACATTAAATGTAGCACACTACTTACTGTCCATTGTTCTGATGAGATGTGTGGTAATGTGCTTTTACTTAACAAAATGTTACTTATAAAACATGACACAGTTGTACCTCTGATAAATAAGAGACCTGTTTGTTATCAGCGTACATAACCACAGAGAGACATTTTCTCCTGTAACTTCATTAAACTTTGCTGAACTATTAGAGCACTAAACACCCCTCACATGACGTTAAGCCGACATGCAACAACCTTAATCAAACTGTCCTCTCTACTTTTGTTTCGGTTTCTCTTCTGAATCAATACTGTCGTCGTAGTGAACCGCAATGTAAACACACACACACACACACACACACACACACACACGCACACACAAACGTACACACACGTCTAATTTAAAATTTCCACAACCTACCTCACTATATGTCACGCCATGTATTTTGTGCTCCAGCAACACTTCCCCCTTTTTCTTTTCCAGTCCCGAATGTTTCGCTGGAAAAACGACTGCTGGTAAGCCTCCGTCTGATCTCAAATCTCTCTGACTTTACCTTCATGGTCTTTCCGCGAGCTATACGTATGGGAAATAAATAGATTGGTTTGACTCTTCCAGGGAAGCACGCTCTTGGAACTTCAACAGTAAACCACACCATGAGGAACGCTCGTCTAGCAGCGTCTGGCATCTTGATGAGACTTTCGTGTTTAGAAATGGACCTGCAACGATGCGCACTGCTCTTTTTTTCAGAGAATCTCTGTTTCCTTTATCAATTGTACACGATGGCGATGTCGGACTCGAGAAAAATACTGTCGAACGAGTGTTTTGCAAGCTACTACCTTCGTTGATGGACTACATTTCCTGAAAATTCCTACAATGGATCTCAGCCTAGCATCTGCATTACCCCTGACTAGTTTTATGTGGTCGTTCCACTTCACATCAGTCCGGACGCATACACACATATGATCTGGCGACCGTCTTACAATAATGGGTCTCTCGGTCTGTGTCTACGCAAAACGGTACATTCGTCTACATTGAGGGACAGTGGCATTACTTACAAAGTCATAAAATAAATTTGTACTCATGTGGACAACACACAAAATAAATTTTTACAGTTTGTTTCTTATCTTGTATCAATATAGATAACAATCCCCGCAATAAAAAAAAATGAATATGATTAATAAGCAGGCACAAGGAATGTTCATACGATAATAGCTGAACACAGGGTTCATCATAATCAACAGCAAGTAGAATATATCACGCCGAAACATGAAAGCGAAGAAAACAACTCATAAATAAATACATAAGAATTTATAATACTGTTGAACTAAATTGTGCCCTATTATTTACTAGACAGGTTAATTTTGACCCTTACTGAGTCACCTTCTAAAAAGATAATGGAAGTAGTTACATCTTCAAAATTAAAATGAAATTATTAGTCAAATCGTAAAGTTTATCTTTTCCCTGACGTGGCAAATTTTAAAATTTATTGTCTTGCATGTTACATATGTTGATGTTAGACTTCCGATGATGGAACAGGACTCTTTTGGAATTAGTGATATTAATACTGGGACAGTCTCAAGACGGAAAAAACTGTAATGTTTAGTAATGTGATTCTACTCTGCTAAAACAATTCTTGTACTGTGTTACATGATATTATTTGCTCGATATCTTCACAATGCCTTGCCTAACATTTTCTTACCATGAATTTCACGCACTAACTTCGCATGCGCTTTGGCAGTTACTCTTGTCCATTCTCTTTCACCGTCAGTCTGCATCTCTTATCTTTGTGTGCACTTTCATCTACCACCAGTGTCAGTGCCAAGCTGACATTATCTTTCGTTCGAGAGTATTGACATACATAGCAAAAACCCTGACTTTACCCGTATGTCTGCTGCATTCGTTAACACATTTTTTTAAAGTAGATTTAATGATTTTCTCTTAGAATCCTTAAATTGCTTGATATTAGCAAGAAAATTATAAAATATATACATTCGCAGTTTGAAAAGAATATCAGAAGACCAAAATAAATACGGTGACAGTTCTGAAGAACATTGATCTGTACTCACTAGAAGAGCCTCAGGAGGACGTAAAAGAATGCAACACAGCTTTTTGTATGCTTCATGTGTCATCCGTTTTTGTAATAATTTTAAAGAAACATATACATCATTAAATAATATGCAAAGATAGAAAAGTGTACACATAATACGTTACGTAAATGCATTATATAAAGAAATTCGATCAAATGCTGTTTTCATGTCCCTAAATACGCAGTGTGTATCATTCTGTTACGTAAGTAAACATACAGTGATATAAGGGTGATCCATTGATAGTGACCGGGCCAAATATCTCACGAAATAAGCATCAAACGAAAAAACTACAAAGAACGAAAATCGTCTAGCGTGAAGGAAGAAACCAGATGACGCTACGGTTGGCCCACTACATGGCGCTGCCATAGGTCAAACGGATATCAACTGCGTTTTTTTTAAATAGGAACCCCCATTTTTATTACATATTCGTGTAGTACGTAAAGAAATATGATTGTTTTAGTTGGACCTCTTTTTTCGCTTTGTGATAGAAGGCCCTTTAATAGTCACAAACGTGTAAGTACGTAGTATCATTTAATATTCCGCCAGTTCGGACGGTATTTCCTCTGTGATATATTACCCGTGTTAAAATGGACCGTTTACCAACTGCGGGAAAGGTCGATATCGTGTTGAGGTATGGCTATTGAGATCAAAATGCCCAACGGGCGTGTGCTATGTATGCTGCTTGGTATCTTGGACGACATCATCCAAGTGTCCGGACCGTACGCCGGATAGTTACGTTATTTAAGGAAACAGGAAATGTTCAGCCACATGTGAAACGTCAACCACGACCTGCAACAGATGATGATGCCCAAGTAGGTGCTTTAGCTGCTGTCTCGGCTAATCCGCACATCAGTAGCAGGCGAATTGCGCGAGAATAGGGACTCTCGAAAACGTCGGTGTTGAGAATGCTACATCAACATCGATTGCACACGTACCATATTTCTATGCACCATGAACTGCATGGCGACAAATATGAACGTCGTGTACAGTTCTGCCACTGGGCACAAGAGAAATTACGGGACGATGACAGATTTTTTGCACGCCTTCTGTTTAGCGACGAAGCATCATTCACGAACAGCGCGCCGGCCGGTGTAGCCGTGCGATTCTGCGCGCTGCAGTCTGGAACCGAGCGACAACTACGGTCGCAGGTTCGAATCCTTCCTCGGGCGTGGATGTGACTGATGACCTTAGGTTAGTTAGGTTTAATTAGTTATAAGTTCTAGGCGACTGATGACCTCAGAAGTTAAGTCGCATAGCGCTGAGAGCCAATTAAACGATCACCAACAGCGTTAACGTAAACCGGCATAATATGCACTATTGGGCAACGGAATATCCACGATGGCTGCGACTAGTGGAACATCAGCAACCTTGGCGGGTTAATCTATTGTGCGGAACTATAGGAGGAAGGATAATTGGCCCCCATTTTATCGATGGCAATCTATATGGTGCAATGTATGCCGATTTTCTGCGTAATGTTCTACTGATGGTACTACAAGACGTTTCACTGCATGTCAGATGGGCGATGTGCTTCCAACATGATGGACGTCCGTCACATAACTTGCGTGCGGTTGAAGCGGTATTGAATAGCATATTTCACGACAGGTGGATTGGTCATCGAAGCACCATACCATGGCCCGCACGTTTACCGGATCTGACGCCCCCGGATTCCTTTCTGTGGGGAAAGTTGAAGGACATTTGCTATCGTGATCCACCGACAACGCTTAACAACATGCGTCAGCCCATTGTCAATGCATGTGAGAACATTACGGAAGGCGAACTACTGGCTGTTGAGAGGAATGTCGTTACACGTATTGCCAAATGCATTGAGGTTGACGGACATCATTTTGAGCATTTATTGCATTAATGTGGTATTTACAGGTAATCACGCTGTAACAGCAT
This sequence comes from Schistocerca cancellata, assembly GCF_023864275.1. Taxonomy (NCBI): domain Eukaryota; kingdom Metazoa; phylum Arthropoda; class Insecta; order Orthoptera; family Acrididae; genus Schistocerca; species Schistocerca cancellata. The sequence continues at coordinate 303,864,814 of NC_064633.1, read as the reverse complement.
GCGTTATCAAAAATGATAAGTTCACAAAGGTACATGTATCGCATTGGAAAAACCGAAATAAAATGTTTAAACGTACCTAAGTTCTGTATTTTAATTTGAAGAAACCTACCTGTTACCAACTGTTCGTCTAAAATTGTGAGCCATATGTTTGTGACTATTACAGCGCCATCTGTCACAAAGCAAAAAAAGTGGTCCAGCTAAAACATTAATATTTCTTTACGTACTACACTAACATGTAATAAAAATGGGGGTTCCTATTTAAAAAAAAAACGCAGTTGATATCCGTTTGACCTATGGCAGCGCCATCTAGCGGGCCAACCATAGCGCCACCTGGTTTCCCCCTTCAAGCTAACAAGTTTCGTTCTTTGTAGGTTTTTCGTTTAACGCTTATTTCGTGAGATATTTGGCCTGGTCACAATCAAAGGACCATCCTGTATATACACAAGCATAAAACCATATCTTCAAAATTTCTATAAGTTGCTTTCAGATAAATTACTTAACAAAGTTGCTCTTAGTTAGTTAGAATGTGATGCTATTGTCGCTTATGCAAGTACACAACATTATTTATCATTTTTAATTATCAAATTCAACTAACACAATAATGGAATTCAGTGATTTCGATTCTGTAAGGCAAAATATAGTTATTATTTTACAATGAGTGTTACTGTTCCCATCATGTGACATAAATAATTATCAGATTTATAAATAATATTTCAAAAAGTTATCATTTTCTTAAGGAAAAAATATTTCAAAAACCCTCGGGCCCTTTCTCTCACATTTCACAATTGTGGGTATATGTTAGCCTGAACATTTTTGTCAGATTAAATTTATGCTCTTAGCGTACCATTTATCATTTAACAGTTTTGTTTGTGCGCATTACATCTGATGACATTTGCACAAGGTGCAACATGCGCCAAAAGTCTTAGTAGATCTTATACATGATATACATTATTAATTTCCTTAGTATTAATAAGTTTCATAACTGTTCAGCTGTACAATTTAAATTTCTTGTGACAAAATGTGATAAAATTAGAAAATATCTGGACTTTCTACTATTGATTGCATTACAGCAAGAAGCTTTTAGCTTTTTATTAAAACCTTTTTATAGATCATCTTGGCCGAAAACATCTATATCTACATCCACATTTAGATCTAAATGAATTCTCTGCAAATCACACTGAAAGGCCTGGCAGAGGGATCATAGAACCACCTTCACAATAAATCTCTATTATTCCACTCTCGAACAGCGTAGGGAAAACCAGAACACCCATATCTGTCGAAGCAAGCTCTGATTTCTCTCTATGCACATAGGCGTGAGAAAAATATTTTCGCGTTCGGAGGAGAAAGCTGGTGATTGAAATTTGGAGAGAAGATCCGGTCACAACGAGAAACGCCTTTGTTTCAATTGTGTCAACCCCAATTTCTATATCATGTCCGTGACAGACTCTCTGCTATTTCCGGATAATACAAAACGTGCTGACCACCTTTGAATTTTCTCGATGAACTCGACTAATCCTGTCTGGTAAGGATCCCACACCACGCAGGAGAACTCCAAAAGAGGACAAGCTTAGTGTACGCAGTCTCTTTGTTAGAAATATTACATCTTCTAAGTGCTCGGCCAGTAAAATGCAGACTTTGGTCCGTCTTCCCCACAATATTATATGTTCTTCCAATTTAAGTTCTTCGTAAGTGTATTTCCTTGGTGTTTTCTTAAAGCTATGGCCTTTACAGTACATTGATTTATAGTAAAGGGGAATTTTAATCGATTTCCTTTAGCATTCATGTGGATGAACTAAAATTTTTCATTTTTAAGGGTCAACTGCCAGTTTTTCAATATTCAAATTCCTTTTCTAAATCGTTCTGCTAGTTGTCTTGATCTTCTGATGACTTCACTAGACAATAAACGACGGCAACGTCTGCAAAAACCTAAGACTTTCTCTCAGATTGTCTCTTAAATCGTTTGGTTATACAGATAAGAAACAGCAGAGGGCCAGTAACTCTGCCTTGAGGTACGCCAGAAATCACAGTTTTACTAGATGGCTTCCCAACTTTACTAAGAACTGTGACATCTGACAGGAAACCACGGTCATATAACTGATGCGATATTCCATAAGTACGCAATTATACCACAAGCCGTTTGTGAGGTACAGTGTCATAAGATCCTGAAAATCTAGAAATACGGAACCAATTTGTAATCCCTTATCGACAGCACTCAGCATTTCGTGTGAGTAAAGAGGTAGTTGTGTTTCACAAGAACGATGTTTTCGAAATCCGTGTTGGCCATGTCTCCGACGTCATTCATAATGATCAAACACAATATATCTCCCAAAATCCTACTCCATATAGACATTAATGATACGGGCCTGTAGTTAGTGGATTAGTCCTAATTCTTTTCTTGAATGTTAGTGTGACCTGTGCAACTTCCCAGTCTTTTTTACTGATCATTCGTCGAGTGAGTCATTGTATATGATTGTTAAGTTTGGAACTATTGCATCTCTGAAAGGAACCTGTCTGGTATACAATCCGCTTCACAATACTTGCTTCTAATAAGTGATTTAAGTTGCTTCACTACTCCGACTATATCTGATTATAAGATACTCATGTTGGGAGCTGTTTTTAATTCTGGGATACTTACTTCGTATTCTCTGTTGAAGAAATTTCAGAAGGCTGTGTTTAGTAACTCTGCTTGAGCAGCACTGTCATCGATCGTATTTCCATTGTTATCTCGGAGAGGGGGCTTTGATTGTGCTTTTTCCACTAGTGTACTTTACGTTCGACCAGAATCTCATCTGATTATCTTCTGAGACAAAGTTTCGTTGTGGAAGATATTATAAGCATTTCGCATTGAATTCTGCTCTAAATTTCGAACCTCTGTAGAAGATCACCAATCTTGGGGGTTTTCCGTCAGTTTAAATTTGGTATTCCTTGTTCGTTATCTTTGGAACAGTGTTCTGAACTGTTTTGTGTAGCCTGGGATATTAGCTTTTCGTTAATTCACTTTGTATAAACGTCTCAACTACCGCCAATGCTATTTTTTCAAATTCAAGCAGCAGCTTGCCTACAGTTGCATTGTTGATTTGGAAGGAGCGTAGGTTGTCTCTCAGGAACGTCACAGGAAATTTTATATGCTCTTTTGAATATATTTTCTTTTCGTTTATTTTAGGAGTATATAGTATTTACGGTATTCAGTCTCGATACAACACCCATGTGTTCACTAATTCCTGTGCTGAATGTGGCTATTACTCATCAACGATATACTAGCTTCAACCAAGTATTTAACAGCCAACCGGTTGCATACAGGGTGTTACAAAAAGGTATGGCCAAACTTTCAGGAAACATTCCTGACACACAAATAAAGAAAAGATGTTATGTGAACATGTGTCCGGAAACGCTTAATTTCCATGTTAGAGCTCATTTTAGTTTCGTCAGAATGTTCATCCACCTACACTCAATGGAGCACGTTATCATGATTTCATACGGGAAACTCTACCTGTGCTGCTAGAACATGTGCCTTTACAAGTACGACACAACATGTGGTTCATGCACGATGGAGCTCCTGCACATTTCAGTCGAAGTGTTCGTACGCTTCTCAACAACAGATTCGGTGACCGATGGATTGGTAGCGGCGGACCAATTCCATGGCCTCCACCCTCTCCTGACCTCAACCCTCTTGACTTTCATATATGGGGGCATTTGAAAGCTCTTGTCTACGCAGCCCCGGTACCAAATGTAGAGACTCTTTGTGCTCGTATTGTGGACGGCTGTGGTACAATACGCCATTCTCCAGGGCTGCATCAGCGCATCAGGAATTCCATGCGACGGAGGGTGGATGCATGTATCCTCGCTAACGGAAGACATTTTGAACATTTCCTGTAACAAAGTGTTTGAAGTCACGCTGGTACTTTCTGTTGCTGTGTGTTTCCATTCCATGATTAATGTGATTTGAAGAGAATTAATAAAATGAGCTCTGACATGGAAAGTAAGCGTTTCCGGACACATGCCCACATAACATATTTTCTTTCTTTGTGTGTGAGGAATGTTTCCTGAAAGTTTGGCCGTACCTTTTTGTAACACCCTATATATGTAATGGACTCTTGAAATATTTAGCGGAACCAGAAGCCCCATCCTTCTGTGACGGTAGTCGAGGAATCTGCAGCCTACAGGGTCGCAGAATCGTCTGAGCCTCTGACTCAAACCCTCTACTCGGCTCTGTACCAGAGGATCCACAATCGGTCCTGTCGACTATGCTGCAAATGGTGAGCTCTGCTTTCATCTCGCAGTTATGACTGGCAGCCTTTACCGCTCCTGATCGCCACTCGAAACCAGAGAGATTCTCCTCTGATCCAAAGTGACACACATCATTGGTACCAACGTGAGCCACCACTTGCAGTTGCAGCACCCTGTGCTCTTCATGGCGTCCAGAAGGACTCGTTCCACATGTGGAACGACTGAACCGAGTACACACTTCCCCTCCTTGGCAGCCAAGTCCGTAAGATGCCCCACAACGCGCCTAACACAGGAGCTCCCAACTACCAGTAATTCCATCCTCTGTGACTGCCCATTTCTTGTGGGCTGAAAGGTTTTCTCTGAAACAGAACAAGCGACTGCAGCTGGCTAAGAGACAGTGTCAGCTACAGACAGCACTTGGAACAAGTTTGGCAGAGTAATTGCAGAGGCCTTACTTTCAGCCCCTGGAGAGTTCAATAGCCTTCGACGTCCTATGGCCACCTCCCAATCGACCATGGGTGAGTGGTGAGTCTCAGTGCGAATAGTAATCGGCCTAACCACTGGTGCATACCAATCGGTCTACTTGTGGGTCGTGCTGGACATCTGTTGGATCCCAATGACTGGCCCACAACAGTGATTCCCATCTACTGTAGCCTCAAACTATGTAACTGAAGCCTACACAACCTGGCGCTGAGGAGAGTGTCACCAACTTGACTCCCTTCCAGACACAGCAATCATGGAAAACTACACCCCATAGACAAACAAACGAATATCGACACACACTGCAGAACTCTAGTGTAGACACTGACAAAAGTGCAAGAACTGCTTCTTATAGATTAGATTGACACGAACTTCGAAAGCACACACTTGAGACTAAATAATTTGCTACTGCTTAAGAACCCATAAAAAGTCACAAAATCCCTCACTCCCCAGTTGCTGCTCTCTCTTAGTCGGCAGGTGGCTGCTGCCTGACTCATCATAAAATGTAGTTATTTACATCGACGATCATTTATTTAATCATTCAGTGACATATACATATATTGCTCACAACAAATGTTACTTCCAGTATGATAATGTTTTAAGTCTATATGTTATACACACCTAATATTTTTGTGAATATCCAATAGTATGAGGGTGGGGATTGCTCTTAATCCTGAGAGCTCCATCACAAGCAATTTTGAATTTAATAATTTCATTCTCTATTTCTGTCAGGTTCTCATGAGTTTTAATAAGTACCAAGTCTCCTAGTTTGAAAGTTCGAATTATGCTGGTTTCATATATTTGTGTCTTTTAATCTTCTTCTGGGCAGTTTCATTTTTTCCCCCTCAATAATTTTTTCTTCTGTGAAATATTTATATTTCACCGAGGTGAAAAGTTAAATCATCATCCACTAGCTTTTCAGTTAGTCATTGAATATAATCTCGCTAAGGGTGACGTCACTCACTGTCAGCTGACTTCTTTCTGGGAATGCTCTCACATGTTGCTGTCATGTCAACATTATCTTTGGCTAGAGATTGTTATTATACGTAGCAAAATCCCTGACATTGCCATCTTGTATACTACTTTCCTTTCAAAATTGTTTTTAAATAGTTTGTTATGATTTCACGTTATAATCCTTGAAGCACCAACAAGAAGACGATAAAATATATATTTCTGCAGTCTGCAAATAATATCAAAAAGGTGAAAAGAAATAAAGTAATAATTGTGAAGCACTGTGTTGCACCATTATAGACTGATATCAGCAGTTGTGTTCAGTAGTATATTTCCAGCCATAACATGCAGTTTCAATATTACGAGGGTATTGACTGAACTTTTCATTTTTGTGGCCTTTCTGTCCCCTTTTGTACATCGTCATGGTGGTTAGAATTAATGTGCATGAAACCCGGAAGGTGGAATTTTAAATCCTATGGCACTTATAGATTTGTCGCAATTTAACGGAAACCGTGAAGAGTACTATTTACAGCCAGTGAGATATCATCACTGCATGTTGATGGTACGTGAACTACAATGTGTGCAGTCAGCTCCAGCTACAATAATACTTGACAAAGCTAAGGGCTTGGGGCACATCAGTGTTCATAATGTAGATGGGTAATAATCGATGGTAAGGATGTTCTTATTTCTGAGTGTTGTTAGTGGCTGCCTTTGTTTCGTTAATTTGTGATATGCTTTATGTGTACTGTAGTAGATAGCTATAGTTTGCAGATACACAAGGGGCACAAAAATGAACAATGACGAATCAGGAAGCAACTGCTTCCTTAATAAAAGATGAGTTGGTCAAATTGTTGAAGAGTGCCGCCCCTTAAGAAAGACAGTGTGCGTAGGGAGGGTGAACATGGTAGAAGAGTAGGAGAAAAAGCTCCATTGAGTGCACACACTCCTTGGATTGAACTGCAGCTAGTCTAGAAGACCCCTTTTTGGGTAAAACAGCTGGGCTGTTGATCAGATGATGTATGTTAACATAGCCAAGTCGAAATAGATGGGTGAGGCTAAGGCATACATAGTTTATCGTGATGTGTTGAATAATGCATGTACATTCGATAAACACAACTCAGCAAAAGATCCATCCAGTGCTACTGCAGCACAACAGCACCAAGCTCTGTATAGAGCCGCTCAATGGAATACATCAGAAATGGAACCAATCGGTGGAAACGTTCTTGCTTAGAATTAATAAAGTAAATGCACAGATATATGAGCTAACAAAGAATGAGGAGAAGGATAAAATTATCCTGTTAGAGGCAAATCTTAGAGTGACAGATGTATTGGGGAGAGTATGGGTGGAGAATTCAAAGAATATAGCTGTTGCCAATAAAGTAGCTGCCGGACACTGTGGCCGAGCGGTTCTAGGCCCTACAGTCTGGCACCATGCGACCGTTATGGTCGCAGGCTCGAATCCTGCCTCGGGCATGGATGTGTGTGATGTCCTTAGGTTAGTTAGGTTTAAGGAGTTCTAAGTTCTAGGTGACTCATGACCTCAGATGTTAAGTCCTATAGTGCTCAAGCCATTCGAACCATTTGAATAAAGTTGCTATACTACCACCGAATGTGGTGTTATGAGTGTAGTATGGACACCAAGCAAGGGATATCCCGAATAAAAAGTATAGTGGGTAACTTCATGGTGCTGGGTTGTTAAATGCTCATGGGAGTTCCTCAGTCACCAAACAACAGTCCCAGTAAAGTGCAATGCTACAAAAGCATATGCTGAGATGGATAGTTGCTTGGTAGGCATGTTGGAGGGAACGGAACGTAAGTTTTTAGTGAACACTGGGGCTCGTGTGCTGGTAGCAGGCCTAGATTCTAGGGTAGGAGGACAGAGAATTCTCCATGTTGTTGATTACTTGAATTAGAGGATAATTATATGGCAAAACTGTGGTCAAATTGCTCAATTTTTACATTGCAGAAAGGAATCCTCAGGTACATGTGTAGAAATGTCCATGTTGGTGAGAGCTGCTGTGCAGTCTTGGAGATTTACTAAATAAGCATCATTCAAAAATTGATACAATGCAACACCACACTCCATGGGACATTGTTCTGGCTGGAAACAGCCACTGCAGATGATACATCGTTGCAAGGATGACCAGTAATGGTCGTGGTGCCAGAAAACTACTCTGGGTAAGTGGTGGTGTTCGAACACACTGACTAATTCGACATTAACATTGTTTAATTATTAGGACCAAGGCATAAGTACTGAATGTAAATGATGTTTACATGGTTATGGTTAGTGTCAATAATTTTGGCTCTGATAAAATGGACCTCCCAAAATCATTACTGATTGCGATTTTGCATATCCTAGACAAGGACGATTAAGACAGCGTGGGAATAGATCTTTGCATCAAACGAATCATCAATGGTTCTGCAATATGCAAAAAAGTGCAGCATTTAAAACAGAAAGATAGGACAGCTATGCTGTCATTTCTGACATGTGAATGCAAGATCAGTGAGGAATACAAATACTATACATTATATAACGGAAATGTTGGAGAACAAGGGTTAGTGTAAAAAATTTCTCTTCAGTGGATTTAAAGAGTGAGTGTCACCAGCTGAAAGTGGTCCCAGGCGTCTGGCCAAAGAATGTATTCACAGTTCCTTGGAGACAATTATTGACAGATTTGGGTTTCGGAATGCATTGGGAAGGTTTCATGTTACTGGACGGAATACCATGAGAGCAAAGTCAGTGTATGCTCTGTTTGGGTGACATTATTGTATTTCCTAAAGATTAGGAGGTACATGTGCAACAGCTGGAAGAGATATTCAAGAGGTGGCATTCAGTTCGCTAAAAGTGAAGTACAGAGAAGGTCACACTGCATTGGCAGAAGTAGACTTTTCTAGATCTTGTGATTGGCTAAGATGGTGTGAAAGCTCATAAAAGATGGATATTTGCTAATCATTATTTCTTATCACTGCAACTGTGAAATGACTCCAATCACACTTAGGTCTATGTACTTACAATACATAATTTGGAAGATGGGCCCACATCTCGTGGTCGTGCGGTAGCGTTCTCGCTTCCCACGCCCGGGTTCGATTCCCGGCGGGGTCAGGGATTTTCTCTGCCTCGTGATGGCTGGGTGTTGTGTGCTGTCCTTAGGTTAGTTAGGTTTAAGTAGTTCTAAGTTCTAGGGGACTGATGACCATAGATGTTAAGTCCCATAGTGCTCAGAGCCATTTGAACTATTTGGAAGATGGTTTTCTATAATCTGTAGCGAGTTAATTCTTTTGTTAGAAAACGGTGTGAAATTCAATAGGGCAACTGATTGGAGACTCTGTAGAAGAACTTGAAAAAGACTAAAAAACTAAACCAGAATTTTTATCCCCAAATTACGAAAAGAAGTTTATTCTGTAATGTCCTGTCCTGGCCTGTCATGTTCTGCAAGCAACCAGGCAATAGGATGACTTCTAAGTTAAGATGTGAACAGCATGGATCAACCTATGCATAAGTACTGACACAGTCAAACAAAGCCGAAAAAAAACTATGCATCTGCAGAAAAGGAGATGTGGAATTTCATATATAGTATTACCTAGTTCCGTTGTGACCTATGTGGTAGGTAATCCAAATCTATAACAAACCATGTAGCATTAAAGTAGTTATTAGGGCTAAAAGATCATTGGAAAAAATTAATTAAATGGACATTAAAATTAACCAATTTCAGTTACAAAGTAGTACACACACCCATTAGAAATCATAACAGTGCTGATGAGGTAAGCGGCAAGACTGGGACTTACGAGATCTTGCCAAACAGAAGCCTTGAAACTGTAAAATGCAGCATTATCCTAATCCACACTGCCAGTCATTCAGGGTAGAGTCACATTTCGCTATGCACCATGAGCTAATGTGTAGGAGACTACGTTTGGGCCATGTGGTGATGTATAAAGTCTTGAATTAAGTTAATGAACATGTCTATGTGGGTCGTGTAGGGTGAAAACGACTGATTGTAAAATAGTTTAAGAGTATTTGTAGAGAATGAGTAGCCAGGACTTTGAGAAATGAGTGACAAATTGCATGAAATGTGCATAACATGTTAATCTCATCAATCAATGAATACTGTTAAAAAGATGACTAGACACATCCAAGCCATTTGAAATGATGGGAATGAATATTTTCTGTCCATTTAACCTAACACCAACGGGTAATTGCTATGTGCTAACCATATTTGGGATGGTTGCAATCTCAAATCAGTGGGTGATTACACTGGCTCAGGCAATGGTAAACAGTTAGTTGTTAATGTTTGACTTTCATGATGTAATAAATAATGATCAGGACAATACTTCACATCTTAATTGATTAAACAATTACTTTATCTGTTACAAATCCTTAAGTTAAGAATTAGTTTCTTCCAACCTCAGTACAATGTAAGAGTAGAATACATTCACTGTACTATTGGCTTAATGTTAAGCTGTTATGTAAACAGTTACCATGACTGTGGAGTCTGCCTGTCCTTTGTCATGGATGCATATAGCTCTAAAGTGTATGACAGGATTGAGCTCTTGACCTATAATTCCGTATACAGTGGAAAAATTAAATCGCCTTTCAAAATAATTAAGCCTAAAGCCGGAAAAAATAGGGAATCAGTAATGAAGTTGGCAAATGTGTTCTTGGAAACAAATGAAGAAGGCAAATATGGAAGTGCTGCAGTGGCAAGAACAAATGGGACAATGAGATGTGGAGTTCCCTAAATAAAGAATCTGTCAAAAGATCATGCTTGTGAACCCCTGCACATCAAAGGCACAAGTTAAATAGTATTTATACAGTATCAAGGACCATATAAAGTCACAGAGATGACATCACATATGAGTGTGGAGTTACAATTATCGATGCAAATTCTGTTGGTCACATATTAGTGTTTCCAAAGGTACTTTGAATATTTTACCACAAGTGCCAGTTTAGTTGCCTGCATAGAAAGCAAAAGCTAAATAGCGAAAAGGGGGGACAGAATCTAATAAGCACAGTGTCCACCGAGTACCTTACACATCACATCATGATAGTAGCTATCGAATTGCATGCAGTGTGTTAATGGTTACATGGTTAATATCTGTGACAGTTATGTCACTGTCTCATTGTAACGGGGCATTATAAGATAGGGAGTTTGTTTTTGCATTATCGTTATGTCTTTTTCTTAATGGGTTGGTAGATGGATGATAAATGAATGGGAGCATGCTGATAAAATAACATGCTTTGTATGATAATGAAATACGTACATACAGTATTCAGGAAGGGGAAAGCAGAATGATAGGTTTTCCTTTCCCCATAGTGGCCTCACCACAGAGACCATCCAGTTTTGGTACCGTAATTCTAATTATACTGCTCCTCTTTCGATCAGATGTAGTGGAGGCACTATGGAATCAACGACTTGAGGCAGGAGTGCCGAGGGAGGAGGGCTTTGTGATAACCAGCCACCAGTGGACGCTAAAGGTAACCAAAAGCCAATGGGGAGTAAGAAATGTCGTATAAAGACTAGAAGAGATGTATATCAGGCTCTATCTCGAAACTGAGACGAGAGGAGTTTTAGGAGAAATACAGGGAGGGTATCAACTACTGCATCCCTCATATTAACTGTTATAAGATCAGTTGCAACTGGTGATGGTTTCAGCACCATGTACATTGTTACAATGGAAGAGGGATTGTTGTTGTTGGTGAAACATTATTGATGAAAATAGCTGTTACAGCAGGTAGCGATGATATCCAGGAATAGAATAATAATTTGGGACATTTGGGACAGTCTCAGGGATTAGTGGATGACAATATAGTATGTCTCGCAATTGGGAAGAGAAAGGCATATTAAATAACACCCAGGTGATACACAAATTAACTACTGAATTAACAGTGTGTATAAAGACAACCATGCAATGAAATTAATCGAGATCTTAACATGGCAAAAGCCCAAATTATTTTGCTAGTCGTGAGAGTTGTCAATGGTAGGGTGCTATGATCCCTGTAGACAGCCAAAGAGAGGCAAGAATGATGGTGGCAGCATTATAGGACACACTACACCATGCAGTGCATGGTCAGTTGAGTTCTAAACCGCAGCGTCTTTAAACGTTCCCTTCTGGCTGCGGAAGGTGCAACAAGAGTTAGCATCACAGCTACAGTACATAGTAAAACTAATGGAACAGAATTGGTTTTATCATAAAGCAACACGTTAAATTAACAGTTAAATTAACATTGATTTTATTACATGTAACAATTGCTCATTAGCAATAACTTAGAAATCACCACTACCCAGTAAAGTGGGAAACAAGTGTCAAATTGGTACATGTGAAACCAAAAGGAGGAATTAGCGTACCTATATGTTGATGTCGACGGATGATTTCCATTTGCGCCAAAGAGACAGGATTATGATATGCCCAAATAGTATTGTCCAGAATTACAGCTACAGCTAATCTTGGAAAAAGAAGATGCAGTGGCACAGCATGATGTGATGCCGATCCCACACCTCTAGGAGGTTTGTATGTAGTTAATTTATCCATGTTTTCTTTGGAGATAGTGATGTGATCTGTTTGGAACAGTTTCAACCAAATGGAATGATGAGATTGGAATAGCAAATTTGTGGTACAGCAGTCACTACATTCCATGTGCCATGTACCGTCACTTTAACTACAATAATGACCTAGACACGTTGCTCATTGTTTTGGCCTGAAAAACCATTGAATGTGTTGACAATCCGAGATTGTAATATTTCAGTTGCACGTTATAGCCCGACCTCCTTTAGTATCTGGATATGGCCATGCAGCAGATTTGTATTACCACTCAGAAAATGTTCCAGCATTACAGTACTCTCGCAATAGTCAGTGTAAAGTAACATTACGACCATGAGTGTCTCTCTTTCTGGTACCATCGTGATTCTGATTCTGCTTAGTGTAACATGCATTCGCCTCAATAGGAAAAATGCCTTCCCCCATGAAGCCCTGGTACATTGGTTATCAGTTGATTATCTTACTTGTAACGTACACTGATTCGTTAAGCGAGAACTAGATAAAATACAATTCAGATTAAGGAACAGCAATTGAAACTTGTAGTTTGAAGCTGAAGTAATGTAGATGAGAAACTCTACATACTATAGATGACTGTCAATTTATATGTCTCTTAAATTTTGAGAATTACCTTAATGTGGTATTCAGTGTGCTGGATCTTTGAAAGGAGGGAGTCATATAGTGCAAAAGCTAATTTACTCGGCACAGATGTATAAAATTGAGACTTCATCCACGATTAATGGTGCAGGCCTTGGAAGCAGCTCATACCGAACGCGCCAGTCACAAGTATACCAAGAATTACATGGCGATATGACAAGTAGTGTTTCTAATGTGTCAGGTGGTTCCCGTACGCTCCAGGCCAGCAGAGGTACCAGTCATATCATAAACACGCTAGACGCACAGAACTGACGCGTTTGTGACCTGATTGCATTAAGAGTGTTGGCTCTACAGTGGCCCGCATTATGGGAACTAATTCATCTACATCTACATCTACATTTATACTCCGCAATCCACCCAACGGTGTGTGGCGGAGGGCACTTTACGTGCCACTGTCATTATCTCCCTTTCCTGTTCCAGTCGCGTATGGTTCGCGGGAAGAACGACTGTCTGAAAGCCTCTGTGCGCGCTCTAATCTCTCTAATTTTACATTCGTGATCTCCTCGGGAGGTATAAGTAGGGGGAAGCAATATATTCGATACCTCATCCAGAAACGCACCCTCTCGAAACCTGGCGAGCAAGCTACACCGCGATGCAGAGCGCCTCTCTTGCAGAGTCTGCCACTTGAGTTTGTTAAACATCTCCGTAACGCTATCACGGTTACCAAATAACCCTGTGACGAAACGCGCCGCTCTTCTTTGGATCTTCTCTATCTCCTCCGTCAACCCGATCTGGTACGGATCCCACACTGATGAGCAATACTCAAGCATAGGTCGAACGAGCGTTTTGTAAGCCACCTCCTTTGTTGATGGACTACATTTTCTAAGGACTCTCCCAATGAATCTCAACCTGGTACCCGCCTTACCAACAATTAATTCTATATGATCATTCCACTTCAAATCGTTCCGCACGCATACTCCCAGATATTTTACAGAAGTAACTGCTACCAGTGTTTGTTCCGCTATCATATAATCATACAATAAAGGATCCTTCTTTCTATGTATTCGCAATACATTACATTTGTCTATTTTAAGGGTCAGTTGCCACTCCCTGCACCAAGTGCCTATCCGCTGCAGATCTTCCTGCATTTCGCTACAATTTTCTAATGCTGCAACTTCTCTGTATACTACAGCATCATCCGCGAAAAGCCGCATGGAACTTCCGACACTATCTACTAGGTCATTTATATATATTGTGAAAAGCAATGGTCCCATAACACTCCCCTGTGGCACGCCAGAGGTTACTTTAATGTCTGTAGACGTCTCTCCGTTGATAACAACATGCTGTGTTCTGTTTGCTAAAAACTCTTCAATCCAGCCACACAGCTGGTCTGATATTCCGTAGGCTCTTACTTTGTTTATCAGGCGACAGTGCGGAACTGTATCGAACGCCTTCCGGAAGTCAAGAAAAATAGCATCTACCTGGGAGCCTGTATCTAATATTTTCTGGGTCTCATGAACAAATAAAGCGAGTTGGGTTTCACACGATCGCTGTTTCCGGAATCCATGTTGATTCCTACATAGTAGATTCTGAGTTTCCAAAAACGACATGATACTCGAGCAAAACACATGTTCTAAAATTCTACAACAGATCGACGTCAGAGAGATAGGTCTATAGTTTTGCGCATCTGCTCGACGACCCTTCTTGAAGACTGGGACTACCTGTGCTCTTTTCCAATCATTTGGAACCTTCTGTTCCTCTAGAGACTTGCGGTACACGGCTGTTAGAAGGGGGGCAAGTTCTTTCGCGTACTCTGTGTAGAATCGAATTGGTATCCCGTCAGGTCCAGTGGACTTTCCTCTGTTGAGTGATTCCAGTTGCTTTTCTATTCCTTGGACACTTATTTCGATGTCAGCCATTTTTTCGTTGGTGCGAGGATTTAGAGAAGGAACTGCAGTGCGGTCTTCCTCTGTGAAACAGCTTTGGAAAAAGGTGTTTAGTATTTCAGCTTTACGCTTGTCATCCTCTGTTTCAATGCCATCATCATCCCGGAGTGTCTGGACATGATGTTTCGAGCCACTTACTGATTTAACGTAAGACCAGAACTTCCTAGGATTTTCTGTCAAGTCGGTACCTAGTATTTTACTTTCGAATTAACTGAACGCTTCACGCATAGCCCTCCTTACGCTAACTTTGACATAGTTTAGCTTCTGTTTGTCTGAGAGGTTTTGGCTGCGTTTAAACATGGAGTGAAGCTCTCTTTGCTTTCGCAGTAGTTTCCTAACTTTGTTGTTGTACCACGGTGGGTTTTTCCCGTCCCTCACAGTTTTACTCGGCACGTACCTGTCTAAAACGCATTTTACGATTGCCTTGAACCTTTTCCATAAACACTCAACATTGTCAGTGTAGGAACAGAAATTTTCGTTTTGATCTGTTAGGTAGTCTGAAATCTGCCTTCTATTACTCTTGCTAAGCAGATAAACCTTCCTCCCTTTTTTTATATTCCTATTAACTTCCATATTCAGGGATGCTGCAACGGCCTTATGATCACTGATTCCCTGTTCTGCACTTACAGAGTCGAAAACTTCGGGTCTGTTTGTTATCAGTAGGTCCAAGATGTTATCTCCACGAGTCGGTTCTCTGTTTAATTGCTCGAGGTAATTTTCGGATAGTGCACTCAGTATAATGTCACTCGATGCTCTGTCCCTACCACCCGTCCTAAACATCTGAGTGTCCCAGTCTATATCTGGTAAATTGAAATCTCCACCTAACACCATAACATGCTGAGAAAATTTATGTGAAATGTATTCCAAATTTTCTCTCAGTTGTTCTGCCACTAATGCTGCTGAGTCGGGGGGTCGGTAAAAGGAGCCAATTATTAACCTAGCTCGGTTGTTGAGTGTAACCTCCACCCATAATAATTCACAGGAACTATCCACTTCTACTTCACTACAGGATAAACTACTACTAACAGCGACGAACACTCCACCACCGGTTGCATGCAATCTATCCTTTCTAAACACCGTCTGTACCTTTGTAAAAATTTCGGCAGAATTTATCTCTGGCTTAAGCCAGCTTTCTGTACCTATAACGATTTCAGCTTTGGTGCTTTCTATCAGCGCTTGAAGTTCCGGTACTTTACCAACGCAGCTTCGACAGTTTACAATTACAATACCGATTGCTGCTTGGTCCCCGCATGTCCTGACTTTGCCCCGCACCCGTTGAGGCTGTTACCCTTTCTGCACTTGCCTGAGGCCATCTAACCTAAAAAACCGCCCAGCCCACGCCACACAACCCCTGCTACCCGTGTAGCCGCTTGTTGCGTGTAGTGGACTCCTGACCTATCCAGCGGAACCCGAAACCCCACCACCCTATGGCGCAAGTCGAGGAATCTGCCGCCCACACGGTCGCAGAACCGTCTCAGCCTCTGATTCAGACCCTCCACTCGGCTCTGTACCAAAGGTCCGCAGTCAGTCCTGTCGACGATGCTGCAGATGGTGAGCTCTGCTTTCATCCCGCTAGCGAGACTGGCAGTCTTCACCAAATCAGATAGCCGCCGGCAGCCAGAGAGGATTTCCTCCGATCCATAGCGACACACATCATTGGTGCCGACATGAGCGACCACCTGCAGATGGGTGCACCCTGTACCCTTCATGGCATCCGGAAGGACCCTTTCCACATCTGGAATGACTCCCCCCGGTATGCACACGGAGTGCACTTTGGTTTTCTTCCCCTCTCTTGCTGCCATATCCCTAAGGGGCCCCATTACGCGCCTGACGTTGGAGCTCCCAACTACCAGTAAGCCCACCCTCTGTGACTGCCCGGATCTTGCAGACTGAGGGGCAACCTCTGGAACAGGACAAGCAGGCATGTCAGGCCGAAGATCAGTATCAGCCTGAGACAGAGCCTGAAACCGGTTCGTCAGACAAACTGGAGAGGCCTTCCGTTCAGCCCTCCGGAATGTCTTTCGCCCCCTGCCACACCTTGAGACGACCTCCCACTCTACCACAGGTGAGGGATCAGCCTCAATGCGGGCAGTATCCCAGGCAACCACAGTCGTAGTCCGATCGGGGGATGCGTGGGACGAGCTGGCCGTCCCCGACAAACCCCCATCCGGACCCCCACAGTGACGCCCATTGGCAACAGCCTCAAGCTGTGTGACCGAAGCCAACACTGCCTGAAGCTGGGAGCGAAGGGATGCCAACTCAGCCTGCATCTGAACACAGCAGTTGCAGTCCCTATCCATGCTAAAAACTGTTGTGCAAAGAACGTCTAAACTAATCTACAGAGAGCGCAAACAAAACGACACAAAATTTAAACGGTTATTAAAATACAAGGCTGCCTAGTAAATGCAGTAATGCTGCCACTTGTGCACTGCTGACACTGCTCGGCGGCGGAAGGAGACTACGCGATTTAACACTATTCAGGTACTAAAACGCGATGCTACAACTCTCAAATACTATAATACGCCCGAAATTTATGAATTAAACAATGCAAGTACCAAAAACACGCAAAGAAATTAAGAATTAAACTATGTAACAAATGAGTGAGCTAGGAGTATACGACTTGCTGCTGCAGCTGCTTATCCAACGGCGGCAGGGAGCACACTGACTGTGACCAACCGACCACCACAGTGCCAACACTCTTAAAGCAATCAGATCATGGGAACCGACGTCCTGGCAAAAGGTGGATGAACCAAGCCAGTATAAATAGTAATACACATTTATAGTCATAAGTCTGACCCACCAGCTCTGAGGGAGAGACTAAGTGTTACAAGTCTGCATTGATCAACCGGCTGCCACCTCTGGATCCATCCCTGACAACAGCAGCCCCGCTGTTTCTGCTGAGTACGATACTGCTAACTAAGCACCCTCAAAACAAGTGGCCGAGTGCAGGCCTACTCAGACTCTGCTGGTCGCTTCGTCCTATGGTGGTCTACTGTTAGAGTCCAGGCTGTAGCACTCAGTCACCACTGCCTGTGCATGCGAACTCCTTGCTGCCCGCCTCTGTATGCATTAGTAGACACTGCTGGTGTGAGCCACCCCACCCGTACTGTTTCCATGGTGTGGTTCAGTGTGCTCTAGTGAACCCTGCCCTGAGCAGTGGGACCACACACAATCTGCATGGGCGTCCCAGAGGCCATCACAGCTTGTGTTAAAACCTCTGCTGAGTCACTGGCACCACTGTTTCAGCAATCAAGAAATGCTGCAGGCAGCCAGTGACAATTGGCTGCTTGCTGATGGCAGTGTGTCCCCAGCAGGCGTGTACAGCTTACACCTTGTGGGCGTTGACTGCTCCAAACATCGTGGTGACTGCTGAAGCATTTTTTACGGATAAGGCGTCTTTCAAACGAGAAATGGTCAAACTGAAGACTGGAATGATGCAAAATCACATACCAGATGTGCAGGCATCCCTTTTGAATTCAGATACCCTGTTAACAGTTGTTAAAGAAATTACCAAATGCTTACCACTGGAGGGCGTGGTTACATCAATACAGTGCATCTTACACCTCGATATTAATGTCCAAGGCTGTAATCAAGAAATGAGAGGGGGTAAAATATGTTGATTTCATGACGGATGACGGAATAGTTGAGACAGTTCACGACAAATTGCTTTCGGCTAACTCGTTACTAGTCAATATCGATTACTCATTTTGACTTTTTATAACTGATATTGAGTTCATACGTCTGTCTGTCTAACGGGACAGACTATGAGTTCGAATTACTTAGGTTTTAGAGCATGACGTGGAGAAGAACGGCTTCTGATTTCTCTAGAGCCTCGCGTCACATCTCTTGTTAATGCCCACAGCCCATGAGTAACAGATATAATCACCGTTGCAGAACATATTAAAATTTTAGTAGTACTGTTGTCTGGTGTATTCCCAAGTCTTCTCCTACACCAATATGAAAGCCTGGATCCGCTAAATAGCGCAAAAATGTTTTCATTTTGCATTAATTGGAAATGGTGCCTCCTCTTCTTTCGTAATTTTCGGGGAAGAAAGTGATTCGCCAGCCAAATAATGTTTTCAGTGTTAAATCTATATAAACTTTTATAATTCGTTTCTTCTGTGTTCCTTCTTAATACGTATATCTTTTTTTGCCTTTCAAGAATCAAAAATTATGCCATTTTCATTAAAAACAGTCGGTAACGCTTAACCACAACACAACTTACTCAGCTCGAAGTATGCTACGGAGCTCACTCACAAAAACGGAGAATGTTCGCCACTTTTGAGAAACTTCTCTGGTTTTATTCATACGAAATCGGAGAAAATTCCCCCCCCCCCCTTTCAACCCACTCTGAGAACATACTCGGATGAAGTATATTCTCAGACTCGCATTATTCATGCCAACCAGAGAACATTCTCCGAACTTCTGAGTATAAAGTATATTCTCCGTTTTCTTCATACGACCCATTGTCTCAGTGTAAATTTGTTCGCTGATAGGATTTATTTCTCTGAAATCGCCTTGTTTCTTAGAGCCATACCTAAAATTTTATAACATAGTAGCGAACCTAAGAATGCATCGCAATTGATAAATACGTTTAGGAGTTGGATATACATCAGAAACTTCTCCCCCATTCTCTGACAATCTTCTCCTCCCTCTCTATTTGTCAATCTGCTCCTCTTCACAGTCTCTTTTTGCATCATCTCTTCCCCCCTCTCCCTGCCCCCATTCTCTATACCCGTTTCCCTGCCCCCCTCTTTGTCATTTTACCCCTCTCTCTGATCTAGAGCCTTGTTTATTGTTATTGCAGACGAAAATTTCATTGGGAATTGAAGTCATGGCAAATGTATAGGTACATCGTTGGAAGCTCGGGTGTGAGAGATCCTCTCCCGATTTTTGAGATGATAGTAGATTGAGTGATATATTTTGCACAGTTTTAATCTGCAAATGAGTAGGATTACAAAGTTTCAGACTATTCAGGTTCCTTAGTATTCCAATCAAAAGCCGATTAACCCTAAGTAAACCTTTCTTGTTTTTTTGTGAAAACTGACTGGAAAGAAGAGACCAAAACAGCGCTTTGCAAGAAAGAATTTGTCTAATGATTTACGTGCCTAGCACTCAGACACTGACTGCCGGAATGAAAACGAAAACGCACATTTTCATCTCGCATTGTAGCTTTTTTTTTATCGCTGTTGGTTTCAGCAGAAAAGCTGAGACTGTCTTCCAAGAAACATGTAGTCTATGTCCGTCTGAATGTTTACTAGCACATCGTGTAAAAATTTGAAGTAAATCGGTGAAGCACTTTTCGATATTTTTGGTAACAATTTTAAAAGACTTGTCTTTATAATGTAGTGCAGATGACTGAAATATTTTAGAGAGGAAGTCGATGCGCCATTTGGTGTTCTAAGGCGTAAGTTCCTGATTTATATATATATATATAAATAAAAATTCATCTTTGACCCTTACCTCTTCGCTTCATAGATTTAATATTGTCTGCCATCTGAAACTTCGTGGCATGACTGAAACTGTATGCCGTACCGAGAGTCAAACGCGGGATCAGGTTTGCAGAAGAGCTTCTGTGGAGTTTGGGAGGTAGGAGACGAGGCACTGGCAGAATTGCAGATGTGAGGGCAGGTCGTGAGTCGTGCTTGGGTAGCTCACTTTGGTATAACACTTGCCCGCGAAAGGCAAGTCCCGAGTTCGAGTCTCGGTCCGGCACACAGTTTTAATCTTCCAGGACGTTTCATATCAGCGCACACTCCGCTGCAGAGTGAAAATCTCATTCTGGATTGTCTACCATCTGTTTGCGTTTGAAACTAAAGGTTTGGGGAATCATTGGTTCTAACTAGAAATAAGGAATGAAGGTTAGTAGAGTTTAACATCCCGTTAACAGCGTGGCAATTATAGATGAAACACAAGTTCGGATTACGAAAGGGACCATCCGGGCATTTGGCTGGAGCGATTTAGGGTAACTACGTAATCCTAAAGTGTGGAATTGTCGGCGAGGAAAATCTGCGCCAAGATGGTCCCGAAGATTTTGTCAGGCGTTCAAAAGCAAGCACGTGTGGACGCCTGCCGAGGCAATCTCCAGAGCCTTTAAGCTGATCCGGAATTTTTAGATAACGTTGTCACCGAAGACGAAACATGGGTGTTTCAGTACGACTGGGAGACAAAGTGCGTGAGTCCCGAATGGCACAGTGCTGCATCCCTACGTCCAAAAGTGATTCGCGTGAGCAAATCGAGGGTGAAAGACATGACGATTGTGTTTTTCGGCTTCAAAGGCACGGTTCGTCATGAGTTTGCGACCCAAGGCCGAACTTTCAGCGGTGCTTTTTATTGCGAAGTGTTCAAGAGACTGAGAGCCAACGTCCATCGCGTGAGGCCAGCCATCGCCGATGACTGGAAGCTCCATCATGAAGACACGTCAGGTCAACGTAATTCATGGTGGCCAGCTACCTGTCCAAGAAAAGGATTCCAACGATTACCCAAGCCCCACTACAGTTCCGATGTGACCCCGCCAGACTCTTTATGTTCCCCAAACTAAAATTTCCTTAAAAGGACACCGTCATGGGACCGTGGAGGAGGTCCAAGCTGCTACGACGAGGGCTTTGAAGGCCATCCCGGACTCAGCGTTCGCGGCAGCGTTGGAAGCGTGGAACTCTCGCATGCAGCGGGTTATTGACTCTCAAGGTCATACATTGAAGAGTACTAAGTGGTTGCAGTGATATCTACAATAAATTGAGATTCATAAGGTCAGTCTCGTAGTTTTTATAAAAACCCTGTAATCTCTTAAAGCAAATGTAGAAATGTACTTAATTGCTGTGTCACTTCGTAAAAATATTTCCACACTTGGGTTGGTACCATTCTTCTATGCAACGGATGTCCGGCAACGAAAGCGTGAAACTACCGCACAGACCTGGTGGGGAAAGTCTTGTTCACTGGACGTACACGTGTACCTTAAATCACTAAACACTGCAAAAGGGACATAATTGCCTCAGCAAAGTTGTACTAATTCTCATGCTTTGTGTTTGTTGCTAGTCTCTTTCGCCGTTGTTATGAAAATAGCGCTGACCGCTTTTCCATTTCCTATAATAAAGCCATATTTAAAAACTTTGTAAATTTTGCGAATGAAAATTACTCTTTTGTTTGAAAAAATATTTAAAACAAAGAATTTTAGCACTTCTCCTGCGGCTAAATGATATTGCAGATTTTTACTCTGTTATTTGCTTTAAAAAAACACCTGTTGTAACTCGTTATTCAGAACCAAAATAGTGATATCGGTTTTAACCGGTGGGTTTTTCCCATCACTACCTGACATTAGCGTGGCGTCTCCTCTCGACCGCCCTTCACCGCACCGGCAACGCGGCGGGGGGCGGCGGTTACGAAACGTGGCCCGCCCTCTGCTGGCGCCGCTGTAATTAGGCAATTCTGATTCAAGTGTTTTCGGCTCCGTGACCGCCACGGCGGTGCGGCAGCTGTGGTGAAGTAGCGCGGTCTGCCGCAAGTCCCCGTGCCGGGAGGTAGGGGAGGGCGGCGGGGGCGGGGGTGGGAAACGGCGTCCCTGGAGGCCAGAAATCTGCTAAGGAGTGGCGCTGGAGCGACTAAACGGCGCCACTGAACGCTATCTCGGGGGCGTGAACGGCCTGCCCGGCAATTTGCATCGTGTTTGCCGCCGCCGCCGCCCCCGCTGCCGCCCCCTTGTGTCGGTCTGCCGCCTATTATCTTGACGATCCTCACCTCCGTACAATTACCGGTTACCGCGGTAGTCAAACATGCCGCGGGCGGAACATCTTATCGTGCCGCACTTCTTACAACCAAGCAGCACTGTGTTCAACACGTCTGCAATGGAAGAATGTGGTTGTTGTCGTAGAAATAGAAGAGAAAGGAACGGAAACAATGTAACGTCTAAGGGAGAACACTTTCGCTATTTGGCATATTTTTATTTCCTTACTAACACTACTACAATTTAGGCTTCGTTGCCTTTTTGAAGTGATTTATTAGTGTTGTTGTTGTTTCTGTCTTTTATGTTCCCCTTGCTTCGTGCGTGACAAGTCGCAACTCTCTAATCTCATTTCTGCTACTTCTCATTATTTTCGTCTAACTTCAGTTCACTGCCAGTCTGTAATGTGTGCTCATTAGACTTTTCATTCCATTTAACAGGTGCAGCAGTACTTCTACATACCAACATCATCAGCGAATCTTGTCACTGATACCCTCCCAACCTGAAGTTCAATCTCATCCCCGAACTTTAGATTTGTGTCATTACTTCGACCATCTATACAGGGTGTTCGGACATTCCTGTTACAAACTTCGAGGACGGGAGTGAGTACATAATATTTTCAACGGGAACCTATGTACCGAAACGTACTGTTTCCGTGCTGCAGCCTTTTGAAAACATGTTTGCTAGGTAGGTACGCAACAGAATGGTCATTGTGAGCGGGGGAGCAGGGTGGATAAGTCGGACGACCTGACGCTGCTTGAGACCTGCCCTACCACTCTGATAAGGTTCGAGCATCATTCACTTGTCTGTGAGTGTCAGAGCAAATTGGTTGAGCAGACATTTGCAGAATGCACCGATGTGGCCTTTCTGAATGGCGAAACTCTAGGTAATGGAAGAGCTGCTCATCGTCCTTATCAAGACCGTTCTCCACAACGTCCGACTCCATCGCATACCCTTTTCGCCATAATTACCCAATTCTTCAAGAAAGGGGAACTTCACACTCAGCAGATGTGACGGTGGTACTCCAAGAAGACTCCGCGCTCCCGAACGGGTAAAGGCCGTACTGCATCATGTTGAAGAGAACCCATCAACAAGTACACGACAGTTTCTTTCGCTATTAATGAGTGGAACTGTGAAGCTAGTGACGAACTCGGTCACGCCTAGTCAATAACTTGTAAAACTGGTCGTGTTGCCAACATGTCCTGAAATATTTGTACGTTTCCAGATATGGATTCTAATTCAAAATATTATCTCTTCACTTTTTTCTGCAATTTCCGGAAAGTTGGAACAGGAATTTCCGGAAACCCTATACAGTGAACAAGAGCAAAAGACTGTCCCTTCTAATTAAAGCAGTTCCTTAAGGGGAGGTTCCAACCTATAACTTCAGTAATTAAAAAAAATTAATAGTTATTTAACATCTCTGGAGTGTTTACTCTTAGTTGCTAAATGGCTGTATTCGAATTACGAGTACTAGGTGAAGTGCCAGGGGCGCAAATTATGACAGGTAAAGTCATAGTTTCGGGCAGAGATACGTGATTATGAACAGCGTGATTATTGTATACCTGCAAATTCAGAATTAACTAGTTAATACATTTACTAATGAAGATTCGGAGAAAATCTCCAGTTATGAAATACCTTGGTACACTGACTATTTCGGTCCTTATTTTGACAATGAAAAGAAACTCAGCATATCGTGAAATAGATAGACTCTAAATCTACACATTAATTAGAACATAACTGTTTTAGGTAATTTAGTGCACTTATGAAAAATTGAAATTAACAGAACTCATAGGTGGTACTGATTAACGTGTCTCTGAAATTCAGTTGAGGATGCGGAAAAGGTATCTGTGCCAGGTAGAACTCCCTAGGTACTTCACTGTCCGCAAAACATTTAACACAGTAAACAGAACACGTAGATTACATTTAAGGCCAGGCCCACTCATTACAATAACAAATCAGTACTTTGGTTGGAGGGGACGAAATGAAAACATATTCAGCCGTATCATGCAAATACTTCCATTACTTAAACAACTCACACTTTGCTCTTCATGATGTCTGCAACGTTCCATGGTTATATGGTTATTCGAAGAATATAAAACTTGGGTTACAGACTGTCGAAAATTGTTTGTGGGGAAAGTTTCCCAATAAATGAATCTATAACATGGGTCTTCCATTACCGACAAAAGTGCAGCTATTTACAAAGAGAGAGGATCTCATAGAGATAATATTCAGGTCTCCCTTAGTACAGATGTTAAAGTCAAGACAGTACCTGACTGTCAGAGACTGGCATCTGATGTCCCACTGGGAATATGCACAGACAGTAAGACACAAAATGCAAAGCAATGATTAGACGCTATCAGTTGGTCCAGATGTCCTCAAGAAACTTTTATATTCAGAAAGAAGATGTTTTTAGAACTTGTAGAAGTTATTTCCCAGTTCAGTGTTGGATGTCTGAAGACTGAAGAAAGCAGGAGTCGCAGTACTCCTTTATCATCCTCCGAGACGAAGATCTGTTTATCTGTAAATGAACGAAGCAGTACACAAGATGCTGCCTAAAAAAGGAAAGATTCAAGTGAAGGGCCACCCTGGTCATGAAATTACAAGAAGAAGAAGAAGAAGTGTTACAGGAGCAGAAAGGAAAGACGTATATTCCTAATGAGTTTGGATGAATACGTGCTTTGCACTAGCATTCACCTCATAATAAAAAACCTATATTCAATTAATTATTTTTCTAACTTCAGTATCAAAATATTACACCAAATGTTAACCAATTTCAATGAAATTTTTGCAGGAAGTGGTCTTGAGGTATTTGAATACTTCCATGCATTACTATTATCGAAAATGTAGTTTGTTCGTTTTATTATCACAGTTATATACCAATAATTAAATAAAATTTAAATTTGAAATTTCTCATAAAATGAATGCATTTATATATTGAAATATGTCTCGTGAATGTACCTAAAATACCTGTAACATGAAAATTGAGGTCTGAGTACTAAAAGTTGGTTCTCTAAAATACCATTGCAAATCATATTAAAAATTAGAACCGGGCTTCAAAGCTTCGTTGTTGCTATACATTGACAAGAGAGACATGATTTGAAAATTTGGTTGATATCGCCAAATTAACACAAAAACTAAAATTTTTGGGTGGAATCTCGCTTTAAGGTCTTCTATTCTCACGTAAAGATAAGGCTGCTAAGGATTATATTGTGGATTAGTGTCGATTATGATTTCTACTCGAGCATGTTGATAGTGATCTTTTTCACACTGATCAGGTCAATGTTCCAGTAAATGTTTCCTCACTCCCGATACCAGCTTCACACCAATGATATGTTGGTACAGAAACATCTGATCAGGTCAATGTTCCAGTAAATGTTTCCTCACTCCCGATACCAGCTTCACACCAATGATATGTTGGTACAGAAACATATACAGTTCCAGCCCACTTTCGGCTGTCTCGAATCTTCCAGTCATCCGAACAGTACAACGTCCTCAAAACTTGTTTTCTTTTGTATATTTCTTGTCTGTGGCTGGAATATAGAGTGCCATTGGCACTAAACTTAGATGAACAATATTTTCACGAATAATTCTTCTTCTCGGCCAGCAAAGTCCATGTGGCGCACATACGGTTCTTTATTGTTGAGATTCCGTTTAGATGTTTCCGGAGGAAGATCCGTCAATGCTCACGGTTCATAAATTTAAATCATCAATATGGCATGCAGGCTTTCTCCCAACGTCATGCAACAGTTCAGAACAGGGATTAAACTTCGATGATGACGAACTATGACAGAAGCCTGAACAGCGGGGACGACGTACTGGGACATGCACTGATACCATGAAATAGTGCATTGACAATGGCTAGGCATTAAGCAAAATTTAGATTTGCCTAGTAAAACCTGTAAGAAGTGGACGACTGATTGCTGTGCTCTGTCATCTGAAAGATTCAGTAGTGACAATGCTATTCTCGCTGAAAGTGATGAAGAATTGCGAAATCTATTGAATGGATTGAACAGTCTAATGAGTAGAGAATATGAATTGCGAGTAAACAAATAAAAGGCGAAACTAGAATTAGTAGAAATTACATTAGCACTGAAGTTAACATAAAAAGGACTAGTTTCAAAACTCAAGAGAACGAGAACCGCTACTCAGAATAAAGTCAAATTTGAAGGGCAAGTTACTGATGCCGGGGGAGACGTCATGGAACAAAAAAATCACCCATAGAAGGTGCTGTAAGGCCAGAACTTGCACATCAACACATGCGAGGCACACGGATGTTCCTCAGTCTGCGTCAGAGACGTCCTAAAAACTGTTTCCTCTCCACGAAGGATCCTGCACTGTTAGTAAAGCTCTTTTTTCAGGAACGGTGATTGTACACAACTAGGCCTGCAAAAGTTACGAACAGTCAAGGGTATAAAAAAGCCATTCGTCCGATATCACTACCGGTTTGGAGAAAATGACTACAAAACTCGAAAAAAACAGGTTGTTTTGAAGTGAAACGTGTCAAAGTGAGGAAAGCAGATGATCTGACTTTTGTGGAAGATGTGGCCATAGCACTGCAAGAGTGCCTAGCGGTGGTGTGTAAACACGCAGTACACGTGGAATTTCCCAAACGTCGTACATGCTTGTGAGCACATTGCATAAAATCCTACGAAACATCCTGCACTGCTATCCATATAAAATCGTCCATGCTCAGGAGTTGCTTCCTGCTCACCTGCCAGCAATACAATCGTTTATTGTGGAATTTCTCGCTCGCGTGAAGGTGGACAAGGTATGGCCGTGGAACATTCTGTGGAGAGACGATCCCCATTTCCAAATACATATCAGTACGCACTGTAACAGGATACGGACAAGGTAAATCTGCACGTACATCAACTGGTACCTCTTCACTCTGCAAAGCTGACTGTGAAGTGCTGGTTGATGGCGTCGTTTATCAGAAGGACATATCCTTTCGAGGAGGTGAGCCCTGAGCGTCCTGTTACCTGTACCGGTTTTCGAAATCAAATTCAGTTGCCACTTAATATTAAGATTGGGCGCTGCCAGTGCAGCTCCAGTAAGCCATGCTTGATAATGAACCTGTAAGGTTCGAAACTAGTCGCCTAATAAATGCAGCAACTATTGACACAACCGTTAATAAATGCTTTAAGGAGTTTAAATAAGGTTGCCGTTCCCTGTCAACGAAATATCGAAACTGAGGAATCTTTCACTATCTGTCGATACCCTCATAACAAATTTAGGTCTTTATTTTGCCACCGCGGATTATCAAACTAACGATTGGTTAATATTCACACCTGTCAACACCTATTTTCGTTGGACCGTAATTATTAGATTTTTCTTGAAGTCTTTAGCTATTTCGCCTGTTTTGTATAAGGGTCGATAGCAAGTTTCCGTCTGAGGGAGTTGCGGCAGCATATATGCCAGGTAGGGTGAACATGTGGTATTATCAGCATCGACGTGTACGCAAGTAATTGGTGCGGCATTCGTGTGGTTCCTAATAACCGCCTGCTTAGCTGGGTGGTAACGTGCTCGCCTCCCCTGGAAGTGGGCCCGGGTTCGATTCCCGGCTAGGTTGGAGATTTTTCCGCTCGGGGAAGTAGTTGCCAAGAAGTAACTGATGGAAAATTACCTTTAACAAATGTGAATTTATTCCTAAAACCTTTCTCAAAACAGATTTAAAATTTTGAGCAGGAAAGCACACTGGAAATATCAAGTCACAATTTAACAATTGTGAATTTTATTCCTAAAAGCCTTTTCAAAACAGGTTCAAAATTATAAAAAGGAATCATACTCGATATATCAAGTCACAATTTAATAAATGTGAACTTTATTCCTAATAGCCTTTTCAAAAGAGATTTAAAAGTATAAGCAGAAAAGCACCCTCGAAATATCAAGTTACAGTTTTATTTAGAGGCAAGAACAATATTAACAGTTGGAGCCTTCGGGCTGAGAAGCTTGCCCGCTCCCTCTCAACACGGCCGTAGTCATGACCGCTCACAACAACCTCTGAAAGAGTACACTGGTGCAAATCTGCAACACACCAGATTACTTTCAACAAAAAAATTTTAACGACTCATAAAAACATGTTAACTATGCACCCTCAAATTATTTGCCACCGAAAGTGCAATTTCTTTAAAAAAATTTTAAAGGACTCTTACGGTGGAAGGGTGGCAAACTTATAACCTAAAACGACTATTTAAATAAAACCCATAAAATGCAGACTTACATAAAATGTACAACATGCTCTACATAACACATATACCACCTAGCAAGATGATAAGCAAGATAGAAACATATTTCAAGAATTCGGCCTTTAATCAATAAATTCGTTAACACCGAATCCGACAAACATGACAGAGGCAGCTATTAACGTACGACAGACCAACAGACAAACAGACAGGCACTAACTGCCTAACAAATGCGGACGAGAGACAGACGAGCAAGCTGGGGACGAGAGAGTGACCAAGTAAACAAGTAGAATTTAGCAACTAAATGACACAATATATCTCCAGTCACTTAAGTTCTAATAAGCTGCGATTTCTGGCGAAGACCTGGCGCGACACCCCCCCCCCTCTCCCACCCCAACGCTCTCACGAACCGTCCGCTGCCAGCCGCTTCAACGGACGCAGGAAGGCGGGCCGATCTCCCGTCTCACGGCGTCGCAGCTCGGCCCGGCCAGACCGATGTCGTGGGATGACTCCTGTTGCTCTCGTGTTGGCCGCGAAGCCACTACGCCTCGCTATACGGCGCGGCCACTGGACTCACGTGCGCCGACGCTCCAGGCGGACAAGCCACCTTGTGTCCCAGTGCATGACTGACCAACCGATCGATGCTACCGCCATTGCCCATTGCCTGAGCAGACTCGAGTAGACTGGCGGCCTAACACATACTAGAACTCCGGACAACCGACACACACTAACCACCTCACCAATGCGGACGAGAGACACACCCCGGGCTCACTTGGCTGACCAACCGACCATACTCGCCCAGACTGACAGATAGACTGCCCTGGCTGACCAACTGCCTCCAACTGACTGACCACCTTAACGTACGGCTGACCGACACACAGACAGACAGAAAGACACTGACTGTCCGAAACTGAGCCGGCTGACCAACTGACTAGACCCAGACTAACAGGCTGACCCCTTGCGGAGTTTTTTTTTTCTTTATTGTATTTCAATTCCCCATCGGGGCTGGCTGGCAGCAGCATATGCGCTGCTGTTCAGCCGAAATACATAGAACAAACAATAGAAGACATTTAAATATAACAAGGGAGAGAATATGGTGAACATAGATGTAAAAAGGGAACATCATGGAAGGCAATAGACAAAAAACGGGGTGACTGTAACATGGAGATAAAAAACTGTTTAAAAAGTAGCACACACAAAAAGCCACACACTGCAACAATTAAATGAACACAAGGCACAGTATGACTGGAGCTTAAAAGTATTGATGGATGGTGTAGCACATAACAAACACTGACGGCGAACCTCAAGGCAGCACACAATTAAAATTACACCTCTTGACGCACGGGAGAAACAGCACTAAACACAACACTGATGTGGCATGCTGATGATTATCAAAACAGAGGATCTGCCAGGCGCAAGGAGATGAGGGAGACTGAAAGAAGGGAGGGAGGGGAAGAGAGGGGGCAGATGAGTGGGGGGTGCACTGAAGTGGGCCAGGTAGGGAGGGTTGTGGGAAAGAAAGAGGCAAGTATGGGTGGCAGGGTCTCAGGGGAGTGGGGGGAAGGGGGGGAAGGAGGAAAATCCGCTCAGGGAGAAGGAGGGAAGAGGAAAAAGGGGGCCCTGGGGAGGGGGGGGGGACAAGGCCAGGTTATAGGTGGAAGGAAGGGTAGATGTCACGGCGAAGTTCGTCATCCAGGAGGGGAAGGCCTTGGAAATTGCACTGATGAAGGAGATGGAGAGCGTGGAGGTGGAGAGAGGGAGGGATACAGCGATAGAGGCGCGGCAGTGGGCAGGGGGTGGAGAGGAAGGAGGAAACCAGAGGGTGGGGGGGATCAAGCCTGTGGACAATGTAAAGGATGCGGAGATGTTGGAGGAACAGGAGGAGGTGGGGGAAGGGGATCAGTTCATACAGGAGCTGTGTGGGTGAAGGAAGGCGTATACGGAAGGCAAGGCGGAGCGCATGGCCTTCAAGGATTTGGAGGACTTTGTAAAAGCGGGTGGGGGCGGAGATCCAGGCAACACTGGCATAACACAGGAGAGGACGGATGAGGGATTTGTAGGTGTGGAGGACGGTAGAAGGATGCAATCCGCATGTCTGGCCAGACAGGAGTTTCAGAAGGCGGAGGCGGGAATGGGCTTTCTGCTGGACGGTCTGGAGATGAGGGGTCCAGGTTAGGTGTCGATCGAGGGTGAGGCCAAGGTATTTCAGGGTGGGGGTGAGCTGGATGGGACGACCATAAGAGGTGAGGTAGAAATCATGGAGGCGAAAGGAGCGAGTGGTGTGGCCTATGATGATTGCCTGGGTTTTTGAGGGGTTGAGACGGAGGAACCATTGGTTAAGGTGGGTTTGGAGGGTACGTTCGTTGAAGGGTAGGATAGAGAGCCAGGAAGGCGGTGTCATCAGCATGCTGGAGAAGGTGCACTGGTGGGGGTGGTTTGGGCAGATCAGCCATATATAAGAGATAAAGGAGAGGGGAGAGGACAGAACCCAGGGGGACGCCAGCCGTGGGATAAAAGATACGGGAGTTGGTGTTGAGGAGGGTGACATAGGAAGGACGGTGCGAGAGGAAGGAAGCGACCAGACGGACAAAATTGATAGGCAGGGCGTAGGTTTGAAGTTTAAAGAGGATACCAGGATGCCATACACGGTCATAGGCATTTTGGAGGGCAAGGGAAACAAAAATTTCAGAGCGATGGGAGTTGAGCAGGAGGGACAGAAGGTGAACGAGGTTGACGAGTTGGTCTTCAGCAGAGAAGGAGGGTCGGAAGCCACACTGGGTAAGGGGGAGGAGGTGGTGTTGAGCAAGGTGCTGATGAATATGGTGGGAGAGGACGGATTCAAAGACAAAAGTGAGGCAGATGGGACGATAGGAAGAGGCAGCAGAAGGGGGTTTGTTGGCTTTGAGGAATAAGAGGACGCGGGAGGTGTTCCACAGGTCAGGGTAGAAGCCAGTAGAGAGGATGACATTATAGAGATGGTCGAGGACAGTCAGGAAGGAATAGGGGCTTTCACGAAGGTGACGGTAGGTGACACAGTTGTGACAGGGGCCGTGTTGTGTTTGGACTGGAGGATAAGTTTAATGTCTTGTGCTGTGATGGGAGTGTTTATGTCAGAGGGGGGCAACAGTCCCAAGTACTGGAGATTAGGAGCAAATGGAGCGACCGAGGTATCGGCACGTTCCATGACGGTGGGGAAAAGAGAATAATCAAAGGGGGGATCATCGGGGATGGAGAAGACCTCAGAAAGGTGAGAAGCGAAGTAGTTGGCCTTACTGAGGTTGTCAGGAAGGGGGCGATCGTTATGGAGAAGGGGATAGTGGGGAGCGGAAAGGGAACCAGTAAGCCGATGGAAGGTGGACCAGTACTCGGAGGAGTTAATAGGGAGGGTGGCTTTAAGTCGTGTGCAGGTCTGGCGCCAGTCTCGGCGTTTCGTTGCTGTAAGAAGGTTCTGTACGTGTCGCTGTATTTGCCAGTGGCGTTGGAGTGTATCCCTGTTACGAGTGCGCAGGAAGGAGCGATAGAGGCAGCGGAATTCACGGAGGAGGAGGACAGCCCACGGAGGGAGAGTGGGACGGTGTGGGTCGATGGTTTTAGTAGGAACATGGGCCTCCACGGCGTCAGTAATTACCTTCTGAAGGAAGGACGAGGCGTGGATGATGTCGTCAGGATGGTGATAGGTAAGAGGGTGCCTTTCGACCTGGGTGGAGATGGAGTCCCGGTAGGCATCCCAGTTGGCACGGTGTTGGCATAGTCATGGACGACTTTGGGAGGGGGTGCAGGGTGTGGAACCAGAGGGGAGCGCTGAGCAGACGTTATGGTGCGAAGGACAGGGAGGTGATCGCTACCTGTGGGGTCAAGGATGGCGACAGCGATACGCCCAAGGAGGTTACCTTGCGGAGCTCATAGCGCTGCTTAAATGCAAGTGAACAGGCAACCTTTCCGCTTTCCCACCAGAGGGAGGCACCAAAGCTGCGATTACCACATCGGCGCCACCGCCGGAAAAGTTGGGCGACTGCTTCTCACAACTCGCTGCGGCGCGCGCTTCGAAACAGCAATTTTTACTACGGCTCAGCTTGTTTCCATTTTTAATGACTTGTGGTAAGCGCGGAAACGTGAACCATGGCTACGTTACTACCAAATGCGTCCAAACAGGACCAAGGTGGTGTTATTCTCGTTGTGGAATGCGTGCCAAGTTCCGACAAGTTCCGTGCTGCTTCATGATATCGCAAATGTGGTAACACAGAAGTTACGTCAACTCCAGTGAGAGACACTAGAGCACCCGTCATATAGTCCCGATTTCTCTCCATGCGATTATTACACGTTCGATCCCATAAAAATGGCCTTAAAGTGCCGGCGATTCCTGTCTGACGAGGATGTTCAGTGGGCTGCTACGGAATTTTTCACGCAGCGGGACACGTTGCATTGCCCAGGCAGGTATCATCTTCAAACTTGTACGTCTGTGGGATGTTTGCCTCTGCTCACTTCGATTTAGTTTGATTGGCATACCGACTCTGGACTGTACCACTTTCGAAAAGTAACATTTCTATGGCCCCTTATATATATTCCATATCAGCTGGAACTGTTTTGTTCCAGAATTCTGACGGAAAGTCCTCTTCCCCAGCCGGCCGCTGGTGGCCGAGCGGTTCTGGCGCTACAGTCTAGAACCGCACGAGCGCTACGGTCGCAGGTTCGAATCCTGCCTCGGGCATGGATGTGTGTGTTGTCCTTAGGTTAGTTAGGTTTAAGTAGTTCTAAGTTCTAGGGGACTTATGACCTCAGCAGTTGAGTCCCATAGTGCTCAGAGCCACTTGAACCAAGCCATTTTCCTCTTCCCAAGTCACTACATTCAAATTTGCTCTTTTGGTGTTCAGTCAAGTTCATCTTGCGCAGTCGTATCTCCAATCTCAACTTCTTCACTCTCCATATTACCTACATTTCCCTCGTAATAGCTTCCTATGTGTTTACTGTTCAACTTTCCCTTCTTTGGGTAGCAATGGCTATTCAATTGTAATCTTAGTACCCATAAAACATGTAAGTAGGCTGTTTATGTTTTCTTTATGTAAGTAGGCTGTTTATGTTTTCTTATTGGCAACGTTACGTAGCGCTCTATATGAAAATCACTGGCTGTGCTGTGTGCAGTATGTGGCTAGTTTGCATTGTTGCCTGCCATTGTTGTCATGAACTGCTGTAGCTGGATGTGAACAGCGCGTAGCGTTGCGCAGTTGGAGGTGAGCCGCCAGCAGTGGTGGATGTGGGGAGAGAGATGGCGGAGTTTTGATAATCTGTAAGACTGGATGTCAATTATGAATATTAAGGTAAATACATTGTTTGCTCTCTATTAATATCTTTCATTTGCTAACTATCCCTATCAGTAGTTAGTGCCTTCAGTAGTTTGAATCTTCTATTTAGTTGGCAGTAGTGGCGCTCGCTGTATTGCAGTAGTTCCAGTAACGAAGATTTTTGTGAGGAAAGTGATTTGTGAAAGGTATAGGTTAAAGTTAGTCAGGGCCATTGTTTTGTAGGGATTATTGAAAGTCAGATTGCGTTGCGCTAAAAACATTGTGTGTCAGGTTAAGCACAGGCTTGTATAAGTTGTTCTAAGGGGACGTTTCATATGGCGACCCTGCCAGGATTCGAACCTGGAATCTTCTGATTTTTTCTTGTAGTTTGTGTATTTAGTGTAGCATTTGTTTATTGCTAGCGCGTAATTGTAGAGATAATCTCCTTTGTAGTTGCAGTCTTTCATTGTTGTACTGTAAAACAGTTGTGGCATGCATGTAGATTTGCACCAAGTATTTCGCAGCTGCAATTAACTAGATATTATTTTCAGTGCTATGTTAATGTGTTCTCTTATTTTTGCTATTCAAATTGTGCTTTTCTGTGTTATCTTGTGAAATATTGTGACAATAATGGCGTGTGAAAAACGTAACACTCGGCTCCAAAGTAAATTGAGAAATGACAGTGAAGACGAAAGCAGTGTGTTGGCCCCACCATGTAATGAATTAACTAATATTCAAAGTAGTAATTTGGTAACTGTGCATAGGGAAATGGAGCGGGCGTCAAACAATGGCATAGGCAGTGAAACAGGAAGTGAACAGGGAAGCATTATCGATAGATCGGTCAGCAACAGCTCGCCTCAGGCATCCGAAATGACAGGACACAATTTTACAAATACTGTAGATTCAGGTTTTGGGTCCTCACCGGTTTCTGAAATGAGTCAAGACACATTTTCTGCATGTCAAAATGTGAATGCTGCCGGTGAAAACGCACTGCCGAAAAGCGTAGAGGAACAGATTCCAGACACTAATGCATTGTTATTACAACTAATGCAACAAATGGAACAAAATCAGAGACAAACACAGCAACAGTTAGACACAATGGAACAAAATCAGAGACAAACACAGCAAAAGCTTCAAAAGTTAGACACAATGGAACAAAATCAGAGACAAACACAGCAAAAGCTTCAAAAGTTAGACACAATGGAACAAAAGCTTCAAAAGTTAGACTCAGTGGAACATACGCTTGAACAAACACGTGAAGATTTAACTACTGAGTTACATAAAATCGAATCGAAATGTCAGAAAGTCTGTAATGACGTAAAAACACAAATTTGTGAGCATTTCCAACCTATTTTTTCGCGTCATGAGAATGCGTTACAGAATCACGAAGCAGCCATAAAAGAACTGCAGACTACTGTTCATGAAAATCATGAGACCTTGCAAGCTAAATTGGACTCAGTTGCATCTACCGATTCGGTTACGCAACTTTCAAAAACTCAGGAAAACTTAAAGGACACAGTAGAAAGACACATGGGGGAAATTAGTTCATTATCAGAGAAAGTAGTTGAACTTTTGGATCAGCTAAATAATTTATCTACGAAGGTAGTTGATAATCTGAATGACACAAAACCAGTAGTCTTTAATGACACAGTAGAGTGTGAACAAATTAGGAAATTCAAACAAAATCAGATTCAAATTAATACGCAACACCAAAGAGAAATCTGGGAAGTACAAGATCAGCTGACACAGGTAATACAAGAATTACGTATTTCAGAGGACCCTCGCGCTCCAACACGGGAAGAGGAACTTAGAAATACGCAAAAGCCACAACATAATAACACAGGGCATTTCGGTAATTATGAAAGAAATTGGCAAGGTACACCGAATTTTGAGATGGAACCGCCGACACGATATGCTACTCGCCAACACAATGATTTTGACTATAAGCTGTTCATCACTACACGTAAATTCAAAACGTTTAAGAATTCTGCCAACGACATTCATCCACAAGCGTGGCTCCATCAATTCTCTCATTGTTTTCCTCCTAACTGGTCATTGGAGCACAGATTAGAATTTATGTGTGGCTACTTGGAGAATGAACCAGCTGTAAGAATGCGATCGGTCATTCACGATTGTCACAGTGAAGGAGAATTTTATCATGCCTTCCTCTCAGCGTATTGGTCTCAAGCTACACAAGACCGTGTAAAACATAACATCAATATGATGAAACACTTCGAACAATCAGAATTTTCCAGTCTTGTGAAATATTTTGAAGACATGTTGCACAAGAATCAATACCTTTCAAACCCATACAGCCCCTCAGAACTCATCCGCATTTGCTAAATTAAACTGCCTGAACATTTACGACATATTATTTTAGCAGGACGTTGCAAAGACGACATTGAAGCTTTTCAGGGACTGTTACAAGAATTAGAAATTGACACAGACAGTCGTGGGACGCGAAAACAGGAAAACAATCACTACAGGTCACATCCGTCACAATTCCGTGACGACAGAAACGATAACTGGACGCGACAAGGCTATTCTCACCACACAAATCGTGACCAAAATAGACACCACCCGTACGACAACCGTTGGCAGAGTAGTAATAATTACAGGGAAAGATCACCTCTCCGCAGTAATGACTATCACAGAGACAACAGAGAAACAGACAATATGGGAACCAAAATAATTATTATCAAGGGAGACAGAATAACTTTAGACGCAATGGTCCAGCGCGCAGTTACGATTCAGGGAGAAATTCTCCACCACGTGACCGACAAGAAAAAAAACTATCGAATCTACCGACATGACGACAGACGATATGATTGTAATGACAGACCTGAATTGCATCAGAACTGGCGAGATTTAAACAGAGCAGAGCACTCTCGTCACGATGAATTTGTAGAAGTTAGGTCTCCAAATCCCAATAACGATGCGCGCCAACAAAGAGACAATAGGCAATGACTCACTCCGCTGGCAGCCACAATACGTACTTATGAAACTGACGACGCAGCTGCCGTAGCTAGTAATTACGTAAAAATGGAAGACATTAGGGACATCTTACTCCAGGAACACGACGTAAAACATAACAACATTGCATATCCTGTGATTCACATTACTGTAAATGACATAAAATTTACAGCAGTACTTGACTCTGGCAGTCCCATATCAGTAATTAGTGAAACAGCTTTTAGCAAATGCAACAAATCGAATGATTGCCCCACACTTCCGTTACGTAAGATTAAATTACAAGGTGCAATCTTTGGAAAAAGTGTAGATGTACGCCAACAAACCAATTTAGAATTCTTTTGCCAAAGCCACAGCCTCTCTATGAACTTTCTTATTGTTCCATTATTGTCGACAGAAATTATACTGGGAGTAGACTTTTTGAATGAATACAAAGCAATCTTAAGCTTTCACGATGCTGAAATAAGTTTAGAGAAAGAAGGTAAGTCAATAGCTTTGAAATTTGAAGACTGGCTCTCAAACCATGATGAGGAAATTAATCGGCTTTACCTTCTGTTAGATAACAGTTCGGAATTTTCTACGGAACTAGACACTAACAATCACTCTGCAAGTACTGACAGGGATGACATCGACGGCATATTTGAAATTAATGAGTTAATTCAGAATAAAATTCAAACAATTGTGAATTGTAATGACACTGATAGGCAGGACCTTTTTGAGATTTTACAAGCACATTCCACAGTTTTTACTCACAAAACAGGAACAATCAAGGGATTTCAATACCAATTTCGTGTTCGTGAGCATACTAAATTTTGTGTTAGACCATACATAATTCCAGCACATTATAGGGACCATGTTAGAACAGAAATACAATCTATGCTTGACGAGGGCATTATTGAGCCTGCAGTAAGCTCATACAACAATCTGTTACGTGTTGTTGAGAAGAAAAATGGATCGATCAGACTAGTCTTAGATTCGAGACAAATCAATACTATCATTATTCCTGAAACAGACAGGCCGCAGACGATGGAAGAGCTTCTTCAAAATTTTAATGGTGTAAAAGTGTTGTCTTCCATTGATCTCAGATCCAGCTTTTATCAGATCGAACTTCATCCAGAATGCAGAAAATACACAGCTTTCCTTTGTATCGGCGTTTGTTATCAGTTTCGGAAACTTCCTTTTGGTTTGAACATTTCTTCGGCAGCATTCATTCGTGGGTTAAATTCCATATTACCTGAGTTCTTAAAACGTCACATCACCTTATATGTGGACGATATTCTAATAGCAGAAGCTTCATGGGAACAACATAACCGCATCCTCGACAGTTTGTTACGTATTTTTGCAGAGTCTGGAATTACAGTTAACTTGGAAAAGTCTGAATTCGGTAGGTCAAAGGTGAAGTTTTTGGGACATATTATTTCTTCTGAAGGCATTCAGCCGGATCCTGAAAAGTTAGAAGCAATCAGAGCCATTCCAGTTCCATCCACAAAAAGACAAGTCCGCAGTTTTCTAGGTCTCGTAAATTTTTACCGTCGTTTTCTGAATATGCAAATTCTAGTTACACCTAAACTTTGTTCTCTCACTGGAAAAAATACTATTTGGAACTGGGACGAACAAGTACAGTTGGAATTCAATTCTTTGAAAGAAGCGTTACTTCACGCGCCAATACTAGCTCATCCAGATCTGTCACAAGATTTCTGCCTGAGCACGGATTCTTCTAAAGTCGGTCTTGGTGCCCACTTATTTCAAGAAGCCATAGAAAATGACACTACTGTCCAGAAAACCATTGCTTTTGCTAGCCGAGTGCTAACAAAATCTGAAAAAAATTATTCCGTTACTGAATTAGAAGCTTTAGCTATCGTATGGGCATTTCACAAATTCCGTTTCTTTCTTTCTGGTAAGCACGTAAAAGTATACAGTCATCATCGTGCATTACAATTTCTTATGTCTTCAAAATTAAATCATGATAGGTTAAAACGTTGGGCATTGTTTCTGCAAGAATTCCGCTTCACAATAGTCCACATTCCCGGCAAGGAGAACATTGTTGCGGACGCGCTGTCACGCGCACCGGCTGGGCTTGAGAAAAGTAACACAGAAGGCAACCTCGAGAAAAATTTCAGTATTCTTTACATTCAGAAAGTCGCCTTTGAAAACTTCAGCACCACATCTTTACAGGATATTGCTCATGAACAAGATAAAGATCCGATTTGGAAAGACATCAAAAGTAAATGGCATGAAAAGACACACACTCAGATTCGGCATTATTACCTCATTAGAAACAACATACTGTTCAAACGCTGCACTGTTGATGACAAGCTATGGGTACTTTGCATTCCAGACGATTTTGTTAATAAGCTCATTTGGTACATTCATTTCAGCTACGCACATTTTGGCCCACGAAAATGTTATCATATTCTTCGAACGACTTGTTATTTTAACAATATGGAAAAGAGAATTCGAAGAGTCTTGTCTATTTGTAAACTTTGTCAAAAGGCGAAACCATCTACTGTCTCCCATCGTGCTCCGCTGTTTCCTATCATTCCTTCTAAATTAAAAGAATTTGCTGCTGTTGATCTCTTGGGACTGCTTGTCAGAACATCGAATGGATTTGCGTACGTTCTAGTCGCTGTTGAACTCACTTCAAAATTTGTTTCTTTCACTCTGTTACGTAAAGCCACTGGACGGTCTGTATCCAACGCCTTTGTTAAAAATTTCTTACGTGAAGTTGGACACGTTAGTAAAGTCATTTCAGATAACGGACCGCAATTCAGATCTGCTGTTTGGTCACGCATGCTTCCGAATCATAAAATCAAACCTGTTTTTATTTCATTGTATTCACCACATTGTAACCCGTCTGAGCGGATTATGAAAGAAATCAATAAGCTTTGCAGACTTTATTGTCACAGAAAGCATCAGCATTGGGACAGATATTTACACTTATTTCAAAATGTGCTGAATGAAATGCCTCATGATTCCACTGCTTTACCACCTACTCTTGTACTGAAGAATGAAGAACCACCGAACAGAATCAGAGAGCTTGTACCTTTCCCGAATACACGTAAACTTCGACACAAAGATATAATTGATTTGGCTCTTAAAAATATAAAATCTGCAGCAGACAAAAGGAGAAAACTAAACGGTAAAGCAAATGCAAAGAAATTATGTATTGGTCAGAAAGTTCTCATTAAAGCTCATTCATTGTCACATAAGAAGAAACACTTGAGTCACAAATTCTTTCTAGTTTACAATGGACCTTACAGAATCCGACGTATACCACATGATAATTGCGTTGAAGTTGAAACTCTGCGTACTAGGAAGAGTAAAGGTTTACACCACATTTCTCATGTAAAACCATTTATTGACAGATAATCTGCTTTTTAACTTAGTCTTTGCAATTTTCACTTCACGCTACCTGTACAATTTGTCACACTGAGAAACTGTTAACATGCAACATTATTTGAAGTTAAATATCCAGTCAAGAACCAAGAGAACTTATTTAAACAGAAATTACGAATGCATTGTTATTGTGAACAGGCGACACAGTGTTATTGTGTGTGTGCATTCTTGCTTGTTAGTTGCACGATTATGTAACGACTATAAGACTCACATACTTGGAACATATACCGGCACTGCTAATGAAATTTTCATGCAACATCTTGGTTTGCTTGAGAGTGGATTCTGGATTTAAGGTACTTTCTGTGAGATACCAGATGAGACAATGGTTAGTTTATGTGACAGCTACACTATTTTGTCACGATGCT
This sequence comes from Schistocerca cancellata, assembly GCF_023864275.1. Taxonomy (NCBI): domain Eukaryota; kingdom Metazoa; phylum Arthropoda; class Insecta; order Orthoptera; family Acrididae; genus Schistocerca; species Schistocerca cancellata. The sequence continues at coordinate 303,824,173 of NC_064633.1, read as the reverse complement.
CTAATGAGCGACAATTTACAATGTTGCTTTTGCGGTGTTTCTGTTTCATATCTGCACAGTTTTTCTGTATTATTCTGGAAAGTAAAACATGTTTTAGTAGTAACTTTTGTGGTATAGCTTCAATGAGATAGCCTTTTCTGTAGCACAACAATACGTTACAGCACAGTACTTTCCTCATCACGGCAATAAGCGTAATAACTAAGTTATCTATACGCAAAGCATTTCACTTTTGCGTATCATGAGGTAAATACATTGACTTCTGCAGAACTTAGCTTTCGGAGGACAATAACTACGACACTTCCCAGAGATTATCTTACAGCAAGACGCATATTTAGCGCTACAGGACACGTATTTGAGTGATTAATTTTGTACTTAAAACATTTATTTTTAAAGATTTTTGGATTACAAAGAAAATTTTAAAGTACGTTTGAGGTAGATGACACTATTGAAATGAGCAGAGAATTTTCTTTAGGTTTTGAAATTATTGCAGAAAGCTACGACTTTTTTGAGATTTGACTGAGGTGTTATTATGTAATTTTTACGACGACGATGTGTATTATGCTGTTGAGGTATGTTCATGTCAATAAGATGATGCTACCATATATGAGGAATGTGATTACGTGTTTATATGTATTTGAATAATGAATAGAAGTTGGGGACTCTTGACTTGTGAAAAAGGATGTTGGAATCTGAGAATCGTACTTTAAGAGTTATGAAATGTGTGTAAATGCGTGAGTGTATCACAATGCCGGCGAAAATTTTTTGGACACTGTTATATTCATAAGATTTTGTTTCTACAGATTTGTAACGCAAATTCTTGACCTGTGAAGACTGCCACTGTAGCGGTAAATATTTCCGTAAGAAAGTTAAGTGACCACCTGCACGTGCGTCGTCGGGACACAGCTGTGTCAGACACCTGGAGAACAAGCCATTAGAGTGTGCCTTTCCAGAAGCACAGGTAGAAAGAAAAGGAGGCCTACACTCCCGCTAATGACATTCCTTTGTAGAAAGCATCGCAAAAACGACATGGTCGAACCTGAAAACATATGATTACTCATACTTTGTGCTAATTACTGAAATGCTTATGAATTGATGGGAAATATTCGTACATCTGCACACCTGATTATGACAAGTGTCTTTCTACGAGAGTTGAGAGCTACTAACTTATGAAATGTCACATGACTACTGAATGATATTTTTATGCTTTGGTTTGCGTAATTGCTTATTTCATTTGATGTCTGGTTTCCAGCTGTGTTGCAGCATTGCTTTTATAAAATGAAATGCATTTGCTAATGTGAACACTTTCTGTCAACAGATCTATTAAATAATTATTTTATGATCCACATTCTTTAAAAAAGGAGCACTTGGAAAGGAAAGAACAATAAGAAGGAACTAGTAACAGTAACACATAATTTTCTTTTCAAGTACATGGTAATATTTTTTTACAATAAGTTGTTATGGTGCACCACTTTAATTACATAGACATTAAGATGTGAATATACATTTCCCTTGTCTGCATTATCGTCTTTAGTGTAATATTTTTTCTGCTTGCGCTATGTCATGTTTAGGTATAAGTTGCTGCTGTTTGCCAGGCATAGTGTTATTGAATTTGACTTTTGCTAATTTATGCTGCTAGCTTTGCCACTTTGCATTTTTTGTCATTGCTGTTTGTGATAATTTGTTATGTGATGCTGCATTGCCTCGTCCCTTGGTATATATATCTCTGAGCTCAGTAGATTTAAGTTAGCTTAAGAGGGGTAGACTATATAAGAAACTAACTATGATGACTTGGAAGAAATGTATTGAGAAGCTATATGAAAATGGTTTGTGCAAAACAAAAAAAGGATACTGTACAGTGGAGAAAAACTATTTTGACAGAGGATGTGAGCAGGATACAGAAAGCAGGATTAGATAGGACTTTTGGGAATAATGATGAACGAATGGAGATCTCCATGCAAAATACTGCAGTAAAACAAACCCTGTCCTTTCCTTTTGTGTTATCCCACTACGTGTTTGTGTACCCTTGTGTATTTGTTTTCTTCCTGTCTCTGTGTAGTTTCATAGAATTTTTTTCTTCTTTTAATATTAAGCTACATTCACTATGATGAGGAATACTGTTCTCCTCAAATATAATTGGCATTAATAATATGTTATTTACCTTGTAAATATGCTTAGACATTATTTATTCTGTTTTGTTGTAATGCTCATGTGTGAAGTTGATGTTTCAAAAGTTCTTTTATGTATGTACTCATGTTATAATTCCTGTAACACTGATGTATATGTTATTTCTATTCCGTTGTAAAGCCTGTACTACAAATGTTATCTGTATTGTTATGTTCTTTAATGATGTATTTTGTACCTCTGTAATTGTATTCTCATGTTATAAAATGGTAATTGACACCAGTTCATCATATTAGTAACTTGTAAGTTACATTTCACTGCACACGTTTCTGTTGGTCATAGTATATGGACAATTTGTGAGAAGTAGGGACTGTTAGTGTTTGCACGTGTGTTAATAATTCAGCAAGAGACTGGATAACAGCATTGCTGGTTCTAAGGACACTTCCAAAAAACTTTGTGAGTGCACGAGTGGTGGTTTATGGACTTGCTATATTATCCGCAAGACTCTTCAATGGTGATTGTGCACCTGCACAGTCACAACAGATGGCTGCTGGCCATCTCTACAAGGACTGCAGTGGGTCTGCATCTTTGATGACTCACCAATACCATTATTTCTACAAGGACTACAGTGGGTCTACACCTTTGCTGACTCACCAATACAATTATTTCTACAAGGACTGCAGTGGGTCTGCACCTCTGGTGGCCTGCCAATACTGTCACCTCTACCAGGACTACAGTGGGCCTGTCCACAATTTCTACAAGGACTGCAGTGGGTCTACACCTTCGATGACTCACCAATACCATACTCTCTACCAGGACTACAGTGGGTCTGCTCTGTGATGACCTACCTACCAATATTCGTCAGAACCTTGAATGACTCTGCTGTGGGTTTGCTCCATTGTGGCCCATTACCTGTTACATGTCAAGAGTCAGCACAGTCTTTCCGTTGGAAGGACACCACTACTTCTTCAAGACTGCATGGAAATCCACTACTTCTTTGTGCAATTTTTTTACTAATGAGACTTTGTGAAAAAAACACTGTAATTACTATTATGATGAATGATCAGGACTGTCTTTATGGACTGTGAGAAAATTTTAGCTTTTGACCAACATTGTATTAATAAGTGTGTGCTTTTTATATCATTGTTACTGTAATTGTGAAAAATTTTTTCAAATCTGTATTGGCCAGTGCCCAACACCATTTGTAAAAATTTTTTGTGGGGAGCATGGGGGCTATGTAAGTAGGCTGTTTATGTTTTCTTTATGTAAGTAGGCTGTTTATGTTTTCTTATTGGCAACGTTACGTAGCGCTCTATATGAAAATCACTGGCTGTGCTGTGTGCAGTATGTGGCTAGTTTGCATTGTTGCCTGCCATTGTTGTCATGAACTGCTATAGCTGGATGTGAACAGCGCGTAGCGTTGCGCAGTTGGAGGTGAGCCGCCAGCAGTGGTGGATGTGGGGAGAGAGATGGTGGAGTTTTGATAATCTGTAAGACTGGATGTCAATTATGAATATTAAGGTAAATACATTGTTTGTTCTCTATTAATATCTTTCATTTGCTAACTATCCCTATCAGTAGTTAGTGCCTTCAGTAGTTTGAATCTTCTATTTAGCTGGCAGTAGTGGCGCTCGCTGTATTGCAGTAGTTCCAGTAACGAAGATTTTTGTGAGGTAAGTGATTTGTGAAAGGTATAGGTTAAAGTTAGTCAGGGCCATTATTTTGTAGGGATTATTGAAAGTCAGATTGCGTTGCGCTAAAAACATTGTGTGTCAGGTTAAGCACAGTCTTGTATAAGTTGTTCTAAGGGGACGTTTCAAACACTTCTCTTTTCTCCAAAGGGCTAACTTTCCTATAGTTGCCATCTATATTTTTCATATCATACATGTTTCTATAGCATTGCATATCTCGTCTAGCAATTCCTCGTTTGCTATTTTTCACTTCTTGTTAACCACATTTTTAGATATCTGTATTCATTTTTGTCTTCTTTCTTTACGGCGTTTCCGTCTTTCATTATCTGAATTCAGTGTTTGCTGTGTTATCAAGTGACTTTGACTTGGCCTAATATTTTTGTCTACTTTGATCTTTTTCTCCACTCACTGTATTACGTCTCATAGCTAACATTTCGTCGCCCATCATATCTTCTCCTTCGTTTCAATCAAACGTTGACTAATGTAGGTCTCATCTGCTCAGTAAACAATCTTTCTACAACTTCTTCAGTTTGACCTGTAGTTTATAACCCCACAAACATGATCAGAGTCAACCAGCTAATGTTTTGCAGTTTCGAGAAATCTGTCTGACAAGTTCACTCGTATAATCTGTCTGTCGCCTTCCGGTTTCATCAGGTTACTTCCCTGTACACAACCTTCTCCCATGACTGTTAAACCAAATCATAGTAATGATTAAGTTATGAACTGTGTTAAGTTCTACCAGTCGCCTTCCCCCGTCCTCCTATTCTTTATTACAGAGAAACTTCCTAACTAAACCAGCATTCCTGGTGGATCTGGCAACTTAAAACCCAAAACTCCCAAGGAATCTGTAAGACTGTGTCACACGTAAGAGTTGCAGTTTAAGAAAGGACTCCTATCTTGTTTGTAAAGATTGCACACATACCAATTTTGAGAACACCAGTGAATATGAGAAAGAAAGCTGTATGGCTGCTGACAGAACAGGAAGCTCTACGAAGTTTGAAAGCACTAGAACAGGGAAGGACTGACAACAAAAGGAAGTCCTGTAACCAACGGACGAGGGAGAAAAGTAAAATCGCCTTCTGAAGACAATGACTGTATTCTGTGTAAAAGAAGCTGTTATGAAAAGAATTGCACCGTAAGATAACTGGAGTCAGTGAACTGACTGTAAGAAGTGGCTTCACAATAAACGCACAAATGAAATAGATATTTGTAATGTCTGTGCTACAAAACAATATCAACCGTAGGACGGTCGGCATTTGCAGTAATAACTTTTATTTTATATAACTTGACAGTAAAATATCTAATATTTTCAAATTTATTTTGTCGTTTTACCCTGCTCGTCGGGGTTAGATGACTAATACAAGATTGTTTGATTTTCTTGATCAGAGCTGTCGGCAATATTATTTATTTTTTGACTAATGGCGACACTGGGGATTTTGGATGAAAAGAAAAGGAAGTGTCCTCGTAACTTACAATCTGCATTTTTATCTTCCAGCGGTCTGCAAGCACCGTTGTTAAAATTAGGGAGCGGCGGGTACGCTAACATCAGGAAAGTGTGTGAGAAAAATCTCTTTTCCTCCGGCTCGTGCTTTGTTCTCGAGCGCGGCTGGATAATGCAAATTTCGGGAACTGCAAGATGAGGGGAATGCGGAGAATGCAGGCGCAAAGCTGGATGCATATATTACTTTGGAATGAACACAGAGGGCGCTCTTGTAATCGCCGGAGGCTGCTGCATTGCGAAATGGCGCGCGCTGGGCATTAGTAGACTCGGGTCGTTCGCAAACAACAAAAGGAGAGAGCGCAAAACCGCATGGTCGTTACCACCATCACGTAAACAGTAGACTGCCCTGCATGTGACGAAAACATCTGGCACAGCGGCAACGCCGTAGCCGGAAATAAGAGCCAGTATTACACTTCTGTTAATGAAAATACTGATATACAGCGGCGAAGTCGGATGCTGCAGGAAAACTCGTACAGAGCTGAGTACTCTCTTCGATATTACTTCTGAACCACACACCAGAAACATTTACTTTTGTGACAGTGGGATGGACGGTGCCAGTTGGTAGGGAATCTAGGTCAAGCTCTGTCCCAATACAGACGAAAAATGTAATTTAGATCCTATCAACCGAATCACTGCTCAAGTCACGAGTCAGCATTATCGAGTTGTCATCTCTTATAGTCTTTTCCAGGATTTTTTATCTCGTGACTCACATATATGATATCTGCCTAACGGCACGGTAGTACGAAGATCACTTGTAACTGTTACCTTCAAAACTGATTGCCTAACTCACTCCGGAACGTGGAAGGGAGCAACAGGGCACTAACTCAATTGCATGACGCTTATAAAAGCAATCTGGTGCTCTACCGGACATTCTGGTTGATTAATCACTATTGTTATCCATTCTTGTTGATACAATATACATAGAACGCTAACTGTTTTTACTGCCAATATCCAAAGCAAAATTTTTCAGCTTTCGCCATAGATTAGCGTAGGAATCAAATTTTCTAAGAACACGTAGTTGTCCTGCAGGCCTAGAGTGTTATATCACGCCAAAAGTAATATATAACTACAGAATTAATTCATGGCTTTAGAGGAACTGAGTGTGTGCGAGAAAGAGAGAAAGAGAGAGAGAGAGAGAGAGAGAAAGAGAGAGAGAGAGATATGATAAATACTTTGAAGAATCCCCAGCATTCCTTTGCACACATTAACGAAGCTCATCTCGTATGAATACTCGTGTATTGCATTTCATAAGGATACTCTTCGCAAATACCCTGCTTCAACTTACAACAATTAAAATTATCACATTCATAAACCTAAATGTCCTTATAATATCAAATAAGCTAGGTCAAATTATGTTGCTATAAGAGGAAGAGAAAAAGTGCGTATCTTCTTTTTCTCTATACTTTAAACTGAGGTGGCACCAGGATCTTAAGCGAAAGTCTCAGATATGCACTTTGATATTTCTCTCTGCGTTGATCCACTGGTAAAATGTCTGCACACTTGGCTTATTGTCATCCAATTCTGTCCTGTGGTATAATCTTCTGGGCCTTATCAGTTAAGATGAATAAACTGTATATTCTACAGAAGCGTGCAGTAAGGAAAGGAAAATACTGCAGACAAAGGAATCGGTGCTCATACATACCAATACATAGTTATACTTTCTAGTGGTTCTTTTCGTTAGTAAAACGAGCGAGTTTAGGACGAACTCCACAATTAAAAACCACAATATTAATTTTCCTCTTTTTCTTGGCTTCTAAGGAACTGAAAGTTCCCATGTCGATCTCACATGTTGTCTCCAAATCATTCTGTCCTGTACTGATTCGTGCCACTTATTCACGTTCATCCTACTGCATATTGTTTTGATTTCGTTTACTCATGTACTCCTGGGTCGCCCCCTTGGTCTCTTACTAATTGACTTCTTCATAAATGTAATACTGATCCTCTTCCATTCTGACCAGATGGCCTACCCACTGAAGTTTTCTGCCATGTGTTATTCTTACTGTCGTTGCTGGTTACGATATCATGAGGATTTCTGTGTTGTGTCTTACAGTTTTGTGATTTCTTGTCATAGGACAGACCAAAGACAGTCTTATAAACTTTCTCTTTAAATACTTGTAACTTGTGTTCTTCTATTTTAGTTAAAAATCGACGATTCTGCTCCGTAGGTTAGAGGACTGGTCTGATGACGGTGATATATAAATTCATTTTGGCTTTCCTTGTCTGTCCAGTAGACCCTAGAACTTTTTGTATGGAGTAACACGCTCCGTTAGCATTTATCAGTCTCATTTTTTCCCTCTAATTGTCGCTGAATTTGTTCATCCATCATTTGTTAATGACTACCACATTTTAACAAAATTGTGTTTTAACAAAACAAATACTATTTTCTGCCTTGTTTTACAAATTTATCATAGTTTCTGCACAACTTAGGTTTCGGGTTATAAGCCCACTTGCAAGTACTTTGTTTTCTTATGCCAGGATTGGATGCATTCTCTTAATCCGAACAGTTGCTAGTTTTAATTTCCTCATAACTCTCTCCAAAACTACACGAAAGAGATGTGACAGAGCTTCTCCCTGTCTTACACCAATTTTATTTTAAAAAATGTCAGATTTGATAGCATTTATCAAAACTCTGCTTTTATTATGATCCATACTCATTTTACAGAGATATATGAATGTAATTGGAAATCCCAAGCCCACATTGCATTCCATAGGTTTTGCTTGTGATTGGAGTCATAAGTTCTCATGAAATCGATTTATAGGCAACCACAGTATTAATGGTAGATATAATTTCCATCAGACTATACGGCCTTGTCTAGAGTCCAGAATAGAGTCTTACACTTGGTGCAGAAACCTATAATAGATTTCTAATGGACATCAAGCATGAAATGAAAAAGTCCTAAATATTTAAACACAAAGTGACGGAACCATTAGCCACTTCCTCTACAACATATCTACTTGGACTAATGAATGCAATTTCAGTCTAACTTCAATATTTGTATTCATAAATCCTTATTTTCCCATAATATAAGCAGCTAATGGTGGTCTATGTGAAGTTAAATGCTTTGTTTGAAGTAGTAGATAATAACAGCAACTGAATAGTACAGAAGGAGGAGCGGTGCTGTTTTTCGAGGTAGATGTTATTGTCCTAATATATATATATATATATATATATATATATATATATATATATATATATATATATATATAATAGTCTAGGAATAATAACCATAATTATCAGATTGAGTAGATCAGCTTTTTCGTAATACGTTGTTCATGTACTTTTCACAGTTAGCTAGCCGCCGATAATATACAACCTGACGCATTCTACATTCATAATCTGCAACCCACAGTCTCGTAGTTAGCATCACTGCATCAGATTGCGAAGTTCTGTGTACGATTCCTGACCGGGATGGAGATTTCGTCACATAGGGGCTGGAAGTTTGTGTTAATGTAATCATTTCATCTCATCTTGATCACAAAGGCTTGGAAGTCGCCGAAGTGTGTTAAACAGTGTGGTATCGTACTGACGCGTTGCCACACCAAATTTGGCGGCATGAATAGCTATCACAGTCATTAAGGAGAAATGACTGGAATCCGCAGCGAGCTATGTGGGCACTTCTGAAGACCAAGTCTTCCCTATGAACTCTGCAGTTCTCTCACGTTGAAGTCAATATAGCATTGTCCATGCATAACTCGCCACCATGTCTAGACGTCGTCTCAGCTGTCAACAACACCTAGTAGGACAGTGTTCGCAAAGTTTCAGGTGGACATATACTTTTGTCAAGGCTGAACACTGTATTGCACTTCAACAGTACAGCGTATTAATTAGTGCATCAACTGATGCTTTCCTAGCCCATGACAGATGTAAATTATTTAGTACTCTTGAAGGAAAGATGTCTGTCAAAGTTAAGTAAATATTTTACTGATTTAGGTAATAAAGTGAATTAATAATTCATGTGTTCTAGTTTAATGAGGCGTCTCTCAGATCGACTGAGGAACCTACAGTTGTGGCCAAACAAAGCAGTTTCGCCAGGTCACAACAAACGCAAACTACTTTCAGCAGTCAGTCTAACGACGCCCCTGGGGAGTCTCCTGGACAATAGTGTCATACCATTACTTCATTTATTTACCGTTTCCATGGAGGCTGTTCTTCACATGGGTGCTGCTGAACAGAATAATTATATAAACGGGTGAATGACATAAATTCCAGCTCTACACATCCTTCCCTCTTCAGCATCGCATCTCCTACTTCATTTCACCGTGATGTGTAATAGGTTAATTCATCAAATAACAGCCTTCCCAAAAAAATGCCTACCTTTTCTCTCTTTACCAGGCGATTAGGAGGAGGTGACGCGCAGCTACCGCTCTCCATTATTTGTGCAGATGTCCTGGTTTAAATAATACACCTCTTCTCGACCAACGGCGCCTTGATGAACTTGTGGATAGTATACCACGACGAATACAGGCATGCATCAACGCAAGAGGACGTGCTACTGGGTATTAGAGGTACCGGTGTGTACAGCAATCTGGACCACCACCTCTGAAGGTCTCGCTCTATGGTGGTAAAACATGCAATGTATGTTTTCATGAGCAATCAAAAGGGCGAAAATTATGTTTATTTTGATCTCTGTTTCAATTTTCTGCACAGATTCCGGAACTCTCGGAGCCGAGGTGATGCAAAACTTTTTTTATGTGTGTACTTACTGCCACAAAAATGCGGAGCACTTCACACTTCACAATAAAAAGAATTTTAAAGGGAAATATTCAGAGTAAGTGGAGATTTAAAGAGATACAGTATCTTAATGTAAGTGGAAAGTTACATTGTTTAACAAAAATAAATGTGAGATTGTATCAAAAAATTGTATTTGAGGATTTTTAGTGTGTTTGAGAAATACATTGACGGAAAGAAGTCTCAACACCAAAAAATAGTAATGTAGAGTTATTATATTTTGGGAAGACATTTGTCTAGGTTACATTTTTAAGCAACATTACATGTTCACAGGTTAATGTAGGCACGAGATAAGAGATTGGAAATGTGAAATGCTGGTATGTTAATAACTAATTTCACTGCCACACTGTTGAATGCAAGCATGCAAATGTCCATACATTGTGTTGTGTTTGCGGGATAGAGTCCCATGGCTGTTGGATTCGGTCGGTCAATACAAAGACAGTTAATACTGTTTGTGGATGACGCTTATCAGATGACCCATGGATTGTCACTCGAGAAAAGTGAAATTATGCGTCAGGCAACAAGTTATGGGATTTTCTCTGCCTCATGATGACTGGGTGTTGTGTGATGTCCTTAGGTTACTTAGGTTTAAGCAGTTCTAAGTTCTAGGGGACTGATGACCATAGATGTTAAGTCCCATAGTGCTCAGAGCCATTTGAACCATTTGCACCAACAAGTTATACTTTTCAACAAAGTAAATTTGACAGCGTGCCATAAGAATTGTACTTGCACTTTGAAGTGTGTTAGAGAAGTTCACTGACGGTAAAAATCTCAACACCAAAAATAATTAATGTAGAGTAATGAAATATCTGGAATATGTTTGTCTAGGTAACATTTTTACTGTAGCATTTTAAGTTCACACGTTAATGTATGCGCGAGACAAGAGAATGCAAATGTGAAACAATGGTCCATTTTTAACCGATGTCACTGCCACAATGTTGAATGCTAGCATGTAAACGTGCATACGTTGTACTGTGTTCGTGGGGCGGAGTTCCATGCCTTCTACATTTGGCGGGTCATTACAGGGACAGTTAATGCTGTTTGAGGACGACACTTGTTAGATGACCCATAGAGAGTGAAATAAGGTGTCAGGACAACAGTAGATATTTTGAAATTAACTTCTTTGTTCTATCCCTTGGCCATCATACATCAGCTTGGTTGAGGTGTCCAGCCGCCTCTCATGCCAAGGATAAACGCCACGTCTCCGGCTCCAACTATAATGGAAGCGTGGCTGTGTATCTGACAGTACTGTAGGGGGCAGCTGTGACGTCCCTCCAGTGAGCGGGCGGCTCCATACTATGACGGCGGCTCTCTCTTGACTCAGGGCAGGCTGTCCTGTTCCCTTGTCGAGCAGCAGACGCCATACTGCATTTCCAGGATGTCGCTCCAGGTGTCATATGCTTGTGATATAGGCTGTGTTACTGAAACAGGGATGTTTTATTACATGAATGGCTGAGTACTGACACGCTCTGGACTACAGGGTGTTACAGAAAGGTGCGGCCAAACTTTCAGGAAACGTTCCTCACACACAAATAAAGAAAAGATGTTATCTGGACATGTGTCCGGAAAAGCTTAATTTCCATGTTAGAGCTCATTTTAGTTTCGTCAGTATGTACTGTACGTCCTCGATTCACCGCCAGTTGGACCAATTGAAGGAAGGTAATGTTATGGGGGCATTTGAAAGCTCTTGTATACGCAACCCCGGTACCAAATGTAGAGACCCTTCGTGCTCGTATTGTGGACGGCTGTGATACAATACGCCATTCTCCAGGGCTGCATCAGCGCATCAGGGATTCTATGCGACGGAGGGTGCATGCATGTATCCTCGCTAACGGAAGACATTTTGAATATTTCCTGTAACAAAGTGTTTGAAGTCACGCTGGTACGTTCTGTAGCTGTGTGTTTCCATTCCATGATAAATGTTATTTGAAGAGATGTAATGAAATGAGTGATTTGAAGAGAAGCAATAAAATGAGCTCTAACATGGAAAGTAAGCGTTTCCGGACACATGTCCACATAACATATTTTCTTGCTTTGTGTGTGAGGAATGTTTCCTGAAAGTTTGGCCGCACCTTTTTGTAACACCCTGTATATTCGTGTAAAGCATAAGGCATGTACTATAAACACTGCTGTGGCGGGAAGTGCGGAAACGGTTCCGCTCTTTTTCTGGCATATTGGTGCGACGGCTGTTGTTATACCGTGCCTAGCTGGCTCTGCTTCGCAATATCCGTTGGCTATATTTTGCTTCACAATATATAACAGTCTTGTCTGCCTGCAAATGGGGCTGTTGCAACTTACTTCCACTCTGGCGTACTTTTCGATTAAATACTGTCGGTACGCTACATAATCCTCCTTTATATCAAAACTCAGCCCCTCAGCTCGACCAAACTAGGTTATCCTTTACACTAGAGATCCTGGTGACTGGCCCTTCTGGCCCTGCTTTGTCTCCTAAGAATTATTCTAACAGTTGGTTTTCTAAACCATAACACTTTATCTTACACGTTTCTGCAGGGACCCATGCTGGGCTACTTAGATCAAACACGATGTAACGTATTTAATTACTATGCTTCTTGCACAATAACTTCTAACTTTCTATTCAAAACTTAGAAGCTAAAATGAATCAATTATCCTTAATACTACCCCCCTTATGAGTTCATCTTCCTTCTGCTCGTTTTATGCTGAGGGTATTCGATCCAATGGAATCTGAATGATGGCTGGGTCCGAAGTAAGTCTTGTGTCTCGTCTTCTACATACCAAAACAAGGACTATACTCAGCAGAACAAATACCACCGTAGTGGGTGGTATGACACTAATCAATGTTGTATCTTTCCAGCAGTGATTTTCACGACATAAATTTACGTGCTGTAACAAGGTCTCCGGGGAGAATCGTCCATCCTGCTGGTTCGGAAGCACTTCCTCGGGCTCCTTTGACCAACGCATACGAGGCTGCGAAATATTCAGGTGAGTTTTTCTTGAAATCGCGGCGGGAAAATGGAAAGTAGGATCCATCATCCGTACACGGTCCCGTTAACAAAATACTCCAGTTTAAATCTATCATGTATGCGAATGTAAGCTTCTCCTGCACGAAACAACCAGCTACTTGTATCATTTTGTTAAAGGCAAAATACAACCAATGGGGCTCAACTTACTAAAAGCAAAGTACCGTCTCGATCACTTCTTTATTGCCTTCTCTTATCTCTTTTGTCCCATTAGCTATTTAACTGTGCAGGAATTCTGTCCCTATCTCATTATCATATTCGGACAAACTGCGATTTCATCTTGATAGCATTTTATATAACTTGGCTTCCTCCATTTATACATTGTCTTTTGCAGTTAATAATTGCCACACCGTTTTTACTTTTACAGATTTCTTCGAAATCCCCCACTTAACGCGACATGCATGAACTATGTAGCACTTTATGCATGTTTCCGTGCCACTGGTATAGAAATGGAAATGTAATCTTTCGACCCATCAGTTCTCAACGATACTATGGCTTCTTTGATATACAAAGGTAAGTTTTTGTGCTTGGGTCCTTTAACCAACTCCAAGACCGGCGGTAGTTCCTTCGGTGCTTTCCTTAGACTCTCTAAATACAGTGGTGGCGACAACAAATTTCCATTAGCTGACCTCCTACAGTTCGCTGCATAGCTTACGTAGTTCTGTTAGTTTACCTCGTGTTTCCCAAACAGTATCTTCTCGTAAAGTCCACGTACTCTTTCACATACCCTGACACTTCTTTTCAGTATGCCGTGCCTTTCCATTACCTGATGGAATTTTTCGAATGCTTTTACAATCATCTCACCTCGTTACGCATCTCCCATGAGATGAATACCACCTGTATTACCAAGCGACGACTAGTGATCACTACATATTCCTGCTTGGCTAACGGTACTCCCTCTTCCAGGTGCCTGTTCCATAACGTTTCCACCCGGTCGGATATCAGTAGTCTCGCTGTGAATCGCATCATCTTGTCTTCTCTGACCCTCACCTGCGGGCAAGAAAACCGATTACTTTCCTCCTCCTTAAATTCATTGTTGCTCCGCAGCTGCTAACACTAATTACATTAAATCTGTGTCCAACCTAAAAGAAAAATGAATGACTATCTCCTAGGCCTTAATCCATAAGGGTTCCTCGTTACCATTACATTCACAACTTCTTGTTTACCTTTCGATACCTTTTTCCTCACTCTGCCTTTCCGGTCCACATCTCCTATCCCGGAAATAATATCCGGACTCCCTTGAAAAATTCAAATTAAACGCTTTTCAGCCGTCATTTTTCAACTTTATTTTATTGGGCAACCAGTTTCGGTACGATAAAGTAAAGTTGAAAACAGAAGGCTGAAAGGCGTTTAATTTGACATCTTCTATCGAACAGCCCGAGTTCCGCAACCATCGCTAAAAAGATGGACATACAGTCCTTTGAAAATGTTTCGACAGCCCTACATGCACGATTGTCGTTCTCGTACCACTTGGTAAACACTTTGATGCTTTGCAAAGAACTTCTTTGTCTTTCCCTTCGGCGTATAGGAATTTGATAGCATCACCCTCTGACCAACTTAATACCGTAGCGTTCTCGTTCTACGGCCCCTTGCTTTTTCCTGTTTCTTCAGTGGTCATGTATTAGCTCTCCGTACTGTATTCTAGATTACTCTATTCCAGATTTCCCTAACCACTCTGCAAAATTCACTAACAAACTCCTCAGTCTTCCCTTTCTTCGTTTTGAGTAAGTCGAAAGATGATGCCATTTCATGACAATATATTGCCTCATGCGGCGATAATCCTGTATTTGTGTGCTGTTTTGAGTTGTAGGCGGAGACGGCATACTTCAGTTAGACGTCCTAGTTGCGTCTTCCCGATTGCCCTATGCACTCTGTCAGTTCTATCGTTGGCTTGTGCGTGGAGAGGATTCTTCCTTTTCTTCCACTGGCTTGTGGGTGGAGAGGATTCTTCACATTCAACAGATTACATAATTTCTTGAATGGATGTGATATGAAGGTCATTCCCAGGTCTGTTGTAATGGTTTGAAGCGCTAAAATCTTCAAATGGTTCAAATGGCTCTGATCACTATGGGACTTAACATCTGTGGTCATCAGTCCCCTAGAACTTAGAACTACTTAAACCTAAGTAACCTAAAGACATCACACACATCCATGCCCGAGGCAGGATTCGAACCTGCGACCGCAGCAGTCGCGCGATTCCGGACTGAGCGCCTTAACCGCGAGACCACCGCGGCCGGCGCTAAAATCTTCAGCATCCAATTATCCACACGTGCTTATGCCACTGTTGCTGCCTGTTGGTTTGGCACTTCGACCATTCCTATGTGTCTTGAAAAAGTATCTATGAGTTGTGAGTACATGTTATTCCCTGCAGGTGTTTAATTGAATGCAGCTAAATCATCAATCCCAATAAATTCAAATGGTGCTCTTGTTCGACACATATCCGCTCTGTGTGTGCTCTGCACGCAATTCTGCACATAACGGTTTACGTCCGTCTGCCTATTCTCCCACCAATATCTTTCTGCTACTCTTCCTTGGTATATCTGCAACCTTCATGAAGCAACCTCCAAGACCCGCTAATCTGTGATCATGAGCTTGTTGTAACACTCTATTCCTTAGCTTTGTTGGTACCAGTTTTCTGCGTAGCAACTATTCCTGCTTAAATAACGCGTAACATCCCTTTTTCGGTTGTGCAATAACTTCTTTCTGCAAAATTTAGGTATCTTGATTTATAAGCTACAGGATGTTCTACGCTTTCTATCTTTTGTGACAACGTAAATGGTTTGGCGTATCACAAGGTAAAACAAATTCTCTGTTAAAATCCAGAAATACGAATATCGGATTCGATGTTAAAGCTTCTTGTAGTACCTCAAAAGCATGCTGCCACCCCCCTGACGACACGAATTTGGTTTCCTTTTTTAACAATTCTGTGAACTGACTGGCAACATCCACAAATCCTTTTACAAACCGGCGGTAATAGTTCACGACATCTAAAAACGATTTCAACTCCTTTAACAATTACAGGAAATTCATTTAGAGCTTTAATTAATATTAAGTCTGTCTTAACCCCATCCTTAACATGATATGATCCAGGTATGCTACTTCTTCATTATAAAATTACACTTCTCTGTACTCCATATTAACCTCACTGCTTTTAACCTTAGGAATACTTCCCTTAACTGCTGCATATGCTGTTTCATATAATCCCATAAACGATTATGTCATCGAGATACACCAAACATTACTGTGGTTCTAAACTTCTGAGTATTCTCTGCAAAAACTCTGAAACGTTGCAGGTGCATTTTTTAATCTGAGTGGCGTTCTTCTGAACTGTTAGTGATCCCAGGATGTCGAAATAGCTGTTTTGTCGATCCTGCAGTGCAGCCTCTATCTGCTGATAACCACTCTTCAAATGCATTGTTGAAAAATATTTACATTGTCTTAAACGTTCCAAGGGTTCTGTGATGTTTGGAAGAGACTGTCGAAGCTTTGTCCTTAACAGCACTTATGTTGAGAACTAATGCTCACAATATAAGAAAACAACATAGATCAAATCTATTCTTACGTCTAATCGTGGGCCACTTCCACTCCTGGCATTGCCTAGGCATACACTCCCAACAATTAAATGTACAGCAATTTACTGGAACTGATTCAGTAAATGGCTCTGAATGGCCCTCGAGGTTACACTGTACACATTTGACAGGAACTGACCAATCGTGACTTCTATTACCTCTAAAACTAAACTGTTCTTCAGATTCTCTACTCGAAATACAATCAGCAGTACAAAATGCATGACGGTCAGGCCTTTCCTCCATGACCAAAATACAATCATATTTTGCTCTCGCTGTACTGTAGGATGTAGGTTCAGACGTTGCACTAAGAACATCACGTCAATGTTCTGACATTATTGTTAGATGACTCATGGATTTTCAGCCGTAGAGAGTGAAATGAGACGTCAGATCATCAGTGTAATTGTTTAATTACCTTCTTTATTCCAGCCCTCGGCCGTAATACATCAGTAACAGCTTGGTGGAGGCGTCCAGTTGCCTCTCATGCGAAATAATAGTTGTTGTCTGATGATGTCCCAAACGTGGAGGCAGATCTGGTGACCATGCAGGACAAGACCATATGTCGACACTCTGCAGAGAACGTTACAACAGCGGTATATGGCGAGCATTATGCTGTTCGAAAACACCCCAGTAATGCTGTTCTTGAACGATAGCTCAGCAGATCTAGTCACTACATTGACGTACAGATTTGCAGTCAGTGTGCATGGGATAACCACGTGGGTGCTTCTGCTGTCATACGAAATCGCACCCAAGACCATAACTCCAGTTCTAGGTCCTGTGTGTCCAGCGCGCAGCAGATTGGTCGAAGGTTTCCAACTGGCCTCTTACTAACCAACACATGGACATCACTGGCACAGAGGCAGAATCAGCTTTCATCAAAATACACAACAGGCTTCCACCGTGCTCTGCAACGAGCTTGACACTGCTGAAGTCGCAAATGGCACTGGTTTGGAATCAGTGAAATGCACGCTGCACGACGTTTGGCTCGCAGCTGTCCTTGAAGTCACCGCTTTTTAATGGTTCGTTGTGTCACTGCCAACCGCTGATCAAATAGCTGCTGCAGATGCAGTACGATGCGCGAGAGCCATATGCAGAATACGATTACCTTTGCTCACTTTTGTGCCACGTGTCCTTCCAGAGATGGTCTTGAGACTGTACATTCTCGTGTTCACCAATGCCAGCAGTCATGTACAGTAGCTACATTCCAGCCAAGCCTTTAGGTGTATCACAGAAGAAACATCCAGCTTCTCGTAGCCCTATCTCGCGACTCGTTTAAACACAATAAGATGCTGATAATGACATCTTTGTCGTCTTAAAGTCATTCTCGGCTAACATCAACTGACTCTAATTTCAAAGGTAACTAACATTCAAAATCATTCCAGCCTGTATTTAAAGCAAACGTGATTTTCATTCTCATAGTGGCGCTTTTAGTGCCACTCTTACGCGCGTGGCGCGAAATGGAAATAGACAACATCTTTCAAAAGTAAAGAGACATCTTTAATAGTCGTTTATGTCACCCAACTCCTGCTTGGTGTTGCGATTTTTTTTCCGTCAACGCATATGTTTAGTTTTACATGTAGTATTCACACGTGCAGTAACACGATACACTTCAGCCTGCCTCATGTTTTCATGTAGTTCAGCGTCTCTTTTGACCAAAACATCGTTTATTGTACGCATGTCCACATTTTAATTTATTTCCGTTAGCGCAGCAATCTGTGAGTAACATTGTGAGGCTATGACGAACCATATGCCTAAAATGTGCTGACTCTGCAGGCATCTGCTGAATCTATAACTGGAATTTGAAGCAAATTATGGAAGGCAGAAACACGATTTATTTTGATATCACGGATTTTAAATCAGCCTTTTGTATCATTCTAAACACCAACTTTCGTTATGTAGCACGTAACATCGATAGAGACATCATAGAAGAAAGATAAAAAACTGGTAGCCGACTGAAAGATGAATCACCAAGTAATCCTCTGAAGACTATGTGACTCATTTCAATCAAGTGTCGCATATACGGGCTAACGCAAACAGTGCTGCAGTGTATAACGTCTGGCTTAGGTAGTTATAGTGTGCGCAAAATCTAGCTCAGTCTTCGATACAATTATTATCTGGATATGTCAGAGCAAATACTTATGTCTTTTATCAAAACGGAGGGTACAACTTTTGTCAGCTCGCCACAAATAATGGTAAACGATATTAAAAATTGCGATTGATCGTCGACGTTACATTACTTGAATAGTGTTTTTTTTTTCTAAACCGTATTTTCTATCTACTCTGTGAGAATGTCTATGGGGGTATTACTAAATTGTCATTTATTTGTCAACACTGGGCCTAAAAATAGGTGGTAACGGAATGTGTAGAATCTATGCTCAGAGAGGCACGTCTGTAGAGACGGTTGACCTGTGACGTACGTGACTGAAAAGTGGCTGGAGCGAAATATATGGTTCAAAGATTCATCGGAACTTGTAGTTGTGTTACATCCGAGTGGAGAGTATGTGACAATTTGATTTCGAAAAGTTCAGTTTGGTTTAGGAGACACACGAGTGATAGGCGCCACGAAGTTTTAGGTACATTCCAGAATCTTGATGTTTTAGTGGCGAATGTTTTTGAACCCGAGACATAACACAAAACGCCGACGCAGCTACTAACGTAAAAAGCACACTAACAAATAGAAGAGTTGTAAATAAAATTTCCTAGTGGGCATTAAACTCTGGACAGACTGATAGTGATAACATAATTACATTCACAATTAACGATGGAAATAGTACCGAACAAAACCTAGTTACTGCAGAAAGTTTCAAAAAAGGAAACTGGAACAAGCTACGCCAAATAGTATCCAGTGCCAACAGGAAGTACAAATCTAAGGGCTCAGATATAATGCGTGCAGGTACTCGAATGTATCCCCGAAACTACCGTCTCATAATTAAAGAAGATACCGTGGTAACTTGAACTGAATTCACAAAATTATAAGGCGTACAAGGCGAGAGCGACTGGAATATCAGCGGTTTGTACCCGACGGCAGCCCTCAGAGTAGATCTACTGGCACAACACTGGTATTTAAGTCACAACGTCGATAACTGCTTCATCGGTGAAACAGTGGGAAAGCTTCCAGAGAAATCAGATAACGAACAATGTCTGGGGTAAACCGTAAAAGCCGGCCACGGTGGCCGAGTAGTTCTGGGTGCTCAGTCCGGAACCACGCGACCGCTACGGTCGCAGGTTCGAATCCTGCCTCGGGCATGGATGTGTGTGTTGTCCTTACGTTAGCTAGGTTTAAGTAGTTCTGAGTTCTAGGGGACTGATGACCACAGATGTTAAGTCACATAGTGCTCAGAGCCAAACCGTAAAAATTCAAACAGGAAATGCCAAAATTTCACTCGTTCCGTCCTAAAATGAATATGAATCGATGATCTGTGAATGGAGATACTCAGTCGAGTACTTGCTTTCCAGACTCCTCTCGGACGACGATCAAGATGATAACCAACTTCAATGGCGACTTATATATATACTAGACAGTGACAATATGAATACTTTGATAACTGCACCGTTCTCTGAAGACGAATTAGCCTTGACATAACGAAACTGAAAATAAGGCTTCCGGTCCACATAATATTCGTGCCGAAATTTTCAAAATAAGAAATACAAATTGTTCCACCCAAATAACTGCACGACTCCTTAACAAATAGTAGGTTGCCTATCATCTGGAACTTAGCAGAACCTGTGTTAATAAAACTATGGTTGAGGATTAAACCCCAGTTAATCCTATGAGCAAGAGACTAAACTATTTAAAACACTTCCAAAGATTCAGGAAAGACTCATCTGTATAGCCGTACACGAAAGTTCACGGGCGTAATCTGCACCGATTCGGTTTTAGGAAAGGGAAATAAATTCTAAGAACCTAAGAACAGCCTTTAAAAAAAGGAAAAAGAAAAGTAAATACTAAAATAAATAAAAATCAACAACGAATAATTATCCCAATGGGACGGAAGTAAGTAGTTCGATCCGATGCACATGTACAGGCAAAAACATGATTACAGTTTCAAAAAGGCTGGATACAAGCGAAAGAGCTTCACGAAATTAGGAAATCAATACCGCGTTGGTCGAACTGTGTCCATTACGCAAGCAGTTGTTCAGCATGGAATTCACTGACAGAGTGGTTGGATGTATTCGAGTTGTTGGGTTATTCCTGAGGGATGTCGTGTCAATTCCGTCCAACTGGCGTGATATATCGTCAGAATCCCAAGATGGTAGTAGCGGCCTGCCTACAATGCTCGAAACTCTTTCAACTGGGAAGAGACGTGATGGACATGCTGGCCAAGCTATGGTTTGTCAAGTACGAAGACAAGCAGTAAAAACTGTTGCTGCGTGCAGTCGGGGATTATCTTGCTGAAACATAAGCCGTGGATGACTTGCCACGAACGGCAATAAAAAGTGGTGTAGAATATCGTCGACGTACCTCCGTCTGTAAGGGTGCTGCGGGTGAAAACAAAGGAGTCCTACTACGAAACGAAATGGCATCTCAGAGCATCAAGTCTGGTTGTCGAGCCATATGGTGGGCGTCTGGTTGATATGCCAACACTGTCCACGAATTTTCCAGACACGTCTTCGTCCATGTGTCTGCTTGACTGGAGTAGAATTGCCGTCAGTTACGAGTCCCACTTCGAACTGGGCAACGATGACCAGCAGAGATGTGTCTAGATATGACCTGGTCGGCGAGCGGAAACAATCTGACTGACCGCCATACGGATAGCTGGGTGTCTTTGGTTGTCATACGCAGCACAATTACAACACAGCGGTACGTCGACGTTATTCTACGCCCCTTTATGTGGCTCTTCATGGCAAGCCATCCTGGGATTACATTTCTGCAAGATAATGCCCGCCCACAACTGGGAAGGGATTCGAATACTTATCTTCATGGTTGCCAAACACCTAGGCCAGTAAGATAGTCGGATATCTCCGTAACTGAAAATATTTGGAGTATTAATGGCAAGGCCCTCCAATAAGATTGGGATTTTGGCGTTCTACAGCGCCAGTTGGACAGAATTTGGCACTATATACAGCAAGAGGACTTCTAACAACTCTATCAATGCCAAGCCGAAAGACTGCTTGCATAAGGGCCAGAGATGACCAATTCGTTTCTAATTTACTCAGTTTTTAAAGCTTTTTCGCTTGAATAAATCATCCGACTTTTCTGAAATTGTAACCCTTTGTTTGTCCCGACATGTACACCATAGCCACCTATTTCCATAGCATTCGTGGTGCGTCCTTCCTCTTTTCTTTTCTTTTTTTTTGTTTTTTTCTTTTTGAGTGTATATTGAAGGTGCACTGAACAAGAATGAACACATGTAACAAAAAATATATGTAACTGCAATTTTCATTGACATTTCTGGAACATTTGATAATTTATGATCGTCTACGACTTTTGCAATGATGCGTGAACTGCTGGTACTCCATTGTCTACACTACAGTACCATAAATTACAGTAGGGGTAGATTTGTGGAATGGTCAGCCGGTAAACAAAAAGTAGGAAAGAGAACTTCTAACTACTACCCACAGTGGTCGAATTGCTTGCCACTGTTTTGAGAATCGGAAATTGAACATCTTGTGTGCCGGTTAGGAGAAGATGTCCAAGTCGACGAGGTCATGTTTGTAGTGTCGCGTAACTCAAGAGCTGTGTTGGAAGGATTGATGACTGGGGTGCAGCGATAGTGCGTAGACAGCAAATTAACCATGGCCCCACAGGAATCTACATAAATCTGGAAGTTCAACTTTCTTTGAGTAGAAACCCTACAGTGAAATTAAAAAAAAAAGAAAAGCATCTCCATAATAAGACAGTCACAAGATACCTTGGGGTCGAACTGGACGAAAAGCCTGACTTCGCGCAAGATATTCAGACAATCGCACATGAAGTGGGCAACATTACGTACAAAACGCTCTTGTATAAACAGCTGACTACGAGTTACCGATGCAAATCACTGAGAACCTGTCACAACGCCATTTTAACGTCTATCATATGGGCGCACATACCTCAACGTAGCCGAACAGGTAAAGGTTTCGATGAGCGCAGAGGGCTGTATTCCGCAACTTCACCGGGGCCTTTCGTAGCACGACAGTCGGTGTTTTACTGGTGATTCTCCGAATCTACGTAGTAGACGCACGGTAATATATCATGCTGTCCTATGCTGGTTACATTAAAGGCGGTTTGACAACAATCCAACACATGTTACAACAACGTATAACAACAAAAGCAAAACACCTTAACCGGAAAGAAATTACATGGCAGAACCATTGGAAAAATACTGAAACGGTGTGATGGGTCCATCGACTTTCCCCGTACATTCTCGAACGCCTAGCCTTTGGCCATGGAAACCCTAGATAGGACATGGTATATTACCATAACGGGACACGGTTGATGTCTAGTTTACTTATACAGAAAACAATTCATCTGTGAGTGGTGTTACACGGGACACATTGTTTGTAACTGTTTGCTTGGAGAACCAGAAGGGACTACCAACTTGCGTACGAACATAAGAGAAATTACGAATGATGGAGGAAAACAGACAATTCGCCAATACCTGTTCTCGGCAGATAAATTTGCGAGTGTGCGGATATTACAAAATCCCTCTCATTCCCCACAGTATAGAAGCATAGGAGCAACTAAGTCCTAGAGAAGAGTCTCTACTTTTGTTGAGTATGAGATATTACAGAAGGTGCGTCTACAACCAGGGCGCAGCGCGACGCAGGGACAGGTACAGGGTGTTTCAAAAATGACCGGTATATTTGAAACGGCAATAAAAACTAAACGAGCAGCGATAGAAATACACCGTTTGTTGCAATATGCTTGGGACAACAGTACATTTTCAGGCAGACAAACTTTCGAAATTACAGTAGTTACAATTTTCAACAACAGATGGCGCTGCAAGTGATGTGAAAGATATAGAAGACAACGCAGTCTGTGGGTGCGCCATTCTGTACGTCGTCTTTCGGCTGTAAGCTTGTGCTGTTCACAACGTGCAAGTGTGCTGTAGACAACATGGTTTATTCCTTAGAACGGAGGATTTTTCTGGTGTTGGAATTCCACCGCCTAGAACACAGTGTTGTTGCAACAAGACGAAGTTTTCAACGGAGGTTTAATGTAACCAAAGGACCGAAAAGCGATACAATAAAGGATCTGTTTGAAAAATTTCAACGGATTGGGAACGTGACAGATGAACGTGCTGCACAGGTAGGGCGACCACGTACGGCAACCACAGAGGGCAACGCGCAGCTAGTGCAGCAGGTGATCCTACAGCGGCCTCGGGTTTCCGTTCGCCGTGTTGCAGCTGCGGTCCAAATGACGCCAACGTCCACGTATCGTCTCATGCGCCAGAGTTTACACCTCTATCCATACAAAATTCCAACGCGGCAACCCCTCAGCGCCGCTACCATTGCTGCACGAGAGACATTCGCTAACGATATAGTGCACAGGATTGATGACGGCGATATGCATGTGGGCAGCATTTGGTTTACTGACGAAGCTTATTTTTACCTGGACGGCTTCGTCAATAAACAGAACTGGCGCATATGGGGAACCGAAAAGCCCCATGTTGCAGTCCCATCGTCCCTGCATCCTCAAAAGTACTGGTCTGGGCCGCCATTTCTTCCAAAGGAATCATTGGCCCATTTTGCAGATCCGAAACGATTACTGCATCACGCTATCTGGACATTCTTCGTGAATTTGTGGCGGTACAAACTGCCTTAGACGACACTGCGAACACCTCGCGGTTTATGCAAGATGGTGCCCGGCCACATCGCACGGCCGACGTCTTTAATTTCCTGAATGAATATTTAGATGATCGTGTGATTGCTTTGGGCTATCCGAAACATACAGGAGGCGGCGTGGATTGGCCTCCCTATTCGCCAGACATGAACCCCTGTGACTTCTTTCTGTGGGGACACGTGAAAGACCAGGCGTACCGCCAGAATCCAGAGACAATTGAACAGCTGAAGCAGTACATCTCATCTGCATGTGAAGCCATTCCGCCAGACACGTTGTCAAAGGTTTCGGGTAATTTCATTCAGAGACTACGCCATATTATTGCTACGCATGGTGGATATGTGGAAAATATCGTACTATAGAGTTTCACAGACCGCAGCGCCATCTGTTGTTGAAAATTGTAACTACTGTAATTTCGAAAGTTTTTCTGCCTGAAAATGTACTGTTGTCCCAAGCATATTGCAACAAACGGTGTATTTCTATCGCTGCTCGTTTAGTTTTTATTGCCGTTTCAAATATACCGGTCATTTTTGAAACACCCTGTATAATACACGAATACTAACACAGTGCCATTAACAGCCGCGATGCTTTTCTGAGACTGTTTTCAAACACAAAAATGTGGTTGTTGTGGCAGAAGTAGAAAGTGCTGTAAAGCCATTGCTGAGCATATATACATTCGTTATTCTTTTTAAACTTTCATTTCCTCTATCTTTAGCCAATATATATGCATATATTCTCCAAAATATTACTGTTAATGATACGACATGTAACGACGTCAAAAACTATTAAAAACGTGACCTACTACACATAGGAAGCAATAAATATATAAATACCAAAGGTCTTTGTTTTGTGGCGTATTTAAAAGCATTGTGTCGATGAGGTTGTAGTTTAGCTTTCCAACGAAAGAAAGTAATCAAATAAATACACCTCCGGCATCGCAGTTGTAGAACCACAAGAACACAAAACCGGGCTGCAACTTTCATAAAAGCTGTGATGTGTAGTGAACGGCAGAGAAAGATTATGGAACTTTCTATAGCCTACGAGTATTTCAGTACTGAAATATACTACGCAGAACGGAACATTTATACATCGCAGCTGTGATTTTTTGGTTTTTTGGTTATGAAGTGAAATAGATTTTCTCCATTTCTGCTGGATTTATTTGATTGTAACACGACTGTTTTTTGCCTTTTGTGACATTTTCAGGTGGAGCTATTTTCTGCTGTGTAGCGATCAAAACGAATAGAACTTGTGTTTTTAAAAATGCTGCCATTGTAATGAATATGGCACAGTTTTCTGTTGCAGAAAATGAATTCTCTAAGAGGCGAAAATTAATTGTGAAACAATAAATACAACAGGAGTGAAAAACTGCTGTCTGCTCTTCATAAATTTCTTTCTGTGGTACTCACTCAAGAAAATTTGTCCCTATAGATTGATTATTAAATGCTAACAAAATTTAAGGAACTTCTCGTGTCGTTGTTTTGGACATTTCAGTAAAGTGCTCTTGAAGTTCACGGGTCACTGAACGAGGCACAACGTTAATGACGTAACTAAGACCCAAAATCGTCATTTTAAGTTAGCAATAGATTTGTGAGTTCAAAGCGTGTGTCTTGCCTTCTTCTAGTACAGTATTGCGTATCAAGAGAAGACTTCTTTTCTTAGTAAAAGCCGACACGAATATTTTGTAGTTTTCAGTAAATATGAGGATTTCAATGTCATTAAAGGATTTCCTGAATGTGGATTTGAGTGAGCACCATGAGTCGTGTTAATCGTTCCTGTATATACAGCACTTCAGATGGTTCAAATGGCTCTGAGCACTATGGGACTTAACATCTATGGTCATCAGTCCCCTGGAACTTAGAACAACTTAAACCTAACTAACCTAAGGACAGCACACAACACCCAGTCATCACGAGGCAGAGAAAATCCCTTACCCCGCCGGAAATCGAACCCGGGATCCCGGGTACAGCACTCCCATAGTCAGTGAATCATTCCCCAAAAAGATAATCCCATATGCAATAACAGCATGAAAATGACCGTAATATACTCATTTATTCATGGATAATAATGTGTAAAGCAAAATGTTACATTACACAATCGTTTGCGCAGATCTAGTTTCGTGGCGTGACCAGTCCTTTTGCTGCCAGTTTGTCCAGTTATTTTTAGTGTCCAGTGTTCTCCTACTCTCTCTCTCTCTCTCTCTTTCTCAGTCTCTCTCTCTCTTCTTCTATCTTCTGACTTGTTTGATGCAGCCCGGCACGAATTACTCTCCTGCGCCAATCTCTTCATCTCGGCGTGGAACTCGAACTGTACCTCCTCAAGTACTTATCGGGTGTATTTCAATCTTTGTCTCCCTCTACACATTTTAGCCCTCTCTATTAACGAGGAGGTTATTTCGCGATGTCTCAACTTCTGCCCTATCATGTTGTACCTACTTCTTGTCAGTTCCTGTTACCGCCGATTCTGCGGAAAACGTCCTCATTCCTTATATTATCAGCCCACCTATTCTCAATATTCTTCTGTAGCATCACACGTCAAACGCTTCGATTCTCTTCTGTTCCGGTTTTACCACTGTCCATGCATCACTGCAATACAATTCAGTGATCGAGAAGTACATTACCAGTAATATTTTCCTTGAAGTAAGGCCTTTGTTTGACACTAGTAAATTTCTCTTGGCCAGGAATGTCCTCTTTCCCCATGCTAGACCGCTTTTAAATACTCCAGGTGAGCAGGAAGCATCTCCTGAGCATGGATGATTTTGCATGAATAGCATTGCAGGATGTTTCGTAGGATTTCACGCACCGCGCTCACAGGCATGTACAACGTTCGGGGAATTCCTCTTGAACTGCGTATTTGCACAATACCACTAGACACTCTTGCAGTGCTTTGTCCGTCGTGGGTTATTTAGCAATGTGCTAGTAATCTAGTTTAATCGTACGTCTTCCTCGGCCTTAATAACTGTTTGAAAGTGTATAAAATCTGATCATAATATTCGGAAGAAACGATACTTGCTGACACAACATGTTTGCCCCTGAATGATCCGTAAGTACAATCAGCAAAGGTGGTACATTAACACCTTGCTGTACCATTTAGTTCTAAACCCGTGCCGAAGCGCCTGGAGATGTTGCATTCGAAACGAGCATGCTGGAGCAATAACAACACAAGCCGACATGCTGATACTTATTATGTAACTACACGTTTTTATATTTCAAGTGATACTGCTCTTGTGGACGTTAACACTAAGTTGATTCTTGTTCCTTATATCGGGCGATTCAGCTGCCGCTAACGATGTGGTTTAATGCAAGCCATAATGTTCTATCTGGGCTTTAAAAACGAAGCGAGATATTTTCGTATTGTCTCACTCGCTAAGCGCAAACTACTATTCCTACAGAAAAATATGAACATGACCGGCATTCATCCCTGACGAATCAGGATTTCTAGTATGCAGTTCGTGGCACTCCCTTCTACCACTGTACGAACATTATCGACTACGCGAACTATTCCCTATACTCGACCTTGTTGTGTACCTATTGAGTGGACTATTACGTCATCATCATAGTTGGCAATTTCGTTTACATTATTAATTTAAGTGCCTCCGTGAGAGAAATGAAAGAAAATCGACTTTTGTTAACGTTACCTTATAATTACTTACGTTGACAGTTCAGTCGAAAATTAATTAACCCTTAAAAACACAATAATTTCGTAGTAAGAAGGTGTGACAAATACAATGTTATAATTGTTTATTTTATCTTGTTAAAAGTAATAAAATTGTAAGTTAAATTTTAGGCACAAACGTCAATTTAACAATTTTTAAGTGCTCGGCTAAGGCATGGCCTAATAAGAACAGTCAATAAAGGCCAAAAATGATCAAATGTGGAAAATAATCCATCCAGTAATCAATTTTTGCACAGTGGTAGAAAGGAATGTCATGATCAACGCAGTAGAAAGCCTGACCAGTAGGGGCTGAGTGTGGGAGTGGGGGTGCGTTTGAAAGTCATTTTCGTACGTTTTTCTTGAATAACTAGAGAACTACGGCCTCTAGTTTTCCTGCAAAAGGGTAGTGTTCACGTTTGTCTAAGGGACTAATAGTTGGCGCGTAGCGAGAGCGTGAGTATGAAACTCTGGAGCGTGGGTTTTAGAGGCAAGTATATGAGATTACAGGTTGCGTAAAATCGGCAGGGGCAGCTGAATCACCCTGTATATATAGTATTTCAAACAACATTTCAAAATATGAATACAAATTTTTACACGTAAACAATACTTTAATAGAAATTACAATCTTCATTTGCGACATTTTCAGAAGGAATGTAATAATATGACGCCTAAACGTAAGTATATGTGAACAAAACAAGCGATAACAAGGAGAAATGCTTCACTTGAACGGATAGGTAATATGAAAATAATTAAAAATCTAAAAATTAGTAGTCATGCATGGCACGGTAGTTTTGAAACCATTGTCGTAGATGTAACGCCACTTCCGTGCATTCCCACGTCGTTTTGCTTCGTACTTTCTGCTTTATGCAGACTTTGCACATAATAGTTGGTTTTCTTCTAGGTGTCGGATCGATGCGTTTCGGGAACTGGGCCCAATATTAAACTTTGAGTCGAAGAGCTGTTTTACCTTGTGACAGTTTTTCACACTTTTCGCAGTCCGGCAGTTGGACGTTTCTTAGCATTACCTCTGTTACATTTATTCGGTAATCAATGAGTTTCCTTTGTCTGATCGTGTATCATTTTTTGGGTATTGTACCCACTTAATAGAGTCATATCCGTCATCGAAAAATACTTGGCCCGACTTTCGTTCCCATAAAAGTAACAAATGTTGTTTGCGTTTGGTTCGCATTTATTACCGCGAGTCGGAGCTGCCAAAGTACGGCAGTGGGTTGACAATATTTTGTAGAACGAAGTAAGTCATTAACAACCTTGAGTATCGAGAACAGAGCTCCGTGGTACTCCACAAGCTACAGTGCCCTATTATGATGACGTTGAGACGCTTCTACTCTATCCAACTTTATTTAGAGAGACATGCATCGAACCATGTGCCTGTGGCACCACTTTCACAGAGCTTGAAGTAAACAGGGACAGTACTTCTGCATGTTTCTTACAGTTAACAGAACATGTGAGGACAAAAGTCAACAACTACAGAATTTCCAAAAATGATTTATATATGAATTTGCGTTGTTCTAAATGAGACGAAAACAATGGAGTACATGCATTTTATTAATTGCCTCTTTTATCTTGCACACAAATCTGTGAAATTTACCTAAACTCGACATCTACAGAAAACGAACTTTCCCAAATGCTTGTGGTAGACATTTATTCTTAGTTTTCGTCAAAGGAGTTGACTACTTTTCAATCAGGGCACTCAGATAGGTATATGATACTATTAAAAAGGGAGAAAATTTGAAACCATTACCTTATCGTCACACAATCGGGATGTTCTGAGCCACCTTGATACCTGTATACAGGATATTCTGAAAATACCGTTACAAAGTTCCACTACTTGTAAAGAGGAGTGATAACATAATATTCTGAATAGGAATCTATGTCCGGGAACGTACCGTTTCCGTTCTACGAAGTTTTCAATTCAGTTGTATTCCGCGTCAACGTCTGGTAAGGGAAAGAGGAAAGTCTCAGAGTAGCTTGTCCTGGTATGCAATAGGGATAGAGAGGATGTTGCGTTCTACGTCACATAACGTCTGATGTCACATAACGTCTACCCTACTGCGAGACCTATACAATACCTGTGCGTCTCCGATGCACAAAACTTGGTACGGTACACATTTTCCTGTGTAAGGAAAATCTCAAAGTGACGGAAGACCTGCTAGTTGGCTGAATCACGAACGTTTTCTGCAACGTAGCATCTCACCGCACAAAAGTTATGCCCAAGTTACGCAGCGCCTCCGAGAAACAGGTACCTTCACAGATACGAGACAGGGCTGCACTGCTCCACGGCAACCCCACACGGCCGAATTTAAAGAAGATGTACTGCATCGCGTTGAAGAGAACCTGTCTGCGAATACTTGTACAGTTGCGTATGTCGTGGGTGTAAGCCACAGTATCGTCTGGGACGTTCTGAGTGAGTAACAATTACATCCGTACCATTTACAAAGCTTAGACGCTATGGGTCCAGCAGATCTTCCGCAGCACGTTGCCAACTACACGTCGTTCCTGCACCGCTACATCCACACACCCCTGTTTCCACGTGAAGTTCTGTTCACAGATGAATGTAAGTTCACTAGGGACTGTGTTCTCAGTTCACGAAATAGTCATGTCTGGGTAGACTAAAATCTTCGTTCCAGGCATATTCAGAGATTTCGGTACCTGTTTGGTATTAACGTGTGGGTAGGTGTTCTGGACGGTCATGTGATATGGCCATAACTCCTTCCAATCAAATTAACTGGCCCTGCAGACTTTATCTTCCTACAAACCGTTTTGGAACCGTTGTGGTTTCAGCATGATGGTGCACCATGTCACTTCTCACTTGCGGCTAGGAAACATCTCAACATACGATATGGCGAAAGATTGATAGGCCGAGGTGATCCAACCACGTGGCCGCCGCAATCGCCGTATTTAACTTCTATGGACTACTTATTGTGCTACCGCATGAAAAGTTTAATTTGCGAGAAAATCGTAGAGACAAAGGAAGATCTGCTGGCACGAGTTCTGGCCACTATACTGGAAACTGAAGAGACACCAGAGAGGTTGGAGAGTGTGAACCAGAACATGCTTCGTAGTAACAATGTCTGTAACAACGTTGGTAGTCGCCACATCGAGCCTCTGTTGTAATCCATCAGTACTGTTCTATACGTATAGTATGCTGGGGATTTCCTTTTCTTTTGTTTTGTAGTAATTTAAACATGTAACGAGCTTAAGTGATAAAAGGTGTTTAGTTAAGTTTCCTTTCGAACTGTTAACTAACAATTCTACTGCGTCATGCTTAGTTCAATTGCTCAGGCAGAAGTAGATGATTTAGACACCTAAAGTGTACCCGTTGTAGAACGGAAATGGGACGTATGCGGACAAGGGTTCGTATTCAAAATATTATGTACTCACTCCCCCCTCTACATGACCTAGAAGTATGTGACGGGAATTTCCCAACACCCTGTAGTTTCGGACGATAAGTGCCTTGTGTTTGATTTCAATATCACTGATAACAGATTAATAAAGGACAAGCTGCCATTTAAAATGCCTGAAGCTAGAGTTCTTATTTAGAAATCTGACATAGGTAGTTCCAAGGTTATTGATGAGTTAGTTGTAATAAAACCTTGAAACCATGTGCGTATCAAAAGAGCAACGATGTAAGGAAACTAAAGATAATTTTATGATATAACATTAGAAGAAGCCTGTGAGTTCTATGGAAAGGTCCTAGAATGTTGCAATGAATAGACAATAAAAGTAATGATGTACATTACCTTAATGAATCAGTTTATTAAATTATTATGTGTTCAGTAGATTAAAGTAAACTCGAACGTTACTGCTAGAAAATCATTAATCTTTAAATTTTCGAGTTTGTAAAAAGTCATAAATATTGGCAGAAAATAATTAATCTGTAGATGTTCGATTTTGAAAATCGGCATGAATATCATTTTTTATTTTATTTTCATCTGACAGCTGGGAAAAATGTGTTGCTCCGTTGTCTTATGTATCTGTGTCTACGAGTTTGTTTCTGAAATATAATTTTGTAAGACATCAACAATGTATACTTTTCAAGTAATTGAATAAAATGAGTTTCCTAAAAAAAATTGCTTTCCGTTGATGTTGATTTCTGTGATACGTCCCTATTTTTAAATAGAGTTCAGCATGTATTTAGCACTTTTCTGTCGAAAAGGTCACAGATGCGTAATTACTAAAGGAAAGTCATCGAGTAAAATTGTAGTAAATTCTGGCGTTCTCCAAGGAAGTGCTATAGGTCCTCTGTTGTTCCTGACCTACATGAACGATTTAGGAGACAATCTGAATAGTCCTCTTAGATTATTTATAGAGAATGCTCCCATTTACTGTCATTTAATCATGAAATGATCAAAACCAACTGCACAATGATTTAGACAAGATATCTGTATGTTGCGAAAAGTGGCAATTGACTCTAAATCACGAAAAGTGTGAAGTCATCGACATGATCACTAAAAATAATAGTAAAAATTTTAGTTTCACGATAAATCTCACAAATCTAAAGGCTGGATTGATCACATGGATAATGTTGTGGGGTAAGCAATCGAAAGACTTTGATTTATTGGCAGAACACTTAGATAACTAAACAACTCGATTACAGAGACAGGTTGCACTACAAGGGTTCACCCTCGCCCGGAGTGTTGCTGTGGGTTGTGGGATCGGCATTAGATAGGACTGAAGGAGGACATCGAATAAAATGGCAGCTCGTTTTGCATTATCGCTAAAAAGGAAAGAGACTGCCTCGTATATTATACACGAGTTGCGATGGCGGTCATGAAAACTAAGGAGCTTTTCGCTGCGACAGGACCTTCTCATGAAATATCAATCAACAGCTTTCTCCTCAGAGTATGATGGTATTTTGTTGACTTACACCTACTAAGAAGAAATGATAATCATAATAACATAAGAGAAATCGGAGGTCGCACGGAAAGATTTAGGTGTTCGTTTTATCCCCAAACTGTTCGAGAGTGGAATATCGGAGAGTTATTGTGAAGGTGGTTCCCGGGCGCTGTTCGAGAGTAGAACGGTCGAGAACTAGGTTAAAGATGGTTCGATGAAGACGCTGCCTCGGCAGAATAATCGTGTAGATGTATAGAGGGTGTTGCCGTAAGATGTTCAGTACTTTAATATGACATAGAGGATGCTACACTGAACAGTCTGAGATAGGGAAACTGAGGTCGGAGAAGCCAGCTTATAGAGATAAAAGGAAAAAAAAATCACATCACCGTGTACTTTCTTATTTACATTAATTAACTTCTAATGCCATCATTGACAAAATGAACGTACCATTTGTACTGCACCTTACAAAATGTCTGTACTTGACGGTCATCCTGTCTCAATGCAAGCGTGACATCGGCGAGCAAGATTGTGGCGCACCCGGACAAATATACCTCGTGTGCTTCCCATCACAAATCCATCTCCGAATCCACTAGGATCACATGCACAAATGACTTTAGATATCCCCATAGAAAATTATCAAGTGGATTAAGGTGACCTCACAGGCCTCCCCTTCCAATCCAGTGAGCACGAAATACGGCACTGAGACAATTTCGGTGATCCACACTGAAGTGAGGTGTTGAACCGTTATGTTGTATACACATCCGCTCACGAACAGCCAATGGTACGTTCTCCAACAACTCAGAGAAAACTCTTTATACGAACCCCTAGAAAAACAGAAACGCCATCATGACTTCCTGGTAATCAGGCTCGTTCTCCTTGTCTCTTGCAAAAAATGAAGAATGGAATATAAATAAAAATCACAGTACTTGTAAACTTACACGAATGTTAGTTGTAAATAAACTGAAAAACAGTGCTCTAGACAAAGCAGTAGACAAGTTTACTTCCATATCTCCCTAAGCTGGCTTCTTCAATCCCAGGTTCACTACCTCAATTTGTTTAGTGAAACATTCTCAATGACATGTTACAATTTCGCACGCTCTTACGGAGACACCCTGTGTGTAGAAGATGGTGATTTGTTCTAAATTTCGTGAAGCAGATGCACTGTCGCACCTTTGAACACATGAAGCCAAATTTGACCTCTCATAACCTTCTGTATGTTCACCCCGTGTCTGCAGTAGGAGTACCTCACCACCTGCTAGTGTTAGATATTTGATACAGAAGTCCAGCGCTCAAAACTATGTATTAGTTTAGTGGGACATACAGAGTGTTTCATAATTCATGTGACACACTTGTAGTGTTTGTAGAGAGAACATCGTGTATCGAAAAATGGTTCAAATGACTCTGACAACTATGGGACTTAACATCTGAGGTCATCAGTCCCCTAGAGC
Organism: Schistocerca cancellata; assembly: GCF_023864275.1. NCBI lineage: Eukaryota > Metazoa > Arthropoda > Insecta > Orthoptera > Acrididae > Schistocerca > Schistocerca cancellata. The sequence goes on along the minus strand of NC_064633.1, from coordinate 303,789,848 downwards.
TTAGAAGGCTGATTCCATGAGAATGAGGTAACAGTCCGTGTACTGGAAACGAACGAGTCGTAAGCCACAGGCGAAAATCATTCTGCTATCTCTGATATTGGAATAAATGTCTCGGTACTGTCCGTAAGAAAGCAGGTATGCAACTTTGAGAAGTGGTAGTAGTCACCAAGACAAGAAAAAAATGTCCGTTACACTTGGACTCTAAAATACATACCTGAGGATCCATGAGCACTGGTTCATCTTCGCTAGTGTGAAACATATCTCCTCTATTGAACAAGTGGTCATAGCTAATAAGGTATGCATTATAGGACCCATGTTTACTAGAGATTTTATAATTTTGTTTTCGTTCATACTACCACTTCTGAAAGTTGCCTACCCTACAATGTTAGCAATAACGACAACAGTACACGTATTCAACTGCAGACTCGGGTGTTTCCAGTACAAGGACCTTTACCTCTAATTGATACATCGATCCTTTTCTATCATCCTTGAAAATTTGTTACATCACCCTGTATATACGTACATTTACAGTAGCTGGCGCCTGTAATTTTGACGCTCTGTAGCGACGTTGGATGGCGTGGATTCCTGCATAAAACTTGATCTAAACTTTATCTACTACGTACCCTGTGCAGCATGAACTGTGAAACGCCCTGTTGGCGTCCCAACTCTGAAGACTGCGTATTAGTTTACTGGGAGATAAGTAGACCATCTACCACGAAAGCATTAATCAGTGTACGTTGACAGACGATGTAACGTCGCAAGGGTGATACCTAGGAACATTTGGATCCGTGATTATTGCAGAGACGCCGCGCCGCTGCATGTGGTAGCCCGTGCGACCGCAGCCCGGCCGGCGTGACGCAGCGGCTTAGCGCGGGCCCGCTGCCAGCAGTCGAGCCGCCGGATCTTTCCGGCCCAGCGGCGCCGCCTCCGGCTCTCCCAGTCTGGCGGCGCGCGGCCGGCTTCGACACGCGGAAAAAAAGCGCCCTCTTCCTCCACGGGCTCCCTTCGAATCGCCTCGCCCACCCTCCAGAGCAATCGGCGCATATAAATACCGCCAGCCGGACCAGTGGCAAGTCAGTTCACTTCCCATCTCACTCTCGAGAGGTTGTGGAGCAAGGAGCAGGAGCAGCGACAGCGATCGCGAGTTAGTGAGCGCGAAAGGGAAGAGAGACAGTCCGTTCGCCATGACGTCATGGCGGCTGTTGGCAGCACTGGCGCTGCTCGGCGCCGTGCTCGTAGTGTGCCAGGCCCGCGACTTGCGCGCTGCCGGCGACGGTAAGGACGAGGACCAGGCTGTGGCGGCCTCCGACCTGGAGGCTGCCGCCAGCCACCACGGCCACCACCACGAGAAGGGCGGCGGCCACAAGCACCACTCGGAGCACCACTCCGAGCACGGCGGCAAGGGTGACAAGGGCTACAAGAGCCACCACCACCACGACCACGGCGACCACGGCGACTACGGTAAGGAGCACCACGGCGGCCATTACGCCGAGCACGGCGGCCACAAGAAGAGCCACCACGACGAGGCCGGCCACTACGGCGAGCACCACAAGGGCGAGAAGGGCCACAAGGGCGCCCATTTCGGGGAGAAGGGCGGCCACAAGAAGGGCCACAAGACCCACGGCTACCACCACAAGGCGCACAAGGACGAGTACCACAAGGAGCACAAGTTCTACGACGACCACCACAAGGGCGGCCACCACAGCAAGTACGGCGACTTCCACGAACACCACGACAAGAAACACGGCGGCCACAAGAAGGGCGGACACCACCACTCCGGTTACCATGACGACCACTACGGAAAGAAGGGCCACCACGACAAGGGTCACTACCACGACGACCACCACGGCCACAAGGGCCACCACGGCCACGAGTCTCACCACGCCCACCACGAGGACTACGGCAAGAAGGGCGGTCACTCTGACGGCAAGCACTACGGCTTCAGCAGCGGCAGCGGGGGCGGCGGAGGCGGCGGCGGCGGTCACGGCGGACACGGTGGCGGCGGCGGCGGCGGTGGTCACGGACACCACTAACTCCCTGCACACAGCCGCTGTCACATCAGTGTGTGACTGCTTGTCAGCAGTTGTTTCCTGTGTAGCAACATACGTCTGCCTTGTGTTGATCAGCAACAGCGTCACATATCATCTACCTTCCATACTTCCAAACGTGCTGACGTCAACTAACGGGAAGATGATCTCGCAGTGATTTGTTATTTATTTTTTGTTGACTCGTTTTGTTTTCGTTTTCCGTTTATTGCATAAAAATATTGTTTGTATGTTCTTGTCAATAGACTGGAATATAAAACACGTTATACTAAAACAGTTTTGTCTTTTCCTTTTTTACGAATCCTTCACCTCAATATAGTAGTTTAGCAGGAAAGTCTTCTATGCTTCGCTACTCACTAGACATAAAAGGAATGTTGACACTTTTCCTTCACTTAAATAGGTATTATGGCATTTTGGTTGTAGAATGTATTCTTCCATCCAAGTGTGAACACATTTACATTGAAATCCCTCGTCAAAGGTATCTTATGCAAGGTACTAAGCAAAAACATTTTTTTCTTGTGCTGTGTACGTTTATATACCTACTATTTAACGTATAATTTCGGCTTGAAAGACACAACAAAGACAAGACGCCTGACAGATTCCCACCGATCGTGTGTAACTTCTAGACCGATTAAAATCCATCAACTCTGAACATTTCCTCTATTTTTAGCGAAAGCGGGGTTAAAAATTTGGCAGTGGTGCATCGAAAGAAACCTTATGGTTCAGTAATAAGATCACATAGTCATTCTCAGTAAAACGAGAACTTCTGTTATTGCACAACATGTCAACGACACACAAGGACTTATACCTACATCTCACTCCAAATAAAATTTTTACTTGGTGTTTGAAACTATAGAGAATTTCACTAGTCCATTGTAGCAGAAAGAAAGCAATACTAATAAATCGAAAGGCTAAGAACATATATTGAAGGAACTGTACTCTCATCTAGAACAATGTGCAGAAATTAGCTACCTACACATATTTTAAGACGCTTCTCTTTATAGTGATGAAGTTTTGAAATTGTACTTTCTTAATGTTCAGTGAAGTTACAAAACGCTACAGGTTCTCTACTGCTGTATTGAAAATAATCTTTCAGTACTTCATTTTTACTGTTTTTATTCCACAAACAAATGGATCCTATCTAATTCGGGACGTTGCTGAGTGTTTGTCAGGAACTCTATGAAGTGTTTAATAAGCGTATAGGTTTCTGAGCAGGCAGTCAACTCCATAATACTGTGATTTATAGCAGCGGTGTATGCTTTCTATGAAGTCCTGAAGAAGGTCCCAAGTGTCAGTAATGCAAAGAAAGTAGATAATCGTATTCAGAATGCTTGATAAGGAACGTCTGGAGATGGATGGGTATAATAGAAGAAGCGAATATCTCAGTTACCTTGTACTCTTGTGCTGATATCTTATAGTAGCGTTATCACCCACAACGGTGGAGACGTCCTTTTCTACCACTGTGTTCGCATTAGTTGGTAGCTTCGTACCATATACAGTATAGTGCTTAGCTCTCCACCGAAGGCCGCTAAGAGCAAGGAGTTTGGGATGTTCTCCACTTGAAACTGTGCAGAGAAATCAAGTGACGCGCTTGGTCGGTTCGCCTGGACGGCTGGTCACGTTTACCGCCTGCTCAAAGTGTCTTGTCACGGTGACTCTGACATGCCCCGCTCTTTCCGCGGTTGATGTTGCTACATCTCGTTTACGGATCAGGCAGCCGAGACATTAAGCAACAGCCCTCAGATCGGGGAAATCGACGCTACCGTGGGAGCCATGCTCGTGGCAATTAGTAGCTTTCTTTATTTCACTCCGAAATTAGTTTATACAGCTACGAGCACAAAAATAAAAGTCTTAGGATGTGTAGTCTGAGATCATTTACCGGTGTGTGGATGATACTTTTGATTAAAAAATTCAACCTGTTAAAGCAGTTCCTTTGCAGCTTAAATCCATTTATGCAGCTGTTCTCCATCAAGCATATATGATCAGGTAGTGAAATGCGTAGAGGTTTAACTTCCTTGGCAGAGAACTGTATTATTTCCAGCTTGAGCATTCGATCCTGATGTGACTCGCTGCGGTTCATGCACCCTGATCATGAACCAACGCAGAAAAAAAAAGAGCTTTCAATTGGTTATTAGTTTGGTTTTTAGAACCAACCTCATTTCAATAAACCATATTACGTTAAGTCACTTACGTTATGTAATACAACTACAGTCGCTAGCTATCCATGATATGGGCCGAGATGCGCACTAAGATATGATATGAGCTAGGATATTTTAGCCAAGAAGCTATGAGGAAAGCCGTTTTACTATGCTGCACTCGACATGGTCCTATCTTTGATTGATACCACCTTCGCAGCCTATGGAAAACATTAGCCAACTCTGGAAATAATACACTAAAGAAATTACGAGTATTAATAGTAAACTATAAGTAGAACTGTAAGTAGGCTGTTTACGTTTTCTTATTGGCAACGTTACGTAGCGCTCTGTACGAAAATCACTGGCTGTGCTGTGTGCAGTCTGTGGCTAGTTTGCATTGTTGTCTGTCATTGTAGTGTTTGGCAGCGGCAGCTGGATGTGAACAGCGCGTAGCGTTGCGCAGTTAGAGGTGAGCCGCCAGCAGTGGTGGATGTGTGGAAGGAAATGGCGGAGTTTTGAAATTACATATATTACGACTTTTGATGATATTAAGGTCAATACATTGTTTGTTCTCTATTAAAATCTTTCATTTGCTAACTATCCCTATCAGTAGTTAGTGCCTTCCGTAGTTTGAATCTTTTATTTAGCTGGCAGTAGTGGCGCTCGCTGTATTGCAGTAGTTCGAGTAACCAAGAATTTTGTGAAGTAAGTGATTTGTGAAAGGTATAGGTTAATGTTAGTCAGGGCCATTCTTGTGTAGGGATTATTGAAAGTCTGATTGCGTTGCGCTAAAAATATTGTGTGTCAGTTTAGGCATAGTCTTGTATAAATTTTTCTAAGGGGACGTTTTATATTTCGACCCTTAGCCGAGGATACCTCACTGGAATCTTCTGATTTTTTCTTGCAGTTTGTGTAATTAGTGTAGATTTTGTTTAATGCTATTGCGTAATTGTAGAGAGAATCTCCTTTGTAGTTGTAGTTTTTAATTCTTGTACAGTAAAACAGTTGTGGCATGCATGTAGATTTGCACCAAGTATTTCGCAGCTGCGCTTGCAATTAAGTAGATATTATTTTCAGTGCTATGTTGATGTGTTCCCCTATTTTTGCTCTTCAAATTGTGTTTTTCTGTGTTATCGTGTGAAATATTGTGACAATAATGGCGTGTGAAAAACGTAGTACTAGGCTCCAAAGTAAACTGAGAAATAACAGTGAAGACGAAGGCATTGTGTTAACGCCACCATGTAATGAATTAACAAATATTCAAAGTAGTAATTTGGTAATTGAGCATAGGGAAATGGAGCGGGCGTCAAATAATAGTGTAGACAGTGAAACAGGTAGTGAACAGGGAAGCATTATCGATCGATCGGTCGGCAACAGCTCGCCTCAGGAATCGGGAATGACAGAACACAATATTGCAAATACTGTAGACTCAGGTTTTGGGTTCTCACCGCTTTCTCAAATGAGTCAAGACACATTTTCCGCTTGTCAAAATGCGAATGTTGCCGGTGCAAATTCACTGCCGAAAAGCACTGAGGAACATGTTTCAGACACCAGTGCACTGTTATTACAGTTAATGCAACAAATGGGACAAAGGCTACAAAAGTTAGACACAACGCTTGAACAAAATCAGAAACAAATGGGACAAAATCTTCAAAAGTTAGACACAATGGAACAAAATCAGAGACAAACACAGCAAAAGTTAGACACAATGGAACAAAATCTTCAAAAGTTAGACACAATGGAACAAAATCTTCAAAAGTTAGACACCACACTTGAACAAACACGTGAAGATTTAACCACTGAGTTACATAGCATCGAATCGAAATGTCAAAAGGCCTGTAATGACGTAAAAACACAAATTTGTGAGCATTTCCAACCTATTTTTTCGCGTCCTGATAATGCATTACAGAATCACGAAGCAGCCATAAAAGAACTGCAAACTATTGTCCATGAAAATCATGAGACCTTGCAAGCTAAAATTGACTCAGTTACATCTACCGATTCGGTTACGCAACTTGCAAAAACTCAGGAAAACTTAAAGGACACAGTAGATACCCTGAAAGTTGGTTCAGAAAGACACATGGAGGAAATTAGTTCATTATCAGAGAAAGTAGTTGAACTTTCGTATCAGCTAAATAATTTATCTACGAAGGTAGATGATAATCTGAATGACACAAAACCGGTAGTCTTTAATGACACAGAAGAGTGCGAACAAATTAGGAAATTCAAACAAAATCAGAATCAAATAAATACGCAACACCAAAGAGAAATCCGGGAAGTACAAGATCAGCTGACACAGGTAATACAAGAATTACGTATTTCAGAGGACACTCGTGCCCCAATACGGGAAGAGGGACATAGAAATACGGAACAGCCACAAAATAATAACACAGTGCATTTCGGAAATTGTGAAAGAAATTGGCAAGGTGCACCGAATTTTGAAATGGAACCGCCGAAACGACGTAACAATGACCGACATGTGACTCGCCGACATGATGATTTTGACTATAAGCTGTTCATTACTACACGTAAATTCAAAACATTTAAGAATTCTGCCAACGACATTCATCCACAAGCATGGCTCCATCAATTCTCTCGTTCTTTTCCTCCCAACTGGTCGTTAGAACACAGATTAGAATTTATGTGTGGCTACTTAGAGAATGAACCAGCTGTAAGAATGCGATCAGTCAGTCACGATTGTCACAGTGAAGGAGATTTTTATCATGCCTTCCTCTCAGCATATTGGTCTCAAGCTACACAAGACCGAGTAAAACATAGCATCATAATGATGAAACATTACGAACAATCTGAATTTTCCAGTCTTGTGAAATATTTTGAAGACATGTTGCACATGAATCAGTACCTGTCAAACCCATACAGCCCCTCAGAACTCATTCGCATTTGCTTAATCAAACTGCCTGAACATTTACGACATATTATTTTAGCAGGACGTTGCAAAGACGACACTGAAGCTTTTCAGGGACTGTTACAAGAACTAGAAATTGACACTGACAATCGCGTAACGCGAAAACAGGAACACAACAACTACAGGTCACATCCGTCGCAATTCCGCGATGAAAGAAATAATAACTGGACACGACAAGGCTATTCTCACAACACAAATCGTGACCAAAACAGACACCACCCGTATGACAACCGTTGGCAGAGCAGTAATAATTACAGGGAAAGATCACCTCTCCACAGTAGTGACTATCTCAGAGACAATCAGAGAAACAGACAATATGGGAACCAAAATAATTATTATCAAGGGAGACAGAATAACTTTAGACGCAACGGTCCAGCGCACAGTTACGATTCAGGGGGGAAATTCTCCACCACGTGACCGACAAGAAAGAAACTATGCAACCTACCGACATGACGACAGACGATATGATTGTAACGACAGACCTGAATTGCATCAGAACTGGCAGGATTCAAATAGAGCAGGGCACTCTCGTCACGGTGAATTTGTAGAAGTTAGGTCTCCAAATCCCAATAATGAGCCGCGCCAACAAAGAAAAAGACAATGAGTTGCACCGCATGCAGCCACTTGCGCCTGCTGGCTCAGGGAAAAATAACAATGACGCTAACCTTGAGCAAAATTCCAGTATTCTTTACGCACGAATACCGCATGATAACTGCATTCAAGTTGACACTCTGCGTACTGAGAAGAGCAAAGGGTTACACCACATCTCACATGTAAAACCGTTTATTGAGAGATAAACTGTTTTTTAATTTAGTCTTTGCTATAAAATTTTTCACTTCACGTTACTAGTACTGTTTGTCACACATACAAACTGTTAACATGCAACTATGTTTTAAAGCTAACTAACTATCCAGTCAAGAACATAGGTAACTTAGACAAGTAATTGCGAATGCATTGTTATTGCGAACAGATGACACAGTGTTGTTATTTATACATTCTTCCTTGTTAGTTGCACGATTACGTAACGACTATAAGGTTCACATACTTGGAACATATACCGGCAATGCTAATGAGATTTTCATGCAACATTTTGGTTTGCTTGAGAGTGGATTCTGGATTTCAAGTGCTTTCTGTGAAATGCCAGATGACACAGTGGTTGGTTTGTGTGACAGCTACACGATTTTATCACGACGCTACTAATGAGTGACAATTTACAATGTTGCTTTTGCGGCGTTTCTGTTTCATATCTGCACAGTTTTTCTGTATTATTCTGGAAGGTAAAACATGTTTAGGTGGTAACTTTTGTGGTATAGCTACAAGGAGACAGCCTTTTGCGTAGCACAACAATACGTTACAGCACAGTACTTTCATCATCACAACAATAAGGGTAATAACTAAGATATCTCTACGCAAAGCATTTCACTTTTGTTTATCATGAGGTAAGTACATTGGCTTCTGCAGAACTTAGCTTTCGGAGGAAAATACACTCCTGGAAATGGAAAAAAGAACACATTGACACCGGTGTGTCAGACCCACCATACTTGCTCCGGACACTGCGAGAGGGCTGTACAAGCAATGATCACACGCACAGCACAGCGGACACACCAGGAACCGCGGTGTTGGCCGTCGAATGGCGCTAGCTGCTCAGCATTTGTGCACCGCCGCCGTCAGTGTCAGCCAGTTTGCCGTGGCATACGGAGCTCCATCGCAGTCTTTAACACTGGTAGCATGCCGTGCCAGCGTGGCCGTGAACCGTATGTGCAGTTGACGGACTTTGAGCGAGGGCGTATAGTGGGCATGCGGGAGGCCGGGTGGACGTACCGCCGAATTGCTCAACACGTGGGGCGTACATCGATGTTGTCGCCAGTGGTCGGCGGAAGGTGCGCGTGAACGTCGACCTGGGACCGGACCGCAGCAACGCATGGATGCACGCCAAGACCGTAGGATCCTACGCAGTGCCGTAGGGGACCGCACCGCCACTTCCCAGCAAATTAGGGACACTGTTGCTCCTGGGGTATCGGCGAGGACCATTCGCAACCGTCTCCATGAAGCTGGGCTACGGTCCCGCACACCGTTAGGCCGTCTTCCGCTCACGCCCCAACATCGTGCAGCCCGCCTCCAGTGGTGCCGCGACAGGCGTGAATGGAGGGACGAATGGAGACGTGTCATCTTCAGCGATGAGAGTCGCTTCTGCCTTGGTGCCAATGATGGTCGTATGCGTGTTTGGCGCCGTGCAGGTGAGCGCCACAATCAGGACTACATCTAGCATCTCTACGATCGTCTCCATGGGAGAATAGCAGCCTGCATTGCTGTAAAAGGTGGATATACACTGTACTAGTGCCGACATTGTGCATGCTCTGTTGCCTGTGTCTATGTGCCTGTGGTTCTGTCCGTGTGATCATGTGATGTATTTGACCCCAGGAATGTGTCAATAAAGTTTCCCCTTCCTGGGACAATGAATTCACGGTGTTCTTATTTCAATTTCCAGGAGTGTAACTACGACACTTCCACAGAGATTATCTTACAGCAAGATGGATATTTAGCGTTACAGGACATGCATTTCAGTGATTAATTTTGTGCTTAAAACATTTATTTTTAAAGATTTTTGAATTACAAAGAAAGTTTTCCATGATACATTTCATTCCATTGCTGTAATCTGTAACACCTGTGGGTATAATTACATTATTCCTCAGGGGGGTAAACGCCTACTTTGTGTACCATGTGTTTGGCAAGCACAATGAGCCCTAGCTAATATGGTATTTGCTTATACAACTTTACACATCAGTACCATATTTCTCTAACTCACAAATTACACAGCTATCTGATCATTTAACTGAGAGAGAAACTTTTTTTACTACGTCAGTGACAGATGTTTACGCAATTACACAGTTGAGTAACTTCACACTTATGAAATTGTATTTTGTCTGTACTTTGTGAACTCTTCATATTTTTTCGGAACCATTGTGATACTATGAGAGCTTTGAATGATGTATTTGGTAAGGGAGCATGATTTTAAATTACGTTTGAGGCAGATGACACTTTTGACAAGTGCAGAGAATTTTTTTTTTATTATTGGAGGAAGCTACGACGATTTTGAGAATTGACTGAGATGTTATGATATTATTACGACGACGATGTGTATTATGCTGTTGAGGTATGTTTATGATCAATAATCCGATGTTATATGAGGAATTTGATTATGCTACGTATTTATTATGATGAAATATTGAAGAAGCGTCGACGAATATGTATATGTGTAATAAGGTAAGGAATAATGAGTAGTGGTTAGGGACTCTGACTTGTGATAAAGGATGTTGGAAACCAAGAATCGTACTTTAAGAGTTATGAAATGCGTGTAAATGCGTGAATGTATCACAATGCCAGCGAAAATTTTTTGGACACTGTTATATTCATAAGAATTTGTTTCTACACATTTGCAAAGCAAATTCTCGACCCCTGAAATTTTGTATATGAGACTGTCACTGTAGTGGAAACTGCTGTCGTAAATATTTCCGTAAGAAAGTTAAGTGACCACCTGCACGTAATCCGTCGTGGGCACCCAGCTGCGTCAGACGCCTGGAGAAAAAGCCATTAGTGTGTGCGTTTTCAGAGGCACAGGTAGAAAGAGAAGGGAGGCCCTTATCCTCGCTATTGACATTCCTTTGTAGAAAGCATCGCAAATACGACATGCTCAAACTTGAAAACATATGATAACACTGTGGAGCTCTTAATTTGTGATACTTACTGAATTGCTTATGAACTGATGGGAAATATTCTGACATCTGCATACCTGATTATGACAAGTGTCTTTCTACGAGAGTTGAGAGAATTTCTACTAACTTATGAAATGTCATGTGACTAATGAATGATATTTTTATGCTTTGCTTTAGATAGTTGCTTATTTCATTTGGTACTGTTTTCCAGCTGTGTTCCAGCATTGGTTTTAGAAAATAAACTTAAATGCACCTGCTAATGTGAACACTTTCTGTCAACAGATCTATTAAATAATTATTTTCTGATCCACATTCTTCGAAAAAGGAGCTCTTGGAATGGAAAGAACAATAAGAAGGGACTTATAACAGTAACTGCATATATAATTTTCTTTTCAAGTACTTGGTAATTTTTTTGTAGAATTAGTTTTTGTGGTGCACCACTTTAATTACATAGACACTAAGATGTGACATAGGTATTAGTCATGGCCATCTTTAGTGTAATATTTTTTCTGCATGTGGGTTTGACATGTTTAGATATAAGTTAATGAATTTGCTGTTTCCGTTTGCCAGGCATAGTGTTACTGAATTTGACTTGTGTTACTCTTCTAAGCCAGTTTACTACTGATTTATATTTCTTGTTTGCTGCACATTGCCTTATATTAGTTGTAATATTGCAATTGCTTTGCTAATTTCTATAATGCTGCTTGCTTCGCAAATCTGCATTTTTTTCATTGCTGTTTGCGTTAATTGTTTTGTGCTGCTGCTGCATTGCCTCGTCCCTTAGTTTAGCATCTGAGCTCAGTAGATTTAAGTTAGCTTAAGAGGGGGTAGACTATAACAGAATGAGTTGCAATGAATTTGAAGAAATGCACTGAGAGGCTATACGAGAAAAATTCAGAAAGCAGGTATAGGTAGGATTTTCTTGGAAATAAATACTGAGGTAAGAAATATGTGAAATACATCTAGAAGGCATGCTTGGATAGGATTTTTTTTTGGTGGAAACAAAGGTTGAAATAAGACGAAAGATCTATGGAATGAAGTTTTGGGTTGGACTGCAGTACCAAATGTTACACTGAGAACAAACCCTGTCCTTTCCTTTCGTGTTATCCCACTATGTTTTGGTGTACCCTTGTGTATTTGTTTTCTTCCTGTCTCTGTGTAGTTTCATAGAAGTTTTTCTTCTTCTAATACTAAGCTATATTCACTATGATGAGGAATACTGTTATCCTCAAATATAATTGGCATTAATAATATGTTATTTACCTTGTAAATATGCTTAGACATTATTTATTCTGTTTTGTTTTAATGCTCATGTGTAAAGCTGATGTTTCAAAAGTTATTCTGATCTTTTATGTATGTACTCATGTCATAATCCCTGTAACACTAATGTATATGATATTTCGATTGTTTTGTAAAGCTTGTGCTACAAATGTTATCTGTATTGTTATGTTCTTTAATGATGTATTTTGTACCTTTGTTATTGTATTTTTATGTTATAAAATTGTAATTGACAACAGTTCATCATATTATAAACTTGTAAGTTACATTTCACTGCACACGTTTCTGTTGGTCATAGCATATGGACAATATGTGAGAAGTAGGGACTGTTAGTGTTTGCACATGTGTTAATAATTCAGCAAGGGACTGGATAACAGCATTGCTGGTACTAAGGACAATTCCAAAAACTTTGTGAGTGCACAAGTGGTGGTTATGGACTTGCTATATTCTCCGCAAGACTCTTAAATGGTGATTGTGCACCTGCACAGTCGCAACACATGGCTACTGGCCGTCTCTACAAGGACTACAGTCGGTCTGCACCTTTGATGACCCACCAATACCATTATTTCAAAAAGGACTACAGTGGGTCTACACCTTTGCTGACTCACCAATACCATTATTTCTACAAGGATTGCAGTGGGTCTGCACCTCTGGTGGCCCACCAATACCACAATCTCTACCAGGACTACAGTGGGCCTGTCCACAATTTCTACAAGGACTGCAGTGGGTCTGCACCTCTGGTGGCCCACCAATCCCATACTCTCTACCAGGACTACAGTGGGTCTGCTCTGTGATGACCTACCTACCAATCTTCTTCAAAACGTCGAATGACTCTGCTGTGGGTTTGCTCTGTTGTGGCCCATTACCTGTCTGCATGTCAAGAGTCAGCACTGTCTTTCCGTTGGAAGGACAACACTACTTCTTCAAGACTGCATGAAAATCCACTACTTCCGTGTGCATTGTCTTTTACTGCTCAGACTTTGAGAAAAGAAATGGCAGTTTCACTGTGATGAATGATCAGGACTGTCTTTATGGACTGTGAGAAAATTTTAGCTTTTGACCAACATTGTATTAATAAGTGTGTTTATTTGATATTTTTCTTACTGTAATTATGAAAAATTTTTTCAAATCATTATTGGCCACTGCCCAAAACAATTTGTAAAATTTTTTTGTGGGGAGTATGGGGGCTATGTCAGTAGGCTGTTTATGTTTTCTTATTGGCAACGTTACGTAGCGCTCTGTACGAAAATCACTGGCTATGCTGTGTGCAATCTGTGGCTAGTTTGCATTGTTGTCTGCCATTGTAGTGTTTGGCAGCGGCAGCTGGACGTGAACAGCGCGTAGCGTTGCGCAGTTAGAGGTGAGCCGCCAGCAGTGGTGGATGTGTGGAAGGAAATGGCGGAGTTTTGAAATTACATATATTATGACTTTTGATGATATTAAGGTCAATACATTGTTTGTTCTCTATTAAAATCTTTCATTTGCTAACTATCCCCATCAGTAGTTAGTGCCTTCCGTAGTTTGAATCTTTTATTTAGCTGGCAGTAGTGGCGCTCGCTGTATTGCAGTAGTTCGAGTAACCAAGATTTTTGTGAGGTAAGTGATTTGTGAAAGGTATAGGTTAATGTTAGTCAGGGCCATTATTGTGTAGGGATTATTGAAAGTCAAATTGCGTTGCGCTAAAAATATAGTGTGTCAGTTTAGGCATAGTCTTGTATAAATTTTTCTAAGGGGACGTTTCAGAACTATCATCAACCCAAGTTTGATTCGATGACCAAAGTGATTTACTAGACTTGGTCCTATTAGGTAAGGTATGCCGTTGCCTTAATCCTACCTTAGAACTGACTTACTCACAGTACGTACCTCAATTTAATCACAGTGTCGTTCGGCAGTATCCACATTAAGAAAAAAATATTACCATAGATGAAAGAAATGAGAGGTGACAGATAGGTAACAAAACCGTGGCCTTGAGTTGGTAGTCTAGTAAGCACCACTGAGTCACCGAGTTATAGTCGCACAAGCAGTACAGCACATTGCACAATACGTGGTAAGTAACACAGGATATTGTGACAGCATCCTAGTAGCTGACTTGCATTGAGAACACTATTGTCTGGATAGTAGTAACTGCAATTGAATAAGAGGCAGCGTATTTCAGACGGAACCTGTATAGTGGGTCGGTAAGTGGAGCAATTCCTGATTTACATGTCATTTCGTAGCTTTGCGTGGTAGCTGTAAGTGGGACTCTGAGACGGTGCTGAGCTTCTTCTTAACTTTTGTCGTTTAATCACTGTAATTCGAACATCAGTTATAGAAACATCGATTACATATAACTGATGTAGGATAATTATTATATGTACTAAATGCATAACTAACAAACGAATTAGGATACTTAACAGACAAATAAGGAAATGGTCTCTTCTTGAAATCCTTCTTTATTAACCTTATACTAAATAAGTTAATATTTACACGCAGTTTATCTTATGTAAAATATTTCTAGCGTTTACTAAGACAAACATGTATATTCACTACCACTGAAAAGACCAAAAACCTTTGGCAAGGCATGAGAGGCAATTCAGTTGCAAACCGAAGCGAACTCATAATTGAAAAATTTACTCTTTAATTCACTGGTGCAGATATTGTGTGTATCATCTCGACAGCTGTGGCAACTGCTATGAATGTGTTTATGTGATTTATAAATTAATGAACGATTTATGTGATTATCGAGTGCAAATACTAGTTCGTTACTGACACAACTTGAACCAAAATTCCATGCCTAATTTAATTATAGCAAAACTGCACTCGGAAGGACCATTATTTACAAGATATGAATGAAAATTACGTCTGGAAGCATAGCTACTCACTTTTATACGCCTGTTTCCATAGTTGGTAGATTGAATCAGGACTAGTTTTCTAATTTGGGAAAAAAAGAGAAAAAAAATTATCAACACAGACTCTGTGTGAAACAAGTTGCAGTACTGCGTCAAAAATGTCACATTTTGTTATTTGTCATCTGCAACAAAACCACTTTTTCCATTTTCCTTGATGTTGAAATTTATGGATATCAGATAATTTTTGTTGTTGTTTTCAGTGATATATACCGTTTGTGAAGTTCTTAGATTATTTATACATAAAACTGTTGTGTTATGCAACACATTCACTTCATTTTGGACTACAAGAGACTAGATAATTCAACCTTAGCTACGTGAAGTAGACAGCGGTATTCCGCAGAAAGTGCCACTGATTGTCGCAGTAATAAAATAACGTTTCCCATTTCTCTTCGCGTTGATAATTCTTCTAATCAGATGGTTTTTAGTTATTTTCAGTGATACGTACTGGTTTTAAAGTTCTTAACGTTGTACTCAAACTGATTAATGTCTATAGTGTAGACCGCAGATCTTTTCCACAAACGACGTATTTGCAGATATGAAATTATCTGAATCAGAGAAAATTCTGATAGAAAGGAACCCCAATACGGCATACATACAGCAGTGTTCCACTGAACAATATAGCACGACATATCATAATCGAACTCATAAAAATCTAGATAGGATCAACAGATCCGAATTTGTTTCTCTTAAGTAAGATAAATTCAGATTCCTTACTCCCACATTTAAAAAATAAGTTATCTAGTCCTAATTCTCTTAACACACAATAAAAAACGTTGAATAGGTTGATTTCCTAGCGACAGTCGCTGCGTTTAGCTAGACATTCGAAAAGCCATTATAATTATTACTCTTGCCTCGTAGAAATATTTCAAGTCTGTATTGAAAAACTGTTACCTTTCGATGGAACTTTCTGACACTCGGACAAATTCACTATCAACTCAGTACAGCACACAATGTGCCGAGACATGTAAATTGTTAAGTCTCAGCGAATGTAGTTTCCAGCTGGCTTTGCGGTTCTTTACATCAGTATTAACTGAAATGCAGTATTTCAGATTTAACTAGCACTCGTATTTCTGTACGACAAACACAATACCATTCTATTAATATTACTTATTTTTTTATTTTTTAGCTACAAAATCACACAAACATTTCACAGTGCTCTAACCGCTCCAGATACGGCAGTGATTATCGTCAGATACATGACGCATGCTGATTACATGCCCGTTGCTGAGACCACATGATTAATGATCAGCAATGGCGGCCTAAGACTTTCGCCATAAGAAGTCATCATTTAGCCTACAGCCTTGTGAAAGAGGGTGGAGGAGCGGACAGAGTTTCAGGACACTAAAGGCGGAAGAATCAGCAATGATCAACGGCATGAGGATGCAGAAGGCAATGGAAACCACTGCGTTAAAGGCATGTAACGTGTATCAATAGGCAATGTGGCCTGTGGTGGAAGAAGTGTCATGATGATCTCCCCATTGGAAAAAGATTCCGGAATAGTCCCCCATTTCGGATCACTCGGAGGGGACTACCAAGTGGGAGGTTACCATGGAAAAAGATTGTATAATCAACAGAAGTATAACGTTCTACGAGGCGGGGCGTGGAAAGTCAGAAGTTTGGAAGTGGTAGGGAAACGCGAATTGCAAAGGCTCAATCTAGATATAGTGGGGATCCGTAAAGTGAAGTGGAAAGAAGACAAGTATTTCTGGTCAGATGAGTGCAGGGTATTATTGTAAGAAGGCTGTTTATATTTTCTTATTGGCAACGTTACGTAGCGCTCTGTATGAAAATCACTGGCTGTGCTGTGTGCAGTCTGTAGCTAGTTTGCATTGTTGTCTGCCATTGTAGTGTTGGGCAGCGGCAGCTGGATGTGAACAGCGCGTAGCGTTGCGCAGTTGGAGGTGAGCCGCCAGCAGTGGTGGATGTGGGGAGAGAAATGGCGGAGACTTGAAATTTGTAAGACTGGATGGCATATATATTATGATTATTAAGGTAAATACATTGTTTGTTCTCTATTAAAATCTTTCATTTGCTAACTATGCCTATCAGTAGTTAGTGCCTTCAGTAGTTTGAATCTTTTACTTAGCTGGCAGTAGTGGCGCTCGCTGTATTGCAGTAGTTCGAGTAACGAAGATTTTTGGTGAGGTAAGTGATTTGTGATAGGTACAGGTTAATGTTAGTCAGGGCCATTCCTTTGTTGGGATTTCTGAAAGTCAGATTGCGTTGCGCTAAAAAATATTGTGTGTCAGTTTAAGCACAGTCGTATATAATTTTTCTAAGGGGACGTTTCAATATCAACAGGAGCATGAAATGGTATAACAGGAGTAAGATTCGTTTTGAATAGGAAGGTAGGGCAGAGAATTTGTTACTGTGAACAGTTCAGTGATAACGTTGTTCTTATCAGAATCGACAGCAAACCAACACCAACAACGATAGCTCAGGTATACATACCGACATCACAAGCTGAAGATAAAGGGACAGATATGTGAGGATATTGAAAGGGTAATATGATACGTAAAGGGAGATGAAAATCTAATAGTCATGGGGGACTTCAATGCAGCTGTAGATGAATGAGTAGAAGAAAATGTTACAGGAGAATAAGGGATTTGGACAAGGAATGAGAGAAGAGAAAGAGTAATTGAGTTCTGTAACATGTTTCGGCTAGTAATGGCGAACACTCTGTTCAAGAATCACAAGAGGAGGAGGTATACTTGGAAAAGCCCGGGTGATACGGGAAGATTTCAGTTAGGTTACGTCATGGTCAGGCAGACATTCCGAATCACATAAAGGAATTGTAGGGCGTACCCAGGAGCAGACATTGACTCAGGTCACAATATAGTAGTGGTGAAGAGTAGGCTGAAGTTTAGAAAGAATCAACACGTAAAGAAATTCGATACGGATGAACTAAGGAATGACGAGATACGGTTAAATTTCTCTAAGGCTATAGATACAGCAATAAGGAATAGCTCAGAAGGCAGCACAGTTGAGGAGGAATAGGGCAAGGAAAGGGGCAAATAGGTACAAAGAAGGTAACTGCGAAGAAACCATGACTAACAGATGAAATACTTCAATTGATCGATGAAAGGAGGAAGAACAAAAATGTTTCGGGAAACTCAGGCATAGAGAAATACAAGTCGATGAGCAATGAAATAAATACGAAGTGCAGGGATGCTAAGACGAAATGGCTGCAAGAAAAATGTGAAGTCATCGAAAAGGAAATGATTAGCGGAAGGAGAGATTCAGCATACAGGAAGGTGGTTTCGACCTTCCTGTATGCTGAATCTGATACCACCTTCGGTGATACTGAAGGCAAGTGTGATAACGTTAAAGAGTGCAACTGGAATTCCACTGTGAAATGCGGAGGAGAGAGCAGATAGGTGGAAAGAATACACTGGAAGCTTCTATGAGGGGATGATTTGTCTGACGTGACAGAAGAAGAAACAGGAGTAGATTTAGAAGAGGTAGAGGATCCAGTATTAAAAGCAGAATTTAAAAGAGCCTTGGAGGACTTAAAATCAAATAAGGCAGAAGGGATAGAAAACATTCCATCATAATTTCTAAAATCATTGGGGGAAGTGACAATAAAATGACTATTCACATTCGTGTGTAAAATATATGAGTCTGGCGACATACCATCTGACTTTCGGAAAATCATCATCCACACAATTCCGAAAACGGCCAGAGCTGACAAGTGCGAGAGTTACCGTACAATCAGCTTAACAGATCATGCATTGCAGTTACTCACAAGAATAACATACAAAACAATGGAAATGAAAATAGCGCTATATGAAGATCAGTTTGGCTTTAGGAAAGGTAAAGGCACGAGAGAGGCAATTCTGACGTTGCGTTTAATAATGTAAGCAAGACTAAAAAAATCAAGATACGTTTATAGAACTTGTCGACCTGGAAAAACCGTTCGACAATATAAAGTGGCGCAATATGTTCGCAATTCTGAGAAATGTAGGGTTAAGCAATAGAGAGAGACGGGTCATATACTATATATACAACAGCCAAGAGGGAACGACAAAGAACGAAATGCTCGTGTTAAAAAGGGTGTAAGACAAGGATGTAAACTTTCGCCCCTATTGTTCAATCTGTACATCGAGGGAGCAATGATGGAAATAAATGAAAGGTTCAGGAGTGGAATTACAGTTCAAGGTGAGAGGCTATCAACGATACGATTCGCTGATGACATTTGCTATCCTGAGTGAAAGTGAAGAAGAATCACATAATCTGCTGAACGGAATGAACAGTCTAATGATTACAGAGTATAGATTGAGAGTCAATCATAGAAAGACGAAGGTAATGAGAAGTAGTAAAAACAAGTACAGTGAGATACTTAACATCAGGGTTGATGGTCCTGAAGTAGATGAAGTTAAGGTATTCTGCAACTAGGCAGTAAAATAACCATTGACGGACGGAGCAAGGAGGACATCAAAAGCAGACTAGCAATGCCAAAAAGGGCATTCCTGGCCTAGAGAAGTCTACTGATATCAAATATCGGCCTTAATTTGAGAAAGAAATTTCTGAGAATGTACGTCTTGAGTATAGCAATGTATGGAAGTGAAACATTGACTGTGGGAAAACGGGAACAGAAGAAAATCGAAGCATTTGAGATGTGGTGCTACTGACGAATGTTGAGAATTAGGTGGATCGATAAGGAAAGGAATGAGGTTCTGCTCACAATCGGAGAGGAAAGGAATATGTGTAAAAAATTCTGATAAGGAGAAGGGACAGGATGATAGGACATCTGTTAAGACATGACTTCTATTGTACTAGAAGGAGCTGTAGAGGGCAAAAACTATAGAGGAAGACAGCGACTGGAATACATCCAGCAAATAATTGAGGACATAGGTTGCAAGTGCTACTCTGAGTTGAAGAGGTTAGCACTGGAGACGAATTCGTGGCACTCTGCATCTAACCATTCAAGAGACTGATGACCACAAAAAAATTACCACCAAACATTGAATCAGAGGTGTAGATTTCACACAGTACGTAACTGGCAGTTAATAACTAGTTCTTTTCACTAAAAGAAATGTAAATGTCGTGTGACTAGGGGCTCCCGTCGGGTAGACCGTTCGCCGGGTGAAAGTCTTTCGATTTGACACCACTTCGGTGACTTGCGAGTCAATGGGGATGAAATGAAGTTGATTAGGACAACACAACACAACACCCAGTCCCTCAGCGGATAAAATCTCCAGCCCAGCTGGGAATTCAACACGAGCCTTTAGAATTAACATTCTGTCGCGCTGACCACTCAGCTAGCGGGGGGCCAACGTTCTTCTCACTGACCTAGCAGTATAGATCGATTTGTATTTCTTGCGCATTCTTGGCATCTGAGCAATAAACTGTCGTAAGACTCTTAATGTACATAATAATTACAAATATAAATGAGATAGAGGATTCTAGCTTTTAATATGCGTCAGTATCATAACAAGAGAAAATAAAACGTCATACGCATACATATAGTTCATCACCGCTATCTAATTTTCCGTATATGTCACATGAAAACACGTCAAACATTCAAAATCTCTAGAATTTACAGAGCTTAAGTAGCAGCTTCAGAAGCACTTACTTATTATAAAGGGCGATCAAATAGCTTCAGATTGAGGGCAAGGCTGCAGCGTAAATGCATCATAGTGCAACTCCGATACGAAATCAAGTACCGACAGGTAGCAAAAGATTAGTGTGGCAATCGTGTTTTCCTATGTGCGTGTGGTAAAAGCGGAATTGTGAACTATAGTTATTATCAAAAGCGTCCAAATAGTACCAACGTGCTGACACCCATCGGAGAGGACGAACGTGTAGGCGACAGCATGTGATGGCCGGCCGGGAGTGGCCGTGCGGTTCTAGGCGCTACAGTCTGGAACCGAGCGACCGCTACGGTCGCAGGTTCGAATCCTGCCTCGGACATGGACGTGTGTGATATCCTTAGGTTAGTTAGGTTTAATTAGTTCTAAGTTCTAGGTGCCTGATGGCCTCAGAAGTTAAGTCGCATAGCGCTCAGAGCCATTTGAACCGTTTTTGACACATGTATGTCGAAAACCACCATTATGCAATAGATCGCTGAGGGTGCTACTGCGTCATGGTAAGGTACGTCTCGATGTCACAAATGTAATACAGAAGTTACGCCAACTCCAGTAGCAGACACTCTAGCACTCGTCTATAGTCCTGATCTCCCCCCTGTGAGATTATCTCGCCGTCGATTCCTTAAAAAAGGCCTCGAAGGGTGGACGGTTCCTGTCATCGAGGATGTGCAGCATGCAATTACGGACTTATTCATGCAGCAGTCTCGGTGTTTTACTAAACGGGTGTGTCCTACATGGTGCGACGGTGGGATGATAGCCTCGGTGCTCAACGTTATTCAAATGGCTCTGAGCACTATGGGACTTAACTTATGAGATCATGTCCCCTAGAACTTGAACTACTTAAACCTAATTAACCTAAGGACATCACACATATCCATGCCCGAAACAGAGTTCGAATCTGCGACCGTAGCGGTCGCGCAGTTCCAGATCGTAGCGCCTAGAACCGCTCGGCCACTCCGACCGGGTGGTCAAAGTGATTTTGCCTGATTGGCATACCGATTGTGGACTGTGCGGTTTTCGAATGGAAACTTTTTGATTGCCCTTATAAAAACAAATCAAAAATACTATTATTGTACTCGTAAATGATTGGTGATCCGATATAGTAGAATCTTTTAAAAATGTTATATCGTTTACTCAATAGTCTCTTCAATCAGTAGATTTGGGTTTAAAAATATTTCAGAATCCAGGAAATAAACAATATTACATTAAACGTAACAATTAATATGTTGATAGGCCGTAATGTTTGTTATAACTTAATACAAAAGCCATTACTTCAGACCTTTTTAAAACGTAGATACCAAACTTTTATAAAACATCCTTCGATGTGGTAGACTAGCGGTACGTAAGCTATGGTTGCACTCTCGGACAAATCAAAGTACCTTTCAAGTTATGCAGTTCTCCCAACGACACAGCAAAAGTTTCAAAAGAATAAAGGCATTTCGCTGCGCTGTTTTGTATGTCATTGGATCAGCGCACAATAACTTTCCCTAGCAGCTTTTTACCTTCAACCAAAGGGCGACGGAGTAAGGTTAGCGAATGCGCGGAACACTTGTGGCATATGTCTTTTTTTGACCAGCTGTTTAAATTGCACGCCTAAGAAGCTCGAAAGAAAGCCCAGAATCTTGTCCACGCTGGAGTGAAAGTGCGTACCCGACGTTCCCTTTTGTGTTGTTCACTGTTCCGGAAGTCGATTGCTGACACTTTTTGAACTCGCAGTAAGCGTAACTGATATTCCAAATAAAAACGATTACGCACTGGGTTTGAAATTCCCCTTGTTTAACTGTCACTGTTCAGCATTCTTTCTGACAGCGGGCCCTTTGTCACGTTTCGTACTCACTACTGGGGAATATTAGTTGTATGGCAAAGGACTGAGGACAGAAGAAACGCATTAAGGCGTCAGTGCTAGGCGACAATTCTATTTGTCTTGAATTTAACGTCAGTGTATAGCACTGAGGGTATCGTAATTATGTGTAGGTAAAGAGGTTACATTAAATATTTTTATCGTTTAGAAGAGCATTCTAATAATATTTACGTAGTGCATCACATTTATTATTTAATTCCACCAATACTCTGTGCATAATCAATTGGTTAATAGGACCGTGACGTACACTATTTTACTCAATATTCTTAAATCTGTGGGCATCAGTTCCAGCTTAACGTAACAAGAATGCGGAACTGTATGAAAACAATACATTTCTTGGAAGAAAGGAACTAACACGTTTCTTCTCAAAGCTGTATTACTTATGCGCAAACGTTTTAAACGGTGGGAATATAACCAAAGATACACCTGTGGTCTAGGAGTGACGTCTTTGACTAGTAATCAAAACGTCCTTGATCCCGGGTGTTGAACACAAATTATCAATAAAGGCGGTATAAGAAGTTACCCTCATTCTGCCAAGGGCCTTGTCAAAGGGGGTGAAGCAGCAGACAGAAGATTGTAACATCCACGAGATAACCCAATTGGGGGAGGAGGGGGGAGATAAGTTAATCCGAGAAGTATGCGCAGCAATTTCTGAGGTAATACAGTCAGTGAAGTCATTTAAAGTACTCGATTCAACTATAATTTTATCATGTCTAAAACAACATTGAAACTAAACATTTGCATCTTGAGAGTAGCTAATCTACGTGGATTACGTGGACTGATAAAAAATATAAATAGATAAACTACATTTTTTTCTCAGCCCAAGGGGCATTGTAACATCCACGAGATAAATTTTTGGCTACAGTGCGACGAGAGGAAATTATGCCTCTAACAGTTATAAACATTATGTATTCGACGTATGAAAAACCAGTGAAAACTTATAAATATTAATTATTTATATAATATTCTATGATATAATTGGACATATCGATGTGTATCATGCAAAGACAATGATAATGGTAAATTGCTTGTATGATCTGCGTTTGTCTTCCTTTGTTTTTACCTTTTGTTGGATGGATTTTGTAGGTTCCGGACGCATATCAAACTGAGGTCTGTTAAGAAATTGTAATTATTTGTTAATTATTACTTGAAAATATAGTTCATTATTATTACAAACATGAGTGAATAATTATTTGTAACTTTAATTCCTCTCTCAGTAAGCATTATCTGTGTTAAGTATTTCTTTCCGCTGCAACGAGCGCAGCCATTGATGATAGCGATTTGTATTGCGTTTTTGTCTGTGTTTTCCTTAGAAACAAATCAAATGTTTTCATGATGAAGTCTAAATTGTGCACAATACGAAAGTAGAGTTTCTGTGAAGTTTAATAAGCATTTAATATACTTATTTGCTCTAACAATAGAAAGTCTCTATCAACTGTCTGCCGCCATCTTAACAATTGTCTCAGCGGCAAATTCAAATTACGCAACTCTGCAGACATAAATGCCGAACGTAATACAAAAGTGTAAAAATAAATGTGCACCGGTGGCCACGAACTCATTTGAATGAAAATAATTCGAATCAGATAGGTTCTTTAAAAATAGTCCCCATAGTACGATCGTTATAACAAATTTTTCTAGCTGATGTATGGAGCCGAAATTAATTACGCACGAGTTGCGAAGAATATTGTTTCAGGTAACAAACGTCAGTGTTGTGCGCGGCTGATATTTGTATGTTTCAATGATCATTTTGCTGAAGATAACTGTTTCCATCATAATCCATAATTGTATAGAATCTGTTGTATGAACTGTGATTTAGTGACACTTACACAACTTACAGACAACACTTTAACACGACGTTAACTTGGAGTTCTTTAGCAACTTGACCAAATCTTTAGGCGGCAGAAAAATTATGTAGTAATTACTCAGTGTAATAAAATAAGATTATCATTTCCATTTACAAATTAGTTAAATACCAAACCACTGAATAACACAGCGAACGCCACAAGATGATGACACCCTCTTGCCCTTGGGGTGGGGAATTAGCCCTAAAAGAAGGAAGAATCAGCAACAATCAACAGCATGAGCATACAGTGGGCAGAGCAAAACACTCAAGAGGAGTATATCCATAAGACATACGGCCTGTAATTGAAGAAGTGTCATGACAATCTCTCCATTGGCAAAAAAGGCCGGACTAGTCTCCCATTCGAATCTCTGGGAGCGGACTGCCAAATGGGAGGTGACCACAAGGAAAAGATTGAATAACCAATAAAAGTGTAACATTCTACGAATCGGAGCGTGGAATAATAAAGTTTGCACGTTGTAGGGCAGCCAGAAAATCTGAAAGCGGAAATGCAGAGGCTTAATCTAGATACAGCAGGTGTCAGTGAAGTGAAATAGAAAGAAGGCAAGGATTCCCAGTCAGATGAGTAAGGGTAATATTAACAGCAGAAAATGGTATAATGGGAGTAGGAATCGTTCTGAACAGAAAGTTAAGGCAGAGAGTGAATTACTGTGAACAGTTCAGTAACTGGGTTGTTATCATCAGACTCGATAGCAAACTACCAACGACAACAATAGTTCATATATATATATATGTCACCGGTGCAAGCAGAAGATGACGAAATAGAGTAAGTGTAAAGCGATATTGAATGGGTTATTCAGTTTGTAAAGAGAGAAGAAAATTTAATAATCATGGGGGTTGGAAAGTGGTTTTAGGAGAAGGAGGAGAAGGAAGAGTTGCGGGAGAACATGCTCTTGATAGTAGGAATGAGAAAGGAGAAAGACTGAGTTTTGCAACAAATTTCTGCCATAATAGCGAATATTTTGTTTAAGAATTACAAGAGGAGGAGGTATACTTTGAAATCAGATAACAGAGTGTAAAGCATACCTACTAGCAGATATAGATTCAGAACACAGTTTAGTAATGATAAGTACACTAAAGAGACTAGCGAGGAGAAACTAGTGTGCAAGGACGTGGGATACGGAAATGCTAAGGTATGAACAGATACGCCTGAAGTTCTCTGAGGCTACAAACACTGCAGAAATGAATGGCTCAGTACGCAGTTCAGTTCAAGAGGAGTGGAAAAATCTTTTTCTTAAAAAAAAAAACAGAAAAAACAGGAATCACAAGAAATTAAAGAGAAAAACATAGGTACGAGGAAGGCAACTGCGAGGAAACCATGCCTAACATAAGCAATACCTTAACTGATTGACGAGAGAGGGAAGCACAAAAATATTCCAAGAAGTTCGGTAAAACAGAGATAGAAATCTCTTACGAATAAAATAAATATAAGGTACAGGGGAGCTAAGGAGAAATGGCTGCAGGAAAAAGTGAAGAAATCGAAGAGAGGTTATTGTCGGAAGGACTGTTTCAGCATAAAGGAATGTAAATACAGCCTTAGATCAAATTAAACGCAAGGGTGGTAGCACGAAGAGTTGAAACGTCCCATTATAACATTTATACACGACTGTGCTGATAAACCTCTTACACTATTTGCTTTTCAAACAGCTGAGCAAAACTGAACGTACTCAAACATTCACTAAAGTGACACACAATATTTTTAACGCAACGCAATCTGACTTTCAAAAATACCTACAAAAGAATGGCCCTGACTAACATTAACCTATACCTTTCACAAATCACTTACCTCACAAAAATCTTCGTTACTCGAACTACTGCAATAAAGCGAGCGCCACTACTGCCAGCTAAATAAAAGATTCAAACTACGGAAGGCACTAACTACTGATAAGCATAGTTAGCAAATGAAAGATTTTAATAGAGAACAAACAATGTATTTACCTTAATAGTGTTGAAAAAGCATAATATACATAGCAGTTCGTAATATCCAGTATAACAAATTTCAAAACTCCGCCATCTCTCTCCCCACATCCACCACTGCTGGCGGCTCACCTCCAACTGCCCAACGCTATGCGCTGTTCACATCCAGGTGCCCAACGCTACAATGGCAGACAACAATGCAAACTAGCCACAGACTGCACACAGCACAGCCAGTGATTTTCATACAGAGCGCTACGTAACGTTGCCAATAAGAAAACATAAACAGCCTACTTACATAGCCCCCATACTCCCCACAAAAAATTTTACAAATTGTTTTGGGCAGTGGTCAATACTGATTTGATAAAATTTTTCATAATTACAATAACAAAGATATCCAATGCACACACTTATTAATACAATGTTGGTCAAAAGCTAAAATTTTCTCACAGTCATAAAGATATTCCTGATCATTCATCATAATAGTAATTACAGGTTTTTTTTCACAAAGTCTCATTAGTTAAAGAAATTGCACACAGAAGTAGTGGATTTCCATGCAGTCTTGAAGAAGTAGTGTTGTCCTTCTAACGGAAAGACAGTGCTGACTCTTGACATGCTGACAGGTAGTGGGCCACAACAGACCAAACCCACAGCAGAGTCATTCGACGTTTTGAAGAAGTTTGGTAGGTAGGTCATCACAGAGTAGACCCACTGTAGTCCTGGTAGAGAGTATGGTATTTTTGGGCCACCAGAGATGCAGACCCACTGCAGTCCTTCTAGAAATAATGGTACTGGCGAGTCAGCAAAGGTGTAGACACACTGTAGTCCTTGTAGAAATAATGGTATTGGTGGGTCACCAAAGATGCAGACCCACTGTAGTCCTGGTAGAGATTACGGTATTGGTGGGCCACCAGAGGCGCAAACCCACTGCAGTCTTTGAAGAAATAATGGTATTGGTGGGCTATCAAAGATGCAAACCCACTGTAGTCCTTGTAGAAGTAATGGTATTGATGGGCCACCAATGATGCAGACCCACTGTAGTCCTCGTAGAGATGGCCAGCAGCCATCTGTTGCGACTGTGCAGGTGCACAAGCGTCATTGAAGAGTCTTGCGGACTATATAGCAAGTCCATGAACCACCACTTGTGCACTCACAAAAAATTTTTTTGAAATGTCGTTAGAACCAGCAATGCTGTTATCCAGTCCCTTGCTGAATTATTAACACACGTGCAAACACTAACAGTCCCTACTTCTCACATGTTTAGGTTGTCCATATACTATGACCAACAAAAACGTGTGCAGTGAAATGTAACTTACAAGTTAATAATATGATGAACTGGTGTCAATTACAATTTTATAACATAAGAATACGATTACAAAGGTACAAAATACATCATTAAAGAACATAACAATACAGATAACATTTGTAGTACAGGCTTTATAACAGAATAGAAATAAACATATACATCAGTGTTACAGGAATTATGACATAAGTAAATACATAAAAGATCAGAATAACTTTCGAAACATCAACTTCACACATGAGCATTAAAACAAAACTGAATAAATAATGTCTAAACATCTTTACAAGGTAAATAACATATTATTAATGCCAATTATATTTGAGGATAACAGTATTCCTCATCATAGTGAATGTAGCTTAGTATTAGAAGAATAAACAATTCTATGAAACTACACAGAGACAGGAAGAAAACAAATACACAAGGGTACACAAACACATAGTGGGATAACACAAAAGGAAAGGACAGGGTTCGTTTTCAGTGTAACATTTGGTACTGCAGTCCAACCCAAAACTTCATTCCATAGATCGTTCCTCTTATTTTGACATTTGCTCCAGCCAAAAAATTCTGTCCAAGCATGCTTTCTGTATTCTGTTCACACATTTCTTACCACATTATTTATTTACCATTATCTTACCTCAACATTTATTTCCAAGAAAATCCTACCTAAACCTGTTGTCCCTAAACCCTACTTTTTTTTGTTCATATCCTCTTTCAAAATTCTTTTTTTGGCCACACCATTTTCTTATAGCTTCTCAATGCATTTCTTCCAATTCATCATAGTTAGTTTCTTATAAAGTCTACCCCCTCTTAAGCTAACTTAAATCTACTGAGCTCAGATGCTAAACTAAGTGACGAGGCAATGCAGCAGTACAAAACAATTAACACGAACAGCAATGACAAAAAAAATGGAAAATTGCAAAGCAAGCTACAGTAAATCTAAATTACCAAGCAATGCAACATTACAACTAATATGAGCCAATGTGCAGCAACAAGAAAAATAAATCAGTAGTAAACTGGCTTAGCAAACTAATACAAAGTTAAATTCAGTAACATTATGCCTGGAAAACAGCAGTAACTTATACCTAAACATGACAAAGCTCAAGCAGAAAAATATTACAGTAAAATTGACCATGTTTGATACCTATGTCACATCTTAACACTAGGGTGATGCATCACAAAAACTTACTCTGCAAGAAAGTTACCAAGTGATTAAAAAAATTATGTATGCAATTCCTATGAAGGGAAATGTCTTTTTGTGCTCCCTCGTTTTTTTGAAGTAGATTACAAAATGGTTATTTACTGGATCTGTAGGCATAAAATATCTATATTAGTACATCTATTAAATTTTATTTTAACCAATGCTGCGGTGCAGCTAGAAACTAGATATAAAATGAATTAAGCAACTATGAAAAGCAAAGCATAAAAATATCATTCAATAGTCATGTGGCATTTCATAAGTTAGTAGAAATTCTCTCAACTCTTGTAGAAAGTCACTTGTCATAACCAGGAGTGCAGATGTAAGAATATTTCGCATCAATTCATAAGCATTTCAGTAAGTAGCACAAAGTACGAGTAGTCATGTTTGCAAGTAATGAGCGTGTCGTATTTGCGATGCTTTCTACAAAGAATTGTCAATAGCGTGGATAATGGCCTCTTTTTTTTCACCTGTGCCTCTGAAAGGCACTAATGGCTTTTTTCCAGGCGTCTGTCGTGCAGCTGGGTGCCCACGACGTATTATGTGTAGGTGGTCACTTAACTTTCTTACGGAAATGTTTACGACAGCAGTTTCCGCTACAGTGACAGTCTCATATAAAAATATTTCACAGGTCAAGAATTTGCGTTACAAATGTGTAGAAGCAAAATCCTATTGATATAAGTGTCCAAAAAATTTTCGTCGGCATTGTGATACATTCACGCATTTACATACATTTCATAACTCTTAAAGTACGATTCTTGGTTTCCAACAACCTTTTTCACAAATCAGCGTCCCTAACTACTATTCATTATTCCTTACCTTATTACACATATACATATTCATAGACACTCTTCAATATTTCATCATAATAAATACATAGCATAATCAAATTCCTCATATAGCATCATCACATTGATCATAAACATACCGCAACAGCATAATAAACATCGTCATTGTAATAATAACATCATAACACCTCAGTCAAACCTCAAAAACTTCGTAGCTTTCTGCAATAATTTCAAAACCTAAAGAAAATTCTCTGCCACTTCAATAGTTTCATCTACCTCAAACGTACTTCAAAAATCATGATCCCATAGAAAATACATCATTCAATGCTCTCATAGCATCAGAATGGTTCCGAAAAAATATGAACAGTTCACAAAGTACAGACAAAATACAGTTTCATAAGTGTGAAGTTATGCAACTGTGTAATTACGTAAACATGTGTCACTGGTGTAATAAAAAAAATGTTTATCTCTCAGTTAAATGATCAGATAGCTGTGTAATTTGTGTGTTAGAGAAATATGGTACCGATGTGTAAAGTTGTATAAGCAAATACCATATTAGATAGGGCTCCTTGTGCTTGCCAAACACATGGTACACAAAGTAAGCGTGTACCCCCCTGAGGATAATTGTAATTATACCCTTAGGTGTTACAGATTACAGCAATGGAATGAAATGTATCACGGAAAACTTTTTTTGTAATTCAAAAATCTTTAAAAATAAATGTTTTAAGTACAAAATTAATCACTCAAATACGTGTCCTGTAGCGCTAAATGTGCGTCTTGCTGTAAGATAATCTCTGTGGAAGTGTCGTAGTTATTGTCCTCCGAAAGCTAAGTTCTGCAGAAGTCCATGTACTTACCTCATGATAAACAAAAGTGAAACGCTTTGCGAACAGATATCTTAGTTATTACACTTATTATTGTGATGAAGAAATTACTGTGCTGTAACGTATTGTTGTGCTACGAAAGAGGCTGTCTCATTGTAGATATACCACAAAAGTTACTACTAAAACATGTTTTGCTTTCCAGAAGAATTCAGAAAAACTGTGCAGATATAAAACAGATACACCGCAAAAGCAACAATGTAAATTGTGTCACACATTAGTAGCGTTGTGATAAAATCGTGTAGCTGTTGCATAAACTAACCACTGTCTCATCTGGTATCTCACAGAAAGTACTTTAAATCCCAAATGTATTTTCAAGTAAACCAAAATGTTGCATTAAAATGTCATTAGCAGTACTGGTAAATGTTCTAAGTATGTGAGCCTTATTGTCGTTACGTAATCGTGCAACTAACAAGCAAGAATGCATACACACATTAACACTGTGTCGTCTGTTCACAATAACAATGCATTCGTATTTTCTGTTTAAGTAATTTCTCTTGGTTCTTGATTTGATATTTAACTTCCAACATTGTTGCATGTTTACAGATTCTAAGTCTGACAAAGCATACTAGCAATGTAAAGTGAAAAGTTATATGACAAAGACAAAGTTAAAAGGCAGATTATCTTTCAAAAAACGGTTTTACATGTGAAATGTGGTATAGCCCTTTGCTCTTCCTAGTACGCAGAGATTCAACTTTAACGCAATTATCATGTGGTATACGTCGGTAAAGAATACTGGAATTTTGCTCAAGGTTAGCGTCAATGCTATTTTTCCCTGAGCCAGCGAGCGCAAGTGGCTGCCTGCGGTGTGAGTCATTGTCTGTTTCTTTGTTGGCGCGCGTCGTTACTGGGATTAGGAGACCTAACTTCTACAAATTCGCCTTGCCCAGAGGGCCCTAGTCTGTTTGAAGCTCGCCAGTTTTGATGCAATTCTGCTCTGTCGTTACGATCATATCGTCTGTCGTCATGTCGGTAGATTCCATAGTTTCTTTCTTGTCGGTCACGTGGTAGAGAATTTCTCCCTGAATCGTAACTGCGCGCTGGACTGTTGCGTCTAAAGTTATTCTGTCTCCCTTGATAATAATTATTTTGGTTCCCATATTGTCTGTTTCTCTGATTGTCTCTGTGATAGTCACTACCGCGGAGAGGTGATCTTTCCCTGTAATTATTACTGCTCTGCCAACGGTTGTGATATGTGTGATGTCTGTTTTGGTCACGATTTGTGTTGTGAGAATAGCCTTGTCGTGTCCAGTTATTATTTCTTTCATCGCGGAATTCCGATGGATGTGACCTGTAATTGTTGTGTTCCTGTTTTTGCGTTCCGCGGTTGTCAGTGTCAGTTTCTAATTCTTGTAAGAGTCCCTGAAAAGCTTCAATGTCGTCTTTGCAACGCACTGTTAAAATAATATGTCGTAAATATTCAGGCAGTTTGATTAAGCAAATGCGGATGAGTTCTGAGGAGCTGTATGGGTTTGAAAGGTACTGATTCTTGTGCAACATGCCTTCAAAATATTTCACAAGACTGGAAAATTCAGATTGTTCGAAATGTTTCATCATTATGATGCCATGTTTTACTCGGTCTTGTGTGGCTTGAGACCAATATGCTGAGAGGAAGGCATGGTAAAATTCTCCTTCACTGTGGCAATCGTGAATGACCGATCGCATTCTTACAGCTGGTTCCTTCTGTAAGTAGCCACACATAAATTCTAATCTGTGTTCTAATGACCAGTTGGGAGGAAAACAATGAGAGAATTGATGGAGCCATGCTTGTGGATGAATGTCGTTGCCAGAATTCTTAAATGTTTTGAATTTACGTGTAGTAATGAACAGCTTATAGTCGAAATCATCGTGTCGCCGAGTCGCACATCGCTCATTGTTACTTCGTTTCGGTGGTTCCATCTCAAAATCCAATGCGCCTTGCCAATTTCTTTCATAATTTCCGAAGTGTCCTGTGTTATTATTTTGTGGTTGTTCCGTATTTCTATGTCCCTCTTCCCGTACTGGAGCACGAGTGTCCTTTGAAATATGTAATTCTTGTATTACCTGCGTCAACTGATCTTGTACTTCCCGGATTTCTCTTTTGTACTGTGTATTGATTTGATTTTGATTTTGTTTGAATTTTCTAATTTGTTCATACTCTTCTGTATCAGTGAAGGCTACAGGTCTTGTGTCATTCAGATCATCATCTACCTTTGTAGATAAGTTAGTGACCTGATCCGAAAGTTCGGCTACTTTCTCCGATAGTGAACACATTTCCTCAGTGTGTTTTTCTGAACCAAGTTTCAGAGTGTCCATTTGTGTTGAAATCGAATCTACTGTGTCCTTTAAGTTTTCCTGTGTTTTTGCAAGTTGCATAACCGAATCGGTAGATACAACTGAGTCCATTTTAGCTTGCAAGGTCTCATGATTTTCATGAACAATAGTTTGCAGTTCTTTTATGGCTGCTTCATGATTCTGTAATGCATTTTCATGACAAGAAAAAATAGGTTGAAAATGCTCACAAATTTGTGTTTTTACGTCGTTACAGACTTTTTGACATTTCGATTCGATTTTATGTAACTCAGTAGTCAAATCTTCAGTGTTTGTTCAAGCGTGGTGTGAAGATTTTGTTCCATTGCGTTTAATTGTTGCTGTGTTTGTCTCTGGTGTTGTTCCATTGTGTCTAACTTTTGAAGCTTTTGCTGTGTTTGTCTCTGATTTTGTTCCATTGTGTCTAACTTTTGAAGCTGTTGTCCCATTTGTTGCATTAATTGTAATAACAATGCACTGGTGTCTGAAACATGTTCCTCAGTGCTTTTCGGCAGTGAATTTGCACCGGCAACATTCACATTTTGACAAGCGGAAAATGTGTCTTGACTCATTTGAGAAAACGGTGAGAACCCAAAACCTGAGTCTACAGTATTTGCAATATTGTGTTCTGTCATTCCCGATTCCTGAGGCGAGCTGTTGCCGACCGATCGATCGATAATGCTTCCCTGTTCACTACCTGTTTCACTGCCTACGCCATTGTTTGCCGCCCGCTCCATTTCCCTATGCGCAATTACCAAATTACTACTTTGAACATTAGTTAATTCATTACTCTGCGGCGCTAACACATTGCTTTCGTCTTCACTGTCATTTCTCAGTTTACTATGGAGCCTAGTATTACGTTTTTCGCTCGCCATAATTGTCACAATTTTTCACACGATAACACAGAAAAGCACAATTAGAAGAGCAAAATAAAATAACATAGCAATGGAAATAATGTCTAGTTAATTGCAAGCGCAGCTGCGAAATACTTGGTGCAAATCTACATGCATGTCACAACTGTTTTACTGTACAACAATGAAAAAATACAACTACAATGGAAATTCTCTGTATAATTGCGCGCTGGCAATAAACAAAATCTACACTAATTACACAAACTACAAGAAAAAAATCAGAAGATTCCAGTGAGGTATCCTCAGCTAAGGGTCGACATATGAAACATCCCCTTTGAACAATTATACACGACTGTGCTGATAAACCTATTACACTATTTGCTTTTCAAACAGCTGAGCAAAACTGAATGTACTCAAACATTCACTAAAGTGACACACAATATTTTTAGCGCAACGCAATCTGACTTTCAAAAATCCCTATAAAAGAATGGCCCTGACTAACATTAACCTATGCCTTTCACAAATCACTTACCTCACAAAAATCTTCGTTACTCGAACTACTGCAATACAGCGAGCGCCACTACTGCCAGTTAAATAAAAGATTCAAACTACGGAAGGCACTAACTACTGATAGGCATAATTAGCAAATGAAAGATTTTAATAGAGAACAAACAATGTATTTACCTTAATAGTGTTGAAAAAGCATAATATACATAGCAGTTCATAATATCCAGTATAACAAATTTCAAAACTCCGCCATCTCTCTCCCCACATCCACCACTGCTGGCGGCTCACCTCCAACTGCCCAACGTTATGCGCTGTTCACATTCAGCTGCCCAACGCTACAATGGCAGACAACAATGCAATCTAGCCACAGACTGCACACAGCACAGCCAGTGATTTTCATACAGAGCGCTACGTAACGTTGCCAATAAGAAAACATAAACAGCCTACTTACAAAGTGCGATGGGAATTCGACTTCAACCAGAGAGGAGAGAGGGGAGAGGCGGAAGGAGTACACTGAAGGCCTGTGTGAGAGGGAGTATTTATCTGATGACATGGTAGGAGAAGAAACAGCAGTCGCGATAGGAAAGAGATGAACAATCCAGTATTACGATCATAATTTGAAAGAACTTTGGAAGACTTAAAATTAAATAAGGCAGAAGGAACAGATAACATTCCACAGGAATCTGTAAAGTCGTTGGCGGAATTGGCAACGAAAAGAGCTACACACGATAGTGTGTAGAGTGTCTGAGTACTTAATAGCACTGTTGAAGAATAATGGCAGGAAAAATGTGTGGCAATAGCGAAATGAAATATCTGTCATTGTGACGGATATGCTGCAATGAATCACACAGGACGCTCAAATAGCAATCGAGTGAAGTGCCATGAGCAATCCTTACCACGTTTACTTAATATACAGGGCGATTATAATAAAAGTTACACTTTCAAACCGCTGTAGAAATAACACCACTGGTCAGAAAGGCGTCAAATTGCAACGGAATGTTATCGGAGAACGGGGCAATTTGGAAATTTGTGGTAAGGTCTTATGGGACGAAACTGCTGAGGTCATCGGTCCTTAAGCCTACACACTACTTAATCTACCGATGCCCGAGGGAGGACTCGAATCTCTGAAGACGGAAGCCGCACGGACAGTGGAAGGCGCCCCTAGACTTCCCGGCTACCGCGCTGCTGAAGAAGGGGGAAAACGTATGGCAGAAGGAAAATAAATAGTTACAAAATGTAGCAACAGATGGTGCTGTAAGCATCAAAATTTAATAGTGGTGGACTACAAATGACAAATGAATCATACAACAATGCCGAAGTTGTACGTTTGAAATTAAACAAACTGCACTACTCGGTGTGCATGGGTGTACAGGTGTGATACTGTTAGTTACGCAAGCCCATCCACCACTACAAGGTCATATCACATGGGCTGGGAAAAATCGGTTTTTGATAGTCCTGAGGTCAATAACCTCATAAAAAGCATCAATCACATCGGTTTTTAATTGTACTGAGGACAAAAACCGCATAAAAAGCATCAATTACATCGGTTTCAATTGCCCTGAGGCCAAAAACCGCATGAAAGGCATCAATCAAAATGAAATCGGATTATTAATTTCCATGTAACTGGCGCAAAACATGTTCCATATGCTGTGCATCGTTTTCTGCCACAAGTTGAAATTGAGGAACAGCGTGATCCACTACTGATCGAAGTGTTACCCGGGCCACGTTCAGAATGTGTTGCGCAATGCGTGCCTACAGTGCAGCTAACTTTGCTGTCGAAACACTGAATATAGCATCTTTGAGATAGCCCCACAGCCAGAAGTCACACAAATTAAGATCAGGTGATCGGGACGGCCAGGCTGTGGGGAAATGGCGGCTGATAATGCTAGCATTTCCGAAATGGCTCTCCAGCATTTTCTTAACGGGATTTGCAATGTGCGGAGGTGTGCCATCCTGCATAAAGGTGATCCCATCCACACATCTACGCTGTTGGAGAGCTGGAATGTCGTGACTGCACAAAAGACACTCATATCACTTACTCACTTACCAGTGACGGTACAGGTAACAGGATAGGAAGCACCTGTCTTCGAAAAAATGTGGCCCTATGATAAACGATGCCGCAAACTCTCACTACACAGTGACCTTTTCAGGATGAAGTGGTAATGGTTTGCATGTCGATTTCCCGTTGCCCATATTCGACAATACTTTGTAATGACATGTCCTGTCAGAAGGAAGTGGGCTTCGTCTGCCCACAAAATCTTCCACGGCCATTTATTGTCCACTTCCATGCGAGAAAGATATTCTAAATCAAAGGTCTCTCTTACTGGCTGGTCAACTGGAAGCAACTCGTGCAAATGGGTTATTCTGAATGTATAGCAGAGAAGGATGTTTCGTAAGATTTTACGCACCGTTCTCACGGGTATGTCCAATATTAGGGCAATTCTCCGTGCACTACATGTTTGCACACCATCACTCGTCTTCTCCTGCACTGCTGTGGCAACTACTTCCACAAACGTCGAATCAATTCGTTTCCTCCCTCTATGAGGTTGCACGCAAAAGAACCCACCTTTTCGGATTTCCGAATCATTTTCTCCAGGCCTACTGCAATCATGAGACCAACGCCTTTAGTGTCCGGAACTTCTGCAGAGAGATGTGTACACTGGCATCATTCTTGTAATACAGCTTTACAAGCAGAGAGCGATCCTACATTGAGACAGTCAGTCTCACGGCTCACGGCACACGTCGCAGACGTGAAAGGAGGAAAAGCCGTGTACACGGCGTCTTTATACCAACTTAAATGGGTCGTGTGCATGACAGGTGATTTCATTTACATACTCTGATACATACAGCGCCATCTGTTGATCAATTTTCACAATATATTTTTTCTTCTGCCTTACGTTTTCCCCCTTCTCCGATAATATTCCGTTGCAATTTGGCGTCATTCTGACCAGTGATGTTATTTCTAGAGCGTTTTGAAGTTTAACTTTAATTATAATTACCCTGTATATCTTCCAATTTAAATCCAATCTAACTAAACAGAACTTTTTAGAAGTCCACGGGACCCAGTTGGATTTAGTGGTCCCTATAATAACACAAATGACGGGATGACTGAGGCATCGAATCTGGTAGTTAAGTTATTAAATAAAATTACGTCTGTTGGTCTCTATTTTCTTCAAGGTAATTAATAGTAGTTCAGTCTGTTACCACGGAATATTTATAAAGTATACACACGTAAGTCAGTGCATCTATTGGTCAAAAGCTGATCAAAATCCATACAGTACTTCCAGAGATCAGACAGAAGTATGTAGGGAAGTTCAATTTATAATATAGAGAAGAGAAGAAGAAAAAGAAGACGAAGGAGAAGACACAATAAATTTGTAGTATAATTAATAGGCTGTTGTATTCACGCATAAACAAGTAGGAAACACATAACATTGCGTTCAATACAGTTAACCAGAGAAAATCACAACACTTCCAGTGGATGTTTGAATATAGGGAGATGATCCTTACGTAAAACGTAAATACATAATCAGGAACTGTTTGTATCAACTCCTTGTATCTTGTACAACGATCTACTGTTGGGATCGTCAAAGAGTTTTTATTAAGCGGGTTCTCAGATAGAGTTGCAGGGACACGGTGCTGGGAGTTGTTTTCATTGGTGGCAATTTGCCTTGTCTCACGCAAGCGGATCAGAAACGTCAACTGACACATTGTTCCATAAGATGGGCACAACAAATCCCCTATCGATATAACTCCGTCTTCAGGCCACGAGTGGCCTACCGGGACCATCAGACAGCCGTGTCATCCTCAGAGGAAGCGGGTAGGAGGGGCGTGGGGTCAGCACACCGCTCTCCCGGTCGTTAGGATGGTATTCTTGCTGCTACTATTCGGTCGAGTAGCTTAGCATCACGAGGCTGAGTGCACCCCGAAAAATGGCAACAGCGCATGGCGACAGGATGGTCACCCATCCAAGTGCCGGCCACGCCCAACAGCGCTTAATTTCGGTGATCTCAGGGGAACCGGTGTAACCACTGCGGCAAGGCCGTTGCCCCTCTATCGAAATACGCCACACATATCTAACTACGCGTCATAGACAGGTAAGTAACTTTTAACAATCTGATAAAATATGTTAACCCTTTATAGCTCCTCCCTTGTGCATCGTAAGTCAGTTTTGTAACCCGCCACAGTAACAATGACACTAGAAGCGATTATGCACCTGTGACTAGTAGTAAATTCTAGTGTAATCGAATCTCAAAAGGACCGGTCAGAAACATTGAAACTTTGCGCCTTTGTGATCCAACGAGCAATAAGGAGCTGAAGATAACACTTTCACATCAGTTATTCAACAGCACGCCGGAGTGTTTCCGGGGCTAAGTCCAAAAAAGTAATTAACAATCGTTCGCCTATTTCAAAATGCAACGAAGAGCTTGTAATGTTATAGGGAATGCGACTGTATAGCATGGGTTGACATTACGATGTCACGGTTCCTAAGTTGCGTCATTACGCAGAATAGGGCGCACTGTACAGTCTGTGGTTCGAGATCAAGCAGCACTTTATACTTCCGTTAATAGCGTATAACAATGAAAAGTGTGTGTGTGCGCGTATTGTATATGTAGTCTAACTCACTTAATTATTAACGAAACTTTGTCCTATTTTGTCGGTTTTGTTTCATTGAAGACAGATACAAATTTCGACATGTGTCTGGGAGTGAAAAATATTAATTCGGTAAATGTCATCGTGTGTACACTTCGCAGACTCGGTGGAAAGAAAGTATCTTTGGAACATATCGGAAAAGTACATAATGAACACATGGTTCGTTGTTCCATGCGAAAACTCAATTCTATTGCTTCGTGGGCATGAAAAGAGTTCATTTGCTTTAATTAATGGAACAAAAGTAATGTACACCAATCAAGGGCTTTCAACTGACTGAGGACTCTAGCGAGAGGTGTCGGTTTTCTGCAGCTAATGAGCACACGACGAACAATAGCGCTCTTTGTATACTTTTATCGAATTCTCCGTATTCAGGGACCTGCCCGTACATAAAAGCACCGTATTGAGTTCCCCAAGTATAATGACAAATTCGTTCTTTCCAGGAAATATCATTGTGTTCTAGTGCGTGGAGTAGGTTATTATTAAAGATTGCAATAGCGTCTGTATGAATATGAAAGGCACTCATTTTTGTCCTCGAAACTCCCATCCAGACAGTGAGTATGAGAAAGTATAATAATGAGAGAGCACGAGTTACAAGCAGAGGGAGAAAGGAGCGAGGGAGATGCTAAGTACTTGATGTACAGCAGACCAGTCCCAGAGGCTACTAAGGATATATGATCCTCATGACAGTAACAACAGAAAGTAGTTCGTTCAACAGAAGCTAGTGTTACGATATTGCATAATTATTGATGTATTATCAGTGTGTGGAGGGATCTGACTGATGTATGGATGTCATTACTTTATAAAAGTGGAAATCAGTGCGGAGGCATACATATATGCTGGAAAATTAACATTTTCAGCCAGAATACTTGTGCGCAATATATATACAGTTGTGTGAGATAGAGTACAGTGAAAAATGCAGTCAAACGGTAGAGTTGACATCAATAGTACAGTATACAACAAGACATCAACGAGTCACGTGGTAAAGGGAGGACCAAAATGGTTCAAATGGCTCTGAACACTATAGGACTTAACATCTGAGGTCATCAGTCCCCTAGAACTTACAACTACTTAAACCTAACTAACCTAAAGACACCACACACATACATGCCTGAGGCAGGATTCGAACCTGCGACCGTAGCGGTCTCACAGTTCCAGACTCAAGCACCTATAAACGCTCGGCCACAACGGCCAGCCGGTGAAGAGAGGAATTAAGTATAAAGTCAGCTGGTTCTGTGCGTTGTTAGCTTGTAGTTGCGTGCCTTAACTGCAGATAGAAAACAGACACCATTGCTGATAGTGCGTGTCGTGTACACAAACCACGATTGTAACAAAGCTGCCCAGAACACAGTTATTATGCCACGGAGAAGCAAAAATCGTTACGTACAAGGAAATGGATCTCTCTGGTCGTCAAATCGGCAAGACGTTAAACAGTTCGAATGCACTGATTGATAATTTCATTAGACTGGGTACACGATACGGACCGAACAGAACATATATGCAAATAGATAATTATCTGAATCATAGAAACAGTTTTTTGGCGCAAAGCCAGGGGCAAGTAGTTATTCTTCTCAACTTGCTGCTGATTTACAGTTGTCAGTAACTGGCAGACGTATACGCAAATTTTGTCGCTTGATAAACATCTCGCGTTCAACAGAAAAAGAAAAAATAATTCCAAAAACCCACTCAAACACCCAAATATCAATAGACTGTATTAGAGTTCGCTGAAAAAAATACGTCATGGACTTTTGAATGAGATAAAGATATCTTTAGTGATGAGTAAAGTTTAATTTAAATAGGCCCGATGGATTTCAGTGTTATTGGCACGATTTGAGCACATACAAGCAAGTAAGAATGAACTTAAATATTCTGGTGGATGTGTCATTATTCGGGAAGCCTTCCGCACTAGAGGTAAATCACGAATTGCTGGCTCCACACTAGAATAAAATCTGAGGTGAACTTCGAGATGACGGGGAGAGAACTGACTAGAGGGTATTAGGACCTAGGGGACGAAAATCTAATGTTTCAACAAGATTATGCATATATATATGTTTCTCCTACAATCAAACACTGGTTTGAAGATAAAAGTAGTGATGTCTTGCCGGCCTGCATGTAGCCCGGATTTGAGCCCCGTGGAAAACCTTTAGGATATACTTGCAAGCCGTGTTTGTTGCAATGGAAGGCAATCTGAGGCCGTATGTGAGTTGAAAAGAGCGAT
Organism: Schistocerca cancellata; assembly: GCF_023864275.1. Lineage (NCBI taxonomy): Eukaryota > Metazoa > Arthropoda > Insecta > Orthoptera > Acrididae > Schistocerca > Schistocerca cancellata. The sequence goes on along the minus strand of NC_064633.1, from coordinate 303,748,957 downwards.
ACGACAAGAGTGGCCTACAATTTCTCTGATAAAACTACATACTGTAACACAATCATTGCCGAAGAGAATTTTTTAGGTAATTAGGAAAACCAGAGGTTGGACAAAGTAATAAGAGTGCAATAACGCAACGTGATAGTGATTGCGTTTATACCAATTCTCACCCAGGAAGTGCAGATGCCTTAGTTTGTAACTCGTGTTATGAGAGAAACTAACTATGTAATTCCATCATGATTATTTATGTCTTAATTGTATCTCATACTTTCATAATAAATTCGGTTCATGTACTCTGCAGGCGTTCCACTATTACTTTTGTATGAATCCTGTCTGTATACTGACTTTTGCAACAGTATACTCAGTGTTTTTTTACAGTCTTTTAATTTTGATGTTCTCTAATACTGTGATGATCTTCAGGTTGTATAGAAACGGATTGCAAGTACAATCATTTGATTACCTCAGAAGGCACCAAGTTAATATCGGGTAACGCTGACTCTTGATAACAGCACCAGTCTGGTGTGTTAGGGGCCCACATGTTTCTTCTCTTACGCTACATCCAGCTGAAGGTCATAATTGATGATTATATCTGGAAGAGCTGCCAAATAGCGGCGAGGCTGAGTGCTAGGTTTCACTCCGTCAAATCGACAAAAAGTTGAACCATTCGCATATTCTGATTCATAATTTCGCTAGACTGGTTGCACGATACTGACAGAACAGAACGTATGGGCAAATAGAAAATTATCTGATTAACAGAAATGGTTATATGGCGCAAAGCTACGGTGACAGGCAGTTATTCTTATCATCTTGCTGCTTATTTACAGTTGCCAGTAACTGTTAGATTTATAAGAAAAGTTTGTGGCATGAAAAACATCTCGCGGAGAACAAAAAAAAAAAAAAAGAAAAGGAAAAAAATTCTAGCAAACCTGATCAAACACCCAAACATCAACAATCTGTTTTCCGAAGAGTCCCAGAAACCTTTGCAAGAATATGATTTAGAAGACCAGCATATGGACAATGGATGTCTGAGTGCTCGTCGAACCAGGAGCGTGTGATTGCTGCCCTTTGAACACGTCTGTTGTCATCTTGGAAGACGGGACCCTCCTAAGCACACTCATCATCAAGACTATAACGGCCGATCAATATTGGAATCCGATACGCGAAGGGTTCCGTACCTCAATCAGTAGAAACGGAACCCTGAAGCGCCAAAGAAATTGGTATAGGCATGTGTATTCAAATACAGAGATATGTGAACACGCAGAATACGGTGCTGCGGACGGCAACGCCTGTATAAGACAAGATGTGTCTGGCGCAGTAGTTAGATCGATTACTGCTGCTACAACGGCAGGTTATCAAGATTTAAAATTGGAAATTTGTGGTAAGGACTATGGGACCAAACTGCTGAGGTCATTGGTCCCTAGATTTACATATTACTTAATCTAACTTAAACTAACTTACGCTAAGGACAACACACACACCCATGCCCGAGGGAGGAATCGAACTTCCGACGGAGAGAGCCGCGCGAACCGTGACAAGACGCCTAAGACCGTACGGCTACACCGCGGCTATCGAGATTTAGTTTGAACGTGGTGTAGTCGGCGCACGTGTGATGCATCTCCGAAGCAGCGATGAAGTGGGGATTTTCCCGTGCGACCTTTCCACGAGTGTACCATGAATATCAGAAATCCGGTAAAACATCAAAAAGATCGTGCAAGGACGGGACCAACGACGACTGAAGAAAATCTTTCAGCGTGACAGAAGTGCAACCCTTCCCCAAACTGTTGCAAATTTCAATGCTGGGCCGTCCACAGTGTCAGAATGCGAACCATTCAACGAAGCATCATCGATACGGACTTCCAGAGCCGAAGGTCCACTCGTGTACCCTTGATGACTGCACGTCACATAGCTTTATGCCTCGCCTAGGCCCGTCAACACCGACGTGGAGTGTTGCTGACTGGAAACATGTTGCCCGGTCGGACGAGTCTCGTTTATAAATTGTATCGATCGGGTGGACGTTTACGTGGATGGAGATAACCTCATGAATCCAAGGCCCCAGATTTCAACAGGGAACTGTTCAAGCTGGTGGACGCTGTGTAATGGTGCAGCGCGTGTGCAGTTCCAGTGATATCGGACTACTGATACGTCTACATACGACTCTGGCAAGTGACATGTACATATGCATCCTGTCTTATCACCTGTATCCATTCATGTCCATGTGCATTCCGACGGGTTTGGAAAATTCCAGCAGGACAATGCGACACCCCATACGTTCAAAATTTCTACAGGGTAGCCTCAGGAACTCTCTCCTAAGTTTAATCACTACCGCTGGCCACCAAACTCACCAGACATGGACATTATTTGGCGCATCTGAGATGCCTTGCAACATGAAGTTCCGAAGGGATCTCCACTCCCTCTTACTTGTACAAATTTATGGGCGGCCTTGCAGGATTCATGGTGTCAATTCCCTCCCGTGCCACGTTGTGCTGGGGCACTTTTGCGTGCTTGCAGGGACCCTGCACGATATTCGGCAGGTTTTGTGGTGACGTGTGGGTGCTATTCTGTCATCCTGCGCAATGAATTAATCTGAGCTGTACCCTTTACCCTGTGGCTATTGCAAGATGTAATTTTCCCCTCCACACTACTAGAGAAGTCAGACAGACGCTCCTAACGTTATAAAGAGAAATGCCTGAAAAACTTTCACCAATAAACATCTTCTGGAGTCGTTCGCTGTAACGAAATGACACAAAAATTCACAAAATTTCTTACGTAACTAGTCGGATACTTCGGTACTGGAGTAGTGCTAGTTAGTGTAAGAAAAACATGAAAGTAACGGAAATTAGTTCTGAGAAATCGCAATGGCACTTTTAGTTATGAACTGAACAAGTTACTTCCAGGTTCTTTTCGGAATGTGAAGTTACCTCTTAAGGATAGGATTCGCTGATGAAATTTCTATACAAAGTTTGTTATTGACTTGGCAGAATGGCAGAAAGCCGCGCCTACTCAACTTAAATAATTATCCATTAGAGTGTTGCTAGGTACAGTTGAGGCTGTCACGTGTGACATGCAGTGAAGTGTACTGTTGTGGAGGAAATATGGGGCTCGCAAGAGCTGTAGCTCACAATACCGTAAGCTGCGATGACTGTTGTCTGCGCCGCTCGCTGCTGACAAATAAGATAACTCTCGTTCTATCAGGATCGACCTTCACCATTCAAACTCTCCCTACGCCTTGATGAAGTCAAGGACTCCTATTCTCCCCTAGTCTAACTGTTGGCGTGGTACACCGGTCAGATAAACAATCCACACAAAAATTCTCTCGCACGCGTGTAGCTCTGTCCGTTCACACCGCACAATAAGTGTGGCGGCCAACACAGTGAACAACGCTTAATCACAAGGACTCAATATAGAGTCAATCTCCGATTCACTCTCAACAGAGGTGCTCTCCCTGTCAAGTACTGAGGAGAGACTTGTTCCTCGCTCTTTGAGTACACGTACGAGCGCGCACGCTTTTGTTATGTGTTCTCGCTCCGAGAGCGACAACTGAACGGCCCCTCTCCACGCCAGACGTGAAGGGGTATATCTTTCGGTCTCTTCCATTACTCCTTCAGCTCAAGGGGTCAGAAATATCGTCTGCCAATCAGTATTGTTCTTCTAAGACGGGAGAATGACGTTTCGTTTAAGGCGACCAATCCGGAAATCTGTAGCATCAGCGTTTGGCGTTTGCTGTCTCCCTGTGAAAGTCTCTGAAACTGCGTTCTATATTTGTAAAGAATGCGAGGGGTGGGCGCTCCCACACAATGTGGCGGAATTTGCTTTTAAGCCGAACACGGGGTCGTTCTTCCTTTCACCTGAGCAAACGCTGTCTGCTCTATGGGTGGTCACCGGCCGACGTAGATAGGCTGAGTCGTCCCTCGAAGGGACCAGCCACGCAGCGTGCGGTTTGCGTCCCCCGGAAATAGAAGCCTCTGCGACCGTCATGTCTTGAATGTGTGTGTGTACGCCAGCCTCGAGTATTTCAATCCCGGAGCGCATTTGCGATTTGTTAGTTCATATCGTTTACATGAATTCATACAACATTGACTTTATCTTATCGAGTTTGGGTTCGAATGAAGCGTCTTGATGTGCGGAATATGATTGTGAGGGCGGAATATATAAGGTCAGAAGACCACGACGTCTTACAAGGTGTATTAGTTTCTTTGGGTTTTCAGTCTTGAATCACATCGTTGTCTGTCTGTTAATATCTCTTCTTTTTAGGAAAGGTAAAATTTACGTCAGTGTACTATCCAGTGACATTAACTGAGAATCTGCGCGACCACTTCGATCGGGTTCTTTGCGCCAAGGACCCTCAATCGAGAAACCTACAGCAGCTGGCCACAGCACTGGAGTCAACATTGCTTCACACTGCTGTCGGTACTTCCCAGAACGCCAGTGTCTCTTTTCCACACGCCTGGTGCTGCGAAAGCTGGATATTCAAGCTTTTGACAGATGCTCACATTTATGTGACTGGACAGTGTACTGTCCAGTCCTCGACGGCAGAAAAATTCAAGCTTCTGAATCAATGTAGTGTGAAGATACAACCATTTGACATTCACAAACTAACTCATCAAATCCAACAAATGAACCGTCTATAGACTCAATGAAATTCGTACAGAAATCTTAGAGCGTGAGTGCTACTCGCAATTGTCCTCTTCTTTTTTATTTACTCTCACATGGGAAGAAGCCTTGGGTAGTCGTAAAGAAAATGTTTGTGAGCGACAGAATGAAGCTACATGTGGGGGATAAGCCTGGTAATAATTTTGTTCTTAGTGTTGTAGTACGCGTTGCGCTACGCCTCGTAGCAATTCGAGTAGCTGGGAAACTGTACCTGGCAGTAGTAACGTGTGGGGCGACAGCAGCCTAAGGAAGAGTCTCTCGACCAGCGACTTCAAGAGCCCGAGAGCCCGAGCCAACATACTGAAGGCATGAAAAACTCAGTTAAAAGCCAGTTGTTGCTTTATGTAATTACCAGATATGAAAGGTTATGTGTTGCGCCAGACCAGATCTTTAACCGGGCTTTTGTTAATACCGAATGAATTATCTAAACATAGTTTTGAGTATACTTCAGTGTTAATGTGGAGGGGAGGTGAGATGATTAATTTTTTCCTTTTTTTTCTTTTTTTTTTTTGCTCACTGAGAACAGCCTTTACTGATTTACAGAATTTTCGAGAAGTGCACGGTTATTTACTCCCTGGAATGTAAGCTTTTGCAGGACCTCAAGTTTTTACATAGAGAAAAACTTGATTCAGCACGCTGTCAGATTTATACTTTGGGTCACAATTTAATCATTACTTATTTCACAGCTTCATGGATTTCTGTATTAGGCCCCTATTGATGGACATTTCACCTTTTTAATATTGTTAAAGTGCCAGGGAATTGTAGTTGGGAACAGAGTGCAGTTATTCCCCCACCGTCAAATAACACAAAAACTACAAGTACTAGAAGCAATGGCGAGGCTTAGTAAGTAAAAACGCTAAGAGATAACGAGCATAATCTGCACTGTAGCCAGATTCCCCCCCCCCCTCCCCCTCTCCTCAGACGTCATCAATGACAACATATACTGTTGAGAGAATTTTTCCCCTCCCAATCACCTTCCCCTACCCCTCTGACGTCACAGGCCAATTGTCCTATGCATAAAATTCCGGGAAATTCGAAAAATGTCGGAAAACTGAAATTAACTCTCTTGTGCAGTAGGATTTTACCCCAGGCCCCTGACATCGCAGGCCACTTGTTGTAAGGGTAAAATGGCGGGAAATTAAAAAATCCAGGATACGTATTTTTCCTTTTGGTACGAAATTAAAAAAAAGTCCTAGATCGCGACCCGGGAAAAAGGCGCAGCCAAGGTAGCACTCAATTCACAAGAATTCATGCACACGTGGCGTCAGTTTGACTTAAGTCATCGTTAGGTTCACAACACGTGAAGAAACATGACGTTGAAAACTGTTACATATACCTCAAGTAGAGAGAACTTGAATTTACGATATTTCTTTACCGCATGGTACATTAACTTCGAAGCAATGTTTTTTGCACATGTGCAATATTATTTATTTGTGTGGCGTGGGCAGTGGAAAAGAGACAGGAAGTTTTTGCAAGAATTGCTTTCGAAACTCACTGAAAAGCTGCAGCAACTATTTTTCCTAATACACCTCCACCAGCTGCCAAAATAAGACGATTTGCTGATTTACAGGAACAAAACACTCTCTATCCAACCAGTATTTAATCCGTTATATTTATATTCAACAGTGATCATATATTAGCCTTAACAGCAAAAATTTATTTTTAGAAACTCGGAAAATAGTTCGAGGGTTCGATCTTTAATAATAAAAGGTGGATAGCCATTCTAGCAGACAAATGAATCGGCACATCGTTCACCTGACGTCCTATGAATACATGGTTCCAAAACATCAGCATACTCTGGCTCTCTCCAAAACGAGTCAGTACTGGTAAAGTACTGAATCTGTCTTATTGGTGGTTAAACATGTAATTTAATTGAAGATATTCTTGTTTGGAAGAGAAGTGTCCTAAGTCGACTTGCTCGTAAATTTTCTATTATACTATTAGATGGAAGAAGACTTCGTAACCCATTAATTCTTTGGGAAATGTGCCAGTGTTTTTCTACGCTTTTTATGGTGGGCGGTGGTTCATTTTACCAAGTAACCAACATGTTCTGAATATTTACTGGCATTTGTGTGTATCATCCTTAATTTGTAAATTACTGACAACTCGGTTGTGTGTGTGTGTGTGTGTGTGTGTGTGTGTGTGTGTGTGTGTGTGTGTGTGTGTGTGTATGTGTGTGTGTGTGTGTGAGAGAGAGAGAGAGAGCAAGAAAGAGCTCTCTTATAATATGATATCATGTGCGTAACATCGGATATTACAGAATATAGCTTTTAGGTAAGTCCCAAAACTATGCAACTTTATTTCCTTATAACTCAACTCTTGTAACCACTACACCATGATTAACTTACAAAACGTAAGAGTTTGTGCCATAACTTAGACGTGATGAAGGATTTAACAGTTAATATTTCATTATATGGCGCTTAATTACATCAAATTGTACCATGAACAAAATCTATTATCAATCTATAACGTTCTGTGACCTTGAAATGGCAGACAGTCATAACATGCAAGTAAAAATATGAAAACTAACAGGTACGAAATCCGGTAAGTCATTTCAGAAGCACTCCGCCTAGAACACTAACAAAAGTCGACAGCAGTTACCGTGGCCTTCGATATCGCGTGTGTTTTTAAAATTTATGACATGTTCAAATGGTTCAAATGGCTCTGAGCACTATGAGACTTAACTTCTGAGGTCATCAGTCCCATAGAACTTAGAACTACTTAAAACTAACTAACCTAAGGACATCAGACACATCCATGCCCGAGGCAGGATTCGACCCTGCGACCGTAGCGGTCGCGCGGTTCCGGACTGTAGCGCCTTGAACCGCTCGGCCACTCGGCCGGCGACGACATGTGAGCATGTAGTTATGTGAGAATGTAGTCTTGTGAACTGACACCTGCTCTGTGCTATGACATTAGAATTAGGATATGGGAGCAGACTTCGCCAACCCTATGAAGTCAGAATCCAATGTGTATATCTCAAGGTACAGGTGCAGGATGCAGGGTGCAGGGTAGAGCGTGTCCAAAATTTAAAAAAGTGTAAGACAAGCTGTCCTAAGTATTAACCACTTCCGCCACATCTCTAACACTGTACCTTGCATGTTTAAACAAACAGTTCTGCTTTGGAATACGTATTAGCTAAGTTTAGAGCTGGGTTGCCCAGGTTAAACATCTGCGGTAGGATAGAACGTGAACAAAAGTGTTTTTATCTTCGTCTAAACCACTGACCTCAGTCCTCTGACGCCCCAGTTTAATCATATTCCCTCGCTCTACTTGTGCTATTTAAACATACGACAGTAAGTTTGGAGCTTACTTAGCCTGATTAAAAACTGGTGGGAGATGATTCAGAAACTTCTCATTTTAAAGTGGTGAAAAATCACTAAACCCGCTTGTCCCAGATTTAAAGTAACAAGAAATTCTAAACTACGCTCATCCTAAGTTTAAATCGATGGCAAGCCCTATGATCGTCCAAACCAGGGCACTTGATCTAGTTTTAAGATTGTGTCACTCATTGGTAAAATCTGCGTAGTTGCCGATACTTGCCACTGTCGTGTGTAGTAGGGCAGGAATATGAGAAGCATGCATTATAGTGCTATTTGACTAAACCAGCCGTGGTCATTTGTTGTCAGAAATCGCAAGGACACCCCTTCACTGCCGCCACCGTGTCCCTTTCAGTTGTTGTGTCCCACTTACGCAGTGACACAGGTCGACTGTAGTCTCCACACCACACATACCACCTGCTAAAACGGCGGACAACACACCGACATCTGTCTCCCGTATACTCAGGTGCTTAATACAGAGTTCGTGGTGTGTCCTGCAGGCTGTGCGTTTAGGCGGAATCTTCTCACGAAATTCCAGTCACCAAGCTTCTCCTCCGAATTTAAAAATATTTTGTTGACACCGACATACAGAGGGAGAAATGATCACTATGATAAAATGAGGGAAATCAGAGCTCGTACGGAAAGATATGGGTGTTTGTTCTTTCCGCACGCTATACGAGATTGAGATAATAGAGAATTGTGAAGGTGGTTCGATGAACCGTCTATCAGGCACTTAAATGTGATTTGCAGTGTATCCATGTAGATGTAGAATCGCATCTTTCATACTGCTTTCACCAGGGCGCAAGACGCCCGTGTCACTAAGCCACGTCACACAGTTCGAAACGTGTGAAGACGGATGTCGGCTATTATTCGATACGGGCTTTGTACCCATCCACACTTAGCCCTAACATAAATTTTGAACTCGACGGTTTTTGGCCTCTTAAACCTCTGAAATGCGACGCTATTAACATTCTAGCGTAGGAAATCCATTTCCAATCGATTTTAGAGGTGTTCTCATGCTCGTAAGCATTTGCTGGTGAGAGTGATACCTTTGTTCTCTAGGGATGGGGACTTATTCAGTATCGTGCATACATATAGAAATTCATTGAATCCTGCCTCGAAAGCTCTGCATATTCTACCGACATTATAATCACTTTCTACGAAAATCACAGAGTTTTTGAGTGAAGTCTCCACCCCAACCAGTGGACATTTACATCGAAGAACTCCACTATAATCGTAGAAAACAACACATGATAAAAACCAGAACATTGACGACTAAGGCGTCCTCCCTCACGCTGTGTTCTACTTTGCACATATGTCATCAGATATTTCTTCAGGAATTCTAAATCACATCTGACGGGGCCAAATGTATTTCCCTCAACAAAGCCGCTTGTACAAGAAGTTATTCACAGACCAAGGTTGCGAATGTCGGAGATGAATGGTGAAATGGCAGTGCGTGTGGACTTCGTGGAAAATCAGCAAGCTTTCCAGGTTGTGGGACATTTAAATAGGTTGGGCTGTAATTAGGTTTCAAAATGTAATCTGAGACAAACAAAGCACTACGAAAGAAGTATCCAAATAGGAGGGAAATCGGTAGATGTGATGTGCATCTACAGACAAATAAACTTTACAATTTAAGAAATATTGGCCGATTTATTCAAGAGAAAGGGAGACTCCAGATACGTATTCGACCTGGAGGCCCACTGACTGGAATAGAATTGTCTTCAGTGATGAGCCCCGCTTCCAACTCAGCCCCGATGACCAGCCAAGACGTGTCTGAAGACGCCCCAGACAGCGGTGAGGTACCAGCCTGACTGATGTTGCCATACGGCCTGATAACCAGTGTGCTCCCTGCCGCCGTTGGATAAGCAGCTGCAGCAGCAAGTCGTATACTCCTAGCTCACTCATTTGTTACATAGTTTAATTCTTAATTTCTTTGCGTGTTTTTCGTACTTGCATTGTTTAATTCATAAATTTCTGGCGTATTATAGTATTTGAGAGTTGTAGCATCGCGTTTTAGTACCTGAATAGTGTAAAATCGCGTAGTCTCCTTCCGCCGCCGAGCAGTGTGTCAGCAGTGCACAAGTGGCAGCATTACTGCATTTACTAGGCAATCTTGTATTTTAATAAAAGTATAAATTTTGTGTCGATTTGTTTGCGCTCTCTGTAGATTAGCTCAGACGTTCTTTGCACAACAGTTTTTAGCATGGATAGGGACTGCAACTGCTGTGTTCGGATGCAGGCTGAGTTGGCATCCCTTCGCTCCCAGCTTCAGGCAGTGTTGGCTTCGGTCACACAGCTTGAGGCTGTTGCCAATGGGCATCGCTGTGGGGGTCCGGATGGGGGTTTGTCAGGGACGGCCAGCTCGTCCCACGCATCCCCCGATCGGACTACAACTGTGGATGCCCGGGATACTGCCCGCATTGAGGCTGATCCCTCACCTGTGGTAGAGTGGGAGGTCATCTCAAGGTGTGGCAGGGGGCGAAAGACATTCCAGAGGGCTGAAAGGAAGGCCTCTCCAGTTAGTCTGACGAACCGGTTTCAGGCTCTGTCTCAGGCTGATACTGATCTTCGGCCTGACATGGCTGCTTGTCCTGTTCCAGAGGTTGCCCCTCAGTCTGCAAGATCCGGGCAGTCGCAGAGGGTGGGCTTACTGGTAGTTGGGAGCTCCAACGTCAGGCGCGTAATGGGGCCCCTTAGGGATATGGCAGCAAGGGAGGGGAAGAAAACCAAAGTGCACTCCGTGTGCATGCCGTGGGGAGTCATTCCAGATATGGAAAGGGTCCTTCCGGATGCCATGAAGGGTACAGGGTGCACCCATCTGCAGGTGGTCGCTCATGTCGGCACCAATGATGTGTGTCGCTATGGATCGGAGGAAATCCTCTCTGGCTTCCGGCGGCTATCTGATTTGGTGAAGACTGCCAGTCTCGCTAGCGGGATGAAAGCAGACCTCACCATCTGCAGCATCGTCGACAGGACTGACTGTGGACCTTTAATACAGAGCCGAGTGGAGGGTCTGAATCAGAGGCTGAGACGGTTCTGCGACCGTGTGGGCTGCAGATTCCTCGACTTGCGCCGTAGGGTGGTGGGGTTTCGGGTTCCGCTGGATAGGTCAGGAGTCCACTACACGCAACAAGCGGCTACACGGGTAGCAGGGGTTGTGTGGCGTGGGCTGGGCGGTTTTTTAGGTTAGATGGCCTCGGGAAAGTACAGAAAGGGCAACAGCCTCAACGGATGCGGGGCAAAGTCAAGACATGCGGGGACCAAGCAGCAATCGGTATTGTAATTGTAAACTGTCGAAGCTGCGTTGGTAAAGTACCGGAACTTCAAGTGCTGATAGAAAGCACCGAAGTTGAAATCGTTATAGGTACAGAAAGCTGGTTGAAGCCAGAGATAAATTCTGCCGAAATTTTTACAAAGGTACAGACGGTGTTTAGAAAGGATAGATTGCATGCAACCGGTGGTGGAGTGTTCGTCGCTGTCAGTAGTAGTTTATCCTGTAGTGAAGTAGAAGTGGATAGTTCCTGTGAATTATTATGGGTGGAGGTTACACTCAACAACCGAGCTAGGTTAATAATTGGCTCCTTTTACCGACCCCCCGACTCAGCAGCATTAATGGCAGAACAACTGAGAGAAAATTTGGAATACATTTCACATAAATTTTCTCAGCATGTTATAGTCTTAGGTGGAGATTTCAATTTACCAGATATAGACTGGGACACTCAGATGTTTAGGACGGGTGGTAGGGACAGAGCATCGAGTTACATTATACTGAGCGCACTATCCGAAAATTACCTCGAGCAATTAAACAGAGAACCGACTCGTGGAGATAACATCTTGGACCTACTGATAACAAACAGACCCGAACTTTTCGACTCTGTAAGTGCAGAACAGGGAATCAGTGATCATAAGGCAGTTGCAGCATCCCTGAATATGGAAGTTAATAGGAATATAAAAAAAGGGAGGAAGGTTTATCTGTTTAGTAAGAGTAATTGAAGGCAGATTTCAAACCACCTAACAGATCAATACGAAAATTTCTGTTCCGACACTGACAATGTTGAGTGTTTATGGAAAAACTTCAAGGCAATCGTAAAATGCGTTTTAGACAGGTACGTGCCGAGTAAAACTGTGAGGGACGGGAAAAACCCACCGTGGTACAACAACAAAGTTAGGAAACTACTGCGAAAGCAAAGAGAGCTTCACCCCAAGTTTAAACGCAGCCAAAACCTCTCAGACAAACAGAAGCTAAACGATGTCAAAGTTAGCGTAAGGAGGGCTATGCGTGAAGCGTTCAGTGAATTCTAAAGTAAAATTCTATGTACCGACTTGGAAGTTCTGGTCTTACGTTAAATCAGTAAGTGGATCGAAACAGCATATCCAGACACTCTGGGACGATGTGGCACTGAAACAGAGGACGACACGCGTAAAGCTGAAATACTAAAGACCTTTTTCCAAAATCTGTTTCACAGAGGAAGACCGCACTGCAGTTCCTTCTCTAAATCCTCGCACAAACGAAAAAATGGCTGACATCGAAATAAGTTTCCAAGGAATAGAAAAGCAACTGGAATCACTCAAGAGAGGAAAGTCCACTGGACCTGACGGGATACCAATTCGTTTCTACACAGAGTACACGAAAGAACTTGCCCCCCTTCTAACAGCCGTGTACTGCAAGTCTCTAGAGGAACGGAAGGTTCCAAATGATTGGAAAAGAGCACAGGTAGTCCCAGTCTTCAAGAAGGGTCGTCGAGCAGATGCGCAAAACTGTAGACCTATATCTCTGACGTCGATCTGTTGTAGAATTTTAGAACATGTTTTTTGCTCGAGTATCATGTCGTTTTTGGAAACTCAGAATCTACTATGTAGGAATCAACATGGATTCCGGAAACAGCGATCGTGTGAGACCCAACTCGCTTTATTTGTTCATGGGACCCAGAAAATATTAGATAGAGGCTCCCTGGTAGATGCTACTTTTCTTGACTTCCGGAAGGCGTTCGATACAGTTCCGCACTGTCGCCTGATAAACAAAATAAGAGCCTACGGAATATCAGACCAGCTGTGTGGCTGGATTGAAGAGTTTTTAGCAAACAGAACACAGCATGTTGTTATCAACGGAGAGACGTCTACAGACGTTAAAGTAACCTCTGGCGTGCCACAGGGGAGTGTTATGGGACCATTGCTTTTAACAACATATATAAATGACCTAGTAGATAGTGTCGGAAGTTCCATGCGACTTTTCGCGGATGATGCTGTAGTATTCAGAGAAGTTGCAGCATTAGAACATTGTAGTGAAATGCAGGAAGATCTGCAGCGGATAGGCACTTGGTGCAGGAAGTGGCAACTGACCCTTAACATAGACAAATGTAATGTATTGCGAATACATAGAAAGAAGGATCCCTTATTGTATGATTATATGATAGCGGAACAAACACTTGTAGCAGTTACTTCTGTAAAATATCTGGGAGTATGCGTGCGGAACGATTTGAAGTTGAATGATCATATAAAATTAATTGTTGGTAAGGCGGGTACCAGGTTGAGATTCATTGGGAGAGTCCTCAGAAAATGTAGTCCATCAACAAATGAGGTGGCTTACAAAACAGTCGTTCGACCTATACTTGAGTATTGCTCATCAGTGTGGGATCCGTACCAGATCGGGTTTACGGAGGAGATAGAGAAGATCCAAAGGAGAGCGGCGCGTTTCGTCACAGGGTTATTTGGTAAGCGTGATAGCGTTACGGAGATGTTTAACAAACTCAAGTGGCAGACTCTGCAAGCGAGGCGCTCTGCATCGCGGTGTAGCTTGCTCGCCAGGTTCCGAGAGGGTGCGTTTCTGGATGAGGTATTGAATATATTGCTTCCCCCTACTTATACCTCCAGAGGAGATCACGAATGTAAAATTAGAGAGATTAGAGCGCGCACGGAGGCTTTCAGACAGTCGTTCTTCACGCGAACCATACGCGACTGGAACAGGAAAGGGAGGTAATGACAGTGGCACGCAAAGTGCCCTCCGACACATACCGTTGGTTGGCTTGCGGAGTATAAATGTAGATGTAGATGTAGATAGATTATGGTCTGGGGAGCCATTTCATTTCGTAGTAGAAACTCTTCGATCGTCATCCCCTTCAGCCCAACCCAGCAGTTAGTGAACGAAATTCTACGCCCTCCCTCACCCCCTACCACTTCATGGAAAGCCTTCCTGGGCCTACGTGTCAGCAAGATAATTCAATCCCGCATATGGTGAGAGTTTCTGTTGCTTGCCTATCCCTCTCTCGTGATCAGCGAGGCCGCCGGATCTCTCCCCAATTGAAACGTTTTGGGCCATATCGGGATTTTGACGATCTAATGCAACATAAGTACACGCTATGCCTCATGAGGACATCCATCAAGTGTGTTAATCAATGTCAAGCCGAAAAACTGCTTGAATAATAGCCAGAGGTGGACCAGCACGTTATTGACTCGCTCTATTTGTGGGGTCTCTTTCTATTCAATATATCACCCAATTTCTCTGAAAGTGTAATAATTTATTTGTCTGGTCATGTACATTACCTCTACAGATTCCCGTCCCATTCGGTTAATTTCTTCCAGGTGGATCCTTCTTATTATCCTGAGGTGTACGTTAAACAATTATCGAACACAGAGTTAATTAACGTCGTGGAGAGTGCAAGGTAAGAACACCACAGCAATCGGCAACGAGTGTGATCTTCAGAAGTAACGTCTCGTTCTGCGAGGGTGAAAAAGGTTAATGGAAACGTCATCTGTTTCTTAGCGGCTAACTAAGGTCATATGTTAACATTATAGACACAAGAGCCCTTGTCGTGCATGCCAATGGTAGGTAATATGGAGCTGTTAAACCCTAAGTATCGCTGTAAAAATATTAAGACGTGACATGGAACATGCAAATTTCAGTGTCACTTGTGCCGAGCATACTCCAAGCAAGAAATGTCTTTAGCGATCTAACATGTTTCACAAGACTTGTTAATCACCCTGACCACTTGAAGACGTTGCAGACTCTCAGTACTTCCAAGAAGTGTTCAGATCAGACGAATTTGATGGCTATGTCTATGTACTAATGCAGTTAATACTGGCAGTACTT
This sequence comes from Schistocerca cancellata, assembly GCF_023864275.1. NCBI lineage: Eukaryota > Metazoa > Arthropoda > Insecta > Orthoptera > Acrididae > Schistocerca > Schistocerca cancellata. The sequence goes on along the minus strand of NC_064633.1, from coordinate 303,733,906 downwards.
GCACTACTAATGCTGCTGCTGCCACTAATAGTAGTAATAATAATAATAATAATGACACTTATAAACTCCAGCATTGCCGGTTGCAAGCCCGGGGCCTCATCGTGCAAGTGATGAGGAAGGAGGGGCAGAACGAGTATCAATCTCGTAAAAAAATCAGGGTCCATCTGGTCCTGGATGGTAGTACCCTGTTATAGGGCCCCTACCGAGGGGAGCAAACCTCATAGTGAAAGCACATTAAACGCAGACGTGACGGTTCTCGTATCGGGCGGCTTCCTGGTCATCGTCTGATTCCATGTTACGGACGGCTCTTCTTGTTACTCCAGCGCTCACCAACTTGGTTTTATTTTTGGCTTGGGTTTCACCCTATCCTACAAATCCATGCCCACGCAACTACCATGACGGCATAACGTACGGAAACTAGTAACCCAGCCTGTTCAATCCGGGGTCTAAATTTTGGTTCAAGTAGGGCAATGGATTCTGGGGGCCCTACACCATCATGTTTGGATCAGTCGGAGGATCCATCACCCCGCTAACTCAGTACGTAGGAGACACATTTATTTGGTACACTTAAAGTGAACAAAAAAATGGTTCAAATGGCTGTGAGCACTATGGGACTCAACATCTTGGGTCATAAGTCCCCTAGAACTTAGAACTACTTAAACCGAACTAACCTAAGGACATCACACACACCCATGCCCGAGGCAGGATTCGAACCTGCGACCGTAGCAGTCCCGCGGTTCCGGACTGCAGCGCCAGAACCGTAAAGTGAACACCCTATTGAAAATTGTAAACCAAAAGGAACTGATGAAAATACTTGATGAATACAAAATCAAATTTCTGGCAGTCCAAGAAACAAGATTCACAACAGATGAAGTGTCAGCTATGGATAATTAGAGAACACTGAAAGAACGACCAGCTATCAAGGTTAAAAAACAGAGAAAACGAACAATGCAGTGCTAATCCTTGGAAAGGCCTTCTCCATTTATAATTCTATAACTGAGTCTAGCAAAGAGTTAAGATCTCCATCTCCTAGACTGCCTATAGCAACTCTTGCAAGTGGAAATAAATTATAGACCATATTCAATACCCATGCGCCAATAAATGAAGACAACAGAAAGAACCCAGAGAAGGTAGAAGAATTTTGCTCACAACTCGAAGAAGAACTGTTCAGAACCACAGACAAGCATGTCAAGATCCTTATGAGGGACTTCAATGCCCAGATTGGAAAAAGAGAGAAAATTCCGGAACATTGTGGGCAGATATGTAGCTCACAAAAGGACAAACGGAAGTGGTGAAAGATTGATTGATGTTTCTGAATGATTTGGAATGAAAATTATGTCCACCCAGTTTAAGAAGGCTCCAAAGCAGATGGAAACATGGCGATCACACAATCCCATGTTAGGAGAATTTCAGATTGATCACACAGCGACTAACAGGCCGAAGGAAACAATGAACGTCAGAGTGCAGAAAGGTGCCAATTTTGATTCCGACCATTATCTGACAAGGGTCAAACTGAAATCAATCCCTGTTAATCGGAGAAGGAAAACCCCAGAATACAGAAATACGGAATTGAAGAACTGAAAATCAGTGAAGAAATAGTCGTGAAGTATCAGCGTGAACTTGACACGTGAAACTCCAACGAGTGGGACAAAATGGCTCAGACGATTGAGGAAGCAGTGAAACAAACAATTTTCCATGCTAAGAAAATGAAACATCCATGGTGGGATGATGAAAGTGAAGATGCCTTACGGAAACGTTCTCAAGCTTGGAACAAGTAGAATTCTACCAAACAGAACTTCAAAGAATTTTAAACCCAAAGGAGGAACGCCAAACGTAGGTTTGAAAGAACTAGAAGAGAATTTCCACAAGAACAACACCAGAAGCTTCTATCAGACATTTAAATCAAAACTTAGAGGTTATTCATCACCCAACATCTGTTTCAAAAATAATCAGGGGAAACTGATCATGAACAACAAATAGAATTGTGAACATTTGGCTAGATACATCAAAGAGTTGCTCAACTGTGACCCACCACCAGAAAAATTAACCTTCCAGAAACCACCCCACCAGATAAAAAGAACATACGAGATCATCAGGGGCTTGAAGAACAACAAAGTGTGTGGCAAAGATTCAGTTGTTGCAGAACTTCTGAAGTACGCAGGAGACAGTTTCTGGAACTACTTGAAAGACTCTTTGAAAATCTCTTTCTTACTTGAGAGATCCCAGAAGAATGGAGAGATTCTGTCATCCACCCAATGTCAATAATTGCAGAGAAATGTCACTTCTATCAGTAGCATACAAGATCCTTGCCATTGCTCTAAAACATAGAATAGAACAGTACGTAGATCAACAACTAGGTGAATATCACGCCACCTTTAGGACGGGAAGATCGTGTGCAGAGCAGATCTTTACCATCAAAACCTTAATCAAAACAAAGACACTAGCAGCTGATAATAAAGTGATCATAACATTTGTGGACTTTGAAATGGCGTACGACTTCGTAGACAGAGGCACATTACTAGGAGTGCTGAAAGAATTTGGAATAGATGACAAGACAACGAGGCATATTCAGCAACACACTAACAAACACCCGATCACAAATTAAATATTTAGAACTCTCAGAGAACTTTGAAATCAAAACAGGTTTGAGACACGGAGACAATGTCTCTCTGATTTTGTTCAACTGTGTTTTAGAAAAGTTATCAGGGAATGGAGAAAAGAAATGAGACAGTTCAAATTTCCAAGTGGAATCAGGCTAGGCCGCAAACAGTCTGGGCTTACTTTTGAATGCCTCGCGTTTGCAGATGATATAGCGTATTTTTTTTTTTTTTTTTGCAGAGAATCTGCAAATTGCAAGTAAAAAGATTGAAGTCCTCAAGGAAACATCAGTGAAAGCAGTGTTGCAAATATCTTTTGAGAAGACACAATATACGAACATAAATGCCACTAATGAAGGCTGGAAAATGAGGACCAAGTATGACGACATCAGAAGAGTTCAGAGGTTCAAGTACCTAGGAGAGATTTTGACTCCAAACCAGAATTAAAAGGTTGAAATTGAAGAACAGGCATTCAGATTGTGTCAGAACACATACAAATCTAAATCACTCTCATACCAGGGCAAATTCCGACACTACAGCACAGTCGTCAAAAAAATCAAAAACATGGCTCTGAGCACTATGGGACTTAAAATCTGAGGTAATCAGCCCCCTAGACTTAGAACTACTTAAACCTAACTGACCTAAGGACGTTACACACTTCCATGTCCGAGGCAGGATTCGAACCTGCGACCGTAGCAGCAGCGCGGTTCCGGACTGAAGCGCCGATAACCGCTCGGCCACCGCGACTGGCAGTCGTCAAATCTGAATGTTTATATGCATCCGAGACAATAGCCAGGAAGGGACTTTCAGACTTGGAAAAGAAAGAAAGGAAGTTGCTGAGTAAGATTCTTGGGCCCAGAAAAATATCAAATAAATTTACGTTCCACCTAAGATAAAAATCAAGAACTTTATCAACGATTTGAAAATGTCACCACCACAATGAAGAAAAGAAGACTGCCTTTATATGGACATATTAAAAGAATGGAATCAGAGATGCTCACCAACAAGATTCTTCTCTTCCAGGAGAACAGGAAGACACACGTTCGATATGTGAAGGAAGTGCACTGGGATCTAGAAAATTGCGGGATCACGGCAAAAGAAATTGTGAACAGGCAGATCTTTAGGAAAAAGTTTGCGGAGGTGAAGGAATTCTTCGAGGAGAAAACGAGGAAGAAGAACGTGGAGGAGTACTGGCGAAAGAGGAACGAAGAGAACATTATAAAGTGAGGGAACTTGTGTAAACGTAGCCCGTAGATAGCTGTAACTAAAATAAAAGTAAATGAATATTGACAGTTATAATGACAGTATTATATGCGTCCCCGCTTGTGTGAAACGCCGTTTTGCCTCTAATGACTTCAGGGTAGACAGTATGTTAAACACCAAACATACTTCCTCGAAACAGAAAGAAATATAACGTTCGTGCCAGAATTTTATTTCTAAGCGATTTTTAAGCGATATCTCACTTCCAACACATACAAAGATCATCGAACCAACACTACTGTGTACATTGGAGCAGAAATCGAATAATCATCTGAACTGTTTCCGATCTTTGAATTTCCACTATCACGTACATCTGAACCACTCGTAGCGCCGCTAGCATTGCATAGAGCACCTGTGAGTATTGTATACAGAGAAACCGCGAAGTATGGAAACAAATATGTGTCCTGCTCCGATACACGAGGAGCTACATCGTGGAATCTGTTTGCGTGCTGAATTGTTTTCCGCTGGCCGTTGTGGCCGAGTGGTTCTAGGTGCTTCAGTCTGGAACCGCGCTGCTGCTACGGTCGCACGTTCGAATCCTGTCTCGGGCATGGATATGTGTGATGTCCATAGTTTAGTTAGGTTTAAGTAGTTCTAAGTTTAGGGAACTGATGACCTCAGATGTTAAGTCCTATAGTGCTTAGAGCCATTTGAACCATTTTTGGAACTTGTTTTCAGCCGATACTCAAAGACACCATGCTATGCATTGTGAACATCACTGATACATCACAACGAGAGAGAAATAATAAATGAAAAGCAGGAAAACATGTACAAATACACGTATTCAATAATAAGAATAAGAATAAAAATAACAACGACAAATTCTGAGAGAGATTAATACTTACATTGTTGAACTTTGACGATAGTTCATAATGATCAGCCTTTCACTGTGATGCATAAACAACGTTCTAGGCTGTGCCCATACCCATAGGTCAGCCATCTTGGATCCCCAACTTTGATTATGACTTCATCGATGACGCCCTAGATGGCCATCTCGGATTCTGATGTGTGTTATTTGACCATAATAAATCATTCAAGATATCGCCTGATTTATTTTAATCGTTGTGTTCATTGCAGATCTTCCAGTAAGTAACATACATACTGGCTTTTGTAGTGTCACGTGCAGCTGCGAATTTAAGCACTGCTCATGCAAAATTTCGACAAGATTACCGATATAACAGCACAACCAGATCACAAGGGACATGTTTTTGTAAATCGTTACATAGCTGTTGACATAGGACTTGACAGCGTTAACATATTGTTCTTTATAATAATCCAGTAGACAGCAGTACAACGTATTTGGACAGCACAATTCCATTACTCTTCTGAAGAAGGGAAGATACCGTAAGTTATCTAGCGGCCCAGAAACGACTATCGTATATTTATCATATGTTTTTTATCCGTAGTGTATACTAATACTGTAGGCTCGTTAATTGCATCCTCTTTTCGTTATTCGGCATAATCAAATTTATATCTGATGGAAGCTTTCTGCTTGCTCTGGTCAACTCCAGACTACAAAATGCAGACTGTTGATCAATTCTACAACTTCAAAAAATCACACAGGCTTATTTATTTATTAATCTTTCGTTTTTTATTACTGCTTTCGGTACTCTTAGTCCCATTCTCAAATAACCATTTCTGATATTAGACAATCTGGCATCACCACTGGTTAACACCACTCCAAAATTCAATTTGGTTGTAACCAATGGTGATGTCTCATCCCGACCAGTTATCTTGGCTGATGGGAGAAATAATTTTGTCGTAAGTTCTATGGGACCAAACTGTTGAAGTCATCGTCCCCTAAGGTTACACACTAATTAATCTAACTTTAACTAATGCTAACTAACACACACATGCCCACGAGAGGACTCGAACCTCCGATGGGGGGCGCTGCGCAAACCGTGCCAAGGCTTCCCAAACCATGCGGCTGCTACGCGCAGCGAGATATATTTGCTTGAGAGTTCGACTGCGGCTCTGGAAATAGTCTCAAAGACTGAAAGATAAACAAATGAAACATATATATTCTAAGCCGTGGATCAACTAGTGAAATTTTTCTTTCACAGGGATGGATAAATCATGAAAAATTAATTACTGGATGTTTTGCTTCCAACGATTGTCTAATCGTACAAAAAAGTGTTTATCTAGATCTTCAATTCAATCTGTGTAGTTTTTTATATAGGAGTTCAGCTGTCAGTCCCTACAACAAGTAGCGATCATCTGCTTATCTTTGCGTATATCACTACTATATTTTGAAGTTGCATCTTCTTCATCCGAAAAACAGCATTATGTAGCTTCAGACATTATGCGTCTCGTCATTTATATAAACTGCGAAAAGTAATTGTCCTGTCACCCTACCTTGTGCTACTCGTCGCGTTACTTTTATGTCTTTTTATGTGTTTTATGTCTGAAGATTTCTTTTTGTTAAGAATGAGAATCTCTGCTCTATTTGCTAGGATCCGCTGAGAGATAGCAGGGCACTCTCACTTTTGATTCGATGTCATGTCGCTTAATGTTCTTAGGGAAGATGATTTTCATTACGATATGATGTCATACATAATAATGAAATGGAAGAGGTGCACGATTTAACAACGGAGAAAATGGAGCTCAGGTCGAGGAAACTGAGATTCAAGGGCCGAACCCAAGTCGAGAGGAGTGAGGAAATGACAACCAACGCCACTGACCTTCTGAACAAGCCACAGATAGTTTAATGGTCGGTAACAGCCGAACATACGCATAGTTTTGTTTAGTTATAATAGTTTTAAACACAAGAAGAATCATTTCTTTAGATTTTTTTGTAATTCCACCATGGTAGTTAGCATAGGGGCTTCTCCCATTACTGCTAGTCGTAAGAGTTGGCGTTGTTAGAATTTCTCTTTACAAATATTTCCTCCTAACATGTATCAAGTTTATAGATGGACAGTTGGTCATTCCAGACCTAACTGAATTACAGTTGTTGAGAGTATAGAGATGTGCCGGTTTCACGACGGAAGTTTATTTGAGTCCTATTTCACGCGAGTTAATATGTTCTCATAGCAGTTTTGTAGTTTGCACGGAACGACAGAATCAGATGTCACACAATGATAGAATTTTTATATCTTCGTTTCCGAATGAAGTGAACGAGTATTGGGGACTGACTTCTTCTCGTATCATCTTGGAGATGAGCTACAATAATATTTCTTATGATTATTGTGTGTGAACCGCAGTAAACGCCCTTGTACGATCCAGTATATAATTCGTTGTATAGTGTGAGATGGGCGTTGTTGAGAATAGTTTGGGAGACCCATAAAGGTGTTTTGCAGGATGGTCGTGTATTGCCCACGTTAGAGACGTGTTGACTTTCTTACGTTTTTTGCCGTGGTTTGAGACCATTGCCCAGTGCAGTGTGTCTTCGCTGTGGGCTGATTATTGTCATCGCCAGTGGTGCGTTGTATTTGTGGTGTGTTTTTTGTCTATGGATGTCGCCTTTGGTGCGATGTTTCTCGCGAATGAGTTATGTTATTGTGGTTACACAGATGAGCTATCGCATCTTATGCGACTGATATTCACTCTGGTTATTCGCTTGTGGTTTTCGCATGTGGTTTCCCGCATTATTGTGCGATGATATTCGTGTGGGCTTTCGCGAGCAGTTTGCGAGCACCTGAGTGGTAGATCTTGGGCGATAGTTTGTACTTTGTGGCGTGAGCATGGAATGCGAGAGTCACATTCAAATTTTTGCAGAGTAAGTGAGGCACACCATCAATTAGTGGGAAAGAGAAGAACGGAAGAAATGTAGTTTTGCAGTCAAATGTCGATAATACCTTTGGCTTTTGTGTTTCTTTCAGGAGCTGGAATGGAAAATTTGTACACCAACCTGCGAAAATTTTGAGTCAGTTTCATCAAAAAGACAATTTCGCAGCCGTTGTTTTCCCACATAGGACAGCGAGTAGACTGGTGACGTTGGCACTCATCGAGGTTTACACCATATACCAGCTTTAGTGTCACCAAAACGAAAAAATATACATTATGGGAAGCTCAGTAGTTCATACATCTTTTACGGTAGTTGGGTTGCATGAGTAAGTAGTAGACTTAGATGGAATGAGACTGACTGAAGTGAATGTGTAGACTAACTTGGCTTAGTAAAATGATTCCAATGGCTCTGAGCACTATGGGACATAACTTCTGAGGTCATCAGTCCCCTAGAACTTAGAACTACTTAAACCTAACTAACCTAAGGACATCACACACTTCGATGCCCGAGGCAGGATTCGAACCTGCGACCGTAGCGGTCGCGCAGCTCCACACTGTAGAACCTAGAACCGCTTGGTCACTCTGGCCGGCTTGGCTTAGTATTTTGAGTATGTGAAAGGTTGTGGGAAATTAACACTACACTGTCATATAGCACAACACCTCATTACTACTTAATATTATAAAGATTTAGACACAGAAAATTAATCATTTAAAATTATTGATGTAATAATATCAAAATATTAGTGGAATACAATAAGATTATATTGTTGCCAAGAGCTCTGTAAACCATTTTTTTATTTCTTGGAGTGATCATATAAAGGAATCCCTTACAAATTCATTATAATTCACTGTATTTATGCTGTAAACATATTTGTAAAAACACAGCACTAAGTCTCCATGTAAGCACTGTGCAGAGTATAGGCAGCTGAGTTGATAACGACGCATCAGGAAGTTGGAGAGGTCACTGACACTAGCTGTTTCAGCTGGACAGACAGGCCGCCAAGCAGACAGGATGGTCAGGGTCGTCCACCAGCCCTGTGAGACAGAGCGGAAGCAGCTCTGTCCAGGGGCAATGGCCCACACAGAGACTGCAGGACAGCTGGTCGACATGTCATCATTGGGCTATGTGAATGGAAGTAGGCATGGATAAGCCCCTTCAAGCCACGAGCTGTCAACAAAGAGCTGGTTCCCTGCCCCATGCAAGCACTTTCGCCGTCGCTTCCCACTCAAATGTCCCGTGGGACCTACCGCTGAATGGAAGGACAAATGCGGGCCACCACGATTCAGCTGCCTGTGGAGCGCTGAATGGAGGTACTTACGTGTCTGGAAACGTATTAACACAGATGGTGGGATGTGTCCATATGCTGCCCAGGTCATCCCACGATCGTCTTCGACAGTGGCAATGCATTGCAGACTACCATGTCATCTAAGACGGTTAGCAATCGAGACGCCACTCTTTTCTGCCGACGGACAAGGTCCTGCCACACTGTGAGTTTCGCCTTTACTGTACATGGCGAGAAAAAGGGGTAACCAATCTTGGAAGACTCATCCCACAAATCTGCCACATGACATATGTACTGCAGTGTTTACTCGCGTGGAAACTGTAAATTTAAAAACTGCCTCCCTAAAGACCTTTGAGAAGGGAGCTGTAGGATATTTGTTGTATTCATTACTTTATGTATGTTTGTTTTAGATATGTTTTATATACGCCTTGCTGTTTTCATTTTTACAATATCGCATGAATTTTCTGTGTTTTCTAATCAAGTTTTTTTTCTCTCTCAATGAACTCACGTATTATTTTTCCATTTTGTGTAAAGATTCAGTTATTTTATGTCAATGATATGTTGTTTTGTTGTGTTGACACCTCAAAAAAATGGTTCAAATTGCTCTGAGCACTATGCGACTTAACTGCTGAGGTCATCAGTCGCCTATAACTTAGAAGTAATTAAACCTAACTAACGTAAGGACATCACACACATCCATGCCCGAGGCAGGATTCGAACCTGCGACCGTAGCGGTCACGCGGTTCCAAACTGAAGCGCTAGAACCGTGTTGACACCTCATCTATGTACTTAAAGGAACAGATTGACACATTTTAGAGAAATAAACTGAACATATGACACATGCTAAATAAAAACTAGGGATCTTTTATATTGGGAGAATGGGAGAGCGTTTGTGTTCGATGTTCTATCAAGGAATGAGTACAGCCATGTGTGTAATTGAGCAGGGGTAGTAATTTTCCATGAGGCAGAGAATCCTCAAGACAACAATATTATATCCTGGTTGGGGAATAACTTTCACTGACCCCAACTTCTGGATGAACGAGTAGATAAATGTCTGCAAGTCACTGTAAACGTTTAGTAATTGTCACTTAAATCTGGGTCTTCACGAATATGATGCAATTGTACACCCATCACATTTTTATTTCTCACTTTAATTTTGTAGGCATGCAACAGAGAGTGTATGGATGAATCCTAGTTGACTGTGGTAAAGACAGGGTATAACATTGTGCTGGGGTTTATTGTGAACAAAGATTGATTCACGTTTATTTCTTTTATAATGGCCTAACTAAAGTGTCAGAATTTATTCTGTTCCATGTCACGCAACCTTTTAAAGTGTGACACTCCTCATAAATAAATTTGAAACGAACGCGGAGGCTGTGAGAGATCGCAGGGCAGTTTCACTTCTGATTCGGTGTCATGCCGATTGATGTTCTTAGGGGAGATGATCTTTATTACTGTCTGACATCATATATCATGATGAAATGGTGGGCAGTAGTTAAAGCTCTTGCTTGTCTGTTCTAATGAACCAATAATGGTAAGCCTTACCTGCGTTCAAAGGAATAGGGTGCCGATTAAAACGGCTGCAGAAAAGCGTACGGCAACTGAGGGCTGAGGGGAGAGTTGTTTTTCTGAAGAACCTGAGTGAAATCATTTCCGGACTGCCGAGTCCCGCGGTCTCATTGTGCAGACACGTTGGATGGCTCCGGTCAGTCTGCGGTCATGTCAAAATAGGCTGACTAGTGCCGAGGAAACGCCGCTGCAATGGGCAGAGCATTGAAGACTGGCAATAAAGCAGAGGATGGGCCCTTGTTAGGCAGGAAGCCGACGAGACAACTGTGAGCTTTCTGCGAATTTCCGTGGGACAGGACACTGGCGCCCAGACATCCAGACTATTGTTACAAAACGTAGTTTAGCGAGTTTGCGGAAGTTATTTGGAAACTTCGAAATGTACGCTACAAAGGAGATAACAATCTTTTTGTGGAGGACTGTTGCTCCATCCTGGTCATGTTGTTAGCAAAAGACATGGTGTAACCGAGTGGGAAAGAGGCCGCAAAGCTGAACATTTTTTTTCTTTTCTCCCAGTTAACTGGTCAAATGTGTGTATGCAGAGCAAGGGGCGCTCCAGCTCGTGATTGGCTTGTGCTAAAGTGGGAACAGTCTAAGATGTAAATGTGCTTTGCTACCAAGCTGGTGAGGAAAGCTGACAGAAAGATTAGTGTCATATGTCTTTCGTCAGCTGATTACTCCGTCCACCATAGACCCCATATTAGCGAAAGCATTTATCGAGTAAAAATGTTTGTGTGATGTTTCTTTAGCCACTTATTTGCTTTGTGATGTTAAGAATGAATAACTATATTATTATTTAGTTCACTACCCCTCCCTGTGTTCTGATTAATATTACCTTGCCATTGTTATTAAAGTCCTGATTACAAGAAAAAGAAGCAAGTATACAACGCTTCAAATGGTTCGTATCTCTCTGAGCACTATGGGACTTAACATCTGTGGTCATCAGTCCCCTAGAACTAAGAACTACTTAAACCTAACTAACCTAAGGACATCACACACATCCATACCCGAGGCAGGATTCGAACCTGCGACCGTAGCGGTCACGCGGTTCCAGACAGAAGCACCTAGAACCGCACGGCCACACCGGCAGGCTACAACGCTTCAATAAAGTCACAAAGATGGTCTGATATTCGGTGCGATACTACTTTTTTTCGTCAGTTGACTGTGCGAAATTACATCGAACTCTTTCCGTAAATCAAGAAACACGATATCAACATTGGTGCTGACATATACTGCCATCTTGGCGTGAGACGAACTGAGTCGTCTGCATTCCACACGGTCGTTGTTTACAGAGTCGCTGCTGATTCCTACAGTGGACACAACACGTCGCCAGAAAGGTCACACTTAGCAAGCGTATAAAATGTGCCAATATACCACAACATATTTACTTCTGCCACATGGGCCCAGGGCTGCGTCCGTCAGTTCTAGAAACAGGCGATTACTGCATTTTTCCAGGCTCTGCGAACGCTTCGTTTCTCCAGCGACCTAAAGTAGACTGCTGCAAATTTTTTCACTTAGGTTGAATCGTATATATATTCCATCACGTCTAATCACATCCCTGGTGTGGAATAAATTTAGCTGATTTTATTAGCTGATTTTATATCCTATGGTCAGTCTGATATGGGGACACCTGGCTTTCGTAGAATGATGAATAGGAAGAGCGGTGGTACCCTCTTTCTCAGCGAATTTTGTTTTGTAATTCGGTCCACTGGGTCATGTTGTTTCGATATCATTATCGTCAGTGAGTGTTGGTACAAATAAAACTGATATATGGAAATGTCGTGTGGCTAGGGCCTCCCGTCGGGTAGACCGTTCGCCTGGTGCAGGTCTTTCGATTTGACGCCACCTCGGCGACCTGCGCGTCGAAAATAAAATTGATGAATTTTAGTGATGTAGCGTCGGATCAAATTGGACCAGGATTTTCGTCAGATCTGTAGACAGAATTTTATAATGTTTGATGGTTTTGATTGCAATATACTGTATTTACATCTAGATGATAACCCGTTACGGCTGCCTAGCAGTAATCCTCAGGTCTATGGAAACAAAAACAAAAACTGTATTTCAATAACTGTGGAAACCTCTTAATAGTATTTAGAAAACATACCTTGTTACAGATATCGAAACATTGAAAATAATAAAAAACGTGTCCACACTATAAATTGTAACTAATTACCACTTTAACCAAAGTATTTATTGCATTTTCATGCTTTAATATACCGATGGTCATAACAAGGGTTGCAGCCATGTGGGTTGGCAGGCAGGCTGCTAGTTTCACATATACGAAATGATTACATTTTCACGATAAAAACAGTTCTTCGTGGCCCCGTCCGCTACTCCTCCAGACAAGGACGCAGTAGTTGCCGCCTCCAATTTAGAAGCGTGACTCCTCACGAAAGATCATCCGCTGCTAGTCTGCAAGGCCAATGTGCGTCGTTGCCGACACCAGGCGAGTCGGGCGCACCGCTGTGGGCGTTTCGGTAGCGGGCCTTCTAAAGGTCGGCGTGCCGCGAGCCCCACGACTTGCCAATTGTACTGACGCTTGAGGGGTGTTGTGTAGGAGGCTGGACAGTCCGCAATGGCTCCTACCGTTGCCACTGGGTCTCTGTTTACGCGTAGCGGACAATCCATCTGTCCTCCCTCCTTATAACGCGTTTCAGGCCTCCCGGTCCTAAATGTCGCGCAAACGTGGCTTCCTGTATCTATTGCTGCTAACAACGGGCGGTGGTGGTGTCCGTACGGCCAGCGATGAGCGCAGTACTACAACAGGACGACCAAGCTTCTCACAACACTACTGTGAGGCCTCTCTCGTACTTGTCTAGTCGGGCCACCTGCTGTCGAATGTATCGCCTGGGCACAGTGCTCGTTATGGCGATTTTCCCCGCTGTCCAGTACTGTCGTCGCGGCTGTTTGGAGCCATCAGCCGAAGGGCATGATGTCACGACCCCACCCACGCTCCCCGATTGTGCTGCCGATCATGCAGACATAAACTTTGGCAACTGCGGAGGGTGTGCCCACCCAGTTTTCAGTGGATCAGATGCATCCTTTAGGTTGCATATCTTTTTATAACGATGAGAGTACTTTTGAAAATTATAAGTTTCCTAACTCTTCATACTGCGACCTTTTGCAATACAACATTTTTTGTGTTTGTAGTTGTTCGAGGAAGACAGGAGAAATATTGAAAATATGATGTTTTCTTAATTCTCTACAAGCGCTGAAAGAATAATACCTTACAAATTCTGTAAAAAAATTACCGTTTTCATTTATGCAAAATTGTGTGAAACTTATCATAGACACTCATTCTTGGCAGCTTGCACTTCTGCTGAACCGTGTGAAATTTATATAATTAGTAACATTTTTAAGTACTGAAACATAGGTTTAAACGGCAAGCGAACAACAGTTACAACAGAGTTAATGGTATATCGAAAAGTAGAAGCAAAACGTCTAACATCTACCAAAATAGATCATGTAGTTCTGGTCCATGGGAATTACGACAGAGTTAATGGTACATCGGAAAGTAGAAGCAAAACGTCTAACATCTACCAAAATAGATCACGTAGTTCTGGTCCTTTGGAATTTCCCTTACGAGGCGAATCACAGCGTATCCAGCGGCTCCAAGATCTGTTTCGTTTCCAATCTGAATTTTGAATTATTTTCTTGCACACTGCTGACGTGAATTTTGCATGCAAATTTCATTTCTCCGCACAAAAGTAAAAGTTTTTGCACTGATTTATTTGGTTTGTCTTTCACATACATCTTCATGTGGTGCCTTGATTTGGTTGCAAAATTTGTGCATCGAGTGACAAACGCTCTCATTGCAGTTGAAAGACATCTGTACTCACATGATCAGTTATAGGCCTAATTTTGTACAATTTGTGATATCAATAATCAGCACCTCGTCGGTTCGTGATGTCACTGAAACGCAAAGTCATCATCAGACTATCAAAGTATCTGGAAATTGTCTGTTTTATTAGCTAAGCACCAATATCATCACAAACAGCGGTGGTAGGAGCCAAAGATGTAACGCATACGCCTATAAAAATACATGTCATGAACAATACAATGAAACATTTTGTTGCAGTTTCTGTGGGTGCTGAAAAGATTAATTTCATCCACAATATTTGCCATTCATTCACTAGCAAAACAAATAAATAAAAATAAAAGTACAAAACTCATACGGCATAAGCAAATCTATCACTGATTGGGACACTAAGGTATTCCCTCTTCATCTATAAAGGTCATTTACAAATGAAACACTGTCTTTATCTAAAGATTTGATTTTTCTGTATCTTCACCTGTTTTTCAGAAGGTCGTTGTACTGGTATATGAATAATAAATGATTAATGGAAAATCTCATATAGAGATGTGAAACAAATACTAACAAAGAGATAGAGGGGCTGGCCAGTACTTACCTCAGCTCAGTACAGCCGATAGATACACACAAAATCAAACCGAAAATTTATGTTCCTAGCTTTCGGAACAAATGTTCCTTCATCAGGGAGGAGAGAGGGGAAAGAAAGGGAAGAAGGGAAAGGAGATTCAGTTACTCACAACCCAGGTTATGAAGCAACAGGGAAAGGAAAATAGGGAGGGTAGCAAGGATGGAGGCATGGTTGTCAGAGGGAAGCCAAAGATATTTTATCTACTCCGTGGTAACATGGTAGTGCGTAAATACATGTACTGGACAGGTTATCAGAACATTGTACCTAGCACATATGCAGTTACGGAACAAGTGTTTTTTTACAATCGCAATTTTCGCCCTTTTCTCATTTTTATTTGATGATCTCACATTTAATGTTGGATATTTTGAAACAATTGTATGTCTAGCGCTTGTATGTTCACATATTTTATCTGAAGCATACTGATTTCAGTAAAATTCACTGAAATGTACCTATTTCCCATTTTATCGCAGCTTGAAAGCGAGCGAAATCATGACGCACTAAACAAAAAAGTACTGGAGTTATCATTTTTAACACTGTCAAAGCATTTTTCGTTCATAGCGCATGCAAATTTTACGCAGCTCTATCAATCGCTATATTCCATGAAGTGACAGTAAGGTATCGCGTACTTAGCTACGTCACAGGGGTAAGCGCCTCGCGCAAACTTAGCAAAGTTCCGTGGCAGCTGCGCCCGTAAACGTAACAGACAGCAAAGAGGACAAGGGAAGCGAGACGCGCAGGGCAGGTCGCGTTCCCGCGGCGGCTGCTTAGAAATTCACGCCCCTGCGTTTTCATCAATCACGCCGCGCGGCGGGACCGGCCAGCACTTGCCGAGATGAGGCCGACGCTGCCGCAGGAACGGGCGCCCATCCCGCGACAGGTGTCTGCTGGCGCACTCTTGCGACCTCTGTACGTACTGTGCGCCAGCGTCTCGCCACGGAGAACCACGAGACACTTGGCGTCATTCTTCATTCGCCTGTATTCGCAACAACAAGAGAGTGAGAATAAATGCCGTGGATTAAAAATAGAATGGCTTTATGCATGCAGGATCTGTGAATGTAGTGCAGAACTTGATCCGTTGTATTCAAAATTCGTCCACCAGAATTAGCGCTGTGCCTTACGCTGCTTAAAGATATCTTTGCTTCTCAGAGAGAAGGAACAATATCAGAAAATTCGTCGTATCATGCCAGCTCCCAATGATAGCTGCAGAATACCAAACAACTTAAACAGCAGTGTCAAGGAACTATAAACCACAGGATAATGCCTATCACGCCGCTGCCGAATTGCAATACAGTTCCTAGACATTTATTTTTCTTGCATGAACTATAATACTACATCATCTCAAACAACTAACATTCTCCTAAGATGAAATGATAATTAAATCAAGATCCTAAGCTGTCGACAGGCGTTGATATACATCAACGGGGACAGTTGTGAATGTGTGCCCCGACTGGGACTCGAACACGGGATCTCCTGCTCACATGGCAAACGCTCTATTTATCTGAGCCACCGAGGGCGCAGACGATAGTGCTACTGCAGGAATTTATCCCTTGCATGCTCCCCGTGAGACCCACATTCCCTACTTAATGTCCATACACTGAATTCTTAGTGCTCCTGCCCATTACACTCATTACTCGTGGCAGAAAATCTTACCAAGTCCCGTAAGAGTTCGGGAAATACGCGTGCATCCAGCACAAAAGAAGAAGGTCAGTGGCCGCTTAGCGTCAACTATATGAAGATGCTATGTGTGAAATCTAACAAGATTTCAGTATGATAAATCTGTTCCGCTAACTTTTAGTGTTTCCTGAGTGTACTTGCCGTTATTTCATCGTACTTTGTGTAGTTTTTTTAGAACGTTAATCCGGGGTAGCCAAACATTTTCTCTGTGAGGTCACTTTGAGAATGTTGCTACTTTGTCGGAACCTCCTCGTTATTTGGAAGGTTTAATAAATTTTTTAAAAAATGAAGAAAAACTTCAGTTTTAAATTATAACCAATAACTCAGAAGGCCGGCCGTAGTGGCCGAGCGTTTCTAGGCGCTACTGTCTGGAACCGCGAGACCGCTACGGTCGCAGGTTCGAATCCTGCCTCGGGCATGGATGTGTTTGATGTCCTCAGATTAGTTAGGCTTAAGTAGTTCTAAGTTCTAGGGGACTGATGACCTCAGTAGTTAAGTCCCATAGTGCTCAGAGCCATTTAAACCATTTGAACAACAACTCAGGAGTAAAAACAATTTTTAAATAAGAAAGTACATCTAAATACACCACATTATTAATAGTTTTTCGCCGAACCGTTATTCACTTTCCGCGGAACACGGAGTGTTCCACGGAACACTGACTGGGTAACTTTGCGCTACTCATTCGCAAATGCAAGTGAATATTTCGCCTCATGACAGTTTGTTGTTTGTTGCGCGTCGCTCTCATGGCGTTATGGTATGAATGTCCAAGAAGTGTATTCACTGAGCCAAGGTATATACTGGATCTCGCCTACCCTTATACATTTTACTCTCTATTGCTTCATCCAAGACTGGACTATTTATGCCATTGCTATTCATAAAACAGTGTAAAAAAGGTTTCTCCTTGCGTATAACTGCATAAAATATGACCCAGCTGACGGATTCCTGTATTCGAACTAACATGGATAAATCGAATGCTTTTAGAAGGGCCTTATATTGTTTGTGGGATTCTTCAGCTGTGCATGGCTCGTGCCTTAAGTCAGGAAAGAAGAAGGCTGTGTATGTCACCAACAAGTATTTAGGTTCTATGTGTAAGTAGGACAGTAACGGAGAACTGTTGATACGTTTTGACGAAGTATAATACGAGAGTGCCTTGTCACCGAGTAGTAACTGCGTTTATTTTTGCATTGTGAGGACTTCTATTGAATTTGCTATTGTGAGTGACTACTAGATATGGATCCATCAAAAATCCAAATAATTTTACAGCAGCGCACACTACACTGGAGGGCGAAAACTCGTCTTGGAAACAATCCCATGGGTGTGGTTACGCCAGTTTTACGCAGTGTCCTTCTTCCAGAAGTGACAATCCCGCAAGGTATATTGGATATCTTGTCTGCAGTACGGAACGTTGCAGATGTACTCGAGGGTGGGTCGTTTAGGGGTACGTCTATCAGTAGAGTATTTTCCCTCCATAGGCAGTTTTAATCTGGCAGATAATTTCATATTTGAACAATTAAGGTCTTAGAAATTGGTCACTTGACGAGTAGCAGCGGGATTGGGACAGTAGAAAAACAGAGCTCAAGCCAGAGACTCTCTACCCGAACATGAAAGAGAGATTAAAACTGAACCGCGTTATCCTCAGGAGAGATATGTTTCATGGCCAATTGCATCAATACCTCCAATTAATCGGAAAGAGAGTAACAGCACTGTGTCACTGTGATGGTTTAGGATCCCCTGAGTATTTGCTGTAGACGTGCCTTTTCCATGTGGAAGCTAAGAGACATCTACCTTCTAAGGGTGAAGCGCAGTTGTTAACAAGGAATATGAATGCATTTATGTTACCCAACGTTCAGAGTAAATACACACATCAAAAAAGGTTTTGCATCACCTCGGTTCCGAGAGTTCCGGAACCTATACAGAACACTGCAAGAGATATCAACATAAACATCATTTCCGCCCTTTTTATTGCTCATGAAAACCATACAATACATATTGTACCACCATACTCCGAGACCTTCAAAGGTGGTGATCCAGATTGCTGTACACACTGGTCCCGCTAATACCCAGTAGCACGTCCTTTTATACTGATGCATTCCCGTATTCATCGTCGCGTACTATCAACAAGTTCATCAAGGCACTGTTGGTCCAGATTGTCCCACTCCTCAACGGCGATTCGGCGTAGATCCCTCAGAGTGGTTGGTGGATGACGTCGTCCATGAACAGCACTTCTCAATCTATCCCAGGCATGATCGACAGGGTTCTTGTCTGGAGAACATGCTGGCCACTTGAGTCGAGCAATGTAGTTGCACGATGGGGGCGCAAATTGTCGTCCATTAAGACGAATGACTCGCCAATATTCCGCCGCTATGGTTGCACTATCTGTCAGAGGATAGCATTCACGTATCGTACATCCGTTACGGCGCCTTCCACTACCATCAGCGGCGTACGTCGGCCCCACATAATGCCACCCCAAAACAGCAGGGAACCTCCACCTTCCTGCACTCGCTGGAAAGTGTGGCTAAGGCGTTGAGCCTGACCGGGTTGCCTCCAAACACTTCTCCGATGATTTTCTGGTTGAAGACATATGTGACACTCATCGGTGAAGAGAAAGTTCAATTCGACATGTTGTTGGGCCCATCTGTACCGAGCTGCATGGTGTAGTGGTTGCAAGGATAGACCTCGCTCTGGACGTCGGGAGTGAACTTGCGCATCATGCTGCCTATTGCACACAGTTTGAGTCGTAACAAGACATCATGTGACTGCACGAAAAGCATTATTCAACATGGTGGTGTAGCTATCAGTGTTCCCCCGAGCCATAATCCTTAGGTAGTGGTCATCCCCTGCAGTAATAGCTCTTGGGCAGTCTGAGCCAGGCATGACCTCAAATGTTCCCGTCTTTCTGTATCTCCTCCATGTCCGAATCTCATCGCTTTGGTTCACTCCGAGACGCCTGGACACTTCCCTTGTTGAGAGCCCTTCCTGGCACAACGTAACAATGCGGACGCGATCGAACAGCGGTATTGACAGTCTAGACATGATTGAACTACAGACAACACGAGCCGTGTACCTCTTTCCTGGTGGAATGACAGGAACTGATCGGCTTTCGGACCCCCACCGTCTAATAGGTGCTGCTCATGCATGGCTATGTACATCATTGGGCGAATTTAGTAATATCTCTGAACAGGTAAAGAGACTGTGTCTGTGATATAATATCCACAGTTAACTTCTATCTTCAGGAATTTTGGGAACCGGGGTAACGCAAATATATATTTTTCTTTTGACGTGTGTATTAGGAACAGAAACACAAATCTGAGAGATGTTAACACAGGAGAAGGCATGAGTTAGAGGGCAGATTCTATGAATGGGGATGTGTGGCGTTACGTCGGTAATACATATGGTCGTGATGCGACGCATAAGCGACAGAGACTGAAACGACTTGATTCATAGATATAAGCTCACAGATAACATAAGAACACTATGTAGTCAGTGAAGTGTTGTACTGTTGTATATTAGCAGGCACAACTATTATTTAGCTTAACACAATAAGGTCACTTCAAACTACTGGGACAGTATGTTCATCAACAGAGAAATCTGAGATTCGATCTTTTACGAGACATTTATTTATTGGGCAGTTAATTATAATCAGAATGTTAAATGTTTAATGTTAGATAAGAAGATACAAATAAATTATGTGTGAAATCTGTGTATGATTTGTGGTGGCTCGAGACTTATTGAGCCACGCAGTAGAAGGAAATGTACTCGTTATAAAGTACAGCAGTAGCCAAAAATAGGATAACATCTGCAGCAAATGCACAGGGGATTCTTAGTGCTGCTATACCATTCCGCACAAGCAAAATCCGAAGAAATACCAAGATGGCCACGTACTGAAAGAAATATTAGATTTTAACTCCTGTCGACAACCAGTTCACCAGAGACGAAAAACAAATTCCGATTACGGAAGGACATAGGAACGGAAGGATATAGAAACTTTACCATGATTTGCGTTAACCCAATTAGTGAAATCGCGGGGAACCTAAAAGTGATTGGGTGGATGGGGATTTGAACCATCGTCTTTCAGAATGGGAGCCCAATGAGATAACCACCGCGCCATCTAGCTGGGAGCGTAGGCTGGAGGGCACCAACAGAGATTCGCTTTAGAAACAGTTCATTCGTTTCTTTTTCTTTTTCAGGTACTTATTTACATTTTCTTTTCTTTAGAATTAATAGCGGTTTTATTATATAAATTTCAACACATATATTGATCATATCTCCTCCTCTCGCCCATGTATGTCCCCCTCTTTCTTCCCCTACCCTTGCCTCTCTCTGATTACCTCTTCTTCCCATCCCTATTTCTCTGTCTCCTCCTCCCCATTCTATCTATCTCAGTACATCCTTCTCACCCCTCTTTGTATCCGTCTCCTGCGCCCCATGTCTCTAACATCATCCCCCATTCTGCCATATCATCCTCCACCTCTCTTCATATCTTCTTGCTACGTCTTCCCTTTGCAGCTGTTCCCTACCCCTCTACATCATCACCGGCCTTCTTGCACCTCTCCATGCCGATTTCGTCTCACCCTCCCTATTCCAACACCTCCCTCTTCCCCAACACTCACTACACATTTCTTCCCGCCCACCTCTTCCTTTGTCTCTCCTTCTCCCGTCCTCTCCCAGTTTATCTTCTCCTGTCTTATCTTCTCTCTCTCTCTCCATTTCCTCCTGCCCCCTCCTCTTGCATATCTTCTCCACTCCTTTCACTCTCTCCATCCCCTCCTACAAACCCTTTTCTCTGTCCATCGCATCTTGCCCTGCCTTTTCCCTACGAATCCCCTTGTCACATGTCTCCCTGTCCATCCCCACCTCCATCCATCTCAAACGTTCCTCAGCTGTGCCCATCAACAGTGTAGCTTCTAAAAACGGGCCAATGAAGCACCCTGACACTGCTCTCAAAACATACCAGTCATGCAAGACAGAACACATGTTGGGGGACTGAAAAACCTTTGTTGCCTGTATCTCCACTCCTTTGGGAACTAGGAGATTCTAACTCCCACAGTGGTGATATTCAGAAAGTGTGCCGTTCATGTAGCAAATTTGGCTGAATTCTTCCCAGGAGTTTAAGAGGAGATACTGGAGAAACGCAAACACACACACAACGTTAGAGTTGACAGTTTAAAACAAGCTGCGTTATGTACAGAATTTTCAGT
Source organism: Schistocerca cancellata (assembly GCF_023864275.1). Lineage (NCBI taxonomy): Eukaryota > Metazoa > Arthropoda > Insecta > Orthoptera > Acrididae > Schistocerca > Schistocerca cancellata. Next base: position 303,712,163 of record NC_064633.1, on the reverse strand, counting down.
GTCACAGGTGAATTATATGACCTGCTACAGAGATACAGAAGCACATGTTTTCAAAATGGAAATCATAAATAGATAAATAAAGTTAATCCTGGCTTCAAGACTTTGTAACTAAAAGTCTAAGAAGCCAACCTGGCCTAGGGTACTGAACAGGTGCGGGAAGGGAATGTTCCATCAGATATGGTGGACAGCTGCGCATACAAAATAAGTAGTCCCGGACCAAACCAAAACAAAACCAAACCAAATCCACTTTGCTTATGTCTTGTAGCAAGCGGCGAAGTGGTCAGCGTTTGTTCACCAGTGGTGCGGCTGAAATCCATATTTTGGAACTAACCCTTTCAGTCTTAACATTCTGAGTTCACTCAATGAGTGTACTCAACCTCACCTGATTCCAGGTTCAATCATCATGGAGCATTTTCAAAAATCACAGTATAACCGCAGGTGGTCAATCGACCACCGGTATTAATGGCGCGAGCGGTCTTTCGCATTCGGGGGCGGCCAGGTAAAAACTGCAGTGTGATTCAGTAGAGGAAGTTGGAGTCCTCTGTCCAACTTAAAACCAACACTTAACATACAAACACTTTTGCAACCAGGTAAACTTCAAAAGTTGGGAGATACACTAAAAGAACAGAAGGTTCAAACAAGAAACATGAATGACGTCAATAACGTCATGGATTTAGGCAAGTATCGCCTTTTTAAAAGTAAAACTGATAAAAGAATACTCAATAATGCACCACAACTGGGAGTTGCTTTTGCAGTCTTAAAAAATATTTTAAAGTCAATATCGGAAGTAAAACCCATTAATAATAGACTAATGACAATTTCTCTTCAATGCGCAAATAAAGCATACACTATAATTAATGAGGATAATTGTAAAAAAACCAGATGAAGTTAATGAAGCTTGAGAAATATGAGAAAGCATCATCTCGAAATTTCCTCAAACCATTCTAAAATTTTAATGAGTGATTTTAATGCTCAAATGGGTAAAGAGAAGAAATGTAAGGAAACGGTGGGTGAATTTTCTGTGCATAAATGGACAAACCAAAATGAGCAAAGACTTCTTGAAACATCCAAAAATTTTAACCTTAAAATCATGTCAACACATTTTAAAAATAATCCTTCTAAACAAAAAACCTGTCGGGCACCCAGTACATTTATTGGGGAATTTCAAATCGATCATGTAGCAATTTCATACCATATCCACAAATAAATTTTAAATGTCGAAGTTAGGCTTTGGGCTAATATTGATTCTGACCATTATATAACGCGGATAAAAGTAAAACTTCAGCCTCACAAACTCTTATCCAAAAATTTGACACTTCTAAAATAACCCCAAACGTAACAAGTGAAGGTGACAAAAAACAATCCAACAACAGGCAAAACCTAAAAGAAAAGTTCATCAGAACAGCACAAAACTTAATTCCGCTTCGAAAGAAACAAAAACACCGTTGGTGGTACGCGGATTGTGAAACAGCTGTTAAGTATAGGCATGAGATATTAAAAAATTAGAATGGTAACCAAACTGAAAAAAAGCACAACACCATTCTAACTGTGAGAAAAGAAACATCTACACCAATCCGACAGACTAAAAGAAACTAACAAAATGCGCAACTTTTAGTAAATCGAAAAAGATTTGCAAAAGTACAATGCAAGAAACTTTTATAAAACATTCAAAACAAAACTAACCGGTTAACAAGCTCAAAGTCTTCACTTCAAAAATGAAAATGGCAGTTTGGCTCTAAGCAACCAGAAAAATTGTAAGGTATTTGCTAGTTATTTCCAAAAACTATTGAACTGTCCAGAACCAGCGAATAAATTACACCCACAGCAAACTAATAACACCAACCCTATCTCCAAAGCACGTGACGAAATGGAAATAACTAAACAAATTAAGAGACATAAAAACTATATAGCAGCTCGCTTCGTTACATGATCATTTAGTAATCGCGAAAGCGTTACGGAGATGATAGATATACTCCAGTGGAAGACTTGGCAGGAGAGACGCTCAGTAGCTCGGTACGGGCTTTTGTTGAGGTTTCGAGAACATACCTTCACCGAAGAGTCAAGCAGTATATTGCTCCCTCCTACGTATTTCTCGCAAAGAGACCATGAAGATAAAATCAGAGAAATTAGAGCCCACACAGAGGCATACCGACAATTTCTTTCCACGAACAATGCGAGACTGGAATAGAAGGGAGAACCGAAAGAACTGAAAGTACCCTTCGCCACACACCGTCAGATCGCTTGCGGAGTACGGATGTAGATGTAGGTGTAGATCCGGAGAGGACGTTATAACCCCAGAATTACTAAAATCAGCTGGCCCTAACACTATAAAAGCGATCACTCAACTAATAGGACATATCTGGCAAACTAAGAAAATACCTGAGGACTGGAAATCTGCCCTAATTCATCCATTGCATAAAAAAGGGGATGGAACTGATGATAATAATTACCGAGGAATCTCTCATCTTCCAGTCACATAGAAAATTCTCTCGTGGTGTTTACTTGATCGAGCCCAAGAACAGCTAGAACCTAAAATTGGTGAATACTAAGCGGGCTTTAGACGAAACAGATCCTGTCTAGAACAAATTCTTGCTTTAAAACTAATCCTCAGACACCAAAGGATTTCTAGTAACAATGTTGTATGTACATTTGTGGATTTTAAAAAGGCTTACGACTCAGTTGATAGTGAATCTCTTTTCCAGATATTAAAGGAACAAAGGCTAGATAATAAAAATCTTACACTGGTTAAGGAAACGTTAACCGACACTAGATCTAAAGTTAAATTCATGGGAGAGATTTCTGAACCATTCAATATAAAGACTGGTGTTAGGCAGGGAGATGGACTCTCTCTATTACTGTTTAGTTGTGTTTTGGAAAAGGTAATTACAGAATGGCGAGAGCAAAAGTCGATTCAAAATATAGACCAACCAATCAAGTTATGTAGAAGTGATACTAGAGTATATTGCCTCGCTTTTGCAGATGATCTAGCAATTTTAACTACTGAAGCTACCACAGCTCAAAAACAAATTGAAATTCTTAAAGAAGTTTCGGAAAAGGTAGACCTACAAATATCACTAACAAAGGGAATACATGTCATGCAACAAAAAGGCACCAAAGTTTTTAAACATGAAATATGGAAAAATAGAAAGGTATCTCAGTTTCAATACTTGGGGGAAATCATACAAGAAAACGGTCTGGAAAAAGCTGCAAATGAATTTCGCTGTCAAAATATGGCAACTGCATTCAGATTAACACACAATATTTATAATAAAAAATCACTTTCTAAATTCAGTGAACTTAGACATTACAGCACTGTAATCAAACCTGAATGTCTTTTGGAGCAGAAACTTAAATTTTAAATAGGAAGAGGGATATTGATGGAATTCAAAAGAAAGAAAGATTATTAGGAAAATATTAGGCCCCAAAATTGCTGATGTAGAAACCTATAGGCTTAGAGGTAATAAGGAAATAGATCAGTACACAGACATACATGGTGAAATGAGAAAACGGAGACTTAAATTTTATGGGCACATTAAAATAATGGCACTCACTAGGTTGACAAAAGAAATAGTAGAATTCTACGAAAACAGAAGTAAGCCCAAAACTACGCCAATGAAATGGATTGCTGTGATTAAGGAGGATCTTAAAGCATCCGGTATAACTCAGGCTGTCCTTACAGCTAGGAAAACACTCAGACAAAAGGTATTTGATTGGAAAGTTGGTCAGAGGGAAATTAGAAAATGCACTGAAATACCGTGGTCTGATGAAAGGAAGAGACTTGATTCTGAAAGGATGAAACGCATTTGGGCACAATGAAAGGCCAACCGTCAAACGTGACATTGATGGATTGTACTTCGCGTGGTCCTACTGGGCCCATAAGTAAATGATAATACAAATAAAGTTAAAACAATACCACCACTTTCCGTCAACACATAGATACCAATTACTATTAAAATTATTGGTCACTATTAGCGCTAAATTTACACAATCGATTTCCTTCATAGTGCGTAAAGTTTCGTTATTTGCAATGAGAAATAATTGAAATTCAGTGTGATCTTATACAGTTCTTAGCCTAAGGCATAAGTAAAGTAACCCTGTCAGCTCCACATGTTAATCGTCACAAAGGTTATAATTACACTGGAAGAAAAATCGTCCTGCTATCACCAATGTTAATGATTTAAGGACTTGCAGATGTCACTTTTTTACGCTAACCTGTCCTGAGATGTACTATATTATTTGGCTGCTAAATGGGCTGTTCTTGTTGCTTCTATGTTTATACTTTAAGGCGCAGGTAAAATTTCTAAGATTTTGATTCGGAAAACTCTTTGGTGTTGTTTATTTTTTTATCAATTGTGCTACGGTTATGTTTTCTCCAACACTTTGGCGAATTCTGGATGTTACTACGTTGCTGTGCTACACACACTTTTCACCAGCCAGACTGTGGGGTGTAGAACAGCGCGAGATTTTCTTTAGTCTTCGGAAGTGTTGGACTAAAGATTTAATTTAAAAATACCCGCTGCATCAGACTGTAGCGTTTTAAGTAAGCAGGCAATCAATACCTTTAGCATTAGCCGGAGGAGCACTGGTGGCGTACCCGCGAGCGGGTGATGGGTCGGTCGAAGCCTTCGTGGTGGTTTGTGCGGTGGGCTGTTGACACGTCGTTGTTTCTTAGGCTTACTATGAGCGGGTTTGTTTTTTGATATTTGTCTCTTTTTGGTCGATGTCGTAAGAATTACGTAGGTAGAGACTGTTGATTACCTTAGTTAGTTCTGGCCCTTGATGTTTTCCTGCTGGTGTTGGCTGTCATTAAGGGAATACGAGTGGAGACTGAAAATTTATCATTTTTAGTGGAAATCTGTTGTGCTTGCATACTTTGCCTTGAGACAAATTCGTTTACCTTTTTGTAAGCATTGCTGTAGTTGTTCTTTAAATACTTTAGTAGTTTTGTATACAAAAGATCTGAAATGGTTGCGTCCATGGGGCGAAAGAGTGTCCGAATCGCCCTAGTGAAAGAAACACTGGTTACACCTAAACATCCCAGGCTACTGCGTTTATCGTACCTACCGAGTGGATGGCAGGAAGGGAGGCGGCACAGCCATCATCATACACACAGAGATAGAATACACGAGCACGAAGGACCCTGCGCTTGAGAGACTAGAGGACACGGCCGTCAGGGTCAAGTTCAACGGCGCCAACACCGCACTGGTAGCGCTGCACAACACTCCTAAGAACATAGGAACACGTGATAACAGCACAGTTCTCAACACAGCACCGCGGGTAACCACCGCTGGAGATCTAAACTCAAAACACCCCGAATGGAATTGAAGAATACGTAACTCCTGCAGCAAGAACCTGTACGAATATGCACTAGGCCGAAACGACATTATACTTGGGACGGACGTTCCCAAGTACGTGCCTGCACTGGCCCTACAGAAGCCAGACGTGTTAGACAAAGCCCTTATGAAGGGTATCACATGCGCACTTACCCTTGTGGTTGAAAACGTTCTGGAGACGGATTACATGCCTTTAATACTACGCACGGAAGATACACTGCAGGACTATGAACCACGCAGGATACTGTACAACAAGCGTGCGAATTGGACCCTGTTCAAGGAAACACTTGATAGCCGTATTCCGGACACACACGAAATTAACAACACGCAACAAATTGATGAATCGGTGGAGGGTCTTACTACTGCCGTCCAAGACGCAATGACTGACGCCATTCCACGTACAACACCAAAACAACACTCGACGGCCCTGACCCAGGAAATCCTGGGCCTTATCTCAGTGAGGAACCGCCTCAGGAGATAGTGGCAGCGTACCGAGCGCCCGTTCTATAAACTGCACGTCAATAGACTCCAGAGTACAATACGGGTCAAAATACAAACATTTAAAGACGAACAATGGGGGCAGAAACTCGCAGGGCTGGATACCACACGTCCTGGCGTGTGGAAGCTATTCAGACACTTCACCTGGGAGAAACATTACATACCCACTCTACAGGGACCAGACGGCCTAACTCATTCCGCGACAGAGAAGGCAGAGCTTACGGTCACAGCACTTGCAGCGTCTTTCATACCGAATCTGGCTCGTTCAGATTCAATATTTACACCTGAAACGGACCAGGGTGTTACATGACTTGTAGCTCAGCCCTTGTGTTACGAAATCAGACTCAATAGTACAAACGAAATTACTTGGGCTGTCAAGCATACCAGTGCTAGGAAAGCCCCTGGGCCTGATGGTATTCAAAACCGTGTTCTCCAGGAGTTCACGGATGGAGCCGTAGAATACCTTGCACACATAACGAATGCCGTCTTAAAACACCAACAGTTCCCTGACTTTTGGAAGGCTGTCGAGGTCCTGATGTTCATGAAGCCAGGGAAAGACCACTCCCTCCAACAAAATTACCGACCCTTCAGTCCGCTGTGCTCGCTCAGCAAGACTGTTGAGAAGTAATACTAGAACGCATCACTAGGCACTGCATCGCCAAGGACACCCTAAGACCGGAGCAATTAGGATTTAGGAATCACCACTCAACAACACAACTACTCCTCCCCGTTGTCGAACATATAGAACAAGATTAAAACACGAACAATGCCTCAGGGGTCGTGTTCCTGGACATCGAAAAAGTTTTCGACCGTTTCCTGGCACAACGACCTTATACGCAAACTAAGCGAAGCTGGTTTCCCGGACGGAATCGTATGTCTCATGCACTCATATTTCACGAACATATGTTTTAGCACTGAAGTGCAGGGCAAACAATCGTCACAACAGAGTATCCAAGCTGGAGTACCGTAGGAAAGTATCCTGGGGACCATCTTGTTCAACCTGTACATTAATGACTTTCCATCAACACAAAACACGACGTTAGCCATCTACGCGGATGACACAGCCACCCTTGCGCAAGATTGGAAACCGTCGAATATAAATTCACGAATACAGACGGCACTCAGAACTGCCGAGCCCTGGTTGCGACGATGGTGTATTAAAGTGAACGTCGACAAGTGGGAATCAGTTCTGTTCACACGCAGACCGAAACTACTGCGCAAACATCAACACTGTCAACAGGTAACACTACATACAGCCCAATAAGTTTCCGAGAGAAAGTCATATATCTTGGGGTCTGGTTGAACTGGAAACGTAAATGGGGGAACCACATCGAGTACGAACCACATTGTAAACGTGGCCTACAGAGCGCACGCGAGCCCCAATCTACTCTACCCAATGCTCAACAGAGAAAGGGAGGGTGTTGAGTTCCATATACATGACACTGATTACACCTCTCACGACGTACGCAGCTCCCTGTCTGGGGATACGCAGCTCCTAAAAGCTGCACCGCCTGCAGATTATACAGAACAAAGTGCTACGCATCATTAGCAACGCTCCACGGGACACATGCACCGTGGATCTTCACAATGAATACAGCGTTGAAACACTCAAGGAAGTATTCAAAAAACACGCCACACGCCACACGCTCGAACAATCCTTTCATCCTCACTCTGGGAAACTATGACCACAACTATAGGTGGAAGCATAAGTGGTCAAAGACACTACTAGCTAGGGCATGACCACCTATGGCAAGCTAACATAGACTCACAAGCGACAACGTCGGCAAGCCCCTGCGTGCCAGCAACGATGACTGGGTATGCCAGCTGCTACTAAAGCCGACCAACAGGCTACAGCAGAAAAGCGACAAGCTCGCACACGACGCACAAACATACCGCTACTGTGAATCTGATATATGACCTGTCGGAAAAAAAAACGATGATAAACCTGTCATATATCTCGGAATCTGACTCTGACAGAGAAATCAACACCGGCACCCAGTGGCAGCCGCCGATAACACCACAACGTCAAAGGTATTGACCTGCATGATACCCACTACTAGCAAAGCCTACCCTAGCATGACCTGTCACAGGCAGCAAGAAAACCGCTGCTGGTCTCACAACCCGACGCAATTATCGCAGAGGTTTTTCCCCTTGGCTCTTCCTTTGGCACATTCTTTCCCCACTGCCCTTCAAACCGCTACCCTTCGTTCAACTCGACGCAGCCTATCACCAGATGAGCACGTATTAATGGTTAACCTTAACCAGACATACGCAAACATCGCAGTACTCACATCCTGCGAGACCTCACTTTAGTGAAAACTAATACATTGGGAGAGATACCAGTACACCTTTCGTGTTGACGATCACGTCGGTGTGGGCGTGGAGGGGCTCAACCTCTTAAAAAAAATGTGCTGCGCCAATTAGCCTGGCACTTACTAAGTGTGGTGAGCTGTGATATGTCGTTGTCATTTCACCGTGGACTAGCCCGTTGGGATTATTAATATTCAGTAATATTTATGAGGAGCGGGTTCGAATCACGTTTAAGCATATCTGTTGATGGAGCATACCTCAGGCTGCAACTGCATGTTGGCAAGTAGTAATAATGTGTGCTTGCTTGTGGTTACACTGCAACGCAACCGCATTTCAGTAAGCTCAGTTCACCAAATGCATAGCTAACCGTTGGTTCTCATATTTACTGTTGTAAAATGGTTCAAATGGCTCTGAGCATTATAGGACTTAACACCTGAGGTCATCAGTCCCCTAGAACTTAGAACTACTTAAACCTAACTAACTTAAGGACATCACACACATCCATGCCCGAGAAGGGATTCGAAGCTGCCACCCTAGCAGTCACGTGGTTCCAGACTGAAGCGCCTAGAACCGCTCCGCCACAGCGGCCGGCTTTAGTGTTCTATAGCTACGTTTGAGTAATTGTATGTACTTCAGTGGAGTTCTAGATTAATTTTATCTGGTGGTCATTGGTTTTTGAAGCTGTTACGTAGAGCAGTCACGTTGGTATCCAGCTGGAGATGAAGCCTGTTGTAGTATTAGCGTTGATGTGAATGTTTTTCTTTTTGCTATAAGTCACTTGTTGAAATTTGCAAGTCATGTTAGACGGCCTTAAGACGATTCTGAATTTTAGTGCAGCTAATACCCGAAATACTTTACCCTTGTTTAAGCGGCTCAGACGCTATGTTTAGTTATTGGTCTCCATGCGATGTTATACTTCAGTGTATATGAAGTTGACTGCAGTCGCATTTCCAAGTGCGTTGAGAAACACGTATAATCATAAGCCTGGAAGAGCGTACGTGTTATGTGGCTTAATTGCCGTATTTCGCTGTTCTTTCTGGTCCCTGTCTTGGGTGCTGTACTTAGTGATCTTTTAAGTATTACAGAGTTGATGAACCTCAGCCCTGCAGTCAAGTATTGCTCGAGGAAACGAGAAAGTGTTTCAAGACATGGAGAAACGAGAAATTTCCAGTTAGATTATGCAACGGTAAAACGTAGATTGCAAAATAGTTTCAGGGGCTGATGTATAATTATAGCTACAGGGAGCCGATGTAAATACTGTTTCTTTTCATTTATTGTTTTCTTTTAGTCTCTGTATGTGGTTGTAAATATCACTACACCATGAGCTTAAAAATAAACCAATCTGAACATCTCTGTCTGTATATTTGGACATTTGTCTTTGCTATAAGAGAGCTCTTCGATTTCGGAAAGTGAGTAGTGGAGTAATAAAGCCGATGATAAGGAGAAGTGCGTAGTCGTCGGGAAGGTATAAGTGATAGGTTCACTTCATGCCTGAAGACACAGATGAAACGTTTAAATTAACATGTGCACGCTGTCAGTGCGCACTGCAGGAAGACAGTCATTGTTAAAATGGTTCAAATGGCTCTGATCACTATGGTGCTTAACATCTGAGGTCATCAGTCCCCTAGAACTTAGAACTACTTAAACTTAAATAATCTAAGGACATCACACAGGTCCATGCCTGAGGCCGGATTCGAACCTGCGACCGTAGCAGTCGCGCGGTACAGGACTGAAGGGCCTAGAACCGCTCGGGCACCACGGCCGGTAGTCATTGTTAGTGAGTACACTACGCACTGCTCACAGTACTTTAATTATCTGGAGGAATTTCTACAGTTTTCACGCGTCCAATGGATGGAGATCAGTGGGTCACTGGTGATACAATACATGTGCACGATATCACTGCGATGTGAATAAATGTGGAACCGTGTCGTGCCACGAACTGAAATCTCGCATGATGTGTCACTGCCAAGTAACATAACTTGCTGAAATTTGGACTGTACATGGAAACCATAGCTCAGAAGGTAAAGGAAAGAAGTATTCAATGACACGAAGAGAAATGAAACTTTTATTCAAAGACAGTAATAAAACGGCGGTACCACGATTTGTGATGATCACCTGGACAATACAAAAGACAGCACGTGATTCTTAATAGGGTGTGTTGTCGCCATGGATGGCGATGCTTGCCCTGCAACATGTTCCCTTGCTAACCACAAAGTTGGTATGTAGTTCCTGTGGTAGGGCGTGCCATTCCTTCACGTGGGCGGATGACAAGTGCTGGATGTCGTTGGTGCACATGGACATTCTGCAGTACCTCTCCTCAAGGTATCCCGCACGTGTCCTGATATTTACGTCGGGGGACGGGCAGGCCAGTCTATCTACTGAATATCCTCTCGTTCCCAGAGCTCCGCTATTATACACGGTCGCACATTGTTACCCATGAGAATGAAGCCAGGATCGCATGCACCCTCGAAGAGCCGCACAGGGGGAACGAACACAGTGTCACAATAACGTTCGTCGGCGAGTGATCCTGTTCAAAGATTTGTGTGTCAGTATGATTATGTAATACGAGGCATCCTCACACCTTAACACCTAGACCACGAAAACAAACATGTTAGACAGCGTTCCTATGTGCATGAAGTGTTCCCATCTCTCGCCATATGACGGTGCGTCCAGAATCATTGCCCATACTGAACCTGCTCTCATCAGAGAAGTGCGCTCAATCCCACTTGCCGTAGGTCCATTCTCGATGCTCTGGCACCATCGAAAACGTTGCCAGTTGTGCTCCGGTTTCAGTGAAACCCACTATACTGGTCGTCGGGCAAAGACACTAGTCCCATGCGGTCGCCGTGCCACTGTACAGCGTGATATATCGTGCCTTGCTAAGTGTGGTTGAAAGTGCCCGTGTTGTTTGACGCCATCTACTCCTGTAGTTGATCGTGGTCACCCACCTCTCCCCCGGCCGACAGTGGTTGTGATTCCGAGCGCTCCCCACGTACGTGAAATATTACTGTGAGCAATGCCAGACTCCTGGAATACACTCGTCACTCTTCGACCTTCTGAAGTACACCGCCACAGGACACCGTTAACAATTCGCTACATGTACGCACTGTCCTTTCGCTTTCTTTAAGCGGCCTCGTGTTGCAGGCCACGACAATTGGGCACTATAATCAAGCTGACCGCACCCCATGTGACGTCCAGCTCTCTGTGCACGACTGGAATACCTCTGGGTGCTTCCACAATTCCATTCGATTCTACCGTGTTGGTAATATGTGCCGTTACTTCATCGGTCTCGCCTGTGAGTTCTGGAGAGCAATTACTAGCAATGTGCCACCACATCGCACAGACAGCGATAAGCAGCTACGAGCGAATCACTTTTACGACGCAGTTACAATAAATCATGCACACAAACCTTCCTCACCTATCACTTCATCCAATAGTGAAAACTGTATCAAAATGCTTACAGCAGTTCCTGATACTTGCTTTCGCAAAGAGCTAGGAAAAAAAGCGGGGGTAGGGGGGACTTTAATTTGTAACATACGCGTAGGTCTATATAGAATTGCACATCGTGTTAAATTTAAGTGGGTCATTAAGGCTCCATAGTTTTGAATCGTTAACATTGTTAGAGGTCACAAGGCTTCGGCTGGTAGTCGTTTGTTTTTGGTTGCTACCAACATTGCCTCGCTGGAAGTAGTGTGGAGGTAGTCATTGTCGCATACATTATGTCACAGTGCACTTTTCACACTACTTTCTAATGTTTCCTATCCTGTTGATAAGTGTACGTAATATGAAAGTATATGAAACTAGTTTACTTTGTTTTACGGACAAGTTTTAAGTGACCTATTCATCCCCGTGTGGGATTCTATCACAGATTAAGGTGCGTAACTACAGGAGGGGCTTGATCTCACAACATAGTCACAGACTAAAATAACAGTCACGACACTCCGTCGCGCTTTTGTTACCCATTGCGATAACAGCGCCCCAACCGGCCAGCAAGCTACATTTCTGAATACGATGTGTAATAAGTATTAATAGTATCGTTTATACTGATTTGTAACGTAGCTTTTGCAGTTGGAGCGTTTTCAGTGCTTTAAAAATCGACAATAACTAAAAAAGGACACCACATTTGTCTTTCTATTTTTCCCTGGGAGTTATGGAACTGTATATTAGAGGAAACTTTATTTGTGACTCTTTTGTAATATATATATTTAATGAAACAGGACGTTTTCTCTTAAGAACCAAAAACGGCTAGTAAACAGCCGAGCACCTAACCTCTTACAAAAACGCGTCCTACATTTATTCAGCAACTTATACTTTTTCACTGTACTTCCAGGCAAGTCAGTGAACGTGGAACGTAGGAAGCTTGTATGGAACGCAATATCTGTATTATTTAACGTACGAAATAAGCCACCAGAACTGTAGCTGAAGTAAAAATCACCCAGACGTGATAATAAAATGTCAAAAGCAACAAAACTGTTTCCCAAGACTGAAGATAATAATTTCACTAATGTTGCTACATCTGAGCGGCAAACGGCAAGACTCGTCAACACATTCGCTTTTGAAGCAAAAGTAATAACATTTACAAAAATATTCGTGTCTTAGAAAATCAATCCAAGTGTAAGAATGTGCGAATCATTAAACTCCGTATAAAAATGTTATGCGTCAAGTTAAGTGCCTAGGATGATAAGAGTAAACAACAACAGAAATATATTCTTCTCGTGCATGAAATATGTGCTCATATTCTTTTACTTTTTGCGGATTAAGCTGCAATTATACATATATTCGAAAGTGTCACCTCATGAATAATCTGAAGCTTATGTTATCGAATCAGTGAAATTAGGCAGTTGTTACAGTTATTTCACATCCATGTCCCTCGGTAATTTACTCATGCATGTAATGCACGAATATAATAACTGTTTAGATAATTAAGGAGAAAAATAATTAAAGACAATCATTATCAATAAGACACAAGTGACTCTCTGCTTTCTCACCGCTGAGAGCGTGAGTGTCTTTCCAGCTATCAAATGGGAACAACTTTTGCTATAGAAAGAGTCGCGACTGTATGTATAACGTAGTAAATACATGTCCACAGCACGCTGTGGCCTATATGGCGGACACACTTGGTTCTTCCGCTCCTGGCAACCCTTCCAAGCGATAGCAGTGTCACCTGGCGAGGAACTCATACTATTCAGACACATGCACGGTGCACGCAGTATCACTGAGCGTGCTGTCTTTGAGTAGAATTGGGAAGGTGTGGCATTTATTTGAGTTTCACCAAGGACAGGTTGTGATGGTCTGGTGGCTCGGCACTAGCATTTCGGAAACTGCACAACTTGTCAGGTGTGCGAGGAGAGCTGTGGTGAACGTCTTCAATTAGTGGCGAAACAAGGTGAAACCAATCATTGCAGGTGTCGGATGACGTAGCCTGGGCAGACTGTTAAAACAGGAAAGGAGACGAACTGTGGTGGAGCTGACCTCAGATTTTAATGCTGAGCAGAGTAAAAGAGTGTCTGAACACAGTGCACCGAACACTCAAAACTATGGACATCAGCAGCTGACGACCCACGCGTGTGCCAATGTTAACACCACGACATCGGCAACTGCGACTGAAATGGTCACTATACCAATAGCACTGGACAATGGCGCAGTGGCGGAGCGTTGCATGCTGTGATGAATCCAGATACCTTCTTCATCATGCCGATGAGAGGGCGTGAATGTGTCGTCTTTCAGGGGTCCAGCTCCTTGACATCTGTGCTGCTGGACTGAGACGAGCTGGTGACGGCTCCATTATGCTCTGTGGAACATTTACGTGGGCATCCATGAGTACAGTGGAGCTCGTGCAATGCCCCATGACGGCTAAGGAGTATCGTACACTGGTTTCAGACCGCGTGCACCTCTTCATGACGATCATGTTTCCCGACGGCAGTGGCACTTTTCAACAAGATAACGCGCACTGTCACGAGGTCAGGACTGCGATGGAGTGGTTCGAGGAACACAGTGGCGAATTGCAAGTGATGTGGTGTACCCTCCCCCCCCCCTACCCTAACTACTCAAATCTGAAACACATTTGGGATGTGTTTGAACGCGGCGCCAGAGCTCATCGCCCCCTATTTGGAATTTACGGGAATTAGATGACTTGTGTCTGCAGTGTGGTGCCAACACCCTCCAGTGACCTACCAAGGCCTCATTGATTCCATGCCACAATGCGTCGCTGCTGTTACCCGTGCCAAAGGTGGACGTACCAGCTATTAGGTAGGTGGTCGTAATAACCTGGCAGATCATTGTGTATATTCAAGTCATGTTCCACTGGTGTTTGGATTTGGTCAGCAGTTTACCGCATATTCCGACAGATAGCGCATCGTTTGGAGAAGCTCGTAGTTCAAATTGTTGCCACGACATTTCACTCCAGATGCAAATTTAATATTGAACAGATAACAATAAACATCCAGAAAGTTCTACAGGTGTGTGACACCATTGCGAACATATAAAATTGTCGCAGCTCTCGTCAGAAGCTTGACGTCTTTAAATTACTGTTGTAGAGAGTGTACAATTTGAAAACGGAAGTGTTTTTCAAGATATTTATACAACTTACTAAATGAAAGTCCCCGTCCTCTTCGTTCTGTCTAAATATGAAGTTAATCGCAGGAATTAGTGTAGTCATTTTAATACGGTTTCCACTAATAGACTAATTCACGAGGAAGATTTGTGTATATAACAGATAATTACAGTAATGACGAGAGTCTGCTACGTTTACTGTTGTAAACGTAGGCTTTCTACAGCCCAACAAATTCTTCAGCTCTTGTGACTGCATTGTCAATATGTAAAATTCCTCCTACATTTCGGTCAAATTTCAGGTTTCTTTGGTTAGCGGTCTGGGCTGGGCGATGGTCACACAGTCAGTGACCCAGTCAGGACATTTCTGTTTATACATAGAAATTAATATACACTCCTGGAAGTGGAAAAAAGAACACATTGACACCGGTGTGTCAGACCCACCATACTTGCTCCGGACACTGAGAGAGGGCTGTACAAGCAATGATCACACGCACGGCACAGCGGACACACCAGGAACCGCGGTGTTGGCCGTCGAATGGCGCTAGCTGCGCAGCATTTGTGCACCGCCGCCGTCAGTGTCAGCCAGTTTGCCGTGGCATACGGAGCTCCATCGCAGTCTTTAACACTGGTAGCATGCCGCGACAGCGTGGACGTGAACCGTATGTGCAGCTGACGGACTTTGAGCGAGGGCGTATAGTGGGCATGCGGGAGGCCGGGTGGACGTACGGCCGAATTGCTCAACACGTGGGGCGTGAGGTCTCCACAGTACATCGATGTTGTCGCCAGTGGTCGGCGGAAGGTGCACGTGCCCGTCGACCTGGGACCGGACCGCAGCGACGCACGGATGCACGCCAAGACCGTAGGATCCTACGCAGTGCCGTAGGGGAACGCACCGCCACTTCCCAGCAAATTAGGGACACTGTTGCTCCTGGGGTATCGGCGAGGACCATTCGCAACCGTCTCCATGAAGCTGGGCTACGGTCCCGCACACCGTTAGGCCGTCTTCCGCTCACGCCCCAACATCGTGCAGCCCGCCTCCGGTGGTGTCGCGACAGGCGTGAATGGAGGGACGAATGGAGACGTGTCGTCTTCAGCATTGAGAGTCGCTTCTGCCTTGGTGCCAATGATGGTCGTATGCGTGTTTGGCGCCGTGCTGGTGAGCGCCACAATCAGGACTGCATACGACCGAGGCACACGGGCCAACACCCGGCATCATGGTGTGGGGAGCGATCTCCTACACTGGCCGTACACCACTGGTGATCGTCGAGGGGACACTGAATAGTGCACGGTACATCCAAACCGTCATCGAACCCATCGTTCTACCATTCCTAGACCGGCAAGGGAACTTACTGTTCCAACAGGACAATGCACATCCGCATGTATCCCGTGCCACCCAAAGTGCTCTAGAAGGTGTAAGTCAACTACCCTGGCCAGCAAGATCTCCGGATCTGTCCCCCATTGAGCATGTTTGGGACTGGATGAAGCATCGTCTCACGCGGTCTGCACGTCCAGCACGAACGCTGGTCCAACTGAGGCGCCAGGTGGAAATGGCATGGCAAGCCGTTCCACAGGACTACATCCAGCATCTCTACGATCGTCTCCATGGGAGAATAGCAGCCTGTACTAGTGCCGACATTGTGCATGCTCTGTTGCCTGTGTCTATGTGCCTGTGGTTCTGTCAGTGTGATCATGTGATGTATCTGACCCCAGGAATGTGTCAATAAAGTTTCCCCTTCCTGGGACAATGAATTCACGGTGTTCTTATTTCTATTTGCAGGAGTGTAGATAATACTATCACCTTGTGGTCGACACAATCAAGTCATATTGACTTGCTAGGGCGAGCCATCAGATGGTCACGTTGATTTACCTCGTTTCTTCAACGCTTTTCCTCAGTATCTAGTGCCGTTTTAGTGGTTCAATGCACTTAGAAAGTAGCTTATCCTTTTTTGTACTCTGAGTTGAGCAGTAGTAGATAACAGCATAGCAGTTGTTTAATATAGGCTATGTAAATGCTGCATTGATCCTCTGACACTAAGTTTTCACTTCGAAACTAACCTTTTACCTCGAATTACGTACCATTTTTGAACCTACAGCATGGCACAGTTATTTTTCCTTCCAACCTCTCCAGGCTTGTCGCTGCGCAACTAAAGTTATCCATATTGCATAATAATGAAAGTAATTAGAGCGTCAGTTATTTATTATAACGTTGAGCTGTAGCTCTTAGGTACGGACAATCATCATTTATGATTAAAATAGGATTCATCAGAATTATCGATGTGTGGAATTATGAGTAATCTTGTCGTTCTGTAGCTACGAACAAACTCATTAAAGCTTATAGTAAAATTATATGGAGCGGATAGCTGCACCATTAACAAAATAAACTAACAACTTCACTTTCCAGTAAATGCGCTTAAAATTCGTTGTTAGCTAAATGACAATTATCTCCGAAATGAGGCTGTGAAACAGCGTTAACACTCATTACGGCCTTTTGGAAACTACATTTTAGGGTACATTTTGAAGGGCTTGTGCGCACTTGCGTCATCTATGCACACAGGTATGAGTTATTTTATGTCGAAACAGTGGCCGTAAATAATCACATTTAGCAGTTGATTTTTAAATTTTTAAGGTTCAGCTAACTATGTGCGCACTTTATTCCTCGCAAAGAGAATAAGTTAGAATTCACAGAGATCAGTTAGCAGCCACTTTCAGCTGTGGAAAAATTCTGACGTTGTTACAGAAGCAGTAAAAGAGCCTATATTGGAATCGCCACAAACTCAATAACTGTTGGAAATTCATATTCTTAAAAGTCGTGTTGTCTCAGAATAACACATATCAAACTCATTTCGACATCTAGGGTGTTCTTCTTTTTAACTTGTTCCTTGTCATTCTAAACAACGAAATGTTTGTTCTATGAGGTTTCGGATCATGTTGACTTCTTGCCACAATATTTCGGCTGGCAACCGTCCATCCATCTTCAGGTGAGTGTCTGCCACATAGAAAGTTCAAGAATCACGACAAAATATTTATTGATATGTGATTTTCTAATCATATCATTAGCATGATCCCGAAGAGTCTTATCGTGTCCTGAATGCGTTCGCGCGTACTTTCTTATTCCTGCCCTGTAGGAAAATGAAATGTGTAGCTGTGTTTCGGCTATTTGGATGACCAGACTTCGCTATAAACGTGAGTGCGAAACTTAACTAAAACTGTATTTAATGAAGCTAAGATAATGAAGTCAGCTTTCCAAAACGTAATCGTTCTATATAAATCAGTTTATTGCTTTATTCAGTGTTTCCCTGGTACACAAAGCGTCCGCATCTGTCTACACTCGCATCCCTGAATGGCACTTCCAGTTGCACAAAAAATTTTCTCACTATACGTTACAGTCTCTAGGACACTCTAAAGTGATCACAGCCGACGTTAGAAGACAGACAACCAATATCTTAAAATAAGCCATCAGAAACTGTACGTGGAATAAAATAGAGAAACATTACCTAAAAATTTGCCACAAGAAAAATATTCGTACATACTAACGGACTTGATAAAAGTTACACAGTAGTAGCCCCTTTGGCAACTAGAGCGCTCAGCACATGCTGGTGCAATAGAAAAGTAGTTGCAGTTATAAGAACAAAGTTTGACCATAACACAGGTATGAAAGTAGTGGGCCTTGGGCCTTAGGCATAATGGTACAGATTACTTGTTACATTGTTCACCAGGCATATCATCGAATGGTAACCATTGTAAGTAGGCTGTTTAGATTTTTATATGGGTAATGCCACGTAGTGCTCTATATGAAAATCACTGGCTGTGCTGTGTGCAGTATGTGGCTAGTTTGCATTGTTGTCTGCCATTGTTGTCATGAACTGCTACAGCTGGATGTGAACAGCGCGTAGCGTTGGGCAGTTGGAGGTGAGCCGCCAGCAGTGGTGGATGTGGGGAGAGAGATGGCGGAGTTTTGTAATACTGGATGTCAATTATGAATATTAAGGTAAATACATTGTTTGTTCTCTATTAATATCTTTCATTTGCTAACTATCCCTATCAGTAGTTAGTGCCTTCAGTAGTTTGAATCTTTTATTTAGCTGGCAGTAGTGGCGCTCGCTGTATTGCAGTAGTTCGAGTAACGAAGATTTTTGTGAGGTAAGTGATTTCTGAAAGGTATAGTTTAATGTTACTAAGGGCCATTCTTTTGCAGGGATCTTTGATAGTCAGATTGCGTTGCGCTAAAATTATTGTGTGCCAGGTTAAGCACAGTCTTGTATAATTTGTTCTAAGTGGACGTTTCATATGTACAATTGTTCTAAGGGGACGTTTCATATGGCGACCCTTAGCCTAGGATACCTCACTGGAATCTTCTGATTTTTTCTTGTAGTTTGTGTAATTAGTGTAGCTTTTGTTTATTGCTAGTGCGTAATTGTAGAGAGAATCTCCTTTGTAGTTGCAGTCTTTCATTGTTGTACTGTAAAACAGTTGTGGCATGCATGTAGATTTGCACCAAGTATTTCGCAGCTGTAATTAACTAGATATTATTTTCAGTGCTATGTTAATGTGTTCTCTTATTTTTGCTCTTCAAATTGTGTTTTTCTATGTTATCGTGTGAAATATTGTCACAATAATGGCGTGTGAAAAACGTAACACTCGGCTCCAAAGTAAACTGAGAAACGACAGTGAAGACGAAAGCAATGTGTTAGCGCCACTGTGTAATGAGTTAACTAATGTTCAAAGTAGTAATTTGGTAACTGTGCATAGGGAAATGGAGCGGGCGTCAAACAATGGCGTAGACAGTCAAACAGGTAGTGAACAGGGAAGCATTATCGATCGATCGGTCGGCAACAGCTCGCCTCAGGAATCCGAAATGATAGGACACAATTTTGCAAATACTGTAGATTCAGGTTTTGCGTCCTCACCGTTTTCTCAAATGAGTCAAGACACATTTTCTGCTTGTCAAAATGTGAATGCTGCCGGTGAAAACGCACTGCCAAAAAGCATAGAGAAACAGATTCCAGACACTAATACATTATTATTGCAATTAATGCAACAAATGGAACAAAATCAGAGACAGATGGGACAAAATCTTCAAAAGTTAGACACAATGGAACAAAATCTTAAAAAGTTAGACACAATGGAACAACACCAGAGACAAACACAGCAAAAGTTAGACACAATGGAACAAAATCTTAAAAAGTTAGACACAGTGGAACAAAATCTTCAAAAGTTAGACACCACACTAGAACAAACACGTGAAGACTTAACTACTGAATTACATAACATTGAATCGAAATGTCAAAGAGTCTGTAATGATGTAAAAACACAAATTTGTGAGCATTTTCAACCTATTTTTTCGCGGCATGAAAATGCATTACAGATTCACGAAGCAGCCATAAAAGAGCTGCAAACCATTGTTCATGAAAATCATGAGACCTTGTGGGCTAAAATTGATTCAGTTGCATCTACCGATTCGGTTACGCAACTGGCAAAAACTCAGGAAAACTTAAAGAACACAGTAGATTCGATTTCAACACAAATGGACACTCTGAAACTTGGTTCAGAAAAACACACTGAGGAAATGTGTTCACTATCGGAGAAAGTAGCTGAACTTTCGGATCAGGTCACTAACTTATCTACAAAGGTAGATGATGATCTGAATGACACAAGACCCGTAGCCTTCACTGACACAGAAGAGTATGAACAAATAAGAAAATTCAAACAAAATCAGAATCAAATTAATACGCAATACAAAAGAGAAATGCGGGAAGTACAAGATCAGCTGACACAGGTAATACAAGAATTACGTATTTCAGAGGACACTCGCGCCCCAATAAGGGAAGAGGGACATAGAAATACGGAACAGCCACAAAATAATAACACAGGGCTTTTCGGTAATTATGAAAGAAATTGGCAAGGTACACCGAATTTTGAGATGGAACCGCCGACAGGACGTAACAATGACCGATATGCTGCTCGCCGATACGATGATTTTGATTATAAGCTGTTCATTACTACACGTAAATTCAAAACGTTTAAGAATTCTGCCAACGACATTCATCCACAAGCGTGGCTCCATCAATTCTCTCATTGTTTTCCTCCCAACTGGTCATTGGAGCACAGGTTAGAATTTATGTGTGGCTACTTGGAGAATGAACCAGCTGTAAGAATGCGATCGGTCATTCACGATTGTCACAGTGAAGGAGAATTTTACCACGCCTTCCTCTCAGCATATTGGTCTCAAGCTACACAAGACCGCGTAAAACATAGCATCATGATGATGAAACACTTTGAACAATCTGAATTTTCCAGTCTTGTGAAATATTTTGAAGACATGTTGCACAAGAATCAATACCTGTCAAACCCATACAGCCCCTCAGAACTCATCCGCATTTGCTTAATCAAACTGCCTGAAAATTTACGACATATTATTTTAGCAGGACGTTGCAAAGACGACATTGAAGCTTTTCAGGGACTGTTACAAGAATTAGAAATTGACACAGACAGTCGCGGGATGCGAAAACAGGAAAACAATCACTACAGGTCACATCCGTCACAATTCCGTGACGACAGAAACGATAACTGGACGTGACAAGGCTATTCTCACCACACAAATCGTGACCAAAATAGACACCACCCGTATGACAACCGTTGGCAGAGTAGTAATAATTACAGGGAAAGATCACCTCTCCGCAGTAATGACTATCACAGAGACAATCAGAGAAACAGACAATATGGGAACCAAAACAATTATTATCAAGGGAGACAGAATAACTTTAGACGCAACGGTCCAGCACGCAGTTACGACTCAGGGAGAAATCCTCCACCACGTGACAGACAAGAAAGAAACTATGTAAACTACCGACAAAACGACAGACGTGAATTTCATCAGAACTGGCGGGTTTCTAACAGAGCTGGGCCCTCTGGTCAACGTGAATTTGTAGAAGTTAGGTCTCCAAATCCCAATAACGACGCGCGCCAACAAAGAGACAATAGGCAATGACTCACACCATTGGCAGCCACAATACGTACTTATGAAACTGACGACGGAGCTGCCGTAGCTAGTAATTACGTAAAAATGGAAGACATTAGGGACATCTTACTCCAGGAACACGACGTAAAACATAACAACATTGCATATCCTGTGATTCACATTACTGTAAATGACGTAAAATTTACGGCAGTACTTGACTCTGGCAGTCCCATTTCAGTAATTAGTGAAATAGCTTTTAGCAAATGCAACAAATCGAACGATTGCCCCACACTTCCGTTACGTAAGATTAAATTACAAGGTGCAATCTTTGGAAAAAGTGTAGATGTACGCCAACAAACCAATTTAGAATTCGTTTGCCAAAGCCACAGCTTCTCTATGAACTTTCTTATTGTTCCATTATTGTCGACGGAAATTATACTGGGAGTAGCCTTTTTGAATGAATACAAAGCAATCTTCAGCTTTCACGATGCTGAAATAAGTTTAGAGAAAGAAGGTAAGTCAATAGCTTTGAAATTTGAAGACTGGCTCTCAAACCATGATGAGGAAATTAATCGGCTTTACCTTCTGTTAGATAACAGTTCGGAATTTTCTACGGAACTAGACACTAACAATCACTCTGCAAGTACTGACAGGGATGACATCGACGGCATATTTGAAATTAATGAGTTAATTCAGAATAAAATTCAAACAATTGAGAATTGTAATGACACTGATAGGCAGGACCTTTTTGAGATTTTACAAGCACATTCCACAGTTTTTACTCACAAAACAGGAACAATCAAGGGATTTCAATACCAATTTCGTGTTCGTGAGCATACTAAATTTTGTGTTAGACCATACGTAATTCCAGCACATTATAGGGACCGTGTTAGAACAGAAATACAATCTATGCTTGACGAGGGCATTATTGAGCCTGCAGTAAGCTCATACAACAATCCGTTACATGTTGTTGAGAAGAAAAATGGATCGATCAGGCTTGTCTTAGATTCGAGACAAATCAATACTATCATTATTCCTGAAACAGACAGGCCGCAGACGATGGAAGAACTTCTTCAAAATTTTAATGGTGTAAAAGTGTTGTCTTCCATTGATCTCAGATCCAGCTTTTATCAGATCGAACTTCATCCAGAATGCAGAAAATACACAGCTTTCCTTTGTTTCGGCGTTTGTTATCAGTTTCGGAAACTTCCTTTTGGTTTGAACATTTCTTCGGCAGCATTCATTCGTGGGTTAAATTCCATATTACCTGAGTTCTTAAAACGTCACATCACCTTATATGTGGACGATATTCTAATAGCAGAAGCTTCATGGGAACAACATAACCGCATCCTCGACAGTTTGTTACGTATTTTTGCAGAGTCTGGAATTACAGTTAATTTGGAAAAGTCTGAATTCGGTAGGTCAAAGGTGAAGTTTTTGGGACATATTATTTCTTCTGAAGGCATTCAGCCGGATCCTGAAAAGTTAGAAGCAATCAGAGCCATTCCAGTTCCATCCACAAAAAGACAAGTCCGCAGTTTTCTAGGTCTCGTAAATTTTTACCGTCGTTTTCTGAATATGCAAATTCTAGTTACACCAAAACTTTGTTCTCTCACTGGAAAAAATACTATTTGGAACTGGGACGAACAAGCACAGTTGGAATTCAATTCATTGAAAGAAGCGTTACTTCACGCGCCAATACTAGCTCATCCAGATCTGTCAAAAGATTTCTGCCTTAGCACGGATTCTTCTAAAGTCGGTCTTGGTGCCGACTTATTTCAAGAAGCCATAGAAAATGACACTACTGTTCAGAAAACCATTGCTTTTGCTAGCCGAGTGCTAACAAAATCTGAAAAAAATTATTCCGTTACTGAATTAGAAGCTTTAGCTATCGTTTGGGCATTTAACAAATTCCGTTTCTTTCTTTCTGGTAAGCACGTAAAAGTATACAGTGATCATCGTGCATTACAATTTCTTATGTCTTCAAAATTAAATCATGACAGGCTAAAACGTTGGGCATTGTTTCTGCAAGAATTCCGCTTCACAATAGTCTACATTCCCGGCAAGGAGAACATTGTTGCGGACGCGCTGTCACGCGCACCGGCTGGGCTTGAGAAAAGTAACACAGAAGGCAACCTCGAGAAAAATTTCAGTATTCTTTACATTCAGAAAGTCGCCTTTGAAAACTTTATCACCACATCTTTAAAGGACATTGCTCATGAACAAGATAAAGATCCGATTTGGAAAGATATCAAAAGTAAATGGCATGAAAAGACACACACTCAGATTCGGCATTATTATCTGGTTAGAAACAACATACTCTTCAAACGCTGCACTGTTGATGACAAGCTATGGGTACTTTGCATTCCAGACGATTTTGTTAATAAGCTCATTTGGTACATTCATTTCAGCTATGCGCATTTTGGCCCACGAAAATGTTATCATATTCTTCGAACGACTTGTTATTTTAACAATATGGAAAAGCGAATTCGAAGAGTCTTGTCTATTTGTAAACTTTGTCAAAAGGCGAAACCGTCTACTATCTCACATCGTGCTCCGTTGTTTCCAATTATTCCTTCTAAATTAAAAGAATTTGCTGCTGTTGATCTTTTGGGACCCCTTGTCAGAACATCGAATGGATTTTCGTACGTTCTAGTCGCTGTTGAACTTACTTCAAAATTTGTTTCTTTCACTCCGTTACGTAAAGCCACTGGACGGTCTGTATCCAACGCCTTTGTTAAAAATTTCTTACGTGAAGTTGGACACGTTAGTAAAGTCATTTCAGATAACGGACCGCAATTCAGATCTGCTGTTTGGTCACGCATGCTTCGGAATCATAAAATCAAACCTGTTTTTATTTCATTGTATTCACCACATTGTAACCCGTCTGAACGGATTATGAAAGAAATCAATAAGCTTTGCAGACTTTATTGTCACAGAAAGCATCAGCATTGGGACAGATATTTACACTTATTTCAAAATGTGCTGAATGAAATGCCTCATGATTCCACTGCTTTACCACCTACTCTTGTACTGAAGAATGAAGAACCACCGAACAGAATCAGAGAGCTTGTACCTTTCCCGAATACACGTAAACTTCGACACAAATATATAATTGATTTGGCTCTTAAAAATATAAAATCTGCAGCAGACAAAAGGAGAAAACTAAACGGTAAAGCAAATGCAAAGAAATTATGTATTGGTCAGAAAGTTCTCATTAAAGCTCATTCATTGTCACACAAGAAGAAACACTTGAGTCACAAATTCTTTCTAGTTTACAATGGACCTTACAGAATCCGACGTATACCACATGATAATTGCGTTGAAGTTGAAACTCTGCGTACTAGGAAGAGTAAAGGTTTACACCACATTTCTCATGTAAAACCATTTATTGACAGATAATCTGCTTTTTAACTTAGTCTTTGCAATTTTCACTTCACGCTACTTGTACAATTTGTCCCACTGAGAAACTGTTAACATGCAACTATGTTTTAAAGCTAACTAACCATCCAGTCAAGAACATAGGTAACTTAGACAAGTAATTGCTAATGCATTGTTATTGCGAACAGACGACACAGTGTTGTTATTTATACATTCCTCCTTGTTAGTTGCACGATTACATAACGAATATACGGCTTACATACTTAGAACATATACCAGCACTGCTAATGACATTTTCATGCAACATTTTGGTTTGCTTGAGAGTGGATTCTGGATTTGAGGTGCTTTCTGTGAAATGCCAGATGACACAGTGGTTAGTTTATGTGACAGCTACACGATTTTATCACGACGCTGATAATGCGTGACAATTTACAATGTTGCTTTTGCGGTGTATCTGTTTTATATCTGCACAGTTTTTTCTGAATTCTTCTATAAAGTGAGACATGTTTTAGTGGTGACTTTTGTGCTATTGCTACAAGGAGACAGCCTTTTCCGTAGGACAACAATACGTTACAGCACAGTACTTTCCTCATCACGGCAATAAGCGTAATAACTAAGTTATCTATACGCAAAGCATTTCACTTTTGTGTATCATGAGGTAAGTACATTGACTTCTGCAGAACTTAGCTTTCGGAGGACAATAACTACGACACTTCCCAGAGATTATCTTACAGCAAGACGCATATTTAGCGCTACAGGACACGTATTTGAGTGATTAATTTTGTACTTAAAACATGTATTTTTAAAGAGTTTTGAATTACAAAGAAAGTTTTTCGTGATACATTTCGTACCATTGCTGTAATCTGTAACACCTGAGGGTATAATTACAATAAACCTCAGGGGGGTACACGCCTACTTTGTGTACCATGTGTTTGGCAAGCACAAGGAGCCCTAGCTAATATGGTATTTGCTTATACAATTTAACACATCGGTACCATATTTCTCTAACACATAAATTACACAGCTATCTGATCATTTAACAGAGAAACAAACATCTTTTTACTACGTCAGTGACACATGTTTACGCAATTACAGAGTTGGATTACTTCACACTTAAGAAATTGTATTTTGTCTGTACTGTGTGAACTCTTCATATTTTTTTGGAACCATTGTGATACAATGAGAGCTTTGAATGATGTATTTGGTATGAGATCATGATTTTTAAAGTACGTTTGAGGCAGATGACACTATTGAAATGAGCAGAGAATATTTTTTTTATGGTTTGAAATTATTGCAGAAAGCTACGACTTTTTGAAATTTGACTAAGGTGTTATGATGTAATTTTTACGACGACGATGTGTATTATGCTGTTGAGGTATGTTTATGTCAATAAGATGATGCTACCATATATGAGGAATGTGATTACGTGTTTATATGTATTTGAGTAATGAATAGAAGTTAGGGACTCTTGACTTTTGAAAAAGGATGTTGGAAACCGAGAATCATACTTTAAGAGTTTTGAAATGTGTGTGTAAATGCATGGATGTATCACAATGCCGGCGAGAATTTGACCTGTGAAATTTTGTATATGAGACTGTCACTGTAGCGGAAACTGCTGTCGTAAATATTTCCGTAAGAAAGTTAAGTGACCACCTGCACATAATGCGACATGGGCACCCAGGTGTGTCAGACGCCTGGAGAACAAGCCATTAGTGTGAGTGCCTCGTCTGAAGCACAGGTAGAAAAAAAAAAAAAGAGAAAGGGAAGGCCATTGTCCACGCTACTGACATCTCCTTGTTGAAAGCATACTGTGGAGCTCGTAATTTATGATATTTACTGAAATGCGTAATAAAATGACAAGAAATATTTTTACATCTGCACACCTGATTACGACAAGCGTCTTTCTACGAGAGATTTTTCTACTGACTTACGAAATGCCACATGACTATTGAATGATATTTTTATGCTTTGGTTTGCGTAGTTGCTTATTTCACTTGATATCTGGTTTCCAGCTGTGTTGCAGCATTGCTTTTATAAAATGAAATGCATTTGCTAATGTGAACACTTTCTGTCAACAGATCTATTAAATAATTATTTTATGATCCACATTCTTTAAACAAGGAGCACTTGGAAAGGAAAGAACAATAAGAAGGAACTAGTAACAGTAACACATAATTTTCTTTTCAAGTACATGGTAATATTTTTTTTACAATAAGTTGTTATGGTGCACCACTTTAATTACATAGACATTAAGATGTGAATATACATTTCCCTTGTCTACATTATCGTCTTTAGTGTAATATTTTTTCTGCTTGAGCTTTGTCATGTTTAGATATAAGTTGCTGCTGCTGTTTGTCAGGCATAGTGTTACTGAATTTGACTTTGTGTTACTCGTCTAAGCTAGTTTTTCTTGTTTCCTGCATTGCCTTATATTAGTTGTAATATTGCACCTGCTTTGCTAATTATGCTGCTTGCTTTGCCATTTCTATTTTTTGTCATTGATGTTTGTGTTAATTATTTTTTTTTTGCTGCATTGCCTCGTCCCTTAGTTTAGCATCTGAGCTCAGTAGATTTAAGTTAGCTTAAGAGGGGTAGACTATATAAGAAACTGACTATGGAGAATAGGTAAAGAATGCAATGCGAAGTTATATGAAAAAGATTTGGGCCCCAATGAGTATTGCACAATCAGAAATAATTATTTTGAAAAAAATATGAATAGTATACAGGAAGGAGGTATAGATAGGACTTTTTGGGAATGATGATGAACGAAGGGAGATCTCCAAGAAGCTAAGAAAGTTTTGTTTACAAAATACTGCAATGAAACAAACCCTGTCCTTTCCTTTTGTGTTATCCCACTATGTGTTTGGGTGCCCGTGTGTATTTGTGTTTTTCCTGTCTTTATGTGTTTAGCTGATGAGAGCTATGTTGTAGAATTTTTCTAATACTATGTTATTTACTTTGTAAAGATGTTGAGACATTATTTATTCTGTTTTGTTTTAATGTTCATGTGTGAATTTGATGTTTCAAAAGTTATTCTGATCTTTTATGTATTTACTTATGTCATAATTCTTGTAACACTGATGTATATGTTTATTTCTATTGTTTTGTAAAGCCTGTACTACAAATGTTATCTGTATTGTTATGTTTTTAATGATGTATTTTGTACCTTTGTAATTGTATTCTTACGTCATAAAATTGTAATTGACACCAGTTCATCATATTATTAACTTGTAAGCATTCATTTCACTGCACACTTTTCTGTTGGTCATACTATATGGACACTATGTGAGAAGTTGGGACTGTTAGTGTTTGCACGTGTGTTACTAATTCAGCTAGGGACTGGATAACAGCATTGCTGGTTCTAAGGACAATTCCAAAAACTTTGTGAGTGCACAAATGGTGGTTATGGACTTGCTCTATTATCCGCAAGACTCTTCAATGGTGAATGTGCACCTGCACAGTCGCAACAGATGGCTGCTGGCCATCTCTACAAGGACTACAGTGGGTCTGCACCTCTGGTGGCCCACCAATACCACAATCTCTACCAGGACTACAGTGGGTCTACTCTGTGAGGACCTACCTACCAATATTCTTCGAAACGTCGACTGACTCTGCTGTGGGTTTGCTCTGTTGTGGCCCATTACCTGTCAGCATGTCAAGAGTCAGCACTGTCTTACCGTTGGAAGGACAATACTACTTCTTCAAGACTGCATGGAAATCCACTACTTCCGTGTGCATTGTATTTTACTGCTCAGACTTTGAGCAAACAAACTGCAGGTTTACTCTTATGATGAATGATCAGGACTGTCTTTATTGACTGTGAAAAAATTTTAGCTGTTGACCAACATTGTATCAATAAGTGTGTGCATTTGATATCTTTGTTATTGTAATTATGAAAAATTTTATCAAATCTTTATTGGCCACTGCCCAAAAATATTTTGTAAAATTTTTTGTGGGGAGCATGGGGGCTATGTAAGTAGGCTGTTTAGATTTTTATATGGGTAATGCCACGTAGTGCTCTATATGAAAATCACTGGCTGTGCTGTGTGCAGTATGTGGCTAGTCTGCATTGTTGTCTGCCATTGTTGTCATGAACTGCTACAGCTGGATGTGAACAGCGCGTAGCGTTGGGCAGTTGGAGGTGAGCCGCCAGCAGTGGTGGATGTGGGGAGAGAGATGGCGGAGTTTTGTAATACTGGATGTCAATTATGAATATTAAGGTAAATACATTGTTTGTTCTCTATTAATATCTTTCATTTGCTAACTATCCCTATCAGTAGTTAGTGCCTTCAGTAGTTTGAATCTTTTATTTAGCTGGCAGTAGTGGCGCTCGCTGTATTGCAGTAGTTCGAGTAACGAAGATTTTTGTGAGGTAAGTGATTTCTGAAAGGTATAGTTTAATGTTACTCAGGGCCATTCTTTTGCAGGGATCTTTGATAGTCAGATTGCGTTGCGCTAAAATTATTGTGTGCCAGGTTAAGCACAGTCTTGTATAATTCGTTCTAAGTGGACGTTTCATATGTACAATTGTTCTAAGGGGACGTTTCACCATCAGTGCAGGTAAGCGATAAGAAGTGACTGGGTGAGGCACGGGTGCATCTCTGCACGCAAACGCCGAGTTTACCGACTGATACAGTGTGGTCTTCTGTCTACAAGCTACGTAGATACAGAATACAGTATAAAGCCTGGCGCACATGCAGCAAAAGATGGCAAGCAAGGACAAAGGTTCATTTACAGTGAAGCATTAAAGATACGTAGAAAGACGATAGGAAACTCAATGTTATTTAAACATCTCTGATTACTGATAACTTTCTTCTTGTCTTGCATGTAATCATAGATGTCAGTTTCTTCAAGATTATCCAAAAAAAATGGTTCAAATGGCTCTGAGCACTATGGGACGCAACATCTTAGGTCATAAGTCCCCTAGAACTTAGAACTACTTAAACCTAACTAACCTAAGGACAGCACATACACCCATGCCCGATGCAGGATTCGAACCTGCGACCGTAGCAGTCACGCGGTTCCGGACTGCAACGCCAGAACCGCACGGACACCGCGGCCGGCAAGATTATCCATTATTGCGTCTTTTTCCATTTAATGCAAAAGAGTAAATTAATTGTTTATGTTTGTGAGATTTTGTCTGTCTTTCATATGGTGATGGGCGTTTTTCCTTCCTATTTTACTATGTTTTTTGTATATGATTTGAATATTTCTGTCGGTTTGTTCGATAAAACATGCTTCATATTTAGTGCATTGGTTTTAATTTATGTCTGCTGCTACGTTAAGAGGTCACTGAGAGCCCACCGCAATCTGTGTTCCACCTCCTCGAACGTAAGACAGTGTTGCCATTTACTAAAGTTGCTTTGTGCTTTTGAGTAAAGCGCTGTTGCGATTAAGTTACGGTATAATTAATAAGTACTTTCTTGTTTTTCGCCTTTATAGTACTCGAGCCATTAGAAATCTATTTCAAATGAAATACTTTAAAGTTCGGTGGCTCATTCAGCTGTCGCCGTTCTGCAGTAATTTAGAGATTCTCTGCAAGTTTTAAGTACTTTAAGCTGTTGAAGTTACGATGGGTTATTTCGTTAATTGTTTGTGTTAACTGTGCATCTGCTGATGTATATTTGAAATGTTACAGGTAACTTATTTATTGTAGTGCTAAAGCCTTGACAGTAAGAGGTTATGTGGAGATCTTGGCGTAACTTAGAGTAAACAGAGGTGGTTGACTGCAGCTGGGTTCTTTATTTTGTGCAGCAGGGTTTAAATGGATTCGTGTTCTCGAAATTACAGCAGTAAACCTTGTATTTTGTGTCTTCAAAGAAAGGTCATTCTAACATTGAATGTTTATAGCTTTAGTTTATGCATCATCATTAAACTTCAGGAATTTAGCTGCCTGAATAATTTATTTAAATAACTTAAAGAATTTAACTGTGAGTTTAAAACTGCTTCATGATGGAGGTGTTTTTAATTAACTTCATCTGGTAAAAAAATATTATTTCCTAGGATCCCTTGCGGAAATGTTTTGCGGTAAAACAAAAGGTTAAAGATGTTTCCAGACGCTGTTTTCTTAAATTTTAAATAAATTTGTCAAAGTATTATTATTTTATTTATTAGAGCCCAGACCCTAACACTCTACTACCTAGCTCCCTACCATTTCAGTCTGCTTTGTCTTAGTTTAACTGTGGTTGTTCCTTCACATTTCCACTTCACACTCACATCACCAACGGCCAACTTTGGCAGAAGTCACGGAGCTCTATCGACTGATCCAGTCTGCTGTTACCGCTACTCTTCTGACAAAACAGTACTCCTCGCCTCCTTATATATAGGCTGGTCCGGCTCTGGTTATACGTACTGTAGGCACCATCACGAAAACAAGCACCTCAAGGTCATCTCACTGTCTTCCACCACCGCTAGTTAGTGATAATTTCAGTGGTTAGTAAAAATTCCGAAAAAATATTAGACACGTCTATTTTCAGTGTAGAATAAGATGGCGTACTTTCCAAAAGAAAATTCTTGCCATCTGCTGTGAAAAAACTGTGGAAAAAAAACAGTAGCACAGACATATTTGGACTAAAAAAAATGAAGGTGCTCGAAGTCAGCAGAGGCTTATGATACATAATTAATCATGAAAACGTCAAAGTATTCCGAGATAAAATAATGAAATACCGCAAGAGGTGTGAAACTATTATGTCCTTGTGACGAAAAATATCATTCAAAATATGGTTCAAATGGCTCTGGGCACAATGGGACTTAACAGCTGAGTTCATCAGTCTCCTAGAACTTAGAACTACTTAAACCTAACCAACCTAAGAACATCACACACATCCATGCCCGAGGCATGGATTCGAACCTGCGACCGTAGCGGTCACGCGGTTCCAGACTGAAGCGCCTAGAACCGCTCGGCCACCTCGGCCGGCAAAAATATCACCAATGATGAATTTGCGTTCTGTTGGTTCTCGCAGAGACTTCCTGCGAGAAAGGCGTTAAGAAAACTATGAAATTAATTTTGATAACATATGAGATCAATTCTGTATTGCGTCATGTATAAACAAATTTTATTTACGAGAGACTCTCTCAGCGATATTTTGCGAGTGCCCGCACGCCGCCTCAAGAATTTTGGTTCGACGGCTCGCTTCAAAAACTTTATCTGCAGCTCTTACCGGCCATTTGTTACGGAACCATCACCAAAATCGACAATAAACGCTACAGTAAAGGAACTGTACGTACTTTGAGGCCAATATTTCCGTTGACATGGAACATTGTGAGTATGGTTTCCTGAATCCCAAGTTTTATCGAAGTATACTCGGTAGACAATAAGTGTATTTTGCTCAATGCTTCGCTCTTGTTGCTGCAATGTCTCTGCATTCTATAAAAATTTTCGTCCGTCATTATACTTTCTGAATCAAAAAAAAAAAAAAAAAAACAAGAGAGAGACATCAACTGTGACAGAGAACACAATGAATTGAGCTCTCTGAGCCAGAATATTTATTTTGTTCAAGGAACTCAAGCTGTATGTTTGTAGCCGTCGGATTCTCTCCTCTGTCACCGCATCGAAGTACAGTTAGTTCTACGTACTAAGTTTTTGTCAGAATCGTCTAAGTCAGTTATAGCCCTTCCTTGGAGATTCATAAAACTTTCTCTCTAAAGATTCTGCCAATGTTACTACACTGTTAATAACGAGTACAATCGATAATGGGAATACCACAAAGTTTTGTTGCCTTTTCATGAACTTGCGCAAAGTTAATACTACTCCTGGCTTCTTCACTGTTGGCGAGATCAGTAAAAAACTTCAATACATTAGATACGACAATTTTAGATGATTTTACAATATCTGCTCCACCTTTCATGCACACCGACCAGAGTAGCACTGCAAGAATTTCGCTCACTAGCAGACACACATCAGTCCAACATTCCATGGGAAAACACAAACAACAGATGAGCACATGATATCACAAGAAAACGGAATATTCTTCTGGAGCTGAGCTACCGCTCTGTTAACAATGTACAGATGGCAACAAAGCTGTGAGGATGGCGGATCACAGCGCTTAGGTCGGTATTAGTGCTCCAACACATCCAGAGTTCAAAAATAAACAAATGGAAAGCTGAGAAATAATTTTTTATTTTATGGTGATTGCTATTTGGGGAGCAAAATAACTGATGATGGTCGAAGTAGAGAGGATATAAAATGTAGACTGGCAATGGCAAGGAAAGCGTTTCTGAAGAAGAGAAATTTGTTAACATCGAGTATAGATTTAAGTGTCAGGAAGTCATTTCTGAAAGTATTTGTATGGAGTGTAGCCATGTATGGAAGTGAAACATGGACGGTAAATAGTTT
The DNA here is from genome assembly GCF_023864275.1 of Schistocerca cancellata. Lineage (NCBI taxonomy): Eukaryota > Metazoa > Arthropoda > Insecta > Orthoptera > Acrididae > Schistocerca > Schistocerca cancellata. The sequence goes on along the minus strand of NC_064633.1, from coordinate 303,678,796 downwards.
GGACAAGAAGAGAATAGAAGCTTTCGAAATGTGGTGCTACAGAAGAATGCTGAAGATTAGATGGGTAGATCACATAACTAATGAGGAAGTATTGAATAGGATTGGGGAGAAGATAAGTTTGTGGCACAATTTGACCAGAAGAAGGCATCGGTTGGTAGGACATGTTCTGAGGCATCAAGGGATCACCAATTTAGTATTGGAGGGCAGCGTGGAGGGTAAAAATCGTAGGGGGAGACCAAGAGATGAATACACTAAGCAGATTCAGAAGGATGTAGGTTGCAGTAGGTACTGGGAGATGAAGAAGCTTGCACAGGATAGAGTAGCATGGAGAGCTGCATCAAACCAGTCTCTGGACTGAAGACCATAACAACAACAACATGGTGATTACATCCTCTATTCCGGCTTACTCGAAAGTTACCTGGATGTTTCCAGAAGTAGAGGTAGATAGTTGCAACGTGATTGTTGACATGAAGTCGCCTGCAGAATACTCCAACTACATTTAAAAACATGCAATTAGTTGCATATTAGTAGCATGCAGTGTGCCCCTTCCTCACCCTCTCCCCCAGGAATAGTCGATGCAAGTTGATTAAAAATAGTTTGAAGGAACACACTAACTTTGAAGCCATGTTTACAAATACAATACAGAGACGTCAAATAGCTGTATCGACGCCAGCGGTATAAGCGGTTTCATTTCACATTGCAGTGAACAGAAGATGAATGACTTTTATGATCAAATCTACGGCGAGGTCTTAGATTCGATCATACACTACTGGCCGTTAAAATTGCTACACCAAGAAGAAATGCAGATGATAAACAGGTATTCATTGGACAAATATATTATACTAACGGACATGTGATTCATTTTCACGCAGTTTGGGTGCATAGATCCTGAGAAATCAGTACCAAGAATAACCACCTCTAGCCGTAATAACGGCCTTGATACGCCTGGGCATTGAGTCAAACAGAGCTTGGATGGCGTGTACAGGTACAGCTGCCCATGCAGCTTCAACACGATAAAACAGTTCATCAAGAGAAGTGACTGGCGTATTGTTACAAGCCAGTTGCTCGGTCACCATTGACCAGACGTTTTCAATTGGTGAGAGTTCGGTAGAATGTGCTGGCCAGTGCAGCAGTGGAACATTTTCTGTATCCAGAAAGGCCCGCACAGGACCTGCAACATGCGGTCGAACGTTAACTGCTGAAATGTGGAGTTTCACAGGGATCGAATGAAGGGTAGAGCCACGGGTCGTAACATATCTGAAATGTAAAGTCCACTGTTCAAAATGCCGTCAGTGGGAACAGGAGGTGGCCGAGACGTGTAACCAATGGCACTGCATACCATCACGTCGGGTGATACGCCAGTATGGCGATGACGAATACACGCTTCCAATGTGCGTTCACCGCGATGTCGCCAAACACGGATGTGACCATCATGGTGCTGTAAATAGAACCTGGATTCATCCGAAAAAATGACGTTTAGTCATTTGTGCACCCAGGTTCGTCGTTGAGTACAGCATCGCAGGCGCTCCTGTCTGTGATGCAACGTCAAGGTTAACCGCAGCCATGGTATCCGAGCTGATAGTCCCTGCTGCTGCAAACGTTGTCGAACTGTTCGTGCAGATAGTTGTTGGCTTGCAAACGTCCCTATCTGTTGGCTCAGGTATCGAGACGTGGCTGCACGATCCGTTACAGCCAAGAGGATAAGATGCCTGTCATCTCCACTGCCAGTGATACGAGGCCGTTGGGATCCAGCACGGCGTTCCGTATTACCCTCCTGAAACCACCGATTGCATATTCTGCTAACAGTCATTGGATCTCGACCAACGCAAGCAGCAATGTCGCGATACGATAAACCGCAATCGCAATAGGCTACAATCCGACCTTTTTCAAAGTCGGAAACGTGATGGTACGCATTTCTCTTCCTTACGCGAGGCATCTCAACAACGTTCCACCAGGCAACGCCAGTCAACTGCTGTTTGCGTATGAGAAATCTGTTGCGAACTTTCCTCATGTCAGCACGTCGTAGGTGTTGAAACGTCCCCTGTGCGCGCGGGCTCTTCTTCCCTTGGTGGCACATTTGAGTGTGAATGTATAGTACGAGAGGACTTCCTGTCCTCCCCTTGTTTCCACTCACAATAACTAGACGGAACAAGTTGTATGGTATAAGTGTTTATTACGTTAAACGTTACAACATGCACAGGCAGCGCGCCAACTGCGGCTCCTGGCTTAGCTGGGAGACATACACGCCCGTCCGCTACGGGGTCTCACAGCTACCTGCTCGGCCGTTACAACGGCTAATCCTACCTGCGCGCACAAAGGACCTGGGAGGTCCACTTCCGCACGTAGGTTGCAAATTCTTCCAACAGGGAGCAGACTATACTGGACAGTCTGACCTGTCCAGTCTGAAGCTGCCACTAGATGGCAGTTGGAGTGAGTAGCAGAGTCCAAACATACTCCCACTCTAAAATGAGTTTCTCATTTTACAAATAACCAACATTTTAACAAACAACAAAACCAAAACAAGTGAACAATAAAAACATAACTAGACACAATGTCAATGCACATAAAACATGAATGCACTAACATTTTTTACAAATAACCAAAATTTTAACAAACAACACCAAAACAAGTAAACAATAAAAATATAACTAGAAACAATATCAATGCACATAAAACATGAATACACTAACATTTGGGATGCCCAAATCACCAAAACACCACTGTCAAGCTGCATGTGAAACACAATGGGTACTAACATGCAGGACACAAAACAATAAAGTATTAATGTTATACTGCATAAAAACATGACATCAATACTAACAGCAGTTAGTCCACAAGAAACACCCACAGCTTCCCAAGCTGATTTTATGAATTATGAGGTTATTCCAGTAAATGGCAATTTGGCAGTGGCTCTGTATCATATACCACTACACAGATCTGAGGGATCACTTAACTGATTCACTGCTTAGGTAGGGGACACAATTTTGCTATAGGCCTCTTAATCTGCCCATTAGCAGTTTTTACCATTACCACACACACACACTTATCAGGACCGGGAAACAGCTGGCCAATGACACCCAGCCTCCACACCAAGGGAGGCAAATTATCCTCCTTGACCAGCACATGATCGCCGATCTGGGGTTGCCATGCTCCTTCCGACGTCCATTTTTTGCGTTGCTGCAGATCATGTATGTATTCTGTGGACCACCTCTTCCAAAAGGACTGATGCAACTGCTGCATAAGTTGCCATCTGTGCAACCTGTTGGCGGGAACCTCAAGGACAGAGGGTTCAGGATGAGCACAAAGGGGCTGTCTGATTAGGAAATGGCCAGGAGTGAGAGCAGCAGGAGAATAGGAGAATCTAGGTCATCAGAGAGAAGACACAACGGCCTTGAATTCAAGCATGCTTCTATCTGAATTAACACAGTAGTCAGTTCTTTGAATGACAGCACTGCATTGCCGAGGACACGTTTGAGATGCGACTTCATGCATTTGATTCCTGCCTCCCAGAGTCCACCAAAGTGAGGGGCACGAGGTGGAGTGAACCTCCAACTGATTCCCTCTGAGGTCGAAAATTCACTACACCTTCAACAGTAACATCGTTGGAGAGAAAACGTTTAAGCTCAATGTCTGCACCTACAAATGTGGTGCCATTGTCACTGTACATGTGAGAAGGTTTCCTTTTAAACCTCCTCTCAAGATGCGCCAGTCTCCGAGAGGCTTGTTGTCATGATTCGCCTAATGATTTACAGTCAGGTTTCACTGGTAGTCGAACCACAAATCTCCCTTCTTCATCTCGTGCCGTGTGGCGCTGAAAGTGTGCCTCACATATTTTATCCTGCTTACTTATCGTTTTCATAGACAGTTCCTCTAACTCCCAAAACCTTTGCAATTTGGCATCTAAATTGTTACCTCTAACAAAGCACGAGGTCACTGCAGAACGAGCCATGTTGCATGAAGCTGAAGGCATCCTACCAGACAAAATCCAGCCAAATTTTGTTTCGACCAGTGAGGGATGACTTGGTTTCACCAGCCTTTCCTTACAAACAACGTCAAAGAAAACATCAGCACCAAGAATTAAATCTACTGTGGCAGGCTTGTTGAATTCTGGGTCAGCGAGTGGAAGACTACATGGGATCCTCCAGGACCTTGTGTCTATCTTGCTCGCTGGTAGGTCACTGGTGACATGATCTACGACAGCACAAGTGGTTCTGATATGAAAGTCATTGACCCTAGAAGACAGTTCAACACCACAAGTGTAAGACACTGAGGCTGCAAAGGCATTGTTTATACCCTTCACAGGAAACGAATGTTTACTTCATTTCAGTTTTAATTTCTCTGCCATACCCTTAGATATAAAAGATAGCTGACTCGCACTATCTAGCAGAACTCTGCAAACCTGCTGTCTACCCATGCTGTCTTTAATGTTGACAACAGCTGTTGCTAACAAAACATTACGATGGATGTTTGCCTTCCCGTTCATAGCTTGATGGGCCAAGGAATGGCCTCCTGGTTCACTGTTCTGCCCATTCCTTGGTTCAGCAGGCTTGTGGAGCAGTATGTTGTGCCTCCCTTTACAGGTCTTACAAGGAGAAATCCTGCATTTAGTAGAGAAATGACCAGAGCGGATGCACAAAAAACAAAGCTTATTTTTTGTCACATATGCCCTTCGCTCATCGACATTTAGTGCTTGAAACCCTTTGCATTTAGTGATAGTATGAGGTTCACTACAAAATTTACATGATTCCTCAGCATCGGCATTAGCGAGATGAGCCCTCCTCACATGTCTTGTTTGACTTAAATTATTGGCATTTCCTTGCGAATCCCTTGAGGTGTTATCCCTGAACCTGATCAACTCAAGGGCCTGACATTTTGTTTCCAAAAAATCTATTAGTTGATTTAATGTGGTGAATGTTGACCCAGACATCTTTACCTCCCACTCATGACGATCTGTGGGTCGCATACTGGACAGAATCTCTTCCGAAAGAATAACTTCATGAAGTGGAACATCAGGTTTGAGAGCTTCTAAGGCCTTCAAATGGCTGCATACGTGATTAATTAGTTGCCTATAATCGCTCGCTGCGCCATGGCCGACTGTAGACAAGGCCAACAAAGCCTTAGCATGTCTGGCTGCAATTATTTTTGGGTTATTATACCTCTGCGTAATAAGTCCCCAGGCTATCGATAGATTTCCTGCTGTGGCAGGTATATGTTTCAAAAGGTCCTTAGCTTCACCTCGCAAAGACGAATTAAGGTAATGAAGTTTTTGAACGTCATCAATTGAATTGTTATTCATAATGAGACTCAAAAACGTATCCCTGTATGATGACCACTTAAGGTAGTCACCTTCAAAATTTGGCAAGTTAATAGCGGGTAGTTTCAAAGAACTGACACTGCCTGATGGATTCGAGCCCAAAGGCTGCAGAAGCTGGGTGTACCTCTTCATTGAACCCTTGATAGTGGATTCAACAAAGTCCCACGAATCCTCGAATTCTGCCCTGTCCTTACTATGATCTGCTGATTCGTCTTCAATTTCCAGCCGTGTTTGAGACGACTCAAAATCAGTCTGAATCCGAGTCAATCGACTTAATTTTGATTCCAACATTTCGATGCTGGCACTGTCTGCAGACTGCACAAAGCTCGCTAAGCGCGCGAGAGCGGCCTTTGCTACACCTCTCTGCTTGACTAATTTTGTTTTCTCTGAGGGCTCCATTTTAGGACCAGGAAGATGATAGTAGGAAGCCAACAGTTGCACTTACCACGCTGCAGCGGCAGTACGGACAGGAACAGCAGCGGCGTCACGGGCACTGGCAGCTGGCGTGGCAGGCGCTGCAGTCTCCGACGGCGCGAAGTTTCGGCGGGAGCAGGACGTGACGTCACCGATGATGCTGCACCGACGCGTTTCTGTGCCTCCCGAATTTGAATTAGAGACACATTAAATGTTCACAAATATGTCCCCGATCGTCGTTGTTAAGGCTGTTATTGTCGAAGTCCCGAACAGGCCTTGGAACACTCGATAGCAGTCAACAACGAAACCGATAACGTGTGCAGCTCACACGTGGGTTTTTAGAAGTTCACAAATACCGGAACGTAAATCCGCGCGAACGTACATTCCGCGTGGTCACTATCCGGCCCGGAGGACCAAAAAATGTGCGCGCGGGCTCTTCTTCCCTTGGTGGCACATTTGAGTGTGAATGTATAGTACGAGAGGACTTCCTGTCCTCCCCTTGTTTCCACTCACAATAACTAGACGGAACAAGTTGTATGGTATAAGTGTTTATTACGTTAAACGTTACAACATGCACAGGCAGCGCGCCAACTGCGGCTCCTGGCTTAGCTGGGAGACATACACGCCCGTCCGCTACGGGGTCTCACAGCTACCTGCTCGGCCGTTACAACGGCTAATCCTACCTGCGCGCACAAAGGACCTGGGAGGTCCACTTCCGCACGTAGGTTGCAAATTCTTCCAACAGGGAGCAGACTATACTGGACAGTCTGACCTGTCCAGTCTGAAGCTGCCACTAGATGGCAGTTGGAGTGAGTAGCAGAGTCCAAACATCCACTTAGAACAATTTTATATGACTGTGCTTAAACTGACACACAATATTTTTAGCGCAACGCAATCTGACTATCAAAGATCCCTGCAAAAGAATGGCCCTGAGTAACATTAAACTATACCTTTCAGAAATCACTTACCTCACAAAAATCTTCATTACTCGAACTACTGCAATACAGCGAGCGCCACTACTGCAAACTAAATAAAAGATTCAAACTACTGAAGGCACTAACTACTGATAGGGATAGTTAGCAAATGAAAGATATTAATAGAGAACAAACAATGTATTTACCTTAATAGTCATAATATATATAGCAGTTCATGACAAATTACAAAACTCCGCCATCTCTCTCCCCACATCCACCACTGCTGGCGGCTCACCTCCAACTGCGCAACGCTACGCGTTGTTCACATCCAGCTGCCGCTGCCCAACACTACAATGGCAGACAACAATGCAAACTAGCCACAGACTGCACATAGCACAGCCAGTGATTTTCATACAGAGCGCTACATAACGTTGCCAATAAGAAAACATAAACAGCCTACTTACATAAAGAAAACATAAACAGCCTAGTTACATAGCCCCCATGCTCCCCACAAAAAATTTTACAAAATATTTTTGGGCAGTGGCCAATAATGATTTGATAAAATTTTTTCATAATTACAATAACAAAGATATCAAATGCACACATTTATTTATACAATGTTGGTCAAAAGCTGAAATTTTCTCACAGTCCATAAAGAAAGTCCAGATTGTTCATCACAGTAAAATTTCAGTGTTTTTTTTTTCCAAAGTCTGAGCAGTTTAAGAGAATGCACACGGAAGTAGTGGATTTCCGTGCAGTCTTGAAGAAGTAGTGGTGTCCTTCCAACGGAAAGACAGTGCTGACTCTTGAAATGCTGACAGGTAATGGGCCACAACAGAGCAAACCCACAGCAGAGTCATTCGACGTTTTGAAGAAGATTGTTAGGTAGGTTGTCACAGAGCAGACCCACTGTAGTCCTGGTAGAGATTACGGTATTGGTGGGCCACCAGAGGCGCAGACCCCCTGCAGTCCTTGTAGAAATAATGGTGTTGATGAATCATCAAAGGTGTAGACCCACTGTTGTCCTTGTAGAAATAATTATATTGGTGGGTCATCAGAGATGCAGATCCACTGTAGTCCTTGTAGAAATAATGGTATTGGTGGGTCTTCAGAGATGGAGACCCACTGTAGTCCTTGTAGAGATGGCCAGCAGCCATCTGTTGCGACTGTGCAGGTGTACAATCACCATCGAAGAGTCTTGCAGAGGAGATAGCAAGTCCATAAGCCACCACTTGTGCATGCACAAAGTTTTTGGAATTGTCCTTAGAACCAGCAATGCTGTTATCCAGTCCCTTGCTGAAATATTAACACACGTGCAAACACCAACAGTCCCTACTTCTCACATATTGTCCATATAATATGACCAACAGAAACGTGTGCAGTGAAATGGAACTTACAAGTTAATAATATGATGAACTGGTGTCAATTACAATTTTATAACATAAGAATACAATTACAAAGGTACAAAATACATCATTAAAGAACATAACAATACAGATAACATTTGTAGTACAGGCTTTACAAAAAATCGAAATAACATATACATCAGTGTTACAGGAATTATGACATGACTACATACTTAAAGATCAGAAGAACTTTTAAAACATCACCTTCACATGTGAGCAACAAAACAGAATAAATAATGTCTAAACATCTTTACAAAGTAAATAACATAGTATTAGAAAAATTCTACAACATAGCTCTCATCAGCTAAACACATAAAGACAGGAAAAAACACAAATACACAAGGGTACACAGCCATATAGTGGGAAGGCACAAAAGGAAACGACAGGGTTTGTTTTACTGCAGTATTTTGCATGGAGATCTCCCTTTGTTCATCATTATTCCCAAAAGTACTATCTAAGCCTGCTTTCTGTATTCTGTTCACATCCTCTTTCAAAAATAGTTTTTCTCCACTGTGCACTACTTTTTTGGCCAAACTATTTTCTTATAGCTTCTTAATGCATTTCTTCCAATTCATCATTGTTAGTTTCTTATATAGTCTACCCCTTCTTAAGCTAACTTAAATCTACTGAGCTCAGATATATATACCAAGGGACGAGGCAATGCAGCATCACATAAAACATTTAATATAAACAGCAATGAAAAAAAACACAGATTTGCGAAGCAAGCAGCATTAAGAAATTAGCAAAGCAATTGCAGTATTACAACTAATATAAGGCAATGTGCAGCAAACAATAAAAATAAATCATTAGTAAAACTGGCATAACAGAATAATACAAAGTCAAATTCAGTAACACTATGCCTGGCAAACAGCAGCAACTTATACCTAAACATGACATAGCTCAAGCAGAAAAAATATTACAGTAGAAACAACAATGCAGATAAGGGAAATGTATATTCACATCTTAATGTCTATGTAATTAAAGTCGTGCACCACAACTTATTCTACGAAAAATAGTACCAAGTAGTTGAAAAGAAAATTATGTATGCAGTTACTGTTATTAGTCCCTTCTTATTTTTCTTTCCATTCCAAGAGCTCCTTTATCGAAGAATGTGGGTCATAAAATAATTATTTAATAGATCTGTTGACAGAAAGTGTTCACATTAGCAAATGCATCGCAGTTTATTTTATAAAACTAACGCTGCAACACAGCTGGAAAACAGGTATCAAATGAAATAAGCAATTACGCAAACCAAAGCATAAAAACATCATTCAATAGCTATGTGGCATTTCGTAAGTCAGTAGCTCTCAACTCTCTTAGAAAGACACTTGTCATAATCAGGTGTGCAGATGTACGAATATTTCCCATCAATTCATAAGCATTTCAGTAATTAGCACAAAGTACGAGTAATCATATGTTTTCAAGTAATGAATGTGTAATATTTGCGATGCTTTCTACAAAGGAATGTCAATAGCGAGGTTAATGGTCTCTCTTTTTTTTTCTCCACCTCTGTGTCTGAAAGGCGCACACACTAATGGCTTTCTTTTGTCAGACAACTACCTCTCAGCTGGGCGCCCAAAACGCATTACGTGCAGGTGGTCACTTACCTTTCTTACTGAAATATTAACGACAGCAGTTTCTGCTACAGTGACAGTGTCATACAAAAATATTTCACAGGTCAAGAGTTTGCGTTGCAAATGTGTAGAAACAAAATCATATGAATATAACAGTGTTCAAAACGTTTTCATCCGCATTGTGATGCATTTACGCATATACACACATTTCATAACTCTTAAAGTACGTTTCTTGGTTTCCAACATCCTTTTCATAAATCAGAGTCCCTAAACACTACTCTTTATTCCTTACCTTATTCATCGACACTTCTTCAATATTTCATCATAACAGATACATAGCATAATCAAATAACTCATATAGCATCAGCTTATGGATCATAAACTTACCGCAACAGCATAATACACATAGTCATCATAGTAATAACATCATAACACCTCAGTCAACTCTCAAAATTGTCATAGCTTCCTCCAATAATTTCAAAACCTAAAAAAGATTCTCTGCTCATTTCGGTAGTGTCATCTACCTCAAACGTACTTTAAAAATCATGATCTCATACCAAATACATCATTCAAAGCTCTCATAGTATCACAATGGGTCCGAAAAAATATGAACAGTTCACACAGTACAGACAGAATACAATTTCATAAGTGTGAAGTTATCCAGTTGTTTAATTGCGTAAACATGTCACTGATGTAGTAAAAAAAAGTTTGTTTCTCTTTTAAATGATCAGATAGCGGTGTAATTTATGTGTTAGAGGAATATGGTACCGATGTGTAAAGTTGTCTAAGCAAATACCATATTAGCTAGGGCTCCTTGTGCTTGCCAAACACATGATACACAAAGTAGGTGTGTACCCCCCTGAGGATTATTGTAATTATATGCTCAGGTGTTACAGATTACAGCAATGGAATGAAATGTATCACGGAAAACTTTCTTTGTAATTCTAAAATCTTTAAAAATAAATGTTTTAAGTACAAAATTAATCACTCAAATACGTGTCCTGTAGCGCTAAATGTGCGTCTTGCTGAAGATAATCTATGTGGAAGTGTCGTAGTTATCGTCCTCCAAAAGCTAAGTTCTGCAGAAGTCAATGTACTGACCTCATGATAAACAAAAGTGAAATGCTTTGCGTGTAGATATCTTACTTATTACGCTTATTGCCGTGATGAAGAAAGTACTGTGCTGTAACGTATTGTTGTGCTACGGAAAAGGCTGTCTCATTGTAGCTGTACCACAAAAGTTACTACTAAAACATGTTTTACTTTCCAGAAGAATTCAGAAAAACCGTGCAGATATAAAACAGATACACCGCAAAAGCAACAATGTAAATTGAGTCACACATTAGTAACGTCGTGATATAATCGTGTAGTTGTCACATAAACTAACCACTGTGTCATCTGGTATCTCTCACAAAGTACTTTAATTCAGAATGTATTTTCAAGTACACCAAAATGTTGCATTAAAATCTCATTAGCAGTACTGGTAAATGTTCTAAGTATGTAAGCCTCATTGTCGTTACGTAATCGTGCAACTAACAAGCAAGAATGTACACACACAGTAACACTGTGTCGTCTGTTCGCAATAACAATGCATTCGTAATTTCTGTTTAAATAAGTTCTCTTGGTTCTTGAGTGGATATTGAACTTCAAAACATTGTTGCATGTTAACAGTATCTCAGTGTGACAAATTGTACAAGTAGCGTGAAGTGAAAATTGCAAAGACTAAGTTAAAAAGCAGATTATCTGTCAGTAAATGGTTTTACATGTGAAATGTGGTGTAAACCTTTACTCTTCCTAGTATGCAGAGTTTCAACTTCAACGCAATTATCATGTGGTATACGTCGGATTCTGTAAGGTCCATTGTAAACTAGAAAGAATTTGTGACTCAAGTGTTTCTTCTTATGTGACAATGAATGAGCTTTAATGAGAACTTTCTGACCAATATATAATTTCTTTGCATTTGCTTTACCGTGTAGTTTTCTCCTTTTGTCTGCTGCAGATTTTATATTTTTAAGAGCCAAATCAATTATATCTTTGTGTCGAAGTTCACGTGTATTCGGGAAAGGTACAAGCTCTCTGATTCTGTTCGGTGGTTCTTCATTCTTTAGTACAAGAGTAGGTGGTAAAGCAGTGGAATCATGAGGCATTTCATTCAGAACATTTTGAAATAAGTGTAAATATCTGTCCCAATGCTGATGCTTTCTGTGACAATAAAGTCTGCAAAGCTTATTGATTTCTTTCATAATCCGTTCAGACGGGTTACAATGTGGTGAGTACAATGAAATAAAAACAGGTTTGATTTTATGGTTCCGAAGCATACGTGACCAAACAGCAGATCTGAATTGCGGTCCGTTATCTGAAATGACTTTACTAACGTGTCCAACTTCACGTAAGAAATTTTTAACAAAGGCGTTGGATGCAGACCGTCCAGTGGCTTTACGTAACGGAGTGAAAGAAACAAATTTTGAAGTAAGTTCAACAGCGACTAGAACGTACGAAAATCCATTCGATGTTCTGACAAGGGGTCCCAAGAGATCAACAGCAGCAAATTCTTTTAATTTAGAAGGAATGATAGGAAACAGCGGAGCACGATGTGAGACAGTAGATGGTTTCGCCTTGTGACAAAGTTTACAAATAGACAAGACTCTTCGAATTCTCTTTTCCATATTGTTAAAATAACAAGTCGTTCGAAGAATATGATAACATTTTCGTGGACCAAAATGTGCGTACCTGAAATGAATGTACCAAATGAGCTTATTAACAAAATCGTCTGGAATGCAAAGTACCCATAGCTTGTCATCAACAGTGCAGCGTTTGAACAGTATGTTGTTTCTAACCAGGTAATAATGCCGAATCTGAGTGTGTGTCTTTTCATGCCATTTACTTTTGATGTCTTTCCAAATCGGATCTTTATCTTGTTCATGAGCAATGTCCTTTAAAGATGTGGTGATGAAGTTTTCAAAGGCGACTTTCTGAATGTAAAGAATACTGAAATTTTTCTCAAGGTTGCCTTCTGTGTTACTTTTCTCAAGCCCAGCCGGTGCTCGTGACAGCGCGTCCGCAACAATGTTCTCCTTGCCGGGAATGTAGACTATTGTGAAGCGGAATTCTTGCAGAAACAATGCCCAACGTTTTAACCTGTCATGATTTAATTTTGAAGACATAAGAAATTGTAATGCACGATGATCACTGTATACTTTTACGTGCTTATCAGAAAGAAAGAAACGGAATTTGTTAAATGCCCAAACGATCGCTAAAGCTTCTAATTCAGTAACGGAATAATTTTTTTCAGATTTTGTTAGCACTCAGCTAGCAAAAGCAATGGTTTTCTGAACAGTAGTGTCATTTTCTGTGGCTTCTTGAAATAAGTGGGCACCAAGACCGACTTTAGAAGAATCTGTGCTAAGGCAGAAATCTTGTGACAGATCTGGATGAGCTAGTATTGGCGTGTTAAGTAGCGATTCTTTCAAAGAATTGAATTCCAACTGTGCTTGTTCGTCCCAGTTCCAAATAGTATTTTTTCCAGTGAGAGAACTAAATTTTGGTGTAACAAGAATTGGCATATTCAGAAAACGACGGTAAAAATTTACGAGACCTAGAAAACTGCGGACTTGTATTTTTGTGGATGGAACTGGAATGGCTCTGATTGCTTCTAGCTTTTCAGGATCCGGCTGAATGCCTTCAGAAGAAATAATATGTCCCAAAAACTTCACCTTTGTCCTACCGAATTCAGACTTTTCCAAGTTAACTGTAATTCCAGATTCTGCAAAAATACGTAACAAACTGTTGAGGATGCGGTTATGTTGTTCCCATGAAGCTTCTGCTATTAGAATATCGTCCACATATAAGGTGATGTGACATTTTAAGAACTCAGGTAATATGGAATTTAGCCCGCAAATGAATGCTGCTGAAGAAATGTTCAAACCAAAAGGAAGTTTCCGAAACTGATAACAAACGCCGAAACAAAGGAAAGCTGTGTATTTTCTACATTCTGGATGAAGTTCGATCTGATAGAAGCTGGATCTGAGATCAATAGAAGACAACACTTTTACACCATTAAAATTTTGAAGAAGTTCTTCCATCGTCTGCGGCCTGTCTGTTTCAGGAGTAATGATAGTATTGATTTGTCTCGAATCTAAGACAAGCCTGATCGATCCATTTTTCTTCTCAACAACATGTAACGGATTGTTGTATGAGCTTACTGCAGGCTCAATAATGCCCTCGCCAAGCATAGATTGTATTTCTGTTCTAACACGGTCCCTATAATGTGCTGGAATTACGTATGGTCTAACACAAAATTTAGTATGCTCACGAACACGAAATTGGTGATGAAATCCCTTGATTGTTCCTGTTTTGTGAGTAAAAACTGCGGAATGTGCTTGTAAAATCTCAAAAGGTCCTGCCTATCAGTGTCATTACAATTCTCAATTGTTTGAATTTTATTCTGAATTAACTCATTAGTTTCAAATATGCCGTCGATATCATCCCTATCAGTACTTGCAGAGTGATAGTTAGTGTCTAGTTCCGTAGAAAATTCCGAACCGTTGTCTAACAGAAGGTAAAGCCGATTAATTTCCTCATCATGGTTTGAGAACCAGTCTTCAAATTTCAAAGCTATTGACTTACCTTCTTTCTCTAAACTTATTTCAGCATCGTGAAAGCTGAAGAATGCTTTGTATTCATTCAAAAAGTCTACTCCCAGTATAATTTCTGTCGACAATAATGGAACAATAAGAAAGTTCATAGAAAGCTGTGGCTTTGACAAAAGAATTCTAAGTTGGTTTGTTGGCGTACATCTACACTTTTTCCAAAGATTGCACCTTGTAATTTAATCTTACGTAACGGAAGTGTGGGGCAATCGTTCGATTTGTTGCATTTGCTAAAAGCTATTTCACTAATTACTGAAATGGGACTGCCAGAGTCAAGTACTGCCGTAAATTTTACGTCATTGACAGTAATGTGAATCACAGGATATGCAATGTTGTTATGTTTTACGTCGTGTTCCTGGAGTAAGATGTCCCTAATGTCTTCCATTTTTACGTAATTACTAGCTACGGCAGCTGTGTCGTCAGTATCATAAGTACGTTTTGTGGCTGCCTGCGGTGTGAGTCATTGCCTGTTGTCTCTTTGTTGGCACGCGTCGTTATTGGGATTTGGAGACCTAACTTCTACAAATTCACCGTAACGAGAATCCCGCCAGTTCTTATGCAGTTCAGGTCCGTCGTTACGATCATATCGTTTGTCGTCATGTCGGTAGATTCCATAGTTTCTTTCTTGTCGGTCACGTGGTGGAGAATTTCTCCATGAATCGTAACTGCGCGCTGAACTGTTGCGTCTGAAATTATTCTGTCTCCCTTGATAATAATAGTTCTGATTACCATATTGTCTGTTTCTATGGTTATCTCTGTCATATTCATTACTACGGAAATGCGATCTTTCTCTGTAACTCTTACTCTGCCAGTGGTTGTCATACGGGTGGTGTCTGTTTTTGTCACGATTTACGTTGTAATAATAGGCTTGTCGTGGCCATTTATTGTTTCTGTCGTCACGGAATTGTGACGGATGTGACCTGTAGTGATTGTTTTCCTGTTTTCGCATCCCGCGACTGTCTGTGTCAATTTCTAATTCTTGTAAGAGTCCCTGAAAAGCTTCAATGTCGTCTTTGCAACGTCCTGCCAAAATAATATGCCGTAAACGTTCAGGTAATTTGATTAAGCAAATGCGGATGAGTTCTGAGGGGCTGTATGGGTTTGACAGGTACTGATTCTTGTGCAACATGTCTTCAAAATATTTGACAAGACTGGAAAATTCAGATTGTTCAAAGTGTTTCATCATCATGATGCTATGTTTTACTCGGTCTTGTGTATGTTGTGAACAATATGCTGAGAGGAACGCATGGTAAAATTCTCCTTCACTGTGACAATCGTGAATGACCGATCGCATTCTTACAGCTGGTTCTTTCTCCAAGTAGCCACACATAAATTCTAACCTGTGCTCCAATGACCAGTTGGGAGGAAAACAATGAGAGAATTGATGGAGCCACGCTTGTGGATGAATGTCGTTGGCAGAATTCTTAAACGTTTTGAATTTACGTGTAGTAATGAACAGCTTATAGTCAAAATCATCGTGTCGGCGAGTAGCACATCGCTCATTGTTACTTCGTATCGGCGGTTCCATCTCAAAATCCAATGCGCCTTGCCAATTTCTTTCATAATTTCCGAAGTGCCCTGAGTTATTATTTTGTGGCTGTTCCGTATTTCTATGTCCCTCTTCCCGTATTGGAGCGCTAGTGGCCTCTGAAATACGTAATTATTGTATTACCTGTGTCAGCTGATCTTGTACTTCCCGGATTTCTCTTTGGTGTTGCGTATTAATTTGATTCAGATTATGTTTCAGTTTCCTAATTTGTTCATACTCTTCTGTGTCAGTGAAGGCTACAGGTCTTGTGTCATTCAGATCATCATCTACCTTTGTAGATAAGTTAGTGACCTGATCCGAAAGTTCGGCTACTTTCTCCGATAGTGAACACATTTCCTCAGTGTGTTTTTCTGAACCAAGTTTCAGAGTGTCCATTTGTGTTGAAAGCGAATCTACTGTGTCCTTTAAGTTTTCCTGAGTTTTTGCAAGTTGCGTAACCGAATCGGTAGATGCAACTGAGTCCATTTTAGCTTGCAAGGTCTCATGATTTTCATGAACAATAGTTTGCAGTTCTTTTATGGCTGCTTCGTGATTCTGTAATGCATTTTCATGACGTGAAAAAATAGGTTGGAAATGCTCACAAATTTGTGTTTTTACGTCATTACACAATTTTTGACATTTCGATTCAATGTTATGTAACTCAGCAGTTAAATCTTCACGTGTTTGTTCGAGAGTTTGTTCCAATGAGTCTAATTTTTGAAGCTTTTGTTGTGTATGTCTCTGATTTTGTTCCCTTGTGTGTAACTATTGCTGTGTTTGTCTCTGGTGTTGTTCCATTGTGTCTAACTTTTGAAGCTTTTACTGTGTTTGTTTCTGATTTTGTTCAAGCGTTGTGTCTAACTTTTGTAGCCTTTGTCCCATTTGTTGCATTAACTGTAACAACAGTGCACTGGTATCTGAAACATGTTCCTCAGTGCTATTAGGAAGTGCATTTGAACCGGAAATATTCGCAGTTTGAATAGCAGAATATGTGTCTTGACTTATTTGAGAAAAGGGTGAGGACGCAAAACCTGAATCTACAGTATTTGCAAGATTGTGTCCTGTCATTTCGGGTTCTTGAGGCAAGCTGTTGCCGACCGATCGATCGATAATGCTTCCCTGTTCACTAATTCTTTCACTGCCTACGCCATTGTTTGCAGCCCGCTCCATTTCCCTGTGTACAATTACCAAATTACTACTTTGAACATTAGTTAATTCATTACTCGGTGGCGCTAACACACTGCTTTCGTCTTCACTGTCATTTCTCAGTTTACTTTGGAGCCTAGTATTACGTTTTTCACACGCCATTATTGTCGCAATATTTCACACGACAACACAAAAAAAACACAATTTGAAGAGTAAAAATAAGAGAACACATTAACATAGAACTGAAAATAATATCTAGTTAATTGCAAGCGCAGCTGCGAAATACTTGGTGGAAATCTACATGCATGCCACAATTGTTTTACTGTACAACAATTAAAGACTGCAACTACAAAGGGGATTCTCTCTACAATTACGCAATAGCAATAAACAAAACCTACACTAATTACACAAACTACAAGAAAAAATCAGAAGATTCCAGTGAGGTATCCTAGGCTAAGGGTCGACATATGAAACGTCCCCTTAGAACAATTGTATATGACTGTGCTTAAACTGACACACAATATTTTTAGCGCAACGCAATCTGACTATCAAAGATCCCTGCAAAAGAATGGCCCTGAGTAACATTAAACTATACCTTTCAGAAATCACTTACCTCACAAAAATCTTCATTACTCGAACTACTGCAATACAGCGAGCGCCACTACTGCCAGCTAAATAAAAGATTCAAACTACTGAAGGCATTAACTACTGATAGGGATAGTTAGCAAATGAAAGATATTAATAGAGAACAAACAATGTATTTACCTTAATAGTCATAATATATATAGCAGTTCATGACAAATTACAAAACTCCGCCATCTCTCTCCCCACATCCACCACTGCTGGCAGCTCACCTCCAACTGCGCAACGCTACGCGCTGTTCACATCCAGCTGCCGCTGCCCAACACTACAATGGCAGACAACAATGCAAACTAGCCACAGACTGCACGCAGCACAGCCAGTGATTTTCATACAGAGCGCTACGTAACGTTGCCAATAAGAAAACATAAACAGCCTACTTACATAAAGAAAACATAAACAGCCTTCTTACAGTGTCGCCAACTGCGCCAACCTTGTGTGAGTGCTCTGAAAAGCTAATCATTTGCATATAACAGCATCTTCTTCCTGTCGGTTAAATTTCGCGCCTGTAGCATGTCATCTTCGTGGTGTAGCAATTTTAATGGCCAGTAGTGTATTTATTTGAAGACAGGCAGGATTTCTGTGATGTAAATGCTTGACGTATCTGCTTTGGCAAAGAAATATGATAGTGTAATACCGGCGTGAGCGCCTGCGGTAGCAGGCGGCGTGTGTGACCTTGTGGTGTACACTTTCATGACAGCCACTCTAGCGAATTCAGCATTACTTTTCATCGGATAGTTTATTAGTTTAACGAATGCCACTTAAAAACCGTCTGTAATTATTCGTTCTAGCACACCTAACAACAAACATGCTTTGGTTTTAGTGGAGCGGAGTGCGTTAAGCACTAGCTTCGGGCCCGGTCTATTATGCAGCGGCGCTGGTAGGCGCGGGCGAGCGCAATTCCAGCCGCCTTCCCCTTGTCTGGAGCGCGGCGGGACAGCGCAGCGGCGCGCATGCCGCTGTCATGATGATGGATCGCCGCAGGCCTGGTTGGATGGCTGGCGAAGCTCAGTCCCGCCCGGCCTGGACTTGCCACTCATCTCTTTGGGAGCCGTCAGAGCGAATATTGCGAGAACTGTCAACTTCCCAGAGGCGCACTGCACCTGCCAGTGAGTAGCATTTGATACTCTCCACCATAGGGAACGCAGAGGGCTCTGCTACTAACAATAAAACTTCTTATGTCGAAACACGTCAGGCACCTGCCAGACTGTCGTTTCCGTCTAATTATCATTAGTCATTCATCAGTCAACGCGACAGTTAGTCTTTTCCCTGATTTTGCTCAATTAATTCAAATCTGAATGTTAAAATGAGTGATATCTATGACTGCAGAGACCGCTCTATTAAATTAATCTGATTACGTTGTCTGACATTTTACCGATATCCCGATGTAATAACGGCTTCAGTTGTTGACCAGCGTTGCGTCGGATAATGTTGTGAAAGTTGCTCGTCGCCATCAGATGCTTACTGACGTGTTGCTGCAGTGACTCGCCAATTTATGCGCTGGCTCTCTAGAAAAGGGCAGACGCCAAGGGGTGGCGCCATATCGTCATCGTAGACGACATCGACATCCGGAGAAACGATCAACGGTATTCGCATGTGGGGACGCGGGCGAAGCGCGGCCGCAAGCGCCAAATGTAAGTACTTCACCTTGGAAGTGTGGAAAAATGGAGACTTTCTGTTTCTGGATGTCGTGGTCCGTAGAAAAGAACACGTTACGTTAGGTAACAGTGTGTACCGTAAACCAACTCGCATTGAACTATATGTAAGAGCTACGACTGGCGTCACCCATCCCCATGCAGTGGTGTATTACAGAATATCCTCCGTAGGGCTAGAGAAATGTCAGGTCCAGAAGTCTTATTTGCAGAGCTTAGTCATCTTCGCTCTGTATTTGTCTTTAACGGGTACATTGATAAACAGGTTCACAAGGCATTCCGACCAACACTCAGTAAACTTCAAGAATAACCAGAAGAAATAGAGAGCTCCACAATGGAGGTACTTCTACTTTATGTTGGTGGGACATTCATTAAAAATTGAAGGCTACTCAGGAAACTTCAAAGTGGGTCTTCCTTTCTCCGCAGCGAGTGCAAACGATTGTGGTTTCTGAAAGAGAACAGCGTTGTCTAGAGCATCAGGAATGTATAAAATCCCATACCACTGTGGGATATCATACATTGGACACTGTCGAAGATATGTTTGGCTGCGCCCTCCCCGCTTCGCGCATGCGAATACCATGGCTTTTTTATGGGGCAAGGAGCTCTGGGCGTCGAGGTTCTCTATGATAAGTCTACGACAACACTATAGCCCCCCCCCCCTCCCTCACCAAGTCTGGCGCATGCACTCTTCTAACGGGCCAGCGAATACGAGGGTTGGAACTTAAATAGCGGCAACTATTTATTCACAACCGATGCAAAAGAGTTAGGCGTTTGCCCCTGCTATTGTCCTTCAAAGTAGCCACCTGCGTTGTGTAGAACCCGTTGCCAGCGATGTGGAAGGCATAGTATACCGTCAGCAGAGTCTGTTCTGCTGATGGTGCAAATGGAGCGGTCTACTGCCTGTCGAATCTCTGAAACAGTTCTAAAGCGAATGCCACAATGTGGTTCCTTCATCTTCGGATTCAAATCAAAGTCACAAGGACTTAAGTCCGGGGATATGGCGGATGGTACAGTATTTCCCAGTCCCATCAACCGAACAGAACAGCCACAGATTGCGCTGTATGTGCCCGCGCATTGTCGTGCAAAATGGTGGGTTGCGCAGAAAGTGTCACCGCTTCTTTCGCAAAGCTGGTGGCAGGTGATCCTCCAAAAACGAACAGTAATACTGTGCATAGACGGTCTGCTGTGGAGGAACGTAATACGTTAGGATAACACCATCACAGTCGTACACGAGAATCACCATAACTTTAGACCGCTCCATTCGCGCCATTAACAGAACAGGCTCTGCTAACGGTATCCTACGTCCTCGACATCGCTGACATCAGGTTCTACACAACACTGGTGACTACTTTGAAGGACAGTAACAGGTGCAAACAAGTCACTCTTTTGTATCGATTGTGAATAAATAGTTGCCACTATTTAAGTTCCAACCTTCCTATATTGGTGAACCGCTTCAGCAATGCGTCAATGAGCACCTGAAGATCGCGAGCAGATGTTAAGTTGAAAAATTGTGCAGTTTTCGCAACAATATATGGCACAATGCTTGTAAAACACTGAAAAAAATTGAATATCTCTGAGTATTTAGTTTGCGTGCAGTTCTCGCCACGGGAACTTGTTCGAGTGTCGGCGAATCTTCTGGCTATCCAGGGACCGTGGAGACGCTTTCAGAGGCAGATTGACATTTTAAGACCCTCGCTGTGGCGCACAGCAACGTCCGAAAGTGGCCAGACGCAGATCGCCAGTCCGCCAGTCCGCTGCTGTTGTGTGTCGGCACTGTCGTGGAGCTACGCATTGGCCTTTCTGGGAAATTGCAGAGGCAGCTGACGAATCGACGAACAATCTCGAGCAATGCCGACCAGTGGTAAATTTGGGACTGCGTTTCGTGCTCTATTCAGGTAAAACTGCATCACGCGGTGCTTGCCTGCTGCAGGACGGACTTTGGTTGTCAAAGAGTAGTGTGAGGGTAGTTATAGCAAGATATAACATTGTGTTTGGCTCGTGAGAGCAGGTATGTCGGCTGCACTTTGTAAAAAGCTGGTGTGCAACAATAATTGGCGTTTTCAGAGGAAAGAAAGAGCAGCAGCTATTCGCGTTGGCTGGTGCAGAAGCGTTTGTCGAGAGTGAAATTTAGGCCTGAGCCAACTAGGCAAATAAGAAACTGGGTAATTTTTAAGTAATGTTTTGGAGGAGAGAGGGCAAGATACGTTACGAGGTTTCCCATTGAGAGAAAAACTAACAAACTTTTTGATTTGAAGACGAGTAGCCGGCCGCCGTGTCCGAGCGGTTCTAGGCGCTTCAGTCCGGAACCACGCGGCTGCTACGGTCGCTGGTTCGAATCCTGCCTCGGGCATGGATGTGTGTGATGTCCTTAGTTTAGTTAGGTTTATGTAGTTCTAAGTCAAGGTGACTGATGACCTCAGATGTTAAATCCCATAGTGCTTAGAGCCATTTGAACCATTTTAATTTAATTTAATTAATTTATTTATTTATTTTATAATACGAGTATGTTCTGGTGTATTTTCCGTGCAGAACTCTAAGCAAGGACAATTTTTCGGACACTTGGTTTTTAGACAATCAGTCGATCGATTCACAAAGTCACATTCACTTTCGCGGTAGACCTACATGTGGACGCTAGACATTGAAACATCGAGACGATTCAGAGACGTACATTAGGAGGCTGCTGTCTTCAGATGGAGTTCGCGCCCATCAGCTGATCCGTAATTTTGAATGGCCGCGTAGCGAACGCAGTCCACGTTGCAGCGGAGAAGAAACATTCTAAGCACTTGTAGCAATGGCGAAGGGGGGACGATGGCAGTCACGAATATATAGGAAACCTTCCATAAGACAGTGGGATTTCATTTTAGCGTTACAATCAAGTGTTCAATGGTTCACTAGTGAAACACTCTGCGGTGTTGCATTTGATATCCTTTCACCCGACGGCAGACTGAAGCAATTATCATTGTCTACTTGGTATTTTTTGATGAAGTACACTGTAGTTTTAAAGCACTGCATACGACTTATACTGAATATGATATGTGCAGGCGTGGTTGAATTTAGTTGAACTGAACTTCAAACTTTTGGTATTTATAGGTATCTTGACTCTAATTTGAGAACATTTCTGCCCAAGCTAGAGAGGGTTTTTGGTTAACATTATAGAAACTACAAAAGACTTCAATATTAATTGTGTAAGTGAGTGTGCGAGAGAGAGGATGCTCGTAGGTCTCCATAATGTATATCATCTGATGCAAACTGTATTCTTTACGTCAGAGGGGCAGGGGAAGAGTAGCACAGCCATAGACCACATTTTTGTTCATTCTTCATTCGTCGAGGGGGATTCAGTTAGCAGAAAGGTGAAGGTGTTATTGACGATGTTGCGTAAATTTTAAGGTTAAAACATTTTTAAGCTCATTTACATGTTAAATGTAGTTATAAACAGTTGACAAAAGCTAATGCAGTTGCAACAGAGACTTTTTTAAACCACATTAAGGAAAAAGTGTGGCAGGAGGTCTATACTGCTGATACGATAAGTTTATTGGCCTCCTCAACATATTTCTCGTGGTCTTTGAAAGTTGATTTCCATTAAAACTTCCAGAAAAAAGTACTACCACAAATAGGCACCCTGGGCCACTGACTAGGGGAATAGGAGTTTTGATTTCTTTTTAATGTTAAATTGTCTGCTACATGCATAACTTTGGGCAGCCTCTTTTGAATGACGTACATGTTGCTGTTGTTGTTGTTGTGGTCTTCAGTCCTAAGACTGGTTTGATGCAGCTCTCCATGCTACTCTATCCTGTGGAAGCTTCTTCATCTCCTGTACCTACTGCAGCCAACATCCTTCTGAATCTGCTTAGTGTATTCATCTCTTGGTCTCCCTCTACGATTTTTACCCTCCACGCTGCCCTCCAATACTAAATTGGTGATCCCTTGATGCCTCAGAACATGTCCTACCAACCGATCTATTCTTCTAGTCAAGTTGTGCCACAAGCTCCGCTTCTGCCCAATTCTATTCATTACCTCCTAATTAGTTATGTGATCTACCCATCTAATCTTCAGTATTCTTCTGTAGCACCACATTTCAAAAGCTTCTATTCTCTTCTTGTCTAAATTATTTATCGCCCATGTTTCACTTCCATACATGGCTACACTCCATACAAATACTTTCAGAAACGACTTCCTGACACTTAAATCTATACTCGATGTTAACAAATTTCTCTTCTTCAGAAGTCCTTTCCTTGCCATTGCCAGTCTACATTTTATATTCTCTCTACTTCGACCATCATCAGTTATTTTTCTCCCCAAATAGCAAAACTCCTTTACTACTTTAACTGTCTCATTTCCTAATATAATTCCCTCAGCATCACCCGAATTAATTAGACTACATTCCATTATCCACGTTTTGCTTTTGATGATGTTCATCTTACACCCTCTTATCAAGACACTGTCCATCCCTTTCAACTGCTCTTTCAAGTCCTTTGCTGTCTCTGACAGAATTACAATGTCATCGGCGAACCTCAAAGTTGTTATTTCTTCTCCATGGATTTTAATACCTACTCCGAACTTTTCTATTGTTTCCTTTATTGCTTGCTCAATTTACAGATTGAATAACATCGGGGATAGTCTACAACCCTGTATCACTCCCTTCCCAACTACTGCTTCATTTTCATACCCCTCGACTCTTATAACTGCCATCTGCTTTCTGTACAAATTGTAAATAGCCTTTCGCTCCCTGTATTTTACCCCTGCCACCTTCAGAATTAGAAAGAGAGTATTCCAATCAACATTGTCAAAAGCTTTCACTAAATTTACAAATGCTAGAAACGTAGGTTTGTCTTTCCTTAATCTTTCTTCTAAGATAAGTCGTAGGGTCATTATTCCCTCACGTGTTCCAACATTTCTACGGAATCCAAATTGATCTTGCCCGAGGTTGGCATCTATCAGTTTTTCCATTTGTCTGTAAAGAATTCGCGTTAGTATTTTGCAGCTGTGACTTATTAAACTGATAGTTCGATGATTTTCACATCTGTCAACACCTGCTTTCTTTGGGATTGGAATTATTATATTCTTCTTGAAGTCTGAGGGTACTTCGCCTGTGTCATACATATTGCTCACCAGATGGTAGTGTTTTGTCAGGACTGGTTCTCCCAAGGCTGTCAGTAGTTCTAATGGAATGTTGTCTACTCCTGGGGCCTTGTTTCGACTCAGTGCTCTGTCAAACTCTTCACGCAGTATCATATCTCCCATTTCACCTTCATCTACATCCTCTTCCATTTCCATAATATTGTCCTCAAGTACATCGCCCTTATATAGACCCTCTCTATACTCCTTCCACCTTTCTGCTTTCCATTCTTTGCTTAGAACTGGGTTTCCATCAAAGCTCTTGATATTCATGCAAGTGGTTCTCCTTTCTCCAAAGGTCTCTTCAATTTTCCTGTAGGTAGTATCTATCTCACCCCTTGTGAGATAAGCCTTTACACCCTTACATTTGTCCTCTAGCCATGCCTGCTTAACCATTTTGCACTTACTGTCGATATCATTTTTGAGGCGTTTGTATTCCTTTTTGCCTGCTTCATTTACGGCATTTTTGTATTTTCTCCTTTCATCAATTAAATTCAAACTTTCTTCTCTTATCCAAGGGTTTCTACCAGCCCTCGTCCTTTTACCGATTTGATCCTCCGCTGCCTTCACTATTTCATCCCTCAAAGCTACCCATTCCTCTTCTACTGTATTTCTTTCCCCCATTCCTGTCAATTGTTCAATTATGCTCTCCCTGAAACTCTGTACATCCTCTAGTTCTTTCAGTTTATCCAGGTCCCATCTCCTTAAATTCCCACCTTTTTGTAGTTTCTTCAGTTTTAATCTACAGTTCATACCCAATAGATTGTGGTCAGAGTCCACATCTGCCCCTGGAAATGTCTTACAATTTAAAACCTGGTTACTAAATCTCTGTCTTACCGTTACATAATCTATCAGATATGTTTTAGTATCTCCAGCGTTCTTCCATGTATACAACCTTCTTTTATGATTCTTGAACCAAGTGTTAGCTATTATTAAGTTGTGCTCTGTGCAAAATTCCACCAGGCGACTTCCACTTTCATTTCTCTCCCCCAATACATATTCACCTACTATGTTTCCTTCTCTCCCTTTTCCTACTCTCGAATTCCAGTCACCCATGACTATTAAATTTTCACCTCCCTTCACTACCTGAATAATTTCTTTTATCTCATCATACATTTCATAAATTTCTTCATCATTTGCAGATCTAGTTGGCATATAAACTTGTACTACTGTAGTAGGTGTGGGCTTCGTGTCTATCTTGGCTACACAAATGCGTTCACTATGGTGTTCGTAGTAGCTTACCCGTACTCCTCATTTTTTATTTATTATTAAACCTACTCCTGCATTACCCCTATTTGATTTTGATTTATAAGCCTGTATTCACCTGACCAAAAGTATTGTATGACGTACATAACAGACCTTAAAGCTAACTGCTTGCGTAACGCAAAACGTGGCATGATTCAACTGCGGAAATGTGTAGAAAAATCTAACTTCTTGTTCTCACAGAATATGACAATGAACTCGGATGAGAAAGTGATTACTTTAAAACTAAATTTGGTCCCTGTGGATTTAATTAAAGAAACAACCTGTTTTCTACACTATTTGGCTTACCTGAGTCGCGCTGCACAACGCCGCGTAAACTTCTCTCGTAGCTGCAGCGCGTCTCGATACCAGAGGTGCAAAATCCAAGTACTGAGACATGCAAAAATGGAATGCGTTCTCTAAAAACATTACTACTATTTTTTGCTTTATAATTTTTGATAGTGATTTGAAACAAATTAAAAATTAATAGTCTTTTGGTATGTGGACAATGACTCTTGGTTAAATGAACTCAATATCAATCTCATATCGTCTCTGGGTCAAATGAACTCAATATCAATCTCATATCACTTGACTTAATAACTTATAATGAAACTTCATTAATAGTTTAGTTTTCCTGAAATCCAAGATTTAAAAAAATTAAACTTTATATATATAATCCTTCCTTAAACAAAATTCCTAAATCTGATTTTTACATCTATTACTCACAGTGTGTACCATAAATCCTAAGAGAAAAACGTAAAGCAAAAAGGTTCCTGATCTTGATGTGTGGCGAACAAGAATGCTGTATTATAAACCAGTGCTGCAAATAAAACAAATTTAGTCATTATTTGCAATCCAATCTTCACGAATATAATAATAACACCTATGTAAAAATTACTTCTTTTCTCTTCACGATATATTTTTCTTTAATCCATAATATAATATACCAAAATCTCTATTGTTTGTTCCTTCCTGCGTTTTTTTTTTTGCTCATTAGTCTTATGGCTGGTTTGATGTTGCCCGTCACGAATTCCTCTCCTATGACAACCACTTCATCTCTGAGTATCACTTGCCGCCTACTTCCTCAGTTATTCACTGGATGTATTCCAATCACTATCTTCCTTTACAGTTTTTGCCCTCTACAGTTCCCTCTAGTAGAAAGGAACTCATTCCCTAAAATCTTAACACATGTCCTATCACTCTCCGATTATGCGCAGCACCTCCTCATTCCTTAACCTTATCAGCCCACCTTGTTTTCAACATTCGTCTGTACCAACACATTTCAAATGCTTCGATTCTATTCTGTTCTGGTTTTCCCATATTCCATGTTTCACTACCACACAATGCTGTGCTCTAAAGGAACATTCTCAGAAATTTCTTCCTCAAATTAGGGCGTATGTTTGATTCTAGTAGTCTTCTCTTGACCAAGAATTCCCTTTATGCCATTGCTAATCTGCTTTTGATGTCCTCCTCGCTCCGTCCGTCATTGGTTATTTTGCTGCCTAGGTAGAAGAATTCCTTAACCTCATCTACTTCATGATGTTAAGTTTCTTTTACTTTCATCTTTCTTCGGTTTACTCTCAGTCAATATTCTGTACTCGTTAGATGTTCGTTCCATTCAGAAGATCATGTAATTTTTCTTACTTTCCCTCAGGATAGCAATGTCACCAGCCAATCGTATCATTGATATACTGTCACCTTCCATTTTAATCCCACTCCTGTACCTTTCGTTCGTCTCCATCATTACTTTTCGAAGTACAGACTGAACAGTAAGGGCGAATGATTACATCCCTGTCTTACTCCCATTTTAATCTCATCACTTCTTTCTTGGTGGTCCACTTTTGTTATCCCCTTTTGGCTCTTGTACATGAGTATTACCCTTCTCTCCCTACAACTTAAGCGTATTTTTCTCAGAATTTCGATCAACTTGCACCATTTTACATTGTCGAACGCTTTTTCCAGGTCGACAATTCCTACGAAGGTGTCTTGATTTGCCTTCTAGTCTTGCTTCCACTATCAACCGTAACGTAAGTTTTGCCTCTCTGGTGCCTTTACCTTTCTTTAAGCCAAACCGATAGTCGTCTGACATATTCTCGCACTTGTCTTCTCTTGCAGTCTTCGGAATTCCGTGGATGATATTTCTCCGAGTCAGATGGTATGTCGCCAGAGTCGCACAATCTACGCACCAATGTGAATAGTGGTTTCGTTCCGGCTTCCCCAATGATTTTAGAAATTTTGATGGAATATTATCTATCCCTTCTGCCTTATTTGCTTTTTAGTCCTCTAAAGCTCTTTTAAAATCTAATACAGGATTCCCTGTCTCTTCTAAATCGACTCCTGTTCCTTCTTCTGCCACATCAGACAAATCTTCCTGGTCATAGAGGGATTCAGTGTAATCTTTCCACTTGTCCACTCTCTCCTTTGCATTTAGCATTGGAGTTCCCGTTGCAGTGTTAATGTTTCCACCCTTGCCTTTAATGTCACCGAAGGTTGTTTTGACTTTCCTATACGCTGAGACAATTCTTCCGGTAATAATTTCTTTTCCGATTTCTTCACTTTTTCGTGCAGCCATGTCTATATGCTGAGTCAGTTCTTCCGGTAATCGTTTCTTTTTCGATTTCTTCACTTTTTCATGAAGCCATTTCATCTTAGCTTCCCGGCACTTGCTCTTTATTTTATTCCTCTGTGACTTGTATTTCTGTATACCCGAATTTCCCTAAACCTTTTTGTACTTCCTTCTTTCATCGCTCAATTGAAGTACTTCTTCTGTTACCTATGGTTTCTTCGCAGTTACCATCTTTGACCTTCTTTGCGCCGACGGTTTTCTTTTCAACCTCAGTGAGTGCCCTTTTCAGAGGTCCTTTCCTCTTCAACTGTACTGCCTACTGAGCTATTCCTTATTGCAGTATCTATAGCCTTACAGAACTTTAAGAGGATCTCATCATTCCATAGTACTTCCGTGTCACACTTCTTTGCGTACTGATTCTTTCTAACTAATCTCTTATATGTCAGCCTACACTTCATCACTACTACATTGTGATCTGTGTCTATATCTGCTCCTGGGTACGCCTTACAATCCAGTATCTGATTTAGAAATCTCTGCCTGTAATCTAACTGAAATCTCTTCGTATCACCCTGGCTTTTCCAGGTATAACTATTCCTCTTGTGATTCTTGAACAGTGTATTAGCTGTTACTAGCTGGAATTTATTACAGAACTCAATTTGTCTTTCAACTCCCTCATTCCTTCTCCCAACCCCTTATTCTCATGTAACATTTTCTTCTACTTATTCCTCTACAACTGCATCCAGTCCGCCGTGACTATTAGATTTTCATCTCTCTTCACGTATTGTGTCAAGTACCCTCATATGCTTTCTCTATCTCTAGTTGTCGGTGTTGGTTTGCTGTTGACTTTGATAAGATCAACTCTATCACTGAACTCCATGACATTCCTATTCATTACGAATCCCACTCCAGTTATACCATTTTTTGCTGCTGTTAATATTACCTAATACTTTGACCAGAAATCCATGTCTTCTTTCTATTGTACTTCACTGAATCTTACTATAAACTATGCGATCAAAAATATCCGGACGCTTGGCTACAATGACTTACAAGTTCGTGTTGCCCTCCATCGGTAATTCTGGAATTCAGTATGGTGTTTGCCCACCCTTAGCCTTGATGACAGCTTCCACTCTCGCTGGCATACGTTCATTCCGGTGCTGGAAAGTTTCTTGGGGAATAGCAGCTCATTCTTCACGGAGTGCTGCACTGAGGAGAGGTATTGATGACGGTCGGTGAGGCCTGCAAGAATTCGGTTTTCCAAAACATCCCAAAAGTGTTCTATAGGATTCAGATGAGGACTCTGTGCAGGCGAGTCCATTACAGGGATGTTATTGTCATGTAACCACTTCGCCACAGGCCGTGCGTTATGAACAGGTGCTCAATCGTGTTCAAAGATGCAATCGCCATCTCCGAATTGATCTTCAACAGTGGGAAGCAAGAAGATTCTTAAAACATCAATGTAGTCCTGTAATGTGATAGTGCCGCGCAAAAAACAAGGGGTGCAAGCCCTGTGTATGAAAAACACGAGCTCACCATAACACCACAGCGCTCGAATTTTACTTTTGGCACTACACAAGCTGCCATCGGATTGCCTCATTGTGTACCGTGATTCGTCACTCCATCGTGGGACCAGTTGTTGGCTGGCGACGTTTTTCCATAGTTCAATCGTCTAATGTTTACGCTCCTTACACCAGTCGAGTCGTCGCTTAGCATTTACCGACGTCATGTGTGGCTTATGAGCAGCCGCTCGACCACGATGGAGCGTAAGTAAAGCGATGGTAGAGTTCCAAGACACGTTAACAACGTCTCTCATCAAGTTCCCAAACTTACATCGCACCTGGTCGTGACGGACCTTTTCTAGGCCAAGAATTTTACAGATCAATGTCCAGAGCTGGACCAAATGATAACAATATTGGAGGTAACAGTATGAGAATAAGCGACGTGAACCAGTCTTGCATTTCAGGGTCTAAGACAGTGGTAGTGGAGATAATTCTTAAAGTAAAGGTAGCGGAATTTGATTTATGCGCAAGATCTTGAGCATGTTTGCTCGAAGAATGCTTTTCTCCTATCTTCAGCCATAAAAATTTAAAATTATGTACTTCACTGACCGTCTGAACACAAACAGACTATAAAATCTCATTTGTACCCACGTTCTGTGTCAGAAACTATATGAACTCAGTGCACGTCAGAATAACGCTTGTTACGTGCAAGAGAAACGTTTTTAATTCACTTTTCATGTTTACCCTATGTGTTTCATATGTAGGACATTAAAAATGTATTTCATATTGTATGGATCAAAATAACACAAAAATGACCAGTAAACGTAGGACATAAGGTCCCTGCACTAAGAGCTACGAGCACTTGTTCATCTTCGCTAGTGTGATACACGTCTCTTCTACTGGAAGCACTTTCCTGTTACGAACGACCTACAGAACGCAGTAAACAAATGAGAACACAATGCTCTATTTTTGCGAAACAGCAGAGATGCTAATGGAATCTACTTGTTTATTACGTACGATCTGCACCTGGGAAGTGTTCAGGATGGTGTCCATTTAACTTTTAGAGAACCATGCACTATTTTAAAAATCTATGTTGGTCACGGATACGTTGCGATGCATTAATCGCACGTTCCAGTAGTGTTTGTACATCATTAAAGGGGCTAGCATACACCAAACATATCCAATGTCCCCACAACCAAAAAACCCAAGGAATTATGGTCTAGGGAACGAGCTGGTCAACCTACTGGACCTCCCTCATCAGTGCTACGTTCATGAAGCGTCAGTGTGAGCTGTTCTCGGACGTTTCGATGAAACAGACCTGGTGCTGCAGACGCGTTAACCACCTCGCCAACAAATGCTGGTACCGCACTGTTGTCCAGAATTAAAGCAACAAGCTGCTATTTCGCCGTCCTGTGTCTAATTCAAGATGTATCATAAAAAAGACACCATATGTGGTTTATATCGTGTCCTGTACGGTAGATGAAATTCCGATTAGCGGACAAACACGGCAGCAATGTCGTCAGGGCGCCTATCAAGCGGGGTAGTGTTTGGAGGGTAGTCCCACAGCCACAAAATGGTTCAAATGGCTCTGAGCACTATGGGACTTAACTGCTGTGGTCATCAGTCCCCTAGAACTTAGAACTACTTAAACCTAACTAACCTAAGGACTTCACAAACACCCATGCCCGAGGCAGGATTCGAACCTGCGACCGCAGAGGTCGCGCAGTTCCAGACTGTAGCGCCTAGAACCGCTCGGCCAATACGGCCGGCCCACAGCCACAGATGGTGCAGTGTAGCACAGAAAAGACGCCTACAGACTCTCTGCTGTGGAGGGCCACAGCAAGAATTGAAGCAGGAGAGTCGCAAACTGATGTGCCCCGTTGGCTTAATGTGATTCGGTCTGTTGTTTGTCAGATGAGGCCACAGTTTGTAGAGACCGAAACTGTATCCCGCAGACCAGGCCAGGAGCGCCCACGTGTGACACCACCAAGAATGGACCGTTATTTGGCTGTAACGGCACGATGGGACCGCCTCTGTACTGCACTGCAACCGGCTTCTGACCTCGCAGCATCCCCTGAACGTGTTGTGTCGAGGCAAAAGGTGTACAGAGGGCTTCAGCAGAATGGTCTTTATTGTTGGAGACCTGCTGTCTGTTTACCTCTCGCGTGTCTTCACAGAAGGGAACGTCTAGAGAGGAACTGTCAACATGCCACCTGGACAGCCGAACGGTGAGCCAACGTTCTTTTCACAGGTGTGTCCAGATTTGGTCTGGATAGTAATTCTCGACGAATTCGCAACTGTAGGAAACGTGCAACACAATTTCGAGACACAGAGGTTGTGAAAAGAGACCGATATTGAGGAGAATCCCCACTGGTGTAGGAATGGTACGGGTGAACGAAATTGCATGGGTGAATCACCAATATTTAATTGCTGTCAGGTACCGTCAGGAGATCTGGGGAATTCTTGTGCATTTGTTGCGAGTTGCTGTGGTCCCAGACATCGCACTGAGGGACGATAATGTTCAACCTCATTGATCACGGGGGTTGATGTTCTTCTTTGGGAAACGGAAGATACTGCACACATGACGTGGCTTGCCCGCACTTCCGACTTGAATCTCATGGACCATGTCTGGGATCAAGACGGGTTACTTCAGGTCAGCATTCACCAACCACTCTCAAAGAGTTGTGAGCAGCTCAGTAGGAAGAATGCGAGTTATTGCCTCAACAATAGATTTATGAGATCATTCACAATATGTCCCGCTGTTGTCAAGTCTGTATTGCTCCCAGAGGTGGTCACACCCAATACTGAGCCCATTAACCAGTTGTCGGAATGTGTATGCAAATCGGTTAAGCTGAAAAGAAAACGGAGAGCATTCTTATGCGTGTTGCAGTTGATTATGTTCTTTGTTCATTACATTGTTTCTACTTTACTATCACCTGTTTATACTTTTCTGTGGTAAAGTAAAAGCTACATCGCAGAATTTCCGTTTCTTGCTTTAATTTTGGAACACAGTGTATATCTTCCCAACATGCAAATCCTTTTATTGGAACCGATGACACTGTGCACAGCCTACTTTTTAGGTAGTCCTGTAAGTCTACGCCAGTAGTTCCTGCCCACAGTTCCGGAACATCGGCTCTGATGCCTTGCTTCTTCAGACGCGTGTGGATCACCTCATACACGTTCGTTATGAAACTCGAGAATTCCAGCGATCGTGAAACCACCTTCTTCTGTAAGCAGTATCTTCGTTGTGAAGAGTGCATTATCACCATAGCATGCAACAACCGTGGGCAGGACTACCTTCTGGCAAGCTGATCCTGTGGCCGAAAGGCTTGGACAGGCTGTACATGATAATGGTACTCCAACCGTTCATGCAGGATCGCCCAGGCCGACTAACCCCGATAGATGCTGAAATTCTACTCATTGTTGTTTCAGGATTTTCTTCCTCTCGTTGCAGTACTTGCTAATCCACAACAGGGGTACGAACGCTGCATTCCTCCATTGTGGAAGATACAGGCGTTGAAAAAGATGGCCTAATTGTCGTGCACATAGTACCATGAGCCATGAATATTTTTCAGCATGCGCGACACAGGCTGTTCGGTTACTTCCATTTGCAAGACCGTAGCAGAAAACCATATCTGCCTCTTCCCATCTGGAATAAAAGGCTTCCATTATGCTGCTAAGTGCAAAGATAAAACTTCCGTATAAAGCGTTCCACAAACATAGCAAAACACAACATTGGTGTCCGAAAGAACGTTGCATCGTATTTACGAAAAACACAGGCATTGCAGTATCGTATTTATCCCCCGACACCAGGCAAGCTGCTTTCAATTAGCCGGCCGCTGTGGCCGAACGGCTCTAGGCACTTCAGTCTGGAACCGCGCGACCGCTACGGTGGCAGGTTCGAATCCTGCTTCGGGCATTAATGTGTGTGATGTCCTTAGGGTAGTTAGGTTTAAGTAGTTCTAAGTTATAGCGGACTGATGACCTCAGATGTGAAGTCCCATAGTCCTCAGAGCTATTTTTTTCGACTTTCAATTAAAATGTCTCCCCTGTACAGGATTATACATACTGGATATACGAGTGCAGGTTTGCGACATACAGAAGTCTGGGTCTGGCCGTAGAGCGTGCTCGGATAGCCTGACGGCAAGGCAACACCAAGTGATAAGCGAGAAATCCCGGTTCTGCACAAATATTCGTTGTTGTTATTCTGTTATACAGTTGATGGTCGTCCATATTCGCAGCTGCGAATGAATGTGTCTACTACTTTGTGCATTTAACGCTATCTCCTGCCACGAAACGATACAGTCTTAGTTTTCCTCTCTTCTGAATAGATCTACTTCGTTGTTGAAGAAACGAAGAACCACTGCACATTGTACGAAGGTGACTAACTGCCGAAACTGTGAACGCGATTGCCAAGAATCTTGATAAGTAATTATCTGAGCAGAAATACTTACTCACTCAAAAGTTTTTCATATTACACTATTGATAACTCGTTTGTTCACCAAGATACAGGTAACAGTTACATTATTAATCAACCAAACAACGAATTAACTTCAGTTTTCTATTGGCGGTAGGCTACACATTTTGTAACCTCTCTTATCAAATAATTACACTAGTCGTCTAGTAAATCAACCCAGCTGCATTCGTTTCCTTACACACAAATGTCGAGCAATTTCGATAGTTTCTTTAGATTTTATGAAATGAGATTAACGTTACGATTTATTACAGTCCAGTAGAAGGTTCGTGAAGGATACTTAAATTTCCAGCAGAAGGACAGTTTCGTGCTTCCCCAACCGAATGTTAAAAATCATCATGACAATTTCAAAAAATGAGCATAAATTGGCAAATATCAGGTCTAGATCATTGAATGGACGCGTTACGAAGATATTTCAGCCTGAAGCTGCAATAGTAATTACACACCGTTTCTCAAATCTATATCTGTCGTCGCACCTATCCTACATAGTATAAAGAACAATATCATAAATATTAATTTAACGTCATTAAAGCTTTTATAGAACTTCAGTTATAAAAATATTACACGAAATGCCTTCAACAATAGCGCGGGTATAGCCAGACGCAATTATTATTGCACACTAAAGCACACTTACAAGAGAAATTGTCTCCTTAACTGCATTTATCAGCTGTTTAGACAGGGCTTCTATCATAGATCGTGAAGGTTGTTACACAAGTTATCTGCTTAATACATTCCATGTGGCATTCCTTTACACGTAAATATCAGTAAGAGTTCAGCTAACAAGTTATTACTTACCGCTGCTCCGTTAGAATGGTTATTGGTGATCTGAGATGCGCGTGGCGCGAGGATTTTCATCATTCCAGACATGTTTACTGCCTCCATTAAAAGCATCATCATAGCTGAAACTGGTGACTACAGTGAATAGTACAAACTGTAAGTAGTTCCGTACACTGCAGCACTGACGTCCTTAGAGTACCAAGTAGCGAGATGGCGCAATGGTTACCACAATGGACTCGCATTCGGAAGGATGACGGTTCAAGCCCGCGTCCGGCCGTTCTGATTAAGTTTTCCGTAATATCCCTAAATCGCATCATGCAAATTCCGTGATGGTTCCTTTGAAAAGTCACAGCCGCCCTCCTTCCCCATCCTTCTCTAATTCGATGGGAACGATGCCCTCGCTATTTGGCAAAGTGAAGCAACCAATCTTACAGTATTGCCTTGCACATGCCGAACTGAATGCTGGAATAATAAACATTACGTCTAATCGATTGCACACGTTGTGGTCATTGATGCTCCATCAGTACAGTAGAAACTGTGTTAGTCGAAGTGCTCATTTCAAGGCCAACCCGATCAAATTCTGTTGCACTGACAGATCATTGCCAAGCTGTATAAGAACTGAACTATCCAGTTCGTTGTTTCTTCTGAGGGACAGAAATTTCTTACAGTTAGGGTGACAGCTGTTGCTAGATATTTCCAGGTACATTAATTTCGGTATCCAGGC
The DNA here is from genome assembly GCF_023864275.1 of Schistocerca cancellata. Classification (NCBI taxonomy): domain Eukaryota; kingdom Metazoa; phylum Arthropoda; class Insecta; order Orthoptera; family Acrididae; genus Schistocerca; species Schistocerca cancellata. Next base: position 303,643,166 of record NC_064633.1, on the reverse strand, counting down.
ACTGTATCATGGTGAACCATACATTAGTTGCGTGTCAGCAGTTCTATGTCGCAAATAATCCTCGACCACCAGATTTGATTGTGACTAGAGGAAATTTTACTGTGGACAGCTTACACTCGATGTCGAACTGTGTATTGCTTTTCACAATGAGAAAAGTGATTTTTTATAATGAAACATAATCATTTTACAGTCACAAGCCAAACATACACTGTTCGTTGAAGACATCTAACTACCTGAGATATTCATTTCCAGCCACTAGTTCCCGGGATTAATTCTCACTCTACAGCGGATTGTGCGCTGATTTTAATATCCCAACCAGGTTAAAAATGTAAGTCGGATTGACATTAAAACGTGGTGCACTTGCCTTGGACGAGTCAGGATGCTCAGATAGATGAGTCTACAGATCACTTGCCTGAAGCCTCATGTTCTAATCCTGGTCCAGTTTTAATCGGCCATAAACCTTCGCTAGTCCTCTGTCTCAAAATCTGCTGCTTAGTATCGGCTCCATATGTATTACTGTCACCTTACGTTTCTGGTATACCATTTATGTTTCCAGTAAGTGCTTCGTTTTCCACTAACCTCTTCAGAGGAACGTATAACCGTTGGAAGATTTTTGAATCGCCACATACTGGAAGGTCTTTATTAGTCATTCCAGCCCGTCTTCGAGAAAACGTAATTATAGGAGGGCGAGTCAAATGAAAACCTTAAATAATTTTTTAAATAATATTAGTTGTGAGGAAGTGGTATAAAGCTGTATCACTTTTCAACATAATCTCCCCCACGCTCAATGCAAGTCCTCTAGCGCTTAAAAAGTGCATAAATTCCTTTAGAAAAAAATTCTTTTGGTAGTCCGCGCAACCACTCATGCACCGTATGGCGTACGTCTTCATCAGAACGGAACTTCTTTCCTCCCATTGCGCCTTGAGTGGTCCAAACATATGGGAATCACTTGGGGCAAGGTCTGGTGAATGTGGTGGATGAGGAAGACACTCAAAATGCAGGTCTGTGATTGTTGCAACTGTTATACGGGCAGTATGGGCCCTTGCATTGTCATGTTGCAAAAAGACATCTGCTGACAGCAATCCACGTCGCTTTGATTGATTGCAGGCCGCAGATGAGTTTTTAGGAGATATGTGTATGATGCACTGGTGACAGTGGTCCCTCAAGGCATGTAATGCTCCAAATGACGCCTTTTTCGTCCCAAGAGAGAGTCAGCATAACCTTCCCTGCTGACGGTTCTGTTCTAAATTCCTTTGGTTTTGGTGATGAGGAATGGCACCATTCCTTGCTCGCTCTCTACATTTCCGGTTGGTGGAAATGAACCGAGGTTTCGTTCCCAGCTACGATTCTTGCAAGGAAGCCATCACCTTCTCGTTCAAAGCACCGAAGAAGTTCTTCACAAGCATCAACATGTCGTTCTCTCATTTCTCGAGTTAGCTGCCGTGGCGCCCATCTTGCAGACACTTTGTGAAACTGGAGCACATCATGCAGAATGTGGTGTGCTGACCCATGACTATTCTGTAAACATGCTGCAATGTCATTCAGTGTCACTCGGCGATTTTCTTTCACTATGGCTTCAACTGCTGCAATGTTCTGTGGAGTCACAACTCGTTGTGCCTCACCTGGACGAGGAGCACCTTCCACTGATGTCACAACATTTGCGAACTTCCAACTGCATTCGCAGACTTGCTGCTGTGACAAACACGCATCACCGTACTGAACCTTCATGCGTCGATGAATTTCAATAGGTTTCACACCTTCACTACGCAAAAACCAAATAACAGAATGCTGTTCTTCCTTGGTGAAAGTTTCTAGTGGGGCGGCCATCTTTATACTGATACTGCGACGGTATGTGTGCATCTGCACTATGCTGCCAACTATAGGCCATTCTGCACGCTGTTTGTAGCACACTTACCAATTTACAGGATAAAGGCGCGAAATTTCTATTTGTTATTAGAAATTTAAGTTTTTCATTTGACTCACCCTCGTACTTAAACCACACATTATTTTCATTTGAGGAAACTATCAGTAATGATAATATTCGTGTGAACCTCAAGGTTCGTTTAACATTGTGAAAAAATTAAAATTGTGCATATTAAAGGTTTATATTTCTATGACTTTTAGCACGTTTCGGATTTCCTAATGTAGATACTGCTTTTTCTCTCAATAAATCCGTTCAACATTGGCTTTAACAGTAACCAATAGTTATAAATTCCTGACACAGTAACCTTTTGGCCTTTGGTGGAATATGTTACGAGCTTTGGTAATTCATCTGTCGTATAGAACCTGTCATGCTTTCAATGTTCTCTTTTGATTATTCTGACATCAATGTCGCAAGGGAGAAAAGAATGTCACATGGCAGGGAACTAGAGTTAAGTTTTCTCAAACCGGTTACAATAATTTGAGACACTAAAAAATGGCTCAAATGGCTCTAAGCACTATGGGACTTAACATCTGAGGTCATCAGTCCCCTAGACTCAGAAAGACTTAGACCTAACTAACCGAAGGACATCACACACATCCATGACCAAGGCAGGATTCGAACCTGTGACCGTAGCACCAGTGCGGTTCCGGACCGAAGCGCTTATAATAGCTTGGTCACAGCGGCCGGCGGTTCTAGATACTTCATGATTGTTGTTCTGCCCTTCCGAGATCTCGGAATTCGAGTGTAACTAAATTGAGTGATGGGAGAGTGCTGTACAGAAACTTATAGAGGGAAATCCATACGCTGTAGGTCGTTGTCGTCTGTTGCCTTGATAATATATTTACGTATGAGCTTTAATTTCTTAATTCCGTGAATACATGATATATCAGGTGTGAACTGTAGCGTACGAAATGTACCCTAAACATTTTGCGTATCGTCGGAACTATTAGAAAGCAAACCCTCTAGATTCAGAGGTAAGAAGAGTATAAATTTCTTCTCCTTCTCTTGTGAGCCATTAGTTGTCCAGTAGTACACAGCTTTGCAACATGGTTGAGATGAGTCCTTCGCATTTTCACCTTCAGTACTTCACAGGCGCTGCAGTACTCTCTTTCAGTGCGTCCAAAATGATAATTGAAATTCTTATAGAAAAATGTTGCTTAAGACGGCCTTATTATCGGGACATTTCTTCTTTAGTCTGGCATCTAAATATGACTTTCTTTTAGGGGAAAACATTCAATGTGTTGACGGGTAGCATCTCTTGTTCATGTAGTAAGGCCTCCCTTGACATGCTAGAAGACCTTCACTCGCCGACTGAGGTCCATGTAGCACATAACATGATTTCAGTGGCATACGTACTTCCAAAACCAAGAATCCGACAAAGTGCCTTCTAGTATTAAAACATGCTGCTACCGTTCAGAAAAACGTCAATGTGCACTCTCCATTCTGGATATTTCCCGATTCAGGCCTTTTAGCATGTGGCCACTCTGCGGCATAGAGCACGAGTGTTACCACTTGGAAAGAACTACCTCCCAAAATACAAGGTGCCCATAAAGTAAGTATTCATTTTCATTTTCCAGATGTGCTACAACAAAATAAATATGATTTTTAGAGAGAGTAGCTAATGCTGTTCAACATGTCCACCTTCATTAGCAACAACCTGTTCCCACCGCCTAGTGGTAGCGTGGAACACGTGCTGTAAAATTTGAGGGGTTATTAACAAGCATACCTCTCGTATTTGCCGCTTCACTTCATTCAAACGTGGCACCCTCGTATCATAAACTCGGCTCTTGATGAAACCCCAAGCCAAATAGTCCAGGGGTTGAGGTCGAGGGAGCGAGCAGCCCACATGCGACCTGCAGTTCTTCATATCTACCTGTTAGGAAAGGTCTCGTTCAGGTAGTCCCGGACCATGTTTGCATAGTGGGGTGGTGCCCCATCTTGTTGATACATGACAAAGTCAAGGATACCATACCGTTGCAACTCTGGTTCCAAGAACTCCAGCGGGATGACCAGGTAGGTTGCTCCGGTAATTGTCTTTTTAGCAAACATAAGCGGCCAATAGATCCTGTCTTTCATGAGACCAAGCCACACATTTACTTTGGGAGAATCCCTTTGCCACTCAGTGCATTCACGCGGCTGCTTCTCGGCCCAGACCCGGCAACTGTGTTTGTTGACGACGACGCAGACATGAAACGTCGCTTCGTCGCTGAACATAACATGATTCATCAGGACCTCCTCGGCTACAGCCCCAACAGATCATGACACATGGCTGCTCGTGCGCATGGTCTTCCTCCTCTAGCTGATGAAGCGCCTGGATATGATAGGACTTCTTTGTAAGGCTGCAGTGAAACATATTTCACACTGTTGATTTCGGATGTTCACAACTCAGCCGGCGGATAGATGCCGTTGGACTTCTTTCGATAGCTTCCCTCACACGCTGTACAGACTGTGGGCTGACACGTGGTCACCCAGCGCATCTCTCATCAGCTAGAGATCGCGTACGTCGGAATTTGTTGACGAGCTCCTGAATGGCCAGTCCTGTAGGGGCATCCTTCCGGTACTTTCTTCCAAACATCCTCAGGACCTCAGTATAGGTTTCTCCACGTAAACGATGTTCCCGAATTTTGATTCTTTCAGAAATTGTAAACATTTTGATGTATCTTCACGGCACGTGTAACAGAAATAATCCACATGTACGTTTTCTGCAAAATGGATACTTACTTTATGGGCACTATATGATAACGTAGTTGGCTGACACTCTGAGTGACGTGCGGTTCTCACACTCAATGGTCATTGTGTGTCTGCCGCACCATTTAATGTAATTGTGGAGGGTTCTCTCAGTCGTTATGTCGTCTGATGTTACACGCTATAATATTCTTTATTTTATTCTTACATCCTTTCTAATCCCTCCTAAAATTTACAACAATTTTTAATTGTTTCATTCGTTTACTGCATGTTCTATATACGCAGCCTATGTATCAATACAACTTTGACACGAATACTGAAATTAAAAATTAAATAATGACCTTTTTTTATACAAAAAGAACGCATTATTTCTCTTATAGCACTCTCCGAAACCGCGCTCATGAGGCTGAATAAACACCATCCGGTTTTTCCCAGGAAGAATTTCCTTGTCGTACATGGATTCTTGTCCGATCCTTCTTAAAAGCATACAGAGGTCACAGTTTCATTTCGTTTAGAAAAAGCACCTCCAAAATTTTTGTACTCTTCGAGAATTGAATCTATGAAGAGAGGTATGTTTGAAACTAGTTGTGCATATTTGTAATAATTTGTGGGTTGTTACGTGATTGCTAACGGTGAGCCGTCCAAAGCTAAAAATCACTTCTCAGTATTGTAAGGGACATCCAGGAGAAGTGAAAGCGAAGTTTCACACACGACGGTGAAAAATTCGCTAATCAACTGAGCAAACGTCTCGCAAGCAGTAATCAAAACTACAGTCAAAAAATGACAGGCTGACAGCACACCGGATACTGCGCGGGATGAGCGACACGCAATTCAGCTTCCGGCCGGGGCGATCGGCGTCTGACGCAATTGCCCTGGCGGCTGAGGTCTGCAGCTCAGCCCCGCACAAGTGTGTGGCAGGCCTCATGGTGGACCTCAGCGACGCCTTTGACAACATGTGGTGGCCCTCGCTCTTCTCCCGCTTGCGTGGGAAGGGTCAATGGCCCCTCTATGGCTGTCTAAGGATCTATTTTGTGAACAGGGAGGTCTGATTATCATCGCCTAGCGGGAAGATATGTAAAACCATCGCGATGAGCTGCCCCCATGGATCAGTTCAGGGGCCACTCTTTTGGGATGTAACTATAGAAATATTGTTGTGGTTGTTGTTGTGGTCTTCGGTCCTGAGACTGGTTTGATGCAGCTCTCCATGCTACTCTATCCTGTGCAAGATTCTTCATCTCCCAGTACCTACTGCAACCTACATCCATCTGAATCTGCTTAGTGTATTCATCTCTTGGTCTCCCCCTACGATTTTTACCCTCCACGCTGCCCTCCAATAGTAAATTGGTGATCCCTTGATGGCGGCCAGTGTGGCCACGCGGTTAAAGGCGCTTCAGTCTGGAACCGCGCGACCGCTACGGTCGCAGGTTCGAATCCTGCCTCGGGCATGGATGTGTGTGATGTCCTTAGGTTAGTTAGGTTTAAGTAGTTCTAAGTTCTAGGGGACTGATGACCTCAGATGTTAAGTCCCATAGTGCTCAGAGCCATATGAACCATTTGATCCCTTGATGCCTCAGAACATGTCCTACCAACCGATGCTTTCTTCTGGTCAAGTTGTGCCACAATCTTCTCTTCTCCCCAATCCTATTCAATACTTCCTCATTAGTTATGTGATCTACCCATCTAATCTTCAGCATTCTTCTGTAGCACCACATTTCGAAAGCTTCTATTCCCTTTTTGTCCAAACTATTTACCGTCCATGTTTCACTTCCATACATGGCTACACTCCATACAAATACTTTCAGAAACGACTTCCTGACACTTAAATCTATACTCGATGTTAACAAATTTCTCTTCTTCAGAAACGCTTTCCTTGCCACTGCCAGTCTACATTTTATGTCCTCTCTGCTTCGACCTTCATCAGTTATTTTGCTCCCCAAATAGCAAAACTCCTTTGCTACTTTAAGTGTCTCATTTCCTAATCTAATACCCTCAACATCACCCGACTTAATTCGACTACATTCCATTATCCTCGTTTTGATTTTGTTGATGTTCATCTTATATCCTCCCTTCACGACACCATCCATTCCGTTCAACTGCTCTTCCAAGTCCTTTGCTGTCTCTGACAGCATTACAATGTCATCGGCGAACCTCAACGTTTTTATTTCTTCTCCATGGATTTTAATACCTACTCCGAATTTTTCTTTTGTTTCCTTTACTGCTTGCTCAATATACAGATTGAATAGCATCGGGAAGAGGCTACAACCCTGTCTTACTCCCTTCCCAACCACTGCTTCCCTTTCATGCCCCTCGACTCTTATAACTGCCATCTGGTTTCTATACAAATTGTAAATAGCCTTTCGCTCCCTGTATTTTACCCCTGCCACCTTCAGAATTTGAAAGAAAGTATTCCAGTTAACATTGTCAAAAGCTTTCTCTAAGTCTACAAATGCTAGAAACGTAGGTTTGCCTTTCCTTAATCTTTCTTCTAAGATAAGTGGTAAGGTCAGTATTGCCTCACGTGTTCCAGTATGTCTACGGAATCCAAACTGATCTTCCCCGAGGTCGGTTTCTACTAGTTTTTCCATTCGTCTGTAAAGAATTCGTGTTAGTATTGTGCAGCTGTGGCATATTAAACTGATTGTTCGGTAATTTTCACATCTGTCAACACCTGCTTTCTTTGGGATTGGAATTATTATATTCTTCTTTAAGTCTGAGGGTATTTCGTCTGTTTCATACATCTAGCCCACCAGATGGTAGAGTTTTGTCAGGACTGGCTCTGCCAAGGCCGTCAGTAGTTCTAATGGAATGTTGTCTACTCCGGGGGCCTTGTTTCGACTCAGATCTTTCAGTGCTCTGTCAAACCCTTCACGCAGTATCGTATCTCTCATTTCATCTTCATCTACATCCTCTGCCATTTCCATAAGATTGTCCTCAAGTGCATCGCCCTTGTATTGACCCTCTATATACTCCTTCCACCTTTCTGCTTTCCCTTCTTTGCTTAGAACTGGGTTTCCATCTGAGCTCTTGATGTTCATACAAGTGGTTCTCTTATCTCCAAAGGTCTCTTCAATTTTCATGTAGGGAGTATCTATCTTACCCCTAGTGAGATAAGCCTCTACATCCTTACATTTGTCCTCTAGCCATGCCTGCTTAGCCATTTTGCACTTCCTGTAGATCTCATTTTTGAGACGTTTGTATTCCTTTTTGCCTGCATCACTTACTGCATTTTTATATTTTCTCCTATCATCAATTAAATATTACTATTAGAAATATTATTACAGAAATTAAAACTCAGCGAGTACGTGCTAGACGTGATAGCCTACGCTTACGACCTATTCCTGTTGGTTGGCGGCCGTAGCCGTGAGGACGTAGAACCAGAAGCGGAACAAGCAACCACAACACTTATTGAGTGGTGCCAAGAAGCGAAAATGAAGGTCGCACCCCATAAATTCTCATGCCTCTTGTTGAAAGGCAGTCCGATCAGAAAGCTAACGGTTAGAATAGAAGGAACACCAGTTCTTCGGCGCCGCGCGGCAAGATATGTAAGAGTCCTAATTGATGAGAAATGGAATTACACATCACACATAGATAGTACAAAACAACAATCACTAGAAGTTTTAAACAATCTTATTAACAGGTTACAGGATATTTAATTAGCCACCTATTTTAATCAAATTCTGATGTCAGTAGTAGGATATGCGTGGGGGGGGGGGGGGTCTGGGAACAGAGGCTCACGAGGTTGATGCCTGCCATGACTGTGACAAGGGTGCAGCGGAATATGCTATTGGTTTCTGTTGGGGCATATCTAACGACTCCTGGGATGGGGGGGGGGGGAGTTTGGGATTACTGGTGTTAATGGGGCTATGACAATTAGACATAAAATACTGGAGCAGGCAGCGTGGTACTGTGTCACTAAAGGGAAAACAGAAAGGACTAGACAAATCATAGGGGTAAAGGTAGGGAATAAGTTCGTCGTTAGAAGAAGGGGAGAGGAGTTATGGCAAGAACTATGGGAAAATGACGAAACGGGGAGAAGGGTATTCCAACTGCTTCCCAATAACAAGGAGAGATTAGAGATGAGTTATTTTGAGCCTAGTAGGGGTCTTTTGCACTCTCTCACAGGACATCGACCATATCTATGTCGATGTGGTAAACGAGAAACGCCAGCGTGGCGCTCAAGACGGCACACCCGAATACATCAACTATTACTGCCCGTTATACGATGACGTGGAGCGTGAATTGAGAATTCAACTACCGAACAGTGACACATATGCATTAATACGACGTTTTGATACCAACAATGTCCTAAACGGTTTGGCAAACGAGATATCAAAAAGGATATAGACGAATTTTATTAGAAACCAAAACGGTTAATGAAATAGGAATCGACCAAGACTGAGGTGCACCTTCCCAATACCGCCCGGCGGGGAATTGGCCGGTCGCTCTTACGACCGCGATCCGCCACACTACAGGATTTGGGCACGAAGGTGTATCCAATTTTTCAATAACAGAAATCTTCACTTCCAATTTAGGTAGTAGGTACTAGCAGTAGTAGGCAGAACTTAGAAAACGGCCAGCCCACTGCTAGGGGCACGCTCACTGGGGCTAGCTCGGTGAACCGGTCACAAAAATAGGTTCGTAGATCATCTGGCACAAATGTAACGCTGCAGCGAAGTTTAGCAATAAAGTAGATTACTAGTTTAGATTAGCTTTGTCCATAGCTTTGTGCCACTTAATTAAGTATAAACTGCTTTTGTTTTTGTATTATATAAAGACCCACTAATTAGTTAAGGTGGTGGGTTATTTTGTATCATTATTATTGTATTGTATTAATAAAGATTCAAATGGTTCAAATGGCTCTGAGAACTATGGGACTTAACATCTGAGGTCATCAGTCCCCCAGAACTTAGAACTACATAAACCCAATTAACTTAAGGACATCACACACATCCATGCCCAAGGCAGGATTCGAACCTGCGACCTTAGTGGTCACGCGGTATTAATAAAGAATTTCCTTTTTTTTAATAAAAAAGAAGAAAGAAGGTGCTTAAAATATAATGTAGGCCTGTACTGTGATAGGGTCACCCAGAACAACAAAGGGTGCAAGCCATCTCCATGAAAAACACCACAGCCTCCGAATTTTACTGTTGGCACTGGCAGACGACGTGCATTCCCCATACCAACACCTTGCTATCGGATCGCCACACTGTGTACCGTGATTCGTCATTCCAAACAACGTTTTTCCGCTGTTCAATCGTCCAATGTTTACGCTCTTTACAGCAAGCGAGGCGTCGTTTTGCGTTTACCGGCGTGATGTGTGGCTAATGAGCACCCACACGACCATGATATCCAAGTTTTCTCACCTCTAGCCTAACGGTCATAGTACTTGCAGTGGATCCTGATGCAGTTTGTAATTCCTGTGTGTGGTCGGGATAGATGTCTGTCTATTACACGTTACGACCTTCTTCAACTGTCGGTGGCCTCTGTCAGTCAACAGACGAGGTCGGCCTGTATGCATTTATGCTGTACGTGTACCTTCACGTTTCCACTTCACTATCACGTCGGGAACAGTGGACCAAGGAATGTTTAGGAGTGTGGAAATCTCTCGTACAGACGTATGACACAAGTGACACTCAATCACCTGACCACGTTCGAAGTCCGTGAGTTCCGCGGAGGATCCCATTCTGCTCTCTCACGGTGTCTTATGACTACTGAGGTCGTTGATATGGTGTAGCCGGTAGTAAGTGGCAGCACAATTCATCTAATATGAAAAACGTATTTTTTGGGGGTTTTTTGGATACTTTTTATCACATAGTGTAAGTGAACAAAATATTAATTTCAGATAGTTGCTGGATTATAGAAGAGTGTAGCCAATGGGGAAAAATCACTGATTTCTGTTCTAAAAACTAAACTAAACTCCATCCGAAAAGGCCTTGGTAGGTACAACGGACCGACAGACCGCCGTATCATCCTCAGCCGACAGGCATCGCTGAGTGCGGGTGTGGAGGCTGCTTGCCAAGAGCGCTCGGCGAACCCGAACCACCCATCCAGGCGCTAGCCAAGGCCCAGGGTGACTGACATCGGTGATCTGAAGAGATCGGGTGTTACCATTGCAGAAAGGCCGCTAGCCGGTCCCAATGCAGCGTGGATGAAAACTGTGATCTCAGAGCATGAAATTTCGGCGTGTCTCCAAACTTGTGTAATCTGCGTCGTCAGCAGTGTTGTAATTAGGCAAAAAAATTCCACTGGTCTTTACGTGATAAAGAATTCGTTAGTTATCCCTTGTTTCGAACTTTATATCAGTATGCGATGAATAGGCCGATATGGAAGGAGAATCGAAAAGTATTTTCATTTTCCGTTCCCCTGACATTTTGTGATAACCACGTTGTAATAAGGAAATAAATGATCATCTTCGTGGGACACGTTCCGCAGGAGTTCAAACAGTAGGATTTTGACGTCCAGAGAGTCTAGAGATCATTGGGAAAACTCCTTTCACTAATACCTTGAAGAATGTCTGTTTCATGTCTTCAGTTATGAACTTCAAAGCTGTTACCCAGATTCGAAATCCGAGGAATTCAGTGAAGGAGACACCGATGAACATGCTGCAGAGAAGAGGAATAATGGGCCAGTTTTTAAGATATTTACGTAGAATTTAACAGTTTCACGTAATAACAGAAGACAAGCTAATTTAAAGAATGGTTATATACAACGCTTTTACATTTCAGTCTTTTGTACGGAAATCTTCAAGAAGTTGTCCATTGAGCTATTTCTTAGATGACGCTTTTGTAGAATTCACATTGAATTTCCTCTCTTTTTACTCTTTATTCGTTTTACGTGAAGTTTCGTGCCAAAATACTATCATAAGCTTTAAATTTTGGAATCTCGAGAAAATTCGCACACGTAAGCCTCAATTTAGGATGACGAGCTACGTTGTCACATTCATCCAGTAATTATGCTAGACATCGGAATTTGTTCGTTAATTTAAGACCCAAAATTGATGATGATGGTGATGTTTGGTTTGTGGGGCGCTCAACTGCGTGGTTATCAGCGCCCGTACAATTTCCCAACCTTTGCTCAGTCCAATTTCGCCACTTTCCTGGATGATGATGAAATGATGAGGACAACACAAACACGACCCAAAATTATGTGAACTTTGTGTGTCATGACCCACGCTACTGCGTATTGCTTTGCGTTTTGAAACGGTTTCCATTTGAGTATCATGGTGCTGGAAATCTGTATGTTGCGTATATCCGTTCTGTTGATCAGTCGAAACATGTCCCTTGCTGTATGCCATATCTTGGTCACTACCAACGTTGACTTTTTCAGCTGTCATTCTCTTATTTTTCGTCACAATCTTCTTCCATGACTAACAGTCACGATCACTCAACTCACGATTTCGCCCGGACTTAGCAGATGCTGTTTTCCGCTTTCCGTACATGCGACATAAATCTTCGACACGGTGCCCCTTGAAACACCAAACACTTCGGCCACCTTGGTTACGAAAGCATCCACTATGCGAGCACCAAAATTTTGTCCATGTTCGATTCCTCTGAGCTCCGACATAATGCACTCACAGCTACACAGAACACTAATCTCACCACGACTGACACTTGCAACATATTGTGGACAGTGAGGTTCAGCAGTGCAGGCTGCAGGTTTGGATAGCATATGCATGTATGTTAAAACATGCTTTACGTTCCGTGTTTCCATATTTTTGTTTAATCGCTTTATTTATGCTTAAATGATTATTTTACTTTTATTATTTATTTATCCTGATCAGATTGGGGTCTTCAGGCCCTCTCTTACATCCTACCACAGTTTCACACATAAGAGATCTTTTACATCATAGTTACCTAAGGCAAATCATTAATTTTCCTATAAAAAACAGGAAAAAATATTTGAGCGTATGTGGAGGCGATGTGTGTAAGCGGTAATGAATAGGAACTAATAACATTGATACTGGCAGTACATCTACTGCTGCTGCTGCTACCACAAGTAATGACAATGACAATATTAACGATAGTAACAAGAGTAATATATGTGGCAGATATAATAAGTGTTTATGCGTGTACGAAATTAATATTTTCTGATATAGCGAGTTCTGGGAAAGGGGAATTCAAGTAGATCAGCTGAGAGTAGTGGGAAACAAGGAACATTTGGATGAAAAGAAGTATGTAATGGAATATCGAGTACGGACCACAGTAGTAATTAATGTTGATTCAGTAGATGTGTAATACGAAGAGAACTTCGAGAGAGTGGCTGAGCGATGGAGTGGGATAGAACGGATTTTGCTCTGACGGTAATGGATGTTTCCACCACGTAGTTCAGAAAAGGGTATGATGATCGAAGAGAGATGTGAGGGACAGTGTAAGCTGATAAGACATTAGAGAAGGCACCAGGTATGGAAATCTCTGCGCCAGTCTGCACGCGGATAGCTGAGTGTATGATGCTGAAATACGATCATCACAGATATATCAAACACAGGCGTTCATAAACACTTCCAGGCGCTGAGAATTTTCCTGAGAAACACCTTGTAGTATAATGTCTGTGTAATGAATGATTGGATGTAGAAGCGTTTGTACACGCTCCTTTTTAGCTCGAAATGGAAGGCCTTTTTATATTTTTCAGGGGAATATTATGTGTAACTATATTTTGTATCATTGCCTCCCCACCCACACCCACACCCCTCCTAAAAAATTACGTAGTTTCTTATGTATCGAAGGAGCGGACCACAGGAAAATACATGTTTTAATACAGAACTATAAAGATATAATTTTAAGTAAGGGATCACTACTAAATGTAGGTTTCTGATACAAGTAGAAACATGAATTTCATTGACATTGAGATTGAAATGAAGATTAAAAGAAAAATAAGCCATAAAAAGAAATTGCGTCTACGCCAGCCACCTACGATGTACTGCTATAGTGAGAATTCTCTGCCATAAATGTTATAATTACTGTGAGAATGTAACAGTAAGTATAGCTTTAAATATTACGATGATAAAACTGTAATAGTAGCAAATGCTTATTTACGCCTTATACAAAATAGATACACATTTCTGTCCTTCAGTGCAGTCACCAGCATTGTGTATAAGCAGTTTCCAGCTATGTGGAAGAGGTAAGATACCCTTACCAGGGTCATTTGTGTCGATAGGTCGAACCGAGCGGTTTATTGCCCGACGAATGTCTGTAACAGTTCTGAAACGAAAGCCACTAAGCGCTTCCTTCAATTTAGAAGTCAAGTTGAAGTCCCAACGGCTTGAGTTCGTGGAAGGTGGAGGGTGGTACAGCACTTTCCAGCCCCTCCATCGAACAAATAGTTCACAACTTGCGCGATGTGCTAGCGGGAACTATCCTACAAAACGACGGAAGGATCAGACAGAAAGCGTCGCAGCTCCTTTCTCTAAGCGTTTTTGGAACACTCTTGCTACCAGCTTGGAGAGTAAAGCAGCGACAATTTCTTCACGGTACGCTCTTGAATGCCCGGGCGCATATAACGCAAGTTCTGACTCGTTTGTTATATTCATATGTGTTGGATGTACTGTGTCAACCCCCACACTCCCTTTGCCACGTCCACGCGGTTCCTAAATTGCTGGAAACCACATGGTATCCGCTTCAGAATTGATACAGAAATTCGAGGGCAATAGAGGACTCCACTCGAATAATCAAAACAACCGGTGCTGTTACAACTTTCACAACGCTGGCAACTGGCTATACACAATGTTGATAACTATTCTGACGGACAGTAAAACAATTATCTGTTTAAGTTGTAAATAAACAGTTTTGATTGCCAAAGTTCCAACCATCGTACGAAATACAAAGCACGTTAAATAAGTAAAGCAAACTTTTTTTTTTCTCGGCCAATTTTGGATGAAAATTGCAGAATTTATTGTTAGACATGGTGGAATTTTCCCGCTTTAGCCCATATAGTTTTATGAACGCCCAATAGCTGGCGGTGCTATACGTATCGTTCAAAATAGGTTCTGTAATGGAAGGGCGTTTCAAACAGAGAAATGTCACTGAGTACCTTTTGGAGAAAGACCAGAGCATCGCAGATAATTAATAGACGCTTGCAGACTGTGTGAGAGCTGGCAGTGAAGAATAATATGGTGCACTGGAATCCTGAATAAAAACAACATGCTTTCAGTAAAATATGTGTTGCATTGTTTTTGAGCGCCCACCCTTATTCGCTGACTGGATGATAAAATCCCATATAAAAGTCACTACTATCGGGAGGAAGAACAGATTGGATACTAGAAAACGTGAGAAGGCGAGAAGAATGAATCGTGGCTTGAGTAAGCCTGTAGTCCTTCCTGGCCGTTGTCATTGACGCAAAATTCTTCAAACTTGTAGATTGTTGGCTGTTTAGACCACTATTCTGGCATCCTCTTCAGAATTCTTCCGATGTCACCGGGTGTTCAGCCGCCAGAAGAATTCTATGTAAAATCCCGCAATAGAGAGTAGAAACATCAAAAGTTTTAGAGAAAAGGTTCAAATGGCGGTCGTGCGGTTCCAGGCTGAAGCGCCTAGAACCGCTCGGCCATACCGGCTGGCTTTAAAGATTAGGAGAGGAATATAACGCGACCTAGTAAATGTGGAGATTTTACAAAAAAAACTGGCCAAGTGCGAGTATTTACTTAAATGTGTATATATTTGTATAGTTCATCCATCCTGGGAATCGAGAATTTCTACAATTTTTGCCTGTTTTCGAAATAAGTAGTTGCAACCTATCGGTCCAGAGAATTGCAAGATTGTATCAAATTCTCTACAGTAGTTCCTCAGATTAGCACGGACAGACAAAAAGAAGCCAGCAGGGGACTTCAGTTTATATACGTAAATATACAAGATTCAATGAAATGTTTTTTTATTTACTTAGTAAAACGTGACACCACTTGCATTTTATATTTGCAAGCAGTAATATTCGTCCATTATGATTGTGACGGATGATGAATGCAGCGTATGTTCTAACGACAAAAATATGTTTATATGTCATGTAATTAATTTATGTGATGTAACTTTTCAGATTATTATTACTTTACTTGTACAGTGAAACGTTGTTTCCCGCCAAATTCCATTATTCTACGTCAGCGTGAAGCACACTTCGCGTTTTTGCGAATGCAGTATAAGAGTATCAAAATATGTAACGTAAATGGGCGAATCTTTTCATTACATTGACTTAGATTCTTGCCCTTTTTTTACGCCGTCAGGGGACCGTACATCTTAGTAAGTGTCACAAATTTCAAATTTATACGCTAACCTGTTCCACAGCAAAACTGGTTTTAACAGTCGGACAGACAGACAGACCGGTAAAAAATGATCAGAAATATCTTCGTGTTATATAACTACAGACTATCAATTTTCGGATATTTTTACCTGCAATGTGAAACCTTGCTTTTTGCCGAATTTCACGATCCCAAGTCAAAGGGAAGCACCATATAGATTTTGATGCGTGGGTTTGCGAGTTTCAAAATGCGTGAGTTAAATGTCCGAACGTTTAGTTTGCATTGATTTAGGAGCTTAAACCTTTTGCACCACCAAGGGACCACAGATCTTAGTACGTGACGTAAATGTGAACTTGATAAGCCATTGTGTTCAAGAGAAGAACAATTCTTAACATTCTGTCAGACAAACAGACGGATGGCAACAAAGCGCCCCTACTAGGTCTCCGTTTGTAAGGATTGAGGTACTGAAATCTAAAAACGTAATCACCCTTAGGTATTTCGGTAAATAATATAAACTCGACAGTAAGAAGTTCGTGACGTTACGTAAATTTCATGTTTTTGTGTATTACGACAACTTCGCTGACATTGAAGGTGAAAAGCCTAGGAGAACTTGACAGCTCTGAGTCGTTTACTGCATTTTTATTAGTTCAGGTGCAACGAATGTCAGCGGTGTAAGAAGTAAACAATAGCATCGCTGCTTGTTCCAAGTGAAAAAGAGCGTTTGAGAGATTTGTAAACAGTGCACTCCTCTGACTTGTCATTTCGTTCTATCAGGAGGCTCCTGTACGACAAAAGCATTGATATCGGGGCACTGAGTGATCTGCGCCGAGGTTTTATAACTTCATTTTGGCGGCGGCGGCGACGCTTTTCGCATTAAGTAACAGACGGCACGGGCGGAGCACCGGTTGCGTCGTCGCGGCCCGCCCCGCCCGGAACCGCTGCTCGCTGGTGCAGACGAACGGGAAATCGGCGCCACCACAAAATGCTGGGCGCCGCAAGCGGGCGCGCTTCTTGCGCGACACCAACTTATCGAGCCCGGCCGCTGTGCGCTGTCATTTTCTTCTCTTTGCCGCACCGCCAGGGTGGAAACGAGAGAAAGCGCCGACCGGCCGAGAGGAGCAGCAGAGGCCGCCGGGAGGGAAGGGGCTGCTATAAAAGCTGGACGCGCCGTCGGCAAGACGTACCACAAGCTTAGCGTTCGGCAAGGAGCGCCATGGCGACACGCTGGTGCCTTCTGCTGGTGGCGTTCGCCGCGGTGGCCTCGGCGCTGCTGGGCATCACCACTGCTCGCAGTCTGGGCGACGTCGTGGAGCTCGACGACATGGTGGCGGCCGCCTCGCACCACGGCCACCACTGGGAGAAGGGCGGCGGCGACGAGCACCACTCCGGCCACCACTCGTCGCACGGCGGCAAGGGCGACAAGGGCTACAAGGGCCACCACGGCTACGAGAAGGGCGAGAAGGGCCACCACGACAAGGAGGGCCACAGCGGCCACTACTCTGACCACGGCGGCCACAAGAAGAGCCACCACGACGAGGGCGGCCACTACGGCGAGCACCACTACGGCGCCAAGGGCGAGAAGGGCCACAAGTACGGCGAGAAGGGCAGCTACAACAAGGGCCACAGCACCAAGGGACACCACGAGGTGCGTTCAAACCACGACCGTGGCTGCGACACCATTCAATGTAGCGAAAATAATGGGGTAACTGGCACTGCTCACATTGGGAAGGGCGTTGCTGACAGTGATAATTATTTCAGCTTCTGACCTTAATGGACGAATGGCCTTGCCGCAGTGGTAACACCGCTTCCGATTAAAACGCCGAAATTTAGAACTGCCTTCTTTGTTTAGCACTTGGATGGGTGAACGTGTGGGTCTGCCGAGCGCTGTTGGCGAACGGGATGCACTCAGCCCTTTTGAGACCAGTTGGTTGGAAAGTAGCGGCTCTGATCACGAAAACCTGCTGGGAAAGCGGTGAGCCGAACACAAGCTCTTCCGTAACTGCATACAGTGACACCTGCCTGTTGAGGGTGACATGTCGGTCGCTCGGTACCATTGGACCTTCAGAGGCCTGTTCAGACAGAGTTTCTACCCATATCGAAGATAAAGCTGAGACTCAATACGTCTCCTTGAAAATGCAATTCCATCAGATCAAGTGGTCACCTACACCTCAGGTACGGGCAGGATTTGCCAGTTACGTACAAAGCTGGGTGCTACTCCAATATCGGCGATCCTCAGCAGTACTGACGATTTAAGAACGGGGAAATCAAGATGGGCTGGGGCATAAAACGAAGTTTGTGTTAGGGAGGGCAATGGACTAGTTTACTTCGTGCAGCTGGGTTATCTACAAATACAGGGTAGTGTAGTCGATAACACGTCGACTCAATAAGCCGAGGAGAATTGTTTGCTGTACTTTTACTAGTTCAGGTGCAACCTTTGTTCAGGTCCCGCCTGTGGCACAAATTATAAATCATTACTTCAGCTTCTCAGTATGTCTACAAGAATACGTAATTCCATCATATCAGTAGATCTCCTATGCCTTAGTTACGAGTAGGATTTCCCCATTACGTACAAAGCTGGGGTGTATGCAGCAGACCCGATTTCAAGTGTGACAAATTTTGATTCATTACTCCAATTTCTATCCTTACTAAGGATCCTAATTAGTTTACGCGAGTATTAAGGCGGCAAAGATACAGTAAAACAACTATAGCTTCAAGGTGGCAATATATGCCGCATCAGTTTAGTGCCAAAATCAACGCAACAAAGGTACAGTAGATAGACTAGATAGACTAGCCCTGGAACTCTGTGTATGTGTCATGATGTAAAACAAAGCTCTAGCTTGTATATAGCAATATATGATGGACATGGTGTCACACAACTATAGGCACAGAGGCCAGACAACATACCCTAGCACAATTCAGTCAGCTGATACTCAGGGAATCAGTTTGTCGAAATGAGACGGAGAGGCTAGTAGTCGACTTTAGATATTCTGGTAGCATGGTAGGTGATGATATCCAAAGTAGAGACATATCATCAGGTGCATTTTTACTAGCACTTTCCCATGAGTAATTGGAGTCAGCCAGTTACTGCTCATTCTGTCTTTCACGTGGCGACCAGTGACGACGAAAGGCGTCGGTATGTTTACGAAGAAAATTATTTTTAAAGCGGAATTTTACCCGTCTATTTGGTAGTGCGGTCCCAGATTAGTCCACTACTGAAATCTTTATCGATACCTATAAACAAGGAGCGTAAAACACGAAGAACAACCAGTACTGCACCACAGGCTGCCTAGCGCTGCTGCATACAGTTAGCAGCCACTACGGGCAAGGCTAGGTCTGTAGCTGCTGGAGCACTGGTTATTCTACGCCTTGTACTGTGCCCGTAAAAATATATAGATAAAGCGAGTACCGGAATAGTATAATCTGGAGCCACGCTATCGAATGAGCACGTAAAGAACCGATTTAAAACATATTTCATTTGTAATTGCAAACAACTGACGTTTCGCGTCGACGCCATGTGCAACGCGAAAGACATGATGAGTAGAATTTGTTTGGGCTGAATACAGCTACACTTTTTAATAAAGAAATTTCAGTTATGTGCGGCAACAACGGGAAAATTGGGCCTTACGAGTTTCAGGAGTGACACCCTGTATATAAAGAATAAACCCGATGTTCAGAGAAAAAACTTTTAGAGATTTTTCAGGGATATTGTCTGAGTGACTTTGTATAAAGGACTCACGGCCTCCGATGTCTCGTTACAGAGTAATACTTTATTTGCTACAGCAGTCAGCTTTCAGGAAACCTCTTCATAAAATTGAATAAATCTGGAATGTGCAATAGCCAAAACGTGCAACACATAAAACGGAATAATGCAAGAATTCTCAGACTCAGCAGTGCTGTGACGCTGTCGCCATTGGTGCTCTAACAGCTTAGCTTAACGTTGTTGTGCCGCTCTTCCATTGCGTTCCCTGAAGCCATACACGAGGCTCATAAAAATGGTTCAAATGGCTCTGAGCGCTATGCGACTTAACATCTGAGGTCATCAGTCCCCTGGAACTTAGAACTAGTTAAACCTATCTAACCTAAGGACATCACAAACATCCATGCCCGTGGCAGGATTCGAACCTGCGACCGTAGTTGTCGCGCGGTTCCAGGCTGAAGTGCCTAGAACCGCTCACACGAGGCTCATACCGGATCAAAGTTTTCATCAGTAAACCTATTCGTTGTACTGCTGTGTACCACTGTCAAAGTACAAGCAACACTGCCGGACAACAAAACTCCAGACAGAACCGTGCGGTAGCAATACAAACTTGAGGGCAACGACGAATAGAGGACACTACTTTTGACTACGGCAGGTACTGTGGGCAAGTGTAAACAAGACACACAGCCCATACCTTCAACGTTTGCGCTGCTGTGCACTATTTTTAGTACAATACGGATACAAAGCTAACTCAGACAAGAAACCAAACAAAATGCAATAAGACTGCTACGAGGCACCAGATATGGCGTGTCTCTTGTACTAAAATACTCAGAAGGTATCCAGGAATAACATACGGAAGTTTTCGGTGGAGTAGTGGTTAACCTTGTGTACGAGGTGCATCCAAAAACACGCACAAGCCTTAGGACTAGTTCATTACACTAAAACAAGAAAAAAGTCTCGAAAACATGGGGTCTAAAATTCATACTGTACCTTGCGAGTTATGAGCACTTGTTCAGTAGAAGAGATGTGTTTCACATTAGCGAAGATGAACAAGTGTTCATTGCTCGTTAAATAAGGATTTTAGCCACCGATGTTTATTCGCCATTTTTTCGTGGTTTGGTCTATACTTCCTCCCAGAATATTGAAAGCAATGGAAGAAATCTCTTTCGTAGTAGCGAAGATGTACTATTCCTTATAGCTCTTAAGGTACGCATTTTACAGCCCATGTTTACCAGATATTGTTTTTTTGTTTTTTTGTAAGGAATCTGTCCATACAGTTTGCCAGTTTTTTCGTTGGGACACTCTGTATATACAAACGGACTGGAAACAGAGGCCCAGCACCAAGGGAGACTACCAGATGCTTTGAAAGCAAAGTGGTGGAAGCGACACACGTCTCTAATAACAAAATAGCGAGGAGAAAAGGGGTAACTGGAACTATCAAACCCACGAAGTAGGCTGGAGATAGCAGTTGTTTTCAGCTAGGCTTAGGGCCAATATGAGGGCAGCAATGTTATAGCTCAGTCGATAGAGAATTGCAACGTTAGGCTAGGTTCCGAGTCCCGGTCCGCCACACGGTTCTAAATGTGTTCGTCTTGAATGTTTTATTGACTGAAGGTGAAACACGGACGAGGAGCGCTGATGGTAAGAAGGAAGCAGAAGTTTCTAAAACATGGTACTCCTGCAGAAGTCTGCACTCAATGGGTAGATGAAATAACAACTGGTGTGTAATAGGTGGCATTGATTTCCTCCTCATCACTAATTTACTACAGTTTTGTGCAGTTAAGGAGCAAACGTGCATACTACCACGATAAGGAACAGCTTTTCGTGTTGTTCTAGGTAAACCTAATTCTCTTGTGACAGTTTGTTTGGTGCCACTTGCAGCATTAACGAATTTAACTATAATGAAAAATGCGTTCAACTTCACCCTTGATACTCCAACTGCTCTGAAGAGTATCACCACATGTTAGTGATAATGATATGAATCAGCACGCATTCAACAGAAAAACCTTTCTCCGCGCAGTGAAAACATCAGGAAAGATATCGAACAAGAGTTCTCACTGGGGAACTCCACGCAGCAGTGGGGTGAGGAACAGAGAAAGGCGTGCAGATGGGTCCACGTCGTGCTCACTCTTGAACCATTCCCATACGCATTTCGTTTAAGGATATAACAACATCTGACGTGCACTGAGTTTGTATCTTCACTATCAAATTATACAATTGGAGAATATAATTCTCTACTCGCGCACATGGCTTGTTGTGGTCTTCAGTCCTGAGACTGGTTTGATGCAGCTCTCCATGCTACTCTCTCCTGTGCAAGGTTCTTCATGTCCCAGTACCTACTGTAGCCTACATCCATCTGGATCTGCTTAGTGTATTCATCTCTTGCTCTCCCTCTAAGATTTTTACCCTCCACGCTGCCCTTCAATACTAAATTGGCGATTCCTTGGTGCTTCAGAACATGTCCTACCAATCGATCTGTTCTTATAGTCAAGTTGTGCCACAAACTCCTCCCCAATTCTATTCAATACCTCCTCATTAGTTATGTGATCTACCCATTTACTCTTCAGCATTCTTCTGTAGCACCACATTTCGAAAGCTTCTCTTCTCTTCTTGTCCAATCTATTTATCGTCCATGTTTCACTTCCATACATGGCTACACTCCATACAAATACTTTCAGAAACGACTTCCTGACATTTAAATCTTTACTTGATGTTAACAAATTTTTCTTCTTCAGAAATGCTGTACTTGCCATTGCCAGTCTACATTTTATATCCTCTCTACTTCGACCATCATGGCACATGGCTACTATGTTAGAAACCGTCATTGTTCCGAAAGCCTTGTCTTACAGGTCTACGAAAAGAGAAGACATAGTCTCACTTTAGTAGAGTCCAGGATATATAACACAACATACAAAAGCAAGCTATTGAAGTTCTTTACTTCGCTATGCCTATCCATTCTTTTTTGGCAAACTTATCTGTAACTTATTAGAAAGCTAGTTCAAGCAACTAAGACATCAATGTTGTCCGAAAGTAGCATCTAAAGAGCCAGGGGCATAACACTTAGAACACAAAACGGCTCTCTAATTTCATGCCTAGGTATGAGGAAGTATATTATACCAATCGTCGATAAATACAACCCTTGAGTTGGTATAGTTGTATCTAAGATGCAGTCACTTTTATTTCACCATTAGTGACGTATTAAATTGATTTAACCTTTTTCAGTGAGTTTCATCCTTTCAAAATTTTATTAGCGAGATGCTGCAGCTGTATTACAACTGAATGTAGAACTGCATTCGTTATGTGTATAGTTTTGACTTACACAGAAAAAGTCGTCTCATTGTTTCCCAGCCGCCTTTAAATCTGCCAGTAAAAGAATTATGTGATATGCTGCTGGAACCAAGCAGTAATTCACTTGCTACATCTACATTACCGGGAAAAAGTTCGTTCCATAGGTATATGTATGAGATATAAAACAAATGATAGTTACTTGCAAAATTAAAAGAATGATGCTGAACTCGTCATTTTGAAACTGTCAGTAGTGTTTAGACCAACGATGGCATCTAGGGTAGGTATCCACTGACACCTAACTACAATATGTAGTACATCCAATCAATCAAGAACTAAGTTAGCGACGCATTGTTACACAGTCTAGTCGAAAGTTTGCGTTTCACTTCATATTGCGATGCGCGTCCATAATAGAATATTTACGATCTTGTAATTCAGCCTATCTCGATGAGTTTCAGTGAACAGTGGTTCACTGAACGGTTCGCAGTCTTGTCCATTGCTTTATATTCCTGCCCCTAGGGCTTTATTTTGCTAGTTAT
This sequence comes from Schistocerca cancellata, assembly GCF_023864275.1. NCBI lineage: Eukaryota > Metazoa > Arthropoda > Insecta > Orthoptera > Acrididae > Schistocerca > Schistocerca cancellata. Next base: position 303,619,815 of record NC_064633.1, on the reverse strand, counting down.
CCCAGTATGACCAACTGAAGCTGCCGATACCTTCATTATTCTGGATATTCCAGTGATTCCTCCTCTATTGCGAGGAACAACTCCCCACTTCCATTTAATTATCGTAAAATTTCTAACGAGGTTCACACCTCAATTGTTACTAATTTTTGTGTATAAATGTACCGACTAAATGTAGAAACATAAAATCGGAATCTGAGATCTAGCGTACGATCGAAGAGAAACAAGAGATTTCTATTCGACATTTTATGTCCATACATGTCGTGCAGAGTTCGGAGAGGGACATGAAATTTCATATCCCTCTGTTTTCTTCTCAAGAAAATGTAAAATGTCTTACGCATTTTGCATTTGAGAGACCAAATCAATTGCAGTTAATTCACCTTGCTGGCCATCTGTCTATACAGAGAAAAGTCCCTCGGGTTGTCTAAGGATTCTGTTGTCGGTACAGTGTGTTCCAGCGACTTACCACTAACGTACCCTGTGCTTTCGCAGATCCACAAGCTGGATGAGTACAAGAAGAATAAGGAGTTCTACGACGAGCACCACGACGAGGGCCACCACAGCAAGCATGGCGGCTACCACCACCACCACGAGGGCAAGAAGGGCGGCCACCACAAGGGCGGACACCACAAGTCCGGCCACCACCACGGCGACCACGGCAAGAAGGGCCACCACGAGAAGGGCCACCACCACCACGACCACAAGGGCTGGAAGGGCTCCGGCGGCCACGAGTCGCACCACGGCCACCACTCCGACTACGGCAAGAAGGGCGGCCACGACGAACACAAGCACTGGGGCTTCAGCAGCGGCGGCGGTGGCGGCGGCGGCGGCGGCGGCGGCCATGGCGGCCACGGCGGCGGCGGCGGCGGAGGCGGCCACGGCCACCACTGGTGATCGACCTCGAGGACATCGTCCACACACCAAACCTGACATGTTACAAAGTCTGTTCCTTTTGTTACGTTTTGTTTCTTTGTTATCGTGATGCTACGTTTTTCTAGTTTGCAATAAATGGCCAAACGGAATGGCTCTCCATAACATTCGCCTGTCTCTCCATCTCATTCAGTACCAATTTACATCTTCGTCGAGAACTCCCCTTATCCCTCCCGACTTTCTACAATTAGAGAAGTACATACATCTTTAATTTGTATCACTGCATTGAAGATGATGAATGGATTAGTTGAACATCGAGTTCAAACTGCGTGACCACGTTAAGGAATATTTAGATACAATGATAGAATGATGCAATGACATGGAACAGCGAAATGCACTCTATCGTGCTTTTTCGGTTCTATTTCCAAATTTCGCGACTTGCTCAAGCGAGCTATTTACTGATGAAGGTGCGATGGAGTGCAGCTGACAAATGGAAAGAATGGTTGACTGGTCTAAGGAAAATACTCATTAGTTTAGGTTGGTGCATGAGTTCGGAAGGTTTTTGCTTTCCATGTTGGTAGTCCGCTTTTATTTGGAGGTCACTATTGTTCTTTGAGAGTAAGTGTAGCCACTTTGTCATTTGGAGATAGAGAGCGTAGTTGTGGACGCTTAAAAGTGCCAACTGAGGAAATCGGAATATTTTCGGCATATTCTTCTGTTTGAGTTACGTAAAGGGATGACAGCAGCGGAGGCTGACAGAAACATTAGCGCCATTTTTGGGATAATGCCATTGGACAGAGCACTGAAAGAAATTTTTTTCACAATTTAGAAAGGATCGGTTTGATATTAATGTCTCTCCACCTTCAGGAAGACCTTCGGTGTTTGATGTAGATCGTTTAAACGCATTAATCCACAACGATCGACTGGCAAATGTGATTGAACTGTGATCATTCTTCCATCGTACGATATTTGTATGCAGTGGTGAAGTTTCAAAAATGGAGTGTATGATCTAAACCAAAATCATGTGGGCATGTGTACAACTCAGCGTGCTCGTTATCAAGTGGCTCGTGAAGAACACCTACCATTCCTATCCCGTATCGTTACGGTGTGGTGTGCTACGAATTGGTCTCCTCTAGAGCTGTAAGCATCAGTGCTGAATTCACTTTCAGCAACTGATACGTCCTGCATATACAATCCAAGAACAACGACCAGAAAGTCTGCATGAAGTGATGTCACTCCACGACAACGCCAGCCCGCATTCTGCGAGACTGACAGAAAACATTATACAGGTTCCTATTCACTTGATGCTGACCCTCAGATTTTCACCATGTCTGCTCTCTGTCGAATGCACTTCAAAGAACTTCCTTTCAGAGTAAAAATGAGGTCCGAACATTCCCCGACGAGTTCGTCGCCTCATAACCACGTGATTACCACAGTCGCGGAATAGTTGACAGAATGTCGGGAGTAGTGAAGGAGAAAATTTAGTTCATGACTTGTGCGTCTGATATGTGCATCTGTTATGTGTATAAAACTTATGGAAAAATGCTTCGAACTTATGCAGCAACCCAATAGTTAAGTGTTATGAAGGAACCAGATTAATGGTACGATAAAGGCTACCATCTGACCACGATATCTCTCCGGGCTACATTTTCCTGGGTTGCATGTGAAACGAGATTCTTATTTGTTTTTATTTCAAATGCTCGGTGAGAAGTGAATCATTGATCTTGTGTGGTTACAGAAGGACAGAGCTGAAGTGTATATGAGCGTGATCCCGAAGCCGTTGCACTGAGAGTGATCAATCTACAATCATATTGTATTTTCTGTTAGGGATCTGCATTACACGCTACTGTCTACACGTATTTTATTATTATAACTGGGTTCGTTTATTAACCATCTGAAAAGTACTTGTATGTGATAAATAGAAGTGTAAGACAAACAGAAATGCAGAGCGTTGTACAAAATAATACTTACAAGGAAATTATTAGTGAAGTGTCAAGTCAGTCTTTGGCAGGTCAATGTTACTAGCTCTGCTTTCAATCCAAACAGAACTGCTTAAAATGAAAATGAGAGCCCTAAGTGTTACGTTTCCTCGTTTGCAAAGTGACTGCAAGACGTTTACACCATTTCAAAGATGATATGGTATATCCTCAAAAACTGGAATATCCAACAAACCGCCTGTAATATAGAAGAATTAAAATGATAGTAAGCAGGATAGTATTTAGAGTTCTGCAACATTTCCCATGCAACCAGCATCCAAGAGGAGACTCGACAGTTGCCTTAATGTACAAGGGAATGTCACAAGCTGCACCCTTCCTTATATGAGATCATCATTTCTTATCGGTGATGTCACCATAGCCGTTGTTAGTTACATCTTCAAGACGAGCTCATGTTCCACCTCCCCTCCCTAAATATACAGGCGATCAGAACCAAAGATGGCGGAATTAGTTCAACTCAGCTTTAAATCTGAACCTCACACTTCCCCCTCTCCAGCCAACCATAGTGAAGTATGGCATCAAGTTATGTTATAACCATAACAGCCAAAGATAGTTGTATACACCTACGTATCCCCGCCATAATAGTAAAGTCATGTGTAACAATGGCGTCCGGTTAGGTAATTAACTAAAAGTCGAAGATATTTACATACCTCTGGCATAATATTAAAATGGTGTGTGAAAATTAAACCAAGTTTCGTTATTTCCTTGAAAGTCAAAGACATTCATGTAAATTGGTGAACACACACACAAACACACACACAAACACACACACACACACACACACACACACACACACACACACACAATATTAAACAGTAAATGGTGAACGGCAAATCTGTAAAATTGGTAAATGGTAAAAAGTACAGTTAAATGGACAATGGTAAAATGTAAATGTTGTAAGTCAAACGGCAAACGGTAAATGACTAAACTGTAAATAGTTAAATGCTAAATGTTGATGGTCAGCTAACTGAATAGTACTGAGTGAGGCAATGATACATTCTGTGGTGTGGGAAACCGTTTACGCTGTTCCTGGCCACTTTGATGACGCCGTCTCTGAAAGCGACTCAGATACTCCAGCGTGTCTCCCTACTTTTACAAAACGCCACTGTGGTGAGTCAGCAAGCAAAAATGTGATTACTAACCGTTAGTCATCAGATTTGCTTTCTTCTTGTTGTTTACCACCTTTTGAAGGAACATAAGCTCCAAGGCCCAAGACATCACGGATACTCAAGCTCGTGAATGTATAAAATGAATTTCTTGTAAAAGCGGACATATAAGAGGACCTCGCCACTTTGGGGGGCATAAATTTTGTGGTAAAAGGTTTTTTCCTCTATTTATGGCAAGCGTAATAGTTCAGTATGGTTGTGTGTACTAAGACTTGGTAGGGCTATTCAGCAGCCGCCCGCAGCTCTCAGCTACAAGAAAGCATGTCCACCAGTATACTGATCGCTGTTCTTTTCTGGCGTAATACTGGCTCGCGCTATATTTAAAATTCTTTTGCGGATGCGAATACGATCCTTTGCTGATAGTACAATGTGTGATGTAATTCACACACCTGTTTCCACCTCCATGAAATGCTACTTTTTACGGACATCTCTCAATCAATGGAATGTTCCTCGGTTGAGCCATCATGAACCATGATCGAACCAGTTCCTCTCAATACTCAGCCAGAGAAAAAGAGCTGGCAGTTCAACACTATTTGCTTGTACAAAGAGAGAACAGAAGACGAAATGATCATAACCTAATAAACATTATGTTTATATTTTTCTATTTTATGACAGTACGCAGTTCCAGCTGTGGATCAAAACTTTGATGGACTGTTTTCCATGTCCAAGTTTTTGACATAATAAGCAAAATTTCGTATAAGTTAGACGTCTTATTAAGCGGGCAGTAGAAGCGAAATTTGTGGTCTCAGTGTTGCGTCTTTGATTCAATGGGCATCGATCGCGAGTTTGAAACCAAGCACCACTTAAATGTTGAATAAAGATCATCATCAGTGGCATAAGAAGTCACCTTCATTCAGACAACGACCTTGTCAAAGAAGGCGGAGGAGTGGATAGAAGTTCCAGGCGCTCCATTACCCTTGGGTAAGGAAACTGCCCATAAAGGTGGTAGAATCCAACAATGTTTAAAGGCATGAGAACGCAGAAGGCAATGGAAACCACTGCATTAAAGAAAGACAACATGTCTCCACAGGACATTTGGCCGGTAATTGGAAAAAAAAAAACGTCATGGTGAACTCTCCATTGCCAAAAGAGTCCGGAAGGGTACTTCTAATGGGTAAGAGACCTTGAGAAAAAAAAAGCTGAATAACCAATGAAAGAATAACGCTCTAGGAGTCAGGACGTGCAATTTCAGAAGTTTTAACGTGGCAGGAAACCAAGAAAAAACTGAAAAGGGAGATTCTAAGGCTCAGTCTAGATATAGTGAGGATCAGTTAAGTGAAATGGCAAGAAGAACAAGATTTCTGGTCAGATGAATGCAGGATAATACTAATAGCGGCAGAAAATCCTGTATTGAGAGTAGGATTCTTTATGAATAGGTAGGCAGAGCAGAGAGAAAGTTACTGTGAATTGTTCAGTGATAGGCTTGTTCACATGAGAATCGACAGCAAACTAACACCGAGTGTCATAATTCAGGTACACATGCCGACGTCACAAGTAGCGGATGAAGAGATACAGAAAGTATATGATGATGCTGAACGGGTAATTCAGCAAGTAAGGGGAGATAAAAATCGAATGGGGACTTTAATGTAGTTGTAGGGGAAGGAGTAGAAGAAAGAATTATTGGAGAATGTGGACTTAGAACTATGAATGAGAGAGAGGAGAAAGATGAATAGAGTTCTGCGATAAATTTCAGCTAGTAATAACGAATACTCTGTTCAATAATCACAAGAGGAGCAGATATACCAGTAAAAGGTCGGAAAAAATGGGAAGACTTCAGTTAGATTACACCACAGTCAGGCAGAGTCTCTAAAACCAGATACTAGATTATAAAGCGTACCCAAGAGCAGATGTAGACTCAGATCACAATTTAGTAGTTATAAAAAGTAAGCTAGGGTTTGAGATACTAGTCATGAAGAACCAACGGGCAAGCAAGTTGGATACGAAGTACTAAGGATTGAAGAGGTTTACTTGAACTTCACAGAGACTATAGGTACTGCGATAAGGAATAGCTCATTAGGCTGTTCAGGTGAGGAAAAATGGACATCACAGAAGTTTGAAAGAAAACTACTGGTAACAGAACAAAGACTTCAGTTTATCGATGAAAGAAGGATGAATAAAAATGCTCAGTGAAATTCAGGAGTACAGAAATACAAGTAACTTAGGAATGAAATAAACAGAAAGTGTAGGGAATCTAAGGTGAAATGGCTACATGAGAATTGTGAAAAAATTGAAAAAGAAATAATGATTGGAAGGAGTGACTCAGCATGTCGAGAAGTAAAAACAACCTTCGGTGAAACTAAAAGCAGGGGAGGTAACATTAAGAGTGTTAATGGGAAAATCCACAGATAAATGCCGAGGAGAAAGCGGATGGGTGGAAAGAGCGCACTGAAGGGGAAGACTTGTCTGATTACGTGATAGAAGAGGAAACAGGAGTCGATATAGAAGAGATAGGAGATCCAGTATTATAATCAGAATTTAGAAGAGCTTTGGAAGACTTAAGATCGAATAAGAAATAAGGTATAGATGAAATTCCATATGAAATTCTAAAATCATTGGAAGAAGTGACAAGAAAACCACTGTTCACGGTGGTGTGTAGAATGCATGAGTCTGGTGATACATCATGCGGCTTTCGGAAAGACATCATCCACACAATTACGAAAATTCCAAGATCCGACAAGTGTGAGAATTATCGCTCAATCAGCTTTACAGCCCATGAATCAAGAGTAAAATATAGAAGAATGGAAATGAAAATTGAAGATGTGCTAGATGAAGATCAGTTTGACTTTAGAAAAAGTAAAGGCACCAGAAATGCAATCCTGACGTTGCGACTGATAATGGAAGAAAAACTAAAGAAAAATCAAGACACGTACGAGATTTGTCGACCTGGAAAAAGAGTTCGATAATTTAAAACGGTGTAATGTGTTCGAAATACTGGAAGATATAAGGAGGAGAAAGCTTTAAGGAGAGTCAGGTAACATAGAATATGTACAGTAATCAAGAGTGGACAATCAAGAAAGAAATCCTCAGATTAAGAACGGTGTAAGACAAGGATATAGTCTTTGGCCCCTACTGTTCAATCTATACATCGAGAAAGCAATGGCGCAAATAAAAGCTAATTAAAATTCAAGGCGAAAGGTTATCAATGGTAAGATTCACTGATGGCATTGCTATCCTCAGTGAAACTGAAGATGAATAACATGATCTGCGGAATGGAATGAACATCTAATTAGTACAGAATATTGATCGAAAGTAAACTGAAGAAAAATGAAAGTACATGAGAAGTAGGAGAAATGAAAACAGCGAGAAACTTGACATCAGGATTGATGGTCACGAAATGGATGAGGTTAAGGAATTCTGATACCTAGGCAGCAAAATAACCAAATACGGAAGGAGCAAGGAGGTCGTCAATAGCAGACTAGCACTGGCATAAAGGGATTTCTTAGCCAAGTGAACGCTACTAGTATCAATCATACGCCCTAATTTGAGGAAGAAATTTCTGAGAATGTACGTTCAGAGCACAGCATTGTGTCGTAGTAAAACATGGACTGTGGGAAATCTGGAACAGAATAGAATCGAAGCATTTGAGATGTGTTGCCACAGATGAATGTTGAAAATTGGGTGGGCTTGTAAGATAAGGAAAAAGGAGAGAATTGGAGAGAAAAGAAACATGTGGAAAACGCTGACAAGGCGGAAGGATGGGATGATAGGACATCTGTTAAGACGTGGGTTGATGGATGGATGGATATGATGGTGTGGGTGCATGACAGCAAGGTTTTTAGAGAAAACAGATCAAAACGAGTGTCGGTAAAATACAGTAAACAGGAGGATAAAACAGCATGAAAAACAAAGGTAACAAAAATTAGAAAACTATGTGCGTATCCTCACAGAATGACGGGACGAAAATCATCGTCAATGCTGAAACACTAATTACACAGGAAGGAGGTGGCATAAAAAGCTAAAATAATGTAGCAGAAGGATGTGGCTTGCTGACCACAAGAATTAAAAGGGAGTAGCCAGCCACTCTGCAACACACTGAAACCTCCAGCCTAAAGCTTAGGCCAGAGAACAGACACATCACAAAACTTTAAAACCTTAGTCACACTCGCCTCATCACCAGTTAAACAGAAGTCAGATCCTTGTCAACATTTGCTGCTGCCCTTGAATCATGGTACAGAATGCACCCTGTTAAAATATGGTGGACAGAAATATGCACACCATAAACACCACAGAACGGGGGATCCTCCCGCCGTAGTAAAAAGCTGTGTGTGAGAGGACAGTGTCCAATTAGAAGACGTGTGAGGGCACTTCATCGTGCCCGAGCAAATGGCAGGACGAACGCCACGGCCAGGTAGTTTACTTCACAAATCGCAACTTATCGGCCGTCATCACCAGGCATTCCGCATACCACAACTGCATACACTTCCTTTGTAGTGCAGAAACCATAGTTTGAGTGGGAATAGGGCACTGTGCCGCATTCTGTTCTCTGTAGGCCTCCTTGGCTGCCAGATCGGCTTGTTCATTTCTCCGCATCTCTACATGACCTGGCACCCAGCAGATGACACTGCTTACCCCGCCGTTGGAACAAATATAATTGGTCATATATCAACTTGGCCTACTTCTCAGCTATGTACAGGTTCTGTAACAATTGTAAGGCAAAAAGGGAATCGGAGCAGATGAAAAACAATTTGCCCCGAGTATAACGCATCTGATCCACTCGTCAGGAAGGCAAATTCTGGTGACATGATCAGGAAACACTTCTGAGTAGCCAAGGGAATTCCCTTGTTTGGAGCCATCAGTGCGAACTACTGTGAAACTGTGAGGCATATCATAAATGTTAAACGAACAGAGAGTGAAATGTAAAGCCTGGCTAGTATTAGTCAAGACTAAAATAAGTATGGGTCTCTGGAGGAGCAAAGGTGGAAATCTGCTCCAACTTCGATGTTCAACATCAAGACCAGTCACACCCATCTCTAAGAGGCAGCTCTGTGCACGAATCCCACAGGGCCTCGTTGCCCGTTGCCCGTTGCCCGTTGCCGGTTGTGAAAAAGCCGTGCCACTGGAAGCACAGCAAAGTTCAGATATATGGTATGGGGCTTGTTCTGAATGCCCCAGTGGACAACCGAATCACTTCATGGTGCACCACGTTCAACATCTTTAAATAAAAAGCTCTCGCAGACCCATACACCGTGCACCCACAATCGAGCCGTGATCGAACATATGCCCTGTAAAACCGAAGGAGGTAAGTCCTGTCTGCTCCCCATGTACTGTGGCTAGGACTTAAAATGTGGCAACCATGTAACTTTACAGTCAATTACAAGGCCCAAAAACTTCACTGTGTCTTTAAAATTAAGAACAGTGTCCCTAATCTTAAGCTTAGGAAAGTTTCAAGTGACACGAGAACGGTTAAAAAAACCCACAGACCTCTCAGTTGAGAACTTAAACCACTCTTCTGTGCCCATTCATCCAAGCGTCGAAAAGTTAGTTGCAACTGTCGTGTTGCAACTGTTGCTTGAAGAAGAGCGAAACATAGACAAAACATCCACAAACAAAGAACGCTGGACAGAACCTTCCACTACTGACGAGAACTACTGTAGCAAACACAGTTACACTTAAAACACTACCTTGAGGGACACCTACGGTCGCTTGTTCGAATCCTACCTCGGGCATGGATGTATGTGATGTCCTTAGGTTGGTAAGGTTTAAGTAGCTCTAAGTCTAGGGGACTGATGACCTCAGATGTTGAGTCCCATAGTGCTTAGAGCCATTTGAACTTGAGGAACACCGTTCTCCTGCTCAGAGCGATCACACAGGACATCACCTACTCGGTTTCCGAAATACCGTAGCGAGAGAAAGAACCAAATAAGAATAGGAAGACAAACAATAAAACCCCATTCATGAATCTACTCGAGGATAAGATGCCTTCAAGTAATATCGTAGGCCTTCTCGATGTCAAAAGATGTACCTAGAAGCTGATGCTGGCGCAGGAGATCCTGTTGTATAGCTGCCTCCAGGAGGTCCAGTTTGTCAAATGTGGACCTATACACGGGTAATTACGGTATTTCCAAGGTTTTAAAAGAGGAATCTAACTGGCCCCACAGTACGAGTCGGGAAAGTGACCTGACGCCCAAAAGGCATTAAAAAGTGTAGGAGGTTATCTTTGTTTCGCCTTGTGAGGTTCCGCAACATACTGTAATGGATTCTGTCGTGACCAGGGGATGTGTCACGAGCCGCAGACAATGCAGAATCCAGCACCCACATCGGAAATTATTAGTAGTAAACTTCATCACAGGCTGACCTAAAGTCCAAACTGCTCCTCTCAGCAACTGTTCTATGGTGCTAGATACCTAGATCCTAACTGGCGATTGCAGTAACTGCCACAAAATAGGCCGCCAGCGTCTGTTTCCGCACTGCAGCAGCCATTGGAAACCTCCCTCCTCGCCCAGAAATTCTCCTGACTGTCTCCCATACAACAGAGCTTTCCGTGGAACGATGAAAGGTGTTCAGGAACCGTTGTGACGACCTTTTCTTCATCTCTCAAACAATCCGACGACATTCTGCCCTCGCCACCCGAAAGGCTGTAAGATTCTGTGAAGCTGGTCGGCACTTATATCTACGCAGAGCAGCACGCCTAGTTCTGACTGCAGTGCGGCATTTGTCACTCCACCAAGGGACAGGCTGCATCTTCAGTTGTCCCGTGGTCTGTGGAATGGATGCGTCTGCGGCGCTGTGGATCATCTTGGTAATACGATCCACCCATCTTCAACACTGAATGACGTTGAAACTGCGCTAGCTGCCTCTAAATCGTCCAGTCTACTCTACTGAGCACCCATATCGGGTTCCACTCTATCCGGCAAGTGGATCCAGATCTGGAAGTGATCTCTTCCGAGCAATTCGTCGACCACGTCTCATTGAGCAGTGTGAGTAAGAGCTGGAGAGCAAAGCGAGAGATCGATGGCAGAGAACGACCCAATTGCAGTGCAGAAGTGTGTGCTCTGTCTGTCATTTGGCAAATACGCACACGATGACACGAGATGTTAAGATAGCAAACTTCCACGGCACTAGAGGGAACTAAGAGGGAACTGTAGAGGGTAAAACTTGTAGAGGAAGACAGAAATTGAAAAATATCGAGGTAATAATTAGTGACGTAGATTTCAAGTGCTACTCCGAGATGAATATGTTGCCGCAGGAGAGGAATTCGTGGCCAGCCGCATCAAAAAAGAAAAAAAAAGGAAGCACTGAATTTCAGATTCAGCTTTCCTTAGCATTAGTCCGTAACTGAACGTACATCGGTTGGCGCTTAAAATCAGAACATTGGCAATTGCACCCTGGCTGGATTCATTTACGTCATTTCAGTAGCTATGAGCACCTCTGGGATTTAATATATGTGGAAGATAATGTCAACAAAATATGAATTAAATGTGGAATTTTACAACTTGTCACATATACTACCTCATAAAAATGTGTTGTGTTGTTTGGGTTCTGAGCACTATGGGACTTAACATCTGAGGTCATCAGTCCCCTAGAACTTAGAACTACTTAAACCTAACTAACATGAGGACATCACACACATCCATACCTGAGGCAGGATTCGAACCTGAAACTGTAGCGGTCGCGCGTTCCAGACTAAAGCGCCTAGATCCGCTCGGTCACACCGGCCGGCTCTTGTGTAGTTTATTTATCATAATAAGAATTTCAGCCAGATCACATCAGCTTGCATGAAAATAAGAAAGATTACCCTGTCGGTATTCCTTAAATCAGCATAACAGAAACCTTAATGTCTTTTTCGCTTTTAATACAAGGAATGTACCTATTCCCACACGTTCGGTTGGAAGCTTTGAGTGCTTCAGTAATTTTCTCATTTTATTTTCTTCAAATCGTATCAATAGCATACGGCTAGGGACGCGAAATTTCCGACAACCAGGAGAACACAAGTGAATGCCAACTATTTACATTTACATACATATTTACATTTATATCCATACTCTGCAAGTCGCTATGAAGTTCTTGGCAGAGGATACTACAGAATATTAGAACTTATTCCTTTTCCATTCACGTATGGAGCGTGGGAGGAATGATAGTATAAACTCTTGTGTGCATGCCCTGCTTAGTGTAACCTTGTCCTCATGATCCATATGACAGCGATATATAGGGAGTTGGAGTATATTCGCATATTCGTAATTTACAGCTTGCTCTTGAAAGTTATTAAGTGGGCACACTAGAGATAATTTGCATCTATCTTCAAATAAATGCCAGTTTAGTTTCTTCAGCATCTCTGTAACATCCTCCTGTGGATTAAATAGAAGTATGATCACACACGCTTCCCTCATTTGTACGTGTTCAGTATCCTCTGTTAGTCCGATTTGGTACATGTCTCACACACATGAACAACACTCTATTATGCGTCGCATTAGTATTTCGTAAGCATCCTCCTTTGCAGACGGACTGCATGCCCCAGTTTTCTACCAATGAATAGAAGTCTTCCACCTACTTGACCCATGACTGAGCCTATGTGATCGTTCCATTTCATATCCCTACAAATTGTAGCATCCAAGTATTTGTATGAGTCGACCAAGTCAAATTTTGACTCGTAGATATCGTAGTCCTAATATACTACATTTTCTTTATTTTGTAAGTAAAAGTCACCTTTTCTTGCAACACTATATTTTATTTACAAATCGAATATTTCTGTACTTTCTGTAGATGATGGCCACGAAAAAAAAACTCGTTACATTTTTTCCGGTTTGTGAAGTGCGCATTTTTACATTTCTAATCATTTAAAACAAGTTACCAATCTTTGCACCACTTTTTCAGGCAATATAGTACATCTCTTTCTTAGGACTTTTAACTATCATATTCATATTCCATCAATGTGTAACGAAACCTGTTGTCGCTATAAATGAATATATTCACCAAAAAAGTATCAGAATAATAAGATTCCTGAAGACAAAATACAGTGCACAGTAAGTATCACTTTACAAGTGGGATATTAGTTCAAGATGGCAAAGGGAGTTGTGTAATAATTAAATGCCTGTTGAAGGAGAATATAGTCTGGAACAGGATTTAAGGAAAAAGGACCGAAGATTAGGGTTTAATGTCCTTCGATGACGTCACTCTGCTGTCGTGATAGAATGTGGTAGGCTAATTAAAGTAAAATGTACGTTTTCTTCATCAATAAATTAACAATAGACACAATTAAGAGAGTTGCTGATGAATTATCTGGGCTGCACTCCTGCGCTCCAAGAAGCCCTCGACCATAGCAGCACTGAACGTCTTTGGGGGTGCTTCTGGCAACGCTGAGTCTTGCCAACTCTTGCAGCTCTGGAGGAAACATGAGGAACCTAAAAGATTCCCTGACCACGGCCACACAACCGGGAAGACTCACCTGGTCGTCAAAACCTTCATAATTACGATACATCTGTTTTCAACAGCAATAGAAGTGTAACAATGCCAAAGACTTTTGTAAGTCGTAGATTCACATGAAGCACAAACGAAGCAATTCGTTCTCCCTTACCTACCAAGAGAATTCTAGACCCAGACTTTTGTAGAATGCAGACTCTGAGTAAGCTTCGTCCTCTGAAAATCTTTGTAACGAGCCGGATTTCATGTGGCTTAGTAATACGTATAAATAGTGATGCTTTAAAGCTGGTATGATCTGATTTGCTATGATAATTTTGAAATCTGATTTGATGAGGTTTTTATCCAGCAGGTCACGATAATTTTTAAAATTAACAGAGAACGCCTCTTTCTGGACAGGCTGGACGCTGCAGATGACTTGCACACAGTAGCTGAGTACGTTAAAAAAGCAAAAACCTTAGCGCAGTATGTGACTTCCACTTATCTGTTTCCTGTTACTTGGGAGAGATGATGCAAGGCGCAGTCTTGCCTGTCGGAATACGTCTCGTGAGAAACACGAGATTCCAGGAATGGGAATGTGCAACCTCTGATTCAGCAGGAATTCACACACGAAGTAAGAAAACTCTGCTAACACAGCAGGAAGGTTCGGAACTTTTCATCTGGGAGGTTGAGGAATAAAAGCAGAGCTCCAACTCACGGAACACAGTGATATCTTATTATCACAGCCGGCAACTTCGTGAGAGAGCAGGATAGTTTCTTAGAATTCCAACAACTGCTGTAAAGAACAGTAATTTTTCTTCTACTTCTGTAGTCCATTTGCTGACCGATTAAGAATTTACTTCTTGCAAAACAAGCAGATGTTTATTAGTGTAGGAAAGAAAGAGGTTTCTCGAACAGCAGAAAGCTTCAAGCAGACTGATGTAAAATACATAGGTGACTGTCATTTTACAGCAGATTACCTAATAATGAGCATGTCAGCTGTATTTTAAATTACAGACCTACTTTTGTGGTGCCTGTTGTGTTTCACAGGCTGTTATATTACTGTGGCACATTATAACCATGAACCTCTGAAAATCAATGGACAACACGACTAAATTAAATCCAGGTCATATTTCTACGATTACCGCAAACATGGAAAAAATAAAACATTCACTAAATCTACCGCAGTGGTTATCACAACGACGTCAAGTTTAGATTTATAGATTCCTTCAAATTTCTGGGGCGCCCTCTGAGAAAATTCGTCTCACACTTAAAGCCCGTAGAAATGAACATAACAAGAGAGTATTTCACCATCAGTGAACAGTTAAACATGATCAATACGAAATGCGTCCCTCCATATGACGATGTAAGTGCCAATTCATATTGTTTGTGGAACAGTTACAGCGGAATGGGGCGTTCGAGAGCTTGCTGACTTGTGAAGCAACAACCAAACTTCCATACATATCATCTTAAAACAAACAAACTAGAACCGACTTAGTATGTGACTTCATCTGGCTTTCCACGGAATGTGTTGATGAAAATCACTAAGGTAAATTTGCGACTTATTACTAGTACTGAGCAACAAAAGTTTGTTGAGAGTGGGAATAGATATGAAACTATTCAGTGCTCAAATAGGCATGCAGCCGTCAAAGTTGTTACTTGACTACGTTGAAACTAGAAATAAGTCTTACATCGTACGTGTACATCATAACAGGCTGTGAGGCTGGGCTATGATGCAGTACCTACCTATTTCGAATGGTTGCATGTGAAATTTTAATGCTATGATTTTTCCTGTTGAATCAATTGTAGGATATATTTTATAAAAATAACTTGAGTACTGGGAAAATATATATGAACTTCAGTCTGATCTAGCATTATGGTCAGAAAAAATTTTTCCACTTCCACCTAGCATCAATAAGCTCATTTCCACGTTATACAGTAAGAAAAATAGTCATGCACCATAGATATGTAACTCAATGTCAGAGGAAAAAATCCTTAATCTGCATTACATAAATCGTCCATTTTCGATCTGTCAACCAGTCTGGAAGAAAATGTGTATCGGTACTAACGTTGAGCCACATATGACTGCGAAGACCGATTCTGAAAAAAAAATCCTTCAAAATTTTATTACTGTTTTCGGCAAAGCTACTCAGAATGTGCGAAAAAGGAATGATGTGAAGCTATAAATGAGTTAATATTCTGATTTAAGGCCCGAAGTTCAAGTGCAGTGTCATATTCAATGCAAGTATAGTTACAACTAAACTGAGCATGCTTAACGTTATTTCGACAAAACTACAGCTGTAGAAATGGACATTTTAGATACAGTTAAGATACTGCTTGTAGATTTTCATTGTGGCTATATGTTGAAGAAATTCGAGCCAAAAAGTGCATTACGCAGACACTGATAGCCCAATATATGATGTTGCCATCACAAATATTTATTTTTTGGCTAGGTTAGCACGTGCAGCTGCGTTAGCCCCGTTCCGGTGATGATTTGGATACAAATCGACCTAGTAAGCTGGATACATGGCTTCTGATTCCAGCCTTGGCACTGATTCTGATTCGTTACTTCTACTTCTATTCTTATCAAAAATAAGATTACGATTCCGCATGTCTCCCGTGAAATGTAATTACATTCAAAGATAACGTTAAGATTCATAATATCTCAAGGAAAATGTAATTACATCAGACCAATAGCTCAGCTATACCTGAGGCGCAGGCAGGATTTCCCCATTATATACGAAACTGGAGCGCTGTTCCAATATCGAAGAACCTCGGCAATACTGACAGTTTAAAAAGTGTAAAATTAAAATTCGCTGAAGTATGAAGTTTGTATTAGGGAGTGCACTGAACTAGGGTAGACCACGCAAAATCGTTAGTCACATTGCCAGGGTGCTGCAGCGGATAACACATCTGTCCAGTAAGCAGGAGAACAGGATTCAGGTCCTGGCCTTGGCGCAAATTATAATTCATTATTTCACATTCTGTCCTTATCGTTAAATTTATGATGGTATTAAAAACGATGTCCATAGCTGGTTTGACACTTCTAATTGTGATAATATTTATAATACTCCACACATCAGTAAGTAGGTTTAAGGTAATACGAATTGGTTCAAATGGCTCTGAGCACTATGGGACTTCACTGCTGTGGTCATCAGTCCCCTAGAACTTAGAACTACTTAAACCTAACTAACCTAAGGACATCACACACATCCATGCCCGAGGCAGGATTCGAACCTGCGACCGTAGCGGTCGCGCGGTTCCGAACTGTAGAGCCTAGAACCGCATGGCCACTCCGGCCGGCGGTAATACGAATTGTCCGGAGATATTACTACTGCTTTTGTCGGAGTGAGAGAAAAATGTACACTCTCAAAACTGAGAAATAATGTGTATTGTGTAGAGCGAAAGACATGAAATGCTCATCAGCAAAAGACCATAGCGTTCATGATTATCGGGACCATTTGTCAAATGATACTGAAAGATCGACTGTGGAATTTAATATTTGATCAAATCTGCACACAGTTTCGGCCATAAAGCATGGCAAATTCGCTCTTTTGGCAAACGATGATAAGTGTTTTATACTTCGCTAAGTGAACACAGTTGCTTGGAGCCACTACCACCCGCAAAATGACGATGAAGATCAGGAAGCAGCATGGAATTGATTGGGGAGTGGTAAAGTTTTTGTCAAATTAAATCATATATCCGTAAGTAAAAAATTACTGTCTCGTTAACGAAACAGTCTCTTAACAGCAAAGGGTAACAATGCGTTAGAGCTAATGACTTTTAAGCCAAAATTTCACTCACAAATTGTTAAGTACAATTTTCAAAATTTTAAAAGCGCAGAACTATTGTACAAGTACAGGAGCTCTTAAAATAAAATGGAAAATGAGTCAAGAAAACAAAAGAAATTTGCTGAAAATAGATCCAGGTCAAGTGATAACGATAATAATATTAATTGTAATAATGTTGATCAACTTGAGTAATGGCCCAGGACCAATTAAGGCTCTACATAATGGTTCACTAGATTTCAGGAAAGGCCAAAAAATGTCGCTACAATGTTAATCCAAATATGCCGTTGCCGGCAAACAGATTACAATTTTCTCACACAGTTAAATTCCTGGTCCATGGCCAATGTAATGTTTGAAATGAGTGAGACCACTCAGACTGTAAAAGGTACACGGAATAGAGAACTTACGTATAGATGAATTCTACTGTGAATGTAAAAATGATTTTAAATTTTAAAACATTCCGCCTTCGCCAAATGAGGCAATATACAGACAGGTTGCTCCCATAGATGCTATCAAAGACTATCAGAAATAGCTATAGCAAAAGCATTTCACATTAACAACCTTCAAAAGTTATGCTTATCACCAGTCATTCAGATTATTAAGAAAATTATACAATTAACTGTGGGCACTACTTGATGTTATAGTGAAAGGTCATCTGCCACAATTGCAGCAACATTAAAATGGAACACCCATGAGAGAGCGAAATTAAGTTAAATGCTCAGTCACAGGAATTAATTAGTTAAAACAGGTAGCAACATCAGCTTAAGACCACTGGGGCAGCAGAGGGAGACAAAGAAACAATCAATGTGACTGTAGCACAAGACGCGAGCACACACAAATCCGGTAGAACAATAAACAACTTACAGTAAAGTGCATACACTAAATTAGCCTGCCTGCTGTTTTACAAACATGTAAGACACATCTGTCCAGATGTGTATAAGGGATAAAACAGAATCCCGAGGTGCTTCTTGCTCCACATCCCTTTTTTTAAATTTGCTGTGAACTTAGGTCCACTCGGAGGCATTGTAGGAATAGGTCACTGACGGTCTGCAAACCCCTACCTTTTAGTCAGGATGCAGACCGTGAGCCTGTGTTGCGTCCTTAGACACAATAAACTGGCATTAAAGATTAAGCCCTTTATTGCTTCGAATACATGTCATCGTGTATTTTGCGACGGCTGCTGTCTTCACAATCCGCAGAGGAACCCACTGACACCCTGGCGCGGCGGTCTGCCGCGCGCCAGCGAGGTATCACGCTTCAGCACTCAAACCCTAAGGTGGATCGCGATGTCGGATGCTGTGATATGCTCAGTCCTGAACCTGGACCTCCGTTACAACCTGCTGTCAGACTTACGCAACAATGGAGTTTTAGGGCTGCTTCTGCCATGGAACGCAGCCGCGTTTATAGATACCTGCGCTACCCTTCTATGCTGGCTGCTGTGCTCACATCAGTGCTGTATGCTGGACTTAATTATTAGCGGTTGGCAGTGGCTGAACTTCTCGAGAGGCAGCAAGTGTAAGACAAACATTAGACGAATTTCACACACGAGATGATAGTGACTGAGTGCTCTAAGCTAGTGGGGGTGGAGAATTTACGTCGCCGAGGAGACGCTCCGCTCGAAGCCATTCGTAATGACTGAAGGGGTTCTGCTCTTCTCGAGTTGCCAGATATCTTCAGTTCCGCAACAGTTGCTTAATGTATTGGTTACAGTGTCCTTACTGCTTAGTCAGTCACCTGCTGCACGTGTTGCGTCCTACCTAGTACCTCCTACACAACGTTACGAGAGTATCGAAGGCAGTTCTGTCTGTGATTTCTGACCGTTTTCCGCTGAACTCGCTCACAATCGCAGACGAGAGTGTTGACTTTGAACTCCTCTTGACCGAGTAACATTGTTGAAATGTTTATGCTTCAGAGCTGGCGACTTTGATACTTCCACGTGACTGAGTGCGCTGGCTACTCGAAAATTAGAATATTTCGTTCTCCCGTTTCCTTCCTAATTTGTCACTAAAATTCTCCCCCACTTTAACAAAACTTGTCCTAAATTTTATTTTTTATCTGCCTGGTTAATTATATTACATATTTATATCTACTTTTAATCTTTAGCTCGTTTCGGTACCGAGCGAGGTGGCGCAGGGCTAGCACACTGGACTCGCATTCGGGAGGACGACGGTTCAATGCCGCGTCCGGCCATCCTGATTTAGGTTTTCCGTGATTTCCCTAAATCACTCCAGGCAAATTCCGGGATGGTTCCTTTGAAAGGGCACAGCCGACTTCCTTCTCCGTCCTTCCCTAATCCGATGAGACCGATGAACTCGCTGTTTGGTCTCTTCCCCCAAACCAACCAACCAACCAACCTCGTTTCGGTACATAGAAAATCTTTCCTTACGTCTTCAGTGTTTTTCTAGCTTTATTCTTCTCACGTTTTTGTCTAAAATCTCATAATTACTACTACGAATGAATTGCAAAAGAGTTTCATGGATGGTTGTCCCCTTTGCCCGATTTATTCTCTTTCTGAGTGAAAGGTAGACTGAACTAAAAAAACTAGTATCACCACAACACTATCGCTTGATACACTGAACTAATGGTATTTTGTTTACGCTTGTCATCATACGAGGGCAGTTCAATAAGTAATGCAACACATTTTTTTCTGAAACAGGGGTTGCTTTATTCAGCATTGAAATACACCAGGTTATTCCCCAATCTTTTAGCTACACAACACTATTTTTCAACGTAATCTCCATTCAATGCTACGGCCTTACGCCACCTTGAAATGAGGGCCTGTATGCCTGCACGGTACCATTCCACTGGTCGATGTCGGAGCCAACGTCGTACTGCATCAATAACTTCTTCATCATCCGCGTAGTGCCTCCCACGGATTGCGTCCTTCATTGGGCCAAACATATGGAAATCCGACGGTGCGAGATCGGGGCTGTAGGGTGCATGAGGAAGAACAGTCCACTGAAGTTTTGTGAGCTCCTCTCGGGTGCGAAGACTTGTGTGAGGTCTTGCGTTGTCATGAAGAAGGAGAAGTTCGTTCCGATTTTTGTGCCTACGAACACGCTGAAGTCGTTTCTTCAATTTCTGAAGAGTAGCACAATACACTTCAGAGTTGATCGTTTGACCATGGGGAAGGACATCGAACAGAATAACCCCTTCAGCGTCCCAGAAGACTGTAACCATGACTTTACCGGCTGAGGGTATGGCTTTAAACTTTTTCTTGGTAGGGGAGTGGGTGTGGCGCCACTCCATTGATTGCCGTTTTCTTTCAGGTTCGAAGTGATGAACCCATGTTTCATCGCCTGTAACAATCTTTGACAAGAAATTGTCACCCTCAGCCACATGACGAGCAAGCAATTCCGCACAGATGGTTCTCCTTTGCTCTTTATGGTGTTCGGTTAGACATCGAGGGACCCAGCGGGAACAAACCTTTGAATATCCCAACTGGTGAACAATTGTGACAGCACTACCAACAGAGATGTCAAGTTGAGCACTGAGTTGTTTGATGGTGATCCGTCGATCATCTCGAACGAGTGTGTTCGCACGCTCCGCCATTGCAGGAGTCACAGCTGTGCACGGCCGGTCTGCACGCGGTAGATCAGACAGTCTTGCTTGACCTTGCGGCGATGATGACACAAGCTTTGCCCAACGACTCACCGTGCTTTTGTCCACTGCCAGATCACCGTAGACATTCTGCAAGCGCCTTTGAATATCTGAGATGCCCTGGTTTTCCGCCAAAAGAAACTCGATCACTGCCCGTTGTTTGCAACGCACATCCGTTACAGACGCCATTTTAACAGCTCCGTACAGCGCTGCCACCAGTCGGAAATCAATGAAACTATACGAGACGAAGCGGGAATGTTTGAAAATATTCCACAAGAAATTTCCGGTTTTTTCAACCAAAATTGGCCGAGAAAAAAAAATGTGTTGCATTACTTATTGAACTGCCCTCGTATTTTCGCACATACTGCAACAGTTGACCGACCAAAATTTGGCTTTTTGCTGCAGTGTGCCGCTCGGGACTATCCGAGTGGTCTGGAGTGCTGCAGTCATGGACTGTGTGGCTGGTCCCGGCGGAGGTTCGAGTCCTCCCGAAGCCATGGGTGTGTGTGTTTGTCTTAGGATAATTTAGGTTAAGTAGTGTGTAAGCTTAGGTCCCATAAGATTTCACACACATTTGAACATTTGAACTGCAGTGACTGTTTCGTTTTGCATTGGTAACAAGCTAAAAGCTACCTCTGGCCAATGCAACACTGGTCGAGTTCCCGTACTTAATCGTGGTACCTGTAATCGCTGCCGGAAGGTGAAACTTTGTTACAGCTACATCACAGGTGTATCCATTTACCGATAGTCCGCATATTTTACCTCTAATCTTTTTACCTTCATAAATGTGACAACTTACTACTGCTGTCTCTCTCGAACAAGTAGAATATAACCAGTGACTGCCAATCCGCTCAAAATTTGGTTTACGCTTGATACTATTTTTGTACACTCTGATGCTTCTATATTTCCTAAAAACAAGTGACTTTCACACGATCGCTTATTAATTCGAACCACCAGCGCTGGAGAAATGGTAACTTAAATTCTAGACGCAACTGCTACGGTCTCCTATTGACATAACAACATGTGAATCTCTTTTTCCTGACATACTTAAAACTTCATTAGTTCGCACTTGTACCCCTGTATCGACAGTTCTCCATTTGACTGGATACGGTTGGATAACAAAACATTGGTAATGAGAATTTTAACTTTCAACTGGAAATTGTGTACGGTTATACACTCTAGCTCGATCTGAATAAATCTTACCTGCAGAAACACGAAAGAACAACGGTATATTACTTTCCATGTGTAGCACTATGTGTCGTATCCCTGTTGGAAATTCTTTTTCCACTTGCTACAGTCCCAAGAGAAACTGCTGTGGTGTTAACAATGTTTTACTTAACTGTCCATGTGTAGCATGGTGTATCGCTACTTGTACCCATTCAATTCTATTCTCGCATCTCCAAGCTATTTGTTGGTTCGCATAGTGCTCTGATTATTATCATTATTATCATCCCACATCCTTAACTGATTCTGTATTTCTCTTAAGTCTTTATGGAATGTTTCCATCCTTCCTCTCACATACTGTTACAACTCAGTTGTTACTGAGTGCATAGTTCTCGTTAAGTTTAACTGTCTCAGGACTATATTAATAAATTGGTCGTATGCCAATTAATGGTTGTTTCTGTGTTCCTTGCCATTTCTTTTACTATCCCTGTCGTACTACTTAAATTTGTGATGTCATCGTTGCCTGCCTTCCTCAAGATCGTTTTAATGATTTCTCATAAGTGTCCAACCACACTCTTTTATGTCGTACTAGCGTTTCTGGAATTATCTCTTTCACCAGCTATAGCTGAGCGTAGTTTGCACCACCGTGGCAATGGGCGTACACAGATACAAATGCAACTGTTGCATCCATCGAAAACGAATCACCGCTAAATTCAACGGTTTCTCGACAAAGGTCGATTTTATTCTGATGCCTAATCACAGAGTGTACACCAAGAATTGCAGAAAATCGCTGGCTCATGGTCCGCCTCCTTATAAGAGTGGTCAGCGCGTCTAGCTGCTATGTTGCGGATCCGGGTTCGATTCCCGTCCAGGTTGGATATTTTCTTCGCTGAGGTAGGTGTCATTTTGTCTTCATCACCATTTCACCATCATGACACGCAAGCCGCTCAATGTGGCTTCTCCTGAAAAGACTTGCAACTCGGCGGCCGAGCTACCCAAGTATGAGGGTTTCCTGCCGATCAGTGCCATATAATTTGCGCCCCAAAGCTGACAAAATTTTTATTTGCTCACGAAAACATGTTTCCTACCCTAAACTTGAGCGGTGTTGTACCCACTGAATCTATTTTTTTATCTCTATTTCGTGCAATCTGTATCTTGGTGTTTTCAGTCTCCTATTGTACAGAAGGTCCTGACTCGGAACAGACAAGATTGATCCAGTATTTACTAAAAACTTGTGCTTCCTTTTCCTTATTCAAGCTATGAAGCAATAGCCCGCCTTTTCATGCGTTTTGACAGTACTGCCATTTGCTGGGAAGGATTTCTAACGAAAGGAACATTCTAGTAGGAGTTTAACTGTCTATTTTCGCTTTGTACTTATCCTGTTTTCTAAATTCACAATCCGGAGTCTTATGCCCAAACTGTTAGAAATTGTGGAATTGGCGACACTGTACTCTTAAAAGCCTCAGCTGACCACCACGGTTATATTCTTTACAACATTAGAATATCTTCCGTTGAGTAAGCACTCTAGTTGCACTATCCACTTCTTGAAAATGATTCACAACGCCAAATGTTGTCGCTAAATCCTCAGGGTTTTCCATTTGCACCCGTTGTAAATAAAGTCTGGATGAAAGCCTCTGAGAAATCCCTCCGACGCTCTATTTTCCTCTTCTTCGAGCAAGATTCTGTCCACATCTGGCTTGTGCATCAGCTCAAAAGTCTATGCAATGATTGTGAGTACTTTGTTGTGTTTTCTATACCTCTGACGCAAACACTCCACTAACCCACTAAATACAGACACCTTATTATGCACTTCATCATATGTTTTCCTCGCGTATGACAGGTAACACAGCCATCCATCATTTGACCAACTACTTAACGCGGTCATGGCTAACACAAAGTCTATAGACACATAAATGTCCTCTGTTGTTTTCCCTTAGGAACGGGTTGTGAGGTTCACTGTAGAAGGATCAGTGGATGAAGGGGCAACATTTACAACAGTTTTAATTTCATTCAAAATTGATTGTGCCTGCTGTCTGCCAATGAAGCTCGAAACTGCTAACTTACCTGTGCGTTGAGTACTTTCTATTGTTCATTACTCTCTAGCAATTTGTAAACCTGCTCCAAAAGAACATCTGTCGCCTCGTTAGTATTAACTAACCATTTATGTACCGTTTGCTTCCTATCTTTTACACGAATCAAGTTATTGTTACTCCAGGCAATAACTCAATATCCACCATTGCAAAAATAACACATTTAAGTGTGATTCCTATGCCTAATCACTAACAAAAGACTCCCTGAACAATCGCCTGCAGTGTGACCATATTTCCTATATGTACAGTTGTAACAGACTGTGCACTGTATCTCATTAAATTATTAGTTTTACAAAGTATCGGAGTTACTCTTTCCGACTATTACCCTTGAACTGCGATACATCTGCTGGTTCTCTCTTACTACACAAGATCATTTTATAAACAAATCAAAAAAGTTTTGTATCACCCCACTTCCCAGAACTCCTGAAGATGGACGTTGACTATGGATACTGTATTAAAGACACAGTCCCTTTGATTATTCAGAGATATCACTAAACCGCCCAAGGATGTAAACAACCATGCATGAGCAGCGCCTAATAGACGGAGGGGGTCCGAAATCCGATCAGTTCCAGTCATTCCACCAGGAAAGAGGTACACGGCTCGTGTTGTCTGTAGTTCAACCATGCCTAGACGGTCAATACCGCGGTTCGATCGTGTTCGCATTGTTACTTTGTGCCAGAAACGGCTCTCAACAAGGGAAGAGTCCAGGTGTCTCCGAGTGAACCCAAGCGATGTTGTTCGGACATGGAGGAGATACAGAAAGACAGGAACTGTCGTTGACATGCCTCGCTCAACCCACCCAAGGGCTACTACTGCAGTGGATGACCGCTACCTACTGATTATGGCTCGGAGGAAACCCGAGAGCAACGCCACTATTATAATGCTTTTCGTGCAGCCACAGGACGTCGCGTTACGACTCACACTGTGCGCCACATGCTGCATGATGCGCTACTTCACTCCCGACGCCCACGGCTAGGTCCACCTTTGCAACCACGACACCACGCAGCGCGTTACAGATGGGTCCAGCAACAAGCCGAATGGACCGCTCAGGATTTGCATCATGTTCTCTTCACCGATGAGTGTCCATTATGCCTTCAACCAGACAATCGTCGGAGACGTGTTTGGAGGCAATCTGAAAAGGCTGAAAGCCTTAGACACACTGCCAAGCGAGTGCAGCAAGGTGGAGGTTCCTTCTTGTTCTGCGGCGGCATTATGTGGGGCCGACGTACACCGCTGGCGGTCATGGGAGGCGCCGTGACGGCTGTACGATACATTAATGCCATCCTCCGACCGATAGTGTAACCATATCGGCAGCATATGGGTGAGGCATTCGTCTTCATGGATGACATTTCGAACCTCCATCGTGCACATCTTGTGAATGACTTCCTTCAGGATAACGACATAGCTCGACTAGAGTGGTCGGCATGTTCTCCAAACATGAACCCTATCGAACATGCCTGGGATAAATGGTAAAAGGCTGTTTATGGACGACATGACCTGCCAACTACTCTAAGGGATCTACGCTGAATCGCCGTTGAAGAATGGCACAATCTGGACCAACAGTGCCTTGATGAGCTTGTGGATAGAATGCTACGACGAAACCAGGCGTGCATCACTGCAAGAGAACATGTTACTGGATATTAGAGGTGTATAGCAATCTGGACCACCACTACCTGAAGGTCTCGCTGTATGGTGGTACAGCATGCAATGTGTGGTTTTCATGAGCAATAAAAAGGGTGGAAATAATGTATATGTTGATCTCTATTCCAGTTTTCTGTACAGGTCCGGAACTCTCGGAACCGAGGAGATGTAGAACTGTTTTTTTTTTTTTTATGTGTGCAGTATTTATGTCTTGATTTGGACAAAGCGAAAAATAATCCTTTTGATCGAAAACAAGTAACGATGTCTTCATTTTGGTTCACTCTCTGTGACATTTGCTGATGGTGGTTTGCCTGATAGTTGCACTCCAACCAGCACTACAACAGTCCGGGCGCTGATGACTGCGCAGTTGATCGCCGCACAAAACAAACATCATCAAAATTAGAACCGTCGAAGAAACAGGATGTTACCACGCCGTAATCGAGTGTGAACGACATGAACGCCGTCGCTCCTACTGTTCGAGTCCTCTAAGCTAGTGTGGACGGCGTATTAACGTCGCCAAGACTAGGCTCGGGCATACGGTGATATTCGTAACGACCGAATAGGTTCTGCCCTTCCCGAGTTGTCTGCGGTCTTACCCCATTTTTATAGTGTCTTTAATGCTTAGACAAACTCATTTTAATTCTGCGCTGATCATACACAGGGATTTTTAAGTATCTTGGACATTCACGTAAACTAAAGCTATTTCGCGTCATTTTTAAGCTTCATTTAATATCGCGCAAGGTGTATGTACCTGTACACGAGTACCGATTAATTTCACTGAATTAATTCATGTCTTTGACATTTGAGTAACGGTTACATAATTATTTACTTCATACCTGATGCCATTTTTGAGCTTTCCTTTAATATTACACTGTGATTAGCCAAAGAGAGGGAAGTGAGATAATGGCTACAAACTACAACTAGGTCAGTGAGATTTCCTTAAAATTTATTTATCTGTATTTGTCTACGTACTGTAACTATATTTTGGCCGGCAGCTTCATTTTAATATTACTTTGTAGTTCTCTAGAGCTGCCAGGGTGTTTGAAATTTTCTGCTAGTACAACTGGACTAGTTCTGCCATCTTAAATTTTGATTGCATGGAGATAGCAAGGCGAGAGGCATGGTTACATCATGAGGTGAAGGTTAAATGTCATTAATCCTTCCCCTGCAAGCAGGCAACCTAGAATACTCGTTATCACCGTACTGTGTGTGTTAAATACGGAGGCTCAGTTACAACAGTCAAATAACATCAGACTAGGGATCCACATTATGAATGTATGCTAGTAAGGATGATTTAGTACAGCTTCATATAGCCACTGTTACCAGGTAATGAATAATAGTATATGAGTTACTACTAGAGGATCGGCCTACAGACTCACAGTAAGTTTAGGGGTCTTATAAAATAATTGTTATGGTATAATTCTGTGTACAATGAGAAATGACCTAACAACTGCGAGAGAAGATTCTTCAGAGAAAAGAGATATAAATAAACAAACGAAGTGCATGTCCATTGTACACAGTTGTAACGAAAAATTGTAAAAACCAGCTCAAAAACAAAAATTCTAAAATGCAAACATATGTTGGCAAATAATAATATGTAATAAAAGGAGAAATGATTTACTGGATTCCTCAATTTGTGGACCAGAAATCAGGCAATTCACGATAAAAATCAGCACCTATTCACTGATGCAGAGATAATACATAGCAAAAGTAACTTTAAACACAAATTCTTTTTCTCCATTAAATGCTTTATGAGCATTTGACAATACTGGTTGTTAGTTACATAGTTTGTGTGTGTGTGTGTGTGTGTGTGTGTGTGTGTGTGTGTGTGTGTGCGTGCGTATGTGTATGTGTCAGAGAGAGAGAAAGAGACAGACATTAAACACAGTATAAATCACTACTGCGAAAAATCTCAAGACACGTACAACGTCAGTGTTTTGTCATTTTCTTCACTGAGAAAAACTGTTATGAAATTCTCTTCTCACATCATTGTGAGGTTGCAGTTACGATCCCTGAAACATGCTACTAAAAGAACTGAACAAAATCACATCCCGGCCTACATAAACTCAGGTACAAATTTTATTGAATGAGGCTAAACTGTCAATTCGAGAACCTGCGATCGATTCGTGATCCGGCAGAAGTTTTTTACTGCTACACAATTTCAGATCAGTGTTGGGTACGGGTTCAATACTTACATCGGCTTCCCTTCTTAAAATATACAGGAACACTTACTACGTAGTCAAACACCTACTTCCCATACCGCCCCCCTATCCAACGCTGTCATCAATCTCAAATGAAGAAGCCACAGACCGGTCCAGGAGGGCGAAACATTCTGAATACAAGGATACATGTAACAATCCCGAATTGTACAGAATATTAAGAAAAAGGTTATGAAAAACTGCGAAACAAATAGCACGACCACTATTTCACATCACCCGTTAAGCAGCTTGTTTCTAAGAATACACTTACCTACGCGAGTCAATTAAAAGTGCTACATTCTCATATAAACAAGCTAAATCTTGAACACAGTAACAGATGAACATAAAACAACATCGTAAACACAGAAAAAATTTTGGCCACATTTCTGATTGACTGGAATGATGTTGATAAAATTTGCGAATGTTAAGTTAGAACCTGCAGAGCGTTGGAAATGTGGGGGTGGGAGGGGTGTAGTGCTGTAAGTTTACGAAAGAGAGTTGGTGTGCGGCAGAAACTCAGTGTAAAATTAGTTCATTATTTTTCATTTCTTCTTAAGGCCGCCGACATTTGGCTGGAGCAGAGCCCATCTAGGTTCTCAACGTCGGTTTCGTGACGAAGATGCTGGAAGAAAGGACCCTTACTGCCAGTACTGTTGCGGAATGGGTCGGGCCGATGGCACGCACCCCATCACCTGCCAAAGGACCAAGACACAGAGAAGTCTTAACTAGGTTTCTCTTAAACAGAAACTCAATAACTATGTCACACTGCAAGGTACAATACCACTTTTCGATGACTTTCAAAGAAATATAGCCGAAGAGCAACACGTTACTTGAAAATTAGAATGAAATTTAATCGAAAAACCTGAACAAGATCTTCCATATCCCCCATACAGCGCTGCATTAAACATTGGCATTAAAATAAACCACAAAAGCATTTATGAAAATGAAATCACACTAA
This sequence comes from Schistocerca cancellata, assembly GCF_023864275.1. Classification (NCBI taxonomy): domain Eukaryota; kingdom Metazoa; phylum Arthropoda; class Insecta; order Orthoptera; family Acrididae; genus Schistocerca; species Schistocerca cancellata. The sequence continues at coordinate 303,591,016 of NC_064633.1, read as the reverse complement.
ATTTTGAATATTAAGATAACAACAGACAGAATGGACACAAACCATCGTTCACCGTCAACCAGTAACATAGCTAGCGTTTCTCCACATGCCCTTTTAGTAATCCAAAGTACTACACATAAAGCACATCGGCCGCTCTAATCCACAAATAAGCTTACTCACACTAGTAAACTCGCAATTAGTACCATAATTAGCTTGGCGTCACTTACGACTATATCAGTAAGTCCTCATTACAAACTACGTGTGCTCTTACAGACACTACACTCAATTTAAAATCAAGCTTCAGTTCAAAGCGGGGACCTACCTCTTTTAAAGCTAAACAGGCACTAGCCACAACTTAAAAAGCACTGTTACAATAAAGTGCCACTTAGGCTACTCACGCACCACCAAGCGAACATAATTCTTAGTATAGGACATCAGAGAATGAAAGTAACGATCGTTGCTGGGAGGCGAAGGCGACAGCAGCAACAAACACGTCTGTTGTTTCTCACTAAAACACGAGGCCAACTCAACTGTGGCGGCGCCAATAGCAAACGATATAAACATACATTTACTCTCTACTACGAGTACTTAGACACTTCTACAGCCGAGTCACCTTTTGTAGATACACGAAGAGTACAGCAACTGCACGTTTCTAATTTAAAAAAAAAATTGCCAAAGGAATACCCGGTCAATGCCATGTTTGTCAGCTGGTATTACACATAATTTCAATATACTCTGGGCTCACATACACGTCACTACCACGCCTGTGCTAAGTTTTGAACTAAGTTAGAAATCAAAGTCACAAAAAATAGTCAGAGTGCTGCTTTCTGACACTTGGCATTGCTGTCTCCACATTTCACGTTTTTGCAGTTCAGATAAGCTAGAAATATCAAACAAAAACCGTAACTTTTATTGAAGACCATTCAGTGTAATTAAACCTATAAATCACAGAAATGACTCCTCTTCTTCCGGTAGCCCATCTCTCAATATCGTAAAAATTCATAAATTGTAAAGGAACCTTTTTGCCTGTTGTTAAAAGTATAACGCTGAAACCGAATACATTCCATTCTTGAAATAAAGTACTAATCAAATTATTTTCAGTCGTTGTGTCACATGCACTTCCTCCGTAGTAGCGTTCTTAAAAAGCGATAAAACGTTATGGGCCATTAAACCTTTACGGGTAATGGGAGAAGTGGAATAACCACATTTTTCATCTGTATGGAATAAAACGTCAAATAACACGAACCTGCACCTGCGGCACTGGGAAGATTTACTGAAGCGGCGTTTTCTAAAATATACGTATTCTTTTACGCCAGCACATTTACCGAAGTGAGTTATCTGACTGTGAGCACTACCGCTGCTGTGTCGAAACGTACTTCGGAGCTCTATCACGCTATGAACCACTCTCAGCACTTCATCTGACGTCAATTCTGTTTCCACGCTATAAATTTTATCCATATTTTAATATTTAATACAAGACCTCATTTGTTTATCGTTGTGCCTAAGAATACAAGTAACCTTCATATACTAATGCTTCACAACGTCTTTTACAACGTGTGTACACGTTCCAGTATTTGTCACCATTTCATGTTTCCAATCTCTAGGTCTCTTTCCTCTTAAACTGTATCAAAAAGACCCTTTCAGAATTAAGGATCTTCCATTCTACTTTATGTAATTCCTGGAGTCCTTCATTTGATGGACTATCTATCCACTTAAGTTTTAAAATGTAGCACTATTACCTCTAACCGCCTATGTTTCCTTGATGTTCCTAATTGTCATGTTTGACATTAATACGGTACCGTCTTCTCTCTCATGTCTTGCATCTATTTTATGGTACCCGTATTTTTCTATAATAGTGATTGCCCACTTGGAGGGAGGCGGGGATTTGGAGGAGGAGCACGCGCAGAGAGTTCAGAAGAAAGCAGAAACATGCGGTCAGACAGGTAAAAATATTTATTTTCTTATTACAGTGAGAAAGTGCATTATTTGTAGCGTTGGCAGCATCAGATTTGCCTTGCGTGTCACCAAGTTATCGCTGAGTAAACAAATTCTTCAGCCTGTTCTTTATGCCCTTAACTCAGTATTACAACTGCTGTGCTCTGTAGAAGTATATAGCATTTTTACTTGTTTGTACCTTGAGAGAAAACGTCTGATAAAAGAAGTTTATATAAAAAAATAATATATTATGCATGGATTAATGTTTACTGAAAAAGACAATACCAACTTAGTGTTGTGCACCATAACGTCCACTGTAACGACTCACTGCGGTCTGCGCGTCTGGAACGTCTTGTAACAATAGCTCACCAGGCTCTAAAAATCAAAACGGTTTTTTGTTTCTAAAAGTAATTCTTTAAATCGTGTGAAACGGGAATCTATTGAGATGTTTGAATCGGAAAACGGAAAAGTTATTTAAGCATCATATGAAATTTCTCTCTTAATAGAAAAAACAAAACAAAAAAATCATACTATTAATCAAACCTTTTATTCTCAAAGCAACAAAAATTGTTTTTTGAGACGATATTCAGTGAAACCCTTACAAGGTACCTGTTTGAAACACAGTGTGCAACGTAGGATCGAATATAAGTCCCTGATATGAAAGAACAGCTAGTTAAAAGACTGAAGGGACTTAATTTTTGCATTGTGAGGATTCTACGTATATAGCTCAACAACGTGACTTAATAGGACACTGCCGATTTTCGGACAGGAAGAAAGTAACGGAAGGCCTACTGTTTTCAAAGACTTGTAACCAGCTTCAAAAGATTCTAACGTACTTTCTGTCATTTTGGTTGAAATTTTGGTTGAAAACGGTTTGACTTAGGACAGCATTATGAGAATTTGTACTGAAGGAGCACCTATATATGTAGGGTTTCTCACTGCATAATCCACAGTCCAGCCCTAACTTCTAAGACCTTACGCGAAAAAGAGAACACTGCAGTGAAATTGGCTATCAGTGTAATAAAAAAAAATTAAAACAGTTGCTGTGAATCCTCTTTCTTCCAAGTCGAATGTACTGATCTCATTGTTGAACACAATTCTTTAATCTTTGATACACTAGTCTGTTGGTTTTCCAAAGGCAATATGTTTAGCGGGCTGTATGACTTGAAATCAGAGGTTGGGTCAAGGGAATGTTGAGCTTCATTATTCATTCACTGCTGACAGCTTTATGTTTTCCGTAACATATCTTGCCAACTTCTCTGAAACGCTGAATAATCTGAATTTGAAACTACATTGTAGAAAAACACCACAATAATGAATGGCAATGATGCCATAATAGCCGTCTTGGAACACGCACAACTATGTCAGCGTCGTCTGGATGCGCCCTTTACGAATTGTGCGTCGTTCCCCCGATTCAGTGAACGTCTAGATAGGCAACAGTGCGATGTCAGCGAGTAGAAAGTTATCATTAGTCAACACCTGTAACTCCTCCAAGAAGAGTTCAAACCTTATTTTCCTCATTTGTCTTCTAGACAGGCAACAGTGCGATGTCAGCGAGTAGAAAGCTATCGTCAATCAACACCTGGAACTCTTCCAAGAAGATTTCTAACTTTATTTTCCTCATTTGTCTTCAGAAGAAAACTGCTGTGGAAATTGGAAAGATCATCCTTCACAATTGATGTGTACGCTCTTTCTAATGAAGTACAAAAGGATGGTACCGAATTCAGGGTGTGTCGAGAGTTAGAGAAAAGTTTAAAAATATGCGGCTGAAAGAATTTGGGACCATTGTCCCTCCCATTTACCCAGCAGTGGCCAAGGAAGACTTCAAAGTCCTCGGAAAGTTATCATTTCATCACATCTACTGGATATTCGAAATAATGAAAACAAAACACTGTAGTTACCTGAACTCTGAGAGTGAGCTTGCAAGTGTTTTAACACATTTGAAACCAGACATTCCGATATTAAGATAAACAATTTGAATACTCTCATTGGTGTTCTGAGTTTATCATGTGAGTCTCAGCATAAGAAAAGGGTTGGTTGGGAAAAGTGATGTTCTTGTGAGAACAATGTCACTGGTGTTTAAGTAAGTCATAAAGACATTTCTATTACGAGTACCAAGTCGTTTGAAACACTATAGTTTCATATTATTGTGCATTTAATAATCCTCTTTTACTAAAGTGTGGATGGCAAACTACTCTCATATAAAGGCTTTCGAACGAAGCAAACACTTTAAAGGGCTGCACCAGGTAGAATAGGTTGGGAACTAGTGTTCTATATCTTACACCTCCTTCCTTGAGAATTTCGAACGTATTGTAGCATTCTGCATTTTGAAACGCTTCTTCTACGTCGACAAATTCTATTCACATGTATTGACTTTTGTTAAGTCTTTGTTCTGTTAGCAAGTACAACGTTGCAAACGTCTCTTTGGCGTCTTTATCCTTCCTGAAGCCAAATTGATCATCTAGCAGATCTTCAGTATTTTATCCATTCTTCTGTATATTATTCTTGTCTGGTATAGCATGAGCAGTACAGCTGATTTTGCGGTGGTTCTCGTATTTATCTGCCTTTGATATCTGCGTGGATATGTGGTTGATGTTCTCCCGAGGATCCCAGGGTATATTTCGGTCTCATAGAGTCTGTAATCGTTTGGATGTCACTTCCGCTATTGCTTCCCCAATTGCTTTTAGACGTTCCGGAGTAATGTTACCCACTATTTCCGATTTGTATGACTAGAGATCGGGAACTACACAGGCTGAACGATTAGGTCTTGCAGACTATAAACGTATATATAGGTGTTACACTTCCTATTAGTTATACCCACTGCTTCTCGAGTTTCTTCAGACATACAGAAATGATAATTGCGTTGTGTGGAATGTGAGGAAAAGAATCAGATTCAGAAAGATTTCTTTTGTTCTATCAGGTTTCCTCTGCGTGACTGAGTAATAGTGTGGTTCCAGGTATTATGGAGAGTTGCTCTTTCTTCCATTTTCTCTACAATATTTTCACTAGCGAAACAGCCATCTTCTTCAGGTGCACCCATATTTTTCTGTTGTGTATGCTCGCTGCCTGGGCTCAAACCAGCATTAGAACTATTGCTGATCTTACGTCGCTGTTTACTAAATATGTTTATTTTCCTGTTTGACTGATTTCGCATAGATATTTCATGGAACGCCAACTCTCTCATCGTTTTCCTACTGTGGTGAATATGACGGCCGGAGAGATTTTAATAAACTGAATACCTGACCCCAAGCACTACTTAAATTGAAATCTCTGCCCCATTTTATTAGGTATCGAAACATTTCTACTCAGGCAGACTCCTTATTTAAACTGTCCTCGAACCTTGGCGTTTGCACCACGATGCAGGTTTCAAAGTACACTCCTGGAAATTGAAATAAGAACACCGTGAATTCATTGTCCCAGGAAGGGGAAACTTTATTGACACATTCCTGGGGTCAGATACATCACATGATCACACTGACAGAACCACAGGCACATAGACACAGGCAACAGAGCATGCACAATGTCGGCACTAGTACAGTGTATATCCACCTTTCGCAGCAATGCAGGCTGCTATTCTCCCATGGAGACGATCGTAGAGATGCTGGATGTAGTCCTGTGGAACGGCTTGCCATGCCATTTCCACCTGGCGCCTCAGTTGGACCAGCGTTCGTGCTGGACGTGCAGCCCGCGTGAGACGACGCTTCATCCAGTCCCAAACATGCTCAATGGGGGACACATCCGGAGATCTTGCTGGCCAGGGTAGTTGACTTACACCTTCTAGAGCACGTTGGGTGGCACAGGATACATGCGGACGTGCATTGTCCTGTTGGAACAGCAAGTTCCCTTGCCGGTCTAGGAATGGTAGAACGATGGGTTCGATGACGGTTTGGATGTACCGTGCACTATTCAGTGTCCCCTCGACGATCACCAGTGGTGTACGGCCAGTGTAGGAGATCGCTCCCCACACCATGATGCCGGGTGTTGGCCCTGTGTGCCTCGGTCGTATGCAGTCCTGATTGTGGCGCTCACCTGCACGGCGCCAAACACGCATACGACCATCATTGGCACCAAGGCAGAAGCGACTCTCATCGCTGAAGACGACACGTCTCCATTCGTCCCTCCATTCACGCCTGTCGCGACACCACTGGAGGCGGGCTGCACGATGTTGGGGCGTGAGCGGAAGACGGCCTAACGGTGTGCGGGACCGTAGCCCAGCTTCATGGAGACGGTTGCGAATGGTCCTCGCCGATACCCCAGGAGCAACAGTGTCCCTAATTTGCTGGGAAGTGGCGGTGCGGTCCCCTACGGCACTGCGTAGGATCCTACGGTCTTGGCGTGCATCCGTGCGTCGCTGCGGTCCGGTCCCAGGTCGACGGGCACGTGCACCTTCCGCCGACCACTGGCGACAACATCGATGTACTGTGGAGACCTCACGCCCCACGTGTTGAGCAATTCGGCGGTACGACCACCCGGCCTCCCGCATGCCCACTATACGCCCTCGCTCAAAGTCCGTCAACTGCACATACGGTTCACGTCCACGCTGGCGCGGCATGCTACCAGTGTTAAAGACTGCGATGGAGCTCCGTATGCCACGGCAAACTGGCTGACACTGACGGCGGCGGTGCACAAATGCTGCGCAGCTAGCGCCATTCGACGGCCAACACCGCGGTTCCTGGTGTGTCCGCTGTGCCGTGCGTGTGATCATTGCTTGTACAGCCCTCTCGCAGTGTACGGAGCAAGTATGGTGGGCCTGACACACCGGTGTCAATGTGTTCTTTTTTGCATTTCCAGGAGTGTATTTCATTTCAATATTATATTCGTGGCAGTGCTGAGCAGCAGCTGATTTTTTTGGTTCGTTCTGTCGGGTGTGTCGGCGATGTTCGTTGTATCTGTCCTCGACTGCTCTGATAGTCCACACCACGTATGACATGCCACGTTCGTATGGAATACAATACACTGCCGGCTTTCCGAGATCTATATCAAGGTCAACACTGCAATGAACACTTCTGAACTTAGCTGAAGGGATCGGAATGCACTGGCTGCCAGCCTCCAGTAGGAGTCTATTAGTATTTCCAGATATTGCGCCTTCTTAAAGTTGATAAAGGAGTTTTGGCTTCTCTTCGTAACTCTCAGTCTCTACATCTTTCTTAAGCGTTCCTGATTTTGAGTGCGTCGCCCATTGAACAGGATTGTCTGAGTATTCATTCCTTCGGATCACTGTCAGTATGTGCTGTAATCCTTCAACGAGACACTCCCTGTCTGAAAGTGTTCCAGCTCCGGGGTCCAGTCTTTAACACTGAATTCTTTTGTGAGAGGTGGTGATGGCTCGCGGCATGTAGAGAGAGTTCAGGGAGCTTATGTTTATTGTACCCACCGTGACTCATGTTTCCGTCCGTGTTTTACTTAACACTTCAAGAAAAAGTAGTTGCCGCTCATTTTCATCTTCCATTGTGAATTTTGCACTACGATGGATAGGGTTTAAATGTTCGAGGAGCTCTTGAACCTTTTCCGTTCCATGTGGCCACACCACAAGCGTGTAGTGAACTTACCTATTTATATCGTTGGTTTCAATTTCATGGATTCAAGTACATTTGCTGCTGGGTGTGTCTTGCATAGGTCTGCCACGACAGGAGATAAAGGAGTGCCCATCACCAAGCAATCCATTTGTTCATAATATTTTCCGTCGAACTGGAAGAAATTAGATGCTTTATGATATTAAGTTGCAATGCTGACTCACTGCATAGAGCCATCAGCTTCCTCTTGATTTTATTCGCAGAATCGACATTCTTCTGTATGCAGCATCCTTCAAAAACCGAAAATTTTATTTTAGTCCACACGTGACAGTGGAACCGTATCACTACCCTTGCCGTGTGGTAAACATCAGCACGAGTATACAAAGTAGATCCCTGCTGAAGGGATGTATTTCACGCCGACATCGAAAATGCTTGCTCGTTGTAGCTTCTCTGTCACAGGAAGCAGCAGAAGAGGTACGTCGCGAAACCTGTGGAGTACTTACCATGGTGCTAACGCTAACATACAACATCTCCTAGAAGGAACGAGTAGCATTGAAAAATATACGGGATGACAAGGAAACTGTAGCTTTACTAACCGACAAGTGCAATGCTACCGTGACGACGTCACGTGTGGACTAAAATAAGAATATTTCCAACCTTTTGAGTGATGTTGCATAGAGACAGACAGATGTAAATCCTAAGAATAAAATTAGAGTTGAAAATGATGACCCTATTCAGTGAGCAAGGGTTGCCACGTAACATCATGTACGATCGTACAATTCGAGCTGCAGTACCATGGCGACAGTACGGACTTCGTAAAGAAGGAGAGACCCATAGTTATTCTTGCCCACATACATACCAGTTGTCAGAGTACCTGAAACGTATTCTCTGTGAACATGTGTAGAAGTAAGAACACCACATTCCCAACTCCACTGACTGCACATCACCTCAGTCAATTGTGACTGCAGGAAGCGCATTTTACAGTCAGTTTCAACGTTGCTTCCCTCTTTACGGGAATTCCACTTACTTATTCCTCGGAACTAGTCACGAAAAAGTTAGACGCTTGTTTCTCGGACTTTTTTAGGAACTTTTAGACATCTGATTTACCCACAGTATGAAGGAAAATCTCCTGAACAAACCGATGGGGTGATGATGGGTTTTTCGTTTTCGCCTGTCGTGGTGAACGTATATATGGAACACTTTGATACAACGACATTTGTATCCACCGCGTCGATATCAGTGTGTGTCTATCAGAATTGAGCGACAGGTTAATAATGCGATCACATGGAGCGTAACAGCTTCAAGAGTTGCTGGAATATTTAAACGCTGTCTATCCTAATATAAAATGCATGATGCAACCTGAAGGAAAGAGCCAACTAACTTTCCACGACCTATAGAAGGGAGAAAAACGAACGTCTGTCTCCACGGCTCGAGGCATCACAATCCGTCACAAAGAAATTTGGTCATCTCTTTCGGACAATAAGAGCCTCGCCGAAGAATTAAAAACTCTATGTATAGTGTTCCGAATTAATGAGAACTCAGATCATCAAATTAAACGGTCGAGCAGTCGAAATGAAGAACGCTTACGAAAGAGGTTTAGATTGAAACCGAGTATGTGAAGCCAAATATCGCTTATCTATCGTACAATGGCCCAAAATACGGAAACATCGATATGCTCCTACTGCAGCATGGCACCCACTGTATTTCAGTCCGTTCAAAGAAGTTCAAAGATATTCTTTGCAATGTTAACGAATGTGCCATGTGTTACGTGGTGCAGAACATCGGAACATTCCAAGAAAATTGCAAGGAACTTCGAGAATACGCCCGACCTAAAGAACCAAGCAACTCGTGTCTCGCCGAGACTGTCTCGCATATCATCATTAAATGAAATAAAATGAAACTGTATTTTAGTACAAAGGGCATAATAAACGACTCGGCAAAACACTCTGAAGCCCAATGCTTCCATCAGTGTCTTAAGGGAAAGATCATTTAGTAACGATTTCAGAATTCGTTTGTATCAAAGATTATACCACTTATATTACACGATGTTAATATTTAGAAAACTATTGAAATCTAATAATGTTCGAAAGGAAAATTTGATTAAGTCAACGATGAATTGAGGGTAATAAGAAATTAAGAACTAAAAGATGTGCACGAACGCAGTAAAATCGTCGAAGTGCTAAAGAAGAGACTGTTGAGTTGGTATGATTCTGCAGCAAGGAGAACAGGCTACGTAGTGCAATCCTTGCAGCATATTAGGCGGAAAGAGAGGGAGAAAGTTCCGGAATTGGGTGGCGAGATAACTTCCGGGAGGACAAATCTAAGATGAATATCAAACGGACAAACCGTGCACTCGACAAAACAAATGGAAGGAGGCCATTGCCATATGTGGAAGTGTGAAGTAAAGTAAGTAAAATGTTGTTTCTTTTGTTTCCAGAGGAAGGAAGGAGGGGCGATTAGGGGTGGAGGAGGTAGGAGGGGATAGACGGAGCTACCCCTCGCTGAGAAAGCCAGCGGTGCGTCAACTAATTAACAGCAACATTATATCTTCTCGTAGCTTTCAACATACAGTACGTAGTGGGCTCTATCACATCTGTCCCCGGTGTGATGTCAATTTCAGTCATGATAGTTCGACATGATGATAATTTGAGAAAATAAATGACTTCTGAATCATAATAATGTATTTTAAATAAGTCTATCGGCATCCAAATTTTGACATTGATGAATGGATTCATTCTTAAAAGATCATCTCCAGATGCATTGTAGTTTCACAGCAACTGATCCGTTTCATAAGCTGCGTGTAGTGACTCCAGGGCGCTCCAGAGAGCACTGAATCAGACTCGTTACTCTTAAGTTTCTATGACCCTGAAAACGATCAGTTAAAAGCAACGCTGGTGATCTTTGTCGCAATAAGAGCGACAGTAAACTGCATTAAGAGATTTATAGAAAAAGTGAGAACAAACAAAGCGTTTTAACACTGCCGGTGGCTCATTCACTGCCAATCACATGTCGTTACGTTCAGTCTCCGTTTCTGTCTTTGTTGAAAGAGAAACTAGAAACAGCATTTAATTCAGCTTAGTGACCACTGTTTATCTCCGCCTGAAAGACCTAGTAATATTTAAAGCCATCCATACGGGCAAGTAAAGGATAATATTTGAAGACATGTAACCTAATGGCATTCCCAAATTACCACTGTTATTTATAATGCTATAGATGATGCCAATTCCCTTGGATTTCTAGGGCCGTAGTGGTCTGCTGGCATTGCCATTTCCTCGGATCTTTAACGGAAAGCTGATCTCTGAAGTTTTCGCTTCAGAGATTCGGCTGCAGTCAAAGAGCCAGCCAACATTCAGGTTCGCGAGACTGTCAACGGACACTGAAGTAAAATAGAAGATCAGCGCTGCGAGAGATCGTGACTTCCCTCCATTGTTGAAGGCTAGAAATATCTCTAGTGCAGAGGCAAAGAAAGTATTGAGACCTGTAAACGGTTCCACCCGACAGTGTACAGGACATGTAAAACTACTTCTATATGAAAACAACGGATAATAACAAGTATCTTACATTTATACACTAGAGCGAAGGAGGAGGTAGCTTTAAAAGATGCCAGTTGTTCTTTTAATTAGGTTCGTCCTTAATTCTGAATTTCAGCACTATTCCAAATACAGGATATACCAATTGTCAAATGGTGGGGCAACTGAGGTTCCTATTAAGAGCAGATCGTATCTCTGTCTTGGTAAATTCCACTGAGAGCAACGTTGGCTGCAGGTATACTCTACTTGAGTTTACAAAATTCATCCTACTACTACAGTTCCTAACGAGAACTAACTTCTTAACAATGACCGTGCCATGCAAGAGATGGGACATGACTGCACTTGTAAACGCATTACAAACCCAAACGCCGAGCGGGATTAGCCGAGCGGTCTGGATCGCTACAGTCCCTCGGGTTTGTCCTTAGGATAATTTAGGTTAAGTAGCGTGTAAGTTTAGGGACTGATGGCCTTAGCAGTTAAGTCCCATAAGATTTCACACACATTTTTTTTTAACAAACCCAAACACTTGCTACAAGTGTGGAAGGAAGACACTAGAAGATAAATTCAACAATAATTCCTACCGACAGCGATCGGTAACAGCGACCGCTAGCCGGTTCGTGACCATTCATGCTTAAGAAGGTATGTAGAAAACAGTGAAGAATTCCTCACTGAGGTGGATAATGAAAATCAAATCGCCCTTCAAAAAACTAAGTAGAAATCCGATAAACTTTACGCACGCGAATTTTACCTACATAAATCCTTTAATGACTGAATTTAATTGCTGCACGGATTACAAACATTACGAAAGCACAAAACTAACCGGATTCCCAACCAAAATGTTTTATCGTACGTGGACTCGAGAGCAACAGATGTTACACACCATACAATCAGATTTCGCCTCACTATTCTCAAAATGTCTAAATCATTCCAGACATTGTGCTCTAGTGCAATCTACTTGTGCGGTAATGGCCGCCAGCCAACTGTTACGAAAACCGACCCCGCGACGCCAACCGCTTCGTCGAATCTTGTTGCTATTCAAATTGTCAGTGCCTATTACTCAGCCTCTCACCAGATTACCGAACAAAATTTTGAACAAGAGTTCGGTGGAAAACTCCACAGTTCGCGCATTGGTCTGCCTGATAAATCGGAAGACAAACTTCTGAAAACAGCGTGGGCCGCTCACACCACAAACCAGCTTTGAAAGCTAAAAATTCAGTGGACGTTCCCAAGCTTCTACAATGGTACCCAGGAGAATTGTACTGGTTCTAAGATCGTACATGGACTCTAAAGTTGTACTGATATTTTATATACGAAAGTAACTCTGTTATGTTCCCATGACTAAACTGCTGAGCCGATTTCGATGAAATTCGTATGGAGATACCTTGACCCTGAGGAGAAACATAGACTACTTTACGTGAGGTGTAGTACAAGAATTACATTTATTTAAGGAATATTACGCGAAGACGGGAAGAATATTAACCCCTTGAAATAGCTATTTACTTTTCGAATTTTGGTCTTTAACATATCTCTGAAAATTATTTTCTTGGTTGATATGCGTTATGTGTTACGATTCCAGGTGGTGGATGCGATGCTTATACAAACTTCAATCCATATTTCCACGATATACACTCCTGGAAATGGAAAAAAGAACACATTGACACCGGTGTGTCAGACCCACCATACTTGCTCCGGACACTGCGAGAGGGCTGTACAAGCAATGATCACACGCACGGCACAGCGGACACACCAGGAACCGCGGTGTTGGCCGTCGAATGGCGCTAGCTGCGCAGCATTTGTGCACAGCCGCCGTCAGTGTCAGCCAGTTTGCCGTGGCATACGGAGCTCCATCGCAGTCTTTAACACTGGTAGCATGCCGCGACAGCGTGGACGTGAACCGTATGTGCAGTTGACGGACTTTGAGCGAGGGCGTATAGTGGGCATCCGGGAGGCCGGGTGGACGTACCGCCGAATTGCTCAACACGTGGGGCGTGAGGTCTCCACAGTACATCGATGTTGTCGCCAGTGGTCGGCGGAAGGTGCACGTGCCCGTCGACCTGGGACCGGACCGCAGCGACGCACGGATGCACGCCAAGACCGTAGGATCCTACGCAGTGCCGTAGGGGACCGCACCGCCACTTCCCAGCAAATTAGGGACACTGTTGCTCCTGGGGTATCGGCGAGGACCATTCGCAACCGTCTCCATGAAGCTGGGCTACGGTCCCGCACACCGTTAGGCCGTCTTCCGCTCACGCCCCAACATCGTGCAGCCCGCCTCCAGTGGTGTCGCGACAGGCGTGAATGGAGGGACGAATGGAGACGTGTCGTCTTCAGCGATGAGAGTCGCTTCTGCCTTGGTGCCAATGATGGTCGTATGCGTGTTTGGCGCCGTGCAGGTGAGCGCCACAATCAGGACTGCATACGACCGAGGCACACAGGTCCAACACCCGGCATCATGGTGTGGGGAGGGATCTCCTACGCTGGCCGTACACCACTGGTGATCGTCGAGGGGACACTGAATAGTGCACGGTACTTCCAAACCGTCATCGAACCCATCGTTCTACCATTCCTAGACCGGCAAGGGAACTTGCTGTTCCAACAGGACAATGCACGTCCGCATGTATCCCGTGCCACCCAACGTACTCTAGAAGGTGTAAGTCAACTACCCTGGCCAGCAAGATCTCCGGATCTGTCCCCCATTGAGCATGTTTGGGACTGGATGAAGCGTCGTCTCACGCGGTCTGCACGTCCAGCACGAACGCTGGTCCAACTGAGGCGCCAGGTGGAAATGGCATGGCAAGCCGTTCCACAGGACTACATCCAGCATCTCTACGATCGTCTCCATGGGAGAATAGCAGCCTGCATTGCTGCGAAAGGTGGATATACACTGTACTAGTGCCGACATTGTGCATGCTCTGTTGCCTGTGTCTATGTGCCTGTGGTTCTGTCAGTGTGATCATGTGATGTATCTGACCCCAGGAATGTGTCAATAAAGTTTCCCCTTCCTGGGACAATGAATTCACGGTGTTCTTATTTCAATTTCCAGGAGTGTATGTTGCTGTGGGACAACCGAAACAGAAGAGAATCGAAGCATTTTCAGGTGGTGCTACAGATAAATGTTGCAAATTAGGTGGACTGATAAGAAATGAGGAGGTTCCTCGCAGAATCGGTGAGGAAAGGGATATGTGGAAAACACTGACAAGTAAGGACAGGATGATAGGATGTCTGTTAAGACAACAGAGAATGACTTCCGTGTTACTAGAGGGACCTGTAAGAGGTAAAAACTGTAGATGAAGACAGAGACTGGAATTCATTCAGCAAATAACTGAGGCTGTAGGTTGCAAGTGCAGCTCAGAAATGAAGAGGTTGGCACAGGAGAGGAATTCGTGGCGGGCCGCATCAGAACCAGTCAGAAGATTAATCACTCAAGGAATAGAAAATTTCATAATGTACACATTGTAGCTACTTCAGCAGCACGATGCATAGACGGGTGTTCCTGCTGTTGTCCTGTGTACACAGTGTTCGGCAGCAGCGCTACTCATGTCAACACAATATGTGCTGAGACTGTGTGGGAGGGGAGAGTGCAGAGTGCACATCACGAGCTATGCTTACCCGAACACGTACAGTAGACACCCGAGGGCAGCCGATGTTATTGCAAATACAGTAGATTACTTAACACGACCACTCATCGTAACAAAACCGCTGAATAGCGAGTGAAATAATTCATACACTGCACCGAGCGAGGTGGCGCAGTGGTTAGGCACTGGACTCGCATTCGGGAGGACGACGGTTCAATCCCGCGTCCGGCCATCCTGATTTAGGTTTTCCGTGATTTCCCTAAATCACTCCAGGCAAATGCCGGGATGGTTCCTCTGAAAGGGCACGGCCGACTTCCTTCCCCATCCTACCCTGATCCGATGAGACCGATGACCTCGCTGTCTCCTTCCCCAAACAACAAAACCAAACCAATTCATACACTGGAGAGCTTACAACCAATAGATTATACATAAAGGTAAAATAGGATACTGATAAAAGTTTATAAAATACGGAAATGGGTTCCCTACATAGTCCTCCTCCCAGGCATCGTTATATGATAAGCAAATACAAAAAGTCAATCTGCCAAGTTAACCATCACAAGTCATAGTTCCATGAAATGTGCCTGAGACAGACGACTTCCATCTGACAATGAGCTCCCATTTCGCTTTATTGAGGTAAAGAATGATGAATGGTCTGTAATTATGTTATTAACGTTTAGATTTGCTTTTTAAATCGAAAAACAGTTAGTTAAGAATAGGTTGATTTGTACCTACGGTGAGTTTTCGGCTGATTTATCGCTTCTATCGGAAAGTGCTGTATGCTAGCACATCGTTGTTTTCCTGTGTGAGACACTGATAGTTTTGATCGAATTTTTAGATGTTCTGCAGCACTATTCATTTTTCACAACGCACTTTTAAGCACACCACTGTATTATGTTTGTTTTGTACTTCAGGTATGTGTTGTTGTTTGTGTTTTGTAGTGTTGCCAACATAACTTTTCCTCTATTTTGTTTTTGACCTACAAAATTTCTTTAAATTAGCTTATTGTAAGTGTGTAATTCTATTTCATTATGTTTC
The DNA here is from genome assembly GCF_023864275.1 of Schistocerca cancellata. Lineage (NCBI taxonomy): Eukaryota > Metazoa > Arthropoda > Insecta > Orthoptera > Acrididae > Schistocerca > Schistocerca cancellata. The sequence continues at coordinate 303,575,449 of NC_064633.1, read as the reverse complement.
TGTGTATTGTGTACTGTGTAAGAGTGGAGAAGGAATAGTGATAGAGAGAGAGTTTTTCTTAGGTTAGCAAATCACAGTGTAAATAACTTAATTACAGACCACTGGTGATGCTTTATCTCAATAAAGCGAATCGCGTCTGGTGAAAAAATTACGCATTATTATAGTGCAACGTCAGAACAAAAATACCCTCAAGAATTATGAAGCAACTACGGACACTATGGCCACACAAATGAAGAAATTCACCCTTGTCTGGAAGCGCTTCTTTCAGTCTTGCAGTTATGACACGAGACAGAACTATCAAATGAGCACATGATGTAATAAGCGTGAAATATAATATTCCTTGTGTTTTTTTTTCTTGCGAACGAGTGCGATTATTCCATGTTCTTTCTCAGAGTATAAGTGTGTGCAGCATTGTTTCTCCTTCACTACCATATGAATTCTTCCCTTATGATCGGATAGAAACTCTTATGAAATTCACAAACAGTACCATGTAATCTGTGGTTCCTGTGTTTAGGCGTAGTTTTTATTACGTTTCCTACTTCTTCTCTGGATATTGCGTGTGACAAAGCAGTAAAAACGATCTTTTAACCCTTCCCTGCTAACATATTTGTTCCTGTCTGCAGGTAGAATTTTTACCTATACAAGGTGTAACGAGCATAAGTAAAAGAAATAATCTTTTATCACTTCCTGACTAATATATCTGTTCCTGACTGCAGATAGGATATTAATTACATAGAGTGTAATAGTTATAAGTGCAGATGTTTTTTATATGTGGCACTTTAGAATGTACACACATAAGTGTGATAGTTGTTTTCGTCTGCGTCCAACAGTTTTCCCACAAACACATCACAAATTTTTTCTGCACAGTGGTGAGTGCACCATTAAGTGGACTAAACAGCTCAGTATAGGCTAACTGTTTAGCATCCACACGTCCGCACTTCATCACCTGTCTCCCAGGAGAAAGTAAACATTAATGGCTTGCTCATGCCATGTGCACTTGGAAGTGCTTACCAGCCTAAAAACATTATCTTTGTTACAGCTATAACTGTTAGTCAGAAAGTGACATAAATACTGATGTAATGTGGTGTAGTACACTGTCCTCAGTCACCAATAGATGTATCTGCACTTATATCCGTTACACCCAGTATATCCCTAATTACATATTTTTTGTTCTCTTGTAAGGTGGTAAGTGCTGCACTTATCTGGTAGAGGCCTGTAATCCTAGCAGATGATGATTTTCTCTTTTAGGTCTCTACGGTACAGACCATATCTACCCCTGATGGTCCTACTGCCCAAACATATGCCAAAATATACGTGTAGCTGGTACGCAAAATAGCGAGTCACTCAACCATACCTTTCATGGTCAGACCTCTAATCATGTTTTACAGCTGTCCACAGAAGGATGTTGCGCCTATTGTATTTGTCACCCTTAAAATGCAATTTAGATTTTTTTCTCTCTGTATAGAATTTCTGTGACTGGTATATCACTTTAACGAATTCCTCTAACGAGAAAAAAAATTATACATAACTTATGTGTTATAATTATGTTATCAGTGTTGGACTATGTGATAACAAAGATCATATTCAATACCCATGTCAGCTCTCCTATTTTTGGCACAGTATCCCACAACTTACATAATACATAGCTCTCATTCCCCTTTCTATAGTGGAGTATTGCTGTGTGTGGTAGTGCCTTCACCGTTATGAAATGTTCCATTAAAACTCGCCTTTCTGCAGTATAGACACCGTTCCCGATATTTAATTGCAATTTCCTTACTAAGAGTTGCAATTGCACTAACATAACAATGAAATCGGATATGTAACGTAGGTTTCCATCTAGAGAGAGTCTGCATAACCACGTCAGTCCTCTTTTTTTGGTGGAATATTGCTGTTCGTTACTGCCACCGACCATTAACTATTCATTAGAAACAAACAGTCTTCCACGGCATAGAACTGCAGCTGCTTAGGTGATGGTAACCTAGTTCTTGAACGAATTAATTTGAGTTAACATCAGCTATACTGTGGTAATGGACGTAACGTATTATTTCCTACACAATCTAGCACCTTACCAGCTCAGGGATTAACTATTAACTTCCTTGTATCTTTGAAGCCCTTATGGATATGTTTCATTTCCCCATGGCTGGTAGTGATCTAAGAGGAAGGCGATTACAATGTGGTTATTAACATCAAGTTTCGTCAATTTCTTACTAATCAATTTTTTCTTCGACTGCTAAAATTACCAGCTTCCTTTTCATCTAACTGTCAATGGGATACCCTCCTCTCAATCCAGATAGAATTTAATTAAGTGGCTGTGAGATCGTAGGTACCTAAACAGAATTTAATTAAGTGGCTGTTAGATCGTAGGTACCTCCTTCTTTCCCAAATGTCCATGCTACAATGTTAACTGCAAAGGCAACTAACTATTATACACAATAAAACAGTCATGGCTTGTGGTGGAGGTGTAGTGCTAACTTGAACTCACTTAACTACAGATTTCTATTTAGTTAGTCTTTCTATATCACTACGACCACCTACGAATGTTGGCATCCATTTGTTCTTCTTATATGTCGATAACACAGAATACTATTCATCTATGTCTGCCAATGCCTTTTATATTTTCTGAAGATAGAAGGTGTATGAAACAGATGCTGTAAATGTTAGGAATGCTAATGAACTGTAGTTATCAAAGCTTCTATGTACAGGGTGTTACAAAGTAATGCCGAAGAACTTGGAAGGGTTGTAGAGACTGTCTTGAGGATCAAATTTAGGATGGAAATCCGTGTCTGGAAAGGTCATCCACTGATGCTACGAAACGTCGAAATTGTAGGTGCCGGTTCCTCCCGCTAGGCCACCCCTTTGGCAGCAGACCTGACTGTACACTGAGGGACCATATGCGGAACGTCTGGCAATGTTGTTTGTTATTCTGTGATTGCGGCTGATTGCCATGATCGCCTGTGGAGAAAATGGAGCTGGCTGACTGCGTTTACAGGCCTTGTCTCCAATGAGTATCATGCCATGGTGATGAAAGTTCTGTACAAGTGTTTCCATCTGCGGTTTACTTTTCACCTATATACCGAAAAACAATATAAATTTCAGAGGGTTTCATAAGAAAAATAAACTGTGCTAGGAAACCTGTGTCGAAAACCGACATTTACTGAGATAAGAGAGCAATGCATTCATATGGTACAAGACCGGTCTATGCAGCAGATAGCTCCATCTTGACCACTGCTGATCATGGCAGTGAGTCGCAATCACTGAACAACAAACAACATTGGTCTGTCAGCATACAAAGGCAGGTTTGCTTCCAAAGGAGTGACCTAGTTATTGGCCAGTATGACAACTTCGATGCTCCATAACATCATTAAATTAGCTGTACACAGGTTCCTGTCCTCAGTTTGTTACTCACAGCACCTCTAAGTTTTTCGGTATCGTTTTGCGACGACCTGTACGTAGAGTGATTAAGCTGCCCCTATGTAAAGGTTTCATAAAACCCCAACGCATTCAAAGATTTTCGTATTATCTCGCTTTCGATGATTGTCTCGCTATTACTACCACAAAGAAAATGAACAAGACCGTTGTATAGGCAATTTAATGTAGTTAAATTTTGTACTCTGATAAATTTTCGTTAGAGGCCATAGTTTTCGAAGTATTCAAGAGAAACAAACGAAATTTACCTACAAACGCGTTTCTCACGAATAAGTCGATAACCGTGGCCTCCAGCGAGACCCATGGCGGCACAAAATATAACTAAATTAAATTTCCTACAGAAAGGTCCTGTTCTCTTTTTCTGAAGGTCTACACTCCTGGAAATTGAAATAAGAACACCGTGAATTCATTGTCCCAGGAAGGGGAAACTTTATTGACACATTCCTGGGGTCAGATACATCACATGATCACACTGACAGAACCACAGGCACATAGACACAGGCAACAGAGCATGCACAATGTCGGCACTAGTACAGTGTATATCCACCTTTCGCAGCAATGCAGGCTGCTATTCTCCCATGGAGACGATCGTAGAGATGCTGGATGTAGTCCTGTGGAACGGCTTGCCATGCCATTTCCACCTGGCGCCTCAGTTGGACCAGCGTTCGTGCTGGACGTGCAGACCGCGTGAGACGACGCTTCATCCAGTCCCAAACATGCTCAATGGGGGACAGATCCGGAGATCGTGCTGGCCAGGGTAGTTGACTTACACCTTCTAGAGCACGTTGGGTGGCACGGGATACATGCGGACGTGCATTGTCCTGTTGGAACAGCAAATTCCCTTGCCGGTCTAGGAATGGTAGAACGATGGGTTCGATGACGGTTTGGATGTACCGTGCACTATTCAGTGTCCCCTCGACGATCACCAGTGGTGTACGGCCAGTGTAGGAGATCGCTCCCCACACCATGATGCCGGGTGTTGGCCCTGTGTGCCTCGGTCGTATGCAGTCCTGATTGTGGCGCTCACCTGCACGGCGCCAAACACGCATACGACCATCATTGGCACCAAGGCAGAAGCGACTCTCATCGCTGAAGACGACACGTCTCCATTCGTCCCTCCATTCACGCCTGTCGCGACACCACTGGAGGCGGGCTGCACGATGTTGGGGCGTGAGCGGAAGACGGCCTAACGGTGTGCGGGACCGTAGCCCAGCTTCATGGAGACGGTTGCGAATGGTCCTCGCCGATACCCCAGGAGCAACAGTGTCCCTAATTTGCTGGGAAGTGGCGGTGCGGTCCCCTACGGCACTGCGTAGGATCCTACGGTCTTGGCGTGCATCCGTGCGTCGCTGCGGTCCGGTCCCAGGTCGACGGGCACGTGCACCTTCCGCCGACCACTGGCGACAACATCGATGTACTGTGGAGACCTCACGCCCCACGTGTTGAGCAATTCGGCGTTACGTCCACCCGGCCTCCCGCATGCCCACTATACGCCCTCGCTCAAAGTCCGTCAACTGCACATACGGTTCACGTCCACGCTGTCGCGGCATGCCACCAGTGTTAAAGACTGCGATGGAGCTCCGTATGCCACGGCAAACTGGCTGACACTGACGGCGGCGGTGCACAAATGCTGCGCAGCTAGCGCCATTCGACGGCCAACACCGCGGTTCCTGGTGTGTCCGCTGTGCCGTGCGTATGATCATTGCTTGTACAGCCCTCTCGCAGTGTCCGGAGCAAGTATGGTGGGTCTGACACACCGGTGTCAATGTTTTCTTTTTTCCATTTCCAAGAGTGTATTTCGACATAGTGAGAGAGAGAATACGAATATCTGGTGTGGTTTTTTGAAGGTAGTGTGGGTTGCATAAAACGTTCAGGTAGGGGCAGCTGAATCACCATGAATCTACAGGGGAGCACCCGGTATATACACGATGATTCAGCTGCCATTACCTAAAGGTTACCGAGTAGGTTGTTCAGAGAAATGATCATCCACAAAAAAATTCGATATGTTGCGCCATTCTGAGTCAACATTTATGTTAGCCAGTCAGGCACTTGCACATGCGCATTCAAGCGATCTGACAATTAGAATTAAGTGTTAGTTGTTCCCACATCACTGAACGAAGTGCGTAAGACTGTTCAATCTTTGGCTCTGGTTGTATCCTTACTACCATTCCATGTCCAGTTTTTGTATCGCTGTATTGTTTGGTTTTAGGAAACCAAATGAACACTTTGACGACATCGTCTGCGGTCGGTTGCTTGAATATGTACGCGTTATAACCTGTCTGGCTGCTAATTACTTGGAAATAGTGCGACATATTGAATTGTTTTAACAAAAATGGTTCAAATGTCTCTGAGCACTATAGGACTTAACTTCTGAGGTCATCAGTTCCCTAGAACTTAGAACTACTTAAACCTAACTAACCTAAGGACATCACACATATCCATGCCTGAGGCAGGATTCGAACCTGTGACCGTAGTGGCCACGCGGTTCCAGACTGTAGCGCCTAGAACCGATCGACCATCGCAGCTGGCATTTTTTTAACAATTTTTTCACAACAAACTACCCCACAAACCCCTGACCTGCTTTTCATACTGTTGATGACCACCCTGTATATATACACATTCAAGATGCAGGAAATAAGAAAGGTCGAGATGCTGATTTTGTCAGATTGTAAACACACATGAGTCAAATGCACTGTGTTGTGTTTGTGCTTATGTCAGTGTCTCATGGGGTCCATCAATATTTATATTAGTTTCATGATAGGTTCAGAAGTGGATATACCAATGTTACACCTGGAGTACTGTCCAGAGGTCGATCAACCCCGTGTTCCATCCAATGAAGCGTTTGTAGGTGGATCCACCTGTTTTCAGTCCAAGGTTGTGTCTGGATGTGGATTGACCTGCATCACATTTGGCGTAGGGCCTCGAGGTGCATTCACCAGCATTACGTCTAGGGGGCACAATCTGGGAGCCTCCATGAGAAACCAACACATACACTCAGACACAAATTAGTGTATTTGGGTTTTACACATTCACAATAGGACTAAATCAGTTCCATGAACAATTTTACTTCCATCTGTTCTATACATGCTGGATATTTAGGGGTTGGGTTGATTTGGGGGAAGAGACCAAACAGCGAGGTCATCGATCTTCTCTAATAAAGAAGGACGTTGGCCTTGCCCTGTCAAAGGAACCATCCCAGAATTTGCCTGAAGCGATTTAGGAAAATCACGGGAAACCCAAATCAAGATGACCGGACGTGGGATTGAACCATCGTCCTCTCGAAGTGTGCTAGCCACTGCGCCACCTCGCTCGGTATGCCGGATATTTAGTGAACAGAATACACGCCTAATCGGAGCCTTCATAGCTGCATTTGAACAGTGTTATGGACATTATTTCATTCTGTTACATATTTCTGTTACATATTTCATCGTTAGAGTAAATATGAAGCATTGGTAGTCGTAGTTATAGTAGTCTGTATTATCGACATTTTAGGAAATACCAACGGTTCTCATCATTGTTAGGTTGTCAATGTCTCGATCCCCGTAAGAGTTTGAGCAGTGTGAGTGCATCCGCACTGAAGAGGATCAGTGGCCGGTAAGCCTTACATATATGAAGATGGTATGTGTTCATTTTTATTTCAGGCTGCCGCAAGTAGTGAGTATAGTGGGTAGGGTTACTACAAATGTAGTGTGTGGACAGTAAGTTGGAAATGAGGGTCTCACGGGGAGCGTGCCAGAGACAAGTCCCTGCAGTATCACTATTCTCTGTTTCCTCGATGACTCAGTCGGACAGAGTGTCTGCCATGTAAGCATAAGTTCCAGAGGTCGAGACCCAGTCGAGGCCCACATTTTCAAATGTCCCCATTGATTTTTATCAACGCCTGTATGCAGCTATTGCTCTGGACTTCATTGAATTTTCATTCTTTGAGACCTGCAATAACACCAATCGTATCAGTTCTTTCAGACATGTCCGAAAGAACAGATACCGTCTTCATATGAAAATATATGTGTTATACATTTGCTTCCACTGTTGTGCTAGAGTACTGGCTATTCTTTGTAAGCAATCCGCATTTCAAAATCAGTAGTGGTTGTATATTTTCTAGAAGACTATAAAGTTTTACTAGAGCATTTGTAAATGATTGGAGACAGTATCAAACAGCAATACCCAGTTAAGCTAGGTCACTGACAGGCGTATTATAGACAATACCTGGGTGGAAATCTATGTTACACATCCAGTTCCACTGCTGTGCTGGAATGTGGTAATTCATCATAAGCGACTAGTATTCCAAAGTCAGGAGGGGTTGTACACACTGTAGAAGACTCTAGTTTTAACAGAACTTGTGGCAGTGATGGGAGGCAGTATCACATACAGCCATAATACTGTAAAAAATGGTGTAACAGTTGTACGTAATACAGCTTGTAGGATACTCTACTAAAAATAACAGGGTTCACGTGTGTACTGAACACAATTATTGTTAACAGAGATTCTTATGCAGATGGGGTAGGTATAGTACGTACGTGGTATATTATGAAGGGTGAAATATATTTTTGTTATTCCAGGACTTTCTTGAAGTGATATACATGCATGATAATTCTATTGAGATGAAAACTAAATAAACAGCATTTAAGGATAACACATTCTGAAGTTGCAACACCCTCTGTGGTCTGCTGCAGAACACAAAGGAAGTGGTTCTGTACCCACTACCTGTATATTTCATCCGTAGCACATCAAGGCTTGGTAGAATCTGTACCACAATAAGAACTAACGCGCAAGTTCGCAGAGATATCCCTATCAGATTCTCCATCGACCATGCCGCATCTGTTAAAGTGAAACGTATGCCTTGTTAAAAATTATTAGTATGGGATACTGGAAATTATATCGGCTTCGGTAAAGTTAGAGTTCGGTGTTAATTACCAGTTGTTATTCAATCGGAAACATATAATTTTTGACTTGGTTAATCGATGGAAAAACCTTTGAAACCTGGTAACCAGAAACTAAATAAAAATATAGTCTTCACTCCAAATGACAACAGGAGAAACAATATTGAATATTACTACCTCGTAAATTGTGGACAAGAAACAAAAGTTGATTATGGGGAAGATCTTGCAGGTGGTTAAAAAAATTGAAAAGGAAATTTATCGAGCCGCAGGAAGGCGAACTAGAAGAGAAAATCGACCCGAACTAAGATTACAGGCACCTTAGATATAAGTGAAGCACTTGTAACATTAAAAGATAACAAAAGAATGTGAACAGAGATATATAGGAATTACTCTGTCTGCCTGCAAAAACGAATGTGTGGGCCCAGGTACCATAATAGATCGTTTCCTGAGGTTGTATGGAACACAACCAGTTGATGATACAAAAACAGCTCAGCTGTTATAAAAGCTGAATGGAGCACAACCATGTGATGATACAGAAACAGCATAACAGTCACAACTTCGTACGTACGTCTCTCACAAGAAAGTATTACTGTTCAGTCAGAATCAATATCCGAAGGAGAAGTGAAAGACGTAATAAAGATCAAGCCGAATCACAGGAACCTCAGAGTTGACAGTATCCCACAGAATTTTATAAAACTTTGTAAGCAATGATTGAGAAGCAGTTCATGGATTTATCAGGGGAAAAACTATTCTTGGACATCTATAATCTGAATCAGAACATGGAATGGTCTGTCTGATACCCAACAAAAAAGAAACCACAAATATAATAGATTTCATGATGGTAACGTTTTTATGTACAGACCAAAATAATATTTTCTGCCATAGCTGCAACACTGAAACAATTTTTCTCATCATAGCACAAACATTACAACTTCTCAACACTAATGTACACAATTCCCACACTAGTGACAATTTTCAGAGCCTAAAGAGTGCGTTACAGCATTTCCGATTCCCACGAGCAACAACAATTTTACTCTTCCCAAATCAATACCAAATGGTTACCAAAGTGTAGTTCAACGGAAATCTTATGGAAGCATACCAAACTCTATGTTCTGGCAGACAGAATATCTCATTATCATTGACATCCTGCATCATCTCCATAGAATCATTAACTCTTGTGGTCAGCAACTACTTTTCAGGATGCGGTCAGCAACTACATTTCAAGACTACGGATTGATGCAGAAAGGTTTTATGTCAATGGATACTTTGGTGATGTTATCATACTGAAACACTAGACATCATGAAAATATACGACTCAATGGACGATTACAACGAAGCAGCAGGGGCAGCTATGAACAACTGTAAAACACAGCTTTTTTGACTTACTGAAGGCACACAAAAAACGCTACATTCATTTACCGAAATTGTTGAGATGGGTATTTTGGGTGTGAAACTAAGGAAGAACTTACACCACCAAACTGACGTTAATTAAGAAATCAGTTTGAAAAAGTAAGAGATCCTCTCATATGGAATAATAACAGTAAATTGTACATCGTTTGAACCATTAAACGTGTCAACACACTGGCTCCATCCCAAATGTGGTACAAGCATTGACAAAACAAAATATATAGGTTGCTTTCTTTGGAAAGGTATCTTCCTTTGTGTAGTCAAAGATCAGTTGACGAAATAACCTACAGAAGGCAGTCTAAGTTTAACAATTGGGCAACACCGTTAACAAGAAACTCGCAAAGTTCTTGACAGGTTTACTTCAAATTTTACATAATGTTTACTGTTTGCAGCAGTGCATGATATAATGTTGCCAGGAAGACATTGGTTACAGACACATTCTAGCGACTGTATCTCAGACCTTAAAAGCCTCAAAATATGTATTACATATCGTTCCGAATGAAACATATTATAAGACAAAGACAATAATCAGAAACATTCAGAAGATAACATTGTGCTAGATTAAACTCATTAGACTGTTCATTCCGTTCAGCAGATCATTTAATTCTTCTTCACTTTCATTCAGGATAGCAATGTCATCAGCGAATCGTATTATTGATATCCCTTCACCTTGTATTTTAATTCCACTCCTGAACCTTTCTTTTATTTTCATCATTGCTTCCTCGATGTACAGATTGAAGAGTAGGGGCGAAAGGCTACAGCCTTGTCTTACACCCTTCTTAATACGAGCACTTCGTTCTTGATCGTCCACTCTTATTATGCCCTCTTGGTTCTTGTACATATTGTATATGAACCGGCTCTCCCTATAGCTTACACCTACATTTTTCAGAATCTCGAACAGCTTGCACAATTTTATATTGTTGAACGCTTTTTCCAGGTCGACAAATCCTATGAAAGTGTCTTGTTTTTTCTTTAGCCTTGCTTCCATTATTAGCCGTAACGTCAGAATTGCCTCTCTCGTCCCTTTACTTTTCCTAAAGCCAAACTGATCGTCACCTAGCGCAGTCGCAATTTTCTTTTCCAGTCTTCTGTATATTATTCTTGTAAGCAGCTTCGATGCATGAGCTGTTAAGCTGATTGTGCGATAATTCTCGCACTTGTCAGCTCTTGACGTCTTCGGAATTGTGTGGACGATGCTTTTCCGAAAGTCAGATGGTATATCGCCAGACTCATATATTCAACACACCAACGTGAACAGTCGTTTTGTTGCCACTTTCCCCAATGATTTTAGAAATTCTGATGGAATGTTATCTATCCCTTCTGCCTTATTTGACCGTAAGTCCTCCAAAGCTCTTTTAAATTCCGATTCTAATACTGGATGCCCTATCTCTTCTAAATCGACTCCTGTTTCTTCTTCTATCACATAAGACAAACCTTCACCCTCATAGAGGCTTTCATTGTATTCATTCCACCTATCTGCTCTCTCCTCTGCATTTAACAGTGGAATTCCCGTTGCACTCTTAATGTTACCATCGTTGCTTTTAATATCACCATAGGTTGTTTGACTTTCCTGTATGCTGAGTCTGTCCTTCCCACAATCATAGCTTTTTCGATGTCTGCACATTTTTCCTGCAGCCATTTCGTCTTAGCTTCCCTGCACTTACTATTTGTTTCATTCCTCAGCGACTTGTACACTCCTGGAAATTGAAATAAGAACACCGTGAATTCATTGTCCCAGGAAGGGGAAACTTTATTGACACATTCCTGGGGTCAGATACATCACATGATCACACTGACAGAACCACAGCCACATAGACACAGGCAACAGAGCATGCACAATGTCGGCACTAGTACAGTGTATATCCACCTTTTGCAGCAATGCAGGCTGCTATTCTCCCATGGAGACTATCGTAGAGATGCTGGATGTAGTCCTGTGGAACGGCTTGCCATGCCATTTCCACCTGGCGCCTCAGTTGGACCAGCCTTCGTGCTGGACGTGCAGACCGCGTGAGACGACGCTTCATCCAGTCCCAAACATGCTCAATGGGGGACAGATCCGGAGATCTTGCTGGCCAGGGTAGTTGACTTACACCTTCTAGAGCACGTTGGGTGGCACGGGATACATGCGGACGTGCATTGTCCTGTTGGAACAGCAAGTTCCCTTGCCGGTATAGGAATGGTAGAACGATGGGTTCGATGACGGTTTGGATGTACCGTGCACTATTCAGTGTCCCCTCGACGATCACCAGTGGTGTACGGCCAGTGTAGGAGATCGCTCTCCACACCATGATGCCGGGTGTTGGCCCTGTGTGCCTCGGTCGTATGCAGTCCTGATTGTGGCGCTCACCTGCACGGCGCCAAACACGCATACGACCATCATTGGCACCAAGGCAGAAGCGACTCTCATCGCTGAAGACGACACGTCTCCATTCGTCCCTCCATTCACGCCTGTCGCGACACCACTGGAGGCGGGGCTGCACGATGTTGGGGCGTGAGCGGAAGACGGCCTAACGGTGTGCGGGACCGTAGCCCAGCTTCATGGAGACGGTTGCGAATGGTCCTCGCCGATACCACAGGAGCAACAGTGTCCCTAATTTGCTGGGAAGTGGCGTTGCGCTCCCCTACGGCACTGCGTAGGATCCTACGGTCTTGGCGTGCATCCGTGCGTCGCTGCGGTCCGGTCCCAGGTCGACGGGCACGTGCACCTTCCGCCGATCACTGGCGACAACATCGATGTACTGTGGAGACCTCACGCCCCACGTGTTGAGCAATTCGGCGGTACGTCCACCCGGCCTCCCGCATGCCCACTATACGCCCTCGCTCAAAGTCCGTCAACTGCACATACGGTTCACGTCCACGCTGTCGCGGCATGCTACCAGTGTTAAAGACTGCGATGGAGCTCCGTATGCCACGGCAAACTGGCTGACACTGACGGCGGCGGTGCACAAATGCTGCGCAGCTAGCGCCATTCGACTGCCAACACCGCGGTTCCAGGTGTGTCCGCTGTGCCGTGCGTGTGATCATTGCTTGTACAGCCCTCTCGCAGTGTCCGGAGCAAGTATGATGGGTCTGACACACCGGTGTCAATGTGTTCTTTTTTCCGTTTCCAGGAGTGTATTTCTGTATTCCTGATTTTCCCCAAACATGTTTGTACTTCCTCCTTTCATCAATCAACAGAAGTATTTCTTCTGTTACCCATGGTTTCTTCGCAGCTACCTTCTTTGTACCTATGTTTTCCTTCCCAACTTTTGTGATGGCCCTTTTTAGAGATGTCCATTCCTCTTCAACTGTACTGCCTACTGCGCTATTCCTTATTGCTGTTTCTATAGCGTTAGAGAACTTCAAACGTATCTCGTCATTCCTTAGTACTTCCGTATCCCACTTCTTTGCGTATTCATTCTTCCTGACTATTGTCTTGAAATTCAGCCTACTCTTCGTCACTACTATATTGGGATCTGAGACTATATCTGCTCATGGGTACGCCTTACAATCCAGTATCTGATTTCGGAATCTCTGTCTGACCATGATGTAATCTAACTGAAATCTTCCCGTATCTCCCGGCCTTTTCCAAGTATACCTCCTCCTCTTGTGATTCTTGAACAGGGTATTCACTATTGCTAGCTGAAACTAGTTACAGAACTCAATTAGTCTTTCTCCTCTTTCATTCCTTGTCCAAAACCCATATTCTCCTGTAACCTTTTCTTCTACTCCTTCCCCTACAATTGCATTCCTGTCGCCCATGACTATTAGATTTTCGTCCCCCTTTACATACTGCATTACCCTTTCAATATCCTCATACACTTTCTCTATCTGTTCTTCTTCAGCTTACGACGTCGGCATGTATACCTGAACTAACGTTGTCGGTGTTGGTCTGCTGTCGATTCTGATTAGAACAACCTGGTCACTGAACTGTTCACAGTAACACACCCGCTGCCCTACCTTCCTATTCATAACGAATCCTACACCTGTTATACCATTTTCTGCTGCTGTTGATATTACCCGATACTCATCTGACCAGAAATCCTTGTCTTCCTTCCACTTCACTTCACTGACCCCCACTATATCTAGATTGAGCCTTTGAAATTCCCTTTTCAGATTTTCTAGTTTCCCTACCACGTTCGAGCTTCTGACATTCCATGCCCCAACTCGTAGAACGTTATCCTTTCGTTGATTATTCAATCTTTTTCTCATGGTAACCTCCCCGTTGGCAGTCCCCTCCCGAAGATCCGAATGAGGGACTATTCCGGAATCTTTTGCCAATGGAGAAATCATCATGACACTTCTTCAAATACAGGCCACATGTCCTGTGGATACACGTTACGTGTCTTTAATGCCGTGGTTTCCATTGCCTTCTGAATCCTCACTCATGTCGTTGATCATTGCTGATTCTTCCGCCTTTAGGGGCAATTTCCCACCCCTAGGACAAGAGAGTGTCTATCCGCTCCTCCGCCCTCTTTGACAAGGCCGTTGGCACAATGAGGCTGACTTCTTATGCCGGAAGTCTTCGGCCGCCAATACTGTTTATTTATCAAAATTTAGGCATTTGCGGGGATCGAACCCAGGACCGAAGACATTATGTTTACGAATCAAAGACGCTACCCCTAGACCACGGGGCTATCCTAAGTGAAAGTGAAGAAGAATTAAATGATCTGCTGAACGGAATGAACAGTCTACTGAGTACACAGTATGGTTTGAGAGTAAATCGGAGAAAGACGAAGGTAATGAGAAGTAGTAGAAATGAGAATAGCGAGAAACTTAACATCAGGATTGATGGTCACGAAGTCAATGAAGTTAAGGAATTCTACTACCTAGGCAGTAAAATAACCAATGACGGTCGGAGCAAGGAGGACATCAAAAGCAGACTCGCTATGGCAAAAAATTCATTTCTGGCCAAGAGAAGTCTACTAATATCAAATACCGGCCTTAATTTGAGGAAGAAATTTCTGAGGATCTACGTCTGGAGTACAGCATTGTATGGTACTGAAACATGGACTGTGGGGAAACCGGAACAGAAGAGAATCGAAGCATTTGAGATGTGGTGCTATAGACGAATGTTGAAAATTAGGTGGACTGAAAAGGTCAGGAATGAGGAGGTTCTACGCAGAATCGGAGAGGAAAGGAATATGTGGAAAACATTGATAAGGATAAGGGACAGGATGATAGAACATCTGCTGGTTCTACGCAGAATCGGAGAGGAAAGGAATATGTGGAAAACATTGATAAGGATAAGGGACAGGATGATAGAACATCTGCTAAGACATGAGGGAATGACTTCCATGGTACTAGAGGGAGCTGTAGAGGGCAAAAACTGTAGAGGAAGGCAGAGATTGGAATACGTCAAGCAAATAATTGAGGACGTAGGTTGCAAGTGCTACTCTGAGATGAAGAGGTTAACACAGGAAAGGAATTCGTGGCGGGCCGCATCAAACCAGCCAGATGACCAAAAAAAAAAAAAAAGATTAAACTCAAAGATTTAAACTGGAAGACGGTAATGGAGATCTTGTCGATAAGTATATTAGCTCACACGACACTCAGCAGTTTATAAATGATCTAATCCTGAATGCATAGCAACGTCACAAAATGAAACTGACAAATCATCAATTTTGCCAGCATGGCAGCAAGGCTGACACACACACACAATGCACATTAAGTTATCAATAATTACCTCTCTGTGGAATGGATAAAGCTTAAAACATCAGCAAAGAGCGTTAATGAGATCAATGAAACAATGTATATAGATGTCTAAGCACTTCCAACAAACATTAAAAAAGAATACTAGCTTGGTTTAAACTTCTCTATACAGTACAGTGTGGAAGGTATAACGAGTGTTCACGTAGAGTCAACGTAGGAAAATTTTTCTTCACAGGAGAACTTTGCTAGCATGTGGAACGTCATTAACACTTCATTCATGGAAATTTTCCGCATAGTTAATATCTTTTAAGTTATGAAGACATTAGAGTCACTCCTCCGTGGTGTGCTTGGCCCTTTAAAAAGTAGCATATTAAATCAGTTATCTGCCTGCTTGCCAACAGAATGCCACCATTTCCACCAGTGAGTGTATAACATGGACACATGTGAGGCCTGTGCAGGGGTGCTTCTTTAGAAGCGAAGTTGTTGGCATCCTGTGTGAGGCTGGAACACATTGATTTTTGTGGGTTTGTTATCGTGAATACTGCACATTACAGACGTGGTTTGCCGGTCTGATTGAGAATGACTATTCTACTTCTTTGCCTCGCTCTCCATTTGTGCCGGATGCTTCAGCCCATTGCTGGCGGCCGAGGCATATGACGTCTACGAATAAGGACATACTGGCTTCAAATGTGGGTAGACGGCTTCTGGTTGTTATCTCCTGGGCCGGACAATGTTAAGGTATTTATGTCTGCGGCAGTAGCAGTGGCAGTGGGTGCTGAGCCTGGTATCTAGAGACACACATGACACTACTCCTCACACTTTTTTTAGTGGATTTTAAATAGAGAGCATTCCTTTACCGCACCTGTACTGTTTTGAGGTAATTGTTTATAACATCAATTCAAATGTTTATTTGTGTTTATGTGTGTGTGTGTTTGGGTGTGTGTGTGGAGGGGTGGGTGTATGTTATAGATTTTTAGGTCTTATTTTTATATCTGCGATAATCTTAGAGTGTCATACTAATCTAAGGCAACTTTATAATGACACAATTGTTCCTTAACACGCTAAAAATGCGGAGGCGAGTTCTTTGTAGAATTGGTCTGTGTTAGTAACTACGTGATATTTGTTTGAATTCGGATATGGGTGTATTTGTTAAATCATCACACTATGCTAATTGTTTCTCATAGGATATGGTGTATTTGCTTAAATCACTTGCTTCCGTTAATGTTCAGCCAAATATTTAATATTCTGTCAACTTTAAAACAGGGAGAAATTCGTCAAAATTGTAACTAATTGTAAATAGTAACAGATAAATGACGCCATACGCCAGTGTGCTTGCCGAGAGTTTTAGACAATGAACTGTGGGAACTATTTCATGCAGAGTATTGGTGTAATTACTTACAACAAGGTGCTACAGTAGCTGCTAAACTTCAAAAGTAGAGTATTAACATATATCTCAGATTTAAATAGTTTGTATTTGTGGAACGGTATTGTTCTTATGGTCTTCAGTAAAAAGACTGGTTTGATGCGACTTTCCTAGCTGCTATATTCTGAGCAAGGCTCTGGATCTCCAAACAACTAATGCAACTAACATTCTTCTGAATCTGCCTCCTGTATTTATTTTTACTGCCCACACTTCTCTCTTATAATCTCAGAAAGTGTCCCATCACCTGACCCCTTACTTCAGTCGAATTGTGCCATAAATTTATATTCTTCAGTCCCACATCATTAGTATGCAATATACCCATCTAATTTTCAGCGTTATTCTATAACACCATATTTCAAAATTCTCTATTTCCTTCTTGTCTAAAATATTTATCGTCCATGTTTCACATCCCTACCTGGCTACACTCAGAGAAGCCTTCTTCATAACCCTTAAATATATATTACATGATAACAATTTCCTCTAAATTTCCTGCCATTGCCAGTCAACAGTTTACGTACTCACTACTTTAGCTTACACAAGTTATTTTGCTGCCCAAATAGCGAAACCTGTGTACTACTTTAATATGTCAGTTCCTAATGTAATCCCTTCAGGATCACTGGATTTAGTTCGAGTACACTGCATGATTATTGTTCTTATTTTGTCATGTTCATCTTGTATTCTCCTTTCAAGACGCTGTCCATTCCATTCAACTGTTGTCTCAAGTCTTTTACTGTGCCTGACAGAACTACAATGTCATTGGCAAATAGCATAGTTTTTTTTCTCTTACTCCAGAATATCAGTCCGTACTCCATACCTGTGTTCGGCTTTCAAATGGTTCAATTGGCTCTGAGCACTATGGGACTTAACTTCTGAGGTCATCAATCCCCTAGAACTTAGAACTACTTAAACCTAACTAACCTAAGGACACCACACACATCCATTCCCGAGGCAGGATTCGAACCTGCGACCGTAGCGGTCGCGCGGTTCCAGACTGTAGCGCCTAGAACCGCTCGGCCACACAGGCCGGCGTCCGGTTTTCCTTACTGCTTTCTCAGTGTATTGATTCCATAACTTCCGAGATATGCTGCAATGCTGTCTCACTATCTTCTCAACAACAGCGCCTCTTTCATGCCCCTCAACTCTTGCAACTACAGTCTGGTTTCTGTACAAGTT
This sequence comes from Schistocerca cancellata, assembly GCF_023864275.1. Classification (NCBI taxonomy): domain Eukaryota; kingdom Metazoa; phylum Arthropoda; class Insecta; order Orthoptera; family Acrididae; genus Schistocerca; species Schistocerca cancellata. Next base: position 303,557,509 of record NC_064633.1, on the reverse strand, counting down.
GTAAATAACCTTTTGCTGTCTGTATTTTACCACTGACATGTATAGAAATTCAAAGAAAGTATTCTGATCAACATTTTCAAAAACTTTTTCCAAGTCCAAAATGCTGTAAACGTACATATGCCTTTCAATTTCAAGGGAAGTATTGGCGGTATTGTCTCAAGTGTTACTACTTTCCATACAGATTTTCCCTGAGGTTTTCTTCTAACGGTTTTCCCACTCTTCTGTGAAGAATTCATTTTAGTATTTTGCAACCATGATCTCTTAAACTGATAGTTTGGTGATATTCACAGCTGTCAACGCTTGATTCCTTCGGAACTGGAATTATTTATTTCATTCTCCATTGTGGAATACTGCAGTACATTCTCTACAAAAATGCAACAAACTTAAATAGCAATGGTAAGTGCCCTTAAATTGAAGTGATTACAGAAGAATGCCATGACAATGTTATATCATAGTAAGTCAGCCGTAATGGCCAACTGTCTCACACCACAAATTATGGTAATATTTGCATCTATGTTGCAGAATATGCAATAAAATCATTAGATTATAGTAATTAGTTGCACCATTGTGAAATGTTCTGATGTCAAAGGTCTTATCTCATAAATTATGGTAATATGAACCACTATTTTTAATTCGGATGACTCTACTGCTGATGATCCTTTCATTACGGTGCATGGAACGAGAATGACGTGATTCAAGCAATTTTTATAGTGGCAAAAGCGGGAGGATGAGGTATTTCTCAACCATTTGTAAGTAACCTGGGGTTGTGAGGCAGCTGAATGGGTTGAAAATAAATAAATCGCCACATCCTGATGGGTTTCCAATTCGGTTTTACAGAGAGTACTCTACTGCATTGGCTCCTTACTTAGCTTGCATTTATCGCGAATCTCTTGCCCAACGTAAAGTCCCGAGCGACTGGAAAAAAGCGCAGGTGACGCCTGTATATAAGACGGCTAGAAAGACGGATCCTCAAAATTACAGACTAATATCCTTAACATCGGTTTGTTGCAGGATTCTCGAACAAATTCTCAGATAGGATATAATGAATTTCCTTGAGACAGGGAAGCTGCTGTCCATGCATCAGCACGGCTTTAGAAAGCATCGCTCCTGCCAAACGCAACTCGCCCATTTTTCACATGATATCTTGCGAACCATGGATGAAGGGTATCAGACGGATGCCATATTCCTCGACTTCCGGACTGCCCCACTGCAGACTCCTAACTAAGGTACGAGTATATGGGATTGGTTCCCAAATATGTGAGTGGCTTGAAGACTTCTTAAGTAATAGAACCCAGTACGTTGTCCTCGATGGTGAGTGTTCATTGGCGGTGGGGGTATCATCTGGAGTGCCCCTGGGGATTGTAGTAGGTTCGCTGTTGTTTTCTGTCTACATAGATGATCTTTTGGGTATGGTGGATAGCAGTGTGCGGCTGTTTGCTGAAGATGCTGTGGTGTACGGGAAGGTGTCGTCGTTGAGTGACTGTAGGAGGATACAAGATGACTTGGACAGGATTTGTGAATGGTGTAAAGAATGACAGCTAACTCTAAATATTGTTAAATGTAAATTAATGCAGATGAATAGGAAAAAGAATCCTGTAATGTTTGTATACTCCATTAGTAATGCAGCACTTGACACAGTCATGTCAATTAAATATTTGGGCGTAACATTGCAAGGCTATATGAAGTGGGACAAGCATGTAATGGCAGTTGTGGGGAAGGCGGATAGTCGTCTTCGGTTCATTGGTAGAATTTTGGGAAGATGTGGTTATCTGTAAAGGAGACCGCTTATAAAAAACAAATACGACCTACTCTTGAGTACTGCTCGAGCGTTTGGGATCCCTATCAGGTCGGATTGAGGGAGGACATAGAAGCAATTCAGAGACGGGCTGCTAGATTTGTTACTGGTAGGTTTGATCATCACGCGAGTATCACGAAAATGCTTCAGGAACTCGGGTGGGAGTCTCTAGAGGAAATGAGGCGTTCTTTTCGTGAATCGCTACTGAGAAAATTTAGAGAACCAGCATTTTGAGGCTGACTGCAGTACAATTTTACTGCCGTCAACTTATACTTCGCGGAAAGACCACAAAGATAAGATAAGAGAGATTAGGGCTCGTACAGAGGCATACAGGCAGTCATTTTTCCCTCGTTCTGTTTGGGAGTGGAACAGGGTGAGAAGATGCAGATTGTGGTACAAGGTACCCTCCGCCACGCGCCGTATGGTGGATTACGGAGTATGTATGTAGATGTAGATATAATCGTATTGACCTAGACAGAAATTGGGGGAGGGGAAGGGTGGGACTGGTTTCCCGCAGTTGGAATCTCTCCTGTTATCTCGAAACCAATGAAGGTCGAAGACCTTGTCATAAATCATTATCCGTCTTCAAAACCCCGCAGCGGATGAGTCATCTTCATTTTCCCCTCCATCTTGATGTCACATTTGCCGGAGAGTTGTGGTTGTCACAAATTGGGGTGGGTTTATCTTGGAAGTAACTGGCTTCAGGATACACTGTGACCTCGAATTTGATCCAAGAATTCACCCTAGGCCACTTCTGAGAAAACATTAACAATGAAAACAATGCTGTTAAGCGGCAATATGCGGTTGTGCCGGAAGTTAAAAATAATGAAAGCAAAATAAGAGACAGCAGCCAAATGTAGCAGATTTACAGTGTTAAAGGTTTTCGTGGTGCAGTGAAGTGAAAGGGTCGGGAGTACATCACCAGTCCCAACGTATGTGTGTTATCTACTGAGTACTCCAGAAACCGTGCTTCCACCCTATGTGTCATAAACACCGAAAAGTTAAAATGTAGTAGCGGCGTCGGCAGCAAGTTTATGGTCACATTTTCGGGCGATGGGGAGAATGCAAGTGGCAATGTGAGACATTAATCATTACGACCAAATTAACAGCTATACTAGTAGCGCTAAACCATCCCACCAACGCCGGCCGCTGTGGCCGAGCGGTTCTACGAGCTTCAGTCTGGAACCGAGCGACCGCTACGGTCGCAGGTTCGAATCCTGCCTCGGGCATGGATGTGTGTGATGTCCTTAGCTTAGTTAGGTTTAAGTAGTTCTAGGGGACTAATGACCTCAGATGTTAAGTCCCATAGGGCTCAGAGCCATTTGAACCATAGGGCTCAGAGCCAGAGACATCCCACCAACAGGAATGCATCTCACACTTGATCTATGTAACGGTGACAGGCATGAAATTTAAATATGGCTGGAACAACATCAAATACAATTAATGCAGGGACGAAGATCTTAATGATACGGTACTTGTGTATCAACAAACGTACACGAACGCCTGGTTCCAGCATTTGAGGAGCACTGGAAAAGCTGATTATTCATTTTGAAAATGCACCTGATAACAGACGATAACTGGAGAGAGGAACCTCATCAAGTTACTATTCACACATGGCGATTCAACAGCCTCCACCAATGTCGTTTTATGCGCCCTTCAATGTTATAGCTCGCCTTCATAAACCTTGTGCGAGATCTTCATATTATCTCACTCGCAAAGCAGAAAAGTAGAACAGCATCTTTTGTAAGAAATTTAATGTCGTTAAATTTTGCACTGGTATACGCTTTCGCTATAGGCCTTAGTTTTTGAGTCACCTTCAAACGCAGTCCCATTCCCACACTCATCCCTCCATCGGTCAGGATTTGTGCTATGTGCTTCGTGGCATTCCCTTCTCCCATTGCACACATATCTGCGACTGCAAGAATTATTTCCACGTTCTACCTTTTTTGGTCTCCATTGACTGGCCTCATCACGCCACCGACTTAGTCGAACACTTAGAAATTAGGAAACTGAAGTTTGTGTAAATTTTGTGAATTTCAACAGCCTAAATAAACAATTGCATCGTTGAACTCGTCAGGAATTCTGACTACGAAACTGCTGTGCTTGTAAGGGATAAGTTCGGATGACATTATCAACGTAACCTGTTTTAGCGTAACGTTTAAAAAAGTCGTTTTTCCTTTGTTATTCCCATGGCCTTCTTTCGGTTAACAGTGTTAACGATATAGCTTACTGTGTTGGTGGCATAACAACCCAATCACTAGATACAAAGAAAATGGAATATCCTGAATAGTTCGCCTAGTAAAAATTTTTTTCCAGTGGTAGGGGTGAGTGCCAGAAGCAACATACTAGATTCCTGACGAGAGGGATGAGTGTTGCGTCTATGTGTGTTTGAAGGTCACTTTCGTGCGTTTTTCATGAATAACTCTACAACTGTGCCTCCAGCGAAAATGAATCCCAGTAAAAATGTAACTACATCAATTTTCTTTCTGTAGGACCAGTAGTCGGCGCACAACGGCCAAGAGGATATGAAAACCTTGCGTGTGGTTTGTGAAGGCCAGCTATATCGTACTGGGTTGCATAAAACAACAGTGGTAGAGGCAACTGAATCACTATACAACAGTGCGTCCCAAGAGGAATGGTCAGGATTCAGGTAAATGTCAGGAACGATCATTCGAAGCAATGAATGTAGTAGACATTTGGCTCTTATATGCAAACGTTAAGAGTACTAAGTACTTCCACACCTTCCATTCAGATAAACAGATCTATTTTGAAAGGTGGTTGTATGGACCAAAAGAAGGAAATAAATGTCCAGTAAACAGTTTTAAACATGGCTGTTTCTAATTTTCAGACGTAGGAATTATACAACCAGTCAGGTGCAAATAACTGTTTGGTACACTGACTTAAGTTTCGACACCAATTAGGGGTGTCTTTAGCAGAATGAAATTTTGAGAAACGCTGTAAAATAACACATAGAAAATTAGGTATGACAAAAAACACACTAGTCAAGACGACAGTTGTCATGAAGTGCAAAGGTTGCTTACGTAAAATTACATTGTGATAAAGCAATGGTCAGAATTATGAGCAGCTGTGGCCAAGTCAAAAATAAAATAAAACACCTTCCAGCCTTTTCCACGTATGCTACTCAGAAGAGAACGATTTTTCTGAGGTAGATGAGGATCAGACCCCACGATAAAAATAGGAATTAGGCTTGGCAGCTGCTTAAACCACTTAATAAAAAAAGAGCTTATTAGAAGGAATCCACAGGCCCCGAAATACCGGTCCCAGTTTAAAGTACCGAAAAGTCATCATTAGATACGTCCAATTGTGAACAGTATGAACAGCGTATATTATGAGCTAGCTAAGTTTCCTCACAATAAAATAAGAAAGATCCTTTGTTTTTCCAAGTAACTTTTCTATAGTGAAGAGCAAAAATCTAGTCAGAAAAATCAAAGATCTGTAGTGAGATCAAGATACTAAATTGTGATGCATTAGATATTACGTACTTTTATACTAACGTGCCTGTTCAAACAACTATTGATATCGTTGGAAAAAAACCTACGTACTTTCAAAAAAATAAATTTCTGACGAGCAAATCACAGACAAACTTAGTTGCTAAGAATAGTAGTAAAATGCAACTACTTTGTTTTCAATAGCAAATTATACCATGAGCCTGAAGTCCTCGAAATGGTAAATGGGAGGCATCTTAGCCGATAATTTCATCAATTCGCCTGAATAGAAATTCTTCAACAATTTTTCTGCTGCTGATATGGGTATTTTGTCACATGCTGGTGCTCGGTACGTAGACGACATTTTGGTCACATACAGTAGTTTCTAGCAAGGAATTGAGCATCAGTTTGAAATTTTTAAACTGTTCATGAATAAATCAGCTTCACTTGCGAATTAGAAAATAAAGATCATGAGTTGAATTACTTGGACTTCAATACTACTACCGACAACGACAGACTTTCTTTCGGTAATTTTTGAATATTAGCTAATACAGATCAAATTGTGCCCGCTAGTTCAGTGTATTCTCATTTTCATAAAAAAGCATTTTTTCCATTCGGCCATTTATCTTGCAATTTCTGTAGCTTTGTCCCCTGACAAACTCAATGAAGAGATGAATATCATAAAAACTGTTTCAGCTCATAACTGCTATGATCCCTCGATAGTTGACAAGATTTCCAAAGTTAAAACTGACGCTAAAGTGACCACTACAGGCATCAGTGCCATTCTTGACATTAAGGAGGACAAAAAAGTTTACTTGATGCCATTACTAGACCATATTTCTTATAAAATTCGTCGTCCTCTTATAAAAAAATACAGATGCAAAGTTACCTTTTCCTTTAACAGTGACTGGTAAAAAAATCTTCTTCAGAATCTCAGGTCCACAGTTGCTCCTACACATAATTCAGGAGTGCATAAAATCACTATTGATACGTTTCCCGTTTATTATATAGGACAAACTGGAAGGTCTTTCAGTATCAGGTGCAAATAACATTTACTGGGAAAAAGGCACTAATGTACATTATTCCACTTGTGCTGCTCATCTGTCAACTTCCGATCTCAAACCGAACAGCGTTGTAGAAATTTCCATCTTACATAGAGAAAACAGAGGTCATAGGGTCGACGTAATCGAAGAGCTGGAGATTTTGAAGTGTATTTCTAAGAACCATGGCCTTAACCACAATGAACTGTTACAATTACGTAAAAAACGTTTGTCAATAGTTTTAATCCGCTGCTCGCGGAATTTTGAGCCCTCTGTTTTTTAGTATATTTTTCTGCCTCTAGTTCCCAAACATAATTTTCTTCAAATCTCGTAGATGTGTACTACCACAGTTACGTTCATGTACATATTTTTAGAATTATACAGGTGTTTGTATAAATATTCTATATTATTCTGTCCTTTACGCAATAGTAATTTCTGTAAGGTCTAATACAGGGCTCTTATACTTCATCCACTTGACTACAGTATTTTTTCAAAAATGTATTGCGCTCTCTTTCTTTGTAATTTGTTTTTATAATTAACTCTTTTTTCGGTTATTTCTGTTATAATGTTTCAAATGGGCACACGTCACTGTCCACACCCGATAGGTGGCAGAACTTGTATTGTTTTTGTGGCAGAGATGTAAGCAACTGGGCAGATCAGTCTGATGTTTTCCCTAGCTAGGCATACGTGATGGAACATGTTTTATTTTATTTTTGACTTGACCATAGCTGCTTTAGATTCTGACCATTGCTTTATCACAATGTAATTTTACGTAAGTATCTTTGTACGTCATGCCAATTGTCACCTTGGTTAACGTGTTTTTTTGCTATAATTAATTTTCTGTGAATTATTTATAGGGTTTCACAAAATTTTGTTCTGATGAGGACACCATTAATAGTTATCGAAACCTAGGTCAGTGTACCAAACGGTTATTTGCAACCTGTTTCCTGCACAATCCCTGTTTGAAAATGTCCAGTAATCACGGGCTCTTAAGTGCATACCTGAAGAGCAATGAGGATTTGTTCGTCTTCGCTAGTCTGTAACACATTTCTTTTTCTGAACACGTAGTATGCATTTTAGATTCCGTGTTTACTTGACAATTTAATTCTTGGTATGGTCCATAGTGTTTCCTCTGTAAATATGGAAAGCAAAAACCTTGCAGTAGAAGATATTTGTTTCACAATATCGAAGATAAAGGAGTGCTCGTAGCTCTTAATATACGCATTTTAGAGCTCATATTTTCTAGACTATTTTGCTTCGAATGACTGTTCCTGTCATATCACGAATATTAATCTATCCTCCTTGGAAACCCCTTGTATGGTACTAATTATGCACTCTTTGTGGGCTGTGACGTTTACACGAGGAATTACGACGCCACTCCATTGTTAGCACCGTGATTTAGAATGATTATTTTGGGAAAGGTCTTGAGTCTCTGACTCGATCACAGCTTCTTCTCAGACTTCCATTAACAGACCTTAAGTCATGGTGGCATAGTTAATACACACTTCTTGCCGTTGACCTTCTCAAAGTGGCCGTAGGAAAAATTTCGAAGATGTTCAGACTGCAAACCAGGGCAGAAAACACGCCGCACACACACACACGATCTCAGCCTGCCCCCCAAGCCGATGAACCCCATTTGCTCCACATACCAGACCATTTCTGCAACAGCAAATAATTCACGCAGCAGACAAATTCAACTCGTGATTCAGCTCTTTCAAGACCATGCAAGGTTTATATGGCTCTGAGCACTACGGGACTTATCATATGAGGTCATCAGCCCCTAGAATTTAGAACTACTTAAACCTAACCGACCTAAGGACATCACACACATCCATGCCCGAGGCAGGATTCGAACCTGCGACCGTATCGGTCGCGCGTTTCCAGACTGACGCACCTAGAAACGCTCAGACATACCGGCCGGCGACCATGCAAGGCTTACTAACTACGCGACTACCTGTAACATAACTGACAAACAAACTGAGACGTTTACCGAATAAAAGAATAATTAAAATTACACTGACTTACAAAGCTCTGCCCTTCATATTAAAAGAAAGTCAAAAACACAAACTGGGCGGATAGCAGAACAATTAACATACTCCATCAAATTAACACAGCAAGTAACCCTTAAAACAAGCAGTAAGCAACACTTGGAAGTCTTAGACTTCGTAAGTACAGTATAACACTCTCTTATTCAGAACCATTCTTAGCTGATCTCCGGCAGATACAACGTGCCACCATAAATTTCACAAATCTTCACAGGTTAATAGCAGCATATAAATCATACGTAACTTAATGCTTCCAGTCACCTGATGAGAAGATGTCCAGACTGAAATGACGGATCCGCCATCGTTTCACACCCAAAAGCGTCGACTAACCAGCACCGTACACCCGGCGCGCGGCAAAATGACAAGGACGTCGAAGACGGCGAGGACGGCGGAGACCAGGCACAGCGGATAGAGACGAGGGCCTGCCTTCAAAACATGTTGGCTCGTTGAACGCCGACCAGTGAGAGATCTCTGCCACACGTCAAGCCGGAAAAACAAGGGCAGAATAGTCAGAGGTACAAGACCAGACGAGTGTCGATATTAGGGACGGAAGTAGAGCGTAACTAGCGCCAGTCACCACGGCTCAAATGCCACTAAAGCAGAGAGAATTAGCAGACGTCCACGGCATGAAGCCCTAGTGGACAATGGAGATCACTAAATAAAAAATAAGTATATACACTCCTGGAAATTGAAATAAGAACACCGTGAATTCATTGTCCTAGGAAGGGGAAACTTTATTGACACATTCCTGGGGTCAGATACATCACATGATCACACTGACAGAACCACAGGCAACAGAGCATGCACAATGTCGGCACTAGTACAGTGTATATCCACCTTTCGCAGCAATGCAGGCTGCTATTCTCCCATGGAGACGATCGTAGAGATGCTGGATGTAGTCCTGTGGAACGGCTTGCCATGCCATTTCCACCTGGCGCCTCAGTTCGACCAGCGTTCGTGCTGGACGTGCAGACCGCGTGAGACGACGCTTCATCCAGTCCCAAACATGCTCAATGGGGGACAGATCCGGAGATCTTGCTGGCCAGGGTAGTTGACTTACACCTTCTACAGGACGTTGGGTGGCACGGGATACATGCGGACGTGCATTGTCCTGTTGGAACAGCAAGTTCCCTTGCCGGTCTAGGTATGGTAGAACGATGGGTTCGATGACGGTTTGGATGTACCGTGCACTATTCAGTGTCCCCTCGACGATCACCAGTGGTGTACGGCCAGTGTAGGAGATCGCTCCCCACACCATGATGCCGGGTGTTGGCCCTGTGTGCCTCGGTCGTATGCAGTCCTGATTGTGGTGCTCACCTGCACGGCGCCAAACGCGCATACGACCATCATTGGCACCAAGGCAGAAGCGACTCTCATCGCTGAAGACGACACGTCTCCCCATTCGTCCCTCCATTCACGCCTGTCGCGACACCACTGGAGGCGGGCTGCACGATGTTGGGGCGTGAGCGGAAGACGGCCTAACGGTGTGCGGGACCGTAGCCCAGCTTCATGGAGACGGTTGCGAATGGTCCTCGCCGATACCCCAGGAGCAACAGTGTCCCTAATTTGCTGGGAAGTGGCGGTGCGGTCCCCTACGGCACTGCGTAGGATCCTACGGTCTTGGCGTGCATCCGTGCGTCGCTGCGGTCCGGTCCCAGGTCGACGGGCACGTGCACCTTCCGCCGACCACTGGCGACAACATCGATGTACTGTGGAGACCTCACGCCCCACGTGTTGAGCAATTCGGCGGTACGTCCACCCGGCCTCCCGCATGCCCACTATACGCCCTCGCTCAAAGTCCGTCAACTGCACATACGGTTCACGTCCACGCTGTCGCGGCATGCTGCCAGTGTTAAAGACTGCGATGGAGCTCCGTATGCCACGGCAAACTGGCTGACACTGACGGCGGCGGTGCACAAATGCTGCGCAGCTAGCGCCATTCGACGGCCAACACCGCGGTTCCTGGTGTGTCCGCTGTGCCGTGCGTATGATCATTGCTTGTACAGCCCTCTTGCAGTGTCCGGAGCAAGTATGGTGGGTCTGACACACCGGTGTCAATGTGTTCTTTTTTCCATTTCCAGGAGTGTATATCCACAGGAAATGCGGCCACATTTGGAAAAAAGTCATTATACTCTCTCCAAAGGCAAAAGATTCCTGAACTCAAAGTCTTATGTCCGGGAGGGAATTGCCAAATATGAGTTGAACTTGAAAAGATGATTAAAAACCTAGACAAAGTATAACATTCTGTGAGTCATAGCGTGGAATGTCAGGAGTGCCTTTGCGGCACTATATCCAAAATAGGGATGTATCTAGAGGTTGTAGGTGTCAATGAAGTGAAATTTGAAGAAGAAAGGCAGCTCTAGACACGCGAATATAGGGTAATATCAACTGCAGCAGGAAGTCGTATAACGAGAATGAGATTCGTTTTAGGTAGGGAGAACGATGAATGAATGGCAACGATAAGATTATTCTCATCAGAAGCGAAGCCAAACCACTGCCCACCACAACAATTAAGTATCTCCGCTGATGTCAAAAGTCGAAGATGACGAAATGGACTTTATGAGAAAATGGAGAAAAAACGTCTGAGGTCATCAGTGCCCTAGACTTAGAACTACTTAAACCTGACTAACATAAGGACATCCCACACTTCCATGCGAGGCATGATTAGAACCTGTGACCGCAGCAGCCGAGTGGTTCTGGACTTAAGCGTCTAGAACCGCTCGGCACACGGACCGGAAATTGGAGCAATTAACTCACAAAGACATCTTCAGTTCTGCAATAAATATCAGTTAAAAACGTCAGGAGTTTGATGACAAGGCGACAAGTCAACCGAATTCTCAACCAGAAACCACGTCTGATTTTTCATTATACGGCATTAGAGACAGTACATGTGTCATACGTCGGGAATCTCTTACCGACGCGCCTAATTTGTACGACTGGTAAATGAGTTAGGTATGCCTTCTTTCTAGATTTAAGTTATCGTATGAATGTGACTGTGATCACTCCCATGGAAATGATGAAAGCGTACGACACTGAACAGCCAAAGAAACTGGTATACCTGCCTAATATCGTGTAGGGCCCCCTGCGAGCACGCAGAAGTGCCGCGACACAACGTGCCATGGACTCGACTAATGTCTGAAGTAGTGCTGAAGGGAACTGACATCATGAATCCTGCAGCGGCGTCCATAAATCCATAACAGTACGAGGAGGTGGAGATCTCTTCTGAACAGCACGTGGCAGTGCATCCCGGATATGCTCAATAATGTTCATTCCCAGGGAGCCTGGTGGCCAGCGGAAGTGTTTAAACACAGAAGAGTGTTGCTGGAGCCATTCTGTAGCAATTCAGGAAGTGTGGGGCGTCGCATAGTTCTGCTGCAATTGCCCAAACCCGTCGGTATGCACAGTGGACAAGAATAGATACAGGTGATCTGACAGGTAGCTTATGTACGTGTCACCTGTCAGAGTCGTATCTAGACGTATCAGGGGCCCCATGTCACTACAACTGCACACACCCCATACGATTACAGAATCTCCACCAGCTTGATCAGTACCGTGCTGACAAGCATGTTCCATGGATTCATCAGGTTGCCTCCATACCCGAACATGTCCATCCGCTCGAAGCAATTGGAAACGAGACTCGTCCGACCAGGCAATATATTTTCCAGTCATCAACAATCCAATGTCGGTATTGATGGGCCCACCCGAGGCGTAAAGCTTTATGTCGTGAAATAACCAAGAGTACACGAGTGAGCTTTCGGATCCGAAAGCGCATACCGATGATGTTCCGTTGAATGCTTCGCACACCTACACTCGTTGATTTGCGATTTGCGAAAGAGTTGCAGTTCTGTCAGGTTGAACGTTTCTCTTCAGTCGTCGTTAGTCCCGTTCTTGCAGGATGTCTTTCCGGCCGCAGAGATGTCGGAGAATTGGTGTTTTACCGGATTCATTATATTCACGGTACACTCGTCAAATGGGCGTACGGGAAAATCCCCACTTCATCGCTACCTCGGTGATGCTGTGTCCCATTGCTCATGCGCCGACTATAACATCACCTCCAAAGTCATTGAAATCTTCACAACTTGCTATTGTAGCAGCAGTAACCGATGTAACAATTCGCCGCCGCTGCAGATGTTATTGAGGCACCTTGGATTGCCCAGTCTGAAAATAGAAGTTCAAGCCTTGGTGCTACGCCTTCAATAACAACACATTGAAAGTAAAACATTAGCTTTTTGGTTGTCTTATTATTTTCTGCATTAAAATGATTTAAAAAACATTGGCTGAATGTTGCACTTTTTAATTTTAATTTTTTTGTTTTTTTAATTTTTATTTTTTTACTTTTAATTTTTTTTTCGTTTTCATCCCATTCGCTCACACATTCGCACGATATATACGATGGACACACTTACACATATTACAGTGAACATATTCGCTCACACATGCATTAATTTTTTTAGTATATATTAAAATTTAGTTTTAAAGTTTTTAAAATAAATGTACACAAGATGTATGGTCTTGTTATTTGCGTAGTTCGTCGGGCCATCTGGTGGGGCCAGGTAGTGCACCCTGTGTCCAAGTTCTCGTACAGGGTTCTAGCTGTAGTGGACACCAAAAGATCCTGAGGAAGATACCAGCAGAGGGGTCGAAATGTCGAACATTTTGGTTGAAACATGACGCGGCCTAACATGCCAGATGATTTTAACTTCTGTTACCTGACTGTTGTGTGCTTTGAGCATCATTACCCCACACAATAGCAGCGTAGTCTATGATTGGTTGCACTAATGTGAGGTGCAATATCACTCCCAGTCTTGACAGTAGTGTTGATGATGGATTTAGTAGTGGGTAAAGCTGTACCATTCTTGTCCAGGCTTTCTCTCGGATGTTTTCTATATAAGGTTGCCATGTCAATCGCCTGTCGAGGGTCACACCCAAGTATTTCGCTGTTTTTGACCGTGGGACTGGTGTGCTCCTTATCTCAATGGGCTGGATGTTAGGCAGAAGAGGTCTTCTGCAAATAGCTATTGCCTGTGTTTTCGTGGCGTTGAAAGACAATCGCCATTTCGTTGCCCATTCACTCAGTATATAACACGCTTGTTGCAGTCTGGCCTGGAGGTGTGCAGCGTTCATGCTTCGGGAGTAGATGGCTGTGGTTCAATGGCTCTGAGCACAATGGGACTTAACGTGTATGGTCATCAGTCCCCTAGAACTTAGAACAACTTAAACCTAACTAACCTAAGGACATCACACAACACCCAGTCATCACGAGGCAGAGAAAATCCCTGACCCCGCCGGGAATCGAACCCGGGAACCCGGGCGTGGGAAGCGAGAACGCTACCGCACCAGCTGCGGACAGATGGCTGTGTCATCGGCATAGAGAGATAGGTATGTTCTGGCCGTCGATGGTAGGTCAGATGCATACAAGATGTATAACAGTGGTCCCAGTACACTGCACTGAGGTACTCCTGCGTTGATGGGTCTGGTAGACGATTTACCATCTTGAGTGCGGACATGAAATGTCCGGTTTTCGAGGTAGCTCTTCAGAAGTGTTGCGTGTGATACAGGGACCCCTCTATCTAGGAGTCTATACGGGAGTCCCTCGTTCCACACTCAATCAAAGACGCGAGAGACATCCAGAAATACAGCCCCGAAGAATTCCATCCTTTCCATGGCGCGGAATGCATCCTCAACTAGGCGTAGCAGCTGCTGGGTGGTGGAGTGGTCTCGGCGAAAGCCGAACTGGACGTCTGGTATCAGGTGCTCTGCTTCCACATGCTGCTGAAGTTTCTTTATATACAGACGTTCAAAGAGTTTCCATATGGCAGGTAAAAGACTAATTGGTCTGTATCTTGCAGGCGTTCGAGGGTCCTTTCCTGTCTTCGGTATGGAGACGACCTCAGCATGTTTCCACGTGAGAGGGAAGTCGCCAGTTGCCAACATCTCGTTGAAAGCATTCGCTATCTAACAGCTGCGCTAGCCACTAGCTTTATATAGGCGTTGCCGACCGCAGCGCCGTATTCTGCCTGTTTACGTATCTCTGTATTCGAATGCGCATGCCTATACCAGTTTCTTTGGCGTTGTTTGTCACATAAGCTACAACAAACCAACGTAACTTTTTCACAATCGCACAGTTTCGCCGTGATTTTTAACGTTTTTGAAGTTGGGTTCCGTTTTGGAAGTCTTGACTCCCGGATTCCTTTATTGTAACGTCATTTACATCAGCTTATTTATTGTTTTAATTTCAGTGAGACGTCTAAGTGGTATCTCACCTGCTTTCACCATTTATCACACATATTTCCTATGGTAACATGTTGTTACTACATGACTCATGTTCTATAGCCAATTTACAATATGACAACTGCCAAGACTACAGAAAGGGAACAAACATTTCAGTGACCGGACGGACAGTTCATAATACTGAGAAAAAAATTGATAAATTAAGGGCACTGTTCGCCCTCTTGGCAGTTCAGCACCTCAAGCACTAATCCACGACGCCATTGCGCTTCCAGTTCTTGGGCCGTTCACGGTTTCCTTTTTTTTCCACACTTCAGTATGTTTGCATTTTGCTTTCATTTCATCTGTGTTCAGTTTTTCACGGGATATCCAGTGGCCATCTTACCACTAAATCTAAGTGGTGGGGGGGGGGGGGGGGGTATGAAGTTTCCCTTGTAAGAATGTAAGGCTACAAGAGAACTGATCGCATTAAAAAGGGCAGACGGCAGGGAAGCAATTTTCTTCCCTCCACTGTTGGACCAGTATATCGAAGAAAGACTTGAGAACAGAACAGAATGTTTCCGAAATGGAAAACAGTCGAGGTAAAGGAAGATAAGTCATAAGCTTTGCTATTAACGTTGCACTGGAAGTGAGAGAGAATTGCAGGATATTTTGAATGGAAAAAGTAGTCTACTTGGAATGTGAATCGAGAAGAAGCTGAAGAAATACGAAAGTAGCAGAAATGAGACTGTGTAGTTATAGCCTTAACGTCGCAGTTGTGGACCGCCCACTAGAGAAAGTGAATGACACGTGAAAGTGAAATGATGCATGACAATTCAAGCAAGACAAAAAAAGGACCAGCACAGGTAAAGGGGACATTCCTCGACAAATGATGTCCACTATTTTCAAGCATAGACAGCAAATTCAGGATGGGGTTGTACATCGAAGCATTTTTAGATGTTATGTTACAGATGGATGAGTAAGATAAAATGGACTCATAAGGGTTCTATAAGATTTACGAATAATGGAAGAAGTAGTATGAATCACCACAAAAAGGGTGATAGGATATGTGTTCAAAAATCGGAGAATAATAACTAGGGGACTTCAGGAAGTCGCCGTGGGCGTAAACGGTAGGGAGAGGCAGAGATTGGAATACAGTCAAAAAATAACTGTGGACATTTGGTCGTAGAGATACTCTAAATGAAAATTTTTTTGATACTAGGGAAAGATGTAACTGGATACATCAAACTAGTCAGAAGACCGATTGCTTTCAAAGGAATATAACGAGTCCATATGAAACCTTGTCAGCGTTGTTCAAGAGTATCACAACAATCTCTCCATACAGATATATGAGAATGGAATGATCAATGTCATTAGAATGTGTGATTTTGTGAGTTAATGAATGAACAAAATGGATTGTGGTTTATTTGGGACGAATGTATGACTGCAAAAATCAAAGGCAATAAAAAAAAGTTTAGAAAATAGATCTATGATTTCTTGATGTGAATCTTCGACTCCCCCACCAAACTCAATTCCAATGGAACAATGCATTTGCTACTGATGACAAAACGCCATGAACAGCATTAATGACTAGCTCCCAACGACTACCAGAACCTCAGTTTTTTTTTCTGCCACTAAATTTCTGTAGTCGTTACATATCCTCTACACGTATTTCGGAATTTGGCGGTAGGTACACATCTCAAAGGCTGCTTCTCAAGATGAAAACTTCCGATGTTCTCCTTTTATACCGACGCAAATTTGGATTTCGTAAATGTGATTCTGAGATCTAGTTTCAGATTTCAGTTGCTATGAACATTCATAATTTCCATAGAATACCCATCTGGTGAGGTAAGGTAGATGTAATAAAACTGTAATAAAAATTATAAACACAAAGCTTACGCTACTAACCGGGGATATTATCATCAAAGAGGTTGTGGAAATTATAATAAAGACACAGGAATCCCATTCAGCAATGCATGACAGCTGGTACTTGATATCGAGAGAATCTATAGGGTTGGTCTCGTCTCATATTTCGTGATGGAAACAAAGGTGATACGAAAGCCGGTTTATCGTTGGAGCCAATATGGACACTGCTACATCAATCACATGTGAGTGAATCCTTCACTTCCTCGACATTCAGTTGCTAACCTGATGAGTGTAATGGCGGATATTGTTGAAAGTTCAGACTTTTGTGGAAAATTAACATGGCAGGTGCACCGAGAACATTTATTGCTGCGTACGTATTTGATTTCCAGTGCTGATACGGAACTGCAGACCAAGTTAGTGGTGTTTTGTTAGTAGATGTATTTCAGAACGTGTATCAGGAGTGAGATTTTCATATAAACTAGCATTTCACTTCATTAGCTCGTATTTTGCTTTCTTGATGCAGATAATTAATCGCTAATGTTATTTTAAATCCTTTGGAACGTCTCCTGAACATATAAATCTGTTGCCTGTTATATCGAAGGACCCCAACGCATATGGATATAACTAATTCCTTTCTGAGCTGTTGGGCAGTAGAGATGAATACGGTACAACCGATAACAAGTCACCATCAGCTGTCGGATATCTGGGTCATAACCGGATCGTTCATGTTTTCCTTTTATTACAAAAACCTTGTTGTTGTTGTGGTCTTCAGTCCTGAGACTGGTTTGATGCAGCTCTCCATGCTACTCTATCCTGTGCAAGCTTCTTCATCTCCCAGTACCTACTGCATCCTACATCCTTCTGAATCTGCTTAGTGTATTCATCTCTTGGTCTCCCCCTACGATTTTTACCCTCCACGCTGCCCTCCAACACTAAATTGGTGATCCCTTGATGCCTCAGAACATGTCCTACCAACCGATCCCTTCTTCTGGTCAAGTTGTGCCACAAACTTCTATTCTCCCCAATCCTATTCAATACTTCCTCATTAGTTACGTGATCTACCCATCTAATCTTCAGCATTCTTCTGTAGCACCACATTTCGAAAGCTTCTATTCTCTTCTTGTCCTAAGTATTTATCGTCCATGTTTCGCTTCCATACATGGCTACACTCCATACTAATACTTTCAGAAATGACTTCCTGACACTTAAATCTATACTCGATGTTAACAAATTTCTCTTCTTCAGAAACGCTTTCCTTGCCATTGCCAGTCTACATTTTATATCCTCTCTACTTCGACCGTCATCAGTTA
Source organism: Schistocerca cancellata (assembly GCF_023864275.1). NCBI lineage: Eukaryota > Metazoa > Arthropoda > Insecta > Orthoptera > Acrididae > Schistocerca > Schistocerca cancellata. Next base: position 303,539,800 of record NC_064633.1, on the reverse strand, counting down.
TTTTGCTCCCCAAATAGCAAAACTCCTTTACTACTTTAAGTGTCTCATTTCCTAATCTAATACCCTCAACATCACCCGACTTAATTCGACTACGTTCCATTATCCTCGTTTTGCTTTTGTTGATGTTTATCTTATATCCTCCTTTCAAGACACTGTCCATTCCGTTTAACTGCTCTTCCAAGTCCTTTGCTGTCTCTGACAGAATTACAATGTCATCGGCGAACCTCAAAAATTTTATTTCTTCTCCATGAATTTTAATACCTACACCGAATTTTTCTTTTGTTTCCTTTACTGCTTGCTCAATATACAGATTGAATAACATCGAGGAGAGGCTACAACCCTGTCTTACTCCCTTCCCAACCACTGCTTCCCTTTCATGTCCCTCGACTGTTATAACTGCCATCTGGTTTCTGTACAAATTGTAAATAGCCTTTCGCTCCCTGTATTTTACCCCTGCCACCTTTAGAATTTGAAAGAGAGTATTCCAGTCAACATTGTCAAAAGATTTCTCCAAGTCTACAAATGCTAGAAACGTAGGTTTGCCTTTCCTTAATCTTTCTTCTAAGATAAGTCGTAAGGTCAGTATTGCCTCACGTGTTCCAGTATTTCTACGGAATCCAAACTGACCTTCCCCGATGTCGGCTTCTACTAGTTTTTCCATTCGTCTGTAAAGAATTCGTGTTAGTACTTTGCAGCTGTGGCTTATTAAACTGATTGTTCGGTAATTTTCACATCTGTCAACACCGGCTTTCTTTGGGATTGGAATTATTATATTCTTCTTGAAGTCTGAGGGTATTTCGCCTGTTTCATACATCTTGCTCACCAGATGGTAGAGTTTTGGCAGGACTGGCTCTCCCAAGGCCGTCAGTAGTTCCAATGGAATGTTGTCTACTCCTGGGGCCTTGTTTCGACTCAGGTCTTACAGTGCTCTGTCAAACTCTTCACGCAGTATCGTATCTCCCATTTCATCTTCATCTACATCCTCTTCCATTTGCATAATATTGTGCTCAAGTACATCGCCCTTGTATAGACCCTCTATATACTCCTTCCACCTTTCTGCCTTCACTTCTTTGCTTGGAACTGGGTTTCCATCTGAGCTCTTGATGTTCATACAAGTGGCTCTATTATCTCCAAAGGTCTCTTTAATTTTCCTGTAGGCAGTATCTATCTTACCCCTATTGAGATAAGCCTGTACATCGTTGCATTTGTCCTCTAGCCATCCCTGCTTCGCCATTTTGCACTTCCTGTCGATCTCATTTTTGAGACGTTTGTAATCCTTTTTGCCTGCTTCATTTACTGCATTTTTATATTTTCTCCTTTCATCAATTAAATTCAATATTTCTTCTGTTACCCAAGGATTTCTACTAGCCCTCGTCTTTTTACCTACTTGATCCTGTGCTGCCTTCACTACTTCATCCCTCAAAGCTACCCATTCTTCTTCTACTGTATTCCTTTCCCCCATTCCTGTCAATTGTTCCCTTATGCTCTTCCTGAAACTCTGTACAACCTCTGGTTCTTTCAGTTTATCCAGGTCCCATCTCCTTAAATTCCCACCTTTTTGCAGTTTCTTCAGTTTTAATCTACAGGTCATAACCAATAGATTGTAGTCAGAGTCCACATCTGCCCCTGGAAATGTCTTACAATTTAAAACCTGGTTCCTAAATCTCTGTCTTACCATTATATAATCTATCTGATACCTTTTAGTATCTCCAGGGTTCTTCCATGTATACAACCTTCTATCATGATTCTTAAACCAAGTGTTAGCTATGATTAAGTTGTGCTCCGTGCAAAATTCTATGAGGGGGCTTCCTCTTTCATTTCTTAGCCCCAATCCATATTCACCTACTACGTTTCCTTCTCTCCCTTTTCCTACACTCGAATTCCAGTCACCCATGACCATTAAATTTTCGTCTCCCTTCACTATCTGAATAATTCCTTTTATTTCATCATACATTTCTTCAATTTCTTCGTCATCTGCAGAGCTAGTTGGCATATAAACTTGTACTACTGTAGTAGGTGTGGGCTGCGTATCTATCTTGGCCACAATAATGCGTTCACGATGCTTTTTGTAGTAGCTTACCCGCATTCCTATTTTCCTATTCATTATTAAACCTACTCCTGCATTACCCGTATTTGACTTTGTGTTTATAACCCTGTAGTCACCTGACCAGAAGTCTTGTTCCTCCTGCCACCGAACCTCACTAATTCCCACTATATCTAACTTTAACCTATCCATTTCCCTTTTTAAATTTTCTAACCTGCCTGCCCGATTAAGTGTTCTGACATTCCACGCTCCGATCCGTAGAACGCCAGTTCTCTTTCTCCTGATAACGACGTCCTCTTGAGTAGTCCGCGCCCGGAGATCCGAATGGGGGACTATTTTACCTCCGGAATATTTTACCCAAGAGGACGCCATCATCATTTAATCATACAGTAAAGCTGCATGTCCTCGGGAAAAATTACGGCCGTAGTTTCCCCTTGCTTTCAGCCGTTCGCAGTACCAGCACAGCAAGGCCGTTTCGGTTATTGTTACAAGGCCAGATCAGTCAATCATCCAGACTGTTGCCCTTGCAACTACTGAAAAGGCTGCTGCCCCTCTTCAAAAACCTTAGTCCATTTTAAATGTGGTTGTAGTACCTTTGCGACGTGCACTTTGTGGTTATGTAAAAAAAGCGTTACTGTTATAATCTTGGTAATATCTATGATATACATGGTGGTTATAATTAAAATTTCGGTTCCTGAAGAGTTCCATGGAAAGCAAATGGTCACTGATTTCGAAATTTTATGGAAAAATTGGCACGTATATGCGGATAAGGACTAACCGATAAACCAGTGAATGGAACAAATTTTAATTTTCACATGGGAGGGTAACACTTGTTAACTGCGCACTATGTTTACGTTGCAGGTTACAAATGTTAACCATTATGACGAGATCTGCAACCACGACAGCCTTAACCAGCACTAGTGACTGCTCTACCACTGCCTGAAGCAATGGTGCCCCAGGGAAAGCTCAGCTGTCGTGACACAGCTCATGCAGTACTTGAAGGTCGCGCGTTGCGTCCAGCATATCAGCCATGGCAGCAGTAACTTCTTCTGAAATGTGAGGCGCAATTGGCCGTCGATTTTGTCGCAAGAGCAGTTTCCAAATCTCCAGTTCATTTGAACGTCAGAATCGTATCCTGCAACCCCGGTATGGAAAGAGAACCTCGCCGTATTCCTTGTTTTTTGATAAAACAGCATTACGAGTAAATGTTTCCTCACCTCTCTATTCCCATGTTGACTGTCTGCAACTGTTATCCACACTGCTGATTCTATTTCAACCCTAATTCGCAGTACCAGTGCCAGCGCGTAACGCCAAGTCATGTCTATAACACTACTAACAACGCAGATCCTGCAGCGCGCACTCTGAACGTCATTCCTGGGATGCTGGGTAGCCATAAAGTAAATACTTTTTCGTCTTTACTGACTCAAGTAGCGAAAGTATAATTATAACCACTCTGTATTTTATTGTATTTACATTTCCTTACATAGAATGTCCTTGCTTGTAGAGAAAAGACTACAAAAAAGGAAAACACACTTGGTTTAGCTGATATAATACGGTGATTTTTGTTATTAAGTTTAGTTTGACAAAGCTTGTAATAAATGTTTTGTATAGCCAGTTAGTATCAGCTACTTATACAGAGTGTTATGGGTATAGGTGCAGGTATTTCTATTGAGAACTGAGGACGGTGTAGTGAACAGCCTTGCGTCAGTATTTAAGTCATTTGATGACTAATAATTATAGCTATTGCAAGTCGTATGTCTTTAGGTTAGGTATTGTATTGCATTGCATGGAACTGGGGACCTAGAAACGACGAAGAGGCTTCGTAACCGCCGTAGCCCTCAGTTGTTCACTACCTGCAATAGGCTACCGCAGTCCACTCACACCACCGCCGCCCCACACCAAACCCAGAACTATTGTGCGGGTCGCCCCCTCCCCCGGGAAAGTCTCATACCTGACGAGTGTATCCCCAATGTTTCGATGGTAGAGTAATTATGGTATACACAAACGTGCATAATGTGTTTGCGCAGCAATCGCCGACATAGAGTAACTGAGGCGGAATAAGGGGTACCAGCCCGAATTCGCCGAGGCAGATGGAAAACTGCCTTAAAAAACACCCGCAGACAGGACGGAACACTGGATCTCGACACTAATCCATCGGGCGGATTCGTGCCGGATACCGGCACGCCTTCCCGCCCGGAAAGCAGTGCGTTACACAGCACGGCTAACCGGGCGGGCTTAGGTTAGGTAGTATATCCACGTAGCCGCGACACCAGCAACCCACTAGTGTCTATTTTCCCTTGGGCAGCAGGTCATGTATTGAAATACGAACACATGGACGCAAAAAGGAGAGTCTATACTGTGCACAAAACATCAGGTCGTAAAGTTTGAACACTGGACTCGCATTCGGGAGGACGACGGTTCAATCCCGCGTCCGGCCATCCTGATTTGGGTTTTCCGTGATTTCCCTAAATCGCTCCACGCAAATGCCGGGATGGTTCCTTTGAAAGGGCACGGTCGACTTCCTTCCCCGCCCTTCCGTAATCCGATGAGACCGATGACGTTGCAGTTTGGTCTCTTCCCCGCAAACAACCAACCAACCGTAAAGTTTGAGAGACTACCGTCCGCTATAGAGAAACAATAGCCGACACATTGTTGTATATAGATATTACGGTACTAAATACAGATATATCTGCATTTATGCCCGTTATTCTCTGTCCTTCCATCCCGCTTTACTTAACTCACTGAAGTTTTTTTTTTTCTTTCTTTGCAGGCTTGAGTTATTAATACAGGAATCTCTCTTCCTCTTATTGTAGCATCTGAAGGTTATCAATGTTCGCTGAAAGTAATTATCAGTGTGTCGTGAAATGCCATGTCTGAAAAAAAAGGGTGTTCGCAAAAGGAAGGAACTATGCGCAGCGATTGGTTAACTTGGGTCGTGATCAACTGAATCTTTTCAAGTGACGGACTTCCGAATGTAGGAGAGGTGATGGTCTAAAATTTTACAGTTTTTGTCACCGGATGACGTAATGACTGGCGACGTCTCAGCCAAACAGGCGACATGCACCGCGGAAAAAGCGGTTGCGCTCGCTGAGGAAGCCGACCCGTTTTGCATCGCTCCGCTTGGCCACTCCCCTGCGACAAAACGCCGAGCAAAGACTCGCCTGGCCGTCTCGCTCCGATTGCTTCCAGCAAATCGAGCGTCACCGCATCGCCTAGGTACCGTTGTGACGCACCGGGAATCAACGAAAGCGAGAGTGGCTGCGTTAAGTAACAGCAGGGCAGCTGATGAAACGACGGGTTTCCTAAGTGATTATGCGGACGTTCGAACAGCGACGATATGCTCGAGTACATTTTAGAGGATGGGAAAGGCTCTAAGCACTATGGGACTTAACATTTGAGGTCATCAGTTCCATAGGATGGGAGAGCACTAATTTAACTTCAGAGTGCCGCACGAAATGTTTAACATATGTTTCTTACATAATTTGTGTGTCGCACTAGATCTCTCGTTGAACATCTCATGTCCGACAAGTGATAGCTAAAAACGCAACAACGATCGGAAACGAAAACTCCTGTTGCATGTCAGAACCGGTTTTGACAACTGTTTAATACGCTGTGGGTCCCTTGCAGGAGACCTATTCGCCGGCCTTAAGACCAATTTGTACCGGAAGGATCAATATTGGAAGCGAAGCAGCCTCGTTCGAAGCCTTTTTGTTCCCCGGAGGATGTTGAAACGGCACAAGAAAAGCCTTGGCAAACCACGCAGAAAGGCAACAGGGCAAGTGGACACATCCAGGCGCTCCGTTCAACGGATTCTCGAATGTTATCATGGGATGTACCAGTACAGGACGACCCCAGCTCAGAAGCTCACTGCAGAACATAAACGGCAGAGACAACTGTCTGCACGCTCGGCTGAGAATGGGGAACAAACACTCATCTACGTATGGTTTTCAGACGAGGCATACTTTCATTTTAACGGTTTGATTAACAAACAAAATGCTACTGAAAACCCGCAATTGTTTCATCAACGACAGCAGCATGTTCCCTGAATTACAGTGTGGGCGACAATTTCTAATCAAAGACTTACTGGAGCAATTCTCTTTGAAGACACTGTGACTACTGCGTTGCCCTTCCGCACGCAGTGGTAGATGCAAGATGGAGCAAGGACACTTACGGCAAACACTGTGTTGGATTTCTAGCGCGAGCGTTTGGACATGCGAGTCATCTCACTCATATTTTAGGGCCATTTTAATCATGGACAGTTTGGGACTCGAGCAGTGCAGACTTCAACAAATGTGACTTCATTCTTTTGGGGGTACTTACAGGAAACAAGTTTTCCAGATCGTCCACATGATTTAATTAAGCTCAGGGGCCTTCTTCTTCAAGCTTGCAGTTAAATCACGGAAAATGTCTGCCGTATGGTTACCGCTAATGTCAGTGGTCGTGTGAAGGAACTTACTAACCAAAATGGTGGACATATTCATCATGAGCTGAGTTTGGATTCTCCACCGAGTGTTTTCCATGGTAGTAACCGTTTCTTTCAGTTTCTCTTGACAGTGAAGTCTTTCTTTAAAAATACGATGATGACACATTTCATGCGCCACTCTGTAAATATCGAGACAGAAAACGCTGGACAGGAAATGACTGATTCCGAAGTCCCGGGTTCAAATTTGGAATCAACCGTCGAGCCACTAACGACAATAAAAATCCAAGGAGCAATGCATTTGTAAAACTGTTATTTACTTGTGAAACTTTCATGAGTTGTTACTTTCACAACGCGTAACGAAAGCGGTGTCCCACGAATTCGATTCAGAAATCTCGTTTATGCGTATCTATGTTCGTGGGTCTTCACATGGTGATTCTGGATGACTAACATATGACTGTTGCGGGTATTTATTATGATTTTATCGGTGAAACCATGTGATTCACAAACAGTACCTAACCACATAGGACAAACAAATGTCACACCTAGGAAACGCTATAAGACCGTACAAAAATGCCTGTGGTCTTTTTGATGACCACCATCTGACAGTGAAAAAAGTCAACAGCTTTCTATGTATGCATCGTATACAGCTAAAGTCAGACACTGATCATTAGATTCCATTTTATTTTTTTTTTATTTCTTTGAGTCATCAGTCTTCTGACTCGTTTGATGCTGCCGACCTCAATTATTTGCTAGATGTATTCCAATTTCTGACTTCCTCAACACTTTTTAGAATCTACAGCTCCGCCTAGTACCACTGAATTTATTCCCTTATGCCTTACCATGTCCTATCATCCCAGCCCTACTTTTTGTCAGTGTTTCCTATATATTCTTTCCTCGCCGATTCTGTTGAGAACTTCCTCATTTCTTATCTTATCAGTCCAAACAATTTTCAACATTCATCTCAGATGATTCGATTCTCTTCTATTCCAGCTTTACTACAGTCCTTATCTCACTGCTATATGTTTACAAGTGTAGTCAGCACACATTCCTCACACATGTGGTGTGCATACATAAATCAATATATATTTACATGACACACACACACACACACACACACACTTACACACACACACACACACACACACACACACACACACACACACAAACGCACAGTAACTTATACTACGATAAAAGGATCATACAATTCTCCAACAGCATTTACACTCAGTCTCGTTCTCTCCGTATCACTCAATGAGAGTCCCCCCACTCACTCTCTCTCAACAAGTGAATAGTGTGAGTACGAGAGTGTTACAGCCCCATTGTCACAAATGACCCTTATACTGTCATGGGACAACATGCCGACTATAGCTTGCAGCAGAGTAGACACCTTGTGTCTTCTCGATCGAATACTATTTTTGTGTACCGTAACCCACAGCAGAGACGGGGCACCGGAAATACCGCTGTACAGTCACCACAAATAGTCTTCGATCGAGAGGGATCACGTTGCTGCAAGACTCACACTCTCAACAGGCCTCTGGATGGCACCTTACAGTGTTGTGATACGCGTACGAACTCCACAGTCGCTTCGTCTTTTATTGGGCCATTGGCCCTCTTGTTCTGTGGAACAATACTGTAAAGATAATCGGCTGTTTATAAACACATGTTGAATGTTTCCAGAATGAGATTTTCACTCTGCAGCGGAGTGTGCGCTGATATGAAACTTCCTGGCAGATTAAAACTGTGTGCCCGACCGAGACTCGAACTCGGGACCTTTGCCTTTCGCGGGCAAGTGCTCTACCATCTGAGTTACCGAAGCACGACTCACACCCGGTACTCACAGCTTTACTTCTACCAGTATCTCGTCTCCTACCTTCCAAACTTTACAGAAGCTCTCCTGCGAACCTTGCAGTATCCTTTCTTTCAGGAGTGCTAGTTCTGCAAGGTTCGCAGGAGAGCTTCTGCAAAGTTTGGAAGGTAGGAGACGAGGTACTGGCAGAAGTAAAGCTGTGAGGACGCGGCGTGAGTCATGCTTGGGTAGCTCAGTTGGTAGAGCACTTTCCCGCGAAAGGCAAAGGTCCCGAGTTCGAGTCTCGGTCCGGCACACAGTTTTAATCTGCCAGGAAGTTTCACATGTTGAATGCTTCACAGTGGCGCCTCATTACTTCATATGGGTAACAGTTCTACACCCAGTAAGTGAAGATATTTGTATCCATATCAAGTAACATAGAATCTGTGAAATGTGTCTTCGCAAACTCATAATGAAGGTGGTACATGTGGAGTTTGGACAGGCCTAATAAGCACATTACACACAGATGGATAACGTTAACTCTACTGCAACTGTCTCCTTCTCCACACCATCAATGTTCTCATTGAAAATAGTGACTCGCTTAAAATTTGGTCTCTTGGGGCATTTTTATATTATAAGACCCATCCCATTCAGTTCTAACAGAAATTCTATGGTGTTCCGCCATATTCCCCATTGTTTTGTAGAAAACTGAATCTTTCATTAATTTAAAAACCTTTCAGTCACAAGTCGCAAGAGTCTTTACTTCGATTTCATATCAATATACTTCTCCAATCAGTGGGAGTGCTTGAAGGAGATAGCCCAGCTGATTGTAAACAGCCTTATCCCCATCGGCGGCACTGCTGGAGATTACGGTATTGAATAATGTATCTCCGCTTATTCCCTAGCATTGTCATTGGTTTTGGGTGGGGCCTTATCTCAGAACTAGTTGCTCTGGACGCAGTGGGAAAAATTGGCGGCGCATCATGCAAACTAATTGTAACCCCCCCCCCCCCCCCTCCATCAGACTCAGCCACCATACCCTCGGTTTTCCCACCTAATCCCTTCCATCCTTCTTTGGGTACCCATCGAAACTTGCCATCAGCAGTGATTGTAGCGTTGTTTGCCCATATTGGTTATGAACGTCCAAGTTCATGTTGTTAATTTGAATAAAGAGCCATGTTGAACCTCTCACCCTTATATCGGTTATTTGCTTTGGCGTATCTGTAGACACATTGGTAAAGTCCCCAAGGCCTCCATTTCATGGAAAAGAAGCACAATCAGCATCGGTCAACAGATTGATTCTGCTCTTTTTCTTCTTAGGCAAGGAGTCCCAAGACAACCCAGATGCTGTGCAATAAAACCCGGGATTCAGAGTCTATGTTGTCATGCAGGGACTCCGGAATTTCCATAAAATATTCACGAGCAAGTTCACGTCTGTGTCCCTGTAAAGCTGTGCTTACTTTCCTGAAGTTAATGTGCTGAATTCCCGCCAGACAGTAACTCTGCATTCGACATGACATCTCCTGTAAGGTTGCTGAAGAATACAATTTTGTCGGGTAGCCTGTTTTCTTTGAGTTTTCAAAATGTTTAAATGTTCAAATGTGTGTGAAATCTTATGGGAATTAACTGCTAAGGTCATCAGTCCCTAAGTTTACACACTACTTAACCTAAATTATCCTAAGGACAAACACATACACCCACGTCCGAGGGAAGACTCGAACCTCTGCCGGGACCAGCCGCACAGTCCATGACTGCAGCGCCTCAGACCGCTCGGCTAATCCCGCGCGGCTTTGAGTTTTCCTTACTTTCCATATACTCATATGGAAAAACCCTTTCCCATTCACAAGCTGAAACTTCCCCTAGTCGGGGAATGTTGCTTGGGCGATATGCATATCTTTCTGACGCGAAGTTGCAGTAAGTTTCTGGGTGGTACCTGCATAACACGAAGCGACTTAGGGAAGCGAAGCGTAATTCTTGACGTCATTCGTTTGGAGAATGACATTTATTTCGCAATACTTGCCGGCATGACGCTGACGGGATCCTTATCTATACCGAAATTACCCAAGTGCTCAACAGGAAAGGGAGCGTCACAACGGCTTAAATTAAGAAAGAAAAGGGGTACGTGTCACTGTAGTAGATACTTCAATTGCATGTGTTACTGGAGGCGCCACGGAGCTTCCCTGTAAGATGATAGTGGTCCCTAAGAGGAGTTTTCAATTTTATGCCTTATAACACCCCACAAATATGTCAGTTAACCGAGTTATTGTACAAACCACATTCTCCTTCGAGCTGGTCGTGGGAATATTGTCGCTGTACAGTATATGAACCTCTCATGAGAAGGTTTCAAGTTCAGGAGTATCCACTACTCGAATCATAGGACGATGCAACTTGGTACACTGCCGAATATGGTACATTTTTTGCTGTGAAGGTTGTATATGAGATTGCAGCATCATGTTCACAGCTGGCCGAACGAGCGACGAGGCATTCCAAGTCACTATACACCACAAACGAGCATCGCTCCTGATGGCAGACATTCTTAAATTTTATGTATTGGTTTTATTCAGAGGGCATAATAATACGCACTGGGTCCTTGGAAGAGCAGTCTACAAGATGCTTTGCAAACAAACTTAGGTAAGTAAATGACATTAAGCAAACATGCCGTTTGTCCTTACGTTTACTCAGTTGGGAGGAAACGGGTCAGGACATGTCCCTCATCAAATAGTAATGATATCTCTGCACCATGTTCACATTCATCTTACGCTCACAGACCAATTTTGAGAAAAGGAGGTGTCCTACGACTATATGATTATCCGGCTTGTTCTGCTCATCTGACTTGTGTTTCTCCATGCCATAAACATGAACTGATATTCCGGTATCTGATGTCTCAAGTTTTGGTATGTTGGATCTTGACAGGGAACTCGATAGCATCAAAGTTATACCCCCCCCCCCCTCCTCTTCCCCTGAGGTAGTCTAACTAATTGGATGTTCAGGTCGAACCATGCAATTTCTCTCACAGGCGAGGATTGACCATAAGCCTAGTCGGTTTTATTTTTTACATTAAAAAAGCCTGTTTATCAGTTATATCCTTAGGAAGCTTGATGTAGCTGGACCCTCCATTTACTGGGTCACAGACATGCGAATGGACGTCAACGGCTGAGTGCTTTAGCTGACCCTCTTAACTTCCATGTCGCAAAACAGGTTCCCAGTATAGTACTCAAGGTGGTCTCATGAAACCACTCGGAGATTGATGTGCTCATTGCCATCAAGCGATTTGCCCCCGAAGATAGTGAAGGCTTCTCTCGGCGACACCAGTGTTGCTTTGTTTGGGAGGATATGATATTGATGTGCAGTACAATGCTGCATTTAATGGCGGGATACCGTGGATTATTAACCACGTTCAGGAGTTCCACTCCCAGAACAGGAATGCACACTTTCAGAAACCGTACAGGGTCACCATATCCTCCTATTGTTTCTCGATCCTAGTGAACGACATTCGCTCCTCAAAGGCGTCTACATCCATTATAGTATTGTAGTGTGGTATGATGTTACTAATCTGATGTACCTTATCAAAAGGAGTTGGGAGGATACTGCTGCTAGCCGCTGTATTACTGGTAGTGGTATAACTAGTTGACAACGATGTTTATGCTGGCTGCGATGAGGAACAGGGAGGTGCAAGTACCTAGCAGTTTAGCTGAGAACATGGAGGTGGTAAATGGCAGCAGAGAAGAATTTAAGAAAGAAAGAAATTTGTTAAAGACTATGTCTGAGCAACATATTGTGTATACACATGGCACTACAATGAAGAAAATATGTACTTACGATGCTGGTACTGCTGCATTTGCCGCTGCTGCCTCTCAGCTTCCAACTGGTCCAGTAATTCACGGATATATTCTGAAACAATAAGAAGATCACATGTATTCAGCACTTCGAAATTCTTCGTGAAAGAACTGTGAGAAAAAATGTTAGTCTTATCGACTGAAATATGGCAGTTCTCCTAGCCTAGGACGTTTGCCACTGGCGCTGCTGCTATTATTAGCTGAAAGTTTATCTTGTCACGTAAAAGAGTAACACACAGTCAAACAACAAAGACTGGAAACGCCAATAAACATACAGCGAACTTGATACAACCAGGGACGATAGCAGAATGAGGATGACTGGGGGTAGGAATGTGCTATATCTAGGTTCACTGACTCAGCATTACCTAGTTGGAACACAGTATTCTGAAGAATGAAACCCTCCGTCTGTGCGTTTCGACATGTTGGTTCATGCAGTTGCTCAAACAAGAGGAAAGAGAGAGAGAGAGAGAGAGAGAGAGAGAGAGAGAGAGAGAGAGAGAGAGAGTGAGAGAGAGAAAAAGGGAGAGAGAGACATACAGACAGGCAGAAATTGAGTGCCAAGTTTCCTGATCAGAGGAATGAAGCCATCAGATGTTTTGTTCAGCGGCCGTAAGAACAAGGTTAGGTTCCTCAGGCAGGTAGGCATGCGCATCCGTTCAGACTGCATGGCTCCTGATAGTGGTGGCCTCGGTACTCCGACTGTGGTTCCTATGCGACTGGTTGCGCAGCCCGCAACAGTGGCTTCTCTGCATTCAGTTGACACAGAACACGGGTGCTTTGTGCATGTGCAGTATTGCAGTGGTTCCGCTGGCCACCACTTGGAAACATCAGCATCGTGGGCTGTTGTGTGCTGTATAGAAACACACCCTTAGCCTACAGACCTCCACAGCGGATTGAACTGTCAGCACTTGACGTTCGACGTGATACCTGTGGTGCCCAGCCAGATGATGTGCCTCGACCTCTGTGGCATACTGACGCACATGCTTTGTGCTCCATTCAGTGGTCGGTGGCTCCTGGCTGGCTGACATACAAAAATGGTTCAAATGGCTCTGAGCACTATGGGACTCAACTGCTGTGGTTGTCAGTCCCCTAGAACTTAGAATTACTTAAACCTAACTAACCTAAGGACATCACACACATCCATGCCCGAGGCAGGATTCGAACCTGCGACCGTAGCGGTCACGTGGTTCTAGACTGTAGCGCCTAGAACCGCACGGCCGGCTGACGTACATACGGTGACTAATATGTCGCACTTTGGGGTTGGGGTGGTCAGACATGACCTCTACGCAGGAAGGTAAATACACTCCTGGAAATGGAAATCAGAACACATTGACACCGGTGTGTCAGACCCACCATACTTGCTCCGGACACTGCGAAAGGGCTGTACAAGCAATGATCACACGCACGGCACAGCGGACACACCAGGAACCGCGGTGTTGGCCGTCGAATGGCGCTAGCTGCGCAGCATTTGTGCACCGCCGCCGTCAGTGTCAGCCAGTTTGCCGTGGCATACAGAGCTCCATCGCAGTCTTGAACACTGGTAGCATGCCGCGACAGCGTGGACGTGAACCGTATGTGCAGTTGACGGACTTTGAGCGAGGGCGTATAGTGGGCATGCGGAAGGCCGGGTGGACGTACCGCCGAATTGCTCAACACGTGGGGCGTGAGGTCTCCACAGTACATCGATGTTGTCGCCAGTGGTCGGCGGAAGGTGCACGTGCCCGTCGACCTGGGACCGGACCGCAGCGACGCACGGATGCACGCCAAGAACGTAGGATCCTACGCAGTGCCGTAGGGAACCGCACCGCCACTTCCCAGCAAATTAGGGACACTGTTGCTCCTGGGGTATCGGCGAGGACCATTCGCAACCGTCTCCATGAAGCTGGGCTACGGTCCCGCACACCGTTAGGCCGTCTTCCGCTCACGCCCCAACATCGTGCAGCCCGCCTCCAGTGGTGTCGCGACAGGCGTGAATGGAGGGACGAATGGAGACGTGTCGTCTTCAGCGATGAGAGTCGCTTCTGCCTTGGTGCCAATGATGGTCGTATGCGTGTTTGGCGCCGTGCAGGTGAGCGCCACAATCAGGACTGCATACGACCGAGGCACACAGGGCCAACACCCGGCATCATGGTGTGGGGAGCGATCTCCTACACTGGCCGTACACCACTGGTGATCGTCGAGGGGACACTGAATAGTGCACGGTACATCCAAACCGTCATCGAACCCATCGTTCTACCATTCCTAGACCGGCAAGGGAACTTGCTGTTCCAACAGGACAATGCACGTCCGCATGTATCCCGTGCCACCCAACGTGCTCTAGAAGGTGTAAGTCAACTACCCTGGCCAGCAAGATCTCCGGATCTGTCCCCCATTGAGCATGTTTGGGACTGGATGAAGCGTCGTCTCACGCGGTCTGCACGTCCAGCACGAACGCTGGTCCAACTGAGGAGGCAGGTGGAAATGGCATGGCAAGCCGTTCCACAGGACTACATCCAGCATCTCTCCGATCGTCTCCATGGGAGAATAGCAGCCTGAATTGCTGCGAAAGGTGGATATACACTGTACTAGTGCCGACATTGTGCATGCTCTGTTGCCTGTGTCTATGTGCCTGTGGTTCTGTCAGTGTGATCATGTGATGTATCTGACCCCAGGAATGTGTCAATAAAGTTTCCCCTTCCTGGGACAATGAATTCACGGTGTTCTTATTTCAATTTCCAGGAGTGTAGAACAGAGGGCTGGGATGGGTCTCCCAGAAGGAGTAAAATTTGCTCGTAACTGAACTGGGAAGCGATGACAAAAGATAGTGCAACTTTTCCCAGAAGGATGGTGAAGAGGAGGGGCAGTGAGGGTTCCTAGGAAGGAAGGATTATTCCCATTGTCTCATAAATCTACCCCCAGGGTGTCATAAACCATTAAGCAGAGCGACACCTTAAGGGAAGGAAGAGAAGAAACGGTCACTTAATTGATAAATTTAATAAATAAGCATATCAGATACTTTACATAACAGAAAATTAATCTTGTGTAAAGATCACAAATTTAATTTAAAACCGCAGATTAGTGATCCTTCTGTTCTAGAAGATTTCATTGTTGATCTAAAGATGGGTCATGATAACCATAAAACGGAAAAATCGGAACAGAATGGTATTGCTAATGAATGCAATGTTATCAAATTAAAAAAAAATGTTTATGTCTTAGCTGTGGTGCGGTTGTTGGGATCGCCTTTCAGTTCTTGGCGCAGTATTGTCGTATGATGTCCATGTGGTTTGAGGAGACTAAGACCTTTGTTCGAGGTTGTTGATGGGGATAGGGCGGTTGTGGCGTGGCCAGATGGGGAGTGGTATTGGTGAGAGGAGCACGGTGTGAAGGTCCACCTGGCGCGTAAGGAGAGCACTCGAGCAAGAGTCTGCGAGTGGTTACTGGACTATTTGTGGGACGTTTTGAATCCGTGGTTGGCTTTGATCGCCGTCTTTGTACATAGCCTTCCTGGGATGCGCACACCTATGACAGAGTCGAAGTCAGTTTGGCTGTACTGAATTCTGGGCCCTCTTTGGAACTGGCAAGCTTCAGCTTCGATTCGTGAATTTCAGTTAAGTTTTGGGTAATGATGTCTTAACTGTTGTTTTCTTATTGATACCTATAGGTCTGTTGCGAACATTGTGATTTATTACCTGATGTCTTTCACCACTTGTTGGTTCCTCAAATTGTGGCTTTTGTTTGCTTCCCTGAGTTTATATTGTCTTGGAATGTTTGTTAACAGGATATCTTAAGCTGTGTGAGCCGATGGCTTCCTGAGCCGGAATGGCAACGTGTTTATTCTACGCTGTGGCCGGGTCCCTCCCCATCGTCAGCTGACCTTTCTGCCAAACATCTTCGAACGTCAGATAAGAACCTTCGTTTGGTAATATGGCTGCGTACCGGTTTAAAGAGACCTTCGGGCATTGCAGGAACCATCGCTCTGTTAATTATATTGGCTTAGGAGGGGCCTGGGTCTCAAAATTTGCAATTTTTGATGCTATGTAATTGGGTTTGGCAGCCTAGATTTATTTCGTGCGTATCGCCGTCGTTGTAGAGGCAAGTACCTTTCAGTGATGCTGATCAGCCATCTGGCCAGTTATTGTTGCTTTCACGTAATTAACATTGCTGTCTTAATATTTCCAACGAAAAGAGCTTTGGAAGGCCAGTCCTCTCGTTTTAGCCTCTCTCGGTCTTAATGTTTGATGTAGTCTTGTGCTCCTTGCATATAAGCCTCCTGGTGCATAACTTGTGTGGAGGCAACTCAAACTTTTGGCTAGTTAACTGTGGCAGTTACTCATGAAGGCCTACTTCTTTTCCATTTGATAGTCTTCCTTAATTGAAGCTGTTATATAGAAGGTCTGCTGGTTTTCTATTTGGTAGTTTCACTTAACTGAAGCTGTTCATTGAAGGCCTATCTGTCTTTTATTTGGTAATTTTATTTAACTGAAACTGATGGCCTGTCTGTTATCTATTTGTTAGTTTTAGTTAACTGAATCAGTTATTAAGTAATTCCTGTCTCTTTTCTAATTCACAATTTTACTTCACTGAAGCCTTTAACATCGCAGGCCTGCCTGTATTGTACTTTGATAATTTTACTTAACTGAGGGTGTTATTATTGAAGTCCTGCCTGTGGTATTTGCTAATTTCACTTAACTGAATCTGTTATCATTGTAAGCCTGCCTGTTTTAGATTTCGTATTTTTACTTAAGTGAAGTTGTTGTAACTGAATGCTGCCTGTGTTCTATTGGGTATTTTACTTAATTAAAGCTATTATTAATGCAGACATGCCTGTTTACTATTTGGTAATTTTACTTGATTAAAGCTGTTATCACTGAATGCTTCCCTGTTTTCTGTTTGGTAAATTTATCAAATTGAAGTTGTTATTGAAGAAGGCCTGCCTTTTTGTTATTTCGTAATTTTACTTAACTGAAGCTGTTATCGTTGAAAGCCTGCCTCTTTTCTATTTGGTTATTTTACTGAATTGAAGCTGTCGTTATTGAATTTCTGCCAATTCCCTTTGAATTAAAGTAAGAGATACTTCATAATTTGAGTTAGCTGAAACTGTTGTTAATGTAGGCCTACCTGTTTTTATTGCCCTATTATAGAGATCTGATATCGTACTCAATCTGTGTTGTAATTAATTGAAATTGCTTTTGCCAAAGGCCTACCTGCTTCAGATTACTTTTGCCCATAACGCAGTAACAGAAAATGTCATGTGATCGATCATAATCACTAACGTTTTGCCGCACATGTCTTTATCCATTATTTTATGTTTCAACTGGTATTCGGAGAGCTTCCTTGTGTTCTGTTGAAGGGGGAAGGCTAGACTTTTCTATCTTTTCTCTGGTCATTTGTCATTTCCTGTGCCCATTTCCATTGCGCTTAAGATTCCCTTACTGATTGTGAGCATTGTATTACTTTATTCCGTTGTTCACAAGGAGCTAGCTTGTTGTGGATGCAAGGGGCTGCCCAAGAACTGGACTTCTAAAGAAGAAGCCCTTGCAGTATGAACTGAGGATTCCGGAGCTTTGCGCTGAGGGTATTGTGAGAGGTTCCACACCTTTCTTTGCTTGTTGCCTCTCATTTTCATCATTTTTACTAAAGTTTAATATCATTTCACAGTGGGAACAGGCCGAATAAGGTTATTCTCGTGAGGGTATTTGTACTGGGAGTTCAAATTACTTTTTACCTGATTGCTATGCATGTCGGTGACTGTATGTGGTCTTGCTTTTTGTTTTGTCTGTTACTTCCCTGTGTGGCTTGTTGCGAGGCGAGCACCGAAGGACATGACACACTGCGTTTGCATGGGGGGTCTGCACTTCGGCGAACATGAGGAGGGTCGTACACAGTGAGCCTGAGCGCCTGGTGGGGAGACTGACATTGGTCGAGTTTCGCCTATTGTATGGAGGGCAAAACGACCTGCGAGCTGTCTTAGTGTCGTCACAGTTTATGTGTTTACCATTCCGGTGCGTCTGGAACAAAGACTGCTAGTGCAAACTGACTGTATTGTCATCACGATTCTGAGAATTCTTGTGGTCGGTGCCCTGCTGGATGCGACTGTCTAGCGCCAGATGGCCGGTGGTCTTGGCATGCTGTTTTCGTAGCTCAAACGTCAAGTTCAGTGCCTCCAGCTAAAGAGCAGAGGCTGATTGGTCAACTTAAACTGCCAGTTGACATCACAAAGCCTTGCACGAAATTGCTATTGTGTGGGGGAATTCAGGAATCAGGGCTGAATGCTGATTTGCGACTTTTGAATAATGGTGGATTTGTTCTAGCATTGCGTGGTCACATGGCTTTCGGGATCTAATCTTCGATGGGATTAATTGGTCATGCGACTTAGTCGCACTTTTTCGGAATCGTTGTGGTTCATGACCAGTCATACTCCAATTTCATTCTATGACTTAAGACCCAGCTTGTTTGCGATTTCGCACCTGTGCCACAACGGCGAGATTAGGAGGTTTTGCTGTGTCTTTTCCTAGAGATACATCCTCGTGCATCCAGGTGTTTTTCTGCTTCGGCCACGACAGCAGAACTTTGGATTCTAGGATAGCATTTGAGGTCACAGGTTGAAACAGAGTTGCTGCACAGGAGGAGTAAGCGCCTACATTATTAGAAGGCTGACTACTGATAGCATGCTCCAGTTTTCAGGATTGGTAAAGAATTTTGCGGCTCCAGCATTGTAGGACCTATCATTTTTATACTGAAGCCCTCAGCAGCACGCGAAGTCCCTTTGCTACAATCCCACCTTGTTTGTTTCTCCATCTGATTCCATTTGAGCTCTCACTACTAATCACGATAGTGTATTATAGTCAGGGGAGTAATATTTGATTGATTAGGACCTTATTATCGTCAATCTGTTGCATCACATAGAGTAGGAGCCCCTTGTTCTGAAGACAACTCTTATTTTCAAACTACACTCCTGGAAATGGAAAAAAGAACACATTGACACCGGTGTGTCAGACCCACCATACTTGCTCCGGACACTGCGAGAGGGCTGTACAAGCAATGATCACACGCACGGCACAGCGGACACACCAGGAACCGCGGTGTTGGCCGTCGAATGGCGCTAGCTGCGCAGCATTTGTGCACCGCCGCCGTCAGTGTCAGCCTGTTTGCCGTGGCATACGGAGCTCCATCGCAGTCTTTAACACTGGTAGCATGCCGCGACAGCGTGGACGTGAACCGTATGTGCAGTTGACGGACTTTGAGCGAGGGCGTATAGTGGGCATGCGGGAACCCGGGTGGACGTACCGCCGAATTGCTCAACACGTGGGGCGTGAGGTCTCCACAGTACATCGATGTTGTCGCCAGTGGTCGGCGGAAGGTGCACGTGCCCGTCGACCTGGGACCGGACCGCAGCGACGCACGGATGCACGCCAAGACCGTAGGATCCTACGCAGTGCCGTAGGGGACCGCACCGCCACTTCCCAGCAAATTAGGGACACTGTTGCTCCTGGGGTATCGGCGAGGACCATTCGCAACCGTCTCCATGAAGCCGGGCTACGGTCCCGCACACCGTTAGGCCGTCTTCCGCTCACGCCCCAACATCGTGCAGCCCGCCTCCAGTGGTGTCGCGACAGGCGTGAATGGAGGGACGAATGGAGACGTGTCGTCTTCAGCGATGAGAGTCGCTTCTGCCTTGGTGCCAATGATGGTCGTATGCGTGTTTGGCGCCGTGCAGGTGAGCGCCACAATCAGGACTGCATACGACCGAGGCACACAGGGCCAACACCCGGCTCCATGGTGTGGGGAGCGATCTCCTACACTGGCCGTACACCACTGGTGATCGTCGAGGGGACACTGAATAGTGCACGGTACATCCAAACCGTCATCGAACCCATCGTTCTACCATTCCTAGACCGGCAAGGGAACTTGCTGTTCCAACAGGACAATGCACGTCCGCATGTATCCCGTGCCACCCAACGTGCTCTAGAAGGTGTAAGTCAACTACCCTGGCCAGCAAGATCTCCGGATCTGTCCCCCATTGAGCATGTTTGGGACTGGATGAAGCGTCGTCTCACGCGGTCTGCACGTCCAGCACGAACGCTGGTCCAACTGAGGCGCCAGGTGGAAATGGCATGTCAAGCCGTTCCACAGGACTACATCCAGCATCTCTACGATCGTCTCCATGGGAGAATAGCAGCCTGCATTGCTGCAAAAGGTGGATATACACTGTACTAGTGCCGACACTGTGCATGCTCTATTGCCTGTGTCTATGTGCCTGTGGTTCTGTCAGTGTGATCATGTAATGTATCTGACCCCAGGAATGTGTCAATAAAGTTTCCCCTTCCTGGGACAATGAATTCACGGTGTTCTTATTTCAATTTCCAGGAGTGTAGATCCGTATACCCTATTCTTTAGCCTAATGTTTGTAACGACAATCAAGTACCTTTGTGTTCTGATTTATAATAAATCTCTTTATGATATTTAAAACGCATACCATTTCGAAGAAAGATGCAGAATCTCTTTTCCTGTCGTTTATTATGATAACATTGGTTTTTTTCCCTGAGTAGGTTACGATTTTTATTAAATTACTGACAGTTTGGACTCCTTATTTTACCAACTAGAAGGGTCCATCATCAGTTCCTTTCGTTACTATTGTGCACGTAATAATTTAGGTGGTAGGTAATGAGGAGTTCGAGTGTATGTCTAGTTCTCATGCAAAATTCGCCATAATTAAAGAGGTACCAACTCTTCTCCACCGCAGCAACTCGCAAGTGTTCCAGACATGGTGGCCTGGTTGCGTGCGGTGTTGCGGACCCAGCTTTGCATTTTGGCGAGCAGCATTGGAGAGGTAGGTGTATCTCTCTATAATGTTTCCGCGCCATTCGATGAGGTGCAGTGGAACCTGTCCTTTCTGCAGGACAGCCAACTTACTGTCAAGCAAATTGGAAGAACTCAGGCCCACCTAGTTCATTTCGAGAACTGTTAGAGGGACATTATCTCCTTGAAACTTAGCCAGACTGAAGAAGTAACTAGGGTAGGCCAGTTGAGTGATCGAGCGAGGGATTTGCATTTAATCATTTCGTTAGACTACCCAACCCAATAAATCAAAGGTATTTCAGAGCTTTCACTCGATATCTATGCCGTGTCAAGCAGTTTTGGTGGCTGTTGGTGCAATGTGGATTGCGAATTAAAGTGCTGTTTTAATGTGATTTCAGCTTTACTTTACCCTTGGCGAAAGATACTTGAGTGATTTTATATTTGAACTTCTGAAGCGAAAGAGCTCAATAGGACTCACTGTCGACATGAAGGTCTCACCGCGCATGCAGAACTAGCTTGAACGCAAATATTAATGGCGGGTGCAGCATCATTTGAACTGCAGAGCCAGTATGTTGAGCGAGTGCGCCTATCCACCTCGGTCTTTGGATATCTGTTTCAGAACTCAATACTGTATCAAACATTTTGGAGGGCATGCGTCTCGAAGGATGAACGCACTTGGACTTGTCTTCCTGCACCACTATCTTACGGAATTAAAAACATTGGTTGATTCACTGAATCCTAGTTAATTTCTAATGGGTAACGGAGGCCTAAAAAGCAGTGGGAAATTCCTCCACAAACCTCGAGAATTAACGGGGCTCCTCAAGCATCCAACACATTTTCTGGAAAAGGTTGTTTTATCCACCGCATCCGCGATCACTTGGTGCACGAGCGTCCCGTATCACGAACTCTTAGACCCTGCTGGAGAAGGGAGGGATGTGCTTCCACAGGAGAAGGGCTCCATGGTGTGCGCATATTCAACCTCCCTCCTGATCTACCCTCCCTTTCATCTGTGCCCGTCTAGGACAAGAACCTTATGCGCGCTGTTGGATTCTGGTAGCTCTGTGTACTTGTTGAATTGTAATTGGTATTTCCTGTTGGGGCATCTGTGTAAATTATCTGCCATGTGCCCCGTCCCTCAGAGATGTTGTGTGGTCAGTGGGAAAGAACTGCCTTTGGTCGGCGAGGAGCGCGAAAGTTTGTCCATTTGTAATTTCACGTGGCCCGTTATGCTCTGCTTGTTAAAGATCTAGCGCTCGATTTGTTGCTCAGGTGTAATTTTATCGAGAAAACTGGATTGGTTCTCAACTTTGCCAGCCGCACCTTGTCTTTTAGGTTTTAACCTAATGACAAGATAGCCTTTTGCTCTTGCTGTTGAGAAAGTGTTGGGAATCCGGTAAATAGCTGCTCTGGTGAATTTGATGTGGCTCATCTGGAGCCGGGTAAGGCAGGGCAGTTGTTGAATTTATTAGGGGAGTTTCCCAAAGTTTTCTCTAATAAGCTTGGAGTGACTACCGTCATACAGTACCACACACGCTTAGCTGACGACATTCCAGTGCAATAGTTTCCTTATCGCCTCTGGCCGTCCAAAATCAAAATCTTCGGACAGAAATTGGTGAGTATGTTGTAGGAGGGGGTAATTAGGCCGTCTACATTTCCCTCTGCGTCACCAAGTGTTCTCGTTCCTAAAGCTCAGGGCCAGTATTACAGGCCGGTGGTTGATTGTTTACTACTTAATAAAGGGGTTACCTTAGAATCTGTCCCCCTGCCGGATCTTCACAACTGCTTTACATGGTTTTCGTTTGATAAGTGGTTCATGGTGCTTCATTTCAACCAAGCTTATTATCAGAGTCCTCTTACCGAGGAGTCTAAACATGTCACCGCGTTCTGCACTGGTGGGAACCTTAATGAGTTCAACCGAGTGCCGTTCGGATTGTTCACTGGAGCGCCAATTTTGTCTCGTTTGTTAGATCACGTCCTGGACGACTAGTAGTTTTCTTGTGTCTTCCGTTACCTTGACGATGTTGTCATTTCCAGTCATTCATTTGATGCTCATATTTCCCATCTTCAGGAGATCCTCTCCAAGTTTGGCGATACGAGGTTGACCGTTAAACTGTCCAAGATAACATTTGCTAGGGAGCAGTTATCCTCCTGGGCCATTTAATTTCCGGGGACGGCATTAGTACTGACGAGGAACGAATTAAGGTGTTGAAGAAATTTCCACAGCCAGAAATAGGAAGGAGATAACCACATTTATAGCGATGGAGAATTATTTTCGGCGATTTGTTCATGACTTTGCCCAGATGGTCGCTCCTCTGAATAAACTACGTAGGAAGTGGTAGAAATTTGTCTAAGGCGAGAGCAAAAAGGCGGCTTTTGAAGTTGTCAAGACCGCTATCACCAACCCACCGGTCTTAGCTGTCCCGTATTTCGGCAAATGATTTGCCGCTTAAACGTATTCCTCCAGTGCCGGTTTTGCTGCAGTGTTGTTGCAGGAAAGTCAAGGTAAGAGACGCCCATTAGCTTTCTTGTCTAAAGGCTGTCTGGTGCCGAGGTGAATTACTCAGTTTATGAGGGCGAGGCACTAACTGTGCTTTTCCCTTAGAGAAGTTTCATTTGTGTCTTGAGCAAAGGAGGTTTGATCTAGAGACCCTAAGTTGGCTCAACCCGGGAAGACTGGTAAGATCGCCAGATGGCCGGCCGCATCTCCGAATTTTATTTCGAGGTGCGACACATAAAAGGATCTGACAGCCAAGCCGCCGACGACCTCAGTCGCATGTTCCAGGAGGAGGGACTGTCGAGAATAAGGGTGCTAGAGAGTTTGATCCATTGTGTGCACTGTTTTAGCTGAAGTTCACCAGTTGTTCGTGGACCTTAAAACGTAACAGGATCAAGATCCATTGTGTGGTCCATTAAGAAGGCAGCTCTTATCTGCTGATGAGGTTAGTGACTACTCCATCAGGAATGGCATGCTCTGTAAACACTGTAACGGAGCTGGTGACTTTCAAATTTTTTTTTATACAGTAGCTGATGTGTCCCATTTTCCTCTATTTTCGTAATTATTTGGTGGGAGGACATCTGGGCCTCTATGAAACCTTGGAAAAAGTTAAGCCTCACCTCACCTGGCCCATGTTGTCTAAGGATATCAGACGGTTAGTGGGTGATTGTGAAGCCAGTAATAGTCCTCTGAAGGGGTTGTTACAATCTGAGCGTGAGGAGAACCGTATGGAAAAACTGTTTATCGATTGCGTAGGGTCTCTTCCTCTTACCAAGAAGAAGAAGCTATATGTTCTGGTGGTTGTTGACGTGTTTTCCAGATTTGCATGGTTAATCCTTAGGCGTGCGGGCACGGCGGCCATTACCATCGCACATCTGACCATCTTCAGCTAGTTTGGATCCTTGAAGGCTCTTCTTAGCGATAACGCTGTGATGTTGGTTTCCAGATAGTTTAAACAGTTCTTCTGGTATAACACTGTTAAGTACCTAGCCACCACGCCATATTACCCTTAGACATCTTTTGCCGAGAGAGTGAATCGCAAACTTAATTCAGATTTGATCATATGACTATGAGTAAGTTGGGTACCACCTTGCCTTGGCTCAATTTCGCTTTTAACACTGTGCAGCACGAACCATCCAAGCAGTTCCTGCTGTTGTCTTGTTTGCATATCCCATTAATTCTCCTCTGTAAAAATTGTGGGATGTCAATGACATTTTGCCTTCGTCGCTTTCTCCTGTGAAGATCTTAGTGAAAATTGAAGATAGGCTGTGAATAACATTAGGTTAGTCCACCGCCGCCAGACACGGCGGTATAGTAAGAACTCAGACCTCCCTTTATGGGCAACGTAGGAGATGAGGTTTTCGGGAAAAACAGTGCAGATCGGGTGAGGGGTGGTACCTAGCTTGGGAAGTTCACCCCATGCTCCATCATCAAAATTCTGTGTCCAGTTAACTTGTTTGTCAGACATCTGGTCTCTGATAAAGCTCTCAGGGTGCACCTTAATAAAGACCATTAATTAACCTTCCCCTTCATCTCCTGTAGGTTAGACTGAGGTCCATTGGTTTAAGGGGGGCAGGCTGAGCCACGGCGATGGCGAGGGTGCTGGCGTTGCATTTCGAATTCCTGGCGCTACTACCCCCATCTATGGTGAGACGTACCTCTGGTTTGATGCGGCTAAGATCTTTATCCCCCCCCCCCCCCCCCATAAACCATGGACCTTGCCGTTGGTAGGGAGGCTTGCGTGCCTCAGCGATACAGATAGCCGTACTGTAGGTACAACCACAACGGAGGGGTATCTGTTGAGAGGCCAGACAAACGTGTGGTTCCTGAGGAGGGGCAGCAGCCTTTTCAGTAGTTGCAAGGGCAACAGTCTGGATGATTGACTGATCTGGCCTTGTAACAATAACCAAAACGGCCTTGCTGTGCTGGCACTGTGAACGGCTGAAAGCAAGGGGGCACTACGGCCGTAATTTTTCCCGAGGGCATGCAGCTTTACTGTATGATTAAATGATGATGGCGTCCTCTTGGGAAAAATATTCCGGAGGTAAATTAGTCCCCCATTCGGATCTCCGGGCGGGGACTACTCAAGAGGATGTCGTTATCACGAGAAAGAAAACTGGCGTTCTACGGATCGGAGCGTGGAATGTCAGATCCCTTAATAGGGCAGGTAGGTTAGAAAACTTAAAAAGGGAAATGGATAGGTTAAAGTTAGATATAGTGGGAATTAGTGAAGTTCGGTGGCAGGAGGAACAAGACTTCTGGTCAGGTGACTACAGGGTTATAAACACAAAGTCAAATGGGGGTAATGCAGGAGTAGCTTTAATAATGAATAGGAAGATAGGAATGCGGGTAAGCTACTACAAACAGCACAGTGAGCGCATTATTGTGGCCAAGATAGATACGAAGCGCACACCTACTACAGTAGTACAAGTTTATATGCCAACTAGCTCTGCAGATGACGAAGAAATTGAAGAAATGTATGATGAAATAGAAGAAATTATTCAGATAGTGAAGGGAGATGAAAATTTAATAGTCATGGGTGACTGGAATTCGAGTGTAGGAAAAGGGAGAGAAGGAAACGTAGTAGGTGAATATGGATTGGGGCTAAGAAATGAAAGAGGAAGCCGACTGGTAGAATTTTGCACAGAGCATAACTTAATCATAGCTAACACTTGGTTTAAGAATCATGATAGAAGGTTGTATACATGGAAGAACCCTTGGAGATACTAAAAGGTATGAGATTATGTAATGGTAAGACAGAGCTTTAGGAACCAGGTTTTAAATTGTAAGACACTTGCAGGGGCGAATGTGGACTCTGACCACAATCAAAAATGGTTCAAATGGCTCTGAGCACTATGGGACTCAACATCTTAGGTCATAAGTCCCCTAGAACTTAGAACTACTTAAACCTAACTAACCTAAGGACATCACACACACCCATGCCCGAGGCAGGATTCGAACCTGCGACCGTAGCAGTCCCGCGGTCCCGGACTGCAGTGCCAGAACCGCTAGACCACCGCGGCCGGCTGACCACAATCGATTGGTTATGACCTGTAGATTAAAACTGAAGAAACTGCAAAAAGGAGGGACTTTAAGGAGATGGGACCTGGATAAACTGAAAGAACCAGAGGTTGTACAGGGTTTCAGGGAGAGCATAAGGGAACAATTGACAAGAATGGGGGAAAGAAATACAGTAGAAGAAGAATGGGTAGCTTTGAGGGATGAAGTAGTGAAGGTAGCATAGGATCAAGCAGGTAAGGAGACGAGGGCTAGTAGAAATCCTTGGGTAACAGAAGAAATGTTGAATTTAATTGATGAAAGGAGAAAATATAAAAATGCAGTAAATAAAGCACCCAAAAAGGAATACAAACTCCTCAAAAATGAGATCGACAGGAAGTGCAAAATGGCTAAGCAGGGATGGCTACAGCACAAATGTAAGGATGTAGAGGTTTATCTCACTAGGGGTAAGATAGATACTGCCTACAGGAATATTAAAGAGCCCTTTGGAGATAAGAGAATCACTTGTATAAATATCAAGAGCTCAGATGGAAACCCAGTTCTAAGCAAAGAAGGGAAAGCAGAAAGGTGGAAGGAGTATATAGAGGGTCAATACAAGGGCGATGTACTTGAGGACAATATTATGGAAATGGAAGAGGATGTAGATGAAGATGAAATGGGAGATACGATACTGCGTGAAGAGTTTGACAGAGCACTGAAAGACCTGAGTCGAAACAAGGCCCCCGGAATAGACAACATTCCATTGGACCTACTGACGGCCTTGGGAGCCAGTCCTGACTTAACTCTACCATCTGGTGAGCAAGATGTATGAAACAGGCGAAATATCCTCAGACTTCAAGAAGAATATAATAATTCCAATCCCAAAGAAAGCCGGTGTTGACAGAGGTGAAAATTACCGAACAATCAGTTTAATAAGCCACAGCTGCAAAATATTAACACGAAGACTTTATAGACGAATGGAAAAACTAGTAGAAACCGACTTCGGGGAAGATCAGTTTGGATTCCGTAGAAATACTGGAACACGTGAGGCAATACTGACCTTACGACTTACCTTAGAAGAGAGATTAAGGAAAGGTAAACCTACGTTTCTAGCATTTGTAGACTTGGAGAAAGCTTTTGACAATGTTGACTGGAATACTCTCTTTCAAATTCTGAAGGTGGCAGGGGTAAACTACAGGAAGCGAAAGGCTATTTACAATTTGAACAGAAACCAGATGGCAGTTCTAAGAGTCGAGGGACATGAAAGGGAAGCAGTGGTTGGGAAGGGAGTAAGACAGATTTGTAGCCTCTCCCCGATGTTATTCAATCTGTATATTGAGCAAGCAGTAAAGGAAACAAAAGAAAAATTCGGAGTAGGTATTAAAATCCATGGAGAAGAAATAAAAACTTTGAGGTTCGCCGATGACATTGTAATTCTGTCATAGACAGCAAAGTCCTTGGAAGAGCAGAAGAATGGAATGGACAGTGTCTTGAAAGGAGGATATAAGGTGAACATGAACAAAAGCAAAACGAGGATAATGGAACGTAGTCGAATTAAGTCGGGTGATGCTGAGGGAATTAGATTAGGAAATGAGACACTTAAAGTAGTAAGGGAATTTTGCTATTTGGGGTGTCAGGAAGACGCTCCTGAAAGTATTTGTATGGAGTGTTGCCATGTATGGAAGTGAAATATGGACGATAAATAGTTTGGACAAGAAGAGAATTGAAGCTTTCGAAATGTGGTGCTACAAAAAAAAAATGCTGAAGATTAGATGGGTAGATCATATAACTAATGAGGAAGTATCGAATAGGATTGAGGAGAAGAGAAGTTTGTGGCACAACTTGACCAGAAGAAGGGATCGGTTGGTAGGACATGTTCTGAGGCGTCAAGGGATCACCAATTTAGTATAGGAGGGCAGCGTGGAGGGTAAAAATCGTAGAGGGAGACCAAGAGATGAATACACTAAGCATATTCAGAAGGATGTAGGTTGCAGTAGGTACTGGGAGATGAAGCAGCTTGCACAGGATAGAGTAGCATGGAGAGCTGCATCAAACCAGTCTCAGGGCTGAAGACCACAACAACAACAACAAGAACTTTATACGAGGTTGTTGATGGGGACGGTGCATGTTGTGGCGTGGCGAGTTGAGGAATGTATTGGAACGAGAAGGACGGTGTGAAAGGTCTACCTAGCGAGTAAGGCGAGCATCTGCGCAACGGTCTTGGGCACAGAGTGTCGAGAGTAGTTACTGGGCATATTTGTGGGCCATTTTGAATCCATGTCTGACGTTAAGTGCAGTCTTCGCGCATAGCCCGGCTGCCCAACTCTGAATGTGGCACACTGGTGAGAGACTTGAGACCAGTTTTGCTGCGCTGAATTCTGGACCCCCTTTGAAACAGGCAAGCATCAGCTTAGTGAATTTCAGCTAATTTCTCGATTTTGAAGTCTTAGTTGTTTTTTTGTTTTCGATACCTATGAGTCTGTTGCGATCATTGCGATTTCTTACCTGATATATTTCACCATCAGTTGGCTCTTCGAATTAGGACTGGTTTGCTTTTCCTCATTCGATACTTGCCTGGGTTGTTTGTTAACATTATATCTTAAGTTGTGTGAACCAATGGTTTCCTGAGCCGGAGAAATAACTGGTTTCTTGTAATCTGTGGCTGGACACCTCCCTATCATCACGCAGTACTTACATGGTTGGATATTAGCTGACCTCCCTGCCGAACATCTTCGACCACCAGATAAGTATCTTACTATTGTATTAAAGCCGGGTGCCAGTTTCGAGACACCTTCTGGCATCGCAGACGTCATTGCTCTGTTAATTATATTGGCTTAGGAGGTGCCTGCGTCACGAAATTTGAAGTTTCTGAGGCTATGTAGTTGGGTTTGTCTGCCTTGTTTTCTTTCAGGCGTTGCACCGCCGTTTTAGAGGCAATATCTTGCAGTGGCTTCGATATACCATTTGGCTAGTTATTGTTGCCTACACGCTACGAACTTTACTGAGTTAATATTTCTTTGTCCTGTGTGAACACAAGGAAAAGGGCCTTGGAAGGGTGGTCCTCTCGATGTAACTTTTCTTGGCCTTCCTATGTGCTTCCTATGGCCTTCCTTTTGTGCTCCTTGCATATAAGTCTTCTGGTGCGCCCCTTGTGAGGAGGCAATTCTAACTCTTGGTTACTTAACTGAAGCAGCTATGCAAGAAGGCCTATCTATTTTCTATTTGGTAGTCTTAGTTACCTGAAGCTGCTATTAGAGAAGGCTTGCTTGTTTTCCGTTTGGTGATTTCACCTAACTGAAGCTGTTATCATTGAAAGCCTACTTGTTTTCTATTTGGTAATTGTACTTAACTGAAGCTGTTATTAAAGAAGGCCTGCCTCTTGTCTAATTGCGAATTTCACGTAACTGTAGGTGTTATCGATTGCGTCCCAGTTCTGTATTTGGTAATCGTACTTAATTAAAGGTGTTATGCTTGAAGGGCAGTCTATTTTATATTTGGTTATTCTACTTAATCGAAGTTGGTATTTAAGAAGGCCTGCTTGTCTTTTATTTGGTAATTTTACTAAAATGAATCTGTTACTATTGAAGTGTTGCCTATTTATATTTGGTAATTTTACTTGACTGAAGTTGTTATTAAATAGGGCCTGCCTGTTTTCTATTTCGTAATTTCACTTAACTGAAGCTGTTATTACTGAAGGTGTGCCTACACCCTTTTAATTGAATTAAGAATCATTTCGTAATTTGGGTTAGCTGAAACTCTTATACCTGTTTCAGGGGTATTTATGTCAGTAAGATACTAACAGGAAATGATACACGGAACCTAACGTTTCGTCTTACATCCCTTTATCCATTATTGTAGATTTCAGTGTCACTGGTGTAAACCAATTCCCAATTGCGCAAAAAGCAGTAAACAGCATAAATATTAATCTTAAACAAAATGATGTTCTTATAACTGAGGCTGAGAAAGGTAATATGGCAATTGTGTCTTATAAGAATGAATATACACAAAAAAAAAAATTCGAAGTGAATAGCCTTATAGATATAGAGTTACACCCAACGAATAAACTACAAAAAGAAATTAGAATCGGTCTGATTAGTATAGAAAAAATGTTGTAAAACATGTTTAGTAAATATGAATCATAAACCACCAGTACTGAGGAGCCAATTTGAAGTCCATAAATAGGGCATCCGGAACGTCCGATCATAGACGCATAGTATACATCCCAAGCTAGCCCGTTTTCTGCACACAAAACTCAAAGAATCGTATTCTTTAGAGAAAAGCCTTTCGGCGAACAGTTCTGAAGACTTCTTTTGCAGATTAACTAATATTAAATGCTCTCCTCAGACGAATTTAGTTTCCTTCGATGTAATTGGCTTATACAGTAACGTCCCAGTAGACACATTTCTGGAAATAGCAGAGAAGAACTTGCTAACCCGCAAGAAAATAACTGTACCGTAAACTACATAACTCGTTGCTCCGCTTAGGCCCTTTGTCAAATATAACCAGTTCAACTTCGACAGTTAATTGTACACAGAGCCCTTTGGTTAAGCCATAGGCAGCTCCCACACCAGCCTGCCAGCAGAGATTTTCTTAAATTCTTTCCAATTGAAATATTTCAAAGGAAATGCCGAAATACCGAATAACGCTAGTTTCAATACACGATACGTCAATGACATATTTGTCATTTTTGAAGGCACAAACGAGTAATTAGATCAAATTTTTCTCAACTTCAATCAGTTTGACGATATAATTGTGTTTACAAAAGAATTGGAAAACAGTTGCTGAGAATGGAATTGCCTTGATCTTACATTGTGAGTACATGACGACAGAACAAACTTCAATATTTTCCTTAAAGAAAATTTTTCTGTCAGTATCACTGCATCTGACTGAGCCCCCCCCCCCCCCCCCCCAACCCATGAACTGCCCTTCTTCCATTCTGATATCCTTCGCGCACTGGTTACTCCATTAAAACCCGAGAGCCTATGAGATGAGACTAAATTAATGAAATCTATAGCCACCAGGAACAGCTAAAATGCCTCCGTAGTTGACAGGTTTTTGGATGAGTAAAACTAAAAAAATGTTCCTCATTAGATCATATTAAGTGGGAAGATATGGATTCGAAAAGATGTTTTATTTCCCTACTGTTTCTACATAATATTTTATATAAAATAAGATGACTTCTTTATAAAAAAAATGGAGCTGTGAAATGTCTTTTTCAACAAATATATTTTCATATGAAAGTTAATACATAACTCTGAACATAAAGAAGATCTATTTTCACAATCAGTGGTTCATAAGATAAAATGTAACGAATGCCCATCTTTTGATAGGTCAGATGGGGAGGTTGGTTGGTTGGTTGGTTTGGGGAAGGAGACCAGACAGCGTGGTCATCAGTCTCATCGGATTAGGGAAGGATGGGGAAGGAAGTCGGCCGTGCCCTTTCATAGGAACCATCCCGGCATTTGCCTGGAGTGATTTAGGGAAATCACGGAAAACCTAAATCAGGATGGCCGGACGCGGGATTGAACCGTCGTCCTTCCGAATGCGAGTCCAGTGTCTTACCACTGCGCCACCTCGCTCGGTAGATGGGGAGGGCAAGTAATACTCGGTACAAGAAACATTTACTGGACAAAGGGGATATAAATATTCATAGTTACACAAATGCTGAACGTCTCCTTCAAAGCAGAAATTCCCCTAGTAATTTCGAAGATACTGTTATTTTTCGAAGAGAGTAGACTGAGCATAGGTTGCATTTATTGGAAGAACTTAAAACATTTAAACACATTTTCTACAATAAGGATTCAATTTTGAATGACCAACTGCAATTGAAAAATGAAAATTTCTTCATTGCTTTTCGTCCTGTTTTCGAAATAACATAATTATTAAATAGGGTTACTATACTTTTTTTCTGAATGCCAAACTCCTCATCAGCGCCCCCAATAAAATGTTACACATGTCTGTGTAATCGTGTAACTTCTAATGTAATTTTCATAAACCTAGTTGTCCTATTGTAACAATTTCTGATGCTTCCTGTCACTCACTGTCTTCAATATTTGCGTTATAAAAATTTTTCGATTTTAGTATGTGGTACAGGTACATCAGATGTTCATGGCTGTAGACCGCAAAGCGTATCAGCACCATCTAGGAGTAGTTTTCTCAATTTCTGTTCACACATAAATTTTGCTGCGTCAGTAGTTTGTTTATCCATTATTGGTCACATGCACCACATCTAACATGTGCACATTTTATGTATCATAAAGCCAGACAGCTGTATTTACGATTGTCAGTTTCAATTGTGCCTAATCCTACTGACAGCACTTCATGGTCAGCATGTAAAATGTAAGTTGTGTCTTACTTTAATAGTTAATAACTTTTGGCTTTTTGAAATACATTAGTAACTATGTTAGGCACATGGGCAGTTGGCTACTCTGCTGTATTTTGCACATGGACATTCAGCTAGCATTTATGATAACAAGAGGACATATTTTTATTACATATTGTAAAAGCCCCCACTGTATGTATGTTATGTTTTTACAATATACTAATTTTTTTGAATGCTGCCTTTTTCTATGTATGTTTAACTCTGTATAATAAGAATACTGATGAAGGCACATTTATATGGGATGAAACGTAGGTCAAGATCTTCTGACTACTATCTTTCGCAACCGGTGGCTGTTCTTATTCTATATATCAACTGGTATCAAAAGTGTCCCAGAAAACGTTTTGCTCCACTGCTCATGTTTTCTTTGCTCGTTGGTAAGTCGATGTGCAAGTATCATTATGCAGTGCACAAACGAAATTGAAACCACTTTCCTAACACAATGGGTGGCCAAAAGGTAGCAGAGGTGTTGTTCAGTCTACAGTAGCTGAAGCCTACACAGTGCAGTGTCGCCCAACATTCTAATACGAGGCGATCGCAAATGTCTGTCGGTCACCACGTATGGTTCTGTGGGAGCGACGCCACGGGATGTCCGTCCGGAAAACATTTTCGTTTGTCCTGTGAGATGGTTGACTGTTTTAGAACCAATATTTCCGCAATATTGAAGATCCCACCCTATTCACCGTTCATCTCTAAAATTCGTATGTTATATAACTTGCGATATGCCATGAAGCTTGCGCCTTGCGTCGGTTATCGTCTCACATTCAAAGTCGGATTACTTGTAACGTTCATCCATATTCACTAAACGCCTGTCTGTAACAGACCTCTCGGATTTCGTACGTGCACTGTAGGCATACGCTACTTGCAAGGGAGGCGCATCAAATGTCAATAAAATTACATAAAATAGAAAAGAATAGCATTCAAGGTTTCTTCACACGTTAAGGTCTTGCGGTATGCACAGTTACGTTGCTCCAGTATGTTTTCTGGTCTCCTGCTATTAGCTCGTCGTCTCGATGTCTTCTTATGCAGGGAAGTACTTCCTTGACCATCGATCACTCATTGAGCTGACTGCAAGATCTTTCTCCATTTAATTGTATTATCGCGTGATCCACTACAGTTTTTTGTTCCCTGAACTGTTTACTTATTTCCTGCATATACAGCTTATTCACACCACAAATCTCTTCGTTAGACACAGATCACCACCCGTTTCTTGAAACTTTTGTATATCGCTGATATAATACCTAGTAGTATTGCCGAAACTTTACATAATGACACAAACGCAGTGGAAAACTTCCGAAAGTGAGTCGATACACTTACACTTATTCTTTTTTGATTTGTTGTATCATGTACACAGTATCGTGACAGGGTGTCATATTTCGAAAGTGAAATGGAAACAATGATGGGTCCAAGTCTGAAATTAGTTCCAGTGCAATGTAAAGATGATTAATTCCAGTACGTTATTTACTACATCAAAAGAGTTCTTAAAAATATCTCTCGTTTGGTTTGATATAGTTTCTCTAGTGGCGTGGAGGTGGAACAACTGATCCGTGACTGTTTCTTGCTGCAAGCCGTATCGAGAAATGAAAAACCTCGGGCAAGAATTACGGGAGAGCTCTGGGAACAACATGAAGAAAAATAATCAGCCTTCTCTACCAACATCAAGCGGTATTGTAGCTACAGTAGTTCTCCGACTACAGACAAGTGACAATGCCAGTGTTTATCACCATAGGAGTTAGTTTTCACTATTTGTCAGCTAGTGAAACAACACTGCAGTAGAGTTGCTTTGACTTCAAAGGAAGGAATTGCATATTCAGTCGCTGTCTGTGGGTTGCTGCTATCTCTTATCGCAAAGGTAAGATGTAGTTGCTTTCAAATAGAAATCTAACAGTTCAAAAATGTATTGTGGCTTTTTCTGAAATTATTCAAAATCAGTGTTGGGATTATTCTTGCATAAATTACATGACGACTTTATTTCCCTAAAGTTAACAGAACTTCTCGTAACTTCTGATCCCAATGCACTAACTTGACTTTAAGAATTCCTATTTGATATCTTTGTTTCCTCAGTTATTAATGTTTAGATTTGATTGAAACCACTGCGCTGTGAGAAGTACCATTCTAATGTGCCATATCAACAACCATCTGCCAAGCAGCTAATACATCCGCTTTATCGGTCTGCACACTGTCCAAATTGTCGTGAGCTCGGAATGTATAGTTTTAGATATTGTGTTTTCAGTCTCCGTACTAACGTACGACATTCATTTTCATGAAAGCTACTACAGTCAGCTTTACGCTAAGACGATATTTCTCTTACTGAATGATTGTTATTTCAAACTGCAACTTCCCTAATTCACCTATTTTCGTTGTCGTCGTTTTCGCCCCTCCTATTCCTCATAGTTTTCGTTTTGCTTTTTTTTTAATTATAAATAACAGAGTTCAGCACTAAGAATCCTTGGGACATAGATCTGAAGATAATCGAATTTTTTTGTGGTTCCATGTATTCTATGTGTATCCGGAAAGGACTTTTATACACCTATCTCTTGTCATTTAAACATCACATTAACTGGACGCGTGAGTAATAGCGTATGACATTCGTAAATATTCGTCATTTCGTCGGATCCGAGAATCTCTCTAATACAGCTTCTCGATAAAGTGTTAGGTTTTAAAACTGACAGTTGTGTTTTATCATTCAGGACGTCCTATTTACGCAAACATTACAATATGCGTCTAACGCTTTTCCTTTATACCATTTTTCTAAAAAAATCTAAGAAATGAAAAGAAACCTTTTCCGAAAGTTTTTTTTTTTTTTTTAGTTTAAGCTACATTCACAGTAGATATGTCGTTTTTAATCAAAAATATCTTATGAAGTGAAAGTTTACTTCCTTAATTTAAGAATAATGGTGATATTGACTCTCGAGTCAACGCTCCGGGTTTCATAACACGAGTGAGCATGTGGCATACCTTGTCAACATGGAAAGAATAGCTAAACATGTACGAGCAATATCACAATTTAATCTCTGTTTAATAAAACAAAGGGAAAATAAACTTATATGAACTAAATCACTGTTCAATTAAACAATAATAAAATAAACTTCCATTGTCACTCTGTTATCGTCTGCAAATGTTCCCCCACTGTAATAACCCACTCGGAGCATTAAGCAGCGCATTTATGTCGAATCCTAGCCACATGTTCATTTTTAATTATCGCGTAGGCAACTACCTCATTGTGGGTTTTGATGAAGCTTCTTTCTTAGTGTTTCCATCTTATTTGAATACAGGTTCTGATGAGTCGGTATTCCGTGAATGAGAAAAACAGGAGGGAATTTTTGCAAATCCTGCATGTATGAGAATATACGAGGAGAAAAATAGCCCACTCGATTTCGACGTAATCGAAAGGCTAATGAGAAATTACCGAGTATCTATACAAACATTCTCCTTTCAGGTAACTAGTTCAGTATTAATTCATTGTGAATAGATTACTCCCCTAAAGATTTTCAAATTTAATTTCCTTCTCAAATTTGTTTTGGCTTGTACTACACTCCACTGCAGAGTGAAAACTAATTCTGATTCACTGCTGATTCTGTGTTACCACGTCTCCAGGAAAAGTATGAGAGAAAAAAAGCATGGAAGCAGAAAATTAAAAGCAGATGCTTTTTGCGTCAATTTCGTAGAATATTGATAAATGATCGGTACTGCTGTCAGCTGTGAAAGCTATCCTTCTTGGATGTTACTTGACTCATTAGTTAAACGTCCGTCAAATTCAAACAGTGTATCACAAAAGAAAATCTGACACCGGCTTCTTTTCCAGTCCCAGCCGGCACACAGTTTTAATCTTCCAGGAAGTTTGTAATCAGCGCACACGCCACTGTAGAGTGAAAACTAATTCTGACTCATTGCTGATTCTGCGTTACCACGTCTCTAGGAAAAGTGTAACCAAAAAAAAGGCACGGGAGCTGAAAATTAAAAGCAGATGCTTTTTGCGTCATTTTCGTACATAGTATGTGAATGAATTACATTTCGAATACAGCAAGTAAATTAGCTTCTGTACATTACCTCAGCTGTAAACATTATTTCATACGGGTGTGCAATAAGTTTGGCGTAGTAGATTTTGGTATGTTGTGTCAAGTGTCTTTGTACACATTAGCAAACAAGTTTATAATTACTTTAAAAATTATGTCAACACTATTACTTCGTGTCTCATCAATGGTCCCTGTCCACAGTATACTATACTACACTTTGCTGCACCCTCCCCCTCCCCCCTCCCCCCCCCCTACACACACAAGAGAGAGACATAGAGAGAGAGATAGAGAGAGAGCCTGTTCACCCTACAGTATACTGCGCTTTGTTGCACACACGCACACACTAACACACACACACACGTAAGGGAGACAGAGACTTTCGCCTGGCATAAGGCCGATGATAACGTGGTCAATCTGTTCAATTCATTATGTTACCGTCTTGTCCCCTTTGAAAAAGCCGACTGAGCACCTCACCACAATAAATAAGATGCTGAGCTCAAGATAACGGTTGTAATTTAGAATTATTCCTTGTCAATCCTCGACATATAATGTTAAACTAAAATCATCAAACTATGGTAGTTCACTGTAGCACGATGTTTCTTTATTGTTAAATGACGTTACTCTTTTAACAGTTATAATTCTTTGTTGTCTAAATAATTCTAGAATTCTTTAAGAATTATTTAAGAGATGTGTTTCAATTGGCTTTAGAAAAGTTTGTTTTACTTGTATCTCTGTGGACATTTCTTGTACAATTTTATTCGATTTTACCATTTACGAACTACTACAGAGTCAACGTTAATAAAACCAACGTACTGAAAGCACGGATTTTTGTCTGGCAATAGAGGAGAAAAGGTCCTATAAATATGTGCACGTAAAGGCTTCGTTGCTACGAAAGGTGCCGCTGACTAATGGTAGTTCTTCTGACCACGTTTAGTGTGTTCCTTGTGTGCAGTCTGTCTGATTGACGCAGCGTACTGTAAGCAGCAGAATAGACCGGTGCTCATGCCGGGAACAAGCCGAAACGGTGTTTCGGTACGGTGTTTAATTACGGCCAGGCTGATGTAAACGATCCAGAGGCAGCACAGCCGTAGCAAAAAAAAAAAAAAAAAAAAGTACGCTCAGTGACACCAACCACATCACACAACGTTTCATGCCCTTTTTGGGCATCTGTGTGCTCCTGCATCCTTTCAGACAGACGAACGAGCAGGGAGGCGGCGCACTGTTCGCGCACCAGATTTGGAGAGACAGGTTCTACAGCAGATGGAGGCAGATTATAGTACAAGCTCCAGGCACTTGGCCCTCTGACGTGGTGTAAGCCAAAGTACGGTTTTATGTATCTTGCATGACGAAAACTACTGTTCCTATCACCTGCAAACAACTGAAGAGCTGTCGTGACGTGGTTGCGATGCAGCTCTGTGATGAGATCAGGGACGATTTGCTGTCGTGGCATGACACCGTCCACTTAAGAACACATGCTAGTATGATTTTTTTCCTCCGTTTCCAATCAGGAATCGGTCCCTGTAGTTTGTCGATTTTATTAATGTTTACTCTGTATATAACACAGAATGTGGCGAACGGGGCGTGAGCGGAGCGAAGAAAGTGGTTAGGGTGTGCTGCGAGGAGAGGGTGCGATGCCGCGGGAGGCTAGGTACTCCGCCTGCATGTACTGTACCAGGCAACAGGAACCTGCAGTTTCAGTTACCACAAGTTCCTGACGACTGGCTTCCTTTTCCAGTAACAGCGTCATGCCTTATTTTCGGAGACGTTGCAATGAAAACAGAGCAACAAAGTTTAGTCCGCGGCAGCACATCTCAGCAGCAAAGCGGAGGACAGTGCAGTCAACACGCGGTAATGGCACGCTGTACAGTTGACAACGAACTTGTGCAGATCACTACAGCACGAAATTTCCCGACTGCTGCCGATTGTTAGCGATCAGAACTAGGGAGTCTGCGTGCCAAGTTACTGTTCTCACGATGTAGAAACCTGTTTTCTGTTCTTTTCGTTTACTCTGGGTAAATATCTAGTCTGGCTCTCATTTCATTATCATGAATGCTGCTGTTTGAGAGATATTGTTCTTCGCTCTGTTTATGTATGGTACAATCCTTTCCGTATTAACGTTATTGACCCTAGTACGACAGCTAAGTATGTCATAACAGTCATAGACACAAATGTTGGTTTCCAGCAGCAGAGCTTGGTCTGAAGTAAATTGTAACGAAGCGTTGTTGGTCTATCTACAGATACAGATTCATAGACTGCGTCTAAAATTACTTTCTCGTGTGATGCGTTGTCCTTTGTCTTTTGGAGTACATTGTGACGAAAGTAAATATTTGTAGTTGTGCTGGCCTTAACTTATTAACATGTTTAGCGACCAAAGTTCTGGGTTACTAGCAATCCACGCCTTTTGATGAACGAAATGCTGCAGGAGCACAGATTTACTTCTTTGTATCATTTAGTTAACGACGTGTTTTGTGGCGTGTGCCCAGCGGTTCATTTCGATACTTTCTACTAAATCGAACTGTTGGCCCTACGTACCTCCGTTTTTCCGCGTAACACGTCGCTCTTTGTCGACATAATGCTTTCACAATGATCACAACAAACTTAGCGCATGCTTGAGGCGACAGCTTCCGTTGTGACTGCTTCCATTATCAACCACATACAAAAAGCGGCAACGGTCTACACAGAGGCAACTGCCTTCTGCGGTAAGCTGTTTTCACCGGTATTACTGACGCACTGCTCGTTGCGGTTAACCGGAAAAGCACTGTGCTGCAATACAACCTGAAGTTAGTATTGCACAAGGCTCGTTTTACGTTGATGGAGTCCCTTTACGCTGATACCCCGGTTCCATAAGCTTTCACTATTGTCAAAAAACATTTCATTTGGAAATGTGCGTAGTAGGCTTTCCTGAAAGGTGGTAAAGTTATTCGTCGTTGTTCGATCGCCTTAATAAAATAATGAGTCTCCTGTCTCTTCATCATTGCATCAGTGAATTTTTTGAAAGGTATCGATTGAAATTTCTAATTATTAGAGATTGGAAGGAGAACTTGTATTGGCTTTCAAGAAATTTTTATGAATAGTAGCCAAGATTTCAGTCAGTACTATTTGTTCCTCAAGAACAGTTGCAACAGTTAAGATTGTCATTTAGATAGAGTACATGTACAATCATTTTTTACATTTCGCAACCGAGGAAATGAAGATTCAACATTTTCATACCTTCAAAAAACGTGTTGTACGTCCTGTTCCGTTGCGACTGCGTCTCTCTTGTCATGTTGACATTATAGTGGATGGTATGCGACTAGCACATTCCACACAAGTTTGTTAAAAATAAAATCAGGTTTGCCACAAATAGAGACAATACACTCAAAAATCACCTTGTGTAACTGTACACACGTAATATTTCACTGATGCTTATTACATTTTGAACTTCGTAACAGTGCATATTGCCGCACATGTTTGCATTTATATGACGCGCTAAATAATCGTAAATCCACATTCTTTAAATAGACAGTTAAGCTGTTTGACAGAAAGGCACAGATAACGCCTACAAATGCATTTTAGCCAGTAGATAGCTCTTACGTAGGTGTTTGAAAACTAGATCGTAAATTGTTTTAATTTCATTAAAACACAAATTACTTTGGGAATAGCTCTTGAACGTTTGAAAAGTATACTGTTTGTTATGATACAACTGTTGATACACTTCCACAATAGTTATTATTTACGATATGCTTTATAGACAGATATCAGTGTATTAGTATTTATTTCATTACATATGCCATCGGTACATACATCAGCTGTTTTAGTAGCACGTTATCGAATAACTCCACAAGACACGTAAAACGTGACGCAAGTTTGGAAAGATAGCCGCTGTCTGGGAGGGTGGTGGCTAGAAGTGCATATAAATTACTTGAGTGCTATAAACTGCAAACTGCAGTGTCTAGACCCAGCATAAAAGAGGGGAGGAAGACGGGTACACAAAAGGAGAGTGGGTGCGGTTCTACCATGGACACTGCAAGAGGATTGCTTTTTATACCGCAGGGTTATCAAAAGGTAGGGGTTCATAAGTATAGTAATATGACATTGTTGCGCCGTTTCTTATGAGAACAACAAACTATGGACTAGGAAGTATTGCTGCATAGTCGTTCAGTATGATACCGCCATATTTCAATAAAGAAATGTATCATATAGTGACATATAAGAAACTGAAGCACATTGCAATTCTTGGATTCATCGTACCTTTACACTGGCATCTATGTAGACCTATTGTGAGTAGGAAATATTAAACTCTGATTTAGATAAATAAGCTGCATTTGATATAACTGTGGTATTCATCACCATAAAAATGCTGAAATATAAAAGTATTTCCATTACAGCACAAACAAAATAAGCAGCTTTACGTCAAATACATTACGTTATTACTACAGTGGGGGAAACATTGTTCAAGATTACGTAACTAGCACAGTAGGAGAAACACATTTCAAGCTATTCTGTGTCTCATCAATACGGTGAAACATAATATCGTATGTCCTTTTTTACGTGGTTACGCGTGTCACTTAAAACAGGAACACAGTTTAAAAAGGGGTAAATTATATGAGCAGGTCCATGTGACAACCACAGCACAGCGAAGAACATGTCTGATCGAATGTGTGCACAAAATTTTAAATTTTTATATAGATGAAGAACAAGTAAGTGGGATCTTATACCACAACTCTTATAAGCATCGGAAATACTACTCAGGGCATAAATTTGTTATATCTACGTTTGGTCACTCTTGTAACACTGCTGCATTTAAGGATGGATTTTAGTAAAAATTTGTATATAAGTCTATACCTACGTTCTGGCATGGGCTAGCATAACTATTGGAGTAATATAAGACGGATGATATACGAATCCAGTTTGAAAAAGGTTGTAAAATATATGAATAGGTTCATGTGACATAACCACGGAACCACGAAGTATATGTTGAGTTTGTAATGTCCGTGCTGTAACGCTCCACTCCTTGTTTATTCCCCTCTCTCACCCCACCCCTTTTGCTCTGTTCACACACTGCAGTTTCCAGTTTGCCGCACGCAGGTTATTTATATGTACTTAGTGTCCCCCCCCCTCTACGCAATCGCTCCCCCCCACCACCACCACCACCACAACCATCTTTCGAGTTTTATGTCACGTTTTAAGTGTCTTGTGGGGATGTTCAGCATCTTGTGGAAAAGAGCTGATGTATGTACCGATTGTATATATCCAGTAATATAATATAATAAAATAAAAACTAATACCAGCTGAGTAGGCATGGCTAGAGGACAAACGTAAGGATGTAGAGGCTTATCTCACTAGGGGTAAGGTAGATACTGCCTACAGAAAAAAAGAGAATCACTTGTACGAGTATCAAGTGTTCAGATGGAAACCCAGTTCTGAGCAAAGAAGGTAAAGCTGAAAGGTGTAAGGAGTATATAGAGGGTCTACACAAGGGCGAGGTACTTGAGGGCAATGTTATAGAAATGGAAGAGGATGTAGATGATGATGAAATGGGAGATATGATACTGTGTGAAGAGTTTGATAGAACAGTGAAAGACCTGAGTCTAAACAAGGCCTGGGAGTAGATAACATTCCTTAGAACAAATGACGGCCTTGGGAGAGCCAGTCCTGACAAAACTCTGCCATCTGGTGAGCAAAATGTATGAGACAGGCGAAATATTCTCAGTCTTCAAGAAGAGGATAATAATTCCAATCCCAAAGAAAGCAGGCGTTGACAGATGTGCAAATTACCGAAATATCAGTTTCATAAGTCATGGCTGCAAAATACTAACGCGAATTCTTTACAGACGAATGGAAAAACTGGTAGAAACCGGCCTTGGGGAAGATCAGTTTGGATTCCGTAGAAATATGGGAACACGTGAGTCAATACTGACCGTAGGACTGATTTTAAATGCTAGATTAAGAAAAGGCAAACCTACGTTTCTAGCATTTCTAGACTTAGAGAAAGCTTTTGACAATGTTGACTGGAATACTCTCTTTCAAATTCTAAAGGTGGCAGGATTAAAATACAGGGAGCGAAAGGCTATTTACAATTTGTACAGGAACCAGATGGCAATTATAAGAGTCGAGGGACATGAAAGCGAAGCAGTG
Organism: Schistocerca cancellata; assembly: GCF_023864275.1. Classification (NCBI taxonomy): domain Eukaryota; kingdom Metazoa; phylum Arthropoda; class Insecta; order Orthoptera; family Acrididae; genus Schistocerca; species Schistocerca cancellata. The sequence goes on along the minus strand of NC_064633.1, from coordinate 303,496,930 downwards.
GTTGCGAAGGGAGTGAGACAGCGTTGTAGCCTCTCTCCGATGTTATTCAATCTGTATATTGAGCAAGCAGTAAAGGAAACAAAAGAAAAATTAGGACTAGGTAATAAAATCCATGGAGAAGAAATAAAAACTTTCAGGTTTGCCAATCACATTGTACTTCTGTCAGAGACAGCAATGGACTTGGAAGAGCAGTTGAACGAAATTGACAGTGTCTTCAAAGGAGGATATAAGATAAACATCATCAAAAGCAAAACGAGGATAATGGAATGTAGTCGAATTAAGTCGGGTGATGCTGAGGGAATTACATTAGGAAATGAAACACTTAAAGTAGTATTGGAGTTTGGCTATTTGGGGAGCAAAATAACTGATGATGGTTGAAGTAGAGAGGATATAAAATGTAGACTGGCAATGGCAAGGAAAGCGTTTCTGAAGAAGAGAAATTTGTTAACATCGAGTATATATTTAAGTGTCAGGAAGTCGTTTCAGTAAGTATTTGTATGGAGTGTAGCCATGTATGGAAGTGAAACATGGACGATAAACAGTTTGCACAAGGAGAGAATAGAAGCTTTCGAAATGTGGTGCTACAGAAGAATGCTGAAGATTAGATGGGTAGACCACATAACTAATGAGGAGGTACTGAATAGGATTTGGGAGAAGAAGAGTTTGTGGCACTACTTGACTAGAAGAAGGGATCGGTTGGTAGGACATGTTCTGAGGGATCAAGGGATCACCAATTTAGTCTTGGAGGGCAGCGTGGAGTGTAAAAATCGTAGAGGGAGACCAAGAGATGAATACACTAAGCAGATTCAGAATGATGTAGGCTGCAGTACGTACAGGGACATGAAGAAGCTTGCACAGGATAAAGTAGCATGGAAAGCTGCAGCAAATCAGTCTCAGGACTGAAGACCACAACAACAAACAACCCTATCTATAAAGCATATTGTAAATAATAACTTTTGTGGAAGTGTATAAAACATATATGATAACAGACAGTACAGTTTTCTAATTATAAAGACCTGAATTGAAAGCAATCTGTAATTTAAAATGAAATTAAAACAACTTACAATCTACTTTTCAAATACTTACATAAGAGCCGTCTACTGACGACAATACGTTTGCAGGCGTTATCTGTGCCTTTCTGTCAATCAGCTGAAGTGTGTATTTAAAGAATGTGGATTTTGATGTATTTAATTCGTCATGTAAATGCAAGCATGTGCATAAATATGCACTGTTAAAATGGTTCAAATGGCTCTGAGCACTATGCGACTTAACTTCTGAGGTCATCAGACGCCTAGAACTTTGAACTAATTAAACCTAACTAACCTAAGGACATCACACACATCCATGCCCGAGGCAGGATTCCAACCTGCGACCGTAGCGGTCACGTGGTTCCAGACTGAAACGCCTTTAACCGCACGGCCACACCGGCCGAATATACACTGTTACGCAATTCAACACTTAACAAGCATCAGTGGAATGTTATGTGTGTGGACATACACAGTTAACAAGGTGCTTTTTAAGTATATCGTTTTCACTTGTGACAAACCCGTTCTTATTTTTAACAAACCTATGTGGAATGTGCTTATCACATGCAATCCACTATAATGTCTACATGGCACGTGTAATATAATTATAACGTAAGAGGACGTACAGCAACAAGCTGTATGAAGGTATGAAAATGTAGAATTTCCATTTATTCACCTGTAATGGAAAATATAAATAATGACTTCACATGTACTCTAAGTTCAAAAATGTTCAATTGTGTATGAAATGTTTTGGGACTCAACTGCTAAGGCCATCAGTCCCTAAGCTTACATATTACTTAACCTAAATTATCCTAAGGATAAACACATACACACACACATCCATGCCCGCGGGAGGACTCGAACCTCCCTCGGGACCAGCCGCACAGTCCACGACTGCAGCGCCTTAGACTGTATTCTAAGTAAATGCACCGTACTACAGATCAGAAGAAGACAGTTTAACAGTTGAAACGGTTCATTAGGAATAAACAGTATTGAATGCAATTTGGCTATCAAAAGTTTCTGAAAAGCAGCCTTTTGAATTTTCAGTAGAACAGTTCATGAAGGAGGTGCATGTTAGATTCATTACTTATAAAGAACTGAAATTATAAAATATCGTTAAGTACATGTCGACCTTTGTTTCTTTGAATTGTTAAATTACAAGATCAATCTTACCTTTTCACAGCTGTCTTTAAATGCATATTACGATCTGAAAGTTAATTTACATTAATGCCTGAAAATCTTGTTAATTTATAAAGAAATACCATAAGTGCATATCTCACCACAAATAAATAACTGGAGGTTCTGGTGTCCAAGGAACAGATGCGACCTTAGGACGCACATTAGAGACGAATGGGATTCATATTCCTGTATGCCAATCCCGACTAATATTTTCTGTAAGTTCGATAACAGTACAGTCAAGGTAGGCAAAACACGGGAAATAAACCGTGCAATCGCAAATTTTTGTTCAGTGTAGGAGGGAGTGCTATGACCAATATAAAAAAATTCTGAGCCTCAAACCCCATTTACACCTTCCCGTCGCACCCTCAATACGGTTCTCTTACACTTTTTTATAAGTGATACACAGATTTGATATTTATTCTTAGCCCACTTCATTTAACAATAAAGAGTAATTTATGCAATTAATACACAATCTTGAAAAATTTGCGATTTTTTAATTCTCTGCATCGAGCAAACTGTTAGTCCTAGAAAAAAATTGGTAAGACTTTTTAGTAGGAAATTAAATGTAACGTAAAACGTACTAGGATATATTTCTCGCTAGTGGCCGCGATTTATACTTAATCAAGGAAAATGTAAAAATGCCTTCTTAAAATGGGCCTCCATCATCACGCACACCTCATGTTCACGGCAATCTCTACACCAGTTTACAAAAATTTGCGATGTACACACATGATGATGTGAATTTCGATCGTTAAATCGTTCAGCGTAAAAAGCTACAAATTCTGAGACTTGTTTGTGACATAGATTATCTGTCCGGCTACAGAATAAAGTAACCATAATTCGGGTGGTTGTCTAATTTCGGGTAGTTGAATATCTTCCTTGTCTGTTGCTGCGCTGTATAGCTCGCTCTGACAACCAGCGGTCCCGGCTTGCCCTCGAGCTGCAGACCTCCTCGCTGCTACGTCCGAAGCCTAACTGCCGACACCAGAACACAGGCAGCAATTAAATAACTGGACATTAAAACCGTACAAGGTACACACGGATCCACAAAGACAATTCCACAATGTCTCCTACAACATTAAAACCAGTCACTGTGAAACAACACGGACGAATTATAAGTCGGTGCAAGCACAAAGAAGCCAGAAGCTGTTGGAAGACCAAATGTACGTCGTCCGCTGCGACGACCGACCGAACGACACCCTAAAGGTCGTCCCCACTCACGTCAGGCACGGGAAAGATCCCGGTATAACTCGTCCACTGACAACTTATTGCCATGAGGGCACTTCGACGGGCGGAAGCACACACACACACACACACACACACACACACACACACACACACACACAGGCGAAATTTGCACTTCTCGAATCTCACAGTCCAATCACCTAAACTCGCTGAAGCTGGTCCTTGACGTGGTCGTGCACTCTCGCGACCACATCCTTCCATCGGACAGTGCATGTGTGTCACCTGCGGTCGGACGAGTACTGGCTGGCCGGGCCTCACTGCTGCTCCGTCCCAACTCTACGTCCTGGACACACTACGGCCCAGAAAAACTAGAGGCCGCTCCAAAAACGCTACCACAGTACGCGCTATCGACAAGCGCTGCTGCTGTCCCTCACGGACAGAAAAGGCGAGCAAAGGTAGTGGCACCAGTGAACCCACTAAGAAAACGAGACGCCACTATCGCTATTACAAGATGCCAAACTATGAACGGCATCAAAGTGAACCGTACACGACTCAGTAAGTTTATACAAACAGATGTACTGAATTATATTCCAGGTGCGATTTTTCCAGTGTTTGGGAGACAAAGAGCATTGATGAGTCTGGCATAGTGCAGAGCTGCAGCAATGGCACTAGCTGCAAATGGTTTAAAAAATAATGTGCGATCTGTCCTTACGATCCCTGGTTTCTTCATCTGCGGATGATCCTCCTTAGCAATCTGAAGATGGTGCGGATAAAGCCTCAGGAGCCACAGCACGGTCATGGTCGACTGCAGCTAATGGAATGCTAAAAACAGAGGTTTTCACTTTTAAAATCTGCCTACCTCTCGTACTTCCTTCATCAAATCCAACACCAACAGCAGTTAAATCAGTAATCCTGACGTTATCTCCTTTTAAAAAGGCTTTGCTGCAGTCTCTAGGTAAAGAGAAAAAAGACACCAAGTCCCTAAACAAATACACCATCCTCAACAAAACCAACTCCAGGAGCTTTATTTCATGCATCTAAAAGACCTTTACAACTTTATGCCACCAAAAGGAAGCTCTTCGTAAGAAAGAAGCAGAGGAAACAGCAGGATCATGGTGGCGAAGACTCCGAGTCAAGTGTTGACGAAACCATGTTGAAAGACCCATCATCCGAATATATATAGGACGAAGAGCGCATTTACTGCAACCAGCTGATAATTTTAAGGAGCCCTTGATTAAGTGCTTTTACGTGTTATGAGCTTTGCGCAGGTGGCGACCATGAATCTGGGAAAGTTTTTAAATATGACTTCTGTCTCACAAAGCACAAAGTCTGAGCACGTATCTTGTTATGATTGGAACGTCTGCAGAATAACCGGCGGTTATGTAGCACTCCATACTTTTGAAACTAATATTTGGTGCGATTAAAAGCTAAGTTACTTACTTATTAAATTTTAGTGTTCATTCACACTGAAGAGCGAAAGGAAATGGTACACCTGCCTAACATCGTGCATGGTCCCGCGATCACGCAGAAGTGTCGCAACACGACGAGGCATGGACTCGACTAACGTCTGAAGTAGGGCTGGATGAAACTGAAACGATGAATTCTATAGGGGTGTCCATAAATCCGTAAGAGTACGAGGAGATGGAGATCGCTTCTGAACAGCACGCTGCAAGGCATCCCAAATGTGCTCAATAATGTTCATTCCTGGGGAGTTTAGTGGACAGCGGAAGAGTTTAAACTCAGAAGAGTGTTCGTGGAGACACTCTGTAGCAATTCGGGACATGTGGGGTGTCGCATTGTCCTGCTGGAATAGTCCAAGCCCGCCGGAATGCACAGTGGACATTAATGGTTGCTTAAGTATGTGTAACCTGTCTGATTCGTATCTACTGTGCGGTTGGTCCCGGCGGAGGTTCGAGTCCTCCGTCGGGCATGGGTGTGTGTGTTTGTCCTTGGGATAATTTAGGTTAAGTAGTGTGTAAGCTTATGGACTGATGACCTTAGCAGTTAAGTCCCATAAGATTTCACACACATTTGAACATTTTTTGAGAGTCATATCTATGCGTATCAGGGATCTCATATCACTCCAGCTGCACATCCTCCACACCATTACAGAGCTCCCACCATCATGAACAGACCTCTGCTGACACGCAGGGCCCATGGATTCACGAGGTTGTCTCCACAGCCGTACACGTCCATCAACTCGATCCAAACTGAAACGGGACTCGTCCGACCAGACAACATGTTTCCAGTCAACAACAGTCCAATGTCGGTTTTGCGGACCCAGGCGAGGCCCAAAGCTTTGTGTCCTGCAGTTATCAAGGGTGCACGAGTGGGCCTTTGGCTACGAAAGCCCATATCCATAATGTTTCGTTGAATGGTTTGCACGCTGTCAGTTGTTGATGGCCCAGCATAGATATATACAGCAATTTGTGGAAAGGTTGCAGTTCTGTCTCATTTAACGATTCTCTTCAGTTGTCGTTGGTCCCGTTCTTGCAATATTTTTTTCAGGCCGCAGCGATGTCGGACATTTGATGTTTTACCGGATTCCTGATATTCACGTTACACTCGTTAAATGGTCGTACGGGAAAATCCCTGGGAGATGCCATCCCATCGCTCTTCAAACTCCCTTAAATCTTTATAACCTACTATTGCAGCAGCAGTAAGCGTTCTAACAACTGCGCCAGACACTTGTCTTATACAGGCGTTGCCGACCTTAGCGCCGTAATTTGCATGTTTGCTTATCTCTGTATTTGAATATGCATCCTTATACCAGTTCCTTTGGCGCTTCAGTGTACAGCCCGTAATTAGCAAAGTCAGAAAACTCGAAATAGTAAAACATATTTTCCGGAGGTAAAAATTATACGTTTTAGTTCTTCGTTCTCCTATTACAGAATGAGAGCTTTTTTGGAAGATTTTTTTGATGGACTGCTGTTTAAAAACTCTCTAGTACTAGTATATAACGTCTTCCATAGTTTAAAGGCTGCTAATTTACTATTAATTTTAAATTTAAAAACGGTACCTCATGATAGAATAGGAGTGAATATATCTTGAATTAAGTAGTGGGAACAGTCGGCATAAAACAACTCTTAAGGATAAACATACCAATGAATGAGAGTCTGATGTGATCAGCTGTATCAGTATTTCAAAGTGATTGATATCTATTTGTTTACAGACAGCTGCCATTGGATCGACTACCACAAACGAGTTCAGTGACACCGTCTGCTCTGTTCGCCTTTGTCGTATCGCCCTGTCTCACTAGATGCAGCCTACAGAAATCAGAGGCGACGCTTGCGACCAGCAGAGTAAATGCTATGATTTAGTTTCGTTGTTTCTCTTGCTGCCTGTTTAATTTACACAGCAGTGCCCGAAGTTGCGATTGCAAGTGTAGACCAGTCGTAAGGTTATCATTATCAAGATGTAATAAAGGGAACCCAGAAATGTACAGCACAGCTGTTTTGAGAACATCCATTACGGTACCACGCAGCTTGAGCGCTACAGCAATATTACGGACGCAGGTAACTTCGAACCGTCAACACCGACCATTTTCCATGTCCAGCTATATATGTTTGTTTATTCTGATCAACGAATATAAACAAGAAAAACGACTTACATAATATTAAAACTGAAATCGACACAGTAACGTAGAAAGTGGAATAATTCTCCTTTCTAGAATGAAGGATTTCTGATATCTGGACTGGTTGCAGAATGGCATATAGGGCTTTCTTAAAAAAAAGATAAAAAAGAAAAGCCTACTGATATCACATATTGCTGTGGAAAAGAAAAAGAGGAAGAAATACTGGAAAATGTACGTATGAAGCACATCACGTGGGAATGGAAGTAAAGGGCAATTCAAATCGAATATAGCAATTAAAAAGGCTAATGCTATTTAATGCATAGGGATACATCAACAAGAACTACAGAAAATGTAAAAGAGAGTTAAAAATTTCAATCGCTGCGCAAGCACAATGAATCACGTAGTGTAATCGGCACGTAAATAAGTAAAAAGTTCCCGTGTCGTAAGTGGAAATGGCGGATCCCGTACAGAATGCATGTTGCATAACGGATTTTGACAGTTACAGCTCTGACATCATTGTGCACAGAAGATTCAATCAGGCACCTCCAAATTATAACACTCTTCGCAGATGGTATCGACAGTTTGAAAAAAGCATCGTGTGGGTTTTAATGGGTGGAACAGTTCTCCGTTCCACTCAGTTATGGCCAACTGCAAAGAATGAACCAAAAATATGGAGTCATCACGAGAAACGCATGCCCTGATGTATCTGACCTTGTATGCCACCTGTGCGGTGCTCTTATCACCTTGAAACTGACAAATGCGGTCAGAACAGTGTTCTGTGTAGTTGTGAGTGCATTGTATCTTAAATAAGTGACTTCGAATCTAAGCGTTTTGCAGGTGCCGATGAGGTGGGTGCATCCATAAGCGAGATAGCCGGAGATATTGATATACTCAAAAAGCACTGTATGGGATATTTATGCAGTGTACAGGGCAAGCGGAAAAACAACATCTTCTTAATTTCAACGAGGAATAACGTGTATACCGAGTCTCGTGACAGACGAGCAGAGCAGAGGACCATGACGAAAAATAAGACGACGACACATGAAAAGTCACTGCAGAACTGAATGTCGCGCTCGCCAACACTGTCAGCAGCAAAACGACAAGAAGGTAGCTCCATAAGCTGGTAATCGGAGGGCGAGTTTGAATTCTCAAAATCCCCCGTAAGTGAAGCAAACGCCCATAACAGCATAACATGGTCCTGAAGACACAAAACCTGTACTATGGAGCTACGGGAAAAAGCCATTTGTTCGGGTGAGTCTCTTTTCACACTGTTTCCTACTTTTGACGGGGTTTGTCTGATTTATGACGTCCAGTGACTACGTTGCAGAGTGCTTGATGCCATGAGTGAAACATGAGGGATGCAGGGGGAGTGGGGAGGGAAGGTTGGCTCGTTCTGTGATGATTTGCACGGACACATTATGGCATTCTATGGGACCCATGATGACTCTACATGGTCGCATTACTACCAAAGGTTTCCACTTGGATGATGACGTCAATCGCATGGTAAAATGTTGGTTCCCCATTGGTGATGCTATGTTCCAAGAACATAGGGCCCTTGTTCACACAGCCGGGATTGTCTAGAACTAGTTTTGTGAACACATCGATGCATTGTCACATCTCCCTGTCCGCCACTGACAACTCTACACAAACCTTCGTGATCTGCTTTGGAGAGGAGAGTTCATGATCGCTGTCGATCACCATCATCGTTCCCTAAGTTGCCACTATTTTGCAGAAGCGAATGTTTTAAGATTCTCTTTAAAACCATAGAGACCCTTTATTTATTCTTCGGAGATGACTGGAAGCTATTTTGAAAGCCAGCGGTCCTCTTACATCGTAGTAGTCTTGGTAATGTGTTTCGTTTTTACTACTTTCGTATTTTCGTCTACCTGTAAATGTGCATATCTAGCCACACGGATTTATTTTTATTTGAATATGTCAAAGATTTTGTGTACATGACTCTTATACCTAAAAAATTCCGTAACTTGAAATTCACGTTTTACTCTTGTCCTATTGGTGACTTTAAATATTCTTCAGTCTATGTGATGTACAGGGTGTTACAAAAAGGTAAGGCCAAACTTTCAGGAAACATTCCTCACACACAAAGAAAAAAAATATATTATGTGGACATGTGTCCGGAAACGCTTACTTTCCATGTTAGAGCTCATTTTATTACTTCTCTTCAAATCACATTAATCATGGAATGAAGACACACAGCATCAGAACGTACCAGCGTGACATCAAACACTTTGTTAGAGGAAATGTTCCAAATGTCCTCCGTTAGCGAGGATACATGCATCCACCCTCCGTCGCACGGAATCCCTGATGCGCTGATGCAGCCCTGGAGAATGGCGTTGGCGTATTGTATCACAGCTGTCCACAATACGAGCACGAAGAGTCTCTACATTTGGTACCGGGGTTGCGTAGACAAGAACTTTCAAATGTCCCCATAAATCAAAGTCAAGAAGGTTGAGGTCAGGAGAGCGTGGAGGCCATGGAATTGGTCAGCCTCCACCAATCCATCGGTAACCGAATCTGTTGTTGAGAAACGTACTAACACTTCGACTGAAATGTGCAGGAGCTCCATCGTGCATGAACCACATGTTGTATCGTACTAATAAAGGCACATGTTCTAGCAGCACAGTTAGAGTATCCCGTATGAAATCATGATAACGTGCTCCATTGAGCGTAGGTAGAAGAACATGGGGCCCAATCAAGACATCACCAACAATGCCTGCCCAAGCGTTCACAGATAATCTGTGTTAATGACGTGATTGCACAATTGCGTACGGTTTGTCGTCAGCCCACACGTGTTGATTGTGAAAATTTACAATTTGATCACGTTGGAATGAAGCCTCATCCGTAAAGAGAACATTTGCACTGAAATGAGAATTGACACATTGTTGGATGAACCATTCGCAGAAGTGTACCCGTGGAAGCCAATCAGCTGCTGATAGTGCCTGCACACGCTGTACATGGTACGGAAACAACTGGTTCTCCCGTAGCACTCTCCATACAGTGACATGGTCAACGTTACCTTGTACAGCAGCAACTTCTCTGACGCTGACATTAGGGTTATCGTCAACTACAAGAAAAATTGCCTCGTCCATTGCAGGTGTCCTTGTCGTTCCAGGTCTTCCCCAGTTGCGAGTCATAGGCTGGAATGTTCCGTGCTCCCTAAGACACCGATCAATTGCTTCGAACGTCTTCCTGTCGGGACACCTTCGTTCTGGAAATCTGCCTCGATACATACGTACCGCGCCATGACTATTGCCCCGCGATAATCCATACATCAAATGGGCATCTGCAAACTCCGCATTTGTAAACATTGCACTGACTGCAAAACCACGTTCGTGATGAACACTAACCTGTTGATGCTACGTACTGATGTGCTTGATGCTATTACTGTAGAGCAATGAGTCGCATGTCAACACAAGCACCGAATTCAACATTACCTTCCTTCAATTGGGCCAACTAGCGGTGAATCGAGGAAGTACAGTACATGCTGACGAAACTAAAATGAGCTCTAACATGGAAATTAAGCCTTTCCGGACACATGTCAACATAACATCTTTACTTTATTTGCGAGTGAGGAATGTTTCCTGAAAGTTTGGCCGTACCTTTTTGTAACACCCTGTATAACCGATTGCCACTTGGATGTTGTCCGTGTGACGTACAGGTGTCATATTGAAGACCTATAAGGAACGTGAAATAAACTAAGCGTCCTTATTCATGTAATTGTGTGCACTAAATAGTTACAGCTGTTTATAATCCCTACATCACTTTTTAATTGCCCTGTATAGTAAACCGGAGTCATTTGCAATGCGATGCTATCAATGAATCTGATGAGCATGAATGAAAAGGTACTGAGAAGAGGCTTTATGCTGGAAGGAGCGCCGGCCGCGGTGGTCTAGCGGTTCTAGGCGCGCAGTCCGGAATCGCGCGACTGCTACGGTCGCAGGTTCGAATCCTGCCTCGGGCATGGATGTGTGTGATGTCCTTAGGTTAGTTAGGTTTAAGTAGTTCTAAGTTCTAGGGGACTGATGACCACAGATGTTAAGTCCCATAGTGCTCAGAGCCTGGAAGGAGCAGTGGTTAGGAAATGTGCACGAGCCGGTTAACATTTCTACTTTTCCTGTTGCATTTTTTTTTAATCATTTGTTTCGGCCAGAGTGTGGAACGTCGAGGGGTGTCGTTGAGTTCGTCATAAGCCTTCTGATTAGTTCCGGTATGTTAGGGTATTCTTTCATGTTTCAGTCCCATCGTCCCACATTATCATCTAACTCTATTTGGTGTACATATTCCCTGTCTTCCTTTGCTAATATTGATGCCTACGTTTACCTATAGTACTAAGGATGTTATCTCCTGCCCTTAACATACGTTGTAACATGCTTTTCCTTCTTGTTGATAACTTTTTTTCACATTTTCCTTTTCTCGCCTGTTCCATGGGCATCCTCTGTATTCATTAATTTATCATCCAGCTAATTTTCTAGATGCTTTTGTAACATCTTACATCCTTCAGTTCTCTCCTTTTCCTATTTTCCCTAGCCCATGATTCACCTCACAGGTCTGGACTCCAGATGCATCTTCTCCGAAATATATTTCTCACATTAAGACTATTATTGATTGTAATATTCGTCTTATAGCTAATAATGTTCTGTTTGTCTTAGTTTGCTTATTACGTTCTTCTTGCTTCGTTCTTCATGCGTTATACTTTTTCGAAGGAACCAGAATTTCTTCACTTACATTACTACCTGGTGTCTGTTGTTATAATCTCGTATCTGTTTCACTTCAGTTCTTTCGTGTCTGTTAGATGTAGTGTCACTTATTTTCACGGTGTTATTATTTACACAAATTTATCAAAACTAGACATGATTGTCTTACTGGCTTAGCCGCGATCGTTCTTTGAATAAAAATATGGCATTTCAGTCTCTGAGTGCTATATTTATTATTTTCAATAACCGGTTTCAGACCAGCTGCCCATCTTCAGATCATATTGCAGTTACAGAGTAACCTTCACTGCAGAACTAATGGTTCGTTGTCATAATGAGTATTCCTCGATAATAAAACGTAAGTGCTTCTTTGAGATGAAGAGAAATCGTAACAGGCTGCTAATTCATCGGAAGACTGATGATCTATCTTACCTCCTTCCAAAGAAAAAGAAAAGTCCAAGTATAAAACAGGCCAAGTATGTAATGATAAAGTTGCTGCTTCCGTGTGCTCTGAATAGTTTGGAAAGACGACAAGTTGAAATTTTTAGGTCTGCCGCGATATCGCAGAACATCGCTGTGACATCACGTGCTCTTTCTTCGACAGAGCTCTGTTTACATTTCCCCCTTGACGTTTATCTGGCTGCCTTGTTCTGGTTACAGACTTCCTTTCTAGCTGGCAGTTTCAAGTTTAGTTTCAATAATGGCCAACTTTTCTTTTGCCATCGAAGCGTTGCTATAGAAATTGTCTCTAGAGAGAAATACGTAAGGGGAACCAGCATCACATTTCTGTCAAATTTTGAACGCTAAGAACCGAGTTCTTCTTCAACACGCTAGTGTAGTGTAGATACTGTGGTGTCGCAGCACGAATGCCAAAAGAGGGAACTTGCTCTTTTTCATTTCATGTCTGGTTTACATGTCATCTAGACTCTACTTTGTGTGTGTGTGTGTGTGTGTGTAGGTGAGGCCACTTTGGTCAGTGAAATCGCTTTGGAATTCGACGATTTCGTGTCTTGATGTACAATTTCTATGACGTCCGATCAACACGTTCTGTTTATTTCAATCGGTACGTATGTATTTTCATGTGTCATTGTGTGTCATGATTTATATTAGCTTTGTAAAACATTTCCGTGTGACGTCGTTAAAATAATGCACATTAGTGTAATGAACATGGTATCCAGCTACATTGACAGTTATTAACGTAATCATATGCCTTCAGGATCTAAATAGTGATTTAAGTGTGTGACTTTTTTATCCAAAACCGGTTGATAAAGCGTCTCTCAACTTTATTAGCGTACATAGATCGGGTGTTTTTTATTTCTATTGTGTGGCAAAATTTGCACCCGCTCCTCGCAGGTCGGAGTTGCTATAAGAAATTCTGTGATAAAATTTCATTTTTAATCTCCTCTTAACGTCACCAGCCTTCCTGTGACTACCCACGCTAGCGGCACGATTTAATATTTGGCTATTATAAACGATTCCTTCAACAGACCTGTCTGTTGCTAAGCTCGAAGTTTGTAACAGTCACAGTTATACCTCCTCTCTCCATCTTCTTTTCTTTAATTTTTTACGTGCGTAAGTAGGAAGGCACTCCACGTGCTGTTGTCTACAAAAACGGAGCCTTGCACGTTCTAGAATTGGCCGTCATGTGTGATAACGCTAGAGTTTCTTATGGCTACTGCTGGCTGTCACTGCACCACCCGTAACTGCACTGTTGACTAGTATTGCCTACAGTTTTGTTGCTTTCATACCACATTCCAAGCTGAACCGTGGGGAAAGAAATTACCGTTTCTAATGGTGCGTGATCAAATAACATTATGTTGGCTTCAAAATTATTCTAAAATTTTGATTACCAGAAGTCGCCTTCTATACACCATGTGATTCACGTAAATATTGAACATCGAATACTTCCCAAATGAGATGTTCTTTCAATGTTATTTATCAGACGGAATTTAACAAACGATACTAAGGAAATGAAATAGTTATTAGAATAATGATGTGTGACAACGTCTCCTGTACAATTATAGAATACATAGATAGCCCAGAAGTGCAGCAGTACGATATTACACCGACATCGACAACTGTTCGTTAAGCCCATTGCTGATCTTCCCAAAACTGCACCATTTGCAACACTCGTCCCTCTTTCTGCTTCTTCTACATACGTCGAAGACCGACACTTGAATCAAAAACAACTAATTCTTCCTGCAGTTACCGAAATCGTACTTTTGCGAATTTGTCTCAATCAAAACTCTTCACAGCCCACACCTTCAATTGTCTTTGTCTTTCTTTCAGAAGGTCTTCATTTTCATCCTACTGGGCCATGTCATTTCTTTAAAATTTGCATTATATGAAATACAACAAACACATACTTTTACAAAATGGTTCAAATGGCTCTGAGCACTATGGGACTTAACATCTATGGTCATCAGTCCCCTAGAACTCAGAACTACTTAAACCTAACTAACCTAAGGACAGCACACAACACCCAGCCATCACGAGGCAGAGAAAATCCCTGACCCCGCCGGGAATCGAACCCGGGAACCCGGGCGTGGGAAGCGAGAACGCTACCGCACGACCACGAAATGTGGGCTCATACTGTTACAGATAATATTATACACAGGGCGTTTGTTTCACCTTGAGACAACAAAATATCGCGAAACAGACGCATTTTACTCAAAAAATGGTGATGGTAATAAATTAATATAAAGAAATGGGATATATGTGTATGCTAAAGCTGGGGCCGGGGTGGACTTCATATTTTCAAATCGCATCCACCCCATTTTTGTTGCATATTCGGACTCTACGCCAAAAAATACCTACTGTTTGCTCCAATAATTGCTTTCCATTCATGCTAGATAGCGCTGTAATCGACGAAAATCACATGTACCTGTATTTGCAATTAAGAACGTCGCATTTGATTCTACACTTCGTTTAAGACATAAATATAAACCTTTGCGTTCTTCACGGTTGATATTTATTTTCGAAAATTTGCTTTAGTGTTACAAACTGGATTGTACATTAAAATAATAAGGCTACATATTGACATTCCTAGCATATAAGCTTCTTGTATAGTAACGTAGTTTTCTGTTCCCTGCAGGATTGATTGTGGTGGATCTGTTCGCTATTCACCTACTTATGGTATACAAACACAAGACCATTGCAATAAGGTAAAATGTCCTTCAAGCGATAGTGACAGGCGCACTATTCCACTGCAGTACAGGCGACCTAATAAGCACCGACACCGAACATATTGGCACTGCTTCTCTCTGTGGCCTATTCTGGGACAGCTGTCGTAGTCGGTATCATATCAGTTGCCGTGAGAATCGAAATAATTTTAATTTATGGCTAGGCTGCAAGAAAGCTGGACGCTGCTGTTGATGGTTTTGCTGAAAGTTTTCCTGAAGGGTCAGTATCCAGTTCAACTATTCTTCGTGCGTTACAACAGTTTACCATCGAAGGAATATGACGCCTAAAAAACGAACTCGTACATCAACTGTAACAGGGAACAACAAGCTTTACTTCCTCAAAATCCACATGCAGCTGCCCAAGACATATCGCAGCAGTCTAAAATTAATCAGAGACATACTTCTGCGATCCTACTCCGTCACAAATACCACCCTTACCACATTTACTTGCGTCCGAACTTCCTGGGAATGTTTTTCAGAATCGGATGTGGTTTTGTAATTGGGCGCTCATGCAAATATAAAGAGACGCGCAGTTCTTTTGTCGACAGTGTTCTCAAACGAATCAATGTCTACGGCGAAATTTATAGGCGCAACTTGCGTTATCGGAGTGTGGAACACGCACCCTGTAAGTGGGGATATTCGTCACCGTCATTGGTCTGTTAACCTATGGTGCGATAACAGAGGCGACAAAGTAATGGGCCCCCTAGTTGTGGAAGCCACACTGAACGGGAAAAGGTATCGTTAAGTTAGTGCAATAGGAGCCACCCATTTTGTTGGAAGATGTATCCCTCGTAGAGCGACCGAAGATGTGGCTGCCAAATGACGGCTGTCTGGCACCCTACTCCAAAAGAGCTAAAGAAGTACTGAATCGCGTGTTCAATGGTCGCCGATTGTTAGTGGTCATCTGGTAACGAAGCCTGCCAGTTCACTCGATCTTACGTTCCAGATTTTTACTTGTGGTGTTATCTGAAGGAAAAAGTGTTTGCAGAAGTACCAACTATTCGGCAGAACGTGATTGAACGTATCGGTAACCCTTGCGCAAACATTCCACCAGACACGCTTTTACATTGATTACATGCATTCCATGAACGAATTAGTAAATATATCGAACTGGAAGGTTGTCTCTTTGAGCCTTTATTGTGAATTACAGTTACGGTGAGAGGCAAGGGGAAATCAAGCCCCTCAATGGTGAGAGGCAAGGGGACTCATCGCGATGAGAACTCTATCTGCGTAGTTGTTTCTGGATCGTACTAAACGTAGTTTCTAACCAGACATTCAAGTGGTTAAACATATTGTGTATTGTAGCGTACTATTAAATTTGCAACAGTAAAGCAAATTTCGAATATAAATGTCAACCATTAGAACACAAAGGTTTATATTTACGTCGTAATGACATCTAGAATCTGTGACAGTTCTTAGTTGCAAAAATAGTCTCTCTTGATATTTGTGTATTACGAAGCCATCTACCATTACTGGAAAACAAATGGTTTGGCGTAGTATTTGAATATACAATAAAAATGCGCGTGAGGCTAGCAATTTGAAAATCCAAAGTTACACCGCCCATGCGTGAAGTGTGGTTAGGTGGTGGCCACTACAGCACAAACTGATGTCCCTTTTACTAAAATTAACTTTCAGCTAGAAAATCTTTACCTTTGATGTGCCGTTTTTGACATATTTAGTTGTCTCAAGTTAAACCGACAACCTGTATATTTAAATTGCAACTAAATTCCCTCTACAGACACTGAAGACTTGTAGTGGGGACCAAGACGGTTATGTTTAACAATAAACCTCATATCCGGAAATGTACCAGTTTTCCACTACATGAAATTTTTTGTTAAGAACAAACAAAATCTTATTGCTTGCAAGACGTGTGACGGTTTTATCAACGTATTGCCAGCATGGGAATGGATTTTGCAGTTCACGATGTAATTCTGTTTGATGCAAAGTAACGACAACTAAGGAATGCGTTTTCTTTTCCATTCTGTCGAACATATTCATACTATAGTATCTTCCTTCTCTATTAGTTCCTTCTTGTACGAGGATAATGCAGAATCACCAATGCTGAGAAGTACCGAGCAAACGCGAATCGAGGCTCTTGCATTTTGTTTGCTGAATAGGAGAACTGCAGGTTCAAGTCAATAAAGGTAATACCGTCGCGTTCGTCCGCAGCCTTTTTCAAGTGAGGAACGGGAGGAGCAAAGGCTCTAAAATTGTTGTTTCTAGGGTACCGCAACTTGATAAAACTGGAACCCTTATAGCGTCACATTGTTGTCTGTTTGTCTGTCCAACTATTTTTCTCAAGAACGAGTAAAGGTATCACTTCGAAATATACGTATGTCACATGCTAAGGTCTACAGGCCCCAGACAATCGAATACATTAAATCGTCTAACTCAATACGATCGAAAGATACGGCCATTTACGTCACATATTTGATATTCGCAAACTCACGCATCAAAAGCTGTAGGACAATTCCCTCTAACCTTGAATCCTAAAATTTTGCAATAAGCATGGTACTAGAGTGCAAGTAAAAGAAAAAAAATTTGGAAAGTGTTAATTTGTAACTATATCGTATCATAAAATATTGGCTTTGACATTTGTTTTCCATCTGCCTGCCTGTTCTACCGTTACGTCCCATGTTTCTCAGGAGAGGATAGAGGCACCAAGATGAAATTTTGTCAAATACTATGTCCCTTGGCAGTTTAAATAATAATTTAAGCTCCTAGATCAATGCAGTCGAAAGACGCTGCCATATGTGTCACATATTTTGATAATCGCCAACTGACACATGGAAACCTATAGCTGAACATCTATATCAATTGTTATCCCCCCAAGAACATCGACAGAACTTCGTAGAATGACAAGGTACTTTTCTGGACACTTTTATTTTTTAAGTGACTGAAGACGATATTTAGTTTTCGCAGGTGTTTTAATAAATGAATCAATTAGGTAAATTGCTTGTTTCTCATAACTTTTTGCAGAGAATGATGAAGAAGTTCACATTGTATCACGAGTGCTAACTAAAACTCCTTCTCGGAAAATAATGCTAACTTTCAGCGTTCAGAGCAGACAATCGTTACAAAACAGGCTCCCTCTCCACCATTTCTCTTCCTAGTGATATTTGCTTCACGCACTCCCTGTAACCCCGGTAACCCCACTGAAACTGTATCAAGTTCAGATTCATGCAGTATACTTAATCTGAGAACCACTTGATTCCCGGTCTCCTAACTTCTGAACAAACAGAAATGACAAGTCTTTAGGATGGCAGTGTTCTCAGCCTGACCACTGTCAATAACAATATTGCTGGGTAGACCACACAAATATGTCGTAGCAGTTACAGAGTTACTATTCTATTGTGCTGTCAGTTAGTGGGTTTACATTTTTGCCAAATGAATGAGGTACCAATTTCTTGTTAGTTCCCCGAACTATCTACGTCTCGGAGAAGGGAACTTTCACGGAATATTTAAGCGTATGTGATATACAGTAATGTCTTAGTTTTATCGTCATAGATGCTTGATACAAACTACAGAGAATATATGTAGTGGGTGGACTACGTAAGAGATGTCCTCACATTCGTTTCACAAGTTGTAACATCCAAGAAATATGTCCTATGTTAATTTTCGTACTTAAGAAGTACTGACATTGGTGAATCATGTAGCTAGTATTCTACTCTTACAGAATGGTGATTACTGTAATAATCTTTTAAATACCATTTAGTATCTGGCCAAAATACTATCCAACCAATTTGATTTTACCCCTCACACATTTTAATTTAAATTCGCTGTAGAAAATGACCCCCAGACAGCGAACCATTGAGCTACGTTTATGTCGGGCCTGGTGGCCTAGAGATAAAACGCTGCCTGGAGACCAGATTAGATTAGATTAGAGTAGGGGTCATGAGATCGAACTTTCAGTCATCGTTACCACCTGGTCTTCCGTCCCAGCTATGTGAGCAGTCGTCAGAAACAACATGTGGTTCTGATTTCACATCAAACTGTAAATCACCTTTCGCTGATTGTAAGTGGTCGAACGAGTACAGTGTAATATGAATAGCACCAAAAAATTTTATAACGTGAGCAGGATTCGTTATAATGGCGGATAGTTAGTTAATGTGAACAGTTCACTAATGGGGTTGTTCCCATCACAGTCGACAGAAAACCAAGACCCACCACGATAGTTCAGCTATACATGCCGACGTCGCAAGCCGAAGATGAAGAGATAGAGAAAGTAAATGAAGGTACTGAAAACATAATAGAACAGGTAAGGGGAGATGAAAATCAAATAGTCATGGGACACTGGAATGTGGCTGTAGGGGAAGAAGTGGAAGTAACTGTTACGAGAGAATAAGGGCTCGCAATTAGGAATTAGAGAGAAGAATAATTGGGTTCTGCAACAAATTTCAGGTAGTAATAACGAATACTACGTTCAAAAAATCACAAGAGGTATACTAGAGAAATGCTAGGAGATATGGGAAGAAAATTTCAGTAAGATTACATCACGGTCAGGTAGAAACTCCGAAATCAGATGCTGAATCGTAAAACGTACCCCAGAGAGTATACAGAATAAGATTACAATTTAGTAGTGATGAGGAGCAGGTGGGAGTTTAAATGACTAGACATGAAGAATCACTGCGCAAACAAGTAGGATACGGAAGTAGTAAGGAATCAAGAGATACACATGAAGTTCTCTTAGGCTATAGAAACTACGATATTGAACAGCTTAGAATCGTGTTCAGTTGGAAAGGAATGGACATCTATAAAAAGGGTAGTCACAGATGTTGGAAAGAAAAACAAAGGTACAAAGAATTTAACTGCGAAGAAACCTTAGGTAACGGAAGAAATACTTCAGTTGATCGACGAAAGAAGAATGTACAAAAATGTTCAGCGATATTGAGGAATACAGAAATACGAGTCACATACAAATGAAACAAAGAAGAAGTGTAGATGAGATAAGGGGAAATGCCTGTATGAAAACGAGAAGAAATCGAGAAAAAATGAATGGTGGAAGGACTGACTCAGCATATAGTGTAGCCAAAACAGCCTTCGGTGAAATTAGCAGGAAGGTTCGTAACATTAAGACTGCCAAGGGAATTCCACTATTAAATGCAGAAGAGAGGGCGGATAGGTGGAAGGACGACATTGAAGGCCTCTTGAGTGGAAGACTGGTCTCATGACGTGGGGAAAGATTATACAGGAGTCGATATATCTACAGCTACATCTGCGTGGATGTAGCTGTAGATAGTGCCTGGCAGAGGGTTCATCGAACCACCTTCATAATTCTCAGTTATTCCGCATTCGAACAGCGCGCGGAAATAACGAACACCCGATTTCCCTTATGTTACTGTGATGCTCGTTACTCCCTATGTAAGTCGACGACAACAAAACATTTTCGCATTAGGTGGAGAGAGTTGGTGATTGAAATTTCTTGAGAAGATTCCGCCGTAACGATAAACACCTTTGTTTAAATGGTATCCGTCCCAAATCCTGTATCATATCAGTGACACTCTCTCCTCTACTTCGCCATAATACAAAACGCGCTGCTCTTCGTTGAACTTTTTCCATGTACCCCGTTAACGCTATCTGTTAATAATCCTACATCGCGCAGCACCACTCCAAAAGGGGACGGACAGGCGTAGTATAGGCAGTCTCTTTAGTAGATCCGTTGAATCTTCTAAGTATTCTCCGATAAAACGCTGTCTTTGGTTTGCATTCCCCATAACATTTTCTGTGTGTTCTATCCAATTTCAGTTGTTCGTGACCGTAATTCCTAGGTTGTGTTGTTGTGATCTGCAGTCCAGAGACTGGTTTATTGTAGCTCTCCATGATACTTTATTCTGTGCAAGCTTCTTAATCTCCGACTAACTCCTGCAGCCTACATCCTTCTCAATCCGTTTTGAGTATTGCCTTCGTCTCCCTCTACGATTTTTACCGTACGCGCTTCCTTCCAAAAACGGATAATCCGTTGATGCCTCAGAACGTATCCTACCAACCCATCCTTCTTCAAGTTGTGTCACAAAATCGTCTTCTCCCTCTCTACATCGACCATCATTAGTTATTTTGCTCCCAAAATAGCAGAATTCACCTACTGCTTTAAGTGTCTCATATCCCCATCTAATTCCCTCAGCATCACCAGAGTTAATTAGAAAACTTTCCACTACCCTCTTTTTGCTTTTGTTGATGTTCATCTTATAGCCCCCTTTCAAGACTCTGTCCATTCCGTTCAACTGCTCTTCCAGGTCCTTTGCTGTATCCTACTGAATTACAATGTCGTCGGCAAAACTCAGAGTTTTCATTTCTTCTCCATGGATTTTACTTCCTACTCCAAATTTTTCTTTTTGTTTCCTTTAGTGCATGCTCAGTATACAGATTGGATAACATCGGAGGTATGCTACAACCCTGTCTCATTCCCTTCTCAACCTCTGCCTTCCTTTCGTGCCCCTCGACTCTTATAACTGCCATTTAGTTTCTGTAAAAATTGTAAATAGCATTTCGCTCCCTGTATTTGACACCTACCATCTTCAGAATTTGAAAGAAAGTATTCCTGTCAATATTGTCAAAAGCTTTATCTAACTCTACAAATTCTAGAAACGTAGGTCCACCTTTCCTTAATCTAAGATAAGTCTTAGGGTCCGTATTGCCTTACGTGTTCAAACATTTCTACTGAATCCAAATTGATCTTTCCCGAGTTCGGCTTCTAATAGTTTTTCCATTCGTCTGTAGAGAATTCGTGTTGGTATCTTGCAGCAGTGATTTATTAAACTGATAGTTCGGTAATTTTCACACGTGTCTACATTTTATTTCTTTGGGATACAAATTAATATGTTCTTCTTGAAGTATGAGGAAATTTCGCCTGTCTCATACATCTTGTTCACGGGATGGTAGAGTTTTGCGAGAGCTGTCTCTCCCAAGGCAATCAGTAGTTCCAATGGAATGTTCTCTACTCCCGGTTCCTTGTTTCAACTTAGGTCCTTCACTGCTTTGTCAAATTCTTCACGTAGTATCGTATCTCCCATCTCATCTTCATCTACGTCCTCTTTCATTTCAATACATTGACCTCAAGTCATCCCCCTTGTGTAGACCCTCCATATACTCCTTCCACTTTTCTGCCTTCTCATCTTTGCTTACAACTGGTCCTCCATCTGAGCCCCTCATATTCAGATATATGGTTTTCTTTTCTAGAAAGGTCTCATTAATCTTCCTGTAGGCTGTATCTATCTTGCCCCTAGTAATATATGCCTCTACATCCTTACATTTTTCCTCTGTCAATCCTTGCCTAGACATTTTGCACTTCCTGTCGAGACGTTTGTATTCTTTTTTGGCTGCTTCATTGACTGCATTTTTATAGTTTTTCCTTTCATCATTTAAATTCAACATCTGTTATATTCCCCAACGATTTCTATTAGCCCTCATGCTATTACCTGCTCGATTCTCTGCTGCCTTCACTATTTCATCTCTCAACGGTACCCATTCTTTTGTTACTGTCTTTCCCCCGTTCTTGTCAGTCGTTCCACAATGCTCCCTCTGGAACTCTCTACAACGTCCGGTTCTTTCAGTTTATCCAGGTCCCATCTCCTTTAATTTCCACCTTCTTGCAGTTTCTTCAGTTTTTATCTACAGTTCATAACCAAAAGATTGTGGTCAGAGTCCACATCTGCCCTCGAAATCTCTTAAAGTTTAGAACCTGGTTACAAATCTGTGTCTTATCATTATATAATCTATCTGAAACCTTCCAGTGTCTCTAGTCCTCTTCCACGTAAACAGCCTTCTTTCATGGTTTTTAAACGAAGTGTTAGCTATGATTAAGTTATGCTCTTTGATAAATTCTATCAGACAGCTGCCTCTTTCATTCCTTACCCCCATTCCACATTCATCTACTACTTTCCCTTCTCTTCCTTTTCGTACTGTCGAATTCCAATCCCCCATGACTATTAAATTTTCATCTCCCTTCGCTATCTGATTAATTTCTTTTATCTCATCATACATTTCTTCAATCTCTTCGTCATGTACGGATCTAGTTGGCGTATAAACTTGTACTACTGTGGCACGCGTCGGCTTCGTGTCACTCTTGACTGCAATAATGCGTTCACTGTGCTGTTCATAGTAGCTTACCAGCGCTCCTTTTTTTCATTCACTATTAAACCTATTCTTGTATTACCCCGATTTATCTTCTATTTTCAACCCTGTATTCACCTGACCTGAAGTGCTGTTCCTCCAGCCACTGAACTTCACTAATTCCCACTATATCTCGCTTTAACATATTCATTTCCCTTTTCAAATTTTCTGACTTACCAGCCCAGTTAAGGGGTCCGGAATTCCATGCTCCGATCCGTAGAACGTGTTTTCTTTCTCCTGATAACGTTTTTCTCCTAAGTAGTCACCGCCCAGAGATCAGAATGGGGGACTATTTTACCTCCGGAATATTTTACCCAAGAGGACGCTATAACATTAAAACTCGTTTGCTGTGACGCAAACTAGTGTTACCCTCTGGGAGGATTTTGAGTTTTGACCGTGCGTGTGTCTAAGGGATAAGATATCGGACAGTAATTTCGAATATAATGTTATTAATAGAAAACTAAACAGGCTTTACTTTGGGGTAATGAAAGTAGAAACGTTTATACGAATGAAACAATAAGACCAGCCTAATTAGGCATATTAATTTGAAATATTATATTCAAGGAAATTGAATATTAGTAGTTGTAGTGACATTCTTTAAGATTTCCTTTGAATAGTACACTGGATACACACGACTACAGTGTGATCTAAGTTGTGGGTAGTCGCAGTTACCACTAATGCACAAGCCAGTAATCATAGAAAGCAAGACAGTGCCCCACTCATAATAATAACAGTTACAATCACAATCATTTCGTGATTCAGATTGAGACGTTACTACAGGAAAAAATGAACTAAAGTTGGGCATGAAAAGACTTCTGACTTAACTGACATGTAAGCACCACAAATAAAATTAAATAATACGACATTTACATTTTTTATACTCCCATTTAAGAAAAAGTATCAGATTTCTTTGGTAGCAACAATATTATACATATCCTTTTAATACGAAAAGAATATGATGGGGACCCATAAACTGATACTGTCTCTCTAGGCAAACTCAATGATTATTTTCAGTTCCACCAAAATTAATTCTTAGTCCCACTTGGAATAATTTGTTTGTTCATCCTTCAAAACAAGTTACTCAACACTGAACTCGATTAACCTCAACAGAATTATTTCATAATAGCAATGAAGGCTGAATTACGTTTCAAGTAAGTTTAATTTAAGTGCCTTTTTCATCACTTGTGAAGTAGCTGTTTTAGACAGTAACATTTACACACTCTGGCACTGAATTTTTGCACATTTAATACACAGAATAATACCACTGGTTTGCTAAAACAGGATACTCGGTTTTCTGCACACTTCGGAGAGGATCCTGCATCGGTTCATGATTAGGATAAAGTTAAGTTTCAAAAAAAAATTATTGAAAATACTCACACAATTTAACTAGTCCATGTTATGATACCTATGTGTGTTCCTGAAGTTGGTGGAGCAGTGACGAAGTAGTGGTGGCAAGCGATGTGGTGGCTAACTGTACTCACGGCTGTTTATGTTGAATGCTCTTTACAATTTCTTCTTGGTGACGGATTTTTATCGTGTTACAGCCATTACTTGTTGCCTAGAGTACTATACAACAACCAAATCCACACCCTAGGCTATTTTCCATGCAAAACAGCTTCCAAATGCCTCCATTGGCACCCTCGATGTGTATCGTTCAATGACTAGCCACTGACTGCGTACCGTTCCCACCAAGGAGCCGCCCCAAGCCACTTCCGTTGCGGAGGGGGTCCCCTACAGCTTTCACACTTCACAATACAAGTTCCCTAAGCGTGAACCAGTTTACAATACAGAAATTTTTCTTTATGCGCAAACACTTATTATAAAATTTCATTATTTTTAAAAATCATTTATTTTTTCCTTATTTATATTGCAAACTTTAAATTTCTTGTCACAAATCAGTCCCCTTGCCGTTCGCAGTACCAGCACACTAAGGCCGTTTTGGTTAATATTACAAGGCCAGATCACTCAGTCAACCAGACTGTTGCCCCTGCAACTACTGAGAAGGCTGCTGCCCGTCTTCAGGAACCACTCGTTTGTCTGGCCTCTCAACAGATAACCCTCCGTTGTGGTTGCACCTAAGGTACGGGTATCTGTATCACTGAGGCACTCAACCCTCCCCGCCAACGGCAAGGTCCAAGGTACATGGGAGGAGATGTTTAGTTGAATTTACGGCCTTTAGATTAGACTGATTTAACGTGTAACCGAGTTTAACGGATTCTCTTCAGCACTCATGTGGATGACTCAGACTTTTTATTATTAAGGGTCAATTGCCCATTTTCGCACCATTAAGATATTTTTACTAAATTGTTTTGCAATTTGTTTCGATCTTCTGATGAGTTTACTAGATGATAAAAGACAGCATCGTCTGAAAACAACCTATGACGGCTGCTCAGATTGTCTCCTAAATCTTTTACATACTAAGGAACAACAGAGGACCTGTACCACTTTCTTGGGAACGCCACAAATCACTTCTGTTTTACTCGATGGCTTTCCGTCAAGTACTACGAACTGTGACCTCTCTGACAGGAAATCACGAGTCCAGTCACATTACTGAGACGATATTCCGAAAACACGCAATTTCACTACAAGCTGCTTTTGTGGTCCAGTGTCAAAAGCCTTTTGGAAATCTAGTAATGAGGAATCAATTTGAACTGTCTTTTCAATAGCATTTAACATTTCGTGTGTGTAAAGAGATAGTTGTGTTTCACAGGAACCATGTTTTCTAAACCCGTGTCTACTGCGTTTCAATAGACCGTTATCTTCGAAGTAATTCATAATGTTCGAATACAATATATGTTCCAAAATCCTGCTGCATATCGACATTAATGATATGGAGCTGTTATTTAGTGGATTACTCCTACTGCCTTTCTTGAATATTGGTGTGGCCTGTGAATCTTTACAGTCTTCGTGTACGGATCTTTCGTAGAGCGAGCGATTGTATGTGATGGTTAAGTATGGAGCTATTTGATCAACCTGCTTTAAAAGAAACCTAATTAGTTTACAGTCTGAACCAGGAAACTTTCTTTTATTAAGTGATTTAAGTTGCTTCACTTCTCCAAGGGTATCTATGTCTAAGTTATTCATGTTGCAGCAGTTATTGATTCGGATTCTGGAGTATTTACATCGTGTTCTTTTGTGGGGGAATTCGGAAAGGCTGTATTTAGTAACTAACCCCGCTTTTGCAGCGTTGTCTTCGATAGTGTTTCCATTCCTATAGCGTAGAGAAGGCACTGACTGTGTCTTGCCACTAGCATTCTTAACATGTGACGAGAACCTCTTTGGATATGCTGCCAGGTTTCGAAATGAAGTTTCGTTGTGGAAACTATTATAAGCATGTAGCATTGATGTCTACGCTAAATTTCGAGTTTCTGTAAAAGATCGCCAATTTTGGGAGATTTTGCGTTCTTTTAAATTTGGCATGCTTGTCTCGTTGTTTCTGCAACAGTCTTCTGACCAGTTTTGCGTTCCAAGGGAAATCGTTTGTTCATTTACTCAGTATAAATCTTTCCGTTGCAGTAAATACTTTTCTTTGAATTAAAGACACATCTGGTCTACATTTACGTTGTTGATTTGCAAGGAATGGAGATTTTCTCTCAGGAATACGTCAACTGAACTTTGATCTGCTTTTTTGAATAGGTATATTTTTCGTTTATTTTTCGATGATTTGGGCGTTACAGTATTTGGTGCCCCTATGACATCTCTGTGTTTACAATCCCTGTATCCGTTTTGATACTCGTTATTAGCTCAGGATCATTTGTTGCTAAGAGGTCAAGGAAGTTTCCACAAACGTTTACTATTGGCTTGTGCTTATGAACTAACTACTGGAAATAATTTTCAGAGAATGCATTTAGCACAATTTAGGATGATGTCTTATGCGTACCTACGGATTGAAACATATATTTTCGCCAAAATATCGAGGGTAAATTAAAGAGCCCACCAACTATAATTGTATGAGTCGGGTACGTGTTTGAAATTAAACCCACGTTTTCTTTGAACCTTCCAGCAATTGTATCAGCTGAGTTGGGAGGTCGGTAAAAGTATAAAATTTTTATTTTATTCCGGCTGACAAAAGCGATCTCTGTCAATACTAGCTCACAGGAATTATTTCCCTCGATTTCGCCACGAGTTAAGTTAGTACTAACAGCAACAAACACTCCAGCGCCAACTGTCCTTTCGGAACACCATTAGGTTCTTCGCAAAAACTTCGGCTGGACTTACATACGGCTTTAGTCGACTTTCAATGCCTATGAGCATCAGTGCTTTCTATAAGCGCTTCGAGCTCTGGTATTTTCACAACACGGGTACGACAGTTTATAACTGTTATAGCGATGGTTCCTGTTTCTGCGTTCTTCCTGTGTTCGGCCTGCACTCTTTGTGACAGAAGCCCTTCTTGTGTTTTCCCGAGACTCTCGAACTTAAAAAGGCTATAAGACAAATAAAAATTGTAGATAGTGTACAGCGTAAATCTCAAAAGTAACAATCCACGACACACAGCCCATCTATCCGTGTAGCCGCCTCCTGCGCCTAGTGGACTCCTGACCTACTCAGTGGAAAATGCAACCTCACCACCCTATGGCGCATGTCGAGGAATCTGCAGCCTACACAATCGCAGAATAGTCTTACCCTACGATTCAGATCCTCCACTCGACTCTACGCTAAAGGTCCGCAATCAGAACTTATAAAATAAATAAAATAAAAAAATATTATTTAAATATTAATTTTTCCATCTGTATGATGGTGATTGTGATTGTAATTGTAATAAATATTTGCTTATCTGGAACGTGGACGTTTAATTATTCGGTATCAGACGCTTGACAATGGCTTTCTCGTAAAGGCAATGTTACTCGTAGTTGACCGTGAAATAAAACTGAAATAATCGGACTTCGTAAATAAATCGTTTCCAAAGACTGCTGCGGTAGGTGCGGACTCATAATCTAAATCTCAATATTTCAATAATTTGCCAGCCATGCCAATACGTCGTACAGAGGTGATTGTCTACTAAACATAAAAAAGTTACACAGTTAGTTAAATCAGATATATTCAATGAATAAGCCTACAGTTCATAATCCTACTTACTTTTATAAATATAAATTCTTTACAGAATCGAGTGCCTAGTCTGGTTGCAACTCGCAGTATTCTTCTATAACATGAAATATGGCGGTGTGCCAGACAATAGAATAAAATACGTGCTTCTCGCACCACTTCTACCAGAGCTCTCTCCTTTCTTAATCAAACATAAGAGTAACGTAATTGTGCTTTTGTTTTATCAGCGACACAGCGCTGCAGTTGTGTGCCATAGGCTTTATTTATTTGTCACTGATTATTTATTTAATTAATATTTCGCGTTTCCGAGGAAACTCACGCTCGGCATGCAAATGAGCCTTTATATTGCCCCCTGAATTGCGAGGCGAAAGGACACACCTGCAGGCGAGCAATTCACCTAAAGGCACAAGAAGATCTAAGTTATCTACAACTATTTACATGACTTACATTATACACATTATATACAAAATTTGAATGACGCGGGTGCGCCGTAAAAGTTCTTATGTTGGCAGATAGAGTGCGCGCATGCGCAGAAGAGTCTGTGTGACTCCAGCACTGCCGTTATATCGTACAGTTAGATCATGCGGCACAGTATTGCAGTTCATATTGTTCGTGTGCGCGTGTTTCTCAGTCGTTGCACAAAGAAAATATTCAACCAAGATTACATATGAAGACTACATTCTATGACAGGTAACTTAGTTTTAAATTTACAATATTTGTTATAACACAATACAACTTAGATTGTTGAATGTTCTTAGTTACATAGTATTGTTTTGAAATACTTCAAAGAAAAATGTCCGTATGTTTCAGGTGCGTTGACCTATACACATCGTGTCGTTATTACAGTTCATATTCATCTGCTGCACAATAAAATTTTTTTTTACAGGTTAGTATCGTCGTGGTAAAGTTTTTTTTTTTTTTTGATCACAGTAACATCGTTGTATAACAACGTGATTAATACATAAGCGTGTCCATTTCCCATTTCCATTATAGTCGTTGTGATGCAGTTCGTTGTGACTAAAGGCATTGCTCATTACAGATCAGACGTGACCCGTCGAGTAATTGGTCCACGTGCAGTTCGTTTTTTTTTTTTTTTTTTACATTCCGTGGAAGCTTGGTTGCAGAACCTCGGACGGCACATAGCTGGCGTCGATCCTTGGACAGTCCAGGTAAGAGTGTCCGTCACATTTCGAGAACATTTCATTCCCTGAAGTTCCAACCAAAATTCTTCCACCCGTCGTGTTGTTTTCTGGACAGGCACTTTGTGTCCATTTAATCCAGTTAACATCTTGAAGTTAGGTACTGTAGTAATGTCACTAGACGATGCAGGAATTATGCACTTAACATTTTCAGTTTTTTTTTTTTTTTGCTGAATATAGCTCACCTAAATGTTCGTAGTTATTAATCAAAGAAATCATTCATCGCGTTTACATAGATACGCTGCATAATGAATGGCATTAACCGTTTCTTTCACATAGGTTTCTGCGTAGTTGCAGAGTTAGTAATGTTCGTTAATGTCCGTGAACAGAGGTTCACTATGAAATGTCTTTTTGGCACTCGTTTTGTTCAAATTTTTTTTTTTTACATAGTAACAGTTACATGATACATCAGTTAAAAAAATAAGTAATTATACATACACACGTCACATATTTTCTTAGCATAAACATAATACAGTTGCACATAAACATGTTTGCATCATCATTACATAGCTATAGGTTATTACATTGTGTCACGTGATGTCATCTGAAATTAAGATAGGTTAGACACAACATTCATTACATCAGTAGGCAAGACCAGGCGTTTTCACTACTCAATAAATATTCAAAATAATAAGAGAGAAAAAATGTTCGATTCCTCGCGTTTTGTGCGTGTGTGTAGAGTGTCTGTGTGGCCTTGACTACTGATAGATGCTTTTCGTGTTGAGAGATGTGCGTCTAATCTATTTCTCAAAGTAAAAGATCGCTTCACAGATGACGTCTGTCGGTTCGTCAGGTGTCATACCAAGTCAGTGGTACCTACAATAACAAATGTTCCGTGAAAACTTAATATATCATTCACTGCTACGTAATCATAAATTTTATTTTGATATTCCATCTTCCAGGTGGTGGCGCGCGCTGAAAGAAGAGTTCTTCTGCCTTCAACTGCGACTCTGGAACGCTGAA
This sequence comes from Schistocerca cancellata, assembly GCF_023864275.1. Lineage (NCBI taxonomy): Eukaryota > Metazoa > Arthropoda > Insecta > Orthoptera > Acrididae > Schistocerca > Schistocerca cancellata. The sequence continues at coordinate 303,466,762 of NC_064633.1, read as the reverse complement.
ATGAAAATTTCTACACCACTTATTATCTGTGTTGTAACAACAGAGTTTTTCGAGTTGCTTAGCAATATTTTGATGGGTATGACTTTGACATTATTCAGCATGAAATGCTCTAAGATCTCGGTGTGCGTATTTTTCTAAAATTCTTTGAAGTGTGCCAACGCGTTCCTTCCAAGACTGTGTAGCTATCAGTATATCATCTACATAGTGTGTGACTGTCTCAACTAAATCGTCGCCAAGCACGGTATCCAGGGCTGTAATGAATACCCCAGAGCTGACATTCAGTCCGAAAGGTAGAACACAAAACTGATAGGTTCGCCCCCCGAACATAAATGCAGTATATTTCCGTGAATCAGGAGTGATACCCACCTGCCAAAACGAATTAGCGAGATCTATTGTGGAAAAATATTTTGCATCTAGAAATTTCTGTAATTGCTCTTCTAAATTTTGGGTTTTGTGTGAACCGGTAAAATTATTTCATTAATTGCTCGTGCGTCTAACACTAACCTAATGCTTCCATTTGATTTTTTGACAACAAGTAGAGGACTACAATAAGGTGAGGTGGATGGTTCAATGACCTTCCAGTCTAACATTTGTTTTAATTCTTGCCACACAGCAGGTCGTTGAGATAACGGTACATTATATGTCTTGTGGTAGAAGATTTTGTGAGGCTTAACTTCAATCTTGTACACATACGTGTTGATAACACCTAATCGTTTGGTAAAAACTTGTAAATATTTGGATAACACTTCCTGTAGTTTTATACGTTCATGTACACTGAGAGCTGTAGCTTCACTTATCTTATGATCAAGCAATGTTTTCAAGTCCAATAGCTCTGTGTCAGATGAGTGTATTTGCATATCTTGAATGTCATTGTCAAGTACTAACTGAACCTTGTACCCTGTACAGTGTTTGTCATGCTTTAGAGTTCTCCTGTCCAAATCAATAATAATTACACTGCCTTTATCATTTAAAATACATTTACCTTTGGAGAAGTCTATAATAGAGTCCTTCTCGCTCATAATATCTATTCCTAATATGCAATTTGTCACAAGGTTTTGTACAACCAGGAATGGCCATTGTATGGTTCCATTACCTATTTTAATGTTTACAAAAACTTGCTTCGTAACCCTACATGACTTATTACCTAGTGCAGTAGTTATTTTACAGTTTTGGGCAGGAAACTCAGGCACAGGTTCCAATTCACACATCTTTTCTTAGAAATTAAAAGACAAAACGCTCACAACTGCACCTGTATCTAGGATAATAGTAGTTGGAATCCCACCTACTACACCAGTAGTAGATGCTAAAACAATTTCATTTGTGTTTGAACGACATTGTGTACTGTCTTGTAAAAGTTCATCTGATATATTGTTATTGTAGTTGTATCTTATAAATAAAACAGGTAATTTTTGTTTAGAATTATTCGGCATATCATTATTCTGTTGTTCAAGTGTGGTGTCAAATAACTGATTAACATTGCAGTCGCCCCGCAAGAATTCTTCAGCCACGACCTGGGGCATAGAAGTGACTGTTTCTAGTTTGTCGGATTAGCATTTGTACTAGGTACTGACACAGATTGAGGTTGTGCATCAGGTGTCATTTCTATTATATTCACATTCGGATATTGCCTATTATGATCTCCAAACTTTTGCGGTTGTTGTTGCTGTTGCGCATTATAACTTACCTGTCGGTCGTAAGGTATGCTCCAATTTTGTCCTGGTGGCTGCTGTGGTAAAGCAGAGTTTGAATGGAAGTACTGATCGTTACGAGTCCAACCTTGATGCTGTCTTGGCTCGTAGTTATTATTATTTCTATTTCTGTTTGTGTTTTTGTTGTTGCCTTTGTATCCGTTGTTACCATTGTAGTTATTACCGCGGTGCCTTTTGTATGGATTGCCGCATGAAGTGTTATTACTGTTGTAACTATTGTTTGTATTGGAATACGCGTGTTGATTTTGATTTTCGTATTGAAACGGCATGTGAGTTTGCTGTTTTTGCTGTACCGCGTATCCAACTGTGGGCGCGCCAGAATTGAGTTGGCAAGCCTGCATGTTTTGCATACCACTAGTGTAAACATTGTGGCTGCTGTTTTGCCGCGCGAAGCGCTGATCTTCAAGTAACATGTCAACCGAATCTAAGGCTGTTAAAAAATAATCTGAATCGTCATCCGGGATATGTAGGAGTTTTTCTTTAATGTTTAAAGGCAATTTGGCCTTCAACGCACGGGGTATATCACGCGTTGCGACTGGTTCGTCTAAAAAGTGTCCCATGTTCAAGTATTTTTCAAAATATCTGCGTAAGTTGCCATTTTTACTGTTAAAAGTTTCAGGTTCTAAAATTTGTCTTCTGAGTCGCTCCTGGACGGATTGCGACCAGAATTTGTTCAGAAAAGCACGCTCAAACTCACTGTACGTGGTACATACGTCAGCTTGACTGTATGCCCAGACAGCTGCATCGCCTTGGATGTAACCGACAATATATGAAATCTTTTTCCGGTCACTCCAAGTGCGTGGAAATGCGTTACTAAAAGATTTAAGAAAAATCACCGGATGAATGGTTCGTTTTTCTGGGATAAAAATCTGAAATTGCCTGTGTTTCATTAAGCTTTCTTCTTCCTTCGCATTGTGATATGGATTTATTCCACTGTAATTACTGGTATGTTCAGCTGGCGAGTAATTACGATAATGTTGCTGTGGTTTACCATGATAATAGCTTGTGTTTGTGTTTGCACATCGTGGTATGTGTTGTAGTCGTGGTGTGTTTTGTTCTTGTGTGTTTGTCGTGTGCGGTATGTGTGTGTCATACTCGAATGTATATTGGTTCCTGAACTGTGCATTTTGACTGATATTTTCGTTACATTCAGACTGTGGTCGATCGGTGAATTGTCTCATGGGTGCAGTGACGGATTGTACTGCGTCACTGATCAGCTGTTTGTTATTAGTAATGTATTGCGCTACGGAGTCGTGCACAATTGTTGGTAAATTTTCACGTAAGCATCTATCAAAATGTTTGTCTTTGTTCACTACCCAATCATGAAATTCTTTATTAATATTTTGAAAATGAGCTGTGGCATCAGATTGTAAGATGTCAGTCAGGTGTTGTTCAACATTGTTAAATTTATTCTCTACGTCAGTAATTCGTTTTTCAAGGTTGTCATGTACTGAAGGATATGTTTGAATTTGTTCAGTAAGAACTTCACACGTGACATTAAGGTTTTTTACTTGTGTCTGTAAAAGTGCTACGTCAGTTGTAGTCTTTTCTTGTCTCGTATTAAGCTGGGAAAATTTAGTACTGAGTTCAGTCATCTGTTTGGTCAGTGTGGCCTCTATAAGTTCCACACGTTTACATAAAGTGTCATTACCTGTCTTGAGTGCTATGAGGTCAGATTTAATTGCGTCATTTTGTGTCTGTAAGGTTGCCATGTTTTCGGCGTTTTGTTTCATTAGCATTTGTAACATGTCGGCAATGTTTACTGTTTGCAAGGTCTGTGCCCCCGTCGCGTCATTAGACGTGACGTCATGCATCAACATGGGCTCTGACTGAGACTTTGAAATTTTTGTAGTGGACGGCCTATTGCCAAAATTTCCGTCAACACTTGCGTCAATGTTTGATAAATCGTCACTACCGGTTGCTGTCGTAAAGTCATTTTCTAACATTTGTCTCTCGTCCGAGTCGGATTGCGTCTGAATAGTACGTCTTTGCTGTTCCATTTTTGCGTATTGATTTCTAGTTATTACCATGCCACACGTGATATATGTTTCAAGAAAATATTTGACACTGATTTTAAAATAAAATGCAGTTGAGCATGAATCGCTCGTAGCAACAATGGCTGTCTGTTAATTTAAAAATATAAACTGAATTTGAGATTATTGGTAATGGCTGCTGTCCATGTTACTACGTATCGTACAGAAGTCGGCCATATTGTACACTCGTGTATTGGTATTGTTGCATACGTTATTGTTTAAGGAAAAGTACTGAGAATGAAATTTATCACTGAAAACTGTTATGCACGAAAGAAACACTACAGAATCTACTGAAAAGCTAATACACTGAATTATACGTCTTGTCAAGCCTGTTAATTCAAATATGCTGCGTCTTACCTTATTTTGCTGGAAGTTTCATTGCGTCTTCCCGCAAAATTTTAGAATTGGAAAATATCTTCAGATTTTTTGTTATCTCTCATACATTCACGTCCAGGTCCAGAAAGTTGATTTTTCACATGAAACAAAGAGAACAATGTAACAAATGACAAAATAACAAGTCCGACACGCAGTCGCCAATATAAAATAAATAAAATAAAAAATATTATTTAAATATTAACTTTTCTATGTGTATGATGGTGATTGTGATTGTAATTGTAATAAATATTTGCTTATCTGGAACGTGGACGTTTAATTATTCGGTATCAGACGCTTGACAATGGCTTTCTCGTAAAGGCAATGTTACTCGTAGTTGACCGTGAAATAAAACTGAAATAATCGGACTTCGTAAATAAATCGTTTCCAAAGACTGCTGCGGTAGGTGCGGACTCATAATCTAAATCTCAATATTTCAATAATTTGCCAGCCATGCCAATACGTCGTACAGAGGTGATTGTCTACTAAACATAAAAAAGTTACACAGTTAGTTAAATCAGATATATTCAATGAATAAGCCTACAGTTCATAATCCTACTTACTTTTATAAATATAAATTCTTTACAGAATCGAGTGCCTAGTCTGGTTGCAACTCGCAGTATTCTTCTATAACATGAAATATGGCGGTGTGCCAGACAATAGAATAAAATACGTGCTTCTCGCACCACTTCTACCAGAGCTCTCTCCTTTCTTAATCAAACATAAGAGTAACGTAATTGTGCTTTTGTTTTATCAGCGACACAGCGCTGCAGTTGTGTGCCATAGGCTTTATTTATTTGTCACTGATTATTTATTTAATTAATATTTCGCGTTTCCGAGGAAACTCACGCTCGGCATGCAAATGTGCCTTTATAAACTGTGGACTATGCTGCAAACAGTGAGCTCTGCTTTCATCTCGCAAGTAAGACTGGCAGCCCTTACCACTTCTGTTGGCCTCTTGAAACCAGAGAGAATCTCTTCCGATCCAAAGCGACACACATCATTGGTACCGACGTTAGCCACCACCTGCAGCTGGTAGCAAAAAATTGTTCAAATGTGTGTGAAACCATATGGGACTTAACTGCTAAGGTCATCATTCCCTAATTTCACACACTACTTAACCTAAATTATCCTAAGGACAAACACTCACACCCATGCCTGAGGGAGGACTCGAACCTCCACCGGGACCAGCCGCACAGTCCATGACTGCAGCGCCTCAGACCGCAAGGCTACTCCCGCGCGACCAGCTGGCTGCACCCTGTGCTCTTTGTGGCATACTAAGAACCCTTTCCACGTCTGGAATGACTCCACATGGTATGCACACTGAGTGAACATTAGCCTTCTTCCCCTCCTTGGCAGCCATGTTCCTAAGCGGCCCCATATCGCGGCTAACATTGGAGCTCCAAATTACCAATAACCCCACCCTCTGTGGTTTCCCGGATCTTCAAGGCTGAGAGTTTCCCTCTGAAACAGGACAAGCGACAGCATCTGGCTGAGGGACAGCGTCAGTCTTAGACAACACCTGGACCTGTTTGTCAGACTAGCTGGTGAGTTATTAAGTGCGGTCCACTGGGAAAAGTTAACCACAGTGCGAGCAATAACTGGGTTGGTCACCGTTGCGGGCAGATCGGCGTTGGATCCACACGGCCGGCTCACAACAGTGACGCCCATCAACTGCAGCTTCAAGCTGTGTGACCGAAACCATCATAACCTGGGGCTGAGAGCGAAGAGTTAGCAACTCGGCTGGCATCTTCCCACAGCCATCACATTCCATATCCATACAAAAGACCGCGGAAAACTACACTACACAGGCAAACAAGTACAATCGGCACGCGCTACAGAACTCTAACTGTAGTCACGAAGTAAAAGCGAGAATTGTGTCCCACTACCAAAGCATACTGGTGAGATTAAATAATTCGCTCCTCATTAGGAGTTGTAATGAGTCACGAAATGAGTTTAATTTCCGACACGAAAATGCGAGAACTGTGCCTGTCAAATATTAAATTAACATGCAGAGACTTAAGAAAAAAACTACCAAAGGATATGCTCCCCTTTAGAAACACGTAAAATGTCTCAAAATCGGTTACGTGCCTGTGGCTGCTTGTGTCTCGTGCGCCTGCTGCTGACTCACAGAAAGAGAAATCCAGTATTGGAATCAGAGTGTAAAGAGCTTTGGAAGACTTAAAATAAAATAATGTAGAAGGGACAGATAACATTCCACCATAATTTCTAAAATCATAGAGGAAAGTGGCAACAATGCACCTATTCAATTTAATGTGTAGAATGCTTGAGTCTGGCGGTGTACCGTGTGACATCCGGAAGAATTCCACACGATTCCGAAGACTGCAAGTTCCGACAAGAGCGAGAATTATCGCGAAATCTTCTTCACAGTTCATGCATCCAATCTGCTGACAAGTATAATATATAGAAGAATGGGAAAGAGAACTGAGGAATAGTAGATGACGATCGGTTTGGCTTTAGGATGGGTAAAGGCAGCAGGGAAGCAATTCTCATGTTGTGGTTTGTAATTGAAGTAAAAGTGAAGAAAAATCACAGGAGTAGGAGTTCAAAATGGACATTCGTGCAAAATGTATGCAATCCTGAGAAAAATTACATTTTATAAGTGCCACAAGTAATTTACTGTAAACCACAAAACTGATGATTACTCACTGAAATAGGAATATGAATTCTGTACTTCTGATTCCAGGAGGAGGAGGGATGAGACGGGGTTGGGGTGAGGGTCAAGTGCCCCGTCTCGCCTACCCTCCCCCATTGCGAACACCTGCGTATGTAGTATAAGTGTCTACATCTCGTAAATCACTCCACCCATATTTTGTGTTATCTGGAAATTCAGCGTTGACAGTACGACAGATTAAAAAGTGAGACATTTTGGTGTTAGGAAAAGGTCAGAGCAACGGTGACAGATTGAAGCTGAAGTTGATTCTCATCACTCAGTGGAAAGGGAAACATTCCGTTGAAATCTGTGAAGTAGTAAGATTGATGGCTACTTAAGCTGCCACACATACACTGAATTCGTTGCTGTTATTTCAGTTACAAAAGTCTGTACCCCAACCATAAGTGTAAAAGTGCTAACACTGATATTAATGTCAGCATATTCGAATGAAATTCTTACGCAGATCGACGTCGTTCCAGTACGAGAGTTGTCCAGAAAGTAAGTTCCGATCGGTAGCGAAATGGACACGACAGAGAAAACTTGATGAAGCTTTGCACAGATGTGTTGGGTAGTGTCTCTAGTATGACCGTCGATCGTATCAAGACGCTCTTTTCAGCTGTGAGCGCACTGTGAGCAAGTAAAGGTGCCTACAACAAAGATGTCTCCCGCCAAGTAGAAGGGCCCGTTGGGAGGCGTCGCCTTAATGAAGGCAGCCCACCTAATACAACTGCTACGGACTTCCTTCTTCATGGCAATTCTCAGCCGCCCTCTGCAGGGGCACGAAGACGATCCTGCAGCCTTTTCGATGAGAAATGTTCGTTCACCCACAACACACCCCTAATTGGCTCGTCCTGAGTATCATCTCTGTTCACATGAAACGCTGGATATGAATACAACACGTGGGCTCAGGCTACGCGCTATACACCAGCGTAGAGAATTATTGGAAAGCACAGGCGACTGTCTTCTATGACGATGGTGTTGGAAATTTGGTATAAAGCTCCGACAAATGTCTAGGTCGGAGCGGCGACTATGTAGAGAAGTATCTGGAAAGTGTAGCTAACTCTTGCAGTTAAAATATTTCTGATTTTCACTGTGGTTTCCGTTTAGTGACCGATCGGATTACTTTCTGGACTACCTTCGTATTTCCTATATCGACGTGCGTTCATATCCTGGGAGCGTTGTAGCGTTGCTGACAGCAAGGTCTAAGCCACCTTAGTTTCGACAATATTATGAAAATATTGATTGCTACTCACCATTTAGATGACATGCTTAGTTGTAGACGGGCACAACAAACAGGCTGCTAAACATTTGAGCTTTCTGTCAAAAGGCCTTCTTCGAATGTAGACAGCAGACACACAGTTAACGCAAGCACAACTCGCTCACACCTAGCTACAGTTTCTGCTCAACGAGGCCGTCTTCTAGGCAACGACGGTGGTCATGTGTGTGTGAGTTGCGACTGCGTGAATGAGTGTATATATATATATATATATATATATATATATATATATATATATATATATATATATGTGTGTGTGTGTGTGTGTGTGTGTGTGTGTGTGTGTATCTACTTTGAAAGGAAGTCTTTTGCAGGAAAGCTCACATGCTTAGCAGACTTTGTTTATATCTGGCTGCAAATCAACATCTCCTTTATTTGGTGAGCAGCACTCTATCCTTCTCGTAATATTGTCATTATTTCATCCTGTATTTTCCACCTTAGTTTTGAGTTTTCACTAACGGACCATATATAGTTTGTTGTACGCCGCTATCATGAGTAGACATCCACTTTCACATATTATTGTCCATCTACACACGAAGCACACCGCAAGTAGTACTTCTCATTGTACTACGTGTCTCGCTAATAGAGAGAAGGAGGAGTCCTAAAATCTCGTCTTCAGCGTCCCTACGAGACCGACAAATTTGTCGGTGTGGTATGTTCCTAGATGTTGAACGTACAGGGTGACAGTTATTGAACTGTATGATATAAAATCGTGGTAGCGTCTGAACGGTTTGCAATACGATGTTCAAACTGCACGGTTAGCCGTGGGGCATGGTGCGAATTAGTATCCGCTGTATGGTTTGGTTTAGCGATGAAGTCCACTTTCATTTGGACGGGTTCGTCAATAAGCAAAATTGGCGTATTTGCGGGACTGAGAACCCGCATTTTGCGATCGAGAAATCTCTTCACTCTCAATGAGTGAGGACTGGTGTGCAATGAAAAGCCACGGAATAATGGGTGCCATATTCCTTGATGGCACAGTGACTATCGAACGGTGTGTGAAGGTTTTGGAAGATGATGTCATCAACATTATCTAAACTGACCCTGATTTCCCAAGATGAGGTTCATTCAAGACGGAGCTCGACCTTATCGATGCAGGAGAGTGTTTAATGTCCTGAAGGAGCAGTCTGGGGACAGCCTTCAGGTTCTGGGATCCCCAGAGGTGCTGGCATGGGCCTCGATTGACGATCGTATTCGCTGGATCTGAACACATGCGACACCTTTTTGTGGGGCTACGTTAAAGACAAGGTGTACAGCAATAACCCCTAAACCATTGCAGAGCTGAAAGCAGCCATTGAGGAGGTCATCGATGTTCCGTCATTTTCGCGGATCATGCAGAATTTCGCTATTTATCTGCGGCACATCATCGCCAATGATGGCTGTCATACCGAACATGTCGTAATCCACATCCAAATATCTGTAGTGACATTTACATGTTGAATAAAGTGTGTGAACGTCATAGATTCTAAATAAGTAACTTTTTTCGTATGTTCAATGATTGTCGTCTGTAATATTACTTTTTGAAATTTTGTAGTTAATGACTACATAAGTGGGTGAGAACAATACAACTTCCTTAAATAATTTCGAAATCATGGAGAAAACAATTAGCCGATATTTACGGCAAAAGTAAGCTCACGGTGTGTATGCTCGTCGGTAAATTTCAATTAGCTACGACGCAGGGAGCACATTGCAGGTGCTACTGACACTGTATTTAATATTAAGGTGATCTTGAACTTATGCGTTGACCTATAATATTGCAAGTATATTACAAAATCAAGCAGATATCAATTTCGCTATAAAACGGAGAAATTGTTAACTTCCAGTCGAGGACTATGAGTAATAGTCCAGCAATGATTTACTTCCATAAGCTATTTTATTCAAGTGACCATACATTTCTTCGAGTAAACCACCAAAAACGTGATTGTTTACAGGGTCGAATTCACATGTATAAAGCAGCTGAAAACGTTTGACTACTGTACAAATGATTTAAATATTTGACGTGAAGGAAGTAAGCGTGAGAAAGGTTGGAGTAGGTTTGAATTTATGCTTATAGCTTGTTAAAAGCTGCTAAGTGGTCTTATTATGAAACCACTGGATAAATGTAGGCTGGGAAATTTATGACCCATTTCAAACAAGAGTTAATTTTTCATGCATCTAAGTGATGATGACGTCATTTCTCCTGAACTATGTGTCGCAGAGTGAGTTATTTTGCAAGTACGTTCAGTGGTATATGTGAATACTATCTGAAAACAGTATGAAGAAGAGGATCCGTAGTAAAGAAGTGACGAACTAAAACGTCATGGCTGATGCTGAAGCTTTACTCCGCGCCATTTAAACAGAGGCTAGCTTTTTTACGGTGCTAAACTTTCATGACGTCGTATCTCGTACAATGATATAATTTCGCAGGACCATTCAGTTGTGTATGTGGATACTGTCTAAAAACTGTGTTGACAATCTAATTGGTAGTAAAGGAGCCGTATTAATTTATGTCTGATGCCGCTGTTTTACTGCACGTACAGCAAAAATGACGTTAGCGATAAACCTGTAAGTCCCCCATTACGTGTTCCTGTCTGAAATTTAGTCCAGCCTTGCCTCCCACTCTATAAAATCCTACGTATTACAAAAATTATATTCCCACAAATTGTTATTCAACTTAACTCGTATGATAACCTTTGACTACACAGAACATAATTTGTATTGAACTGTAACTGGTCTGAAGACAACTAATCTTTATACTTAATGCGTAACTGAAGTTACACAGTTATCTGGCCGCTATCAAAATTTCCACTTACCTCGCGTCTTGACAACATTGTTGCAGATTTATGAAAAGCACAACAGTAAGCAGGTAGTGGTTAAACTAGATTTCAATTTTTTAGTAAAATTTCCAGACAATATTAAAACAGTTGCGTACCAAGCGGTGCAGTGTAATGATGAACCAAAGTTAAACAGTGGGTTGGTGAGAGTAACTATTCCTATGAAATGATATTCCAAGACAATGATTTTAGAATGGAGTAAGTAATAAAAAAGACAGAGTAAAATTTCGCGTGATCTTCACACATATCACTGGTCTGAACAGTACTATGCTTAACAAAAAGGATACAATGCTAACAGAGAATTTCTATAAAAACCACACCGCCTAAAAGTTTATATCAGGGAAATGGGGTAGTCTTTCTGATAATCATTCCGAACAAGTAGCGGCACAGTGCTGCAGTCTTATCTCAAACTTCTCCTCGTCTAAAATAATAATACTATTCAAAATTTATACTCTTTTTGTTTCAGATTCATCCTTGCTGTCCTTTACAATAAATCTCTCTACATCTAACAGATAGAATCACTAGTCAACATAGCAGTACTGAATATGTCCGTCAACCACCACACTTCCACTAAGAATGTATCAGACTGCGTTGAGGCAAAGACTGTGCCATAACAAGATCAACGATTATTTGACAGAAACATACCTTGATACTTCCCCTCATTCTAGTAACATAATTTGCTTTCTCTCTGACGTGCACATCGATAACTTACAAAAATCAAAATGACATGCCCACCCTACAAATTAGTTTCCTTTTATCATTTTATGGAGTCTGTCAGCGGGAAAAATTCTTAAAAAGTTTGAAATTACGCGTAAAGTTTGTTGGAAGTCGCCAAGTGCTCTCGTTCTCAAATACTAGATGATTAAAGTCCCAGTACTTGCTCGCCGTTAGTTTCGCTTCCCCAACAGAAACACACGAGTTCAAATTTTAATATTTGCCTTGCTGTGTTACATTTTTGAACAGGAGCATACCTCTTATTGAGTAGATTATGACTACATTCTAGTTTTTTAAACTCGGCCAATCAATACTCGAAACACTGAAATCAATTTTTTTGTCTCTGGCAGCTGTCAGACAAGCAACACCTTCATCTCTCCTCCTTCATTCTGAGTTACAGTGGATACCTGTCACACTTCCTGCGAGCTGATTTTGTTCCCTGGCCCTGACACCATTTGGAGCGTCATAGATGTTGCAATGAATGTCGAAAGTGGACGCAGGAATGGCGAGACTTTGTTTTCCCTGGGACCCTGGTTCAGCCTGGGTGCAGACGTTTGTTACGCCAGACGCTAGTGGTCGCCTACCCGGGCAAATATTTGACCTTGGAAGAGTTAGCTCACCAACACTGCACAAGTAGCCTTTGCAGTGTTTCTGGTACAATGGTTCCGTCCAGAGTGTAGGAAATAATTATTCAGCACTGGTGGCTGACCAAGGAAAGCAAGGCATTCTTACAGAAGAAACATAAAAAAGCATGCCTTAAAGGTCTGCACACTACTGTGATGTGAAGTACTCAACTGCACACGAAATTTACTGAAAGCCTTTAATCGTTAACAATAACTTCTTCTACGCAGATCATATATTTAGGTTTCCATGGTACGGTTCACTCATCTCTAATCTACTTAAAGATTACTTTTCATTGTTATAAACCTTCATTATAGTGCTTAGTAGTCTCTCAAGTCTAAATTGGTATATGAGCCTCTTCTTTCTGCAATAAATTTACATGTAATTATATTCTTCTCCGCTCCTGTAGTAAAGCGGTCTTACCGCTACAACTGCAACTATTGTTAGAAAAGAAAATTATGACGACGAAAAGATGAACAGCAACTATCCTGTGATTATAAATCGGCTTTTGATTTATTTTCCTTGAACGATTCTGGTATTTTGGTACACATGTTCAAAATTTCAGCATTACGTAACGTTGTAAAATGGCAATTTAAGCATCTGTCAACAGCCTCTCCCTATATTTTTTGCTCAGGCTTAATTCTAACAGTTTGGTATTCGGTGATCACATATACCAAAGAATGATTTTAGACTAACAGCATTGCGTAAAGTGCATCTTCTTAAACTGGAACAAAAATATCCCAAGAATTATATAGCAACTACGAACACTATGGCCACACAAATTAAGAATTTAATGTCTTCTTGTCAAGCATTTAAAGTTGGCCTCTATTACCAGTTTAAGAAGCTTTTTTTAAAATTTTTATATAACAGCTGAAACCATCAGATTCAATAACCACTGCAAACATGATGATCAAATGCCAAAACACATAAATACAAAGATGAAAAACAGTTCGAAAGTAGCAAAAGTTGCCAGACAGGCTGCTAAAAATGCCTGGCTGAAACACGAAATTAAAACATTATATGCAAAGAAACAGACATTAAACCAACAATTATATGAAATTCACCTTCAGATAGCACAATAGTTAAATAATCCGGCTGTTTTTGGTTCATTGTGGAAAAAGTCGAAGGCTGCACACGCAGAGCTATAAACAAAATGCGACTAAAGCATAACAAGAAAACTAAAAATCTCAAATCGCGCCACACAAAACCCCACAACAGCAAACACATTCACACACACCATTTCTACCCTAGGATGATCAATCTTATAGATGAAAACGAAAAGCAACTCTTAGGAAAAAGTCTAAAGAAAAAAATGAAAACAATAGTGTAAACACAGGGCAAACTAGGAAGTTAATAAAAGAAGAAATTAAAAGCATAGCAACACAGATTAAAAAAGAAAACAATACATTTAAAAATAATACTGATGATACTGATGATACAAAGCTTAAAAATCTAAAGAAAAAACTGCAAGCAGAAAACCTCATTATAACAAAATCTGACAAAGGTAATAGTGTTGCACTCATGAAAACACAAAAATACATAGAACAAACAGAAGAACCCATCATAAAAAGAACATAAAAAAGTTAAAATTAAACGAAAACTAACAGATTTCAAACATATGTCAAAAACACACTCAAAATCATACAGTATACATTTACAGACAGTGAGAAACAGAGACTTTAACAAGAAAACCCTCAAGCCCCAGACATGAGATGTCAACCAAAGGTCCTTAAAGAAAACTATCCAGTCCATCCAATAGCAAATTGCAGAGCAGCTCCTACATAGCTACTAGCAGAATAAATGCAGTCACAGCTCACCCAGTATTGTAAACTAGAAAATGATAGAACAATCAGAAATACCACCAAACTGGTACAACATACAATAAAAAAACTAAAATCCTTGACACGGCAACTGTTCTCTCCTTTGATGTAGAAAGTATGAACAGCTCATCCCTGTTAATGGCACCATAAAAATAATTGAAGAAAGCCTGAAATCACAAAATCATCTACCTTATGAACACACAGATGAAACAATAAAAATATTACAGTTAATAACACAACAAAATTATTTGATATTTAATCAAGAATAATAAATGCAAGACGAAGGTTTACCCATTGGTACCCCTATTACGGGAACATTAGCCAACATCTTTATGAGTCACATAGAAAAATTAATATTTGAAGACATAATAACAAAGAAAAGCTACAACGTCATCTTCTGATACAGATACGTTGACGACATACTATTATTTATTGGAAACGCACACATGCGGTGCAAAGGATTACATTCACACTACATTACATTAACATTACTTGTCTTTGTTATAATCTACGATGGATTTCTGTCTATTCCTGCTTTTGATAATGTGGTATCGGTCACAAAATTCCAGGCACAGCTCACACACGCTCTCGTCATTTAGTTCGTGAAATACTTTATTGCAACACACCTTGTGGTGAAATCCATGCGTTGCCAGTCTCGTCATCACGAATCGCATTTTATAGTTAACTTCCACCAAGGTCCTGTCTTGCATAGCAAACGTTGCATAGAAGTCCTTCGGTATCTTGTTTTTTATTTTTATTTTTTTCTCATGCAGATCTTTTACAAACTGAAGTCGGCACTAGCTGGGAGTATGAGCTCTTACTAAGATCCTCTATCAGGAAGGTCTTCCTGATAAGCTCGTACACTGACCTCGGTCTTGAGTTCTGAGGCATTCCTAAAATTCTCTCCAGGTATATAATCTTTAATCACTCCAATTGTTCCAGCTGTTTGTATGTAAGATATTCTTCTACTGATTCTGGGCCATACGTCGGAACAGGTAGTATCTTAAGCCTAAACAGGTCCACAGTTCTGCTGACCGATAGTTGTGTGACGTTTCTGATTTCATTCATAGCTCTAGTGGCCGACACTGCTCTAGATCGTTTACGTAGTATGAAACTTTCTCCCGTTGTTTGGATTGTGATGCCTAGATTTTTGAAACTGTTAAAACTCTTGAGTGGTTTTACACCGCATTTGGCGTTCTCTGCTTCAGTGCGTCTTCATCCTTTCCTGAACACTACAAACCAAGTCTTCTCTTTCTTTGTCTTTATGTCGTTTCACTCTGCCCGTGTGCTTAGAGTGTTTAGCGCTACTTGTGGCTTGTCTGTATCTGTCGCTGTGATGGCCATGTCATCAGCGTATATGTTAGTGCTTGTTCCTGCCATTCCTTCCGTGACATCGTGCGTGGATGACATAATATTCATGGTAGATGAACCTAAAAACAGAATACAGCAACTACACGAAGGAATAATACAGTACCCAAAAACATAGAGTACACAATACAAGAAGAACAAGAAAACTCACCCAACTTTCTAGACAAAATCATAAGAAAAGGCCATAATAAACATACATTTGACGTTTACAGGAAACCCACAACAAGTAACATTATCTTACATGCAACCTCAAACCACCCACAGGACCACAAATAAGCAGCAATCAGATACAAGTAAAAAAGGCTGAACAAGGTACCCGTAAACACCTCTGATCAGCAGAAAGAACTAGCCATTATAAAACAAATAGCATTAAAATGGACACAAAGGAAGAATAGTAGATAAACTAAACAAAGAAATAAAGAGATAAATTATGAAAAAACTAACCAAACCACAAACTCATCAACTTGCACTACATCAAAAAAATTGCATATAATGAGCTACCACAACAAAGTCACACATAAAGTAGGTAACATATTCAAAAAACTAGGGATAAACATTGATTACAAAACAAACAATTCCATACAAAATCACATCCCAAAACTGAAATCAAAACCATATTAATACCAACAATCTGGTATCTGTCAGCTCAGTTGCAGAGATTGTGATAAGATATGCACTGGAATGACTGGCAGGACATTCGACACAAGATATAAAGAACACGTCAGAGCACATAAATACGGTACAAATCATACAACATGTGCCGATCATCTAAAATAAGAACACCATAGACCAAGCGCAATTGAAAAAGATACGAATATCAATAAAGTCAGTAAACACAGACACCTCTTCCCTTTCCTAGAAAATTTCCACGTACAAAAATCATTAACACAAAATAAACAATGACAAATATGGGAAACCAGTCTCTGTATAAAACAATAGATGAAATTACATGAAAAAGAAAAGAGCCTTTTCCATCCTTAGCCCCCTCATACTCTCTCACAACCCCTTCCCCCTCACCACACACAATTTTTTTTCACTTCTCACTCCTCACCTTCCCCTCTCACAATCCATCATGCTGCTATACGCTTATGTCCACTCATCATGGTTTGTCCCTCACATACACAAAAAAAAACCTTCATCGCTACTTCTTCCCTTACCTTACACAGTACACAAATGCAAGAATGCATGGAAACATTATTAAATAGATTTACACACATACAATAATGTTAAAAAAAAGTTGTAGGTCAAGACAAAGTATTAGAAAGTTTATGTTGGCAACACTTCAAAACACAAACCACAACACATGTATAGAAGTACAAAAACAAACAGAATGCATTGGTGTGCGTAAAAGTGTGTTATGAAAAACATAAGAATTGCATAGTGCTACAGAGCAACTAAAAATTAGATCAAAATTGTCAGTGTCTAATGCAGAAAAACAACGATCTGCCAGCAGAGGGCTTTTCCCGATGTAAGCAAGAAATCAACCGAAAATGGTTGTAAGTACAAACCAACTTATTCTTAAAGAATTGTTTTTCAATCTAAAGGCAAATCATAATGTAAATAACTTAATCAAAAACCACTGATGATTCTGTACCTCAATAAAACCAAACGTGTATGGTGAAAAATATCACCCATTCTTGTACTTGCAACGACGGAACAAAATTATCCTCAAGAACCACTGTGAAAAGCAGCAGTGATCACGACAATGTGCGGTCGCAAGAAAACCGGGGTCCGGACGGCCACGTGGCACTACCGAGAGGGACAACCATCGTGTATGGCTCAGCCGCATTGTACTGCATGTCCAGGAGTAATCTGGTCAGCAGTTGGTACCATAGTGACACAACTAACTGTTGAAAATTGGACACTTCAAGGAAAAGTCCGAGTCAGACGCCCAGTTGTGTGCATTCTACTGACCCGATACCAAGGCCGTCGGCGATTTCAGTTGCGTCAAGCGAAAGTTCATGGACAGCAATGTGTACGTATGTTGTTTCTTGATGAAAACTGATTCAACCTCGGTGCCAGTGATGGCTGTGTATGGTTAGAAGGATGGCCAGTTGAGGGCTTACAACCAACCTGTCTGCATGCTAGACACTCTGGACCTATATCTGGAGCTTTGGTCTGGTCTGCAATTTCGTATGACAGCAACAGCACTCTTATGGCTACCCCACACACGCTGACTGCAAATTTGTACGTCAATTTGGTGATTCGATCTGTCGTCTGCCATTCATGAACAACATTCCAGGGGTGTTTTCCTAGAGAATAATGCTCGCCTCCATACCTCTGTTGTAATCGAACATACTCTACAGAGTGTGTACATGTTGCGTTTACCAGATCTGTCGCCAATCGAGCAAAAGAATGGTTCAAATGGCTCTGAACACTATGGGACTTAACTTCTAAGGTCATCAGTCCCCTAGAACATAGAACTATTTAAACCTAACTAACCTAAGGGCAGCACACACATCCATGTCCTAGGCAGGATTCGAACCTGGGACAGTAGCGGTCGCGATGATCCAGACTGTAGCGCCTAGAACCGCTCGGTCACTCCGGCAGGCCCAATCGAGCACATAGGGACATCATCAGATGACAACCCCAGGGGTCTTACACAAACATCATTAACCGTCCTTGTATTGACCAATGAAGTGCAACAGTCATTGAAGTCCATGCCACAAACTGACATGTACAACAGAATGCAAGCACGTTTGCATGTTTTCATTCGACTTTCTGGCTGTTACTCCTTTTAGTAACGCACCAGTATTTCACATTTGCAATGGAGTATCCCGCACTTCCATTAACCTGTGACCCTGTGATGTTAATTATTTACGTGTATTAGCTAGATAAATGTATTCCCGAAATAGCTTTGCTCTACAGTAATTTCGTTTTTATGCCGCTATTTTTGCCGTCAGTGTGTATTAAACTTGTATTTCGGGGCTGACAAGAGGCGAAAGTTTGAAAACGTTTCCGAGTTACTGCACTCGCCCCTACGCACTATATCTTCTCTAGATTTAATGACATTCCGTTAATTTATGTTAATGGTCTCAGACATATAGCGATCATACTGTGTATCTTGTTTCTAAATTATTGTCAGGTACATGACAAAGTTTTTTTCAGTATTCGATGTGGAAAGCAACAGAGTGATTATAAAATGAAGTAAAGTAAGCTTGTTTTATGTGGTAGCAGCTATGTCTTACACAGGCGACTGTTTTTATTGTGCTGCAATTATTTTGGTCCGGTTGGTTGGTTCATTGCTAATATTACAACAGTTGAATGGGAAGTGTTTGACCTACAATTTATGTCATTTAGATTGAGCCATTTTTGTGTTCTTGGCTTCGACCAGTCTGTCTTGAGCAAGACATCACGTATCCCTTTCCCGCAGCATTGCATTCACGTAATACAAGGAAATTTCTCTATTGGTAAGAAAGTTCAGTCTGACATTATTATAGGCCTATCTTGCAGACGAGACGAGGTCGGATTAAAAAATTGTTCAAGCGTCTCTCACTGATTTGAAAAGACTTCTCAGTATACGTGAGTGTTATAGGGCCCACGAGGAGAATCATGCACATGTAGGTTGGTAAGGAACGTGGACACGCAAGTTGTGTGCACGCACACCGGAGCTGCAAAACCTCGCTGCCAGTTGATGCATGGCCACCGTCTGTAAAGTGCCTGAGGAGGAAACTTAGTTTCGGAAAAGTTTGCACGGCCGAGTAGTTACCTTCGCGAGAGGTGGGACGAAAGCAGGTCGTGCAGAGGAGGAGGTGAATGTGAGATATACCTACGTACGGACGAAAGCTAACACACAGCTAAACATTCTACTACCTGCTATGTTCAATACAATATTTTTAATTATTGATTTCATCCGTTGATGCAGATGATATCTGTAAAATCTTTATAGCGGTAGCACAAGCGGGCAATAGTATAGTTTCTTGGAATGTGCCACTTTCATAGAAATGCTGGGGGCATAAAGAACTCAATCCAAAGGCTGTAATCAACGGATGGCTTCTAAGAACATGGAAAAACCTGCTTAATACATTCAGTGGAAAACTGTAGCATCCTTTTGTAGCACTCAGAAGTAAACATTAGAAACACTTTCCTTCTGTGGTTTTATACTCATATATAACCTTTTCTCAACAATGTGTGGGTGATGACAAAGCAATCTGTTATATGATCATCGATATAAATTTTTACGGTGTTATTTCTGTGATTAGCAAGAGAATAAAATTACTCTCTACAGCTTCCCAACTTTTTCATTTGAGCTTAATTCTTCAAGTGTGTCTAGTTTCTTCTTCTTTGCAGAGCTTGCTCTCACGGGCTAATAATTTCTGTTGTCACAGTGGGTCCATAGCATAATTTTGTAATCACTTATCCGCAGTCGCAAACCAAACAGGGGTGACTCCATTAGTTTTCATTAACATAGCGGAACTGGATTCACAGCGCCTGTTAAGTGTCTGTGAGATATAAAAATTTATGGAGTCACATACATCTGTCGTTTCTCTGGCGGTAACTACGGAAGGTTCCGTATATTCTACTGCTTGCCTTCTACAGTATACACCGTTTGTACTTCATACTCTCATATTTTTCCCTGATTACAATGCTCTGGAAAATGAACGTTCATGACTCCTGGAAGATGTTGTAACTTTGAGATAATCTTGTATAACTCATGATACACATGGTCATTAAGCCATCTGATCTACAAATCCGACGCCACGAAGAAAGCAATAGCTGCGTATTGCTGTGATCCTAGTACAATTGGTAAACAACCCTCCGAGCATAGCTTCCTCGTTCTGTTAGTAGAAGCTTCATCAAACTAAGATAGTTGGTTACTTTTCTGAACTGTTTAACTTTATTTACTCTGATTAAAATTGGTAGAAGAAAGGTAAACCATCGGTTGATGCAAAGTGGTTACCTTACGAATAAGAGACGGAAAGCTTCTTGTATCGATTTGAGCAAATTGTGTCCCCTTGTCTGAAACCTTTGCTACGTGATATCTAAGAGCATCGTCAAGAGCCTAACGTCTTCCTATTCTGAAATTATCTACTGTAACAGTATCCTCATCAGACAGACCTTGTCTTTTGTAAGTCTCCTTTTTGGTTCTAGCGAATCTCTGTAGTTTCTACATTCTTTGTTTGCAGGAAATAACTGAATTAATTTCTATTTTTCGTTTTTGTATTGTCAAATGAAAAGATATAAATTAAAGACAACCAATGTGGTCTAGAAAAAACCGTGACTTACGAAAAATGTATTTCTTTAAGAAACAAATAGAGAAAGGAAAAGCCCACATTATGTCTTATGTATAGAGTTCCTTTGTTAGTGAATACCATTTACTTTTGTAGTTGTAACACCAAATTGACATCATTCTTGACTCTCAAACAAACTGAATCATAAACTTCAACCATTTGTCAATAAGTATTTATATTTCTCTTAATATAATTTGAAGAAATTTTGATACCGAAGACAGAATTTTAATAAATGTTTCACTTTGAGGCTCACACGGTATAGACTTGTAACTATGACACTGACTTGAAAAAATTCAGAATATCACGTAAATTTGTGAGAAAACATATTTTATTTACAAAAGAATCCAATTCTGAGATTGCACGTTATTTAAATTCTTAAAAGAATTATAAATGACAGAAAAAAAGTTATTAGATCGTACAACAAATCTTTTGTATGTCTCAACTTCAAAACAACCTTCTGAAACAGTTTATGTTTGTGTGCTACAAATGATTCGGTTTGCATTCAATTATTTACGGAAGTCAGATAAAATTTTCTTTCTCGGCTTCTGCACAATTTGAGTGGTTTCTGTGGACTGACAAGTATTCCATATTACTTGACATTACATCTTATTCATCGCAACTTCTTCTCAACATCACAAAAGTACCAACTATACCCATGACCAAAACTCGAGGAATACGTCAAGTTTTACCACTCTTTTGGTTAGTAAAATACGTAGTTTAATCGTCAGTGTACATTCTCAATAACTATGGTATATTTTCGAATACTACCTCCAAAAATTTTGTCCAACTACGAATACGAATTTTTTGTTCCGTAAGTCATCAGAGAGGAACTGGATCTTCTATAGTGCACCGCGGGAGCATTTTGAAATATATCTTGCATCTCCAGCAAGGGAGCACCACTCGAAGGGTGAAAAATCATGCAGTTCCATATTCCTGTGACGTTGGTCCCTTGGCATAAGCTGATCAATTCTCGTGTTCCTGTATATCAAGAACCTCTAAACAAACGACTCAACTTCAAAGGCAGTAAAAAGAAGGTGGTGCTATTATTATCATTTATAATGATAATAAAAACTATTACAAATTCTGATTATTTTCAAATTGATTATACTTATGTTCATTGGTTTCATTAATTTAAATCAAAATGAAATTCAGACCAATATTATTATTGTTGGTTAACGGCATGCTTGGTGACGAATAATCGTGTACACAGTTAATGCTCATACAAAGAACATTACTTAGTAAAAAGTTAGCCGGTGGATCAAGATGCAGGTTCGACATTCAGACCACAAAATAATGTACGATAGGGTGCTTATGGACTCTGTCATTACGTCACCAAGCACAACATGAGAAGTTTACAGTCGCCAGTCTTCTAAAAGACATTGTCATTTTTAAAACTGTTATCAGACATTTATTTATGGTTCACTCACTGTTATCATAATGGGGCAAATATTGAAATTGAAATAACAGAATATTTACGTAGCAGTCTATAAGGAATAATATCACCTAGCATTGGTGTTCTTGTCATGCCTCTAAAGGACTACTCATTCAGGCACAAGAGTTCACCTTCGTGGTTTCAACCAAAAGTAATTGTAATTTTGTACACCAGCTGACGCCGGTAGTTGCACCTACCCTGCAACTCAGTTCTTAATTTCATCATAGACTGGGTGCTTCAAAATTCATCCTATACAATGTACATGTTTTACAGCAGACTTAGTATAACAAGTTCTTCGTAGGAGCTTGTAACGTGCGCGTGCGGCACACTATACTCGTTAAAGCCTGTACTATGGTAAGTAAGCGGGGTTCACATTATGAGAAAGGATTTTCGTATAGATATCGACCGCGTGTACCTGAATGGTGGCAAATCAGACTTACACCCACTCTGTAATAACAATGATCCGTCAAGCAAGTTCGAAATGCAATTACTCGTCAGGATGGACCAAAAGCAACATTGAAGATGCTACCAATTTAATAATAATACGGTCGCCAGCCTAATTAGGCATTAACTGAGTTTATTCCCTGTACAAGTTGGTAGATATTCATGCAAAACAACAAGTAGTAACACTGCATAATATAGTAGAATTTCAGAACCAGAAAATCTATTGAACTGATAGTTTCACGTTCTGTACTGATATGGAAAAACCATGAATACATAACACTACACTATATGTATACTACAAAACTTCGTACTGTCTATTGATCTGATTAAAATCGGGCATAGGTTACCCTAGAAATAGCACTTTCGAGCCACACACAAAATGTCAATTTTGATAAACATAAAACGCTGATAAGTTTTGGCTTTTATATTGACTTTAACTTTTGCTGGTCAAACCAATTTAGAACACATCAGAATTCAAACAAATAAAAAGGGGGGGGGGTTCCTGAAACTGTTATGATTACTGATATTATTATGGGTTCATGATTTCCAGTATATGAGTTACTACTCTTTTTATCTTATTTACTTGTCATTTAAATACATTTATATCTGTCTCGAAATAATTAAACTTCATTACTATATCAATATTAAAGCTATCTTTCAACTTCGTTACACCTTCGTTATTCCTTTACTGGTTCATTAACAAAACAGTTCTTTAAATACCATTCTAACATAACTAGGTCTGCAAGTAATTATTATTAACACAAAATTTAATTTTTCATTTCGGGGACTCGGATTGCACAACATTTGGAAAAGACCCTGTCTAGGTTAATTTTGAGGATAATTAATTGATGGGAAACTTCCGGTAAAATTTAGGTTATTATTGAACCGTTCACCCTCTGGTCCATACGAATACAGTACTAAAAGTTTCAACCTGCTTGTATCGATGCGGCGGTTGGCGGGCGACGAGATGGCGAGGCACAGAGCCCACACACAACCACAGCTATGGCTCTTGATGTATCGGCACTTTAATTCTTCTTAGAGTCGCAATAATTTTCCATTTAGTAGTACGCATGGAATTTTGCCATGCTGTGTGGGCGTTGGAACGGCATACCCGATGCTCAATGAAACTACGACTTCCAGGAGAGCCTCCTCGCTCCAGAAGGTGTTGCTCAAACCAGTGCCAAACTCCAACTACTAATGAGCCCGTTGTGCCGTGCAGTGCCCGCATGCATTTCCCCGCGTTCGCCTGCCATCCACATTTTACCGCTCCCTGACAGGCCAGGTCTTCACCCGAGGTTTTGCATTCTACACTCCTGGAAATGGAAAAAAGAACACATTGACACCGGTGTGTCAGACCCACCATACTTGCTCCGGACACTGCGAGAGGGCTGTACAAGCAATGATCACACGCAAGGCACAGCGGACACACCAGGAACCGCGGTGTTTGCCGTCGAATGGCGCTAGCTGCGCAGCATTTGTGCACCGCCGCCGTCAGTGTCAGCCAGTTTGCCGTGGCATACGGAGCTCTATCGCAGTCTTTAACACTGGTAGCATGCCGCGACAGCGTGGAAATGAACCGTATGTGCAGTTGACGGACTTTGAGCGAGGACGTATAGTGGGCATGCGGGAGGCCGGGTGGACGTACCGCCGAATTGCTCAACACGTGGGGCGTGAGGTCTCCACAGTACATCGATGTTGTCGCCAGTGGTCGGCGGAAGATGCACGTGCCCGTCGACCTGGGACCGGACCGCAGCGACGCACGGATGCAAGCCAAGACCGTAGGATCCTACGCAGTGCCATAGGGGACCGCACCGCCACTTCCCAGCAAATTAGGGACACTGTTGCTCCTGGGGTATCGGCGAGGACCATTCGCAACCGTCTCCATGAAGCTGGGCTACGGTCCCGCACACCGTTAGGCCGTCTTCCGCTCACGCCCCAACATCGTGCAGCCCGCCTCCAGTGGTGTCGCGACAGACGTGAATGGAGGGACGAATGGAGACGTGTCGTCTTCAGCGATCAGAGTCGCTTCTGCCTTGGTTCCAATGATGGTCGTATGCGTGTTTGGCGCCGTGCAGGTGAGCGCCACAATCAGGACTGCATATGACCGAGGCACACAGGGCCAACACCCGGCATCATGGTGTGGGGAGCGATCTCCTACACTGGCCGTACACCACTGGTGATCGTCGAGGGGACACTGAATAGTGCACGGTACATCCAAACCGTCATCGAACCCATCGTTCTACCATTCCTAGACCGGCAAGGGAACTTGCTGTTCCAACAGGACAATGCACGTCCGCATGTATCCCGTGCCACCCAACGTGCTCTAGAAGGTGTAAGTCAACTACCCTGGCCAGCAAGATCTCCGGATCTGTCCCCCATTGAGCATGTTTGGGACTGGATGAAGCGTCGTCTCACGCGGTCTGCACGTCCAGCACGAACGCTGGTCCAACTGAGGCGCCAGGTGGAAATGGCATGGCAAGCCGTTCCACAGGACTACATCCAGGATCTCTACGATCGTCTCCATGGGAGAATAGCAGCCTGCATTGCTGCGAAAGGTGGATATACACTGTACTAGTGCCGACATTGTGCATGCTCTGTTGCCTGTGTCTATGTGCCTGTGGTTCTGTCAGTGTGATCATGTGATGTATCTGACCCCAGGAATGTGTCAATAAAGTTTCTCCTTCCTGGGACAATGAATTCACGGTGTTCTTATTTCAATTTCCAGGAGTGTACATATCCTAACACATTGCCTACGTTTGGACCAGACGCACAATTACAATTTTAAACATCTTACAACATTTTCAAAATTCGTTACATTTCAATTCTATCACAATATTACTTGACATTTGACATAAACATTATTCTTCACATTGAAACTTGTTTACAGTTTTCTTAACACAGTGGCATGAAACAAAAAAGAAATGAAATCAGAACACCAATTACACAAGTAAATCGAAAAATCAGATGGAAAAATATTATTTATGTGTACAATAGTACAGCGTCGTTGTTGTTACAAGCCCTTGTCCGGTAATTTAATGCAGAGACAGCGCCTGTAAATGTATGTGTATGCAGGGTTATTCCGTAATGAGAGTAAAAATTTCTAGGATGATGGAGAAGGATTAATGTATCAGTCCGAGGTAAGCGTCCCAGTGCCGGAAACGAATCAGTCGAAAGGTTGTGAGCGAAAACCGTTCTGATGGTTCTGACAGTGGAACACTTGTACTGGTGCTTTTCTTGCTAAATTTGTAGGGTAGGCATCTTTCAGAAGCGGTACACGTCTCCTCTATTCAGCAACTGCTCGTGCTCATGGCCCTTAAGGTATGCCTTTTAGAACTCATGTTTACTGGACATTTTTTCTTGTTTTGGTCCATACTACTACCTTCAGAAGTGTGTGACATGAATTGTGAAACGTTCTGTATACAGGGTGGTCCATTGATCGTGACCGGGCCAAATATCACACAAAGTAAGCGTCTACAAAGAACGAAACTCGTCTAGCTTGAAGGGAGAAACCAGATGGCGCTATGGTTGGCCCGCTAGATGGCGCTGCCATAGGTCAAACGGATATCAATTGGGTTTTTTTTAAAATAGGGACTCCTATTTATATTAAATATTCGTATAGTACGTAGAGAAATACGAATGTCTCACTTTTATCACTTTGTGATAGATGGCGCTGTAATAGTCACAAACATATGGCTCACAATTTTAGACCAACAGTTGGTAACAGGCAGGTTTTTTAAATTAAAATACAGAACGTAGGTACGTTTGAACATTTTATTTCGGTTGTTCAAATGTGATACACGTACCTTTGTGAACTTATCATTTCTGAGAACGCATGCTGTTACAGCGTGATTACCTCTAAATACTACATTAATTCAATAAATGCTCAAAACGATGTCCGTTAACATCATTGCATTTGGCAATACGTGTAACGACATTCCGCTCAACAGCGAGTAGTTCGCCTTCCATAATATTCGCACATGCATTGCAATGCGCTGACGTATGTTGTCAGGCATTGTCGGTGGATCACTATAGCAAATACCCTTCAACTTTCCCCACAGAAAGAAATCAGTGGAGGTCAGATCCGGTGAACGTTGTAACATTATGTGATTGTCTTATCATTTTAAATCATTCACTAATCGAGCAGTCGCTCGGCAACAGCTACAGTTAGCAAATAATGTTGCGAGAATGTAAAAGGTGAACGACCTGTGACGTAACTTGTTTATTGTCGAAGCGCCGTCAGAGATGCAGTGAGTTATTGACTTTGAAAACCGCGGCGCGAAAAACAGACAGAAGAAGAACACTTTTACACATTTTTTTTTTTAGGTACGAGATATTCTCGATGAACAGTTTCTCATTCTTCTCTTGTCTCTTGTGTCGGACGCGCATGTCTTGCCGCCGTATTATTATCGTTAAAAATAATATTGTTTTTGTGAAAAGTGAATGTGTAATACTAAAAGTGCCTAGCAGTAGATTTATTGTGCGACGTGTATGTGAAAACGTCGAAGGAATTGTTTTCATTAAGAGAAGTGCCAGTCAAAACGGCATCCATGTTAAATCCGTCATTGCAATGTAAGTTTGTCTATTACTTGCCATAAATTCAGAGTTACATGGAACTGGTGTATGGACTATTCATTTACTATAGAATCTATGTCTCACTTCTTCATGAAATTATTTAATTTTCTATATGTTTCTGCCAAATAGAGAGTTCACAGTCACGAATTCTTTCGTCGAGTTCGGACGGAAGTTGCATGCGGCGAAATATTTTCTCCGCGCCATATTCTACTGGTAAATGCATGATAAACTACGGTCCCTTAGGAAATTCATGTTGAGCTATCCAAAATAATTATATTTTGAATAGGCATTTACTCTCCTATGCAATGCAACTTCCGACTGATCAGACGATCCAACAATAAATAGCCGCACACGGTCGGCGTTCGCAAATATGTTTCCACCGCTGATTATAGCTATATGTTACAGCACAAAAGTAACATATTGTTATAATTAGCGACTACGAACGGGGACATTTATAACTGAATGTTTATGTATACACATTACGTAAACATATCGTTATAACGTGAGGGCCATGGTATGGTGCTTCGACGACCAATACACCTGTCATGAAATATGCTATTTAATACTGCTTCAACCGCACGCGAGCTATGTGCCGGACATCCATCATTTTGGAAGTACATCGCCATTCTGTCATGCAGTAAAAAATCTTGTAGCAACATCGGTAGAACATTATGTAGGAAATCAGCATATATTGCACCATTTAGATTGCCATCGATAGAATGGGGGCCAATTATCCTTCCTTCCATAATGCCGCACCATAAATTAACCCGCCAAGTTCGCTGATGTTCCAGTTGTCGCAGCCATTGTGGATTTTCTGGTGCCCAATAGTGCATATTATGCCGGTTTACGTTACCACTGCTGGTGAATGACGCTTCGTCGCTAAATAGAACGCTTGCAAAAAATCTGTCATCGTAACGTAATTTCTCTTGTGCCCAGTGGCAGAACTGTACACGACGTTCAAAGTCGTCGCCATGCAATTCCTAGTGCATAGAAATATAATACGCGTGCAATCGATGTT
The DNA here is from genome assembly GCF_023864275.1 of Schistocerca cancellata. NCBI lineage: Eukaryota > Metazoa > Arthropoda > Insecta > Orthoptera > Acrididae > Schistocerca > Schistocerca cancellata. The sequence goes on along the minus strand of NC_064633.1, from coordinate 303,438,665 downwards.
GATGTAGCATTCTCAACATCGACGTTTTTGAGATTCCTGATTCTCGCGCAATTTTTCTGCTACTGATGTGCGGATTAGCCGCGACAGCAGCTTAAACACCTACTTGGGCATCAACATTTGTTGCAGGTCGTGGTTGACGTTTCACATGTTGCTGAACACTTCCTGTTCCCTTAAATAACATAACTATCCGGCGAACGGTCAGGACAGTTGTATGATGTCGTCCAGGATACCGAGCAGCATACAAAGCACACGCCCGTTGGGCACTTTGATCACAACAACCATACATCAACACGATATAGTCCTTTTCCCGTAATTAGTAAACTGTCCATTTTAACATGGGTAATGTATCACGAAGCAAATACAGTCCGCACTGGCGGAATGTTACGTGATACCACGTACTTATACGTTGTGACTATTACAGCGCCATCTATAAAGCGAAAAAAGTGGACCAACTAAAACGTTGATATTACTTTACGTACTACACGAATATGTGATAAGAAATGGGGGTTCCTATTTAATAAAAAACGTAGTTGATATCCGTTTGACCTATGGCAGCGCCATCTAGCGGGCCAACCATAGCGCCAAAGCGCCAACCATAGCGCCATCTGAGTTTCCCCTTCAAGCTAGACGAGTTTCGTTCTTTTTAGTTTTTTCGTTTGATGCTTACTTCATGAGGTATTTGGCCCGGTCACTATCAGTGGACCACCCTGTATACATGCGGCTAGACGCAATAACAACCAACGTCAATAAAAATGATTATAAATGCTATTATTTGTGCTGTCTGAAAATGATTGGGCATTTTTCTGAATCAGAATTTTATGACATTATTTCTTTTTCATTCAACCAGTTTCAGTTACTTAAGGAGGAGCGCTGTTTTTATTACATTTACTAAATATAAAATATGTCTTCTTTGAACGTTTCAAGCAATACAGTAAAATCAGGTATTTGTATAATTAAACATACTTTCATGTTCTACATTTCACTCCCACTCCTGTGAAATGGGAGACAATATTACATGATGCTTTATGTTACAATATTCGAGGACATTCTCCACATAGAACTGTCGCTGAGAGTATTAGTTCATAGCAGAGAAAGGCAAGACAACTTTTTAGAACTCAAATAAAATGTATATTTCACGCTGTAACATTACTCATTACCGCTTTCATGTGGTACGTACTCTACAGTATCTCCTGGACTGCCTGGTAGGATTTTCTGGTAAAATTCCCTGCTCTATGGATCTATACAGGACACTAACAACTGTTGGAGTTTTACCTACAAATAATCACATAGATGTCGTGTGAATGCTAATCATGATTCACTGGATGTCTGCCTCTTCTTGTTAGATAATTTTAATACGTTTAACACTGATGAGAACTGAAGGAAAATTTACAGAATAAGTTTTGTGTTTCCCATGTCTGTCTCTACCGTCTTCATGAGAGGCGCCACAATTACTGATGTGTTACTATTCAACCGTTACTCGAACTTTCATGAAACAAAGAAGAAGTGTAGATGAGATAAGGGGAAATGGCTGTATGAAACGACCAATACACCTGTCATGAAATATGCTATGCAATACCGCTTCAACCGCACATACAGTTATTAATGTATGATTCAGGAACAGGTTAGGAAGCGTTGTAAAATAACCTAGGTAATAATCCACAACGGAAAACTAACTATAATACATAGACGCAAACGCTAGGAACACTGTTATCTTCTAAGAAAAAGATGAATAACCAGAGACTAATATTTTAGAACAATCATTTTTGTAAATTTAATAAACAGTTTTGGATTAAGAAAAGGATTAAAAGGGAAAACTGAGTGTCTGGGAAGTCTTCCATCACAAGAAGAATTCTACGGCAGAAAATAATAAAACACATTATAATTTTCATAACTTTCACTTCAGTTATATCAATTTTCTTATGTATAGCTACGATAGTACCTTAATGGGTCACAATTAAATGATAGCTGAAGAACTAGACATAACTTCGGTTACTTTCATAAGAAAACTATCTTCCCACAATGTAAATGAACTTAGGCACAATAAACTGATGGATAACGACATTAAACTATTAGAATTAGTCTTTAATTGTGAAAGGATATATTTGAAGAAATCTAGGTAGAGTGAATGTATGACTTTAGCAAAATGCAGAATCTCTGTACCCCAAGTTACGAAGTCATTATATGCGTAAGAACAAGCGGTAAAAAATACGCTGATGACGGAAAGAGTGTGGAAAAAAGAGTGTGGAACGAAAAGATTATGCTCAGTGACAATGGTCACTAGGGAAAGGGCGGAAAAATGTGTACTGTACTATACAGTTTATGTTAACAAGCATAGTCAAATACCCAAGGTGAAAAAGATAATATTTTGCAAAATCTAACATAACGTCCATGACAAAATGAGAAGTAGAAAGCGTTTCTGTCAATAAACACTTGCTTTAATCATCACAATTTCTAGTATAACGGTAGTTAAGAACTAGTTTATACACATCCGATTAAAAATGTGTAATGAAGACGATGATTCTCTACTTGAATTTTCGTTGTTGTTTAGTAAATAATCGAGAATTCTTCTAAGGGTTGTGCTAATAGGAAAGAAAATCCGATTTCAGCCCATGACAAAGCACGGAAAGCAGAGAAACGAGAATGAGCTGCGGAAGTTGAGCCTCCATTCTCGGAAATGATGCGGTATTTTTTGAGACGTGCGTGTCTTATCTGGCTTTCGCAAGTTCCAAAGCGCCTTAACACCGTTAGACGGAAGTTCCACTCCCGGCAGGAGCATGGAGCAGCGTATTACGCGAAATTGTATTGCCTCAGGATTAGAAGTTTCTGTTGGCTGTGGCAGCGGACGGGGCCATGTGCAACGTTCCCACGCACTGGAACTGTGTGTCGAATCTCATATCGATCCAAACAGTCGAAATACAGCTCGACTGCCTCCTGTGGTACTTCGTCTCTGATAATTCGTTGAGTCAGAACGAGAGGAGAAGAGACTTATGTCAGTCGCTGCCACACACAGCAAATGTAACGAGTAGCACAGAAAAACGTATGTGGTGTGAAACTACTGTGTGCCACGTAGTCATGTATTTTGCTTTCCCAAATCTAAAAAAAAGTTACATAAATTCCTTCAGTTATAGTAAGCATACAGTTGTGACACAGTGTAAGGTCCTTGCTAGCTTCAACAGAGAGATCAGATGTTATGATGAAGTAGGCTTATTAACTTAGACCTAAAAGTTGCACAATGCATCCTCCTGTGTGGCTTCTTCGCGACGGCTGACTTACCACGCTGTATAATACGGTAATCAATCAGCTACTTGTTCAGCGACTTATACGGATAACTTCGTGCACTGAAGGTACAGACAGTTAGTTCTAAAATTATGTTAAACAAGAATTTTCTTTTCATATTGTTTATCAAATGGGATAAGCTCTTAGTATCATATGTGCTTGTAGGCACAGACGGAACCGAGCGAAACTCGCAATGTACGAAGTTCGTAAGACTAGGTTCACTCAAAAAGTGACGCCACCTTTTTCTTGAGTACGTCAAGAATATCAAATGCAGTTATATAATTCAAAACCACAACACTGGCTGTTAATTTAAAACTTCTCAACATAATGTCCCTCCAGTTAAAAAATTTCGGACCATCTTTTAACAAATGCATGTATTTGAACATGATGAGGCATACAGTCCTGCTTCCGAAGCCACTGACGCACGGACATTTTCACAACCTCTTCATCTTCAAAGTGATCCCACGATGAGCTAGTTTTAGGGGCCTGAACAGATGGAAGTCTGATGGTCCAAGGTCAGTGCTGTGTGGGGAATGAAGCAAGACTTCCTATCATATTTTTACAATCTATTCAGCGGCGTGACGACTGGAGTGTGGTCTTGCATTGTCGTGCAAGAGAAGAATATTCCCCATACCTTTTGTTGTTCTAAACCGCTGATGTTTGAGAGTCTGACAGCACTGCACGGAATTTATTGTGCATCCCTGCTCCAAAAAGTTAACCATAATTACACCCTCTGCATCCTACAATGCTGTAACCATAATTGTTTCTACCGATCGCACAGTTTTGTACTTTTCCTTATTCCGTTAGTTCCTCCGATGCCATTCCACTGACTCCCTCTTTTATTCTGGTTAAAAAGATGAACCCCTGTCCCGTCTTCGGTCACATTTTTTCCAGAACTCTTCCCCTCCAAACTGAAGGCAATTGTTTTTCTTCCCTATTTATTCTGGTCGGCTAACATTCTTTGTACTTAAATTGCAGAAACATTTGTGGATCTAAGTTACTAAATAGTCCTCATCACAATGACTACTGAGGGCGGTAGTGAGATTGAAATCGTCACCAGCCTACTGCATGGCGTTTCGTCAACCAACGGTGTCTACCCTTCACCTTCGTTACAGCTACGAACCCTTCACCTAACAGTGCTGATATTCACTGTTGCGACACCGTACATTTCATGAATGCGAATGGGCGTTTCATTGTCTGCATTCAGGAATTCTGTCACAGAATTCTGTCTAATAGGAGCATAAATGTTGGCCATTTTGCAAGGAACTGCGGTTTCTGTATTTGTCGATGCAGAAAACTGGTGTTGCATTGGATTGAAGAAGAATCTTCTCAGAATAACGCCAAAAGTAAATTCTTCACTTCAAAAGTTTTATTTAAGGAGAAAATGGTAGGAGGCATAATTTTTTTTCACAGACCCTTGTAGCATAATCACAACAGATACAAATAAACTGCAACAGGAGGAAGAGGATATTAGTGTTTAACGTCCCGTCGACAACGAGATCATTAGAGACGGAGCGCAAGCTCGGGTGAGGGAAGGATGAGGAAGGAAATCGGCCGTGCCTTTTCAAAGGAACCATCCCGGCCTTTGCCTGAAGCGATTTAGGGAAATCACGGAAAACATAAATCAGGATGGCCGGAGACGGGATTGAACCGTCGTCCTGCCTAATGCGAGTCCAGTGTGCTAACCACAACTGCAACAGTCAGTCACTAGTGAGTATGGGCGATAAATATGGATCAAACGTAACTGTGTTGCCTTAATATATTAACAGAAATAGAGCGTTAGAGAAACTAAGCAAAAGGAAGCATACATGAGTAGAAACTAGCACGTGAACAAAGTTTTAGAGTGTTTGGAAGAAATAAAACAGATACAGTTTCCTTATGTGACAAAAATGTCGCAGATGCACCATACTCCAGCTACGGATCCATGAAGGTTTCTTACAGTGACACTTAGAGAATTTTTTAAAACTGCGCCATGATGAATATTGTCTTATAGACCTTCCATAAAATGTTGTCCGTTTACATTAACGCATAATTGCCGTCTGTGTGATAATAGGTGTCGAACGCGCTCGGAGCAAACAGATGCTTCACTAGTAATGGCTACAGATTCAGCATAACACGCATATATCTCTTCCGGAGCGACTGTCAGTGTCTCGTAAGGCAACGCTTCATCTCCCTCCACATAAAGCAATCGATAATACAGTGACAACATCCTCAACACAGTATTCATCTCACGGACTACGTACACCGGTTGAACACTACCGTCTTCAGGGAGATCCGGTGGGGAACTCTGAAACTGAGACATTGTAGTCAGGTAAAAGAGTGTTCCTTTTTATCTCCTCTAAACACCTTACAATTTAGTATACACTGTTTCTTTTACACCCTCTGTATGCTATAAAATGGCATAATTGATGCATACGTAACTTACAATCAAATTCCAGCAAATTAATTTACTGTGATTCGAGAATAAAATGTGTTAAACTCTTTAAATAGGAATCCCGTAGTTTGAATTGATTACTAGTACGGCATGTAAAACGATTCTTAATTTATCATAATAACTCTCCGCTAAACTGCTTCTTTTAGCATTACTGCAATTCGAATAATTCAAATAACTTCTTACACTTGGTACCATTTTATCAAAATTAATAAAAAATTTAACTGCTGTCAACTCCGCGTTGAAATGTTTCACAAATACGATGAAAAGAGATCCATTTACTATTCTGATGCACACACTCCAAGCACTTCATTATTATCTTTAAGTCTGTTCAGATAATATCTACATACAACAATAAACAACTTTGAAACTTCCTGGCAGATTAAAACTGTGTGCCCGACCGAGACTCCTTTCTTTCAGGAGTGCTAGTTCTGCAAGGTTCGCAGGAGAGCTTCTGTAAAGTTTGGAAGGTAGGAGACGAGATACTGGCAGAAGTAAAGCTGTGAGACCGGGCGTGAGTCGTGCTTCGGTAGCTCAGATGGTAGAGCGCTTGCCCGCGTAAGGCAAAGGTCCCGAGCTCGAGTCTCGGTCGGGCACACAGTTTTAATCTGCCAGGAAGTTTCATATCAGCGCAAACTCCGCTGCAGAGTGAAATTCTCATTCTTCAATAAACAACTTTGCTGTTCCGTGGGAGTGTTTCATGTCTTCAGTTGCTAATATAACCAGATAATATTCGCTCTAACTTTCATATCACAAAGTAGACCACAAAGAAATACTTATTAAATACAACAATGTTGATTACTTAATTAAGTGCTGTCGCTTGTGTCTACACTGAAGCAAAACCAGTAAACATCGATTTTGCGATACAAATTTTCCTAACGTAAGTTTATAATACTAATCGATTTTTTTTGTATTCATCTGAAAGTTTTGCAAGCATCTGAGTGTAACTGCTGGTATACTACATGTCTATCAAACATCTGCTAGAAGAAAATCTATCAAACTATACACAACTGCGTGTGTGTATAGCTCTGTTAACATGAATTTTTTTTGTCTGGGTCATTTTTTAATGTGAATCTAATTTATCTTTTGTTATTTAGCTCCCGCTCTTAAGCGGATGTTTCTTATATCTTATTCAGTCATTAACTACACTAAAGCATCAGACTTTGTAAGTTATCGTGGCGTGTCGAAACGTTCATATGTCAGTGCACCATTGTTTTGAATTTAACAGTTCCAAAGATGTAAACTGGCTCTCTTGTTACCTGAGTTGTCGTATCCAGAGTCCAACGCTACAGTCGCGACATACCTTCTCTTTTTCGTTACCCACTGCAATTGCAGCACGCCAAGCGGCCAGAGAGTTATACTGTTGAGTTCGGCGAGATTTTGTGAAAGTGAAAGCGAATCGTAATTATTTAAATTGGCCTGCAGAATGGTTTTTACAAGCGGGAGCGTCTGAAGGGCAATAAAGTGCAGCGTCATTTGTCGGTTTTCAGGTTTCCTAACGATCCTAGGAGGCGTAAAGAGCTGCTTTACACAACAGTTTATTTACAATTTTCTTGTAAACTACAGATATTTACTAGGAAAATTCGTGTCCTCTAAAAGTAAAACAAAAAAAATGCTAGTAAACAACAGAAGAGTTGACCTTTTTGTGATATATCTAGTCAAAAACGTGAAGTTTTCTTCCAGTCAAATCACTAAATGTGAAACATACGAAACGTGCAATACCTACATTATGTAACATAGCAGATAAACTACCCTCACAGTATCTGAAGGAAAAACCGCACAGACGTGGTAATAAAAGAACAAAGGTAATGAAATTACTTCGCAACATGGAAGAAACAATTTCCGAAATTGTTGCTCCATCTGAGACACTACTGACAAGATTTTGTAACACACACGCTTTTGAAGCAAACGTAGTTATATTTACAAAAATATTAATTTATTAGAAAGTCGAGTGAAGTGTAGGACCGAGTGAAAAATTTGGCAACCTGCAATGTTGTTACGTGTCAAGAAAAGGCTGTCATAACAAGAACAGACAACAAATGAAATATATTCTGCTCATGCATAAAATACGTGTTTATATTCTCTTGTTTTCAGCGAAGTAAGCTGCAATTACACACACATTCGAAAGTACTTCTTCATCGTTAAGTTGTAGTTTATGTCACTGAATCAGGGAAATACGGCTATTTTACATGTCCATGTTCCTTGATAGTTTATTAATGCTTGGAACGCAAAAATGTAATAACTGTTAATCTAACTAGAAAGAAAATATTAAAAACAAACATTAATCTTCCAGCTGCTTTCTCGCCACTTGGGGTGTTAGTGCCATATCAATAGTCAGACGCTAACAATTTACACGGTAGTAAGCTGCGACAGTTAGACGGTGGACGTAACTGCTGGGTGGAAGATAGTTACTGCAATCTCTGGTGGGCAAGATGTCGATGAACCAGGATGCTGGCGATTAGGTGGTAGTTCTCGATTCCCGTGTTGCAAATTACGTTAAAAATATTTTGTTCCTAAATGACCAATCTAAAAATCAGTTCGGTGAAATGAAATATTGTAAACACTTCACAGAAAACTGTGAAATGTGATATATATGTGGTCTGTGGGCAAAATACAAAATACACACGATACATAGTATCAATGCCCTGACCAAACAGATATGTTTGATTGAACAACGTGCACCTTTCATTTAAAGTTTCAGTCAAATGTACTATGTACGCAAACTGTAATACTGGACTACCAAAATGTGCATTACTTTTTATGTCGCAGTATACATACACAACGCGGTCCACTCCGCTGAACAAAATAGTTTATGTAACTCCACTTCCGGCACACCATCTACTATAGTCCAATAAAAGAACAATTTCGGTTCGCGCATGTCGAAGCACGGACGGGAATTGCATTGTTGTCGATTCAAAGCGACAGTTGCGGTATGTGTATGCGCCTCCTATCCGCGTGAGGAAAGCGGATATCCTGCTGTTTGCGTCTTTCGCTTGCTTATGCAGAATTTATCGCTTCCCGCTACCATCGGCTATGGCAACTCGCGACAAATGGAATAGAAATTCACTAAACAACTTGCTATGATCATGTTTAATGGTCGCATTAGCTACGACATTTACAACAGAGCGCTCGGAACACTTCTGTACGCCCATCGGCTGTCGGAACATGCGTGACGCAGATGCGCAGACTAAGCCTTAAGTCGACCTCCATCGGTCGTGACTCCAACCACACGAGATGCGTTCCTACGATTCAAGTAGTAAGATTCAAGTCAAAATACAAGCAGTTTATCATTTCTTACAAACATTTTCGTATATACCTCTGGCAATTATACAATTCTTGATTGTTCTTGATTCTCTTCTTGTTCACTAAATATTCCCTGCAAACCAATCTTCGCTTTCTCTTCTTCAGTATGTCTGCCTCTTGTCTTCTTGCACCGTCTTCAGTGCTTCTGAAAATTCCGTAAGCTTGATGTTCGATTAAAATTTTGCCAGTCCGTTCCACGAGAACGCAGCTACTCTGTGACAAAAAATTCGTCGTAGCGTCTAATAACCTTCAAAATCTCTTTCAAATTAACCTCTTCTCGTCATCGTTCCTCTTCCTCGTTCTGTTACACAGACCATTCACCAAAATTTGACTCTGGACACTTCTTCCAACTGTCACTGGAATCGTCGTTTCAAGAATGTGTCTCCATCAAATCCTCCTCTTACTCTACACCATTAACTGTCGTCCATTAAAGTAACTACGTACTGTACGCTACAGAATTAATGGATAACTTTTTCGAAACCCTGTAACTGCGAGACTTATGTTTGAAATTTGGCCCAAAGACGCATATGATCTTCTTTTTTAATGCTAACGTGACACCACAACTCTTCAAACAGCAAGGTGTCAAGTCATGCAAAAAAAGGTCTTGTGACTCGTCAGATAGGTTAATGATGTCTCATTGGCACTTAATTTCATCACATTTCTTCGTAATGACGAGGTCGTAATACCGCCTTATATCGACATATCAACCCTTCTCTTGACGCGACCCCGATGGAGATAATAGACGTGATTCCCAGCGTTGAAATTACGCGGGTTTCTCATGAATCGCCAAGGAAAACATTTCGGACAAACTGCCGCTCGGAATCGCCACGGGAAGGCCGCAGGCGTTGGCATAAAGTGCGTCAGTGAAACCACCCCTTTTCCTTAGGCCTTGATTCTAAAACATGCTGCGGTCTAAAACGACAGTTCACAGTGCGATCAGCAACAGGAAAAGGTACTAGATAATCTTTGACCCTGATAACACCACTGAACGTTTCCAACCGTTCTGTATGAACAATGAAGGGCTGAGTCCCCATCGAATGTGATCGCACTTGTTTGGACAACAGCGCAAAGACAATTTTTCCTCCTGTGGAAAGGTGGGAACCACTAGTGATTCTTCAAAACCAAAGGACGAAATTTGAGAGTGATCGGAAGCAACAATGGACGCTGCCGTCCGGTTTTGTGTCTCGAGGGCGTGTGACATTGAGACATGCTTGAATAAAACGGCAGCGTGTCCCTCTAAAATCCCGAACTTCGGCAAAAGGCTCGGTGGCATCCGATCACCGTAGCCGTGAACATGAAAAATGTTTCTGTACAGAAAGAATCCGTGATGAAGTCGTAGGCACTTGCATACTTGCAACCCCTTCGATACTCTCGGCTGGTCCCGGCGGATGTTCGAGTCCTCTCTCGGGCATGAGTGTGTGTGTTTGTCCTTAGGATAATTTAGGTTAAGTAGAGTGTAAGCTTAGGGACTGATGACCTTATCAGTCAAGTCCCATTAGATTTCACGCAGAATTGAGCTTTTTTTATACTCTCCGATTTCGGACGGCCTACTATCAGGAGCAGGAACAACAGTGTAGCAACATAGCCTTCCTGCAGCTCCGGCAACCCTTGTCCCAGGTACTGTCTGTTCAGGTATATTTTTAAGGTGCTCAGCATGACGGGAGGGTGGTGCTGACGATTTTACCAAACTCGGGGCTCTTAGAAGGACTCTTTGCCATCTTATTAACGTATGTGTTAAGGTTGCATCCTCCAGTGATCACGCAAAGTAGGAGGACTGAAAAAGCATAAGCACCAGTTGCTGCTTCAGATCAAGTTCAAGTTTCATTGAAAGGTGTTAAACGGTACCTACGGCTCCAATGAGTAAATGAGAGCAAAACTTGCTCTCGCACTGCGCTCCAAGGGGTTCAGATCATGTTTGATACGGATGTAGCCACACGATATCCTTAGAGAAGGGCTGAAACGCCCGAGGGCATCAACAATGCCAAAGGTTGGCAAGAACATCTTCCTGTTGCTCATCTGATTGTAAACAGTCGTTTTAGATCGCGAAATGTATGGGAATCGAGGCCTCAGGGAAAGGGATAGTTTCAGTGGGGTCTTTTATTCCACCCCCGGAGGCCTTTACGAGACGATTCTGAGCTGCTGTGTCTCTAGAATAAGGAAACCGCGTAATTTTAGCGCTGGGCGTTCTAACCTCCACCGCGAGGCGCAAAGGAAGGGGCGAAACTCAAACAAGTGAGATGGTTTGACAATCTTATCGTCGTGTGGTACATCCACGGTGACATTAGGCAGAACTGTGGTGACGTTTGGTTCTAGTATTACGTCATTAACCCACCTTACGCGTCATGTGAACCTCTGAGCTGTGCCCTTGTGTGGCTAACTTTCTGTTTGAAGCGTCGTCGATCCAGAGGGTGACGTAGCAGGAGCCATGATTTCGCATCATTATAGAGAAACATTGTACGCCCACTGTAGGCGAATTCCAAACTGAAGCGTCGTAATGGAATTATGGGATTTAAAAAAATGATTCTATAACTCTTTTGCACAATATAGATGTTAAGTTTCATGCTATTGAGCATACGTGGTTTACAGAAATTTAAATTAACTTAACATGAAGGCAGAACAACAAAACAAAACATTTACAGATGAAATTTATAGATTTTCATGTAAATTTCATTCCCGTATTTGAATGGAAAAAAATCTGTAAACTATACATGAAATCAGCATTAAAACCATAGAAAATAAATGAGGCAGAGAATGTTAGTAGAATGGATCTACATTAATTACGGAGGGGAAACTTCCGTCACAAACCCACGTAACGCTAGCTGCATGCCGTTCCCTCGCAACTGACCCAACCGATGTTTCATTACCAGACAAATTCACGCCTACACGTTCTTTTCAACCTTCTGCGCGGGGCAGAAGTTCTGTAACGTGATCTACGGATCAAACTATTTAAAATACAGCACACTGTGTCGTCAAACTTCCCTCCAAGGACTCAATGACCTACGTATATGGTGTCCCTCCTAAGAGTCGTCAGGGGCTTTTCCTTTCGTGTATTTGCAATTTAGTTTTCGCAGTGTGTGTCTGCAGTCCGCCCGATCAATACTGCTCATCACGTCTTTCATGCGACGCCCAGGTCCGGCAGAAAGCGTCGGTTTGTTCCCGGTTACAAACAAAATGATTTTTAAAGTCGAATTTTACGCACCATTCCGAGAGAGCGGTTACAGATTGGGATAGTGCGGTGTTCGTTTTAGCTACGTCTATTAACAGGGACAGTACATCTTCAAGGGTAGACTCCTATGCCGCCCTGGCACGCGGTAACTGCTATCACCATGCACCAGAACTGCTCTTTCATTGCTGGAGTACTCTACTGATTATTCTTCCTGATGTTAAGCAATGATTAATGTATGTTACAGACGCAAATATGATCAGAGGTATATAACAATGTAACAAAAATTGTAGTTTGTGTAGTAATTTTATTGGAAAAGTATCATCTACAGCTGTATGAAATTCTAGGAGTGTTACATAATAAAATTAACGGCAAATATTAGTCAGTGAAAGATGACTCCATGTTTTCTGTGACTTCTATCTTCCCACATAGCTGTCATCATAAGCGATCTGAATTCCTAAACGAGAGAGTTCAGTTTACTAATTTTGACTAACATTTACTCTAACTGGCAATTAATTTGCATACAGCACCTCACAAACTAATTCTATTATCCTTATGTCCCATTGATCACGCAGAAATCTCCATCTTAACGTAGTTATGTTACAATATGAAAGGTATTCGTGGTCGCTCTTAGGGGTTTGTTGTTACAGTAAACGTGTGATATTGCCACTGAAGAAGTTGAGAAGCACGGTGGTGTAGTGATTATGATACTAAACTGTTGCATGGAGGGTCGTGACTTCAAAACTAACCTTGACTACACGCTTTTAATTTCTATTTTCGGTTCGAGTACATTGTAGAAGTATCCACAAATGTCAAGAAACGTTGTACTGGAATGTTCGGTAACTGTATATATACTGTATGTGTTCTGGCCGGAGGCAGTTCCCTCTTGTATGTGCAAGTGCTGAATAAACCTTCGTTAAGTGAAGTAAGTGTTCGTCATTCATCTATCTACACCTTCCTCTACGTGACATTATTCTGGTGGAGGCGCCGGCATTGGAACTTGTGATAGCGCACATTATCAATGACACAGTGGTTCCCAGTACGCCACGACAGGGCGGCCGTTTACGTGGCGAGAAACCCGAGTTCGATTCATATTCAACAGAAAGAAATCTATGGGAGACAGGAGAAGAAGAGGGCGTTACGATGGCAGCAACTGTGTGCCACCACATGAGATATCTTTCCAGTTTCTCTGTTGACGATGGTGAAGATCCAGACACGTAGCTGAAGGTATGTCAGTGTATAGTGAAGTTTAAAAAATGGGTTGACCCCAAGTGTTTCGCTAACGTATTTTTCTACTTGGAGGGCAAACAGTGGTATGAGAACAACGAGGAGAAGATCACAAGCTGGGAAGTATTCCAGGCGGAACTGCGCAAGTATTTCGGCGACATACAACGACAGAAGAGCAAAGCTGAAGATAAATTAAAGTGCATGGCACAGTGTCCAGGAGAAACGACAGCATCCTACATTCAAGACGTCTTGGAGCTGTGTAAAATAGTGGATCCTAGAATGAAAGAGGAAAAGAAGGTTGCACATCTCATGTGAGCTGAGGACATGCATCAAGCCCTTCCCCGGAAGGAGGTTTCGACAGCAGACTATGCCAGTATATAGAGACAATGCATCAAAAAAAGAATTACACGCAAGATGCTTGAACGGCTTCCAAACGTCGTATCCATGTCAGTGATGGAGGAAGAAACTGATTTCACAAGTTTTCTTCGTCATATAGTGAGAGAGGGAGTTCAGAAGGCACTTGGATTGCCTGGCGAGCAGAAAAGGGAGACGCTTCAAGAAGTCATAAGGGAGGAAATGGAATAGACATTGAACCCAATCTCTCGTCCTTCATTTCCCTTTAAAGCGGTTAGAAAGTCGAGACCCAGGCGAAGTTACGTTCGTACAGTGTCGCATGAGGAACCTGTTTGGGAACCAAGGAAGACTGACGTCTGGAGGACCCAAGATAACCCACCAGTATGTTTCCACTGAGGACGACCGGGTCATGTGGTGGGCTATTGTCGAGAAAGGCGGCAGATAATTTGATGACGCCAGCGCCAGAAGACAACAGACCGATCATGGCCGACCCCAACTCCGGGACGACGAAGATGAACAGGAAGATGTGGGTGCAGGACGACGTAGATCACCATCGTCGCAATCTACGCGCTGGAAAGGACACTCCCCAACACGCCGATCAAGGTCTCCAACTCAATTTAGAAGCTCCAGCCGATCACCTAGCAACCGCAACCTGGGAAACTAAAGGGTGCGACCTTCCTTGGAGGTGAGGCCGCCGAAGAGAAAAACCATCCACTGACGATCACTACAAAAATGATAGGAAACTACGACGATATCCTTATGGATGGCCGACCAGCCCAAGCTCTTGTAGACTCTGGAGCATCATATTCAGTTATGTTGTAGGAGTACCGCCACCAGTTGCAGAAAACCGTATTCATCGACAGCAAAACATCTCTGCTGAAGGTGGCTAATGGTAAATATGTAAAACCTGCAGGAAGATGTAGCATTCGTGTGGGTATAAGTCGCCAGACACAGCCCTTAGAATTCATCGTCTTACAAGAGAGTGGCAATGACGTCATTCTCGGATGGTACTTTTTTAAAGCTTCTCAGACAATTATTGATTGTGGTCGCTCGAAGGTTATGCTAGAGAGATGAGGTACTGTGGACAGGAAGATGCGCATCCAAGTGTGTGAAGACTATGTGTGCTGGATGAAGTGATCATTCCTGAAGAGTCAGCGCTAGAAAGGTAACTGTTATGTGTCATGCCATGGATCAACCCACGGATCATGTAGTGGAGTGTAAGAAAAACATACCGCTGAAGAATAACTTGGTCATCCCAGCCTCTGTCGTCTTGTTTAAGAGCGAATTCGACGAATTGTGGATAGTTAACTGTCGCTGAGAACCACAGATCTTTCCAAGACGCTTTTGCATAGCAAACGCTGAGCTGTTAACTGAAGAACAGTGAGCGTCGTGGAAACCTCCCATGCCGAGTCTGTGGGCGAAATTAGCGCTGCCACTACGAGACAAGATCTTCTAGCTCGACTATCACCAGATCTCACTAAGGAACAACAGAAGAAGCTACTTGCCATTCTTCAAGAGTTATCTGAATGCTTCCATCCACAGGTGAAGAGCAAAATAGACAAATCGACGGTGAAGCACCGGATTGGCACTGGAGTCCGTCAACCAATAAGCCAGAGAGCATACCGTCTGTCGGCAACGGAACGTCGAATAATTCGCAATCAGACAGAGAAAACATTCAGCTTTTGCAGAGCCCATGGTCGTCACCGATGGCTCCCGTCAGGAGGAAGGATGGCAGTTGGCGCTTTGGTGTTGATTATAGGAAGCTTAATAGGATAACTAAAAAGGACGTTTACCTTGTTCCACGAATTGACGATACACTAGATTGTCTGAAAGGGGTTAAGTTTTTCTCAACCATGGACATGTACTCGGGGTACTGGCAAGTCGGAGTAGATGTGACTGATCGTGAGAAAACTGCATCCATTACCCCTGAGGGCCGGTGTGAGTTCAAGGTAATGCCGTTTGTTTTGTGTAATACACCAGCAACTTCTGAAAGGATGATGGATAATCTTCTAAGTCACCTGAAGTGGACGATGTGTCTTTTTTATTTAGATGACATTATAGTGTTCTCATAGACATTTGATGAACACATAAAAAGACTGAGGGCCGTTCTTAAGTGTCTCCAACAAGGCGGACTAAACTTAATCCAAGAAAGTGTCTCTTTGGAGCAAAATAATTCAAAATACTTGGACACCTTGTGTCAAACGAAGGTGTGCGGCCTGGCCTAGAGAAGGTGAGGACTATAACAAAATTTCCTGCTCCTAAAAGTATTAGAGATGTGAGAAGCTTCCTCGGATTTTTTTCTTATTACTGTCTTTTTATCAAAGACTTTTATATCAAAGCCTGGCCAATCCAAGAGATCTTAAATGATGACGTAAAATCTCTCTAGGGTGGTGCTCATCAAGATTCTTTCGATGTGCTGCGAAAAGCTCTGACGACCGACCCTGTACTTGGTCTGTATGATGAGAGAGCACCTGCAGAACTACACATAGAAACTAGTGAGTATGGGATCGGTACTGTGCTGGTGCAAATTTCGTATGGAAAAGAGAAGGTTATAGCCTATGCTTCTAATACACTTGGGGAAGCCGAGAGAAACTACTCAACTACAGAAAGAGAATATCTTGCTGTGAGCTGGGCATTGTGCAAATTTCGACAGTATCTCAATGGAAGGCCATTCACAATTGTTACAGAGCATCATTCACTTTGTTGGTAGAAATGTCTTATGGATCCAACAGGACGACTCGCCAGGTGGGCACAACATCTTCAAGAGGATGACATTATCATAGTGTACAAAAGTGGAAGAAAACACCAAGATGCCGACTGTCTCTCGAGAAACCCTGTGCAAGACCATTAAGATTTTGATGAAGATAGTGAATATATCGCTGCACTCCAGGATCTCTCTGCTGACCAGAAGAAGGACGCTAAGATATCTCAAATTATGCTTGCCCTAAATCGGTCAGAGGAAGTGAAAGGACAATTTAAGGTATTTAATGGGTTACTTTGCAAGAAAAACTTTGATCCGTTTGGAATGAGGGGGCTACCAGTGATTGCTAAACACTTGCGCTTATATGTTCTTCAGGAATTCCATGACACACCTGAGGTCGGATATCAGGATATATTAAGACTACGATAGGATCCGCAAGAGATTTTTGTGGCCAGGTTTACTTAGGACCGTCCGTCACTATGTGTCGCAATTTCTAGAGTGCCAGAGGATAAAGGCGGTTCTTCAGAAACCACCTGGCCGACTCATACCAATTCCACCAGCCGAAACGCCTTTCCAGCGTGTTGGGACTGACTCCTCGGACGATTTCCAACGGTTGCTAGTGGCAATAGACGGATTATTGTCTGCAAATCATCTGACACACTATGCCATCACAAAACCCGTGAAAATAGCCGAAGCATACGAGGTACCCAAATTCATCGTGGAAGACATTGTATTAAAACACGGTGCCACAAGGTCGTTAATTACCGATCGAGGGAAAGTTTTTCAATCGAATCTAGTGACAGAGATAAACCGTCGGTGCAACATTACTCTCAGATGACGACTGCCTTCCATCCGCAGACTAACGGCGTTACTCAACGCCTTAATAAGACCTTGGCCGACGTGCTATCAATGTACATCAATGTTGAGAAGAGCAACTGGGATGAGGTGCTATTTCTCGTAACGTTTGCCTACAACACTGCCAAACAAGACACCACAGGATATACGCCATTTTTCCTGGTGCATGGGCTTGAGGCCACGACGACGATGGACACTGTGTTTCCGTTACTTCCTGATGACGTGGACGACTACTACTTCGGCCAAGTGTTAACCAGATCTGAGGAAGCTCGCCAGTTAGCTCGACTCCGCACCTTGCAGGCTCAGGAAAATGATCGCCGAAGGTATGACGCGAGTCACCGCCCTGTTGTCTACCAGCCTGGTGACCTCTTCTGGATGTTCACTCCTGTTCGGAAGGTTGGTGTCTCTGAGAAGCTCCTGAGGCGCTACTTTGGACATTATAAGATTGTAAGAGAGTTGTCTGATGTTACTTATGAAGTTGAAGATTTCGACCCCGACACAAGACGACGAAAGATCAGTCCTATGAATGAAGCCCTATAAGGGTCCTGCAACCCAGGGTAAATTCGAAGCTCCAGCGACAGGCAAAAAGCGGAAAGGTGACGAAGAGCGTAGTGGCAAACGAAGTTCTGAGAAGATCACGCCAGGGCGAGCATCAGTCATCGGGAGTCAGAGTACGAAGGACCGATGACTCGTTCCCGGACCAGGACGTATCACAGACACGCTGTTCGCTTAAGAAGGGAGCAATGTCATAAAAGAAGCACTGTGGTGTAGTGGATATGATATTATACTGTTGACGGTCGTGAGTTCAAGACTCACCTGGACTGCACAATATTAATTTCCATATTCGGTTCGAGTATATTCTAGAAGTATCCACAAATGTCAAGAATAATTGTGCTGGAACGTTCTGTAGCTGTATGTATACTATATGTGTTCCGGCCAGAGCCATTTCGCTCCGCGCTCTTGTATGTGCAAGTGCTGAATGAACCTTCCTTAAGTGAAGTTAGTGTTCGTCATTCATCTAATTACACCTTCATCGTGACGATATCACTACAATAAGTTAGTGAAGCTACACTTAATAGCTGTCTTTTAGAGTGCTAATCTGGTATACAAATTTCAGTTGTCAGAAATCTACGTACTCGGTGACGCCAGTGCTGCATAACAAATGCTGGAAGTCAATGAAATTTCATTCTAGTTTAGATTTGTAAGTGAATATAATCCATGAACTGTGGTCACTTTTGAACACTGTACCTTGCTACTTACGTAGGTCATCTTTCTACCGACAAACAGGAGCTAACAAAAAATGTATATAGCGAAATGGTATGTCAGGCGAAGCCCTGGTCATGTTAATCAAAACAAGAGAAAACGAACGTCTAACCTACAGTTCCAAGGGCAGGCTGAACTCTAGACTTCAAAGAAATTTGTGTGATATTTACTGACAAAGATGTGTCAGATCCCCTTCACACATTTTTTCTTTTTCCTTTTCTTGCTTTTATGAACTGTTCATTGCCTCTAGCCACTTGATAAAGATTTGAAAAATTAACCAATCACTCGGCTAGCTGTGTGCCATAGGTTTTTAGGTTCGCACGTTTCATAAATGATCACCCCGGTCTGCACTTCTCACTTCCTTCTTAATCCAATTAATATGAAAATCCACTCTGACAACAAGTGACAAATGATTTATTGATAAAAGGAAGATGCGAAGACGCTGGTGTGTGACTCACTACTTGAATTTTAACCGATACACCCACCTGCTGTGGTAATAAATCGGTTAAGGTTGGTTTCCACTGTGAACAGATCTGAAAAAATTCCAGTCACCCTCGTGATTACCTCCGTTTAATAAAATCAAGACTACTCTTTGCAGGTCAAGGAACAAGCACGTCAGTTCTTGGGGAATTAATAGTTTTTTATTCGTATGTGATTTTAGGATGGCAAAGTTTCACAAGCGAGTCACGCGCCCTTTCCGGGAAGACGGCCCTCCTTGTGTCGCTCAGACAACGCAAAATGTTTGCGTGACGCATTCAGAGGTGGCCCCTGGCGCTGGACAGGGCCTTTGCTCCACTCCTGGTGGCGGTTTGTCATGTTCCGTTCTTGGCAGAATGCATCGGGGAGGATGTTTCACCGATTAACAGTGGAGACAGACCTCTGGCAGACTCGATGTCTCCAGCTCCAACAAACAGTTCAGAAACTGATGACCGTGTATGCACCCAGGCAACATATTAGAGCCAGTAGAAAATTGGCAGTCTACTGATTAAGTAAGAAGCAACGCTCCTGGCGGACGTATCGCCGCAAAAGTGTTTACCAAAACAGTGGGGAGAGCTAAGACACATCCAATAAAATAATCACGACGGTAGGGGGAGAAACGACCATTTGAAAATCTCCCATGAGATAACTCCAAAACCAGAGCTCCTAATACGTGGCAAAGATTTATCTTAATCTCGTAAACCGAGCAAAGGTGGCTTCTGTGGAAAATCTTTTCTGTTTCAATAGTTCAAACAAATAAGCACGAGGCCTAGTAGGCTGACGCGAATTTTGGCGGAATTATTTTTGTTGAGGCGCCAATGCAATAGACACAAAACATTTATTGCGAACATTCGGTTTCGGAGAGCAGGGCAATAGAACGTTCTGTTCCGAAGGGTAGTACAGAGAACATTCAGCGTTGGAGATCGGTTCAGATAATATTCTGTTCTGGAGAACATTGGAGAGAACTGTCTGTTTCGGAGGCTCCCCACGTAGGGGGTTCGAGTCCTCCCTCGGGTATGGGTGTGTATGTTGTCTAGAGAGTAAGTTAGTTTAAGTTAGGTTAAGTAATGTGTAGGCTTAGGGACCGATGACCTCAGTAGTTTGGTCACATAAGACCTTACCACAAATTTCCAATTTCTGTTTCGGAGAGTAGCAAAAAACAGCAACTTCCTGGTTGTGAGATCGATGAAGAGCAGTTGATCATCGAGATGTTAGCGGCAGCCAGAGTGATAAGTATTCTCACCGCTGTGTTAGGACTTAATTGAGATCGCCATCGTGAGAAGTTTAGGAACTTCGCAAACATTTTAGATATGATTCTTACCTTTTAATTTCATTTACTTCGCGTTTCGGGTTGTAACAGTTGTTGCAGTGAATCTAGATGCCCTCTGAATTGCTCATTAACTCGCCTGGCGCACATACTAATTCTGTTGCATGTCTAACCTCTCCCTAATACGATGGGTAATGCAATTACTCCTACTTCATCATTTAATGTCTATTCGCTCATGATCCCTGGAAATATGCTTCTTTTACGCTGTGTTTCGGAGCACCTTGTGGACCTGCCATGTGTGCGTTACTTGTATTGGAGACAGTTTAATAGACCATGTATTTCGTGTGGTTTTGAACAAAGACGATCTCCATGTTTACGTGTTCCCATGTGTGTCGCTCTTCGTAAATTAAATGTTTGGTAATAGAATTTTCGTGATATCACTTCGGTAGATACTTATGCCCATGTCTTTTGAATACACATTAATCAAGGCCATCAGCCATACTTATATGTGAGGGGGATTGTTTCCTATGACAATTTCATTGTGTAAATCTTCCTTTAAATAATAGATAGCTTCCGATCAGTCGACAACCCATAGGATTTTAGGATATATACCTTTCTTTTGTATTAATCGTTGATGCGCAGGTGTGGTGACGTTTGTGACGTTTGTATTGTCTCGATAGCGGGACGTAATAACTGAAACCTGGAACATCGTAAATCTCATCAGACATGATCGCTTTTATATAATAAATATGGAAATTGATGATCAAAAATATAACATAACATTGTATTCATAACTAAAGCTTTTTAAAGTTTATTTAACACAATGGCTTTTAATAGTACGAGGGCTATCCACAAACTACATTACGCTTTGGAATCAAAAATAAATAAAGTATTGGAATTTTTTTTTATATACAGATGAAAGCCACACTTAAATACTACTTTTCTACATTGTTTCAATTTAAATTAAGGCACTTATCGTAGCGATGGACGAGCTTGGAAATTCCTTCGTCGTAACATTCGTCCGCCTGCGCCTTCAACCACATCGTTACCTCTTTTGGGACTGAAAAGGTGTGATTTTTATGGATTTCCTGGAAAGAGGCACTACAATAAACTCTCAAAGTTATTGCCAAACTCTGCACAACCTTAGAAGAGCAATACAAAACAAGCGCAGGGGAAAGTTGGGCTCAAAGAGCTTGCTGATTCACGACAACGCCCGGGCCCACACGGCAAATGCCACTCGTGAAGTACTCGAATCTTTTAGGTGGGAGTTGTTTCCTCATCCGCCGTACAGTCCCGACCTGGCACCGAGCGACTTCCAGTTATTCCCAGCAATGAAGAAATGGTTGGCTATGCAGCGTTTTGATAACGACCCACAGCTTCAAGAAGAGGTAACCACGTGGTTGAAGGCGCAGGCGCCGAATTTTACGACGAAGGAATTTCCAAGCTCGTCCATCGCTACGATAAGTGCCTTAATTTAAATGGCAACTATGTAGAAAAGTAGTATTTAAGTGTGGCTTTCATCTGCATATAATAAAAAAAAATTCCAATACTTAATTTATTTTTAATTCCAAAATGTAATGTACTTTGTGGATAGCCCTCGTTCATGTACAGAATAGCATTACGTGGTGAAAGTTTTTGATGTTCTTTCTTTAATAACTGAAGTGTTTTACTCTATAAAGATTGTAATTGTGTAACAGAGGGATGGACTTGAGAATACACCTTTAAGGAGCGAAACCAGTCTTGGCTCTTTGAATAGACTGCAATAAACAGTTAATGTCGTTACAGGGTGTTTCATTCACGTCAGTTATTAATTGCTAACAACATCTCGTGCAAAATTATGGTATAAAAGTTCCAATTCCATCAGTCACGTGTTATTTTAGGTGTCGTTGTACCACCTAAGAGTAGTTTTTGTGGATATAAAGCAACAGGATACTTAGTACTTCTCCACATGTAGGATAATAGTAGAAATCCCATTAGTGATATGTTATTTCAGCTGTGGTTGCCCCGTCTACAGAGTAGTTTGTGTGAATGTAAAGCAAAACGATACTGCTTCCAAATATGTAGGATGACAGTAGATATCTTCTGTTTAGCTCATCCTGCCAGGATCTCCTCATAATCTTTAATAATAGGTGTCTTTTATTCGACTCATCCTTCCAGGTTAATAATGAATGTCTTTCACTATATATGACTGGAGTTATTGGTTCCTCCTCGTCTAAAAAAATTTGGCAAGAAGTGAGAACTCCAGCGATTTATACCTTACATGGGAATTAATAGGACCAGTCTAAATTTAAGTATTTTTTTTAACCACAACATAGTCATGAACAAATGTAATGTAGCAGAGGGAGACACCATCGAATTTAACGTTTCAGTAAGGTCATGCTACTTCACCTGTACTGTTCAATATAGTCCTCGAGATAGTTTTTGAAGAACTATAAACAAAATGGGTAAGTGCTATACTAAAGAAGGGAACGAATGATGTGACCTTGAAAATAATATCACATCCACATGATAGTCTCAAACGGAGACTGAGGACACAGTGAGAAACTTAGACAACAATTCTAGCAAAGCATGGCCGAAGAAGGTTGCAAAGAAGGCAGAAATGAAGCTTCTTTCCAGAGGACCATCCGTACAGCTGAGGTTTAGACGTTTCTTCTGATTTTTCGGTAGGGATCATTAGGTATCTGGGCACCTACTATGTCGGTTACACCATATACATCGAACTAAAGGAGTAGATCACCAACATCTTGTTATGGGTCCAAAATAGAATTCAGTATAAAAGAGATTATGATTACACGCACTGTCTCCAGCAACAAAACCGAAGGGACGAAATGCAACTATAATTCGAAAGGTGCTACATGCAACTGAGATGTTGAGTTCGATAGTGACAGAGGAGAAACTATTAATCCGATCTTGAGCAAGATGGTCAGATGGTTGTAGAAGAATATGAAGCCAAGGATTGTTGACAGAGATACAGAAACTAAAATTTACTAGAAAATTAAGGCGCGAAGGCCTTCATAAGCAGTGCGTTGGCCCACTTGGCTGACACTGGAGGCGATGAATGGATAAAGTCAAAGACATCTCGATTGAGAGGCATAACAAAAGTGTAGCTGGAGTTAGACAAATTTTCTTGAAAATAGATGAAGCATTAAAAGAAGTAATCTTAACTGTGAGAGCCTAATACCAAGCATTTCACCAGTTGTACTGTGCAGTAATATTCCAAGTACCCTATTCCGAGCTAAATAGCTTCGTATCAAAACAGAAGTGTAGTTAAACTTCATATTTACTCGATGTTGATAGTGGAACCGGCAAAATTAATTAATTAATCAATTGATTTTTTACCCGGTTTCTTTTCATTATGTTATCAATTATTACTAAACTGCTTATATGCATCGGTACTTTAAGAAAATTTCATAGTAAAATGAAGAAGATAATGAGAAATCAGATCGGGTACTCTTAAATTGAAGTGAGTACGGAAGCCTGTACAAAACTGCAGTAATTCAGTCCCTACACGGAGTGATTACAAGTGAAGCAGGGAGGTCGGTACGTACTACGAGACATAGCTCAACATAAGTCTCAGATGCTGCCGAAACTTTGTATTTCAAAAGGTGTACTGTAGCCATCAGCGCCTTTCTGCCGAACAAGAATCTGATCCTCAACCACGGTAACAAGGGAAGTCAGGCAAGCTTCTTTCGTGTCCGTTGAAGAGAGAAAGACACCCAATTTACACGTTTACTTTGTAGCCAAGTTCATTCATGCCAAGCTACCGTAGTTTTATAGGTAGTTAAGATTTAGATTTTTCTGTGAGTATTTGTCGCTTTTTGCTAATCCATTCGGGAGGGACGGAGTTAAAATCATTGTAACTCTATTCATAATTATGCACAGCCTGCCAAAAAAGTAAAACACCCACAAGACACGGTAAGAAGTCAATGTAACTTCGTACGCCAACACACTTTCGCCAAGTATCTAAATGACTAGAGTCGTAATTTTCTGTAACAGGTAGGTCGACTGCAAGAGTGCATTAATGTTGTTCGTTTTAGTATTTTTACCAGGACTAATAGAGAACGTAAGTAGCATCAACACCGCAAGATGTTGTCTGATTACTAGGGCCCGGATTTTAATCACCCAAAAAACAACGGAATGTGCAAGCATTAATGACCTAAATCTTATATAAATATCAACATAAAAAGCAAAATATGACTTTATAAAACTTTACTTACAAATATTATTGCTGATTTTTTTAATATTCCAAGTACTACAAAATTCACTTCTGAATAAATTGTGAGTATAGCACTTACTTTTTACAATGTTTGAAACTAACGAGCATATATTTTTTAAATGTTTGCATGTGTCTGAAAAAATACACTAAGTACAGTAAAAAAATAACAACTATTTGGGCGATAAACCATGCTTTTACTACTGCGCACATATTAAAGTATTCCAAATTCCTGTCAGTCTCAGCATTTGCAGAGTTGCACTGTATATCAAGGACCATTTTTAAGAGTTCCATTTTCATAGCACTGCGGCTGTAAGTGAGAATAATTTTCCTCCTGGGAAAACTCTTCTACACATCACAGGACGTCACAAGAGCGTATTTGAAAGCGCCGAGATCCCTGCAGGTCAGCAGTGGATCACTGTTTCAAATGTCGTGGCATTAGCAGAATGACTGACGCTAATTGTGCACATTGTAGAATATCCAGCACTCTGCAATTTGTTGTTCACTTTGTCAGCCACATGACAACGACCTCTACCCAAAGCACTCAGTACATATTGCATAGTATACAGGTCGTCATACAGCTGAGTACCAGCAGCTTCCAGTCGTGTGATGGCTTTTGACACCACTGAAAATTTGGCGATGATTTATGCCAAGTTTCCAGGCACCTATTTCACAGTTTTAAAGCAGATGAGTCATCGGTGTAAAGCTCAAAAATTTTTCTTCATTTTGGGTTAAATAGTGCAGTATTACTTAGCAGCATTTAGTCAAGAACTTTATCGTGTTAGAAGAGACTGAGGGGGAAGCTGTAGTGAAATGAGTGTTCCTTGAGTTTATACGCCGGCGGCGGAGCTTTCACATAGGTTTTCTTGTCACGGGGAGTGAATTTGTGCACATCGCGGTTGTTACCTTGCACCTCTTCTGCCACGCTGTGTATTGCATGAGCAAGGCAAGTGCGTACACGATACTTTGGTAGAGAATCTAGCACCCCTTGGCTGCTTTGGCCATCTATGAAGCATCATCTGTTATTAGCAGCAAAACATTGCCGCTGTTAACGGCACACGACCGCAGATGCTTCATAGAGTTCTGAAAACAAAATGGCATTTGCCATGTTGTTTACTCTAATGGTTCAAATGGCTCTGAGCACTATGGGACTTAACATCCGTGGTCATCAGTCCCCTAGAACTTAGAACTACTTAAACCTAACTAACCTAAGGACATCACACACATCCATGTCCGAGGCAGGATTCGAACCTGCGATCGTAGCAGTCGCGCGGTTCCGGACTGAGCGCCTAGAACCGCTAGACCACCGCGGCCGGCGTTGTTTACTCACTTGAGAGCTTCACATGTTAGGAGTAACATTTCTCCACACCTGCAACTTATAGAATACCACCAACAACATTTACAACATAAACCCACCCACATCAGTGGTTTTATTTGTGGACACCCAGACCTTTTGGCCAGTAGTACTAATTCGTATGTTGTTGATCACATCCTCGAAGCATACGGATAAATTGTTGTTTATCAATAGAGATTCCTCTGGAAGTGGATGTATTGTGTATTCTTCAAAGAACTTTCTGAAACATGGATTCTTCAGCTTCTCTAGTCGATAGTTGGAAGACACCGTCAACTCAAACAAGCCCTTGAAGAGTGGCTGCACAGTTGAAGTTGGATCAGTCTGCTTAAATAACGGCAATTGTCTGCTGTCATCTTAATTATTCTCTTCAAACAGCCTCTGCGTTGGCAGTATTACAGTGTTCTTGCACGTCAAAGCATTTCTCTGCACTAACTGTAACTTCACATAGCTTACAAAATAATATTTCCCCGTCAATACTGACGAACCTCTCCTCAGAGTCACAGACAAAACGTCTCTACTTCATGCTGTAAAAGCAATTTACTTTCTGCATGTTGAATCCGACTGAGTTTGTATTCAAACTGAATAGTGTCACCATGGGTGCGATATTATTAAGTCAGAAGCCCCCACTGTTGTCGTTTCGTCAACATCGCGGAACGATGTCTTACTTCAGCGAGCCGTCTAGTATGTTACGCTGCTTCTCAACTCACTCGCTCTTTCCAAGCAATTATCCCGACTTGCTGGGTCTGCTGTTATGGTTAACCGAATTTGGCACTTCAATTTTTTAAAGGGTGGCCGAATGCCCTTCCTGTCGCCACCCCGTACATCCCCTCCCCCCCCCCTCCAGGACGGAACGTGTCTACCCCTACTGTCTGCATCTAGTGTAATCCATGGAATAGTGCGAATGTGTTTCAGATGTCTGCAAGGCACGTAACTGAGGCGGAACGTGGGGACCAGCCTAGTGTTAACCTAGCGGGATATGAAAAACTGCCTAAAAAGTACATCCAGGCTGACCGGCACACAGGCCCTCGTCGTTGGTCCGCCCGGGGGATTTGATCCGGGGCCAGCGCGCCTACCCGAATCGGGGAAGCAGCGCATTAGCGTTCTTTATTATATCTCACTTTGTTCGTGATTGTTCGTTCTATTTGTTCGGGGCGGATGTCCCATGACGTTTGTTCAAGTTCATCGTCATTCCATTAACTCAGTTCTTTTATTATAGGGAACGGCTAACCCTCTGACCTAACACGCTGAGCTACCGTGCCGGCATGTCCTGAGCTACCGTGGCGGGTGTTAACGCTGATTCTCTACTATGACCTAATAAATACCGCTTTGTAGCAATTGTGTTTATTTATGACAATATCACCTTCAACATTGTCACGTGAGCAGCATTTCCTTAAATTTATTTTTGTGTTCATAAAGGTACGACAAATGTATGCATTTTTGCCAAACGTTGACCTATTATGGCAAACGTTAGCCGAAAACTATTACTAAAAAGGTGTGATTATGACTTTACTTGCACAATAAAAGTATCGGGATTCATGCATATAATGTTGTAAAATTAATTCCAAAGGTCAAGGACAAAATATCGCTTGGCGCTAAAATCCAGACCTTACTGATCACAGTGTGAGGCAGCGTTACCAGCACCTTACAAAGTTCGGGAGGGAACTTTTTGTCAATTTCCATTTGTACTCGTACAAGACAGCGTTATCAACATCCATTAAAGTTTCAGAATGTATTATTGTGGTCTCCATTTGGCCGGCTGGTCAAATCCTGTAATGTGTAATTTTTTTGGGCCGTAGGATGTCACAGTGGCCCGATGTTGGTCTGTATTGGAACATATGAACAGGTATACTCGTCGTCAAGGTTCCTTCCGACAACTCAGGCAGGGTAGTTGTATTGTACGCCAGGCACATGCACTCCTGGAAATTGAAATAAGAACACCGTGAATTCATTGTCCCAGGAAGGGGAAACTTTATTGACACATTCCTGGGGTCAGATACATCACATGATCACACTGACAGAACCACAGGCACATAGACACAGGCAACAGAGCATGCACAATGTCGGCACTAGTACAGGGTATATCCACCTTTCGCAGCAATGCAGGCTGCTATTCTCCCATGGAGACGATCGTAAAGATGCTGGATGTAGTCCTGTGGAACGGCTTGCCATGCCATTTCCACCTGGCGCCTCAGTTGGACCAGCGTTCGTGCTGGACGTGCAGACCGCGTGAGACGACGCTTCATCCAGTCCCAAACATGCTCAATGGGGGACAGATCCGGAGATCTTGCTGGCCAGGGTAGTTGACTTACACCTTCTAGAGCACGTTGGGTGGCACGGGATACATGCGGACGTGCATTGTCCTGTTGGAACAGCAAGTTCCCTTGCCGGTCTAGGAATGGTAGAACGATGGGTTCCATGACGGTTTGGATGTACCGTGCACTATTCAGTGTCCCCACGACGATCACCAGTGGTGTACGGCCAGTGTAGGAGATCGCTCCCCACACCATGATGCCGGGTGTTGGCCCTGTGTGCCTCGGTCGTATGCAGTCCTGATTGTGGCGCTCACCTGCACGGCGCCAAACACGCATACGACCATCATTGGCACCAAGGCAGAAGCGACTCTCATCGCTGAAGACGACACGTCTCCATTCGTCCCTCCATTCACGCCTGTCGCGACACCACTGGAGGCGGGCTGCACGATGTTGGGGCGTGAGCGGAAGACGGCCTAACGGTGTGCGGGACCGTAGCCCAGCTTCATGGAGACGGTTGCGAATGGTCCTCGCCGATACCCCAGGAGCAACAGTGTCCCTAATTTGCTGGGAAGTGGCGGTGCGGTCCCCTACGGCACTGCGTAGGATCCTACGGTCTTGGCGTGCATCCGTGCGTCGCTGCGGTCCGGTCCCAGGTCGACGGGCACGTGCACCTTCCGCCGACCATTGGCGACAACATCGATGTACTGTGGAGACCTCACGCCCCACGTGTTGAGCAATTCGGCGGTACGTCCACCCGGCCTCCCGCATGCTCACTATACGCCCTCGCTCAAAGTCCGTCAACTGCACATACGGTTCACGTCCACGCTGTCGCGGCATGCTACCAGTGTTAAAGACTGCGATGGAGCTCCGTATGCCACGGCAAACTGGCTGACACTGACGGCGGCGGTGCACAAATGCTGCGCAGCTAGCGCCATTCGACGGCCAACACCGCGGTTCCTGGTGTGTCCGCTGTGCCGTGCGTGTGATCATTGCTTGTACAGCCCTCTCGCAGTGTCTGGAGCAAGTATGGTGGGTCTGACACACCGGTGTCAATGTGTTCTTTTTTCCATTTCCAGGAGTGTATTAAGTTCCTCACATATTGCGCCTGCCATCCGCGGACAAGGAATGGATTCCCTGCAACGTTCTGTTTCATCCCGCGCTATCGGAGACTAGTAGTAGACGAACTAGCGAATTACCGCCACATGTGGAGGCTGCAGTTAGCGCCAATACGCAGACGGCTGCGTTTGGATTCGATCTGAGACCTGGACTGTTGATAAATTACGTCGTATGGTATTCAGCGATGTAATTTGTGGGATGATATCCTTGGCAAGTGTGGCCGGGATCTGGAGAGAGATACCACTATCACAGTGTTCTGGGGATGCACAGTGGCGTTATTGCTGACGTCATGGCGTGCGGAGCCATCGGGTATGACTTCAGTAACGGCTACCAGTGTCTGAGGAAATTCTGATGTCACAACGTCACATCACGGACGTCGTACGACCTCATGTGCTATCTCTCTTGCACAGGACTGTGTTATCATCTCGTAAAAGGACTGTGCTCGCTTATGCATGTCACGTGAACTGTGTGCGAGATGTTGAGGGACTTTCGACGCCAGGAAGATCCCCAGAACTGTCCTCAGTACAACCTGTTTGCAACCAGCTCGTCCAATTTTGCCAGTATCCGTGATACACGGTACAGCTGTTGTGTGCCTGCTTGCCTTATGACAGGGCTCCGCAGCACAGTTCGAGTATCCAGGTCAGAGGGTTGCGACGTCATACTGCTAAGAGGATTGATATTGTCAGCTTTTGTTTTGGAAATTTGATTTAATTTTGTCGTCACTTAAATAACGCCGCTTTCTCTCCCAATTCGTAAAGTTTCCGTGCCTTTCCTCCCTCCTTCTGGGCACGTCACCTTTTTCGCCTTGTATATTTTCTACGGTTTTCTTAAATATTAAAAGATGTATTTCGGAAAGATTTCTTTGAAGAGACGAATTTCGTGACTCGCCCCTGACCAATCCGTTTCTAACACACTCCTCATCGACCGTTACAGTTACAGTTGCCACCTTCACACGGATCACTACATGGTGACTCAATAAACAAGACAGTATTCCCATTAGTTCATCCTCGTATTAGATGATACGTAACACTGTTCACCTTAACGATACCCAGGAAATAATTCACAGAGTGTTCTTCCCACACTACGGTACGAAACAGATCGTACCAATAGAGAAACAGTGACCCTGGAAAAATCATTTTCGACCTTTTTGAAAGACAGTGATGCATACCTTTTATGTATCAAAAACAGTGTGTAAAATTTAAGATTATAATTTTGTCGAATGGTGAAGACGACTATTCACCAAAACACTGTAACCTACTTCACACGTGTCGAGACAAATTAGATAAAGGTACAAGAATGACAGCACGCACGGTGGCTTAGTAGTACGCTCCATCCGCGAATAAAGCGAATAGAAAGCTCCATAATGTGGGAATTTAAGAAAAGTTCAATAACACGGGATTTTAAGAAAACTCCCCTCACAGATTCCTACCTGACAGAGACCACACTAGTCAGACAATGGTCTGAATTTTATGGGTGGTTTCAGATGTACCATACTGAAGATTTTATAGCAAACTTGCTAACTAATATACACTCTGGTTCAGAAAAGACAGAACACCTTGAACGACTGCAGACAAGACGTTCATATAATACTACGTTCTGCAGGAATGATTAGCATTTCATCACCTGGATTGAGCATGTGTCCTGTTGCCCACTAGGCGCAGGGTACGCCATAGGCCCTGATGAATTGTTCCATGCGGGTTGGCATCGACGTTTATATGGCGGGAAAGGCGTCCTGAGGTATTCCCTCCGTACTGCATTCATCTGGTTACAAAGTTCATTTGTGGTGGTTAGCATTGGGTCTAGCCTTACACCCACTGTTTCACCGTGTCTCACACATTTTAAATTGACGACGGTCTGATAAAGTGGCGGACCAGGGCAAAAGACTAACATCCTGCAACACCAATAAGAAACGTGTTCGTGAAACAACATGAGATCGAGCATTATCTTGCTGAAAAATGGCGTCTGGGGCGTTGTGCAGAAACGTGATGGCTGCGGGTTGCAGGATGTCATTTACGTACGTCATTCTGGTAACACTGCCCTGGGAAGGAACAAGCTGTGATTTATGGATGAACCCAATAGCATCCCGTACCATGCCTTGAGCTGGCGCTATACCTCTTCTGCGAACGCAGTGACTATGATGCCACTCCCCCTGTTGCAGGGAACCGAAGTGGGGCCATCATTTTCAAACAAGCAGGACATGGATTCATCCCAAACCGTATGGGATGCCTTTTCTGACCCAAGCGGTGCCATTGCGTACACCACAAACGTCTAGCATGTTTCTGCACATTCGTCAAAGGTACGCAGGAAAGCGGACGACGCGCACGTAACCATGTCGCAAGAAACGGCGGCGGACTCTCATCCCTGATAGTGTACGATTAGTTACAATGTTCCGTTGTTGCGACAGAGCCGAGGAGGACACAGATCTGTCCTGCAAGGTCATTCGGATGAGGCGGCGATCTCGGAGGGAGATCTGGGTAGTGAAACCTGACCCATCTCGTCATGTTCTACGGCCTTCCGTGAAACATTCTGCACACACCCGTTGTACTACCGAAAGGATTTGTTTCAAACGAGCAGCAGTTTCCTGGATGGATGCATCACATTCTCTCATCCCAATAAGGCACACTCTTTCAATCTCACTGATCTGGGGGTGCGGTTTGCTCATACGTCTGCGAGGCAGCCTGCATGTCATACTGTTCCATCAACTTAGGTTTATAGCGACAACGAGAGCTACTACCAGTGTATTGAGCATAAGCGGCTCACATGCTTACAATAAACAAAAAATTCGCCATTGCAGAACATTGTCTTGGTACCAGTCATTCTATTGAACATAATAACTTGTAGATTCTGGCATTCTGGCATGCATTTCCACCTATTGGGATAGCTTTATTAGCACAACTGTTGAATTTAAATTGTCAAGCATCCTTATAAATAGAGACGATGGTTTTTGTTTAAATTCTGCGTGGAATCCTGTTCTATCTTAAAAAAAAAGGGGAACAAAGATTATGCTATCTCACTCGTTGATTATTAATTTCACTATTGATATTGTCTGACGTTGGTCATCTCTGCTTTTTGATAGCGTTAGTGTTTACACGGTGTGTGAGTGGTATCTTTGCAGAGTTTTTCTTGAAAGCGAATTTTTAAATTGCAGAGGTCATCGGTCCTTAGGCTTATATTCTACTTAATCTAACTAAAACTCACTTACACTAAGGACTCGAACCTACGACGGCGGGAGCCGCGCGAACCGTGGCAAGTCGCCCCAGACCTTGCAGGTACTCCGCGAGGCCGAAACATCGGCGTTAGTCGACGACGTCACCTGTCAGCATTCTCCTAAGATTTTTGAGATGTGTAGGGGTACGCATGTACACTCGCGGATGCTCTTTGCCCACAGACTTATCGTATTTTACTGTCATTATGAAGTTGTGCAGTAATGGGAATGTACACCCTTACGGGACCTGCGTTCGGAAGTGGGACATGTATAAAATCCGTGTTTATTTATATTGTGCTGATAATCGTCACCGAAATCGGTGAGTCAGGCTATCTGACAGATCTTTCCTACAGCTCGATAGATGTTGTGCTAATAAGCGTTAGAGCAAAGGCTATTTCAGCTAATTTTTGTAAAGGTTTGGATCCGTTTCGACCGTTCAGCAGCGCCGAAATAGCTGCTGCACCAAGGAATCAGCATAAGCTACGAGCAAATAAATACTACAGTTTTTCTCATCGTGCTCGGAAATGACATACCTGCGATCTAGTACTTGGGCAGACAATCAGCGATACTAAAACGTGACAGTTTTGTAATGCATATAAAATTCGTGCCACCAGATTCCTAGACGGGGGAGGGGGTGGGGGCAATTTCCCGTTCTTGTCCTCTATTGTGAACATCTACGGCTCCACCTATACAGTAAATGTACTCCCTAACCTGCCCAAAACTGCCATTACAACCAATACTCAAACTTTGCAAGAAGACGCAACACGTTACTGAGCCATATTGCAGTAATATAGTTATGTGAAGTTAATGGGTGTTAGTCCATTTTTGTTGCAAAATTTGTAAAACGTAAATTATTATCTTAGTTGTCTAACTGACAGAATGACGACAAAAAGAAGCGTTTACAGAGAAGAAAATATACATCAAAGACCTTAATCCGCAAATACTATTATTCAAAAGAAGTTTTTAAGTTAATAACTAGATATAAAATTTTTATGAAAGACGCTTCAGTGATACACTCTATCAGATTCGCCGTTTTGCCATTGCACAAATCTGTTCTCTTACTTTGGTTTCTGTGTCAGTTCCTCATACGGAATCATATACGACACAATATAGTCGTGTGTAATAACTAGGTTTCTCATTTCAACTCACATCTACACCTGTATCTACATCCACATAATACTCCGAAAGCAACAGTAAGGTGCGTAGTGGAGGGTACTTTGTACCACTACAGCTCATTTTCTTTCCTGTTCCACTCTCAAACAGGGCGAGGGTCAAACGAGTAAATTCCTCCGTACGAATCCCAACTTCTCTTCACTTGTCCTGGTGGTCCTCAAGCGAAATGTACATACGCTTTACTGGAATCGTGCTGCATTCTGCCACAAATGCTGGTCCTCTAATTCCCAACACCGTTTCTCGAAAGTAAAGTCCTCATCTCTCCAGGGATTCAAATTCGGGTTCACGAAGCGTCTCGTTAATACTCGCATGTTGATCAGGACTATCAGTAAAAACTTTAGCAGTTTTCGGAATTGCTTCGCTGTCCGCCTTTAATCCTACGGGATGGGAATGCCAAACATTCAGGTAGTACTCGAGAATGTGTCGTACTAGTGTTCTACATGCGTTCTCGCTTGTGGATTAGCCACACTTCATAAAATTCTTCGAATAATCCGACTACCAACCTTGCATACTCGTTTCAATTTATATCGTTTCGCAGCGTTACGCCAATATATTTAATCGACGTGACAGTGTGAAGGCGATGATTTCTAAATCGGTAATTATTTGTGGACAG
Organism: Schistocerca cancellata; assembly: GCF_023864275.1. Lineage (NCBI taxonomy): Eukaryota > Metazoa > Arthropoda > Insecta > Orthoptera > Acrididae > Schistocerca > Schistocerca cancellata. The sequence continues at coordinate 303,404,422 of NC_064633.1, read as the reverse complement.
AAGCTATTCTGTCTCAGGGAATCTTATTTAATTAGAACTTGGAATAAACATAAAGATTTTGCAGCAAACCGATGTTACGGACATTTTCCTGGAATTTGGTGGTCCGTTCTTTTACGTCACCTGCACTTTTCTACATCCAGTTACTGATAAAAACTAAATCTTAGGATAAGCCTATTCAGATGAAGAATTAAATGAGACTGAAATTCTCGCACCCATTTGTCGCATCCTAAGGCCTGAGAGACTCGTCTGCAAACATATAAATAAGCGCTCATCTGCATAAAGGACAAGAAACGTAATTCGGATGGGTTATTTGTAGAAACTCTCTAGACTTTTCCTGAATATCGGAGTTCTTGTCCGCCGACTATGGCACTCATGTTCGGAAATACCAGATCGCTCGCATTCACAACCACCCACTAGGGTATTTTTAAAATTATCTGGGATCCGAATGTCAATATTTAACAAGAATATTACCATAGACTCCCGATATGTCGAGAGACTGATACACCTAGGTATCGTAAATAAAATATCGGCCTTTCGACCTATAAAATAATGGCTGCACTTTATAAATATGCTGCCGGTTTTATATCCGCATATTTGAATATTCATTTGTTATTAGATATTCTGCATATCAACAAGCTAACTGTCTGCCTATCCCCCTTAGAGCAAGAACTGAAAGGAAAAGAAAACGTTGTAAGTTCAAGCTTGGCGATAACCACTTCGCTAACAGTGGTAACTGCATGTAAGTGGCACAATAAAAGGTGTCCGATGGGTCCACCGCTCGGTTTCGTCACATAGCAGATTTGTCTTTCTGCAAATGCGAGCGACCTAGCAGTCAAAACTGTGTGGCGGAGCTAAAAGTTGCAGTTCCTGTTGGTAGCGGCGATCGGCAATTACCTCAACATATTCCCTCATACGTCTCCGCCCACCGCAAAAACCAATCTTGTCATTCAGATTTTGGCCATCTTTTGCAGCAGCAGTTTTCAGGAACGACTATATGAAAAAATAGCACCGTAGGTGCGATAAAAGTTTTTTTTTAACGTAACTGATTTGTTATTTCTCCACATCGGAAATCTTGTAATTCCATTCACACCGTCAACCCCCAGTGCAGTCAGACTTTTTCTTTGTGCTACCTACACTTGATTCACACAGTCAAAGAGAAAAACTGGGCCTTATGGGATCTCAAAAAGTAGTAAGCTCCTTCAAACAGTGAACGTAAAACTATGTTCAGCTACAGTTTCAAAAGAACAATGTCTTGTATTTACCGAAAATCGCGAAAAAATATAATATAAAATAAAAATATTGGCACTACTTATTGCCATTTAGATACCGATATATAGATGTATTGAGGAAAATATGTCGCCGATATCTGTGTGTCGATGTCCTTTTGTGAACCAACGGAGTATCTGTATTTTATCGACATACCTACCACTCACACACCCACACACACACCACACAACATGCGTGCGCGCATACCAATACGTACGCAAGCAGGCAAGCACTACAGCAACGCAGCACGTCGAAATCACGCAGCGCGGTTCCCCGACCTGATTTTTGCTTTTTTCACGCTTTCGGCACCGCACCGCAAGCGCGACCGATTCCGAACAGGAGACGGAATTCCGTTGGCTTTACAAAGTGCAATGGAACTTGGAGCTGCCGACATAGTCCCTCCCCACCACTCGGCGGAGCCGCCGGGGGAAGTCATTGCGAGAGAGACGCCCGCAGGGCCGTGTCCTCGAGCGATATAGTTAGCCAAGACAGCGGACGAGAAAATGGAGGCAAAAAGGGGGCTTCCCACGTGCTCGGGTATTTTGACATTCACGGCTGTAGAACCAGTGGACCGTTTCGACGCGAGCGCACGATCGCGGAGGCCGTTTGCCTAACGTGTCCATGTATCGGTATCCGAAGGTTCTGGAAAAGATACGGCCGGCCGGTGTATAAAAGGCGTGGGACACCAAGCTATCGGCACAGTTCGGTGCAGGTAGCACTCGGCGAACACACACAGATAGTTCTTGTAGCGATGGCGCCGAGACCGACGAGCCGCCTTCTGGTGTTGGCGTGCCTGCTGCCAGCAGCGTGGGCTGGCGCCAGTCCGGATCCTGCGCAGGACATCCGGGGAAAGATGTACATGATGCGCTCCGCCAGCAAGGACCTCGACTCCTCGGCCACTGGGTACATATACCAGTCCGACGGCAAGGGGCCAGTGCAGGTGGTGAAGCTCGGCGACGCTGACGGCGACGGCAGCGCCTACTACGACCATTACGCTGACTACGGTTCCGAAGGCGTGGAAGGTGGTGTGGGTCTCGGCGGCGGAGCCGGCTACGGCAAGTACTACGGGCCTGGATTCGGCAAATACTACGCGGCGGTTGGGCTGGGGCTGAGCAAGTTGGTGCTGCCTAAGGGCTTCGGCGCCCTCGGACACGGAGGCGGGCTCGGCGCCGGCGCTGGGTTGGGATACGTGGGCGGCGAAGGTATCGGACACATCGACTACGACGGAGGTCTCGAGCACAGTGCAGCTCTGGAGGACCTGGGCCACGGCGGGGGCGCCGCTGGCGGACACAAGGGCGCCGAGTACTACGGATCTCAGGGCGGCGGCTACCAGGACTCTGGTTACAAGAAGGGTGGCGGTGAGTCCTACGCCGAGGGTCACCACGCTGCCAAGGGTGGCAAGGGGGACAAGGGCTACAAGGTGCAGGAGTCATTCGACAAAGGCGAGAAGGGCGTCCACGCAGCCGAGGCCGATAAGGGACACTACAGTGAGGGAGCTGGTGAGAAGAAGGTAAATCTAAACCACAGTTGTCATTATTTTCTAAATTATTTTGTAGTAATTTTTGTCTTACATAGCCCATTGGAACACTCAATGCATTTATTCCCCTTGTGTTCCATATGACTCTTTTCCATCTGCGAGCTGCTTTTCTTTCTTCAGTCTACTTGGTTCTTACATATTTTCACCTCATTCTTTTACTATACGACCCACCAGTCTATCTTTTGATACAACAGTTCCTCGTCTATTACTTTATCTGCTTCTGTCTGCATTCTCACCTAGCTGCTGAACCCAAGCTATATCCTCTAATTTTCGGACATGTGTCATACGTTTGTGTGCAAGTCTCATTGTTGGGAGTCTTTGAATATGTTCTCAAAATTTGAGCCTAGTGTCTGCTGCCAGGTTTGGTAACTTCTCTGTCACTTTAGGGGATTTCCGTCAATATCTGTCCTCAGCTATTTTGGCCCAATAATTTTCATTATAATCTTTGGTTCTTCCTCCGAGATTTTTTCGAGGTTGCTTTCTCTGTTGAGAATTGAAGTTTCGGCTGCACGTACAGCTTCAGCTTTGATCACCATGCTGTAGTGCCTAACCTCTGTATGTTTCGACATGCACTGCTTCTTGTAGATGTCATGTGTTCCCCTGTACGCTCTCTTGAGTTACTGTAATCTAAATCTCCCTGCTTTCTTTTCTAGCTCCGCTGGATCTATGATCCCACGCAGATACCTTAAGCATCTGACCTCTTGGTTTGCATGTACTTCGTGGCAAGCAATCTTAAAGTCTTCTGTAACTCGTCCAAGTTGGGTAAGCTTCCCTAATTATCTTGTCTAAGATGAGGTTGGAGTGGTGGCAGTCCGCATCATTAGTCTAACACCGTTTTTAATTGAAAAGTGCTCTGTCATCTCTCCCACAAATTTTACCTAACTTTGCGTCCTCAGGGTTTCCTTTATGAGGTACACTATCTTTGAGTCTAGTCCCTGCCCTTCTAGGAAGTCAAGAAGAGGCTGTAAGTCAATCGATTGATATGCTTTCCTGCAATCGAAGAAAATGCCGATGATTGGGCTGTTGCGAATTGAATAATATTTCAGTACTGTTACTAAATGGAACATGTTTTTCACGAGCACCCTGGAAGAAACTTCGTTTGGTATTCGCTGACCTTCTGTTTCAGCTGTGTTTGGGTTTTTTGAAGTAAACTTGAAGGCAATATCTTTTACGTTCCTTGAAAAACAAAGATCCCTCGGTTGTTATTTACGATTCTCCTGTCACCTTTCTTTTAGAATGTGTAGGCTATCATAAATACATCGTTTCTGAACTTACTTTCCACGTGCAACAGATACCGACTGAGAATCAAAACACTGCTCCTACTCATCCTAGAATACTGTACAATGTATTCATCAGTACCACTGTCCTAATTTAACTCTACCAAGACCTGCCAAGTCACATTGTCTTAGTCCTACACAAAACGTCACAGACTACTTGGAACAGAGAGTGAAACCTAGACATCAGCAACTCCGCAATTTGTAGCTTTACGTCACCTAATTTTAAATGAGCGGCTTGAACTGAATATGGAATGCCTGAGGAAGCACGTGGGCTCTCTTCCTCTCAGAAATTGAGGCCAATTTCAAAGCTAGAGATTGTGTTACGAAGGACTGACGTGACGTTCTCATGGCTGTTACAGATTTCTTGCACAATGTACTTATATTTCTGCACATATTTTATCTGAATTTATTCTCGTTCTCTGGGTCGATGTATGAATACATTTCTCTCTTCATTTACCTTAAGATGGGAGGCATGGTCATTTGTCTGTTTGCTAATCTTGTAAATTGCATGTCTGAAGATTACATGGTTTAACAATTCTGTTTCTTGGATTTCTGCGAGCGTCTTCCACGCTGAATGTACTGTCTTCTATGAGAGAATATTATCAACACAAGGGATGATTTTAATGAAACTACCTCTTGTATTGTGAACGAAATTATTCCTTCAAAAACGCAAGTCTGTAAACATGGTAAATTCACTGTTTCTTACCAGAAAATGAGGTTTCATTGCGACAGAAATTAAATTTTTTATTACTAACTTGCAGTAGAATAATATTTTCTGCAGCAGTATTATATTATCTACATCTTTAATTTCACTGTCTGTTGCACATTACAAGAAATTATTAGTTTAGAGGTAACTGCTTGTTAAAGCAACTAATTCACGGTTGATGTTCGGCATTGGGAGGTGGTGCCTTGAAGTTTACGTTATTACCATAAACTTTTAACAGCGAGAATTAAACTTTAACTGCCATTTGGTTAACAAAAGCACAGTGAGTTGTTAGTTAAAAGGTGCAATGACGAATTATTTCGTTGTTTTCAGTAGACTTTCAGAGTACGTATTCAGAAAAGTTTGTCAAATCTAACACTTGAAGCGACCGATTTAAGTGTAAGAGTTTTCAGTCAGTGAAACATTACTAAAGCTAAAAAAATAACACAAAACTTGTGTACCCGATAAGAGTTCATGAGTAATTCAAGAAAGTTAGTGGGGTGAAGAGCACGAAAGGAAGAACTTGGACATCACAAAGAACATTCAGTATGGTAGTCAGTCAAAATGAAAAAAAAAAATTACTCATTTGCAATAAACGCATATGAGGGAATTTTCGGTTCACTTTTAAACGAAAGATCACTGACTTTGATTAGGAAAGATGCACGTACGTCTGTGTGGAACAGTAATCGAAATAACTTTATGGAGTATGCAGTACGGAACTCTCCTGATTGTCATAAATACCCGTTACATCTCTACTTCTGTATCTGCTGCACTATTCACAGAAATGGCTAATATAGTTTTAGTGCGACATTTTTCAAGGGACACATTTCAAGTGCTATGAATTTTGATTAGCATGCTGCAGAACTGAATATTAGATTATAACTTTTTACTGACACTAAGTTCAGTGCCATCTGTGATGTTGCATCCTATGGTCCGACCTTAAAAAGATTCTAGAAATTGTTTAACGATATACTTCTAGGATTTTATTCACAATATGAATCATTACTTCGATGTAATATTCTGTTAGAAAACTTTCTTAAGTCGAATCCTTTTGACTGTTCTTAGTTTCTTGTATTATGTTAAATCAGTTTAATTTTTTGGACGTCGTTCTACCTGTTTCACAATAACTAATTACGAATAGTGGAGATAAAGCTCAGTGCGGCAGTGGTTCTTTCGAATAGTGTCATCATATATAGCTTTTGGGGTTATATGGTACGTAAACCACGTCCTTTATAGTTTCTTTTATTTCGGAGTTATTGGTTTTCGGTATAGTCAGGTACTTTCTCAACATCCTCCGAAACTAAGCGCCATTGCTACTCACTTAGCTGACATGAAATACAGATATCATTGACACAGAGTCAGTTTCAATCTGCTGTTACTTGGCTGTTTTACAGCGTGACTATATTTTGGTTGCGTATGTTTGGTGATTTTGTGTGCAGTGGTCGTGATATAAAAATTGTTGTGCACCATGACAAATGGAAGTTGAGCAATAAACCAGTTTATAGTTTTCATGCCACTCCAACAGTTATGTACGATTTATGTTAATCTGCAGGAAGTTACTGCACTGATATACGGGACGCACGGCTGTACTTCGGAAGGTGGAGGGTGGCTACGAGACCAGACTTTAAGATGTACTAGTTTTTTTATCTCATCCTTTGGCATTAAGAAGGGAATTATGTTATATAAACAAAGATAACGTGCGACTGCTTTTTTCAGTAAGGCAGAACCAAATGTTATCCTTGTTATGAATGGGGCAATTCAGTAATAGCGTGTATATTAGGACTTTCTTTGGAATCATACGAGCACGTTGGTACGCGAGAGACATACGTGGCTGAGCGTGGCTGTTTTGGACCCAGGCCCACCACGACGAGGCGGCGCACTACGGTGCCGAGCAGCAGGGAGCCAAGGGCTTCAAGAGCGCCAGCTTCGGGGAGGAGGGCAGCCACCGCAAGGGCCACAAGACGAGCGGCTTCCACAACGTCTACCACAAGGACGAGTACAAGAAGGACCACGAGTTCTACGATGACGCCCACCAGAGCGGCCACCACAGCAAGGACGGCGCCTTCGAAGCCAAGCAGGCCGTCAGCCACGGCGGCTACAAGAAGGGCGGCCAGTTCGAGGGCGGCCACGCCGAGAACGAGAAGGGCGAGAAGGGTGCCTACTCGAAGGTACGTCCTCCATTTGCTGTTTGTCTCATTGCGATGCATCTCCTGACACTGAAAGACCGCAAGAGATGCAAATCAAAAAATAACGGGTGATAAAAAAGTCAGTATAAATTTTAAAACTGAATAAATCACCGAATAATGTAGATAGAGAGGTACAAATTGACACACATGCTTGGAATGGCGTGGGGTTTCATTAGAACCAAAAAAATAAAAATTTCAAAAAATGTTCGACAGATGGCGCTTCATCTGATCAGAATAGCAATAACAAAATAAGACAAAGCAAAGATGATGTCCTTTATAGGAAATGCTCAATATGTCCACCATCGTTCCTCAACAATAGCTGTAGTTGAGGAATAATGTTGTGAACAGCACTGTAAAGCACGTCCGGAGTTATGGTGAGGCATTGGCGTCGGATGTTGTCTTTCAGCATCCCCAGAGATGTCGGTCGATCACGATGCACTTGCGACTTCAGGTAACCCCAAAGCCAATAATCGCAGGGACTGAGGTCTGGGGACCTGGGAGACCAAGCATGACGAGAGTGGCGGCTGAGCACACGATCATCACCAAACGACGCGTGCAAGAGATCTTTCACGCGTCTAGCAGTATGGGGTGGCTCCAATAAAACTCCATGTCATTCCAAGCACGTGTGTCAATTTTTACCTCTCTATCTACACTATTGGTTCAAATGGCTCTGAGCACTATGGGACTTAACTTCTGAGGTCATCAGTTCCCTAGAACTTAAAACTACTTAAATCTAAGGATATCACACACATCCACGCCAATGGCAGGATTCGAACTTGCGACCGTAGCGGTCGCTCGGTTCCAGATGTAGCGCCCAGAGCCGCTCGGCCACTGCGGCCGGCTATCTACACTATTCCGTGGTTTATTAAGTTTTCAAATTTATACTGAATTTTTTATCACCCGTTATTATGAGACTAAAGCACAAACACTGTCCTCTTAGTTTTCTACCTAGGCACGACTCTCCTCCAAGCACTTACAGCTAGGAATAATTGAAACACTTTGCATAGTATTTCGCCACATGAAATTGCAGATAGTCGTTAAATGGATTCAGTATATTCTAAAGGTTTAGAAACAAGTCATTTCATGAGGTAACCGAAGGTGGTTGTAACAGTAGTAATGAAAATATCATTACCAGATTTTGAATGTTTAGACGGCGACAGGCACATGTGCATTATTAACTTGACGGTTCCAGAACTCAGCTTCAAATTCTGCGGTTTTGAGCACGATTTCTGTTTTGAAAAACTGTTTTCCAGTGTATCTCATTCGTTTTCAAGGTTCGCTCAAGTGACACAACTTTTCAGTTGCAAAACACAACTTTCACGGACACACTTGTCGGTTCTTTGTGATCTTTCCCAGGTCTGACAACGCTGCTTGCTAGCACTATAGAACTGGACGGAGCCGCTATCGATTTACTAATGATGTAATACCCCAGAATTCTGGTAATATTAGCAATTACTGAAAATCATTTCCCATGTCTTCGACCTCGGTCCTAAATTGTACGTGCAGATATAGCTGACTGTTGAGTAGTCACGTAAATTACACTTGTAGCAGCAAACATCTTTAAACTATGAACAATGACATTTGATCTTCCGCAAATCTTCAGCTGATGCTGTTTATGGAGCGTCCAGAGGCATAATGTTATGTGTTCCCTTGTTTGTAATGTTAATAAAAACGCAGTTACTTACAACAAATCTAAAATTATGATAAAATAGCTGATTACTGACAACATGATCATTCCCTGTCTGTGTTTCACCGTAGCGTAACTTCGGAAAATCATAACATAGATCCAAATCATAACACCTGAAGATGAATCCACGTGTTCCGAAATATTGTGCATAATGTGAAGTTATAAAGACGGAATTTATGCATACATTCATTTGAATTAATGACATTAAGGTTATATAAAACTTAATGGAGCAGAGCATAGTAGCGAATCTCGTTTTTTGAGCTTCTGCAAACGTTGGAAAGTGATAGTTTGCACGCTGTTCATCTTGGAATCAGCAGAATGCATTTTTGCCAATTCCGGAATTAATTTATCAATTGTGCAAGACTTCATACATTCACATTCGGAACAGAATATTATTTTAGACTACTTATCCTAAAATTGATACTGACATCCCCCCTTGTACCCACTGCTTGGGACGCCTATTTCTTATGACGCGTAACGTTACAAGGTTTATGCTGAATATTACTAAAACTTGTACTTCTTGCCCTATTTAGATACATATCTTAGGTCGGACAGTGTCTCTGGCTACGACATGAAGGATCGAAATTCTGTCCTGGGCAAATCCAAATTAAAATAAAACTGCTGACCACTTAAAGAAGAGGCATTGATGCTAGAAAGAAGTCATGAAAATACATCGGGGAAGGATGACAACATGTTATAGCTCCAAAACGACTGTCCTTTGTCCCCTCCGACATAGGGCAAAGCAATTCTGCACTTTCAGCTCAGTACTTTCAAAATGATTAGTTTTTCTCTCAGAAAAATAAACTTTCATTTGTTCAACCACCTTAACGGTCAGTATCTTTCCTCTAATTCGTACAGCCCTCTGGTAAGACTTCTCTTTAATTTTGCAAACTAGTGACGAGGTTCGTATCAAGTTTTGCTATATCCATTGGCTTTGGACGTTTTTCGCTAAAAAGACTAGGTTTGAATTACGAAAAAGAATTCATGACAACTGAAAGCGTTCCTAAGTACCACATCTTGCTTGGGTTTGATAAATCATTTCGTCATCTCATCACCTGCCAAATAAATAAAAACCCAGCTTCACCTTCTAAAATATTTAGCCGGCTCTTGCCCTCGTTTAACTATGTTTAGCAGTGTATATCACTGCATTTAACATACATGTAGGTCCTCTCTGGATTTAAATTGGATTCATACATCTAATACACCCCGTTCCTACTGCGTTGGGAACTGTAAATTAAATGTCGAGAGTTTATTTCTGATAATATTATAGTTCGCTGTCTGTAAAAGCTTATCTGACGAAGAGAAATACATTAATAGCAAGTAACAGCAAGTTTTTTCTAAGAGCATGTGTCTGGAGACTAGCCCGCATCTCGTGGTCGTGCGGTAGCGTTCTTGCTTCCCACGCCCGGGTTCCCGGGTTCGATTCCCGGCGGCGTAGGGATTTTCTCTGCCTCGTGATGGCTGGGTGTTGTGTGCTGTCCTTAGGTTAGTTAGGTTTAAGTAGTTCTAAGTTCTAGGGGACTGATGACCATAGCAGTTAAGTCCCATAGTGCTCAGAGTCATTTGTCTGGAGACTACCTTTTTAAGGAAGCTAAATGTCGACCATACACAGTGCAGGTTATAAAAAATGTGATGTTACAGATAAACGTACAAAACTGTATGGCTAGGTTAGATAGTTAATAAAGAGGTATAGAACCGAACTATGAAGAATCGAGTTTTATGCAATAACTTGACTAAAAGAATGGTTAAGCTGATGGGAAACATTAAGAGGCTATTTGGGAGGAAAGCATGAGAGGGTAAAGACTGTAGAGCAGGACAGTTTTAAACGCAGGACGCACGTTATAATGGATATAGCTTGTAGAAGTTGTGCAGAGAACAATGGAGTTACACAGTATATACTTACTAGGAATGCTGCATCTGTCATTTACCAGATAACTATGACCACTTTGTTGTAACTGATTTGGATAATATTGACAGACAACAATAACCAAATGCCTTTCACAATATCTACACACAATATAAATAAGGACAGTGAACACCAATGTGACTGTCTGTGAGTTACGGTGACCATCCCTTCCACTTAGGGCGCCCACAGCGACGCAGCTAGCGGACACGACGCCGCCCACGGCGAGAAGGCGTACCACGGGCACGACGAACAGTACGGCGCCGAGGAGCAGGCGGGAGGTGGCCGGAGCTACGCGCACGCCAGCGGCGGAGGTGACGCCGGCTATGGAGGCGGCAAGTACGTCGGGGGCGGCTACAGCGGTGGCAAGTACCTGGGAGGCGGCTACTGATCGTCGCCGCGGCGTCAACGCCCCGATGGGGCACTTAGTCACATTCTGTTATGTTAAAGCTTCTTGTATGTAAATTAATAAATTATTTATGTATTTTGCAAAACGTACCGTCTTTCAAATTTACCTACCAATTCGTTAACCCTTTGACTGCTGGGGTCGTGTTAACTCGTCATGCCTCGCCATTGCCCTGGCGCGCCAGACGTGGTTAAGCTCGGCCCTTAGGTTTTCCATACAACGGTAAGGACATGCTGACTCGAACAGTGCCACCAGCCTTTACACCGCTAGGGGCAAGTTTAGGCGCGCTGAGTCACAGTTACCCGGGCGCGACAGACGTGAAAGCACGCAGAGTTATATTTCCGACCTGCTCTCCCAGTAGCTGTTCAGTGGTCTGACTGGATAGTTCCGGAGTGCGTATATGTTCGTTGCTATGCTCCCTCTTTGCAGAAATCGACTTCGCTTTCCGTGTTTGCGTCAGTTTTCTTGCTCTCTACGGGAGATGTCACGTCGCCGTGGTTGCACAGATAATGAGATCCTGGATATGCTCACTAGGTGCGACAGTGAGTGTGAGTTATCTGATGTTGCTAGCAGTGATGAGTCTACAACGGAATCTCGAAGCTGTAGTCCTCAGTCCTTTACATCAGAGGAGAGAGCAAGGATTACAGTCAGCAGTTCCTCTGAACCCGAGGTATCAAGAAGTGACAGTGAAACGCTTCGGAAAAGAGCTCGCTTAAGTGACTCATTTGACTGGAAAGAAACCGATTTCCAGCCGTTGAATGAATTCTTTGATGACTCGACCTCAGGACACAAGTGTCAACTAGATACTGACCAAACCATTCTTTCATCTTTTGGTGATATTTATGTCTGAAGAACTGTTGCAATTTATTGCAGACTTTTACACCTGAGAAAATACTACCGAATCTGTGAATTCTTGGCTGTCAAAGTGGAAAGACACTGGATTTGAAGAAATTAATTGTTTTGTTGCTATTTGTCTTCTAATGGCGCAGGTTAAGAAGTTAAAAATAAGTGTTCATTGGTCAATAGATACACTTTTGAACACAGCAGTTTTCAGTGAAATTATGTCCCAAGACCGTTTTTGTCTACTTCTGAGAATGCTACACTTCAGTGATAACTCCGCAAGTACTGGGGGCAAAAGTCTATTTAAAATTAGGACGATGGTTCACAAAGTTCGTAAGACGTTTCGTAATTAATTTCGTCCAGATAACAGGTTTTGTATAGCTGTTCAAAGGACGATTACCTTTTAAGCAATTAGATTCGGAATAAAGACATTTATATTGTGTGACTCTCAGAGTGCGTATATTTTGGATTTTATTGCATATACAGGCGCAACAACACAAATTCGATTCCACAATTTAGGGAAAAGTGGCGATGTAGCGGCATCTCTAACGGAACCGTATTTGGAACAGGGTCGTATTCTATATGTCGATAATTGGTACTCGAGCCGGACCTGTTACTGTGGCTTCACAGCCATGGAACGGCAGCATACGGCACTGCTCGTAAGAATAGGCGTAAAATGCCAAAATTGCAGAAGAAATTAAAACGAGGAGAAACTGAGTTTAAGTCCACTGACAAGATCCTTGCTATCAAGTGGTGCGATAAGGGAGTGGTGTGCATGTTGATCACAAGTCACACAACACAAATAAGGAAACCGTAATGTATTGTAAATTACAGTTCGAGTAAGGGTGCAGTTGACCGTTGTGCCCTGTTATTGAGTTCAGTGGGATCAGTGCGTAAGACTGTGAAATGGTACAAGAAATATTTTTTCCCACATTCGGGATTTGTGCATTCTAAATGCTCATGCTCTCCACCGGTCGGTAACAGGGCGAAAAATGGCACTTGCTGAGTTCCACCTTTCTCTCTTAAGGGAGATTGTAGAAAAATATGCTACAGAACGGTAAAAAAGCTGGTAGGGGAAGGTGCAACGATGACGAGAATCCTCCACGTTTCACAGGGAGACATTTTCCGGCTGTTATTGTGAGTGAAAATTCGCAGAAAAGTACGCTAATGCGCAGATGCATGGCACGAAACAGAAAGTACCCCGGGAAACTAGCGGAAGAATCTAAACCGGCGACAGACTGTGCGACCGACTAGTCATTTCATGAGTACGTTACAGTTAAACCCACCGATTCCATATTCTGCTAACAGTTATTGTATCTCGACCAACGCGAGCAGCATGTCGCGATACGATAAACCGCAATCGCGATAGGCTACAATCCGGCCTTTATGGAAGTCGGAAACGTGATGGTACGCATTTCTACTCCTTACACGAGGCATCACAACAACATTTCACCAGGCAACGCCAGTCAACTGCTGTATGTTTATGAGAAATCGGTTGGAAACGTTCATCATGTCAGTACGTTGTAGGTGTCGCCACCGGCGCCAACATTGTGTGAATGCTCTGAAAAGCTAATCATTTGCTTATCACAGCATCTTCTTCTTGTCGGTTAAATTTCGCGTCTGTATCACATCATCTTCGTGGTGCAGGAATTGTAATGGCCAGTAGTGTAGCTTGCGTGCTGTAAAAGTAAGCGGTTTTAATACAATGGCACATAGAAGATTAATGAAAAACAAGTCGTCCTTCTAAGATTCCTTATTATTAAGTGTCAATAACATTTCAGCGATTAAGGACTTGAGAAGATTGTACCATATAGTCCACGGTCATTAATTGCAATGCTTCAGCCTAACATAGTTATTATAGGTGAACCTTACGGAACTAGAGATAGATTGGGTAGGAGTTCGAGTCGCGCTGTTTCTTTCTTTTTGTCAATTTTTTTTTAAACTTCACGTTTTCCAAAATGTTGTGGCGTTTCTTATGAAATTAATAGCGATAATGTCTGTATTATTTGATGGTATGTAAATATAAGTGGGCTCTATGACAGGACTAAGTTTTTTGGATTTGGTGAACTAAGGTGATGCAAATGGGGGCTGCAAATTGGGGCCTCTAATACTTTTTCACATAGTAAACATCATTTTAGTGCAAAACTAATCACGATTCTAAAAGCTTGGACATTTAGCTATTTTTAAGCGTAGTTTCCGCCACGATATATACATTTTTGGAGACGCAACGGGAGCTTTTTCATACTCGCGTCGTACGACTCTCCCGCCGACTCGTACAGGAAGGAAAGGACAGCTGCCTCCAGCTCTTCGTCGCTTGAGAATTTCATCCCCCCCCCCCCCCCCCAAGTGTTGTTTCAAGTTAGGGAACTGATAGTTGTGACTGGGAGACAAATCTGAGCTTTACGAAGGATGGTCAATTATTTCCCTCCCGAATTTGGTGACGAGATTTGCCGTGGTGCTGGCGACGTGAGGGTGGGCGTAGTCAAAATGCAAACGAACGCCATTTCTCAGCCGACCCCTCCTTTTGTTCTTCATAGCCCGGAGTAGCTTTGTTAGTGTCTCGCAGTACCTTGCCACTTTGACTGTTGTACCTGTTTCCGGGTAGTCGTCCAGCAGATCGCCTTTCCTATCCCAGAATACGGAAGCCATCACCTTCCCCGCTGACGTCATTTGCTTCAACTTTTTGACATGTGGAGAACCGGAATGCCACCATTGTTTTGATTGTTCCTTATTCTCTGTCGTGAAGTAGTGGGCCTAAGTCTCGTCCCCGGTTACAACTTAATCTAGAAATTCCCCATCCTCTGCCCGGTAAGGCCGCAGAAACTTCCGGCCACTTCCGATGCGCTTCTTTGTGTGTTCATCAGTGAGCATCAGCGCCACCCAAGTGGCAACACACTGTGATACTTCAAAATATCCGTCAAAATCTTGCCCACGGTAGTCTTAGAGACGTACCCTATATTCGGCGATCTCTGGCACAGTCAGACGGCGATCCGCTAGCAAAACTTCTTCGACTTTCGTTACTGTCTCATCCGAAACATGGACGCCCGGGACGGGCTTCGTCGTGCACGCCTGTACGGCCGTCTGACAATTCCCTACACCACTTGCGCACAGTTTTACGTCCACACGCTTTTATCCAAACACATCGGTCAGATTTCAATAGGGGTTGACACTCAAGCCACAGAAATCTAATTACAGAACCCTGTTCATACTTGGCTGAAGTGTCGACTTTCCCTCCCATCGTTAACGGTTGCTACGCCAAAATTTAGCCTCGCAGAGAGGTGGGACTGGCAAGAAAACAAGAATATTGGAGAGGACAGGAAGGAACAGGGTGTTGTCATCAGATTTTAGGCATTCGCTCTGTCCCGACGGGAGCTCGTTGGAGACCTTACTTTGCGGATACTGAAGCTTTTATTTATATATACTGCAGACGAGACAACATGACTACTATATGGGCCAGTCAATGTGCGTTTTAAAAGAGCTAACTTACGAAGTTTAGGAGCACACATTTTCGTGAACAAACTGTATAGTTTGCGAGCCAGATAAAGCAGACAGCTGACGCTGTAGAGCTCGGAGAGCGCAAAATCACATTAATCGGCTAGTTCCGTTTGCCTACGGCGCTGACGTAGGATATCCCGTCCGCGTGCACATCAGTGTTAGCTGCCACGTCCCGTGTGACGACGGCTTCATGCTCGCACACAGGCACTGCACGCGCGGCTGAGCACGTGATTCGATCGCTGTGCCAACTGCAGAGGCTTAACGATTCAACTGTGCTGGCGCGCTGGGCTGACTACTTTCGTGTCCGATGAGCTCAATAATTACCTTTCAAGCGTTGTTTCTCTGACGCTATTTCTGTTTCTCATCCCACATCGGTCTACGTAAAGCGCTACAAACAGGAGACCTACAATCCTTTTTTATATACGTGAATAATATAGCTTTCACATTTTCTGATTCCTATGACTCATTTCTCATGTTTGCAGAGGTGATGCTTACTCTGTAATCACTTCTACTGTTGAGGTCACTAAACAGCGACTCACGGAACTTCGGTTTCTAGTTTGACCTTACCAGACGGGACCTAAGTTCCCTAAAACCATAGTGAAAATAAGACTACATACTTATTCAGGTAACTAACAAACAATTAATAGCTTAAAACCTGTTCTGCACAGTGCTTTAACGTAGAAGTTTCCTGTTTGCCGGACTTGGACTCTTGGAACGTAACCTTTCATTGGTAATTCTCTTACCGACTGTGCTATACGGTGCACAATATACAGGGCGATTAAGCTCCTGATTCCGATGGATTATGTGCAACCCGCACCTTCAAATACCAGCTGCCGGATTTTCATATTCTCTCTCTCGCTACACCCAAAGTATTAGTTGTACAGGAAAAACGAACCGATCCTTTTTGTATGTTAATTAATGTAATTAAATTTTCTACTGTGATACATTTTCGCTGTACGCCATAGTTTTCGAATTATTTAGCAGAACAAATGTGACCTTCAGAGGCGTTTTTCTTGAATAGATCGAAAACTGTGGCCTCCAGCGAAAACGTACCCCAGTACAAAACTTCACTACATTAAATTTCCTACAAAAAGGTCCTGTGTGCCGTTAATGTCTTCCTATGCAACTAATTGTTCGCGTGTAGCAAACGAGAGAAATGAAAATTTCGCCCACATTTTTGAATGCATTGCGAGTTGCATAAACCGATCGAAAGGGGCAAGTGAGTCACCCATTGTACCATTTTTAACAGTGACTTCCAGTACGTTTAACTACTTAAAGAAATTCATCACACACTGACGTATGAACATTATTATATTGAACAGCATCAATCCTTAATCACTGTGTAAACGCATTATTCGTCAGTTACGCTTCACTATTACCTTAGAGGCCGTGACCTGTAACATATTATCAACATGGACCTATAAAACGAGTCGCAAAGCCGGAAATGGTGATCAATCCCACACAATGGTTTCAAAATCAGGAAAGTTAAACTTGAACAAGGCTCGCAAACTAAAATCCTCACTGTTTGCTGTTATATAGGAGAATGACAGACTAGGTTTTGTCTTTTTAATGGCCTTCTTTTCTGAATCTGTAAGCCTGTAATGTAATTTCGAATACTAAATTTGTCCTCATGTATAGTTCATCTATAGTACTTGTTTAAGGCAATAATATCATACTCAGTCATGCCCTTCAAACCTAACCTAAGTTTACTGAACTCTGGTGAGTCCTTTTTTTCTTGTCTAAAGAAGTGATTTAATTAGCCTTGTAGGTTATTATTTCTACGTGTCATACATTTTATTTAAGGTAAAAAGCATTTTTATCAAACAATTTTTGTCGCATTGACAGCCAGTTGAGAAACCCCTCGGATCCACTTAGTTTAAAATATTAATTTACAAAAATTTCATAAACACATTTAATTATCTTCATACTTGATAATGGAGATCAGACGAAAACGGTTTACTTAAAAATCAAAATTGTACCATCTCACACATCAGTCATGGATTTTTCTTTAGCAATAACAAAAATCATAAATATACGTACATACAAAGATATAGTGATGATGGTTAAAAACCTTTTCTCATAGAGGGGGTTTATTATAAGTGATTCTTTGTAAGCACTTGGTTTAAATCTTTTGACTTCAGAAAATTTACATACACGTATTTATTCCTGTACCTGCCGATGACCAAACAGACGAAAACTGGTAGAACATCACGTAACAGTTATGGGTTTCTCATACAGAATAATACTTTTGTGTGGTGATGATAGCCATCGACCAAAACTGATTTTCATAGTCATTTATCATTTATTTCTTTAAAGTTTAAAGTTTGCAGGCGTGAATATATTGAGTTCCAGTGCTCTGCGCTCTAGAAAAAACACAAGAAAGGTGCACGGTGTTTCAGATATGTCGTCATCGTTGATTTCATCAGACCAATGTTGATTTCAGAGGAGCAAAGCCCTTTGTTAAATACGTTCAGCTGCCACCTCATGATGGAGCATAATTTACGAAGCACGTCGTAAAAGGAAAGTTAAAATTTAGTAGTTGATAATGTTGTGGTTGTATTTACGTTTTCAACAGACAGTGGCGCAGACAGTCTACCAAACCTGTGTACTTGTAAAGTGTTTTTCGTCTCTGGGGTATTTGTTACTGCCGATCATTCGTAAATTACACGTGAATAGCCCGATCGCCAGCGTAGGATACGACAGGAGTAGAAGGGAATTTGATGACCCCAAGGCAACATTATGTCTGGCCAGAGCCGTGTGCATTATTCACACGCCATCTGGCGGGCAGCTTTTATAACGCCGGCCGTCTTGTTCGGGAATGTCACCCCGATGAATGCCGCGGCACGTCGAGCACGTAAAGCTCCCTGTCCGGCAAACGATGTCCCCGGACGAGAGAGCTCCCACCGTAAAAGAAATAAGCTGGAGAAGACCCTACCGTTAGGCTTCTGTAGTACCCCACCCTCCCTCCATCCCCCCCTCTCTCTAGCTCTCTCTCTCTCTCTTATCAGACTCCATCTCCTCCCTTTTATAACAGACAGGGGCAATTACGTCACAGGAGAAACTGTCTCTCCCTTTTTCCAGTCATTGGGAAAGCCCTACTCGTCTCGCTGGCTTCAGGGGACGGCGTTTTACGGAGCCCATTACACTCCACGTTTTAGGTCAATTATGCAAGAGGTAATTCGCGGAATGAAGGTCGTTCAGCGGGGGGCCGAATTAGTTCCGGCTCGATCGCGACCGCACCACCGCCTTTCTGGGGCGGCGGCGGCGGCGGCGGCGGCAGCGTTCCGCCGCAGTGGAGATCCATTGCCCACTGCCTGCAACTGGGCGGACAGACACTTGGGGTGAAGGACCCAAGTGCAGAACGGAAAGACGCCGCCGCGCCATTCACTATCAGGTTTCACAGGTCGGAGGCTATTGCCATCGCCAAACGATTTACCTATCCATAAATACGACTAGTAATATTATGTGTTTAATTCTCACCTTGTGACCTCTCCCCTTCCACATAACCATTACGAATATGCGTCACCTTGTCTATTGCTGAGCGTTCCTTAATTACCAGTAGGCCTATAAAATGATCGATAGGATGAAGAACGTTAAGCAAGACTGTCAGTATTAGTCCAGTATATCCTTTATTCGAAACGGTTATTAAAATGTAATTAACGAATGGCATTATTGACTCGGAGACACCATCTGGCGTAGTTCGTGCATCTAATGCAAATCTTTTTACTGGACTTCATTTCGCCTCTTTGGCGGCTTGATCATCGATGAAATGGAGCCGCGCGGGATTAGCCGAGCGGTCCAGGGCGCTGCAGTCATGGACTGTGCGGCTGGTCCCGACGGAGGCTCGAGTCCTCTCCTGGCATGGGTGTGTGTGTTTGTCCTTAGGATAATTTAGGTTCAAATGGCTCTGAGTACTATGGGACTTAATTTCAGAGGTCATCAGTCCCCTAGAACTTAGAACTACTTAAACCTAACTAACCTGAGGACATCACACACATCCATGCCCGAGGCAGGACTCGAACCTGCGACCGTAGTGGTCGCGCGGTTCCAGACTGAAGCGCCTATAACCGCTCGGCCACACGGGCCGGCGATAATTTAGGTTAAGTAGTGTGTAAGCTTAGGGACTGATGACCTTAGCAGTTAAGTCCCATAAGATTTCACACACATATGAACATTTTGATGAAATGGTGATTAATAGAACACAACTTCAGTTCCCGAACGAATAAAATCCGACCATGCTGGGAATCGAAGCCGGGATCCCATTATATAGCGGCAGCAGGCCCTGGCGCATAAAGTCAAAACGATAGTGTCCGTACCATTAATGTTTAAGAAGTGACGCACGTATAAGAATGCCCAGTCCCCCACCCTCCCCTTTCCTGACATTCCACGCCGACACATTATGCCTAAAAACACGGTTTTGAGAGTACATTCACTTTTATTTGCACTCTATAACAGATGTATACATTTATGTAGGCGTCGTGAAAATTGTATTCCTACTTAAAAGTTTTACCACCTATTTCCGCCTTTCGTTGCAAAATTCTGCGACGCCGTTACTTAAGAAACAGTTTTCACTACACACACATGAAGATGGGATGGCCAGCATCTAGAAACATTATGGAAAAACACATGCCTACAAAAGTAACAGGTTGCAGCTAATTCAATATAAATTACCTTCACTTTCAAGACTTGTAGTATTATAATATATCCACAACCGACAACAGTTACACTCCTGGAAATGGAAAAAAGAACACATTGACACCGGTGTGTCAGACCCACCATACTTGCTCCGGACACTGCGAGAGGGCTGTACCAGCAATGATCACACGCACGGCACAGCGGACACACCAGGAACCGCGGTGTTGGCCGTCGAATGGCGCTAGCTACGCAGCATTTGTGCACCGGCGCCGTCAGTGTCAGCCAGTTTGCCGTGGCATACGGAGCTCCATCGCAGTCTTTAACACTGGTAGCATGCCGCGACAGCGTGGACGTGAACCGTATGTGCAGTTGACGAACTTTGAGCGAGGGCGTATAGTGGGCATGCGGGAGGCCGGGTGGACGTACCGCCGAATTGCTCAACACGTGGGGCGTCAGGTCTCCACAGTACATCGATGTTGTCGCCAGTGGTCGGCGGAAGGTGCACGTGCCCGTCGACCTGGGACCGGACCGCAGCGACGCACGGATGCACCCCAAGACCATAGGATCCTACGCAGTGCCGTAGGGGACCGCACCGCCACTTCCCAGCAAATTAGGGACACTGTTGCTCCTGAGGTATCGGCGAGGACCATTCGCAACCGTCTCCATGAAGCTGGGCTACGGTCCCGCACAGCACACCGTTAGGCCGTCTTCCGCTCACGCCCCAACATCGTGCAGCCCGCCTCCAGTGGTGTCGCGACAGGCGTGAATGGAGGGACGAATGGAGACGTGTCGTCTTCAGCGATGAGAGTCGCTTCTGCCTTGGTGCCAATGATGGTCGTATGCGTGTTTGGCGCCGTGCAGGTGAGCGCCACAATCAGGACTGCATACGACCGAGGCACACAGGGCCAACACCCGGCATCATGGTGTGGGGAGCGATCTCCTACACTGGCCGTATACCACTGGTGATCGTCGAGGGGACACTGAATAGTGCACGGTACATCCAAACCGTCATCGAACCCATCGTTCTACCATTCGTAGACCGGCAAGGGAACTTGCTGTTCCAACAGGACAATGCACGTCCGCATGTATCCCGTGCCACCCAACGTGCTCTAGAAGGTGTAAGTCAACTACCCTGGCCAGCAAGATCTCCGGATCTGTCTCCCATTGAGCATGTTTGGGACTGGATGAAGCGTCGTCTCACGCGGTCTGCACGTCCAGCACGGACGCTGGTCCAACTGAGGCGCCAGGTGGAAATGGCATGGCAAGCCGTTCCACAGGACTACATCCAGCATCTCTACGATCGTCTCCATGGGAGAATAGCAGCCTGCATTGCTGGGAAAGGTGGATATACACTGTACTAGTGCCGACATTGTGCATGCTGTGTTGCCTGTGTCTATGTGCCTGTGGTTCTATCAGTGTGATCATGTGATGTATCTGACCCCAGGAATGTGTCAATAACGTTTCCCCTTCCTGGGACAATGAATTCACGGTGTTCTTATTTCAATTTCCAGGAGTGTATTTACTAATGTTAATAGGAGAAAGAAAAGAAAAAAACAAATTACTGCATTGAGACAGACAACCCCAATCGTCATCTAGGCAGATCATTCGAGTGTTGTTCAAATCCGGAAGCGGCGAATTGGCACTGCATATGCACGGATTAAGGAAATGTTTCACTGGTCTGAATCATGATCTGCAAACGCGAGGCGTGCCAAGCGTCGGCAGACATTCGAGAAAATGCACCGGCTCACACGTCCACCTGTTGTCCTCCCGTCCCCTACAGTATGAGGTGTGGCCAATAGACTGTTTAATTATAGTAACAAAATTACGCTACGAGATTCGAACAGAATTACAAACCTCCTGAATTCTTCAATCTTGGAAGACGTATGCTTCATGCCAAATATGGTTCAGCATTAATATAACACTTCGCCCAACACACGACCATAAAACATGGTATAGTACTAAGCATTGGAACGCTTTTTGCAATCGCCTGATAGCGATCAACCGCACCTATAGACTTTGCTTTAAATGCTCCCGCGCTGGAAACTTCTGAAAGCAAGCAACCGTGAAACTCGTTGTTGGGCATAGAGATGCTGTAACCTTCCCGTATAAATAAAAAAATATAAAATAATGATGTTTAGCCTTAAATAATTCAATTTGGATAATTAAATTCTGGTGCATGAAAACTGATAAATTAAATCTTAACTCATGAAAAACTGATGAATTTTGACGTAAGCAGCGCTTCGCCTTGGGCTTGTGAAATCAATCTGAATCTGTCCCTGAGAAATAAACTGAAAAATTCTTACTTCGTTATGGTGTCGCCAGATAACGCTGTCTATATATCTGCTCGTAAATGGCATAGCTTAGTGCAATGCTGGCCTATCTACTAATATGGCTCTGAGCACTATGGGACTTAACATCTGAGGTCATCAGTCTCCCATCTACTAATACTGCATAACATTTGTCTGAGATCTGAATTAGGAGAAAAAATGAGTTTACTTAGTGACACAACAGCACAGCTGGTCGTCTGATCACTAAAGAGCACA
Source organism: Schistocerca cancellata (assembly GCF_023864275.1). Lineage (NCBI taxonomy): Eukaryota > Metazoa > Arthropoda > Insecta > Orthoptera > Acrididae > Schistocerca > Schistocerca cancellata. The sequence continues at coordinate 303,381,944 of NC_064633.1, read as the reverse complement.
GGATTATAATCTGACAAAAATTCTGGAATATTCTAATTTAGATAAATGACTAGATCGGGACTGGCAATGACTTAAGGGGAAATTATACTTTTGTACTTGAATGGTAAAAACAATTATATTCTGAAAATTTTTTACGTCATTGATAAAGATCTACGTACAATCCATTACACGGTAAAATTAAATATATTACAAATCTGGGTCAACTGGTGCTGACGAATCACAAAAGAAAAGATTGAAACAAATTTACATTAAGATCTCAGGCAAGTGACTTAACTACGCGCATGCCAATAAAAATAATAAAATTTACGTTATAATAGATGGTTGACTTAATTACACTGTTGATTTTTCATTATATTAACTATAATTCATTTGTTAATCATCATATCATTCCATGGTATCTTTTAGCTCTGCGGCTGATCACAGTTATTATTCAGTTCCATATAATAAAATATTTTGTTCTGCACTGTGACTTAAACAACTACTAACTATAAACTGCGCTGTACCAGCGACAGACTACAACTACACTGCAGCAGCGAGCGACTGCAACCTGCGACTCTGTTGCAGCTCTCTCTTGACAGGGGCAAAGATATTTTATGTCTCAGGCAGCGCCTGCGAATTTTCATTCTAGCAAGTGAGCATTACATCGAGATTACATTTGCTCCAGCGGGATGGTGAACCCCTTACAATGCTCAACTACACATCTCATAGAGACTGTATCTGTTCTAGTGACGATAGAGATGATCCTTCGTTGATCTCGTAAACTCAAAACAATGAAAATACGTACCGGTAATTTTTTTCCTTTCTTTAGGGGTTCCAAGCTCCCCTCGCGTACCTGAAACTGCATACATGTTTTTCAGTTCATTCGTGATTCCCTAGAAAGTGTTTTAAGTGCTGCACGATATATTGGTCAAGTCTGCCCAACGAGTACTGTTCTAGTTAATATGCTCTCTTACTGGGTTATTTAAGGAGTCGGCGCATGGGATACATGTACTCTGTGAAACTCTTTTGTCCTCAAAGGCAAATCTGGTAGCACAATAGATTCTTCAGAAGATGCAGGCAGGCGACATATGATTCTAATTAGTGGTGCGAGTATCTAGTGTAAGTTCCAGGACGCCATTACGATACATGTATTTGCTAAAACCGTAAAACAGTTTAGTATTATGAAACAATCCCTTTCATAACGTCATCGGTTTATTTAATTTACAGGTTCACTGGGTAGTGCTGTTATGGTAGTGAATCCTTGATGACTAGGCTCCTACTAGTACCAGTTATGTCAAAAGATCGCTTTAATTATTAACATTTAATAAACTAAAATTAGAGCTTCGCCCCAGAACGCTAGTGGTTTCCTTGCTTCTATACTGTCTAAAAGATCCCTTATTTAGGCTAGCGTTCCCCACCCCACTCTCGTGATTCATGATCACGGCATATGGTCTGGTTTATAGCTCTGTCTCCAAGGGAACAGGATTCCAGCTCACTGCCAGTTTATTCTGGGGTACTGCTTAATGCGCCGGATGGACTTTGTCTGTCTGCCGAGTCTCTATAAAAGCTAAATTTGGAGAAATAAATATGTTTAAAAACGAGTGACACCTCACAAGGACCCTTTGAAGTGGTTTCTGGTCCTGATAACCAACATCATGGGGGACGTGTAACACGTAACGTAGAAAAAGTACCTGGACTTGAATCATTTAATGGTCGTGACATCATAGCCTATCGCACATTTCAGGTTAGTGAAGTCTACAAAAGAGTCATGGGGAAATTGTATTACACGTCCACCACGCCGTTGGTTATCAGGACCAGGAATCATCACAAAATAAATGAATCCGAATCTGTGTCAGTATGGATCAAAGGTGTTGACAATTGCAAAAAAATTAAACTCGTGGGTGATCTCACACATTACTGCAGAAACTGAAACCTGTCTGCAGTCTTCTCACGCACTGAAGCCTCTGTGCCACAGCATCGTAGCACGCCACAAGCCGCGCTTAGTGTCCGCGCGGTTCGAGACGCCATGTGACGGATTGCGCCACCCCCCCCCCTCCTCCCACCAGAGGTTCGAGTCCTCCCTCGGGGGGCATGGGTGTGTGTGTTGTTCTTACCATAAGTTAGTTTAAGTAGTGTGTAATTCTAGGAACGATGACCTCAGCAGTTTGGTCCCTTAATAATTCACACACATTTGAATATTTCTACATGCTGCAAGAGGAGCCAAAACAAAATGGTGCTGCTCATTAGTAATGTGAGCTGTTGGGTTATAATTCATTTTCTGCGGTTCGGGAGGAACATCCATGCTAAAAACTATGCGGAGTTGGCGGAAGTGTGTGACAACAATGCACATTAATTCGATAGAGTCGTTAAGGTGGCACAGGAAGTTTCAGTGTCCAAACGAAGGCGAAGTGGCAGACCATCTCTCTGTGATGAACCTCGAATCGCCACCGAAGGCGAGACCCTGGTGCTCGAAGAAGGGGGAAGTGTCAATATTGCACGACCTATTTGAGAACGATAAATTTAGTAGCTGCTGCGTTCTGCGACTGCTTACAACCTTACGATAAACACACCGAACCGGAGCATCAAGCCAGTCGAGTTGTTAGCCGCCACCGCCTAACAACCAGTGTCGTGACTGCTGCGTGTCACTATGGGTCCGAAACAAAGGGGCAGACCGAGTGGCAGAAAGATGACGATTTAGCATTGCCGAATAAGGCTAATAGCTATCGCTTATGGCCAAGAAGATGTTGTTTCGGGTGTCATGAGGCGGTGCTGACAGATTATGCTCGTAAGGGTCAAATCATCAGAAGATTTTACTACGGCAGGCCTTTCTAAACTGTGTTTCGCGGATACTGGGGTTCAACGAGAAGTGAGGAACTGCTCCGAGAAAACCTGTTAATAACTTGATGTTCTGTTTTACTAAATTTTGACAGAACTAATTGCTTTTTAATAATTTTATTCTCACTTCTGTGTTATTAGTTATGATCTCCTATGGAAGTAATCACTGAATGAAACAGTTTTTCTCATATTTTTAAACCTTTACAGCGTCCAGTCACATTAATGGACCAACTGTCAAAAGCCCGAATAAGCACGTTTGGAGCACAGACCATTGTGAGGCTAGCAGGAAGTGATTCAGTGATGTTACCGAGAGGGATGTGGAGCCATGCCGACTGTAGTGCCGTAGCGAGATGTGCTAGGTTTAACGGTGGAGGATCCCTAGTGCGAGTAGTCCGAAAGAGGTGATCCCACGTATTATCTGTTGGATTTAAATGCGGAGACTTTGGTGACCAGAGGTGTACGGTAAACTCATTATGGTGCTCTTCGAACCACGCATAATATTCTGCGGACTGTGTGACACGTTTCGCAGTCCTGCTGGCAGATATAATCACGCCGAGAGGAAACAAATTGAATGTACGTACGGCTGGACACTATCCCCCGAAGACAGTAGCGTACTTGTGATGATCCATTGTCCCATGCCACGAAAACATTCCACGGGCCACAACACTCCCTCCTTCCGACGAATGTTACAGTGTGTTTTCATTCAGACTTTTCACGCCGGACATGCCAGTTGCCAACTGTCCGTCTAGAAAGACCACATGTCGCCTCTCAGTGGACGTCCAGTTGCGGTACTGGCTTGAAAATTCCAGCTTTCGTCGCCGATGAACAGCATTCAGCAAGATTGTATGAACCGAGCGCCTTCAGGGCCACATGCAGCAGCATGTCATGATAGGTCATTGAAGATATACTGTTGATAGCTGTAACGTTCCCTGGCAGCACACACACTATTAATAAAATGAAATGACACACAGAATTGCTGAACTCGAGCGTGCACATTTGCAAATGCTTAACAACAACTGTGGCACGCCTGTTAGGAACGTGTACGGTAATGAGAACACTACGTACAGTTCATACCAACAAAAAAGCAATTCGTATGTACAGTAATTGCTTAGCAAAACATATTATTTTATTTTGTGTAAAGGACGATGGCTATTATTGTAATACTTTCTGTAATAATATTCTCGATGTATTTATGATTGTAATATTTCTATACTCATAATGTAATTACGAAATATGTTAATATCTGCGATGAAAAAAATGTAAAATATAGCCACAGAGGAATACAATGTTTTAAGATTACAAAGAGATATTCATTATCAGCAATACTATAAAAAGCACTACATAAGGTGCATTCTATGTCGTCGTCCTCCAGAGCTGAGAGAGAGAGGAACCTGTGACGTAGCATTATATGAATGAGTAGACTTCTTTTGTCTGTATCTGTATTTAGTCGCCATTAGAGGAGAAATTATAAAGGTGTGTAATTTTAATTATTGTTATGGTCTAAATACATTATAATTTATCAAAACTGTGTATTACTAATGTAAATTAGTTTGCCCACGGCATCTATAATATTTCTTTAAAGAATTTTCAGCATTTTTAGTGATTATCGTTGGTGTTGCTGGGCTGTGCCGCGACCGAACGATTTGCAGCGGCGGCACATTTAAAAAAATTGTTCCGCTATAAAATTAACCAAACCCGTAAATCGGGAGCAGGTAAAATTAGCAGTGAATTACGAAACATTTTTCTTTTACAGCGATCCTGAGGCTGACTGAATTTATTACTGGTTTTACATTTGTGCATTCATTGGCGGATAATTAACGTTGAAGTTGTTAATCTCTTGGTTCTTTCAATTTCTAAAACAAATAATTTAAACGTATAGTGAAGTGGGTTTTGTCAATGATAATTAAACGTTCAGATCGGCTTGGCAATATTTAACCATTTTATGCTAACAGAGACAGTCTTGTGTTCCATAGCTAACGCCGGGAAAGAATTCAATAAATATTTAAAAACCCACTGCATCTAGATAATGTGTGCCAAGGCCGAAATACGGAAAAAATGTAATTGAAATAATTTTCAAAGTCATAAATGTTATTAATCAGTTAGTTTGAATTTATCAGCATGAGAGGGTTGCTAAGGTTCAGGTAATTTTAAATGTGCTTAATTCTGTCTCAATGAATTTTTATTACCACATGTAAATAAGGGGTTCTACAACAAAGTTCGTACTGAAAGAGTAAATAACAAAAATATTTAAAGCCATTTCTTCCCCATTTTCATCCATTCATTTTTACGTAGTAAATATATTTTTTCTCATTAAATAGCCCGTTGGTTCACCTGGGCGGTCAGTTGTTCTACAGTTGCACGTCTGTTCGTCTGTTCGCCCGTACATATTTCCGTCGTTCATACCTATCATAAACGTACCGTGGTGCGAGACAGTTGCCTCGGCGCCGGTTTGGCTTGCGACATTTTGCACGCACGGTATACATTAACTACGATGACTCGCGAACAGTTTACAAACTTACCTGTTTCAGAAATACTTCCACTCTTGATCCGAGAGGCAATGATCATGACCTTTGGGATGTCAGGTAAATCGCTCCGTTTCCGCATTACGGCAAGGACTGTACCGTTTCTCCGCGTCCGCGTCAGCATACAGTGCTACTGCAGCCGTCTACCGTCTACGAGTCGTTATTCAACGTTTACGTCGAACATAGGCAATGGTCGCATTAATGTGACTGGACCATGTATTAATCTAAAAAATAAACAAGCCTTTCTGTCAAAATATCAGGAGTCTCAAGGTGTTCTGTCAGAGGAAATGTTTGGGAACCACTATACTATGGAAACTAGTGCAACGTTTCAGGGGGCCTGCCAAAACGAAGCGTTGCAGATAGCTGTCCCATGGGCTGCTTTTACTCCACGACAACTCCACAACCCATTGTGCACAAGACGCAGTAATGCTTGGTGCTACACTGAACTACGAGTATCAAATGTAGCCTCAACAGACCGGACAGCCGAATATTCTTCTGATATGTTGTTACTGCCTTCTTCGTCTTTCCCAGTACGAATATATCCTTGCATGGGAAGCATTTCGCGAATGACAACGAGGCGATTTCTGAAGTAAAACATTTCATAAATTTCCTGATGAGCTAAAATGCACATCTGTTGAACAAAGGTCTCCACCTAGGTATCCATCTTTGGGTAAAGTGTGTAGCATTTAAAGGTGGATATCTAAAGGACTAAAACATTCATGGTAGCAGCTCGACTTCTTACAGGTGACAGTTTAAAACTTTATGACTATCGCTCGTACTCCACTGAATCTTATTCCCTAAATAAGCGTTCTCTAATGTAGTGGGTCTTTTAGGTAGGACCACTATTACAAAAGTTTCAGAATGCCCTTCCATTAGTAGTGGTCGCGGTCTTCGATCCGACGACTGTTTGACGCACTTCTCGCACTACTGCATCCTACGCAAGGTTCTACATTTCCTGAAATAATCCTTCAACCTGCCGCGATCAAAACAGTGTCTCCGACCGGTATATGAATCCATAGCATTTCCATTCGCGGGAAAGATACTTAGCGAGTTTTAAACAAATCAGCTGTAGCAATTTCTCCAAGCTTTAATGTGGGGTCTCACAGTTGTGTCGAAATTGGTGCCTAAAACTAACCATTACGTCTCCATTACATACTCGTACTAGCACATTACACTTTTACCACCAAAACAAAATAGAGAACCCTGCTACTCGAAAACCAATATTACCGACCAAAGGTAACGTTGCCGGCTCCAGTCACGGTGTCGCACGTAATTATAACTGCCACCAAGTTTAACGCCTCTGCCCGATTACTGAATCCCACATCCAAGCTTCAGCCACCTTACAATACCGGGCTCTCCTGCAAAATTTCCCTCCCTGCACTCTTGCCTAAATCAGAAAATTAAGTAAGTGTCTCATGCGGTTTTTTACAGTCATTTCTCCCCTATAATTTGACTGTGCGATAAATATATTTTCTTCATCACCCGGTCCAGCCATTTAACTTTTATGATTCTGTTTCTGCCACACATTTCAGAAGCTTCTGCTCTCTTCTTCTTTTTACAACCCGTCATTGACGTTTGATTTATATAAAGTTATACTCCAGACAAATAATTCTATAAAAGACTACCTAGCTCTTGCATTTGTCAACTAGTATTCTCCTCAAACGGCAAAGGTTCCCCACAACGGTTTTTGTTTGTTTCCTACACCAATTTTTTTTAGCACCGTAGGATATAATTAAACGATACCTCAGCGTCACTGCTTTACTTTTTTAATATCCGCATTATAACCTCAATCCACTCCGTTCAGATTATATCTGAAGTCCCTGTGTCGGCCAAATTCAGCCTAAAGCTGACATCGTGATCCACTAGAGAGACACTAGTATGCATTACATTTGACTAAACAGGTACGTACATCGCAACTAATGCGTCCGTTGCCAAAAATATCCCGAACACGCTGACTGCGAACGAATCACCCGTGTATTGGCAGAATAAGTACTTTAGTATCGATTGGGAGCTGGGTTTGGTGGGTTGGTTGAGGATCGCAAGAATTTCGGTTACCGTGCTTCGGCGAGCAATGTTTCCAGAGCGCACCGCCGGTAGGAACTCTGGTACTTGAGCTGTCCAGAAACGCAACGGCTAAACAACGTGTTGGAATGCCAAGTGAGACTAAATTCTAGGGAATCAGTGAACAGCTACAGACAAGGTTACAAAAACACGTATACGGCAACAATTTTTCGAAAAGGAACAGGCATTTATCGTCAAGTGCTGTGTGACTGACATAGCTGATTGCATACGTATGTCTGCAGTAAAACGCCAGGTCGTTTCAGAAAGATTCATTATGTTTAACAAGATTATATCATGTAGACGACTGAAGATAGAAACTTGGGTGAATTTCAACTAACACATAGGACTACAAAGCGTTATTATCAAAAGAAACCTCTGGTTTTGAAGTTGAACATCTTTTAGAAGCATACACGTATCACTACGGGGGACACTTAGAATCAAAACTTTCAATTGTCTTCCTCAAAGCTTCAATGCACCTTCGGTAGGACGCATGACAAACATCCTAACGATACTCAAAACCGCTCCATGATTTTGCGAGTATGTCTGAAGTTCATGCGTTGTGTGCTGTTATTAAGTGGCGTCACAATTCATCCAGCATTGTTGGTACTGGTGATGAGTAAGTGGAGACTTACAAAATCTACGAAAATTAAAAAAACCATACATTGAGATCAGGAAAACTAGGGTGCAAAGGGTGCCGGTGAGGTCTATTCGTCCCCTACGAAACATAGTGAAGTCATACCCTCGACGAAGTCCGAGAGAGTTATTATACACACATAAAAAAGAACTTTTGCACCAACCCGGTTTACAGAACTTCTGAAGATAGACGTTGACTGTGGTTCTTGTATCACAGACTTAGTCCCTTTGACTGTTCAGAGATGTCACTAAAACCACCCAGAGATGTGAAAAGCATGCATGAGCAGCGCCTCTTAGACGGAGGGGGTCCGATAGCCGATCAGTTCTAGTCATTCCACCAGGAAGGAGAAATACGGCTCGTGTTGTCTGCAGTTCAATCATGCCTAGACGGTCAATACCGCGGTTCGATTGCGTCCGCATTGTTACTTTGTGCCAGGAAGGACTCTCAATAAGGGAAGTGTCCAGGTGTCTGGCAATGAACCAAAGCGATGTCATTCAGCATCATGGACGACAATTCGCGCCCAAATCTTGGAAATCTTGTGAATAATTTCCTTCAGGATAACGAATCACACGACTATAGTGGCCAGCATGTTCCCCAGACATGAACCTTATCGAACAAGCCTGGGATAGATTGGAAAGGGCTGTTTATGGACGACGTGACCCACTAACCACTCTGAGGGACCTATGACGAAATGCCGTTCAGGAGTGCCTTGATGAACTTTTGTATAGTATGCCGCGATGAATACATGCATGCATCAATGCTAAAGTACGTGCTACTTGGTATTAGAAGGACCGGTGTGTACACCAATCTGGACCAGCACCTCTGAAGGTCTCGCTGTATGGCAGTACAACTTGCAATATGTGGTTTTAATGAGCATTAAAAGGGGCGGTAATGATGTTTATGTTGATCTCCATTCCAGTTTTCTGTACAGGTTCCGGAATTCTTGGAAACGAAGTGATCCAAAACTTTTTTGAGGTGGTATTTTAAATATATGAAGCTGCACTTGCTTACACCAGCAAGAGAATATAGACTTTGTATGTAACATGAATCCCGACTTGATATGTTTACACGTTTTAAACAGTCATAGAGAAAGACGGATAGACTGAAGGGCTACAGGAGCGTGCTATAATAGTCCCGTTTTTATCGATTAAATATGTGTGGAACTGAATTATGAATGCGTAAATAACGATCCACATCACAATGCTTCAGGTCGTTATTGGCGACAGGATAATTGAAACTTTGTGATCGCGTCTCGTGCTTTCTGGTCACTGAGACTTTGTATGGGACACAGAAAGAAGAAAAATTTGATAAATAATGAAGCAATACGTGATACACCTCACTGACTATTCATGCAAAATTATTATTTGTACGAGAGCTAACACACGGTGGAACAATACCTACTTTAAAAAATAAATGCAACCATTGGAGCTGATGTATAACTGAATAAAATGCGAGGCTTCGGAGACAGTCATATTTCGCTTTTCGCTGCTGTCTTGGTGTCATCCATCAATATTTAATGACGTGGAAGGGGACTGGCTCCGGGACAACTCCTTTCACGCCCTCTCGAGCTGCCAGTGGCGTCGCGACGCGTCTCGACGCCCCACGCTCTCTCATCAATCACAGCGTCTCTTGCACGTTCATTACCGCCCGCTGTTCAGCATACACCAGGCATGACAAGGTGTGAGTCTCTGTTGGGAGAAAGAGGTCACACGGCCGATTCCAGGTATGTTTTCTATTTACGCTCGCATTAATGATGTGGCGAATGCTCGAACGTACAAGGCCAGAAAACATGAAGCTCGTCTCTTCTTGGCATGAGTTTCTTTCGGTCTTTCAATCTGCACATATCTCTAGTACGCAACAAATTTCTTTAAAAAAATGAATATGCGGGTGTCAAGGCTTTTTAGCCTTTATCACATTCAACCTACAATCAGAAATAATACGTCAAATGGAAGACAAACTCAAACCTGTGCGCAAAGAGAAGTGTATTGAACGACCGAGAATGACTGAGGACCGTGTTGAACTAATGGGAGTAGTCCCGAAGAATGAGATCGGAAGTCAATTCGTCGATTAGCTCAAATGGTTCAAATGGCTCTGAGCACTATGGGGCTTAACATCTGAGGTAATCAGACCCCTAGAACTTAGAACTACTGAAACCTAACTAACCAAAGGACATCACACACATCCATGCCCGAGGTAAGATTCGAACCTGCGAGCATAGCGGTCGCGTGGTTCCAGACTGAAGCGCCTAGACCCGCTCGGCCACCTCGGCCAGCGTCGATTAAAAATTCTTGTCACGATTCTGTGGAGTCTTTTAAGGAGACGCTAACAGCTACTCCTTATGTTTTGCAGTTGTTACAATCTCTAAAGCCACAGACCGCGGTTTAACTGCCAATTTTGCAGACGAAATGTTGCTGTATGACGATCAAGATTTTCTTGATTATGTCGTCTTCATTGCAGAATCGACATTTCGCGTACGTGGAAATGTAAACACATCTAATGAGCGCATTTGATGATCGCAATTGCCCACGAGATGTAACAGCAGCAAATTTATTGGTCTTTATTCTTCAGTGCAGAAGCTGCCACTGGTGCTTCTTATCTCGACGAGCTACAACTACGGCTCTTTCCTGATTTGGAAGAACCTGAGCCACAGACATTTATTTTGCAGCAAGGGACCGTATGACAGAGCATGTTTTGCATGACCTGAAAGTTAACACGCGATCTGAAGCAATGTGTTTTTTACCCTTCCTGTTTGTTAAAAAATCGTGTGTATTTGCCTCCGCTACAACTGCGCTGCCCGGCTTTACAAACAGCATTATTGAAACAACTACTCTAGTCACTGATCAACGTTTGGGAAGAACTCGCCTATCTACTCGATGTGTTACGAAAGGTTTTTATATTGAACACTTTGATAATTGTTTCTAATTGTAAATGTAATAAATGCTAGAAGGTTTTAAAACCACTATATTCATTTTGGAACAACGTGTGCTATGATATATCGCTGCTTCTCCAACAAAATACACAAGACAACGTGAACTAAAGATAAGTCGGCAGAATAAATACGATTATGTTATGATGGAGACAAGTTTGATAGTTACATGTTCCTCAGGGTACTATTTACAAAGCCTGGTAATGGCAAAGAACAAAATGGTTTACATGACGTTAACTTCCTTTGAAAAAATAACGTTCAGTTGTTAATTCCTTATCTAGATGCAGTTTCTAGACAGTCCTGACATATCCATCCAGGAAAGTGGCGAAATTGGACTGAGCAAAGGTTGGGAAATTGTACGGGCGCTGATAACCACGCAGTTGAGCGCCCCACAAACCAAAACATCATCATCACAAGTCCTGACATACACTTGAATTCCAGCTTCAGAATGAAAGCTCGCCCTATTTGCCCAAGAAATTCACAGTGCCGTAGACACTGGCGAGCAGATTGATGCCGTATTCCTGGACTTCAGGAAGGCATTTGATACGGTTCCGCACTTACGTTTAGTGAAAAAAATACGAGCTTACGGAATATCGGACCAGGTTTGTGATTGGATTCAGGATTTCCTAGAAGAAAGAACACAACATGTCATTCTTAACGGTTCAAAATCTGCAGATGTAGAGGTAATTTCGGGAGTACCGCAAGGAAGCGTGATAGGACCTTTATTGTTTACAATATACATAAATGACTTAGTTGACAACATCGGTAGCTTCGTGAGCCTATTTGCAGATGACACGGTTGTCTACAAGAAAGTAGCAACATCAGAAGACTCGTACGTACTCCAGGAAGACCTCCAGAGGATTAATGCATGGTGCGACAGCTGGCAGCTTTCCCTAAACGTAGATAAATGTAATATAATGCGCATACATAGGGGCAGAAATCCATTCCAGTACGATTATGCCATAGGTGGTAAATCATTGGAAGCGGTAACGACCGTAAAATACTTAGGAGTTACTATCCGGAGCGATCTGAAGTGGAATGATCACATAAAACAAATAGTGGGAAAAGCAGGCGCCAGGTTGAGATTCATAGGAAGAATTCTAAGAAAATGTGACTCATCGACGAAAGAAGTAGCTTACAAAACGCTTGTTCGTCCGATTCTTGAGTATTGCTCATCAGTATGGGACCCTTACCAGGTTGTATTAATAGAAGAGATAGACATGATCCAGCGAAAAGCAGCGCGATTCGTCATGGGGACATTTAGTCAGCGCGAGAGCGTTACGGAGATGCTGAACAAGCTCCAGTGGCGGACACTTCAAGAAAGGCGTTACGCAATACGGAGAGGTTTATTATCAAAATTACGAGAGAGCACATTCCGGGAAGAGATGGGCAACATATTACTACCGCCCACATATATCTCGCGTAATGATCACAACGAAAAGATCCGAGAAATTAGAGCAAATACGGAGACTTACAAGCAGTCGTTCTTCCCACGCACAATTCGTGAATGGAACAGGGAAGGGGGGATCAGATAGTGGTACAATAAGTACCCTCCGCCACACACCGTAAGGTGGCTCGCGGAGTATAGATGTAGATGTAGAAATGACGCAACACCCTGACAAAGTATCTGACCAGTCCACACGGCTAAAGATGTCATCTGGATTGACGTTGCGAAAAACAAATTGTCATACGAAACACCAAATTATTAACAGTGCTACGGCGCAAAATTTTCACTGTGCACCATGACAGCGGACATTTAGCTGCCAACGAACAAAAATTAATTAGGTGTTTTTTTAAAGTTATAATTGAAATTACGCCTCGCAACTGATATTCAAATGTTCCTTCGTGTTTCTCATTTACAGATAACTTCAACGAAATTTAGTTTAATAACACAAGAAAGTATGCAAAACTTTAGCACTAAATAAGTTGAAATTTAATTTGGTGCTTGTCAGGCATTTCATATCGTTGGGTGAGTGATCAAAGTCCTCGATAGAACCCCTTCGTGAGTTAATCAGTTTTAATTAAGAATAATAAACCCCAATTTTTTCCTTTTGTATTTTAATTATGGGCGTTACTACCCCGTCTGAACTCTGATGGATCACGTTCAACAAACGTCACAACAGAAAATATATATTTTGATTATGTGATTAAAATAACTCAGTACCTAAACGCTTGATTACAAGATGATCGAAAGTAAGCTTCACATATGACACGCTTTTCTGCATTCTTGACGATCAGATATCCAAATAAAAACATTTTTGAATAACATAAACAAATTAAAATAAGTGTATTATATCACCTTACTCATTTGTCGTTCTCTTTAAGGCTTGCTTAATATGAAAGTACAAATACAGCTGAAGTTTGTTGTTTACGGTACGGAACTGTGAAACTTTTTTTTTTTCTTCTATTTAAATTCACCACTATACGTACATTCGTAACTTTTGAAGATTATGTCCTAAAATGGTCACACTTTTGCAAATTTCCATTTTCAGAAAAAAGAATGAAAATTTCAGTGCCTTGTCGTCGATGAGCGAATTACGACACTGATGGAGCTTGTAGTGAATTTTCCAAAGCACCCACGTTTCGAGGGCTGTAACGTGAATCCTAATTCGAAGAACAAGCAGTTTCGTCGACGTGACAGGGATCACAGCAAGTCATCCCAAACTATGGATTATGTGTTACAATTAGGCTTGTATTTTTTAAAATACTATAATTATTATTTATTCTGTTCTGAGTGAATTTGGCTTATATTAATTGGATTTTTGAGACTGGAAAATTAATATGCATCACATTTTTTCGCTTGAAAATATTGGAGTCAATTTCTGAATGGCTTCAGATGTGATATATGGAAAATAAAACGATACGGAAACCGTAGTATGTGTCAGAAGGACATTATGCAACTACTTAATGTATGTTTCTCTGCTGTCAGTTTCATATGGCAGTTGTATTGAAATATCTACGCTACTTTGTGCCGGCCACAAAATAGTGATATCTATATCACACGTTGTGGAAAACACTTAGGTACTTTTGGTTCAGCTCTATCTTAAAGGAGTTTATATACAGTCGGCTAAAGTTATTACCTGAAAAAAAAATAGACAGCTTGTTTTAACTGAATGTCTTACTGCTTGAAATACTTTTTGTCGCTTTTTTCCCCTGTTTGTTTACACTGCATCCTGATTAATCAACTTCGATCAAGGCAGTGGTAGTAAATGAGCAGCATTATACAGCCATATTTTTGCACAACATTGAAAATCTGAAAATGAAGCACCATACTATCAGTAAAAAATTAAAGGATATCCACTGAGGAAAAAGTATTTTTCCGGTTGGGCAACATTAGATATGCTGTAGGGCTGTAGGATGTGAGGATAAGCTTAGGGGTCTTGACGATGATAGTTAAATGTTGACGTCTGTGGAAGGAAAACAGAAATAGGAAAGCAATTTGATGTGCAGGCACTGACGTAGTTTGAATAGAGAACCATTATGAGAGAAGGGACGAGGGGTGCCTTGACTGGTGTTACGAGGGGACTATACGCAGACTTGGTGGCTATGTTGGAAAATAGTGTCATATATCTGTGTCACTTTCAAGTGCAGTGCAGCACTCAGCAAAAACTTGTTACATGATTGGTACAGATTGCTTCTCAGTCAGCTGACAAATCACAGTCCGGATCTGTAAAGGGTTCTGATACTGAGAAGGCTATCTACACATACAGTGAAAATGTACTTAATTCATTAGACAATAAGTTAGAAGCTATTGGTATACTTTTCATCTCGCAAAGGCATTTGACTCTGTGAATCACAGTACCCGTTTAAGCGAACTAGAATATTCCGATGTAACCTGAAACGATGCAAAAGTTTCAAATGTTATCTGTCTGACAGGAAACAAAGGGTATCATTAGGAAAGATACAGCTATTTTGTTGTCAGACATCATCGAACTGGCAACTGAATATATACGGTGTCCGGAAAGGTTCCAACTTAGAGCCCTCACTGTTTCCTGTGTACAGCAATGACCTCTCATCGGTAACTCTAGCGTATGCCAAGTTTGCTTTGTTTGCAGATGATACAGACATTGCAAAAAGGAGCATATCAAGCGTACCATTAGAAAAATTGGTTAATGAAATTTTTATGGGCATTAATAAATGGTACTAGCCCATGGGAGGAGCGCACAGCAGCATCACTGAAGTATCAAAAATTTCTATTTCCAGTGAGAGTGTTGTCAGGCATATAGGACATAAAATTTTTAAAAACTTGCATTTTAAGCTTACTTATATTCCATAACGTCATACGGGATTGCTTCGTAGGGTAATTCATCAAACTAAGTTAAAATTTTACAGGTCCAAAACTGCGTAATAAGAATTATTTGTTGTGTGATCTGCGAAGGCCTGGACGGGCAACAGGGGATATTAACTACTGTTCCCTAGTTTATTTATTCCTCAATGAAATTTGTCATTAAAACGTATCTCTTTTTCAAACCAACAGCACTGTTCATGAAATCAGAACTAAAATTCTCTAATCTTCATAATGGTTTAAAGTCACTTTGGTCGAGAACGATGTTATTATTCAGGAAAACACATTTTCAATAACTTGCCAGAAGGCACAAAAATGTTACTACCATTAAAGCTCAGTTTAAGAAGAGCCTACAGGATTTATTGATGGTAAACTCCTTCTAGTAGAAGCAATTGGAGTGAATGTGTGTTACTGATAATATCAAATAACGTATTAGTACAATCTGAGTTATGTACAAATCTAGTGCGGTAACGCGATCACAGGAAACAAGTGTTGTAAAATGATTGCTTACAGTCAGCATTTATTACCTTTTAAATGATAAATTTTCTTTACGTGTTTCGCATCCATGACGATTATTTCACTTGGGATCTGTGGAATGTACATTAGCATATGTCTTTCTCATAGCAAATATTTGTAGTGCATACTTCATTCTCTGAAATGTTATACAATGAAGCGCCAATTTAAGTGGCATAGCCGGCCGGAGTGGCCGAGCGGTTCTAGTGTTAAGTATCATAGTGCTCAGAGCCATTTGAACCAAAGTGGCATAGGCATGCGTATTCAGATATAGCGATATGTACACAGACACAATACGGTGCTGCGGCAGCGAAGCCTCTATAAGACAGCTGGTGTCTCGCACAGTTGTTAGATCGGTTACTGCTGCTACAATTGAAGGTTAACAAGATTTAAGTGAGTTTGAAGGTGGTGGTATAGTCGGCACACTAGCGATGGTACACAGAATCTCCGAGGTAACAATGATTTGGGGATTTTCCCGTAAGGCCATTTCTCAAGTGTACCGTGCATAACAGGAATCCGACATCGCTGCGGCCGGAAAGACATCCTATAAGAATGGGACGATCGACGACAGAAGAGAATCGTTCAACGTGACATAAGTGTAATCCTTCCTCAGATTGCTGCAGATTTTAGTGCTAGGCCACCAATCGTGAAAACCATTCAACAAAACATCATCGATTTGGGCTTTCGAAGCCGAACGCCCACTCGTCTACCATTGATGATTGCACGACACAAAGCTTTACGCCTCTCCTGAGCCCGTTAAGACAGACATTGGACTGTTGATTACTGGAAACATGTTGCCTGGTCGGACAAGTCTCGTTTCAAATTGTTTCGTGCGGATGGATCTGTAAGGGTATGGAGACAACCTCATGAAAAAAAAATAGCTCTAAGCACTATGGGACTTAACTTCTGAGGTCATCAGTCCTCTATAACTTAGAACTACTTAAACCTAACTAACATAAGGACATCACACACATCCATGCCCGAAGCAGGATTCGAATCTGCGACCGTAGCGGTCGCGCGGTTCCAGACTGTAGCGCCTAGAACCGCTCGGCCACCCCGGCCGGCAAACCTTATGAATCCATGGACCCTGCATGTCAGCATGGGACTGTTCAAGCTGGTGGAGGCTCTGTAATGGTGTCGAGCGTGTGCTGTTGGAGTGATATGGGACACCTGATACGACTCTGACAGGAGACACGTACGTAAGCATCATGTCTGTTCACCTGCATCCATTCATGTGCATTGTGCATTACGACGGATTTGGGCAACTGCAGCAGGGCAATGCGAAACCCCACACGTCCAGAATTCTACAGAGTGGCTCCAGAAACACTCTTCTGAGTTTAAACACTTCCGCTGGCCACCAAACTCACCAGACATGAACATTATCGACCTATCTGGGATGCTTTGCAACATACTGTTCAGAATAGAGCTCCTAGTACACTTGCTGATTTATGGACAGTCCTGCAGGATTCATGGCGTCAATTCCACCCCAGCACGACTTCAGACTTTAATCGAGTCCAGACCAAGTCGGGTTGCGGCAATTCTACGTGCTCGCGGGAGCCCTAGGCGATATTAGGCAGGTGTACCAGTTTCTTTGGACCTTCAGCGTACACCCTGGAGTACTTCCTCACTATGGATCAATTAGAGTACATGTAATGTAATCTACTATACTCCGTAGAAGTTCTGTTACATTCCTTTCTTAAATTAAATTGGGCAGTGCAGGGCTGGATGACATCCTGGAATGGTTCCCAGGGCCTGTTCGATGCTATTCCTGAGACTTAATCCCTGAAGCGGGATCGCAGCTGTGCCTTACCCCCAAGTGCCTACCTGAGATGTAGCAAGTATGTATTCAGCATGAATACTATCTTTCTGTTCCCATGGAACCTGAGAAATTCAGCCGGCCGGAGTGGCCGTGCGGTTCTAGGCGCTACAGTCTGCGCTACCTATCATTTGCCGCCCTCGCTAGACACCTCGCATGTTTCGTCAATCAATAATAAAAGATCAATCAAACACGCTACTAACCTAGCAAATTGATTATTCGTATTTGTACCTAAGTCAGCGAAAATTTGGCCGTGTTCTCTATTTTCACGCTTTGAGGCACTTTTTACTTTGTCACATCTGCTAAAAGCTTGGGGCTACGCCTCGAAAGAGAGTTTTGGTAGAGAACAGAAGCCTTTGAATTCTGATCATTCGTTTCGAGGGAGTTTTCCCGTGCCGACTATCATTCACTATCTGGCTGTTATCTACAGGCGACTTTGCATTTTGGGGAAGGATGTGTCGCTTTGTCCTACAGCACTAAATGTTTTGGTGTCCATATTCTGAGCAAGCTGCATTTGTCTACCTGTTTGTGCATTTTGCATGCAAAGTCCTTGGGTTAATGTTTTCTTAATTGAAAATGTGAGTTGTATAGACGAGGAACGTCGGTTTCCGTCCTCTTACAGTCTTCGTAATCATGTCATACAAACTCCCACGTAATTAATCTCAGTATTTAGTATTTGTTCTCTGCGTCCATGTGTTTCACGAAACACATTGCAGTAAGATTTCATGTTAGGTTTTAATTTCGATAAAAATGGTGAACGTGAAATCGATTGCCATTTACGAAGCCTATGTTCAAAAGTTCTCCCGTGATTAGGCGACCCATCATGGTCAGGCAATGATTCTGAAATCAGATGTTGGATTGTAAGCCGTACCCAATAACAGATATGGACTCAGATCACAATTTAGTAGCGTTGGTGGGTAGGCTGATATTCAAGAGACTAGTCACGAAATATCAATGCGCAAAGAATGGGATACGAAAGTACCAAGGATTGAGGAGAGATGCTTGAAGTTCTCTGAGATTATAGGCAGTGTGATAACGACTATCTCAGTAGGCAGTTCAGTTAAAGAGGAATGAACATCTCTAAAAATGGCAATCGTTGATGTTGAAAAGATAAATCATATGTACAAAGAAGTTAGCTACGAGGTAACGATGGGTAACAGAACAAATACCTCAGCTGACCGGCGAAAGAAAGCAAGAAAAAAAATGCTCAGTGAAATTGAGGAATATACAAAAGCAAGCAGCTTAGGAATAAAAAAAAATATAGGAAATGCTGGGAACCAAAGGCGATATGGCTGCATAAAAAACAAAATCGAAAAAGAAATGATTGTCGGATTGACTCAGCGTAAAGAAAAGTACAAACAGCCTTCTGAAGCTTAAAGTAAGGCTGGTAACGTTTAGAGAGCCATGGGAATTCCAGTGTTAATGTTATCCGTTTCAGCTGTTGGGGAGTGAAAGTGAATGTTGATCCGAAAGTGAATCTGAAAGTATTGCTGCTAACATTAAGAGCGCAATGGAAATTCCCAAGTGAATGTTAACGGTTTCGATCGGTTTTTGTGAGTGAAAGTGAGGGTTGATCTGAAAGTGAATCTGAACTTGTAGGTAGCTCAACGCTAATTGTGACAAAAATTCAATTGGATGAAGGCATACTGTAAACGTCCTGTTAAAATTGTCACAGGCTTAGTCACCCGGTGTTGCAAGTTTGAAATTAGAGTTATTATGAATTTTGCGTATTAAGTATTTCGCTTGAGCGCCGTTGAGACAGAGGCAAATGTTAATTGTGTAATCTAAGCCACTGAATGTCATAAGTAACGTTATTAGACAATACACCCGACAGACTGCACAAAATAAGACGACACGTACATTCGCGAGTGAGTGACTCAAAATTAGAAGTGATACTGTGAAGGAAATGGGTCATAAGTATAGTTACGTTGGTACACACTCAAATGTATGCGAAAGAACGATCGCGATAGAGGCACGTACATATTAAATACTATCAACCCCGTGGCCTGAGTAAAATGAATTATTGTTAAAATGCATTTATTAATCTAAGAAAGAAAATAATCGGACTTCGTAATTAAATGAAAAGAAAGACTGCAGGTTCTGAATGTCGTGGCAAATATATTGAAACTGACATTGGCGGCCACGAAGGGAAAGACATGAACACATTCACGTACACACATTCACGTACCCCTATCGTTGAGCAGCGCCGTCGCCTCCATGTTAATTCTCCATTTAAAGTTAAAATAATAATAACCTTTCAGAGTTACAGGAGCTGGTATCCATGGTATCGTAAATCAGAAAATCATATTGTTCATAAATTGCTTTCGTGGATTAACATAATTTCACTTTAAAATTACACAGCACGTCTTATCACCAGGATATTAGGAAAACGAAAGGTAACTAATACTAAAACTAATAAACGGAGAATGTAAATCTTCTTTTGTCTATCAGTGTCAAATACGTTTCACATTAATGTTTGATATGAGAGTCGAATAATTATCTATTCATTTATCAATAAGAACAAAAAAGTTAAGGTCCTTTATATCGTCTTCTTGGGCGAATTGTCAGAAAGAAATGTCAGATCCCGGGCAATGAGCCCAACCACTTTTCACACTGGTGCTTCTATCAGTCCTTTAAACACGTACTTGAATTGCACTGTTCGTATCTTTCAAGGGATTTCTCATCAACACTTTGCTTATATTATAGTTCTGGTACCGCCTCTGGCACTTAACAGAGTAAACAAAACGTACACACTAGGGTACACAAAATATAAATTATCTTACATATTACACACAAAAATTCCATCACCGTCCTTTACGTCAAATATATGAATAATACATTACGTTTTATACAAGTCCATAGTTCACTTTCTTATGTTGGTTAGCAGCATCATAGTTCCTGCTTATAAATAACATTTTCAATAGCACGTTGACAATAAAATTATATTTCACAATCTTTTCTGCGACTCTACAATTACATTTTTCCTGAAAATAAGTTTCACAAGAAAGTCGAATACCAGGATCTATTTGTTAAAGTCCTTTCTTAGTTTTATAGTTGTCTCATCATGGGCAAGATAAATATGTAACAAATAAAATTCATAGAGATTAGTACTTAGCCTAACTTAACCCTAACATATACATAAAAACAGGTGCTGTCCTACCTTAAGTTCAATTAACATGAGTGTCGTTTTTATTTTGTAACGTGGGACGTAGATCATGAGCTGTAGTGGTAAGACTTTAGTTAGTGGGTCAGGAAATCGTGTCTCTGCACCTCCTTGCAATATGGTGAGTGTCCCGTAGAAGGTAGATTTTGCGTCCCATTCAAATTGTCCTTCTGCAGTAATGCGTCAGTTGCAAGTAACCGCACACGCAACAATTAGTCCGGCAGCACGCTACGCACCTTTTGGAGTCCAGTAGCCGTGCACCCACCACCGGGCAGCGATGCCACGCGTGCCGGTCAGTACATCTGTATAAAGAGTTTTGTGCAGCGTTCGCAGCATTTACGAGACTACTGTACCTGCTACAATTCGTCGTACACCTTAGCTGTGAGAAGGGACCACAGGGCACCTCCTAAGTTTACTGCATGAAGGTAAGTACTGCACTTTATTATTTAACTTGCCAACGGCACACTGTCCTATAATTTGCACGAACACCCGTACCGTAGCAGGCTTCCTCGAGTCACCAAGTCTCCTTTATCTCGAAGTAGAAGGCTTATGGTATACAAAGTATTCTCACTTGCCTATATGCGTATAACTCAAGTGTCACTGACACTGAATAACTCACTGTCGTTCGGTAACTGTACACTGACCCGTTCATTTTTTACCGTTCAAAAAAAATTTAGCTAATAAGAGCACTGGCTAGTGTTTAGTAATTTATGCCCACATTCGTTATTTGCTCCTGTATTCTCTTTAAAAACTTTATTGGTGCACAAATGGCCCAAAATATTTCGTAACACAAGTTGGTAGGTGAATGTGTTCTGAGAAAATACGTGCCTCTAGTACTACAGTTCGCTGTCGCGATATTACCTTACATCTCACAGGGCATAAGAAAACACGTTTTCGAGAACCACAGCACTTATCTAACTTAGAATCTTGCTACTAATCCACTTATACATCGAAACGACAATACAAAAAAATTAATGCAGCAAAAGTGCTTATAGAAGCTGTCTCCAAATGAGGCACAATCTTTGCAATAACTACCGGCGAGTTACTGTGGAGAGGAAATTCCATCTTTAAGTCACCCAAGATTGTAACACACATCAAAAACCAGTAGAAGGAAATAAAAACACATAAATAAACAAATCGCTATACTTAAATTCACACATAAATAGAAAATCTGAATATTAGTTAATACGAACAAGAGATTGATAATAAAGCTTGGCTATTGTACGCCATACTGCCTCCTAAGTCTGTCTCTGTGTCTGTACACGTTTTCGTGTTCGTGTATTCATCATTGTATCGCTGGTATTTGCACTTTTTTTTTCTTTACTCGAACGTCAGCTTAGTCACTCCTTGCTTTACTTCTTTCACAAAATATCTTCAACTCAGATTGGATAAAATATTACAAACACAAGAGAAAATCAGTGTAAGCATTCCTCTAAAGTCAGCTTAGATTCTTAGCACTTCCATGCCGAAGAAAAGACAAATTATTAAAAATCTCTGGTTTCACTGAGCGTCAAGTAGTGTACTTCTCAGTGATCTTGGTAATATTTTATAACTTCGATCGTAAATTGTAGTGATATTAGTGTAACTTAGTTGCTTCACATCGCCGGTTGAAGTCTCGTAGCATCTCGATGAAGGCCACATGTAAAGAATTATGTTTTTTTTTCTTTAATTATAAGAGATGGTGCTACGTTTTCCTCAGATAGCGTTTACGTATCGCACTTCAACAGTGGATTTTCACCCTTGCGTGTGTATAAAGTTGAAAAATTATTTGTATTTTAGTAAGATCACACTAGTTTTTATTCATAGGCTATATCTTTAGATTCACATTATTCAGATTAAGCTGTAATGAGTATGGTATACACCACGCTAAACTTTCATTAGCAGCCAGAAATCATTTCATTATCGCAGCATAAAAATTAATGTTTTGCTCGATGTATTCATAGATAATGCCTAGTGGTGTGGATAAGTCAAAAAAAACCTCTCTGCAATATGACAAGTACTTGTGTGACCACATACTTATGTACTTCAGGGAGTGCAATATTTTTTGTAAATTAACCTGTACCTTACAATCTTGATGCACAAGTGGCATAAAAAAACAGCTTACAGCTGCTTTGTTCCGAGGTCTGTGCTAATGTTTCGCTCCAGAACACTTCATACATAAGCTTAAAACTAAAATACCACTGTGATCATAAAGTATTCAGTCAAACCTTTCAAGTACACCCTGTGGTAACATTGCTAGTCATCAACTGATATGTATGTCCCAGCCTCCTTGTGTATTGTGTCCACAGTCACTGACAAATGTTAACGAAGGTAGTGAAACGCTCTGGTTCACGTAGCTGCATAAAATATACTTACTTTACCAAAATCGTATTCCTGCTTCTTACAATAGGTTACTTATTTCACTCGTGTGCATAGACAGATGTAAGGTTTGATACTTAAACATGTTGGAATTTCCTCAAGTCTCTGTGTGCGTAGATTCTTTTATTTTACCATTGTGAGGATACGCAAATAAATAACATCCGTCATGCGGAATATGTAGAATACTGCACGGACTAGTATACCTTATTTGCCACTTAGCATTTTTCTTGGGTAACAGAGAAGACTTAACATGGGTCTTAAATAATACTTTTTCTCTAACCCCAAATCTGGTAACACCATGTAGTTGTTTGTCAAAATGTTTCTTACGGCGTTGAGCTTGTTCTGCAGTACCTGTCTTAATTTTTCATTTAAATCTACAGATTGTCTTGGAGCAGATGGGATGGGGTTCACCCATTCATTTTTTCTTTCCTATTGTACATTAATTCCGACGGTGTAAGTGTTGTATCGTGAGTCGGAAGATTATTTACCAACTGTTCAAATATGTTGAAATATTCAATCCATTTAGACCGTTTGTTGGCTACATACGTCCTCATAAACCTATTCAATTCACGAAATATTCTTTCTATCGAGTTGCATTGTGTGCTATATTTTGATATAAAAATTTGTTTGACCTTCTGCTCTTTTACAAATTGTTTCCAAGCATGACATGTAAAATTGGTTGCATTATCTGATAAGGTCGCCTGAGGTTTCCCAACGGAGGGAAAGCAGTCATTTAGCATATGTCTAATAATAGGCTTAGCTGCATTTGCTCATGTGGCATACAGTTTCAGATATTTTGATAATTTGCCATATATACCAATTATACATTTCACACTTCCTCTTGCCGAGTGTAAAGATCCCATGACATATATACATACCAGCTGTAGGATGTTTCTAGGTAAAATAGGGTGTAACTCTGTCTCGCAGTTTAATCTGACAGGCTTAGCCTTCTGACAAAGAATACAAGTTTTCAAAATTTGTTGTGTGCATCGAAGGGTGTTGGGAAAATACCAGAACATATTCGACTTCTTACAGCACTTGAGGGCACCGTAGTGTCCCCAAGTGAAATGAGTATGCCAAATTAAACCGCTGCTTAGTTTTCTCCTATAGAATAATACATATTTATACAACTGGTAGTGTTGCTGTACAAGTGCAAGTGCCTTATTATTTAATTGAAGTCTGACTTTCCTCCACCGCTCATCTTCTTTCTACAATTTCGCCACGTTGTTCAACACAACCAAATAACATTTTCTAAATTTAGTGTCCTTAATGAGCACAATCTTAAATTCGGTGTTTTGTTCTACCAACTCTTCAAACTGAGGCAATCCTTGGGGTAGCCGAGACAGTGCATCGGCGATTTCGTTGTATCTGCCTTTCACATACACTCCTGGAAATGGAAAAAAGAACACATTGACACCGGTGTGTCAGACCCACCATACTTGCTCCGGACACTGCGAGAGGGCTGTACAAGCAATGATCACACGCACGGCACAGCGGACACACCAGGAACCGCGGTGTTGGCCGTCGAATGGCGCTAGCTGCGCAGCATTTGTGCACCGCCGCCGTCAGTGTCAGCCAGTTTGCCGTGGCATACGGAGCTCCATCGCAGTCTTTAACACTGGTAGCATGCCGCGACAGCGTGGACGTGAACCGTATGTGCAGTTGACGGACTTTGAGCGAGGGCGTATAGTGGGCATGCGGGAGGCCGGGTGGACGTACCGCCGAATTGCTCAACACGTGGGGCGTGAGGTCTCCACAGTACATCGATGTTGTCGCCAGTGGTCGGCGGAAGGTGCACGTGCCCGTCGACCTGGGACCGGACCGCAGCGACGCACGGATGCACGCCAAGACCGTAGGATCCTACGCAGTGCCGTAGGGGACCGCACCGCCACTTCCCAGCAAATTAGGGGCACTGTTGCTCCTGGGGTATCGGCGAGGACCATTCGCAACCGTCTCCATGAAGCTGGGCTACGGTCCCGCACACCGTTAGGCCGTCTTCCGCTCACGCCCCAACATCGTGCAGCCCGCCTCCAGTGGTGTCGCGACAGGCGTGAATGGAGGGACGAATGGAGACGTGTCGTCTTCAGCGATGAGAGTCGCTTCTGCCTTGGTGCCAATGATGGTCGTATGCGTGTTTGGCGCCGTGCAGGTGAGCGCCACAATCAGGACTGCATACGACCGAGGCACACAGGGCCAACACCCGGCATCATGGTGTGGGGAGCGATCTCCTACACTGGCCGTACACCACTGGTGATCGTCGAGGGGACACTGAATAGTGCACGGTACATCCAAACCGTCATCGAACCCATCGTTCTACCATTCCTAGACCGGCAAGGGAACTTGCTGTTCCAACAGGACAATGCACGTCCGCATGTATCCCGTGCCACCCAACGTGCTCTAGATGGTGTAAGTCAACTACCCTGGCCAGCAAGATCTCCGGATCTGTCCCCCATTGAGCATGTTTGGGACTCACGCGGTCTGCACGTCCAGCACGAACGCTGGTCCAACTGAGGCGCCAGGTGGAAATGGCATGGCAAGCCGTTCCACAGGACTACATCCAGCATCTCTACGATCGTCTCCATGGGAGAATAGCAGCCTGCATTGCTGCGAAAGGTGGATATACACTGTACTAGTGCCGACATTGTGCATGCTCTGTTGCCTGTGTCTATGTGCCTGTGGTTCTGTCAGTGTGATCATGTGATGTATCTGACCCCAGGAATGTGTCAATAAAGTTTCCCCTTCCTGGGACAATGAATTCACAGTGTTCTTATTTCAATTTCCAGGAGTGTATATAAGTTAAAAATCATAGGACTGCAAAAACGAAGTCCACCGCTCAAGGCGATTATGTAACAGCCTACAAGTGAGGGAAAAGTTTGACGCCTGGTGGTCAGTGTACACTCTTACATGCCTGCCAAATAGATAATAATTAAATTTCTTAAAAGCCTTCACTACCCAAGGGCTTCTAACTCTGTTGTGGAATACTGCGTTCACGTTGTGATAGTATGCGGTTAGCAAAACTAATTACTTTAACACTCTCGGTGCCCTCACCTTCATACGGCTGAAGCAGACAGGCTCCTAATCCCGAAAATGAAGCATCTTCCGCTATACAAAAAAGTATTTGCTCATGTCAGGATATCCTAAAATATTTGAATTTACCAGAGCATATTTTATATCAACAGAATCATCTTGGCACTGTTGCTTCCAGAGCCACTGGCTGTCCTCCTTTAATAGACCTAATGATGTAGGGCTATTGAGTAATTTGTTGGGTATGAACCGACGGAAAAATGAACACAAACCTACGAATGACTTTAACTGTCGTTTTGTGCAAGGTGCTGGAAAATTTTTTATCGCCAACAGTTTCTCAGGGTCAGGTTTTATCCCTGGACGCGAAATTATGTGACCCAGAAATTTGATGATTGTTCTTACAAATTTATATTTCTTGCGGTTCGTTGTGACACCAGCTGCTGAAATCCTCAGTAGCATCGTATCTAAAAGCTCTGGATGTTCATTCCAAGTAGGTGTTGCTATTAAGATGTCGCCTATATATACTGTGAGTTTGTCTAGGATATCAAGCCCTAACACAGTGTTGAGTACAGTAATGAAAACACCAGCACTCACGTTCAACCCGAAGGGCAGTACTGGTAGGACCTACCTGCAAATATAAATGCTGTGTATTTCCTACTTTCAGTTGATAAAGCAATCCGCCAGTATGAACTACGGAGGTCAACGCTAGTAAAATATGAAACAGCTGTAGTTGTTTTTCTACGTTATTGATCTTCCTGGGATCGAGAACAAGTCTCACCTACTTATTTGCTTTCTTTAATGCAAGTAGCTGACTGCAATATGGTGAAAATGAGGTCTCTGTAATACTGCGTACGAGCATCTCCTGGGCCACCGTCTCTCTTTGCGACCATGGTATGGAATTAGTGTTTTTGCAGAACTACAGGTTTCTTGTCGAACAAGCGTACATAACGTAACAATGCACTTCTAAGTTCGTCCTTTTGTTGCTGACAGACTTCTGTGCATTCCGATATTTTATATTGAAATTCGTGCTGCTCTACTTTCTGACACCATAGTTCGTTCGGTTCATGGCATCGAAATGTCTTGATTTTTAAGATTTGGCTTGACGAGGCCTGTCGTTCCTTCTTTTGACTGTTATCAAATATGCAGTACCGGTCTTTTCTTTAATAAACAGATGACAATTCCCTTTTTCTAGGTAAATTTTTGCACGTTTTTCCCTTAAGAAGTCCGTGCCGAAAATACAAGCTTCCACCAGCCCATTTACTACTAGAAAACCTGACTGAAAAATAACATCTTCAATTTGTATTTCGACCATGGTTTGTATCTTAATTAGTTTAGATTTTCCAACTATGGCTCCCAATATCCTGCAGTTCTACACTGGGCAGGTGGGTAAAGCTGTGTGGCTGTCCATCACTTTAAACAATGATTTAGACATCACACTAATTTTTGCACCATTATCTACAAGGATATGAGTGGGTATTTTTCCTACTGTAGCCTGTAAACTAGCTTTCACTATAGCATCCTCTTCATACAAATGTGGTTCTTCCTCAATGGTCAACAAATCACGCATGTGCGCTTCATCTTGATACGTTGCCGGATTACTACCATGGTAGCATAGATCGCCTCCACGACTATCCATGGCCAACATTGGGGAGCACAATGAGGCTACGTTTACTTTAATGCCCCATTATTACTGTCTGTAGGTGTTTCGTTTGTCACTTCTACACACATCAAAAACGGTTTTGCATCACCCCGTACCCAGGACTCCGGAAGATATACATTGACTGTAGATATTGCATCACAAACACAGTCACTTCGACTGTTCAGAGATGTCACTACACCCGTCGAAATATGTAAACAACCATGCATGAACAGCGGCCGTCATTCCACCAGGAAGGAGGTACATGGCTCGTGTTGTCTCTAGTTCAACCATGCCTAGACGGTCAGTACCGCGGTTTGATCGAGTCCACGTTGTTGTTTTGTGTCAGAAAGGGCTCTCAACAAGGGAACTGTCCAGGAGTCTCGGAGTGAACCAAAACCATGTTGTTCGGACATGGAGCAGATACAGAGAGACAGGAAATGTCG
Source organism: Schistocerca cancellata (assembly GCF_023864275.1). Classification (NCBI taxonomy): domain Eukaryota; kingdom Metazoa; phylum Arthropoda; class Insecta; order Orthoptera; family Acrididae; genus Schistocerca; species Schistocerca cancellata. Next base: position 303,353,746 of record NC_064633.1, on the reverse strand, counting down.
ATTTCATGCCTCTGTCAGGCCCCCCAAGTGCTACTACTGCAGTGGATGAACGTACCTACGGATTATGGTCGGAGTATCCGTGACAGCAAAGCCACCTTGTTCAATAATGCTTTTCGTGCAACCACAGGACGTCGTGTTACGACTCAAACTGTGCGCAATAGGCTGCATGGTGCTAACTTCACTCCTGACGTCCATGGTGTGGTCGATCTTTGCAAACACGACACCATGCAGTGCGATACAGATGGGCCCAAGAACATGCCGAATGAACCGCTCAGGAATGGTACCACGTTCTCTTCGCCGATAAGTGTCGCATATGCCTTCAAACAGACAATCGTCGGAGACGTGTTTGGAGCCAACTCGGTCAGGCTGAACGCCTTAGACACACTGTCCAGCGAGAGCAGCAAGGGTGGATGTTCGTTGCGGTTTTGGAGTTGCATTATGTGGGGCTGACGTACGCCGCTGGTGGTCATGGAAGGCTCCGTAACGACTATACGATCCGTGATTGTCATCCTCCGACCGACAGTGCAACCACATCGGCAGCATATTGGCGGGGTATCGACAATTCGCGACTCCATCGTACAAATCCCGTCAATGACTTCCTTCAGGATAACGAATCGCTCGACTACAGTGGCCAGCATATTCTCCAGTCATGAAGCCTATCGAACATGCCTTGGACAGATTGAAAATGGTTGTTTATGGACGACGTGACCCATCAACCACTCTGAGGGATCCACGCCGAATCGCCGTTGAGGAATGGGACAATCTCGATACTGCTACTGCACATTTCGTGGATCAGCCGTGCTGTTGTTGCTAAACTGATGCTGAAAATTACTGTAAGCGTTACCCCACTGATTCCCGTTATCGTTATTATTCCTTGATTAACTTCTGGATAGTATGCCATGACGTATACAATCATGCATCAATGCAAGAGGACGTGCTATTGGGTATTGGAGATACCGGTATGTACAGCAATCTGGACCACAACTTCTGAAGGTCTCGCTTTATGGTGGTACAACATGCAATGTGTGCTTTTCATGAGCGATATAAATGGCGGAAATGATGTTTATGTTGATCTCTTTTCCAATTTTCAGTACAGGTTCCGGAATTCTCGGAACCGAGGTGACGCAAAACTTATTTTGATGCCTGTGTAATTTTCGATTCCGACGTATCTATTGCGCATTCCGATTATGATTCTGCCCTGCGTTTATATGCGTAATGTTTCTTTCTGCTTAGGACTGATAGGGTTGACTAGTAATCGGGTACTGTCACTGCACATTTCGTGGGTCAGCCGTGTTGGATTTGCTAAATTTATACTGAAAATTACTGTATGCGTTACCCCTCTGATTCCCCTTATCATTACTATTCCAATTTCGTTTCCGGTTACCGGAGTAGCCACAGTAGTTTCTGTCACCATTTTTTCTTTTCCTTTTATATCCTGGGTTAAAATTTTGTTACAGTTATTACAAAAATTGCCTCCCGAACTTGGGCCTGGCATATGCGCTGCTGCGACGGGATCGACAAAAGCCGGTCGTGACTCAGCCGCGCACGCTACACTGATGATGCCGTACTGAGGCTGGCGCTGTTGAGGCTACGGAAAGTATTTCAGTTGATGTGAGTCTGTCTTGCATCTTCATCAGTTAAGTCAGTAGAGTCCAAAACAGACAGAAAATACTCTAAATTGCTTTCAGGTATTTGTTCTAGCTTTTCCGGAATATTAAGCGGTAGTTTAGCTTTCAGAATGCTTAGTACGTTAGTGTGTGTCACTGGCTCATCCCAGAACCTCGGTTTATTTAAATATTTCTCAAAATACTTTCGCAATGACTCAAAATTGGAGATGCTCAGGTTGAATTGGGCTTTTCTTGACCTCTCTTGAACGCCATGTGACCAGTTCTGAAAGAAACGCGATATCAATCTGTTCTAATGTCTGACAAGTTTCTGACATTTCCAACGGCCATAGCATTCCATCGTCTTGGATATAACCTGTACCATATTACGAGGGCTATCCACAAAGTACATTACGTTTTGGAATTAAAAATAAATAAAGTATTGGAAATTTTTTTTATTATATACAGATGAAAGCCACACTTCAATACTACTTTTCCACATAGTTTCCATTTAAATTAAGGCACTTATCGTAGCGATGGACGAGCTTGGAAATTCCGTCGTCGTAAAACTCGGCCGCCTGCGCCTTCAACCACGTGGTTAATCAGTAACCCGGTAGAAATACGATTTTTGTGGATTTCCTGGAAAGAGGCACTACAACAAACTCTCAAAGGTATTGCCAAACTCTGCACAACCTCAGAAGAGCAATACAAAACAAGCGCAGGGGAAAGTTGGGCTCAAAGACCTTGCTGATTCACGACAACGCCCGGGCCCACACGACAAATGCCAATCGTGACGTTCTCGAATCTTTTAAGTGGGAGTTGTTTCCTCATCCGCCGTACAGTCCAGACCTGGCAGCGAGCGACTTCCACTTATTAATAGCAATGAAGAAGTGGTTGTCTATGCAGCGTTTTGATGACGACGCACAGCTTCAAGAAGAGGTAACCACGTGATTGAAGACGCAGGCGGCCGAATTTTACGACGAAGGAATTTCCAAGCTCGTCCATCGCTACTATAAGTGCCTTAATTTAAATGGCAACTATGTAGAAAAGTAGTATTGAAGTGTGGCTTTCATCTGTATATAATAAAAAAAATTCCAATACTTTATTTATTTTTAATTCCAAAATGTAACGTACTTTGTGGAAAGCCCTCGTATATCTTTTGCTATGTCGATCACATTTTAGACAGTACTTTTTTGAATGACTTTATAAAAATTACCGGATGCACAGACTTCTTTTCAGGGACAAACACTTGAAAGTGCCAGTGTTCTACAAGATTCTCTTGTAACAAAGCTGATGACAAAGTGGATTCAGCTATACGCTGTTTCTTACTTGCCTCACGGTGTCGTTGGTTACCGTACCTCTCATAATTTGATGAACACACATGCACGTTCGGTGTAGGATAGCCACTATCTCTCTTTCCTGTGGGTATATTTTCAACCTCTTCTTCTGCGTCTTGGTTTCGTTATTTAATTGTACTAATTTACCTGTTAAGTTACTCGGCTATTTGATTCTGCCAGCCTGGTAAGACCTGTGTCAAAGTTTTCTGTATCTGGCCCATGTCAGTTTGCAGTTTAACTACATATGTGTTTTGTGTACTGTTTACTTGTTCCATTGTGTTACTTATTGCTTTTTGTAGCTCGTTTTCTAGAGTATGGTTTATGTGTGTGCCTTTTTCTTCTAAAAAGTCCTCTACTGCTGTTTTTTGCTATTTTGTCATGTCTTCAACTTGATTTACAGCTTCCTGCATTTCTGTATTGAGCTCGGTTTCCTGTACACGTAGCATGAAATTTTCAGTTAATTTACGTATCTGATCCGTCACATCCTTTACTGTGGTTTTCAAATTATCAACATCATCATTCATGGAATTTAAATTTTCATGCTCCTCTTCTATTACCTGATCCGCTACCTCTATTTTTAGTTTTGTTATTTGTGTCTTCAGGTTATTGTGCAAATCAGTAAGGTTTTTTACATCACTGTCGAGCTTGTTCATTTCAGTTGTTACATTTCCTATCTGTGTTGTGACATTGTCTACTTGTGTAGTGACGTTGCTTGTCTGTGTTGTGATATTTCCTAACTGTGTATTCATTTGGACCGTTACATTCCCTATCTGTGTTGTGAAATTTTCAATCTGTACATTTCAAATGGTTCAAATGGCTCTGAGCACTATGGGACTCAACTGCTGTGGTCATAAGTCCCCTAGAACTTAGAACTACTTAAACCTAACCAACCTAAGGACAGCACAGAACACCCAGCCATCACGAGGCAGAGAAAATCCCTGACCCCGCCGGGAATCGAACCCGGGAACCGGGAACCTGTACATTTATTTGGGCTGTTACATTCCATATCTGTTTTGTGACACTGTCTACCTGTGTAGTGACATTGCTTATCTGTACTGGGACATTTCCTCTACGTGTATTCATTTCGACTGTTATCTGAGTTACAAATTGTGACATCAAATCTGTCTGCATTACTCTAAACATCTGCATATTCTCTGGCTCTACCTGACCTTGTACATTAGGGGAATCCGCAACAGCTTCCAAAAATGACATATTATCGTCTACGGCTTGCGGCTGAGTACCACAAGTCTCTGCGACTGCGTTACCAGTATCTGCAATGTTTCCTACATCTGTGTTAAGTACAGGTTGAGCAACAGATTCCTCATCGGATGAATTATCCATCGTTTTGCTTAGTGATCTTAATTTCATCATAGCTGTATATAACCGTAAACCAGCATGCAACCGAACTTCACTACTACTGCGGCTCGTACTACACGTAACGTACACAAATCACAGATGACGTCGTTCTCGTCCGTGAAATTCAATGTAGTAAAATGTGTCTCTCGTGAAACAGTAGGCTGATAAGTGACTGCTACGCGCAATCAGTGAAAATGATTTGTCATCTTGTGACAAATTCACGTACAATATAAGTAGGCTACTAAATTTCACGCAAATTCAAATCAAAAGAATTTGGAAAAATTAATGCCTTCTACGCAGTGGGTGTCGGAAAAATGAAAGACCAGACCACATTTACGGTCAATCAAAAGCGTAGTAGTGCTGTTGCTCTTCCCTTACGTATTTTCTTTTGCCGGTTGGTTTCCTTGGTAATCAGTATAAAGTTTAATTTTCCAAAAGTTCCTTCTTTTCCAAAAAATTTTTTTTCATAAACATTTGTGAATTTTGTGGGCTGATTTCGGTAATAATTTTCTTATCTGGTACGCACTTGGCGTAACATGTAACAGAAACAATTGGTTACAATCACAATAACGGATCGAAAATATTACTTAAGATTTTCAGCTTAACAGTTGGTACTAATTTTTTCGGAAACATAGGTCATGGCACTCGGTCGCCGTTGTAGCCGCCGTGTTAAAATTGTTAGAAGCTTAGCCGGTGTCGTAATTTTGAAATGAGAGTTATTATGAGTGTCACGTAATGTCGTTCCTAAGGGCGCGGCTTCGATTCTTGGCTGATTCGGAGATTTTCTCCGCCCGGGGACTGGGTATTGTGTTGTCCTAACCATTATTTCATCCCCAGCGACGCGCAAGTCGCCGGTGTGGTGACAAATCGAAAGGAGGCCCTAGTCACACGACAGTATTTCGCGTGAAGCGCCGTTGTGACACAGGCAAAGGTTAATTGTGGAAATTAAGCCACTGGATAGTTATTAAACAATACACCCAACTGACTACACAAAACAAGAGGCACGTACATTCGCGAGTGAGTATTCAAAATAAGAAGTGATACTGTGAAGGAAGTGGGTAATCAGTATAGTTACGTTGATACACACTCCAATGTATGGGAATGTACGATCGGGATAGGGGCACGCTCATTCTAAATACTACCGCTTCCCGTGGCCTGGGTAAAACGAATTTTGGTTAAAATGCGTTTATTCATCTAAGAAAGAAAATAATCGGACTTCGTAATTAAATGAATAGAAAGATTGCAGGTTCTGAATGATGCGGTAAATGTATCGAAATTGACATTGGCCATCTCGAAGGGTAAGAGATGAGCACGTTCACGTACCTCTATTGTTGAGCAGCGCCTTCGTGAAGATCGTCGCCTCCATCTAAATTAGCCATATAAAATTTTAAAAAAATAATAATCTTCCAGAGTTACTGGAGCTGGGATCCATGGTATCGTGAATCAGAAAATCATATTGTTCATAAATTTCTTTCGTGGTTTAACACAATTTCTCTTTAAAATTACACAGCGCGTCTTATCACCAGGACATGGGAACAACGAAAGGTAAGGAATATTAAAACTAATAAATGAAGAGCGGAAATCTTCTTTTGTCCATGAGTGTTAAATACTTTTCACATTAATCTTTGGTGTGAGAGTCAAAGGATTATCTATACATTTATCAATAAGAGAAAAAAAATGTTAAGTTTCTATATAATACATTAATGAAACTGCGAGAATCATAAGAAAATCATACCATGTCTGAAACTCATTATAATCATAAAATCTGGTTATGAATTTTGATGAAAGAGAAGTACTTTACTTTGAAAGTAAAGTTCGTCCTTGGGATATTTAATTAAAAGAAGAACGTGTTGAACGTGTTATTTACACATTTTCTCTTCCCTGGGTGCAAACTACAGACGTATGCAGAGATGAAATGCATGTTCTACAAATATTATAATTCTTTGTTGACAATTTTTGATAAAGGTTTTTAAATAAACTAAAAATTAATTTACTCTTGGTATATGGAGAATGGCTCTGATTTTAATGAATTCAATTCCAGTTTCGTTTCCTTTGACTTCACAACATTGAATGAAATTTTAAACATAGTTACTCTTTCTCTGAAATCACGTAGCAATAATCCAAGAATTTTAAAAACTGAACTTCACTTGTATAGCCTCTCCTTAAACAAAATTGCAGAATCTAATTATGAAGTCTTTTTTTCTCTCAATGATCGATAAATCCTTACGAAAAAACAAAAGCAAAAAAGATCCCTGATCTAGATGTCTGACGAACCAAGAGTACTGCATTATCAAACCAATACCGCAACAATAATAAATTTAATCATTACTCGCAATCCATTCTTAAATAATATAACCGTACCAATGGAAAAAATTGATTCTTTTGCTCTCCGGAATAAGTATTCTATTGATTCGTAATATAATTCCCAAAATGTCCACTGTTTGTCCCTTTATGTTATTAAACCAAAAATTGCCTGTTCATATTTAACAACAAATCTAAACTGTCTCCTCGCGATCAACGGATAAACCTGCCGCGCACCTTTGTAGAGCAACGATCACCTCAGACTCACCTCTGTGCGGTGCCTCACCTTTGTCGAGGCTGCATGACTATGTCTAAGCAATTCAAACCTTATTAGCGCGATTTACGAAATCAAAAGAAAGAGGAATTCTTACAAAAATTAACACACACTCGTTTCACTTTCCCTCGGCTTCTCCGGCCAGGCTTTTGCAGGGTGAGATTTGTAATTAACAAAGATTATACTGCAAAATTCAGTAACGAAGTTAAAAGGCAAAGATCATAAATAGATATAAAGAAATAAAAACCATAAATAGTACAAAATGATAACAGGAGTCATAATTTGCCCACTGTTTTCAATAGTCGTGCGTAGGCGCACTAATAGTGCTTGACAAATTGTGTTAAATCATTGTACTCAGGCGTATGAACAGCTCCTGGGAAACTGATTTAAATATCGTTCGCAGGTGCATGAACAATCCCGACAGATTAGTTCAAAACATATTGCACGCACACCAATAATGCATAAACACCAACGTGATCAAAGCATCAGTCAGGAAACAGATGTGTTGCCATCGATGAATTATGTGTCTTCAGTGAAAATCGTCGCTGACTTGAGTATACGCAGAACACCACTAAAGAAAACTCATCAAAGTGTGTTTGAAAGAAAACATACATGAAATATATTCGCAGCTCCGAATATAGACAACCATTAGCAGTATAATAGAATGACGACAGTGAAAATTTGTAATGGGCTGGGAATCGAACCCGGATTTCCCGCTCATCGCAAGTGGTCCCTTAACATTATGCTGTCCTAGCACGACTAACGACCAGGCCCAAACTTCCGTACGTAGTCAACATGTGTTTACAACCTGTTCTCGTTCATCCATTACAAGTATTCCCGTAGAAGAGACATTTTACTTTTGAGCGGCTAGCTCGGCAGCTCCCACGCACTGAAAATATCTTAGCCCTTGTAGCTACAAATAGCCTGGACATTATTGACAATGTCAGTATAGAAACGGGGATGAGCGATCATGATGTCATTATAGCAACTATAATAACAAAAGTTAATGAAACAATAAGGAAGGCTAGAAGATTGTTTTTACTAGATAGAACAGATAAGCAGTTGTTAGCATCTCACTTAGACAGTGAACTGACATTACTTAGTTCCAGAAAGATGGGTGTAGACTCTCGGTTCAAAGAGGAACGTACAAATTGGTGTGTCTGTAAAAAGATCTATGAGCGGGGCATACAACTACCAACTTCTAGTCTCGGTCGGGCACACAGTTTTAATCTGCCAGGAAGATTCATATCAGCGCGCACTCCTCTGCAGAGTGAAAATTTCATTATGTAAGATAGCTAAGCAAATCTAAGGCTTCCATTCAATCCCTTGTCGACCAATCTGGTGTGGCACTTGAAGATAGCAAAACGAAAGCCGAAGTTTTAAATTTCACATTCAAGAAATAGTTCATACAGGAGAATCGCACAAACATACCGTCATTTGACAATTGGACAGGCTCCCATGTGAACTACATAGTAATAAGTATCACTGCTGCAGAGAAACAGCTGAAAGATTTGAAGGCAATCAGTCATAAGATCCTGACTGCTTTCTGCAACCTCTCCAAGGATTAGGAGACCATTATTTAACAAATATATCAAGGAGTACATTTAAGTACTGATTCAGTGCAATGGCGCTTCCATTGAGTGTCGTTGCCCAATTAGTAATGGGATGTTTGACAACATGCAAAGTTCTGTACTGTGGTCGAGAATGGGTAATGCACACAGGTTTTATATTGGAGTTCAATACGTTACTAATGCAGATTCGTTTCAATCTACTTGTCCTGGCGTTATATTACATAACCATTTTTTGAAGTCCCTTCCTGTAAATGATTGGAAGATAAATATTGGGATTGCTTTCATTTTCTGGTAGAGGAAGTTGGCAGAAGTTTCGTTGCGAAAGGATGCATAGAGGAAGTAGGTGTAAGGTTGGTTGAATAAGCCGTTATAGAGGCAGCAGTTTACCATTATTCCATTTATTAGATAAAGGATCGTTGGAATAGAATATTCGCATGGTATGGGATTTGCAGAGGTATTCAGTGTGAGTGAGGTGAAATCGAAAGTTGGTGAGGAGGTAAATGATCCATGTAGTGGAAGGTAAATGGATCGAAAAGTTATGTTGAATGGAGTGTGTGTGTGGAGGGGGGGTGGGGATAAAACTTTAGAGGAGGTCATATCTGGGCAACATTGACATGGAAGACAGTAAGCTGGGTCATAATTATTTCATATTTCATGTGTGAAGGATAGTGGATGGATGCAGTCTTCAAGTTCATTCATTTAGTAATTTTAGTAGAATGTGAGCTATATGTAGGATTAGTAGGTGTTCTGTGTTAGGTGATAGTCGATTGGTAGTCCAAGATACTTCCGTTAGTTAGTTAGTTGGTAGCATAGGATCGTCATAAGTAATAGACTTCGGCATGGTACAGAGTCAAAGACTTGTGCGTAACACGTCACCTGACATTGTGTTGTGGGAACTGAATAATATGGAGCCTCATGTGTTTTTAGAAAAATAAAAAAAGGAAAGGGTAACGGAAGAACCTACGTTGCTCCATATTTTTTCCCCGTTTTATCAAGATGTAATTTGTAAAATTCCTAATATACTGTAGCATGAAACCTTACGTATTTCTATCAATAAAACCACGGATGCATCGGAACACTGCGTGTGTAGTGCTGTAGTTGATATTATGCAGGGAACAGATAATTTTTTCTTAATATGCAAATACATTTAACTGTTGCCAAATTTTTCAATGACTTATTAGCTTTATCGTGGCCATAATGGTTACAGTAGGAAAGTGTACTGTTATTTCCCGGTGATGCTGCTCCATGTATCACTACCAAGAATGATTAATAGGTGTTCCATGTTACCTGCCAGCTGATTGCTAGCCCAAATAAATGAGTGATTTAGTTTATATTGCAAGACGACACTGGTCATATGGTCTGATCTGAAAGGCTAAGACAACTGTAAGCTTACACCCTGTCAGCAATCACTTTAACTTGTAAGCCTTCAATTTGCCTACCTGGCCAAGAATCTGCTAAATAGACACTGACAGTGATTGTTGCTGCTGGCTTCCAAAGGGATCATCACATTTGTAAGAATCATAAATAAAACTTGAATGCTGAAATAATTTAATGAAATGGTGGCATTATCATTACTGTAGTCAATTATTGATGGGTGATTAATATATCAACATAGGATTAATCTTCTATAGAAATAGCAAGAGATTATTGCTCATAAAATATGAGAAACAACAAAAGTTAAGAGAGAGATGACAAATAAATCATGAACTTTGGCAACGCAAATAGAAGCAGCAAATAATTAGCACTCAACTGGGTGACGTTTGGTTGGCAAGGACTATGGTTTGTCTGTTTATTCTATTTACCCTGGCTCAGAACATGGATAAAACAATATTAAATTATCTAAAGTAGATTTATTCTACACTGGAGCTACGCTGTGTTGGTGCAGCTGAGAACAAGTGACGATATTGTAATTCAGTTTGACCTAACAAGCCAGAGCAGCAATACTATACGCCTTTCTTGATGTGTGGCACTCTCTCAGGTGACAGTGTGGTGCAAGCGTCTGCTCAGTAGTGATGAGTAGAGCCTGTGCTTAGTTATCGCGGGCGTGGACTATGCAAAATTGCGAGCTGGCGATCGCAATTAGTCTCAAATGGAGCCCTGAAATCTCAGCAGATTCCAGCATGTGATTGACTCTGTTATAAGGCTGTGCACACAAGGAGATCAAATGTCAAGCCAGTAGACCTGATACGAATAACGTTGTACTTGGCACAGCAAGCTGTGTGGGATGACTCAGGTTTAAACTGTCGTTACCACTAAGACTTTACCACAGGCTACTCAAACAAGACCATTGGCAGTGCAAAGTCACGCTCAGGACGAGTGTCCCATTCATAACATGAGTGGACACCAGAAACTGCTTGCCAGGCCAGAGTCTGAAGCCATGCTTCACCACTCCTCCCTTTCTATGAGACCTCGATAAACTCGAAGATAGCACCCACGCTACTACTTGCCTAAGGGTTTTGTGCCACTCAGAAGGCTCCATGACTGCCTTGTCCGCCCTCCAGCTCGTCTGTTCTAGCACCTGGCCAATCCTAACCAAAGTTGATAATATTCTTTTCCCTGCTGGAGAAGCAGCCAGTCCCTGACCCAAAAAATTTCCATGCAGCGAAAACAAGACGTTACACCCCTAAATAGTTTTTTTCCACAGCCGCTGTAAGCAGTGTGAATTCGGTTTTCGTTTAGGTCTAAAGTGAACAACACATTTATCAGAGAGATCATTATCCGAACGGGCCGAACGTTACAGCATATCCGACCAGGAGCCACAGCTAAGCTAAGAGAATGGTGTTAAATTGTTTGGACTTGTAAAACAGATCACAAAAATAAATCTGTTTTGTTAGTAAGGTAGAACAGTTTCGGGATATTGCCAAAGGCTAAGTATTTTGCTCGCAGAGGAGGGTCAGTAGCTGCACAGACAGCAGGACCACCTGATGTGACACACAGCACTGCGAACATCAGAACACTTTACAGCCAACACCCGTCACAGCAAAAATAAAAATATGAAAATAACAGGACTAATTTCATACCATTCGTCGAATACTGTTTAACGACCTTGCTTTTCATGAGTAAAAATTTCAAGACTCCCTTCCCCTCTCCTAGCACGTATGAGGCACGTCCATTTGGCATTCTGTGCAGCGCTCCCATGTGTTCACTTGTCTGACCCAGCCTATGGTTCTGTGTTTTTAAGCAGGTTGTTGACACACTACAGCTGCAATACTAGGAGTGCAATTTAAATTTTTTCAAGATCTTCCTCCTGGTTTGTTCCACATAAATACATAGAGTTTATTTTGTGTACTCCTAAACCACTGTAGTAAATAATTTTTGCCACTTCTCAGAATTTATTTCTTTATTCAGAGTCTTGTGTTTTTAACTCTGTCGGAGCATAAGTATCCTTTAGTAAACCGCTTATTGACAGCCGCTGAGTTAATCGGTTTTGATGAAACTAGTGACATTTGTCACGAAACTAGACAGTAGATACCGCAAATATTATGTGAAAGGTGTGGTGGTACGTAGTACAGTCGATGTAACTAGTAGCTTTGTTTGTAGTATCAGTACATGGCTTTCGTAAAACAGGTTATAGCTTAACCGCGGAAAAACACAATGCATGCTGTTATTGCCAGAGAGCTACTGGAAAAGCGAAATTATATTGTCCCAAGATGATCTAACAGTCAGTGAAGTCAGCCGTTTGAATCTCTCACGACTGAGGGCAGGCGGGAGGGTAGACAGAAGGCATACTTGGATATATCACGTACAAGATCCAGCTCAGAAATTGAATGCTGATGTCTTCACTGTAAGAATTATGTACGCTGTCTTTGACACCGTTAGACAAAGGCTTGTTTACTTTATTTACTTTCGTTTTAATATATCGTTTGGTGTTAGACTTACGGGTAACTCTGTGCAGCCACCAAGAATAGTCTTAGCTCAGAAAGGGGCCGTGAGACTGTTCTCCGGCGTCAGTTCCCGGCCAGCCACTGTGGCCGAGCGGTTCTAGGCGCTTCAGTCCCGAACCGCGCTACTGCCACAGTCGCAGGTTCGAATCCTATCTCGGGCATGGATGTGTGTGATGTCATTAGATTAGTTGGGTTTAGGTAGTTCTAAAACTAGGGGTCTCAAGACCTCAGATGCTAAGTCCCATAGTACTTAGAGCCTTTTTAACCATTTGTCAGTTCTCCAGTTTAGCGTGGACATGGTTTCAGGTTTCTCCGAATTTTAACTCAGCCATACCTGTACATGTCTTAAATCACGCTATTTGTTGTTGTCAGTACTGACCCCGTTCAGAGAAAACTTAATGAGTCATTCAGTGAAGATTCGTCGGAAAAACGATTGTACTTGGGTAATATTTCCGTAAGCGTTGCAAAGAAAGTTATGTAATATTCAGTTGTGCTTCATTAGTTGATTTCAACTGTTTCACCTCCCAGCAGATCTGAAAAAACTGAGCGATAAGCCCCACTTATTCAAATCAAAGTTGAAAGGTTTCCTTGTGTTACATTCCCTCACTTCTTTATAAAGTTCCACTCAATATCTGAGAAATTGTCTCTGTAATGTGTTATTTATTCATTTATTGTCTCACATTTTTTCATGTTGTTTTCATTACTTTGTTTATAAATTTTGTAATGAGCATTCTGTAGACTGCGTACTAACTCATCTCATAATATAGCTCGTATGGTCCCTCAGAACCGTATAAATAAATTAATAATGCTTAAGCACTTAGAAAAAATAAAGCGGACAAAGATAGGAGCCTGATTCTACGTATACCACAACAGATGGCTCTAACATCCCAGCTACTCGAGCCCATCTCTGTACCTGACAGTGGATACTGTCTACCACTATTTGTTTCTAACTGAACGGAAACTGTGAACAAATTTTGGACTAGAGTCTACAGGATGTGTGGCGGCGCGTTTCCTTTCGTCCTTTACCTTCACCTACCTGTGAACTCGTTGCAGCAGATCGCCGGTAGGAAAGCCGAGCAGAAACGTACCATACTGCAACTCGCACCAGGCTGCATACAACGTAACTATTCTGAGAATCGGGAAAAATTCTTAATAGTGAAAGAAAGGTAGAAATACTGACAAAACTTCGGTATATTCTGGAGAATGACATGCTCACTGCCAAGGCCGTGATAATCCTAATGTTATGGACAAACACTTTCATTCACGTTAGCAAGTTTTATGGTAACGTATTTCCCGAAATCTCAACAGTTACTAAGCACGGATTGCTCTTAAATGAAAATGTCCACCATACTATTAAGTTTATCGGTGTCTAATGCACTCAAGTTCTTAATTACCGATCTGCTCTGTGCCACGCAGAATTACTGTATTTTCTCGTATACAAAAATACTTAAAAGTCCATACTTTCTCAGATAACACATCGGAAAAATATGCCTTCACTTTAAAGTACTTTCGAGGCATGTAGCAGAATTAAAACCGGTAAACTATATCTTCCTTCAGAGTACATACTACAACACAACCTTACCATAGAGAGACTGGACTCCCACTCTCAGATTGCTGTAAGCATTCTATATCTCCAAGAAATAAGACGCGCGACGAATACTCGGTTCTGATTGTTCAGTTTTCTTTAAGGCCAATAGAAAAACATTATTCTCCCGTATTAGTCCGCGCTTTTCACGACCAACGAATCAGCAAAACACCCTCTTTCGAACTGTAGTCTGTATGCACACTGTATTAAAAATTTCTCACGTTAGTTCGTACAGATCTTATCAATAGAACAATGATTTACATACTTACTTTACACCACATTCATGCTTCATTCACAGTAATAAAATCATATATAAAACTGTACGAACATAAATAAAACAAAAAAGCCTTCAAGAATTTAACAGAACAATTCACAAAAGCATTCTCTTGACCTGTTTCTGGAATGTCTCTGTGCACTACTGTGGTGTACTACGTACTCGACTGAACCCGCTTCAGACCATCTGTCACTGTGCACGCATGAGTCATTTTACGGATACATAGGCTCTAGACAGGAGCGATATAAGGCACCACGCCTCAGATGTCCCAAGATGAATGTTCAGTATTCACGGATGTGACAGAAACGGTATTCGACGGGAAAAGGTAAACATGGGCTCTTAAAGACATGAGCAACATGACCACGTGTTTACTATCGTTACTGCGAAACACATGTTTTTCAACTGAATAAGTGCTCATAGTTTTTCAGGTATGCATTTTAAAGGCCATGTTTACTTGGGAAAAAGTGGTCGTCACTACATTAGTCACTTCAAGGGAAACTTGTTGCATTGAAAGTGCTGGCAAAACTGGTCTGGGCAACGTGAAGTACCCGTATTAATGGCAATTTTGCGCAGGTTAACAAAATGACAGCAAAACCTTGTAACACTTTCGATGCAAAAGTATTTCGTATCAACATTGGCACAATCTATACAAATCAGCACGTGTATTGATTCTCCTCGAAAGGGATATAAATGAAGCGGAAATAGCGAAATGTGAACATTTTGACAAAAAGTTTTTGCGTAGAACTGTACTTCGATACTACACCATGTTATAGTTCTGGGTGGAGATTTTAATTTGCCGGATATAGACTGGGAGACTCAGACGTTCATAACGGGTGGCAGGGACAAAGAATCCAGTGAAATTTTTTAAGTGCTTTATCTGAAAACTACCTTGAGCAGTTAAACAGAGAACCGACTCGTGGCGACAACATATTAGACCTTCTGGTGACAAACAGACCCGAACTATTTGAAAAAGTTAACGCAGAATAGGGAATCAGCGATCATAAAGCGGTTACGGCATCGATGATTTCAGCAGTAAATAGGAATATTAAAAAGGGTAGGAAGATTTTTCTGTTTAGAAAAAGCGACAAAAAGCAGATTTCAGAGTACCTGTTGGCTCAACACAAAAGTTTTGTGTCAAGTACAGATAGTGTTGAGGATCAGTGGACAAAGTTCAAAACCGTCGTACATAATGCGTTAGATGAGTATGTGCCAAGCAAGATCGTAAGAGATAGAAAAGAGCCACGTGGTACAACAACCGAGTTAGAAAACTGCTGCGGAAGCAAAGGGAACTTCACAGCAAACATAAACATAGCCAAAGCCTTGCAGACAAACAAAAATTACGCGAAGCGAAATGTAGTGTGAGGACGGCTATGCGAGAGGCGTTCAATGAATTCGAAAGTAAAGTACTATGTACTGACTTGGCAGAAAATCCTAAGAAATTTTGGTCTTATGTCAAAGCGGTAGGTGGATCAAAACAAAATGTCCAGACACTCTGTGACCAAAATGGTACTGAAACAGAGGATGACAGACTAAAGGCCGAAATACTAAATGTCTTTTTTCAAAGTTGTTTCACAGAGGAAGATTGCGCTGTAGTTCCTTCTCTAGATTGTCGCACAGATGACAAAATGGTAGATATCGAAGTAGACGACAGAGGGATAGAGAAACAATTAAAATCGCTCAAAAGAGGAAAGGCCTCTGGACCTGATGGGATACCAGTTCAATTTTACACAGAGTACACGAAGGAACTTGCCCCCCTTCTTGCAGCGGTGTACCGTAGGTCTCTAGAAGAGCGTAGCATTCCAAAGGATTGGAAAAGGGCACAGGTCATCCCCGTTTTCAAGAAGGGACGTCGAACAGATGTGCAGAACTATAGACCTATATCTCTAACGTCGATCAGTTGTAGAATTTTGGAACACGTACTGTGTTCGATTATAATGACTTTTCTCGAGACTAGAAATCTACTCTGTAGGAATCAGCATGGGTTTCGAAAAAGACGGTCATGTGAAACCCAGCTCGCGCTATTCGTCCACGAGACTCAGAGGGCCGTAGACACGGGTTCACAGGTAGATGCCGTGTTTCTTGACTTCCGTACGGCGTTCGATACAGTTCCCCACAGTCGTTTAATTAACAAAGTAAGAGCATATGGACTATCAGACCAATTGTGTGAATGGATTGAGGAGTTCCTAGATAACAGGACGCAGCATGTCATTCTCAATGGAGAGAAGTCTTCCGAAGTGAGAGTGATTTCAGGTGTGCCGCAGGGGAGTGTCATAGGACCGTTGCTATTCACAATATACATAAATGACCTGGTGGATGACATCGGAAGTTCACTGAGACTTTTTGGAGATGATGCTGTGGTGTATCGAGAGGTTGTAACAATGGAAAATTGTACTGAAATGCAGGAGGATCTGCAGCGACTTGACGCATGGTGCAGGGAATGGCAATTGAATCTCAATGTAGACAAGTGTAATGTGCTGAGAATACACAGAAAGATAGATCCTTTATCATTTAGCTACAAAATAGCAGGTCAGCAACTGGAAGCAGTTTATACCATAAATTATCTGGGAGTACGTATTAGGAGTGATTTAAAATGGAATGATCATACAATGTTGATCGTCGGTAATGCAGATGCCAGACTGAGATTCATTGGAAGAATCCTAAGGAAATGCAATCCGAAAACAAAGGAAGTAGGTTACAGTACGCCTGTTCGGCCACTGCTTGAATACTGCTCAGCAGTGTGGGATCCGTACCAGACAGGGTTGATGGAGGATATAGAGAAGATCCAACAGAGAGCAGCGCGCTTCGTTACAGGATCATTTAGTAATCGCGAAAGCGTTACGGAGATGATAGATAAACTCCAGTGGAAGACTCTGCAGGAGAGACGCTCAGTAGATCGTTACGGGCTTTTGTCAAAGTTTCGAGAACATACCTTCACCGAAGAGTCAAGCAGTATATTGCTCCCTCCTACGTATATCTCGCGAAGAGACCATGAGGATAAAATCAGAGAGATTAGAGCCCACACAGAGGCATACCGACAATCCTTCTTTCCACGAACAATACGAGACTGGAATAGAAGGGAGAACCGATAGAGGTACTCAAGGTACCCTCCGCCACACACCGTCAGGTGGCTTGCGGAGTATGGATGTAGATGTAGATGTAAAGTATCCTGCATCTAGCAAAAAGAAAATAACAGCGTGATCCCCGTGTAAAAATTAATTATTCTGTCTCAGTTTTCTCCGTTCTTTGTACACTGCGCACACTTGGTTTTTGATATAGAAGGTATACTGATGTACAACAGTTTTCAATGCAATTTAGACACATTACAGCAGCGAAAACGAAGTTTTGTGCAAAATGCACTTATTGCGTGCGGAAGGCAATAGCCTTTTAGTATCTCTTGATAAAACTTGGGTTTCACCATAGTAGACGCAAAAATATATTTTGCTCGACCTCAACGGAAATATTGGTGTGAAAGAACCTATAGTTGCTTTTGTATAGCGTTTATCGTCGATTTGGGCCAGCAAGAGCTATATATAAAAGATTTTTGGGAACTAGGGTATATTCTCAGTGGTATTATGACGATGCGTCGCTCTAAAATCCTGGTGGCGGCATACAGGCATTCGTGCCCTGTCTCGCAAGGAATCTCTCGTAAATAAAATACGTTCATACTAACAAGATCCAATAATGATGTCTCAGAAGTAACCAAAATCATTTTCATAGTTTCCTTAATAGCTTTCTCGTTTGAAGTAACTACAAGGTCCAACGGAAAACTAATTCATCAGCGGCGACAGTTTCGTTACTCAGCCATAACAGTATTACACCTTTCAAGGTATCTCGTTTTTATTTTCGGAATATTAGTTATATCGTTAAAATGAGCATCCCATGTATCTCTAAGCTTTGAGAATGTTCATAGACGATTTTTCAGTCCAAATATGTTACTGGTTTTGATTTTTACGCAGGTGAAAGTATAATTCTTTTCATCAAGGTATCTTGTAATGTTAGGTTTTATTTTTCGTAGAAGTTGACAATAATTTTCTTTTGGATAATACTCCATCATCTTCTAGACTAAAATAGATATGTCTAACATTTTTTAGAAATTTTTACTAACGTTTTAAATTATCACTAATTGGCAAGGCCGTAAGATTATTATATGACCATGAGGAGCCCATTTTCGTGATGATCGCTGTGGACAATGGTTGTTTCTGGTCCGTACATCCTCCTCCTAAAACATGGAAAGCAAAGAGCTCAGAGTGGAAGTGACATATATCAGAATATCCAAGATGAAGAATAGATCATAGATCTTAACGTAACCATTTAGAGCCGAAAGTTACCTCCGTGTACTATGGCCTCTACTTACTTCGTTTTGCAGAACGTATCTCCATTCTGCAGTGCATGCAATATTGAGACCTGAGAAGTACCTTCAGAACAACGACTGATCATACTCCTCATAGTGACATTGATAGCAAAATAATTTCTGTAAGAATTTCCAAGTATACTGGTACTGCTTTCAATGCTGATATATGTAAGCTTTTCCTTTTGTAGACTATAGAAGCAACATACGCTTATAGTCACATTTATTTTCTTAATTAAATTGACTTCCTAATGTTGACTCTGTGTTACGTGGCACATTTCCACAATGTTGGCAGTTTTCCAAAACTTCTTATTCGGTAGTATAATATAATAAAATAATGGAATAGATGATAATAAAATGCGTGGTTTTTTAAAATGTATTGAATTAATGAGATTAATTTTTCGGCATGAATGACAAGCACAATAAGCTGAGCTATGCCTGGAAATAAGTTCGTATTAGTTCATATTATTTTGCAGGGCAAAGTAGTTTCTTTCTCTGCTGTAGATTTGTACTTACCATTCTTTATAATGTTACGTTTGGTCGCCGTGTTCACCTCTGAAGTCTTGACCGTGTTCCCATTAAGCTTATCGGATCTTCGTAATTTTCCAAAGTACACAGGTGGGCTTCAGTTCTTGTAATTATCGTACTATTTGAAATAACAACTCACACGACCTTTCTGTTAATAAAACAATACTGTATTTTTCTAAACGGTGCACATGTGAAATACATACTCCTCACTTATTCATAGCGACCCAAAAATGGCGATCTACAATTATTCGCTAAAAATGCCGTGCTTCTCACTCGTTTACTAGCTGAGCGCGAATCCTTCCTTACTCCTACTGGTACCAGAAAAAATCCTCTGTTTTTTAACAACTGAAAGTCAAAAAATACATGACGGTAGGCATAGGCTCTATGATGGGCTACCGCCTCATCTTTTCCCTTTTCCTTTAAAGAAGACGAAAACATAAAGGAAGCAAAAGGTTTATCACAGTAGTCAGCTTGATATCCACGGTTTCTTGTATCCTGAGTGTTGGGAACTGCAAGTGAAGTTCCATTTACCGGTATGAGATGCAGAACACAGTCCTCGAATATCAGGCGGTATGTTAATTGAAGAGGGTGTTTATTGTATATGTTTTCTCCTCCATAGCCAGTAAACGAAATAGGATTTTCGTGCCTCAGGGCACAATGAGAACTCTCTACTGATTCAAAGACACTTGCAGTAATTAGACAATTACCCGAGCAGTTATCCCACAGAGAACTGCATCAACAGAGCGCTCTTCGGAAATTGCACTCTAAAGACGAGATAAGCGTGTTGCGTGGTGAGACACCCACTTTAATTATTCTCAACTGAGTGAACTCTAAATCCACGTTTTATCGTTTGTATAATGCGTCCCCTTCTGGAGATATTATTCTTTCTTACTACGTTCATTTCCCCATTGGGCTTTGTCACCACAACACACCCCTTCGCTATCATTTCTTTCTTCTTCTCTTGTCTTGCAACTCTAGCTCAGGAAATAAAGATCCATAATAACTTCGTCCTCATAAAAAAAAGAAGAGCACTCTGCCTGCAACATTCATTGAGGCCGAGCGCAGTTACCGGCACTCCTTTTAAGTTATTGCAAAAGAAAACAAAGAAAGAAGAAAACATAAGATGATTGCAAAGATTGCAATATTTGAGTATTCAAAGAAATGTGACTGACGCCCGAATAACAGGAACTTATATGCATCGAGAATAGAAAATAGTGCATTGAGAATGGATAGCCATTAGCCGAAATCTGGATTTGCATAATAAAACCTAAAGAAGATGATGATTTATAAGTTATATTGCAAAGTAGATACGGTTGCTGCCGACGGACAAACGCGCCGAAGGGTTTCCGAGACAGAACACCCTTAGTATCACGTTTGTACGTTTTCCTTGAACGACTCGAAAATATCACCTCTAGCGAAAACGTGTGGTGGTGCATAATTAAACTAGAATAAATTTCCCACAAAATGGTACTATTCATTTTTGGTCTAGGACTAACCGTGTGTGAGCAGAGAGAGCGAGAATATTGAAAATCCCGCGAGACGCGCATGTGTTGTAGCTTAGGTGGTTTTCGTATGCCGACATGAGGTTGTTTCCCAACTTCACAGACCACAAGTGTCCTGTAACAAAATGTTCGTCACAACTTCCCCTACGCTAACGTGGTACGTTGCAAAGAAAGACAATGTTTGAATAATACTGAAAATAAGTAACAACGTACATCAAATGTGTTATATCTCGGAAACCATTCGGAATAGGACATGTGTCCATAAGAAGTCTTTAGGTGAAAATCACTATCGTCTCTCAAAGCATGTACCTTTCCTCCAGATTCACCTTATGTACTTAACTGCTACCTACATATCATTCCGACATTACGGTTACGAAACTCACAAATGTCACGACACAGTGAGCCATCCATATAGTTTCTCATCTCTCCACATCGTCATAAGTGTTTTTAATTGTAATATCAACAACAGGTTTAGTTCTGTTTTTGTTTCAATGTAATTATTTACTTTATTTTTTACCTACTCGTGACTGCAATGTGGAGCGCGCTAGATTGCAAGACGGGGAGGTGTATTAGAGGCGAACGATCGTAGGTAGGTGGCTCCACTAACCGGAATAAGAGTGGCTTTTAAGCCGTTTACTCCCTCGCTTAGTGAATTACTAGGTTGGTCTGACGATTCCGCCTCAGAGAATACGATACACAAACGGTTAAACTACTATAACAAAGAACAAAGACTTACGATTCAGAGACAGGCGACGTAGATAACTTCTCTCATTTAAGTAAATTTGATGACTGTAATGTCATGAAGGGCATACGGCCACAATACTAAATAATTTGCTTAAGCGTTTAAATTTAGGTACCGGTCCCCCACCACTGGAACAATTTCTCTACTCCCTCCGCTCAGAATAGGTATTATTACGTTTGGTTTTTAAGGACCTGTGGTACGCTGTAGACCCTCATATTGAAAAAAGTTATATAACGAAGGAACTGAATTTTGTCAACGTAAAAAATAAAATATGAGTAAATGAACAGAATCTGGAGAACATACTGAACGAGCGGACAATAAAAGAACTCCCTACATCTTGCTCTAATGTTGTAATGCCCACTGTTACGTGTAATCATAATTTTAAAATCATTTTGAGCTTCCATTGTATGAAAAGTTTTCTCATTATTCGCTGTTGGATGCCATTTATTAAATCCATAAAATTACAGAGGTGGGTCGGACGGAACGAAGGGAGGGAATATTTTGGCATCCTCTCTCTTAACTAGTGGCATGCGGTGCTGATGAAGTCTTCCTTGTCCTTTGTTTTGTACCCCATGTCTGTACAAAACAATAAATGGGATTGCAGAGTATGATGATTTCCACCTAGAGTTAGAAGAATCAGTTGCGTTATCAGCAAGAGCGTTAAAAACTTCTCCGAAGTTCTGTCATTAGTATTTACTTTATTTCAAATGTCTTAGGCCAATACAAATAAAAAATTCAGACAAGAAGAGACGAGAATAGGTTGATATACATAGCATATAAGCATACGGTATTGAAGTTGGCTATCATGAATGTGAAAATAGTGATAGTACCATTCAAAGATAAGCTTTGACCTTAAATCCATACGTATTATAAATATGGATATATGTGTAGTGCGTCCTATACGCCGAGGCAGCTATACGCGCAGCGACTGGGGAAGCGTGGCGAGAGCGGCAGTGGTGTGGCGTTGCTCGAAACGCTGTAGGGGAAATCCGTTCTAGATCTTCTTTGGTTAGTATCCAAAACGAATTCCGCCGAAAGCGCAGCGATTTATTTTCGCCTGGTTTGTTAACCATTTGTAACATTCAGAGATGAGCCACAAGTGGGGAATTTTGAGTAAAAGCTACACATTTCTCTTGCTGCCATGTTAAAATTTGCTTCTTTTGCCAAAACTCGAGTGTACACGGTCTCACCTCACTGACATATTGTGCATACGCAATTGTGACAGAATTATGAAACAGTGGTTTATTAACTTTATTAAGCGAGTAACTGAGAATAAGTACGGTCAGTATCTAATGAAAATGCACAAATGTGGTTCAAAATTAACGTGCAATGACTTCTATTATGTTGTTCCAAAACCCATAGCATTTCTCGTTTCACCAGCTATCGATAGCCCATAAAAATTACATTCTTTCCTCGGGGAAGTCTGTATTTAGTGAAATAACATGATAGATAATGAACTTTTGAATAATAATCATACGGCAAAATACTCTCCTCCTTGAGTGCAATTATATGATGAAATCTCATTTCGATATCTCTAAACGTTTATAAAATATGTGAAATGTTGTGGATATTTCCCTCTTGCTTTGTCGCTCAAACGGTGTGATCGCAAATGAGTACGCTGCTTAAGATAATTTTTTCGACTTTGGTGACAGGCAGAGACCTTGAACCAAGTCCAAAGAAAAAGTCAAAATTTTAGCTAAATTTCAAGTGCAGGAACATGTTGTATAATATGCACCAGACGCAATATCATAGCGATCACTTTCTTTCATTGCAAATTTTTTCGAATTTCCCTGTGTTCTATTTCCACTTAAATATCCCAATAATTAAGGCCATTAACGAAATGTTGGGGAAGTCATAATGAACCTGACATATGAAGCTACAAGTAAAGCAAAAATCGACATTTTTACCAAATAGTTTCTGTAAAATCGCCTAAGAAAGACTGCAGTGCGTGCGCGTCGACCGGCCGAAAGATGCCAAACGTTTGTAGACCTCCACTTCTGAGCAAATGACTGAACTAGCCCAACACTTTGGACGGTAACTGGTCACTGCTCATTGGCCACTGTTTTCTGCACGATCTGTATTAATGTATATATGCATATATATGTTCCAGATCTCCTCTTAAACCATTGGAGCGATTTGATCCAAACTTGGTACACGGATCACATACAGTCTGTAAAGAATCGCTGTGGAGGTAAGAACCAACTATATATCAAAGGGGTGGAAGTAGGGAATAAAAATTAGCGTATCCCAAGAGGCACGACTACTCTCCAATATTTGAGCAGGAGAGCATTTTGTGACATCAAGTAACTTTACGCATAGAATGAGATTTTCACTCTGCAGCGGAGTGTGCGCTGATATGAAACTTCCTGGCAGATTGAAACTGTGTGCAGGACCGAGACTCGATCTCGGGACCTTTGCCTTTCACGGGAAAGTGTTCTACATCTGAACTACCCAAGCACGACTCACGCCCCGTCCTCACAGCTGTACTTCTGCCAGTACCTCGTCTCCTACTTTCCAAACTTTACAGAAGCCCTCCTGCAAACCTCGCAGAACTAGCACTCCTGAAAGAAAGGATATTTCGGAGACATGGCTTAGCCACAGCCTCAGGCTTTGCTAGTTCTGCAAGGTTCGCAGGAGAGCTTCTGTAAGGTTTGGAAAGTAGGAGAAGAGGTACTGGCAGAAGTAAAAGTGTGAGGACGGGGCGTGAGTCGTGCTTGGGTAGCTCAGATGGTAAAGCACTTGCCCACGAAAGGCAAAGGTCTCGAGTTCGAGTCTCGATCCGGCACAGAGTTTTAATCTGCCAGGACGTTTCAACTTTACACATAATTTCAAACCTTACCGAAATATTCTCTCCCTGACAATCGCGACACAATGATGAAAGGAAAAAAAAATGTTACTGCTTACTACGTTTTAGCTGTTCATGCAGTAAAACTACCGCATGCGGGATGACGTTTTAATGTATTACTTCTTTACTACCAACTTTATTCACGTCACATTTTGCACACGATATTTACATATAGCACCTACTGCACTAGTAAAATTATATCATCGTACGACACATAGTTGAGGACGTATGATGTAAATACTGAGATGCGTAAAAAACTGCCACATCATCCATGACGTTTAAATTTAGTACTTCTTTGCTACTAACTCTATTCACAACACTTGCCACAGACAGCATCCTCGTATTGTGCTCAATGTACCTACAGAAATGTACCACTCTACAACACATATTACAGGAGATATGGCGTCAAATACTGAGATGCGTGAAAAACTGGTGTCTCAAGCATGTAATTTTACTTAATTACATCTTTACTACTAACTCTATTCACAACGCATTTCGCAGATGCTAAACACATATACCACAGGATGCACTTGCAAAATTATATCATAGCATGACATATAGTCCACAAAACAGACATCATAAGTGTTGAGCTGCTTCAAAGTGAAAATGCAGGGCGAGATTCGCTAAAGGTACCGGTGAAATATTTGTACAAATACTTGTGAAATATGTTAAATATATGTGAATTATATGTGACGTGTACATACGCTGCGGAAGCTACGAATAAAAATCTCATTCTAATCCCCTGGAATGGTTTCAACCAAATTTGGTACACATATTAGTTGCGATCTTGAAAGAAATACTGAGGGGTAAAAACTACCAGACTCCTAGTGGGGTGAGGGTGCCAGCGTGGAGAGGAAATAGGAGAGGAGGAGATAAATAAACAGAGGGTGAGGGGGTGAGGAGAATATGTATACAGGTAGAAGGGGGGGGGGAGGAGATGGAAAGAAAAATGGAATTGAATCGACAGAGAGAGGCGAGATGAAGAGATGGACAGAGAAACAAAAGGGGGAATTATGTACAGAGAGAGAGAGAGAGGAGGTAGATAGTTATAGACAGGGGAGGAGGAGATGGACGGAGAGAGGGAGGGAAGAAAATGGACAGAAAGAGGGATTAGAAGTAAGTCGACAGAGAGAGGGAGTGCTCGAAACATACAAAAGAAAGGACAGGGAAGAAGGGGAGGAGGTGCTGTCCAGGAAGACTGGGGGAGGAGAAGATGGACAAATGGTTCAAATGGCTTTGAGCACTATGGGACTTAACTTCTCAGGTCATCAGTCCCCTATTACTTAGAACTACTTAAACCTAACTAACCTAAGAATATCACACACATCCATGCCCGAGGCAGAATTCGAACCTGCGACCGTAGCGGTCGCGCGGTTCCAGACTGTAGCGCCTAGAACCGCTCGGTCACCTTGGCCGGCCAAGATGGACAAAAAGGGGTGAGGAAGAGATGCGAATTGTGGGGAAGATTCAATTGGGGGAAGGGTGGTGGGAGGAGGTGACCAGAGACGGAAGGCAACAGTGGTAAAAGTCTCGTTTCGATTGAGATCACAGTTAGGGACCTTAATTATGATGTACGCGGATTTTATAGCCCAGTTACTTTGAGTTACTTTGAAGTGATTGTCCTCTCTGATTATGTTAACAATTTAGCCTTTTGCTTAACTGCAATCAGTCGAGAGTAATCAAAGTGCGAACTTGGAAGTGTTGCCGCCTGATACTTGTGGAGGAGACAAAGATTTCAGACGAATGTGACGTGTGTGTAGGCATGCGAAAGAAAGGAAAGATTAAGATTCACCATTCCGTTCCAAAACTTCTCTTTTGTTTTCGCAGCCCATAGGTGAAATGTACGTTGGCCAAAACACAAACGTTTGGCAGTCAGCTGCAAATGATAGTGCGCTAAATTTTCTCACTAGTGTTTCGCGAAAAGAAAGTCGTCTTCCCTCCAGTTATTCCCATTGACTTCTCAAAGCAACCGTAACACTCACGTGTTGATAGAAGTTACCGGTAACAAATTTAGCAGCACGTCTCTGAATGGTTTCTATGTCTTCCTTTAATTCGATGTGGTGGAAATCCCAAACACTAGAACAGTAATCAATAAAGGGTCTCACTAACGCTGTATGTGCAGACTTCTTTACAGATCAACCACACTTTCCCAAAATTCTCTAGATAATTTGATATCGAGCATTCGCCTTTCCTACCACTGACTGTATGTGCTCTTTTCATTTTGTACCGCTGTACAGTATTACGTGTAGATATTTAATCCACTCATCTTCCTTCATTTACAATTTTGGGCATTTAAAGCAAGCTGCCATTCATCGCACCAAACAGAAATTATTTTCAAACTTTCTTCAATATGCCTGCAATCACTCACTGACGACACTTTCCCGTACACTACATCGTCAACAGGAAACCGTTGCAGATTTTTGCTCACCCTATTCTCCACATCGTCTTTATGTATGGAAAAGAAGATAGATCCTATCATACTTAACCTGGTGTACTCCGAAAGATACCCTTGTCTCTGATACAAACTCGTTGCCTAGGGCATCTTACTGGGTGTCTTTGAACCAGTCACGTCTCTGCGACCTACTTCCTGTTCTTGAACCATTGTTAACAGCCAGTGCGGAAAGGGGAAACATATATCTCAGTGACGTTTCATGTGATCAACCACAAACACAATGCGTGATCGCGCTGCAACAGGTATCACCCAGCTGAGTTCATGTCATGTAGCACAAGGTTACAGTCTCAATATGCCTTAGCCGGCCAGTGTGGCCGAGCGGTTCTAGGCGCTTCAGTCTGGAACCGTGTGACCGCTACGGTCGCAGGTTCTAATCCTGCCTCGGGCATGGATGTGTGTGATCTCCTTATGTTAGTTAGGTTTAAGTAGTTCTAAGCTATAGGGGACTCATGACCACAGATGTTAAGTGCCATAGTGCTCAGAGCCATTTGAACCATTTTGAAATATGCCTTATGGTTGGCCTCCTAACAAACTAACAGCATGTTTCGGATTTAGTAGACAGTGTGAGTCACAGATATTACATGGTGGATAGTCGTTCAAATTCTCTTCTGGCGATCCATGTCTAAGTAATTCCTTGATTGCCCTATACCTTATGGCGTTTGGTGTAATTGCATGTGTTGTGTTGTACAATTTCAGCAAGATTACAATAGAACTAGTTACTTATTATAAATGTAACATGAGGTTTTATTTAATCACTGCTTTTCCCGGCTAATGAACGTTATTTTGTTAAAGAAATCTCCATCTAGCAACGTGTAGCAACGTTGTTTGACAAGCAGTTTAAATTACACTAAGTTTATTCACAAAAGTAATTATTTATAACCAGAAAACAAGCTAAATGTATGGTAAGTAATCTGAACTGAACAAGAGTAATGATTTTTTAGTAATTTCAGTGCTGTTGTTTAAAAGACTCTTCGCTACTTGCAGATAGTTTATCAAAATTAACGCTACTGTTATATCGATGTGGCAACTCTTTTCTTTAAGCAAAATGAACAATTTTGTCACACAATACCGCACGTACACAACACTAATGTATTTTCCTGTAGAATTATTTCATAAAAGTTGTTACGAAATTACCAGGCTTCATACATCTGCAGACAGGAATTTGTCACGAAAGATGCTGTTTGAATTCATAGACGTTTGACATGTTCACTGTGTAACTGGAATTTATTAGCTCAGAGTGGGTCCGCGGCAACTAGTGCACAATTGTTATTGCAATTATAACCAACAAAATTTAAGTCTGTATGGAAAATGTATTTAAAACTGGCGCTGCAATATTTCACTATGGCGGCTAACATAAGACAATCACTTATCGATTCTGCTTCAGGCTACATTTTACTCTTTTCTCACTTTCACTATATGCATTAACATTCGCAAATGTTTCTCAATGTTTCATGACACATTTATGTTCACTATTTACCAATAAACTGCACTGTAGGTCAATAGCGCTAATGGCTGCGCTCTTTGGTAGCTGTGCAGAAAACTTAAAATTTACATAGGATGAGAATTACAGTGAAATTAAACTCCGAACAAAGAAGATTCATTTCATTAACTCATAAACTCTATTTTTCAATATGAATTAGCCACATAAAAATACTTTAGTACAGTTTTTTTACAGACGTCTGTGGTACGAGACATCAATCACTACAACAGTTCGAACAAGATGAAGAATTTTTCTACAAAAATCGTAGATAACAAAAGACTGAGATTTTCATTATCTTTTTACGTGGTATTGTCTGAGGTATAATGTTTTACAAAATATTAAATTATGTCGTTGGCAATAAATATTTATTATTTTACCAACGATGACGCCCCATTTATCAGTACCACGAGAATACGATCAAAGTTCAGTCATTCTCCACATACTGTCATGAATATTACATTAAATAAAATACGGGTGTGGATATTACAACCGCTTAAGGCAAATGTCGAGACGGATCCTCTGAACGGGCAGGGTCTATCTCGTTCTCTTCGTTCCCATCGTTTTCCAGCCTAGGCTTTTATTTCGTGTCTAAGGACCTTGTCGCTAGGGCCTTGCCGAGTTCGTGGGGAGAAAGATTCCCACAACTGGCGCAGACATATAGTGGGGGCAAAAAACACTAAAATAAGACAAGAAAGAGAGACAGTGTTACTGATACCCGGAAAAGTACGTGATTTCTCCTGCACCTCTTGGTTCCATTTTCTCCCTGCGAGAATAAAGCCGTTCCTTCGTGCCGCGACTGTAAATGCACGCTGTTGTCACATCATTATTTCTACAGCGTCTTTTTCGTGAAAGTATTCTCATAAGCGAACAATGGCTACCGAATAGGTGACTTTTGCTAACATGGCTTATGTGGTAACAGTACGCTTGGTTCATTCAGCTGCCGACTACACAGCTCATTAACGTGTTGAGCAATGGCGTTCTTGTGGAGCTCTTGCTGCGATCCTTCATTATTGTGTAATCTCAAAGGCTGCAAAATCCACGTGTCTGAGAATGTGAACTCTAATTGAATCTCAAATTAATTAAGAATCAGGCACACCCTTGAGATTCTATGCCGAATTTAATGTAAGTAACGGAATTACTAACGCCATTAAGGGCCTAACAGTGACTTTGAAGAAGGGGAGTTGAGGTAATGTAGTTTATTTAAAGGATGTGGTTGTGATAATAAACTCAACATGTAAGGAGCACTATGGTTTATTAGAAGAGACACAAGATTAAAAACGCAACTAAGTAGAATTACCTGGAGAAGAACTTTTCAAAGATGTACCTTACTATGTGAACAACAAATTAAAATTCTGAGTTTTACACAGTTACTGAATGAGATGTAGTTAAACAAAATCACGCATCAGTTCACTGAAATTGGCACAGTAACATGTATCTCACGATCACAATGACTATTGGTCTAGGACAAGCATCCATGAATCTTAAGGGCCTAATGAAACGCTGACTGATATAAGCCAGTGGTAGCTATTTTGCAAATGAAGAACAAACTCTCGCTTGCTGTATTATGCCAGAGCTGTAAGCCATGCTTACCACAGTCTCTAACGTACTGTGAGCAGAGTGGAGAGCCAGCGACAATGTGACTTGAGAGCGCAGTTGAAACTTAGCCTCCATTACGTGTCCGTGTCTCCTGCCTCAGAACTCCTCCAACGTTCGTGTGTGTTTACTCTCTTTGTCCGAGTACATGCAACTATCAGTTTTCCCAGTCTCCTCCCAGCAGCTTCCTCCTTTCTTTCTGCTACCAAAATGCGACCATAAGTCCTATTAAAAGCTGCTACACCCCACCAAAGGAGTAATTGTTTCTTTGAAAATATTTTGCGCCCAGTCACGACGAAATCTCGATAGGCAAACTTAATCGAATTTCTCCTCCTCTTTTCTAAAAAGCTTTTAGCCGTGTGTCACATCCTGATGACGCAACTACTATCACTCCCATCGCTGCTCATTTAGCCACTACAGACATCCTGAACAAAATTCACAGCATTTACACAAGCAATATGTATACTACCACTACTTCATCTCATGAGGCCTTAATAAAATATACATTGCAGTACTTTTTATAAGAAATTATATTTCTCTTTTGCATTTATTACGATTAACTAAGACTTTTTGCAGTATCAAAATTTCTTAATGCCACCCAAATTTGTTTCTAGAGAATATGACTACCATACTACTTATGTAAGTTGAATAATCATGTCACGAAAATAAAACCGCCTTTTCTCAACTCTTAATATGACCGTATTTACTTTCATATCCAAAAAATCATTTGTTCACTATCAATAACTGAGTCACTTGTTGCTGCATAATGGTAAGCCATCCTAAGTAAATTCTACAGCAGAGACACAAGGAGGTATAAAGAACTTCACAAATCAGATGATAGACATACGAGCTACGTTTATTGTATCATAAGGTACCACAAACTTGTAAGATAATCTTGCCACATGAAACAGAACGTTTTCAAGTACTATGCGCAGTAAAAAACAGTATTATTGAAACGTCCCCTTTGAACAATTTTACATGTGAAACGTCCACTTAGAACAATTATACAAGCCTGTGCTTAACCTGACACACAATATTATTTAGCGCAACGCAATCTGACTTTCAATAACCCCTACAAAACAATGGCCCTGACTAACTTTAACCTATACCTTTTACAAATCACTTACCTCACAAAAAACTTCGCTACTCAAGCTACTGCAAAACAGCGAGCGCCACTACTGCCAGCTAAATAAAAGATTCAAACCACTGAAGGTACTAACTACTGATAGGGATAGTTAGCAAATGAAAGATATTAATAGAGAACAAACAATGTATTTACCTTAATATTCATAATTGACATTCAGTCTTACAGATTATCAAAACTCCGCCATCTCTCTCCCCACGTCCACCACTGCTGGCGGCTCACCTCCAACTGCGCAACGCAATCTGCTGTTCACATCCAGCTATAGCAGTTCATGACAACAATGGCAGGCAACAATGCAAACTAGCCACATACTGCACACAGCACAGCCAGTGATTTTCATACAGAGAGCGCTACGTAACGTTGCCAATAAGAAAACATAAACAGCAAACTTACATAAAGAAAACATAAACAGCCTACTTACATAGCCCCCATGCTCCCCACAAAAAATTTTACAAAATGTTTTGGGCCAGTGGCCAATACAGATTTGAAAAAATTTTTCATAATTACAATAACAAAGATATCAAATGCACACACTTATTGATACAATGTTGGTCAACAGCTAAAATTTTTTTTCACAGTCAATAAAGACAGTCCAGATTGTTCATCATAATAGTAATTACAGTTTTTGTTTTTCACAAAGTCTCATTAGTAAAAGAAATTGCACATAGAAGTAGTGGATTTCCATGCAGTCTTGAAGAAGTAGTGTTGTCCTTCCAACGGAAAGACAGTGCTGACTCTTGAAATGCTGACAGGTAATGGGCCACAATGGAGCAAACCCACAGCAGAGTCATTCGAAGTTCTGACGAATATTGGTAGGTAGGTCATCACTGAGCAGACCCACTGCAGTCCTGGTAGAGAGTATGGTATTGGTGGGCCACCAGAGATGCAGACCCACAGTAGTCCTTGTAGAGATGGCCAGCAGCCATCTGTTGTGACTGTGCAGGTGCACAATCACCATTGAAGAGTCGTGCGGATAATAGAGCAAGTCCATAACCACCAATTGTGCATTCACAAAGTTTTTGGGAATTGTCCTTAGAACCAGCAATGCTGTTATCCAGTCCCTTGCTGAATTATTAACACACGTGCAAACACTAACAGTCCCTACTTCTCACATATTGTCCATATACTATGACCAACAGAAATGTGTGCAGTGAAATGAATGCTTACAAGTTACTTGATTAGATGAACTGGTGTCAATCACAATATTATAACATAAGAATACAATTACAAAGGTACAAAATACATCATTAAAAACATAATAATACAGATAATATTTGTAGTGCAGGCTTTACAAAACAATAGAAATAAACATATACATCAGTGTTACAGGAATGATGACATGAGTACATACATAAAAGATCAGAATCACTTTTAAAAATTCAACTTCACACATGAGCATTAAAACAACACAGAATAAATAATGTCTAAGCATCTTTACAAAGAAAATAACAGAGTATTAGAAAAATTCTACAACATAGCTCTCATCAGCTAAACACATAAAGACAGGAAAAACACAAATACACACGGGTACCCAAACACATAGTGGGATAACACAAATGGAAAGGACAACACACAATTACATATTGGGAAAAAGCAACAAAGAGGAAAGGACAGGGTTTCTTTTACTGCAGTATTTTGCTTGGAGATCTCCCTTCATTCCATAGATCGTTCGTCTTATTTCAACCTTTGCTTCCACCAAAAAATTCTATCTAAGCATGCTTTCTGTATTTATATGTTCACACATTGCTTACCTCATCATTTATTTCCAAGAAAATCCTACCTATACCTCGTTCTTGTATTCTATTCATATTTCTTTCAAAATAATTATTTCTGATTGTACAATACTCATTGGGGCCCAAATCTTTCTTCGCAATGCATTCTTTACCTATTCTCCATAGTCAGTTTCTTATATAGTCTACCCCCTCTTAAGCTAACTTAAATCTACTGAGCTCAGATATATATACCAAGGGACGAGGCAATGCAGCAAAAAAAAAATAATTAACACAAACATCAATGACAAAAAATAGAAATGGCAAAGCAAGCAGCATAAATTAGCAAAGCAAGTGCAATATTACAACTAATATAAGGCAATGCAGGAAACAAGAAAAACTAGCTTAGAAGAGTAACACAAAGTCAAATTCAGTAACACTATGCCTGGCAAACAGCAGCAACTTATACCTAAACATGACATAGCTCAAGCAGAAAAAATATTACAGTAAAAACAACAATGCAGACAAGGGAAATGCATATTCACATCTTAATGTCTATGTAATTAAAGTGGTGCACCACAACAACTGATTGTAAAAAAATATTACCATGTACTTGAAAAGAAAATTATGTTTTACTGTTACGAGTTCCTTCGTATTGTTCTTTCCTTTCCAAGTGCTCCTTTTTAAAGAATGTGGATCATAAAATAATTATTTAATAGATCTGTTGACAGAAAGTGTTCACATTAGCAAATGCATTTTATTTTATAAAAGCAATGCTGCAACACAGCTGGAAACCAGACATCAAATGAAATAAGCAATTACGCAAACCAAAGCATAAAAATATCATTCAGTAGTCATATGACATTTCATTTCATAAGTTAATGGCTCTCAACTCTCGTAGAAAGACACTTGCCATAATCAGGTGAGCAGATGTACGAATATTTCCCATCAATTCATAAGCATTTCAATAATTAGCACAAAGTGCGAGTAATCATATGTTTTTAAGTAACGAGGGTGTCGCATTAGCGATGAAAGGCACGCCCTAATGGCTTGTTCTCCAGGTGTTTGACACAGCTGTGTGCCCACAACGCATTACAAAAATCATATGTTTTCAAGTAACGAGTGTGTCGCATTAGCGATGCCCTCTACAAAGGAATGTCATTAACAGTGGTATAGGCCTCTCTTTGTCCTTCTCTTCCACCTGTGCCTCTGGCACACCCTAATGGCTTTCTTTTCTACCTGAGCGTCTGAAAAGGCTTGTTCTCCAGGTGTCTGACACACCTGGGTGCCCACGTCGCATTATGTGCAGGTGGTCACTTAACTTTCTTACGGAAATATTTACGACAGCAGTTTCCGCTACAGTGACAGTCTCATATAAAAATATTTCACAGGTCAAGAATTTGCGTTACAAATCTGTAGAAACTAAATGCTATTGATATGACAGTGTCCAAAAAATTTTCGCTTGCATTGTGATACATTCACGCATTTACACACACATCTCATAACTCTTAAAGTACGATTCTTGGTTTCCAACATCCTTTTTCACAAGTCAAGAGTCCCTAACCACTATTCATTACTCCTTACCTTATTCGTCGACACTTTTTCCATATTTCATCATAACAGATACATAGCATAATCAAATAACTCATATAGCATCAGCTTATGGATCATAAACTTACCGCAACAGCATAATACACATCGTCGTCGTAAAAATAACATCATAAAACCTCAGTCAAATCTCAAAATCGTCGTAGCTTCCTCCAATAATTTCAAAACCTAACAAAATTCTCTGCTCATGTCAAAAGTGTCACCTGCCTCCAACGTACTTTAAAATCATACTCCCTTACCAAATACATCATTCAAAGTTCTCATAGTATCACAGTGGTTTCAAAAAAATTATGAACAGTTCACAAAGTGCAGACAAAGTACAATTTCTTAAGTGTGAAGTAATCCAACTCTGTAATTGCGTAAACATGTGTCACTGACATAGTAAAAAGATGTTTGTTTCTCTGTTAAATGATCAGATAGCTGTGTAATTTATGTGTTAGAGAAATATGGTACCGATGTGTTAAATTGTATAAGCAAATACCATATTAGCTAGGGCTCCTTGTGCTTGCCAAACACATGATACACAAAGTAGGCGTGTACCCCCCTGAGGTTTATTGTAATTGTATCCTCAGGTATTACAGCTTACAGCAATGAAATGAAATGTGTCACGAAAAACTTTCTTTGTAATTCAAAAATCTCTAAAAATAAATGTCTTAAGTACAAAATTAATCACTCAAATACGTGTCCTGTAGCGCTAAATATGCGTCTTGCTGTAAGATAATCTCTGGGAAGTGTCGTAGTTATCGTCCTCCAAAAGCTAAGTTCAACAGAAGCCAATGTACTTACCTCATGATAAACAAAAGTGAAATGCTTTGCGTATAGATAACTTAGTTATTATGCTTATTGTTGCGATGAAGAAATTACTGTGCTGTAAAGTATTGTTGTGCTACGGAAAAGGCTGTCTCCTTGTAGCAATAGCACAAAAGTCACCACTAAAACATGTTTTACTTTACAGAAGAATTCAGAAAAACTGTGCAGATATCAAACAGATACACCGCAAAAGCAACATTGTAAATTGTCACTCATTAGTAACGTCGTGATATAATCGTGTAGCTGTCACACAAACCAACCACTGTGTCATCTGGCATTTCACAGAAAGCACCTCAAATCCAGAATCCACTCGTAAGCAAACCAAAATGTTGCATGTTAACAGTTTCTTAACTCTGACAAATTGTACAAGTAGCGTGAAGTGAAAATTGCAAAGACTAAGTTAAAAAGCAAATTATCTGTCAATAAATGGTTTGACATGAGAAATGTGGTGTAAACCTTTACTCTTCCTAGTACGCAGAGTTTCAACTTCAACGCAATTATCATGTGGTATACGTCGGATTCTGTAAGGTCCATTGTAAACTAGAAAGAATTTGTGACTCAAGTGTTTCTTCTTATGTGACAATGAATGAGCTTTAATGAGAACTTTCTGACCAATATATAATTTCTTTGCATTTGCTTTACCGTGTAGTTTTCTCCTTTTCTCTGCTGCAGATTTTATATTTTTAAGAGCCAAATCAATTATGTCTTTGTGTCGCAGTTTACGTGTATTCGGGAAAGGTACAAGCTCTCTGATTCTGTTCGGTGGTTCTACATTCTTCAGTACAAGAGTAGGTGGTAAAGCAGTGGAATCATGAGGCATTTCATTCAGCACATTTTGAAATAAGTGTAAATATCTGTCCCAATGCTGATGCTTTCTGTGACAATAAAGTCTGCAAAGCTTATTGATTTCTTTCATAATCCGTTCAGACGGGTTACAATGTGGTGAATACAATGAAATAAAAACAGGTTTGATTTTATGATTCCGAAGCATGCGTGACCAAACAGCAGATCTGAATTGCGGTCCGTTATCTGAAATGACTTTACTAACGTGTCCAACTTCACGTAAGAAATTTTTAACAAAGGCGTTGGATACAGACCGTCCAGTGGCTTTACGTAACGGAGTGAAAGAAACAAATTTTGAAGTAAGTTCAACAGCGACTAGAACGTACGAAAATCCATTCGATGTTGTGACAAGGGGTCCCAAGAGATCAACAGCAGCAAATTCTTTTAATTTGGAAGGAATAATAGGAAACAACGGAGCACGATGTGAGATAGTAGATGGTTTCGCCTTTTGACAAAGTTTACAAATAGACAAGACTCTTCGAATTCGCTTTTCCATATTGTTAAAATAACAAGTCGTTCGAAGAATATGAAAACATTTTCGTGGGCCAAAATGTGCATAGCTGAAATGAATGTACCAAATGAGCTTATTAACAAAATCGTCTGGAATGCAAAGTACCCATAGCTTGTCATCAACAGTGCAGCGTTTGAAGAGTATGTTGTTTCTAACTAGGTAATAATGCCGAATCTGAGTGTGTGTCTTTTCATGCCATATACTTTTGATATCTTTCCAAATCGGATCTTTATCTTGTTCATGAGCAATGTCCTTTAAAGATGTGGTGATGAAGTTTTCAAAGGCGACTTTCTGAATGTAAAGAATACTGAAATTTTTCTCGAGGTTGCCTTCTGTGTTACTTTTCTCAAGCCCAGCCGGTGCGCGTGACAGCGCGTCCGCAACAATGTTCTCCTTGCCGGGAATGTAGACTATTGTGAAGCGGAATTCTTGCAGAAACAATGCCCAACGTTTTAACCTATCATGATTTAATTTTGAAGACATAAGAAACTGTAATGCACGATGATCACTGTATACTTTTACGTGCTTACCAGAAAGAAAGAAACGAAATTTGTTAAATGCCCAAACGATAGCTAAAGCTTCTAATTCAGTAACGGAATAATTTTTTTCAGATTTTGTTAGCACTCGGCTAGCAAAAGCAATGGTTTTCTGTATGGTAGTGTCATTTTCTATGGCTTCTTGAAATAAATGGGCACCAAGACCAACTTTGGAAGAATCAGTGCTAAGGCAGAAATCTTGTGACAGATCTGGATGAGCTAGTATTGGCGCGTGAAGTAACGCTTCTTTCAAAGAATTGAATTCCAACTGTGCTTGTTCGTCCCAGTTCCAAATAGTATTTTTTCCAGTGAGAGAACAAAGTTTTGGTGTAACTAGAATTTGCATATTCAGAAAACGACGGTAAAAATTTACGAGACCTAGAAAACTGCGGACTTGTCTTTTTGTGGATGGAACTGGAATGGCTCTGATTGCTTCTAACTTTTCAGGATCCGGCTGAATGCCTTCAGAAGAAATAATATGTCCTAAAAACTTCACCTTTGACCTACCGAATTCAGACTTTTCCAAGTTAACTGTAATTCCAGATTCTGCAAAAATACGTAACAAACTGTTGAGGATGCGGTTATGTTGTTCCCATGAGGCTTCTGCTATTAGAATATCGTCCACATATAAGGTGATGTGACGTTTTAAGAACTCAGGTAATATGGAATTTAACCCGCGAATGAATGCTGCTGAAGAAATGTTCAAACCAAAAGGAAGTTTCCGAAACTGATAACAAACGCCGAAACAAAGGAAAGCTGTGTATTTTCTACATTCTGGATGTAGTTCGATCTGATAAAAGCTGGATCTGAGATCAATGGAAGACAACACTTTTACACCATTAAAATTTTGAAGAAGTTCTTCCATCGTCTGCGGCCTGTCTGTTTCAGGAATAATGATAGTATTGATTTGTCTCGAATCTAAGACAAGTCTGATCGATCCATTTTTCTTCTCAACAACATGTAACGGATTGTTGTATGAGCTTACTGCAGGCTCAATAATGCCCTCGTCAAGCATAGATTGTATTTCTGTTCTAACACGGTCCCTATAATGTGCTGGAATTACGTATGGTCTTACACAAAATTTGGTATGCTCACGAACACGAAATTGGTATTGAAATCCCTTGATTGTTCCTGTTTTGTGAGTAAAAACTGTGGAATGTGCTTGTAAAATCTCAAAAAGGTCCTGCCTATCAGTGTCATTACAATTCTCAATTGTTTGAATTTTATTCTGAATTAACTCATTAATTTCAAATATGCCGTCGATGTCATCCCTGTCAGTACTTGCAGAGTGATTGTTAGTGTCTAGTTCCGTAGAAAATTCCGAACTGTTATCTAACAGAAGGTAAAGCCGATTAATTTCCTCATCATGGTTTGAGAGCCAGTCTTCAAATTTCAAAGCTATTGACTTACCTTCTTTCTCTAAACTTATTTCAGCATCGTGAAAGCTTAAGATTGCTTTATATTCATTCAAAAAGTCTACTCCCAGTATAATTTCCGTCGACAATAATGGAACAATAAGGAAGTTCATAGAGAAGCTGTGGCTTTGACAAAAGAATTCTAAGTTGGTTTGTTGGCGTACATCTACACTTTTTCCAAAGATTGCACCTTGTAATTTAATCTTACGTAACGGAAGTGTGGGGCAATCGTTCGCTTTGTTGCATTTGCTAAAAGCTGTTTCGCTAATTACTGAAATGGGACTGCCAGAGTCAAGTACTGCCGTAAATTTTACGTCATTTACAGTAATATGAATCACAGGATATGCAATGTTGTTATGTTTTACGTCGTGTTCCTGGAGTAAGATGTCCCTAATGTCTTCCATTTTTACGTAATTACTAGCTACGGCAGCTGCGTCGTCAGTTTCATAAGTACGTCTTGTGGCTGCCAGTGGTGTGAGTCATCGCCTATTGTCTCTTTGTTGGCGCGCGTCGTTATTGGGATTTGGAGACCTAACTTCTACAAATTCATCGTGACGAGAGTGCTCTGCTCTGTTTAAATCTCGCCAGTTCTGATGCAATTCAGGTCTGTCGTTACGATCATATCGTCTGTCGTCATGTCGGTAGATTCCATAGTTTCTTTCTTGTCGGTCACGTGGTGGAGAATTTCTCCTTGAATCGTAACTACGCGCTGGACCGTTGCGTCTAAAGTTATTCTGTCTCCCTTGATAATAGTTATTTTGGTTCCCATATTGTCTGTTTCTCTGATTGTCTCTGTGATAGTCATTACTGCGGAGAGGTGATCTTTCCCTGTAATTATTACTACTCTGCCAACGGTTGTCATACGGGTGGTGTCTGTTTTGGTCACGATTTGCGTTGTAAGAATAGACTTGTCGTGTCCAGTTATTATTTCTGTCGTCACGGAATTGTGACGGATGTGACCTGTAGTGATTGATTTCCTGTTTTCGCATCCCACGACTGTCTGTGTCAATTTCCAGTTCTTGTAACAGTCCCTGAAAAGCTTCAATGTCGTCTTTGCAACGTCCTGCCAAAATAATGTGTCGTAAATGTTCAGGCAGTTTGATTAAGCAAATGCGGATGAGTTCTGAGGGGCTGTATGGGTTTGATAGGTACTGATTCTTGTGCAACATGTCTTCAAAATATTTGACAAGGCTGGAAAATTCAGATTGTTCAAAGTGTTTCATCATCATGATGCTATGTTTTACGCGGTCTTGTGTAGCTTGAGACCAATATGCTGAGAGGAAGGCATGGTAAAATTCTCCTTCACTGTGGCAATCGTGAATGACCGATCGCATTCTTACAGCTGGTTCATTCTCCAAGTAGCCACACATAAATTCTAATCTGTGTTCTAATGACCAGTTGGGAGGAAAACAATGAGAGAATTGATGGAGCCACGCTTGTGGATGAATGTCGTTGCCAGAATTCTTAAATGTTTTGAATTTACGTGTAGTAATGAACAGCTTATAGTCAAAATCATCATGTCGGCGAGTCACATATCGGTCATTGTTACGTCGTGTCGGCGGTTCCATCTCAAAATTCGGTGCACCTTACCAATTTCTTTCATAATTACCGAAATGCTCTGTGTTATTATATTGTGGCTTTTCCGTATTTCTATGTCCCTCTTCCAGTATTGGGGCGCGAGTGTCCTCTGAAATACGTAATTCTTGTATCACCTGCGTCAACTGATCTTGTACTTCCCGGATTTCTCTTTTATACTGTGTATTAATTTGATTTTGATTTTGTTTGAATTTTCTTATTTGTTCATAGTCTTCTGTGTCAGTGAAGGCTACGGGTCTTGTGTCATTCAGATCATCATCTACCTTTGTAGATAAGTTAGTGACCTGATCCGAAAGTTCAGCTACTTTCTCCGATAGTGAACACATTTCCTCAGTGTGTTTTTCTGAACCAAGTTTCAGAGTGTCCATTTGTGTTGAAATCGAATCTACTGTGTTCTTTAAGTTTTCCTGAGTTTTTGCCAGTTGCGTAACCGAATCGGTAGATGCAACTGAGTCAATTTTAGCCCACAAGGTCTCATGATTTTCATGAACAATGGTTTGCAGTTCTTTTATGGCTGCTTCGTGATTCTGTAATACATTCTCATGACGCGAAAAAATAGGTTGGAAATGCTCACAAATTTGTGTTTTTACGTCATTACAGACTTTCTGACATTTCGATTCTATTTTATGTAACTCAGTAGTTAAATCTTCACGTGTTTGTTCAAGCATATGTTCCACTGAGTCTAACTTTTGAAGCTTTTGTTCCATTGTGTCTAACTTTTGAAGCTTTTGCTGTGTTTGTCTCTGATTTTGTTCCATTGTGTCTAACTTTTGAAGCTTTTGCTGTGTTTGTCTCTGATTTTGTTCCATTGTGTCTAACTTTTGAAGATTCTGTCCCATTTGTTTCTGATTTTGTTCAAGCGTTGTGTCTAACTTTTGTAGCCTTTGTCCCATTTGTTGCATTAACTGTAATAACAATGCACTGGTGTCTGAAACATGTTCCTCAGTGCTTTTCGGCAGTGAATTTGCACCGGCAACATTCACATTTTGACAAGCGGAAAATGTGTCTTGACTCATTTGAGAAAACGGTGAGGACGCAAAACCTGAATCTACAGTATTTGCAAAATTGTGTCCTATCATTTCGGATTCCTGAGGCGAGCTGTTGCCGACCGATCGATCGACAATGCTTCCGTGTTCACTACCTGTTTCACTGCCTACGCCATTGTCTGACGCCCGCTCCATTTCCCTATGCACAGTTACCAAATTACTACTTTGAATATTAGTTAATTCACTACCCAGTGGTGCTGATAAGCTACGCTCGTCGTCACTATTATTTCTCAATTTAGTTTGGAGCCTAGTGTTACGTTTTTCACACGCCATTATTGTCACAATATTTCACACGACAACACAGAAAAGCACAACTTGAATAGCAAAAACAAGAGAACACATTAACATAGCACTGAAAATAATATCTAGTTAATTGCAGCAGCGAAATACTTGGCGCAAAGCTACATGCATGCCACAACTGTTTTACTGTACAACAATGAAAGACTGCAACTACAAAGGAGATTCTCTCTACAATTACGCGCTAGCAATAAACAAAAGCTACACTAAATACACAAACTACAAGAAAAAAATCAGAAGATTCCAGTGAGGTATCCTGGCAGGGTCGCCATATGAAACGTCCCCTTTGAACAATTTTACATGTGAAACGTCCACTTAGAACAATTATACAAGCCTGTGCTTAACCTGACACACAATATTATTTAGCGCAACGCAATCTGACTTTCAATAACCCCTACAAAACAATGGCCCTGACTAACTTTAACCTATACCTTTTACAAATCACTTACCTCACAAAAAACTTCGCTACTCAAGCTACTGCAAAACAGCGAGCGCCACTACTGCCAGCTAAATAAAAGATTCAAACCACTGAAGGTACTAACTACTGATAGGGATAGTTAGCAAATGAAAGATATTAATAGAGAACAAACAATGTATTTACCTTAATATTCATAATTGACATTCAGTCTTACAGATTATCAAAACTCCGCCATCTCTCTCCCCACGTCCACCACTGCTGGCGGCTCACCTCCAACTGCGCAACGCAATCTGCTGTTCACATCCAGCTATAGCAGTTCATGACAACAATGGCAGGCAACAACGCAAACTAGCCACATACTGCACACAGCACAGCCAGTGATTTTCATACAGAGAGCGCTACGTAACGTTGCCAATAAGAAAACATAAACAGCAAACTTACATAAAGAAAACATAAACAGCCTACTTACATTATGCACAAGGAATACTCATACACATAGTTTTGTGGCTTGCCATTGTATATTCTTCTTGACGTCAATTTCACGGAAGTTTCTGTGAACAATGTGCCTCAAGAAATCTAAATCCGAATTTGAGACCAAATACTTGAACACTATAGGTTCTGAAAAGTTAACATAATGTACATCCGTTGCTGTATTTATTTTTTTATATCTGGAGGTAAATCATTTTCCTTATGGAAGATAAAATATCCTGAAATGAATGATAGTGTGTACCTACGAAACTAACCTGAAGAATACATCAATTTGACAGATATGAAATAGGAAGCCATAAGAAACCCTCCATAGTATGCACCTCGTAATACCCATCATAAATACAACAATCGTTTGTGGTTAAAGGGTACCAGACAAATATCTCATACATTGTCCCATTCCCTTCACAGTTTCATTAAATGTTAGTGCTATATAAGAATACTACATGTAACCACAATGTCATGACAAGTTACATAGCCGCCTGCTATGATACAGCATGTCACATTAACATGCTTTTTGTTGGTGATTGATGGTTCAGTACCACATGCATTTGGCTGATTATACACATCAACAGCCTCATCATCAGACGCGTATTCACTCTGAAAACGATTGATTTCTTTAACGGTCCCACGCTGAATTTTTTTCATCCAAATAACTTTGGATGTTCACTCACAAAGACACCATCTCTTTGCGGCCTGCCACTCCAATGCACAAAAATGACGTGCTGTGTCTAGGTGCAATAGATAACAGCAGACAGAGTGCGTGCTGCCATCTCTCGGTTTCTTCAAATTCTATTCCATCATCAGATTACCACCCTCAACCGGATACAAAAAATGTATAAATGTATAAATCTCAGTGTGTCGCTTAACATTATCTAGCTCCGAGTCCCTCAGTTTATCAGGAGCAAATAAAATCGTACTGATATCAATAAGATACAGATTTCGTCTTATAATCAGTCTCTTTAGATAGTTTATAAAATTTGTAATTTATTTACTGCAATGAAAGATTCAATTGGTTGTGTGCAATATTTTTCTTCAATAGTGTTCATTACGTTTTTTTCAATAATTCTTCATTTTCATTAAACCTACTAGCAAAACTGTAAAATTTTCTGAACTATCTTAGGGAAACCAGCAGAAAGGTAACCTTGCGGAAGAAGAGGTGATGGGGACAGCCACAGCTTTATTGTTGTATCTACCGTTCAGGATCAACTCGGTACGGCTCTGCACGTTGTCGACGGGTTGAATCCCTAAATTGATACCTTTCGTCTGTGAGACATCTGTCGACCTTTCTGGTGGACATCCACTCCCCTTCCAGGGCCGTTTTGCCTTTTCCCTCCGTGTACCTTTCAGCTGGAGTTGTGGCTTCTTCATTTGAACGTAGGGTGTCGACTACGCCAATTGATTTTCAGTGAATCCTTAGTGTAGTCGCCGTTTTGTCTCGCAGACGTGCAACACCAGTTATGTGATTTTTATTCGCCAGATTATCAGCATGTCGCATTTGTTGCGATAATTCTGGTCTAATATGTTGTGATTTATAAGGATAGTGTCTCGTAATTATTTTGCACAATATGAAGCCTCTGCCACGTCTATTACACCATTCAATATAGCCTGAACAAAGTGATTATCGACTATGAGTTCTGAGAGTAGTTGGACGAAACTTCGAAATGCATTTGGAGCAAATGATTAATGAGGTTTTGGACGACGGTGGTACTGATGCAGATTATGAGATAGAAAGTGCCGGTGATATCAATTCGAAATATGAAATATGTAATGGTGATGATGTAGTGGAGGCCGTACTGTAACCTCCTCACAACAAAATAATATTAATAATATTGACATTTAGTGTAACCTCCCAAAGATAATTATACAATAACCTCCCAACAGTACAAAATATGATTCTATAATTCACATTCAGCGAAACCTCCCACAGATAAATTCCGTAACCTTGGAATAATAAAATGTGACTAATCTCCTAATAAAAAAATGTGACGCATAGATAATCTTTCAATAATTGACTGTGAATTTAAACTGGTAAATTTTGGACGTCAGCAGCGCTATGTCATGGCCCTGAAAGATCATTCTGAATAAAAATGTGAAAATTCTTACCTCAATGAAGTCGCTGGATAACGCATATACATCTGCTCCTATCAGAAATTTTTCTGGCACAGCCCAGTGCAATGCTGGCCGATAGGTTTGTCATGTATAAAAAGAACAACTGATTTTTCTTAGCAATAATCGAAGTGACCATGATTTGGGAATTAGTAAATTATGTAAATTGAGATGAGTGATTGTCAAAAGTTACTTTTTATGAGAAAGATTATTATTAAGAGAGTTTTTTAGAAACATTTACATTGGACTTGATGTAACAATACTACATATGCGCGAGGCTGCTTATACCTTATATTACAACGATCAGGATCCGCCATCGCTCCGCACGACCGGCCCAGCCAACTCGATACACACGACTGATAGCTACTACTACTACAACTGCTACACAGTTCCTACTGCATACAACACTGTTCTCTGGTCTGAGATTCTCTTACAGCTTACATATCGCAAGCAGCGCGTGAGCAATCCATCGAAATTACATCTGTTCGAGTGCACTAGCAACAAATTCCTTAATCATGGACCTCTTACAGTACAAACAGGTGAAGATGAAGTAAGAAGAATATTCATACCACTGTGGCTCTTTCTTTTATGGAAGGACACACTGTTTCAAATGTAGAGAAGAACAACCACCAAGTAATGTCAGAACAGGACAACGTAACGTAGTGTTGTAGTTTTCTGACCTGCAATTAAGGGCTAATCG
The DNA here is from genome assembly GCF_023864275.1 of Schistocerca cancellata. NCBI lineage: Eukaryota > Metazoa > Arthropoda > Insecta > Orthoptera > Acrididae > Schistocerca > Schistocerca cancellata. Next base: position 303,308,842 of record NC_064633.1, on the reverse strand, counting down.
ATCTGGGACTCATGTCTTGCGTAAGAAGCCAGATATTGAACTATTATAGGGTCTGCTTGTTACCCATGACATTTTAGATTAGATTCTACGGTGGTCGTCGAAGAATCAAACAGGTAAAAGTCCTCTCGAAATAACAAATTATTTGTACATGACACTGAGCAAAATAACTGATGATGATCAAAGTAGAGAGGATATTATATGTAGACTGGCAATGGCAAGGAAAGCATTTCTGAAGAAGAGAAATTTGTTAACATCGAGTATAGGTTTAAGTGTGAGGAAGTCGATTCTGAAAGTATTTGTATGGAGTGTAGCCATGTATGGAAGTGAAACATGGACGATAAATAGTTTGGACAAGAAGAGAATAGAAGCTTTCGAAATGTGGTGCTACAGAAGAACGCTGAAGATTAGATGGGTAGATCACTTAACTAATGAGGAAGTATTGAATAGGATTGGGAAGAAGAGAAGTTTGTGGCACAACTTGACTAGAAGAAGGGATCGGTTGGAGGACATGTTCTGAGGCATCAAGGGATCACCAGTTTAGTATTGAAGGGCAGCGTGGAGGGTAAAAATCGTAGAGGGAGACCAAGAGATGAATACACTAAGCAGATTCAGAAGGATGTAGGTTGCAGTAAGTACTGGGTGATGAAGAAGCTTGCACAGGATAGAGTAGCATGGAGTGCTGCATCACACCAGTCTCAGGACTGAAGACCACAATAACAACATTGATGTCTATGAGTAGGAAGCTTTTATAGGCTGACTTATATTCACAGCAGTTACCATTGTGGCAATGAGAGCACAGATAATCTTCTGCCAGTGGGTGGAACCTGACGTTTTATTTTTCACAGTACTACAAGAATGGTGTTCAATTTGAGGACCTAGATGACAAAACAGAAAGAAAGAAAAATGTGACTGAGGCCGTATCAAACATTTCAACAGATTTATTGTGGAGTGTCAGCAGTGTTACTCTTCTGGCTGCAGTAGGTATGTTGATGAAAAGTTTGTGTCTTTCGGTGATCGATATAGACTTCAGATGTATCTGCCAAAAAAAATCGGCGAAATGTGGGTCACAATAAAGCCTGCACTGTGGCCTCTAAAATTTTTTGAAAATTAACATCAAAATGTGAATTTATCCTTGAAATTTTCCAGCAATATTTTTCCGTTCCGGTTGCTGATAGTTTAAACAAGGCTAATGTAGCGTATGGTTAGTAATAAAAAGTTTTATTTCTGAGGTTTTGAGAAACGCAGGAAAGTCAGATATTTGGGAACATCACTTACATACATTCAGGATTCTCTTCTTCATTATTACTATTATTTTAATATTTAGTTTTTTTATGTTTGAAAAGACATGTTGTAGCTAGTTGAGATCAACACTTAATAAGACAGGACAGTATTGTATAATATTGTAGTGCGTTTACCCATGTTATGCAGGGATAGCGTCGTTGATTCGTGATGAAAACGTCCTCAGTTCCGGGTTATAAGTTCGCCACTGCTTAAATTTTGATTAAAAATCACCAGCAAAGGCTGCCGATGACTTCTAGCGTAAGAAGACACTCTCGTTTTGCCAACGGGCTTGCAAAAGAGGGCGGAGGAGTGGACGGAGGTTCAGAACACTCTCTTGCTCTTGGGGTTGCAAACTGACCATAAAAGGAGGAAAAATCAGCAATGATCAACGACGTGAGGATGCAGAGGGCAATGGAAACCATCGCATTAAAGGCACATAGCGTACGTCCACAGGACAGGTTCCTTGTAACTGAAAAAGTGTCGTGATGATCTCTCCACTAGGAAAAGCTTGTTGACTAGTCTCCCATTCGGATCTCTGGGAGAGGACTGCGAAGGGAGAGGTGACCATGAGAAAACGACTGTACAATCAACGAACGAACAATGTCCCGCTAGACTGTGCGTGTAATGTTAGAGGTCTGAAAGTGGTAGGGAATATATAAAATCTGGAAAGGGAAATGCTTAAGCTCATTCTAGATACGGTGAGCGTCAGTGAAGTGAAATGGAGAGAAGCATTTATGGTAAAACGAGTACATGGTAATATCAACAGTAGCAGAAAGTGGTAAAACGGGAGAAGGATTCATTATGAATAAGAAGGTAGAGCAGAGCATGTGCTGCTGCGAACAGTTCAGTGATAGGGTTGTTCTTATAAGCATCAACAGCAAATCAACACTGACAACTATAGTTCAGGTATACATTCCGACGTCGCAAGCAAAATGTGAGGAGATAGAGAAAGTATATTAGGATATTGAAAGTGTAGTTCAGAACATATGTGGAGATGAAAATCGAATCGTTGTGGGGGATGGAAATGCAGTCGTGGGGGAGGCAATAGAAGAAAGAGCTACTGGAGAATATGAGATTGGTAGCAGGAACCAGAAGGGAGCAAGAATACTTGAGCTTTGCAATAAATATCTAATATTAATAGTGAACACTAATAGTAGGGCCATGATGACAGTTTGTTTGTACAGACTGCATACATGCAAGGATTAGCATAATTTCATGGTCCAACCTACTGTTATGCAAATTGATTTATGACCATGGAGGCTGCTGTGTGACCCCCTGGGGATAACTTGTCTTTCTGAGGAACCCTCCCCTTGCAGATACAAACACACTTATAATATCAAATTAATTGATTAGTAAAGTAAATTGATCAATTTCCCCTCCTGGGAAATCCCCTTGCCCTCCCCTCCCACACATAACCCCTCCCAACCCAGAAAAAATTGATAGGAAAATCGCTCAGTCTGTGCAGAGAAAACTGGCAGGAAGAGTCACTGAGCAGGTGGACTGGAAGGATCCCATGACAGGAAATTAATCTATATTGCAGAGGGTATAATAATATATTGTTTATTTATCAAATTCAATTTTCAGAGGTAGGATCTCCCTTCTACTTGGCGGTTCTGAAGGTGGATTCACCAGCAGTAGTTTTGGAGTACAGTCTTCCCCCTGCCCCCCCCCCCCCCCCCACCCAACAACTCACGTGAAACTGATACATACATACACATACAAAGAAAAATTGTTTAATTGCACTCTGTGTTGACAATTCTACTGCATATACAAAGAATTTTAGATTACTTAGCGAGATGTGGTGTCATGCTAACATGAGCATGAGTAACACGAAGTCAGTAAAATTACGAGAACTGACGGAAAATACACGTAAATTGAGGGAAAATATGCCTAAAATACGTGGGACAATTGAGGGAGAATGAGGCAATACTAAGATGTCTGCTTGGTACAGGAAAATTCTTGTACATAGGAATTAATATGTGGCAGCAAGAGTTATACGAGAGAGAAATTGACGTGGAAGCACTGGAAATCTGGGAAGTAGTCACATGTGAGTGAGCTGCATTGTGTGTGTGTGTGTGTGTGTGTGTGTGTGTGTGTGTGTGTGTGAGTTGTCTAATGCAGAATAAGGCCTTATGGTAAAAGCTTACTTGTCTAGCACTCTTTTTGTTATGCCTGCCTGTGATTCCGCGTCTTCACTGTATAGGAAGTAGCAATATGCACATTCAGCAATGTTCAATGTTTTTGTTTTCCCATTATGTTGACTTCTCGCATTCGCTTCAAGCATTTGCTTGCAACGCCTTGTTATTCAGTTGCACTTACAGTATATTAAATCAACATGGTTGGAAACAGACAGTTTAACGTGGATGACCACCAGATTTAAAATAGTAAATTTATATGTACGTCGAATCACAAGCCCAGGTGTGACCCGGGAGTTATTGACAACCACCTCAAAGATTTATGTAAAGTGTCCTTAGCCTAAGGGCATTGGTGGCTGCAGTATACAACCACAGAGTTGATAGCATGTTTGACCCTGTGCAAGACTGTTTATTTGTTTTAAACCCTAACAAACGGTATTTACAATGTCCTTCTATGTACTCTCTACCAATCACAACGATGTGGTGTCAGGTAACAAATATCTTACAGAACAGTTGCTACATGGTTTTTAACGACATCCTAATGTATGTCAATTAAGGTAATAGGGACACATCCAAGTCGACTGCTGTCTTTGATGCTTTCCAACCATCTGCCTCTAAACTGACATGGATCTGCATTAAAGGAAAATAGAAAGTAGATGAAGTAATAGGTTCAGAGAGGTTGCGATGAGAAATGTTTTAATGGTAGACTAATGACGAATTTTATTTAAAGTGACGGCAGGTCATTTGTTACTTATTTAACCATTCTTTTCCGTTGTTCTCTTGGGGTGTATCATTTGTGTGATAAAACATGTGTTCGCCTTGTACACAAGTGCGCGTTCTGTGTGTGACTTAGAGCGCTCTCTACCTGCGATCGTTAACAGAAAAGCTTCCATGCCACAGTCAGCAGAGGACCTCTAACATATGTATGATGAATAATGTCTACCAAATTGATGAAGAAGACTCTGCAGGAATGACGCTCAGTAGCTCGGTACGGGCTTTTGTTGAAGTTTCGAGAACATACCTTTACCGAGGAGTCAAGCAGTATATTGCTCCCTCCTACGTATATCTCGCGAAGAGACCATCAGGATAAAATCAGAGAGATTAAAGCCCACACAGAGGCATACCGACAATCCTTCTTTCCACGTACAATACGAGACTGGAAAAGAAGGGAGAACCGATAGAGATACTCAAGGAAGGTACCCTCCGCCACACACCGTCAGGTGTGGATGTAGATGTAGATCTAGAAGAACCTATTTAGGCACCCACCTCTAGATGAACGAAGATGTAGGCGAAATACTTCACCCCCATCCATATCTTGGTCATAAATAAGGCCTTCAATTTTTTAACTGCAGTGATTCTAAGTTACTAACAGGGTTTATGAGGTAATGTAATGGCCTTGTATACATTTATTTGACAGATGTTTTGTGTGGAAGAGACTAAATTCAGTTCACGGAGTTAGAGCATCATGGCATATAATTTACCATGTTAAATACAGCTGGTATGCGTTTCTCTAATTCCTCTTAAGATGTCATTGTTTCATACATTTTCCGTTGCCGATGATAATTTTATAGGACTGCTGTGAGCGTAGAATAATTTCGGAAACATAGTCGCATGTGAACAACAGACGCTGTATACCTTTAGAAAGCTATATAGTGCATGGACCACATTGATTTGTTTTTCTCTCCTTTTGTGTAGAAGGTAACAGTATTATCATCTTAAACTTTCTCACCATAGCGATTGGGATACAAAACTTGCAGGGTGAATGTACGTCACGCGACTATCGGGGATCACATACCTTTAACATTACTGCATGCTTCAGAATCTTGTAGTCTTACGCTACAACAATTCTACGGAACTGATAGCACAAGTGATTTATATAAAATGTTTCAAAGCCCTATGTCTGGAACGCCTTTAGGTATAAATTATACGCTTCTTCTTCTAATTATTATTATTAACCGTATGTTATATCACCAAAATGCTCTCAAATGCATCAGGCTCATACCTGCTATACCCCAATAAAGAGTGCTAAACTCCTTAGCATGCAAGAATCTAGAGAGATAGTGAATGATTGGATGGGTGTGTAAGATTGGTACATAAGTCTTCGCAGAATGGCAGTTACAGTACCGGAATGAGAGTAGCTATGTATATCACTAGTTCCGGTCAGTACAAGTTTGGAATACGTGTTATACTCCTTGCGAAAGCTAAATATCCGATTGTATTGATTACTCGAACCCAACTCATTCCGCCCCTTCATGAGATGTCAAATGTAGCAGGTCTAATACCCTCTTACTTCTGGTCAGTTCCAAATTAGATCGGAGACAATGTTGCAGACAGTGGTGATTATAGACATTGGAAGAGTTTCGAGATGCATAGAGAGAGGCCATCTAGAGTTTTGTTCAGGGTCCTTAGCATATAGGTTGAACGAATGAGTAGCCTTTTAAAAACAGAGGGCAGAGTGCTACATCTTTGGACCTCTGACTTCATTCTACGAATATGAAAATACTTTGTGACTCCCATCCACATAGTGAGGAAGCAAATCGTAATAAAATATTATTGAATTTATAAACTGTTTCAGCTAAGGGACATAGTTTCAGCACCCTATCTCAGCTGATAGCTATTTCCTGCACTAAGAAACAGTGATGTGGGCAGTGTAACAGGGTTTGCTATATGTCCACATGTTTTGACCCTGGCAAAGTAGTGGAGGGAGTGGTTTAGCGTTGAAACAGAAATTAAAAACTGTGCCGCAATGTCAATGCCTCACAACATCACGAGAGTGATGCTATGTGACGTTTTGCTGACGTGACAGCTCATAGAAACTGGTGTTTTTGACCTCGAGTAAGTTAATAAAATGCTTTGAAATTACGGAAAATGCAATAAAATTACGAAAATTGATGGTGCATGCGTAAAACTGATGAAAATACATCAAAAACGTGATAGGATGACGGTACTTACGTGTCCTCCTGGGTGTATGTAAATCATTTCGTTCCTACACTGGTTGTATAGACAGCTAATGGAGCATTCTATCTGTGTTCTATGGGTTTAAGTTTTGCAGAGTAGCTCCGTGTTCCACCTGTGGTTGTGTATTGTAAGTCATAAAAATGAAGAACTCGGTGTCCAAAGATTTGGGGGCCAGGATGACTACCACCTAGGACAATCAAGCAGCAGTCACATACCTGGGTTCAATATTCACCACCAATACGAGGAAACAAGGCTCTGGGTCTGTTTTTAAACAGAGCACTGAGACAGCTGCTACCTCGTCAAAGTCGGAGTGGAGTTTAATGTAATCTCTTTCGGATATCTCTTTGAAAACGATCCACAATGCCGCAAACTCTTCCAGTGTCTACATATTGAGATTTCTTCCACATTTTTGTCAATAAGAAACACTGCCTCTGTCTTTTATTTCAACCATTATGTTTGTTGTGAGAGCAGATTTATTTACGCCATATGCTTTTCAACTTTCTGTGAGAGTGATAATGTCGCTTTCGTACCTGATGCAGATGTCAAAGTCATGGCAGAAAACAAAATGTATGAATGTGTACAGAGTTGTAGTCATACACTGCCTTAATGTGCTGCAGCAGGAACAATGTATGAAACTGCTTATGAAACAATAACACAAGAACCATCTATTGTGAGTGATATAGTCTGTGGGATGTGGTCTTCCTCCAGTACAGGGGACAAAACATTATACAGGCCTGTGGAAGCGACTTCGATCACTGGCTGCCTGCTCGATGCCAACACGCAATTGGAATTTGTTATCGATATATCAAAAGAAAAAGATGCGGTAAACTCTTATCGCGTTCTCTACCAGCCATATATTTATCAATGTAATTAAAATTCCGAAATCTAATCATGACAACTACTACGACTACTACTACTACCACTACTACTACTACTACTACTACTACTATCGAATGGAACGTGCTTTAAGTGTGTTCTCCTCAATACAGTCAAGCAGACTCTGTCCTGCAGCGGAAAGGTGGGAATGGTATTCATTATTGTTACTATCCTATCACGTGGTAGACTCCTCCTCCTCCTCCTCCTCCTCCTCCTCCTCCTCCTCCTCAGCCTCCTCCTCCTCAACCTCCTCCTCATCCTTGAATTCAGTCTGCATCCTGGTATTGATGAGAAAACAAGATTAGGAATTATACAGTGATTTAAAAGCCAACAGCAATGTAAAATTCCCAATTGATCAATTTATTGTTTCTGATAGCAGTATTGCGAGCACATACCAGTCAAATCCCTAACCAAACAAGTTACCTGTACCTGTATTCGCCAACAGGAAGCAAGGAAAAAATTAGGAAGGGGGAAGAGAAGGTTTCGAAAACTGGAGAGCTCTGGGATCGAATCTTGGAATTCCCTGGCTCGTATAACAGTCCTAGTAACCACGAATAGGATGCAATGGAAAACCATCCACACAGCGGGTATTGAGTTAATTAACAAGTCAATCAATTTGATTGACTGTGGGAACTATTTCCAAGACATTCGCAGCCCAGCATTTACAGAAGGGCTGGGGATTTCCCACGTATCCTCTTCTTTGTTCCAGACAAGGAAGGGGTTTGTGTGATTTCTGGTGGCATATGATCCATTCTACCTAGTTCTTCTAGAATACATTTCTTCCAGTCACTGCAGGTTTCCATAGCGCCAAGTCTGCATGAAGAGTGGAGAGAGTAGGGAGACATCTTGGTATATGTGTGTTTGCATATGTTGGTTCAGTCGCAAACAGGAAGTAGCCACATGAGAAAGAGCCGTGGTGGTTTATGTATGTAATACCAAAGGGTTGCCTTACCTGATGGCTTGTTCGTCAGGAAATAGCCACTTGAGATATGTTGACGCAAGTGCAGACTTCCAGTACTACCCCAATTGGCGGTGGTGGCATGTGGTATGGTCATAACAAAGTGGCCGGTGCATGTTCGCGGGAAGACGCAATATCCGGCCTGTGTGGCCCCTGGCATATCTGCCCTGTGGTCAGTGCGAAGATTGGATTGGAAGATCTTTAACAGTGTAATAACGTGTGGTGAGTTATATTGACATCAATTTCACAATGGTATTTCTGGTGTGATCCGAAATAAACGATCTATTTAATTACCTCTACTTGATTATATTACAAGACCTACATCTCCCAAAACAGCAGAGAATGATGAGCTTTCCCTGCCAAATAAAAGAGACATTCAATTCCTGCAAACTGAATCTTACGAATAAAAAAATTATTATACCCTTTTGCAGTGTAGTTAAATTTCCTGTCATGGGAGCCTTCAAGAGCTCAGCGTTATTGTCCACCAGTTTCTTCTGGGAGGCGTTGGGAGGGATTGATTGAGGGGTGGGATCTCGTCTGATTGTGGCATTACGCGCCAGCTCAGTCGATCCCTGCATATCAAGGTTAGCCTGCATGCTAAAATTTTCCAACAACATCACACCCCTAATCTGCTGCAGTGTACTTACATAATTAGGACATGTAATTGCCAGAAACTTTAATACTTACACGTTGCACACCAACAACTGTACACAGACTGAACATTTTCAAAACGTTTTTTTATTGGGACGGGAGAAAAGAAGGAGAGGAGTGTTAATAGATTTCCCAAAAGAGGGAGAGGGCAATTAATTAATCATTTTCATTAATTAGTCAATTAATTTGTGCTTGCATCAGCGAGAGGAGGGTTGGGCATTTCACAGGGGAGTGGGAGACGAGGAGAGAGAGGGTGAGGAGAGGGTGGTTTCTCAGAAAGACGAATTATCCGCAGGAGGTCATAAATCAATCTCCAGAGAGCCAGAAATCAATTAGAATAACAGCAGGTTGGGATCTGAATGTATGCTTGCCACTGAATGTATGGAAACCACAAAAAAAATTTTCCTCATAGCCCATTGCCCTACTACTAACACTGCGTTCAAGAATCACAAGAGGAGGAGGTATACTTAGAAAAGGCCAGGGGATATGGGAAGATTTCAGTTAGATTACATAATGGTTAGGCAGAGTTTCTGAAATCAGATACTGGATTGTAAGACATACCCAGGAGCGGATATAGACTCAGATCACAGTTTAGTAGCGGTGGAGAATGGGCTGAAGCTTAAGAGACCAGACAGGAAAAATATATGCATGAGGAAGTGTGATACGGAAGTACTAAAAAATGAAATAATAAGTGAGGAGTTTTGTGAGGTTATAGATACCTTGAAAATTAACACCTCAGTAGGCAGTTTAACTGATGACGAATAGACATCTCTGAAAAAAGGAAAGAAAACTGTAGGTACAAGGAAGGTGACTGCGAAGAAATCAGGGATAAGAGAAGAAATAGTTCAGTTGATTGACGAAACAAAATGTACAGAAATGTGCAGGGAAATGCAGGAATAAATAAATGTAAGTCACGTAGAAACGAAAGAAATAGGCAGTGCAAAAAGCTAGGGAGAAATGATTGCATGTGTAGAAATCGAAAAAGAAATGATTGTCGAAAGGAAAGACTCAGCATACCGAAATGTCATAACAACCTTTGGGTAAATTAAAAGCAAGGGCAGAAGGCGTAAGAGTGCAATGGGAATTGAACTCTTAAGTGCAGAGGAGAGAGCGCATGGGTGAAAAGAGTACACTGTAGGCCATTACAAGGGAGAAGACTTGTTTGATCACGACAGAACAAGAAACAGGAGTTGACAAGGAGGAGATATGGGATGCAGTATCAGAATTTACAAGAGGTTTGGAAGACTTAAAATCAAAGACAGGTGAAGGGACTGGAATTTTTAAAGCCTTTGGGAGAAGTGGCAACAAACTATTCACGTTATTATGCAGAATATAAGAGACTGCTGACATTCCATCAGACTTTCAGAAAAATACTATCCCACCAATTCCCAAGATAGCAAGAGCTGACAAGTGCGGGAATTATCGTACAATCACCTTAACAGCTCATGCATCCAAGTTGTTGACAGGAATGACATACAGAAAAATGGAAAAGCAAACTGAGGCTATGTTACATGATGATCAGTTTGGTTTTAGAGAAGGTAAAGGCACCAGAGAGGCAGTTCTGACAATGCGGCAGATAATGGAAGCAAGACTAAAGAATAATCCAGACAAGTTCATTGGATTTGTCTGATTGTAGAAAGCACTTGACAATGGAAATGGTGTAAGATGTACGAAATTTTGAGAAAAACAGAGATATGTTACAGGGAAACATGGTTAATATACAATATGTAGAAGAACCAAGAGGGAACAATAAGAATGAAGACAAGAACAAAGAGCTGGAGTTGAAAGGTTGTAAGGCAGGGGTGCAGCCTCTCGCCGCTAATGTTCAGTCCACACTTACCAGCGACAACGTTATGACCACCTGGTAGGTCCACCTTTTCCACCGATAACAGCGGCGATGCTTCGTAGCGTGGAAGCAGTGAGGCGTTGGTAGGCCTCTGGAGGGATATGACGCATCATCTGCATGTGCAAGTCACCTAATTCCCATAAATTCCAGGGAGGGGTCGATAAGCCCCGAAGCCACATTCAGTCACTTCCCAAATGTGATCGATCCGGTTAAGATGTGGCAAGTTGGGGGAGGGGGGGGGGGCTAGCCCACAACTGGAACTCACAACAGTGTTCCTCGAACCATTCCATCACACTCCTGGCCTTCTGACAAGGCGCATTATCTTGTTGAAAAATGCCACTACCATCGGGAAATGTGACTGTCATGAATGAGTATACATGGTTTGCAGCCAGTGTACGATACTTCTTGCCTAGCACGAGTTTCACTGGACGCTTGACGACCACGTGAATGTTCCCTAGAGAGTAATGGAGCCGCCACCAGTTTGTCTCCGTCACGCAGTACAGATGTCAAGGAGCTGTTACCTTGGAAGACGATGGATTCGCGCACCCCCCCCCCCCCCACCACCATCAGCAAGATGGCAAGATGAAGAAGGTACCGGGATTCATGAGACCATGCAACATTGCACCACTGTGCCAACATGCACTGGCGATGGTCACTTGCCCATTTCAGTTGTAGTTTCGACGTCATGGTGTTAACATTGTCACATACATGTGGCGTCGGCTGCAGAGGCACATCATTGGGAATTGTCGGTGGACCATATGTTCAGACACAATTGCCGCCATATTTCGCCGCCTGTCCTGTTTTACCAGTCTGCCCAGCCCACGACGCCTGTCATCTGTAATGACAGATGGCCGCCCAACCCCACGACCTATTTGGACTTGGTTTCGCCTCGTTTCCGCCACGTGATGAAGACGCTCACCACAGCACAGATCCAACACCCGACGAAAGATGCGTTTTCTAAATACCTCGTTCTAAGCCTTTGGGCCATCATACTCTATCCTCAATCAAACGTAGACAAATCGCGCGTCTTCCCCATTCTACACACGGACAGCACGCTCACTGGTACCACATGCACCGTGTGTGTGTCTGACTAGCGGTCGTTACTCGCCAGGTGACGCTGCTATCGCCTGGACGGGTCTCTATCGATAGTAGGTCGATGGTCATAACGATCTGGATTATCAGTGCTGTTGTTGTCTTCAGTCCTGAGACTGGTTTGATACAGCTCTCCATGCAACTCTATCCTGTGCAAGCTTCTTCATCTCCCAGTACTTACTGCCACCTACATCCTTCTGAATTTGCTTATTGTATTCATCTCTTGGTGTCCCTCTACGATTTTTACCCTTCACGCTGCCCTCCAATAGTAAATTTGCGATCCCTTGATGCCTCAGAACATGTCCTACCAACCGGTCCCATCTTCTTGTCAAGTTGAGCCACAAACTCCTCTTCTCCCCAATTCTATTCAATACCTCCTCATCAGTTACGTGATCTACCCATCTAATCTTCAGCATTCTTCTGTAGCACCACATTTCGAAAGCTTCTATTCTCTTCTTGTCCAAACTAGTTATCGTCCATGTTTCCCTTCCATACATGGCTACACTCCATACAAATACTTTCAGAAACGACTTCCTGACACTTAAATCTATACTCGATGTTAACAAATTTCTCTTCTTCAGACACGCTAGCCTTGCCATTGCCAGTCTACATTTGATATCCTCTCTACTTCGACCATCATCGGTTATTTCGATCATCAAACAGCCAAAATCCATTACTACTTTAAGTGTCTCATTTCCTAATCTAATTCCCTCAGCATCACCCGACTTAATTCGACTACATTCCATTATCCTCGTTTTGCTTTTGTTGATGTTCATCTTATAACCTCCTTTCAAGACCCTGTCCATTCCGTTCAACTGCTCTTCCAAGTCCTTTGCTGTCTCAGACAGAATTACAATGTCATCGGTGAACCTCAACGTCTTCATCTCTTTTCCATGGACTTTAATACCTACACCGAAATTTTCTTTTGTTTCCTTTACTGATTGCTCAATATAGAGATTAAATAACATCGGGGACAGGCTACAACCCTGTCTCACTCCCTTCCCATCCGCTGCTTCCCTTACATGCCCCTCGACTCTTATAACAGCCATCTGGTTTCTGTACAAATTGTACATAGCCTTTCAATCCCTGTATTTTACCCCTGCAACCTTTAGAATTTGAAAGAGAGTATTCCAGTCAACATTGTCAAAAGCTTTCTCTAAGTCTACAAATGCTAGAAATGTAGGTTTGCCTTTCCTTAATCCATTTTCTAAGATAAGTCGTAGGGTCAGTATTGCCTCACGTGTTCCAACATTTCTGCGGAATCCAAACTGATCTTCCTCGATGTCGGCTTCTACTAGTATTTTCCATTCGTGTGTAAAGAATTCGTGTTAGTATTTTGCAGCTGTGACTTATTAAACTGATAGTTCGGTAATTTTCACATCTGTCAACACCTGCTTTCTTTTGGATTGGAATTATTGTATTCCTCTTGAAGTCTTAGGGTATTTCGCCTGTCTCATACATCTTGCTCACCAGATGGTAGAGTTGTGTCAGGACTGGCTCTCCCAAGGCTGTCAGTAGTTCCAATGGAATGTTGTCTACTCCCGGGGCCTTGTTTCGACTCAGGTCTTTCAGTGCTCTGTCAAACTCTTCACGCAGTATCGTATCTCTCATCTCATCGTCATCTACATCCTCTTCCATTTCCATAATATTGTCCTCAAGTACATCGCCCTTGTATTGACCCTCTATATACTCCTTCCATCTTTCTCCTTCCCTTCTTTGCTTAGAACTGGGTTTCCGTCTGCGCCCTTGGTATACAGGTGGCTCTCTTTTCTCCAAAGGTCTCTTTAATTTTCCTGTAGGCAGTATCTATCTTACCCCTAGTGAGATAAGCCTCTACATCATTACATTTGTCCTCTAGCCATCCCTGCTTAGCCATTTTGCACTTCCAGTCGATATCATTTTTGAGATGTTGTAACCTCCCCACAAATATATAATAAATGAACCATGAACCAGGTGTAAACTCCCCACACGAAAATATTAATGAAATGATGAATCATGAATCAAGTGTAACCTCCGCACAATAATAATAATTAAATGAATTTTATATATTGTAACCTCTGAACAAAATTGGTTCCCATTTATAGTCTCCGTGAAGAAATGCATTCACATTTAATGTAACCACAAAATTCAGTTCCTAAGCACGGAAATAATAAAAAAAATCTCATTATCCTGGTAAATTTTATGACGACAGCAGCGATGCGCCTCGGCCGTGTATTCTGAATAAAAAAGGAAAAATACCTCAATAAAAACTGCGAATATATGTGCTCTTACGTTAAAAATTTTTTTGGCACAGCTTCGTGCAATGCTGGCCTATATTTTTCTAATTCTTGGAAGGAATGATCATGCATTGGAAATATTCTTTAAATTGAAATGAATGCTTTTCTTTAAAAAAATTACTTTATATTATAAAAATTATTATTGGGGGCATTTTTTAAAAAGAAATTAATGACAGTTAATATACATTACTAGATGTGCGCAAGGCTGCTTCTTTACCTTCTACAATAATACACATCCTCCATTGTCCCGACCAGAGCAGACTGCCGACACGCGCAGGCACGCGCCGACTCCTGTTGACTACTGCAGACAACTGCAGACTAGCGCCAGCAAAAACTAACTACATACTACTCTCTGGTCAGAGACTCTGCCATGCCTCGTTCATCGCCGACAACGTATACGTCTTACATAACCCTTCACTGGGGGGGCAAACATTTGGCAATGACGGTCGGTCAATTGGACTTGCCATGAGCAACAAATTTTTCTTAATTAACTAAGTTTACAATCACAGAATATATACATATATATAAGTGCAGAAGATGAAATAAAATGTAGTGCACATGCACTGAGTACAGAACATATCAAGCAAAGACAAAATGTATACACAATGAGTACAAATCATATTAACAAATGACATAAAGTGCACATGCACTGTAGTTCAGAATATATCAGCAAATCATAAAATGTATATGCAATGAGTACAAATCATATTAACAAATGACATAAAGTGCACACGCACTGTGGTTCAGAATATATCAGCAAACCACAAAATGTATATGCAAAGAATACAAATCATATTAACAAATGACAAAGTGCACACGCACTGTAGTTCAGAACATATCAGCAAATCAAAATATGTGTATGGAATGAGTACAAATCATATTAACAAATGACATAAAGTGCACACGCACTGTAGTTCAGAACATATCAGCAAATCACAAAATGTATATGCAATGAATACTAATCATGTTAACAAAATGACAAAAGTGCACACGCACTGTATATACTTTTTTTACTATTTTACAAGAACTAGGATAGGAAAGGGAAGGATTGCATCATGGTTGTAGCACTTTAGGTTGCACGCAGCTGCCCTGAAAGTCCATATCTTTCTACAGAAGCACAACACCGAGTGAGACAATCTGAAGTTCTTTTCCTTGAAGTATTTATCAGTGTAGCCAAGACACTGAAATGTCGTAGTAGTGTTCCATGTTATCATTTTGGTAGTACATTATGTACACCAAACAGTGGGACCATAATAACATCTCCATCGCTCAAGGTGGTGGACAGCATGTCGTGTCAACACCACGTTCTTGTAAGGTACACCAACGTAGAATTAGTGCAAAAACCAAATATAGTGCTCCATGATCATGAGGATAGACAGGACAAACGGATGTTGCAGTAATTTCAGGTAATTAGGTCAGAAGGTGAAGGACATTAAGTCACATACTAGTCTTCATTGAGAATTACACTAGTCTAACAACTGATTTGAGTAATTGGTGGCACTCATCGCCGAGTTACTGAACATTTCTGTACCATGTATGAAGTATTACAGAATAATGTTCATAAATCATCTGATTACAGTGAACATTGGCACTCATTGGCCAGTTACAAACCATCAGAAGTCATCAATGAAAACAGGAGCTAATGAATGTCATAGTATTAACATAATTCACTTAGTTATAGTGATTGTTGGCACTCAATGGCCGGTTACAAAACATATAGCAAGTATTGAATATTACAAAACATTTTTCATCATTCATGTGACATATGACATATTTAAAATAATTATTGGCACTCATTGGCCAGTTACAAAGTATTATTGTATTTTTATAAAACCTTATTCAGTATTATTCAGAAGTTATCATTCAAAATGAGAGTCAATTATTGGCATAGCATTCATAGAGTATACCAAAAATATTATTTACAGAAATTATTGGCATAGCATGTATGCATTATTACGAAACATCATTGACTATTACTCAGAATTCATCATTGAAGTGACATAGGACATATTTAAAATGTAACACACTGTAACTATTATTCAAGGTCTGTGACTAGAAAACATCATTCAGTATTACTCAGAACTCACTTAAACTGGTAGCATTATTTGGGACTGGTAATACATTTTTTTGTGTGCTAGCAATGCATTGCGTTGAGATCGATAATTAATTACTGGGGGATAACAATATTTGCATTTGACTTATTGCTGCAAATGAAGATGTGTAACGTCATTCGTCATGAGTCAGCTGTAGCAAGGTTATGAAACAAGTAGAGTATATGCGATCACATTCATGAATGACACACAAATGGGTAAGAAAAAATGCAAGTACTAGAACAGGTTTAATGATTAACTGCTTATAGCGTATTAATTTCGTGAATAATTTCTCCTGCAAAAAATACAAAATGGATTATTAAGCTAAAAGAAGAAACGCATATTACGCTGAAAAGTAGTGAACTTCGAATTAACAGGTAGTGAAATGTGTAAAAAATATATATGTTCTCTAGCGGTCCTTTCCAAAACCTTCAGTCATCATACCATGCGACTTAAGACATACTGTGAAAACGAACTGCAACAAATACTTAAATAACTACATAGCATAAATACATAAACTTCAAACATTATACTCATCGGCAAAGAAAAACTTCAGTATTCATATCATCATAATTCCATTATTATCATCACCTGTAAAGAAAAACTTCATTATCCATATTAACATATTCTTCATCATTATTCATCACCATTCATTATCATCTGCAAAAAAAGTCACTTCATTATTCATTATACAACTATTCCTTATTTCTAGCATATTTCATCACTAAAACTAAGATGTGTAGTTCTGTCTCACAGCCTGCATCAATCGCCTCGTATTCTGAAAGAAAAAATTAGTTAAAACTGTTATCATACGATGTGTATAGTATATTCTCGTTAATGGTTGTTAATTCTGATCCATTTACTCTTCGTGACGAGGTATTGCATCTTCTTTCGTTCATTCCGAAGGTGAAATTCCCATTTCTGTTTAATTTATTTATTTTACACGTTATTTATTTCTGAAAATGATGAACAAAGATTAATGTCTTGCTTTTAAATCATATACCCATTAAATAGAAACTGGTTTATAGTAATTTAATTGAGCATACAGCATAGCATGACAAAAAACGTAATATGTCAAAAACATAGACAGTGTTCAGAGCCAAAATGTACACAGAGTATCACAATGTAGCAGCAAAAAAAAAAAAAATAAATAAATAAATAAATAAATAAAGTAGTCACGATGTTGAGATATCATAAGGCAAAATGTTAAAGCCAACTGGTGTTTGTTATATCTTAAATACTTTATAGTGCATACAAACAAAACAGGAAAACAATCATACATACATAAAAAATGGAAAATGTACACGGTCTGATATATAACGACAAGAAATGACTTTCTTTGTGTTCAGCTTGTGTGTTGTGTAGTTAATAGAGGCGAGAATTGAAGACTTTAATGGAGAGAGAATTTGATAAAATTAATATGTCACTCGATAGAACTGCATAATTGTTCATAAAATATGTAAGTTTATCTGGAAAAATGTGCACGGTCTGATGTGTAACGACAAGAAAAGCGACCTGCTAACCTTACCTTGCCGGGCATTCGCCAAGAAAAAATATGATAATCATCAGTAAGTAATCACATAAATATAATTGCATAAGTGGTCATACAATGAGTAAGTTCATCTGGAAAATTATGCACGGTCTAATGTGTAACGACAACAAGAGCGACCTGCTAATCTGACCTTGGCGGGCACTTGCCAAGAAAAAATACGATAATCATCAGTAAGTGTTCATGTGAATATAATTGCATATGTGGTCATAAAAAAAATTAGGAAATGGCATTACAGTGTGATAAATCATAAAGCATGTTCATTCAATAAAGGGTTTAATATTGGAGACATGGTGATTGCTCTTGCTTTTTCTGGTTCTCAAAGTTTCGACGTGTACTACATTGGGGTGAGGAATGCTGCGAATTGCATATGGACTTGCGTATAGAAGCTCAAATTTACTGCATCCACTCTTTCCTCTGTTGGATAAATAGTGTGTACGTGCTAATATCTTCTGTCCAATGTGATTGTCACGACGTATACAAACCTGTTTTTGCTGTCTTCTCCGGCGCTCTGTGGCGCGTATGATGTTGTTCAGCGCAATGTCAATTAATTCATGGTGTCGTAGTCGACGACATGTAGGAAAGGTTACTAATTCTGTAATTTTGTTACGTGGTTCAAAATTTTTCAGTATAACAGACGGAGATAGCATAGTAGATTCATTTGGTATGGAATTAATTACATCCTGCAATGAGAGTATGTGTGTGTCCCAATCAATATGTCTTTTATGGCAGTATATTCTACTCAGTTTACTAATATCTTTCATTAATCGTTCACAAGCATTCGAAGAAGCATGGTACCTGGATATACAGATCGGAGAAATGTTTCTAGCTCGTAACATACGTGTCCATATAGTAGATCGAAACTGTGGTCCATTGTCGGAAATTACTTTCAACACATGCCCTACTTGAAATAGAAAATGTTTTACAAATGCTTTCGAAACAGTTTTAGCGGTAGCTTTGCGTAACGGAGTGAAGGTAACAAATTTTGAAGTGCGTTCAACAGCGACAAAGATGTAGGAAAAACCTCTATTAGTTCTGGGAATCGGACCAAAAATGTCTACAGCGGCCATGTGTCTCAATTTAACAGGTACAATGGGATGTAATGGAGGAATATGAGAAGTCGTATGTGACTTAGCTTTCTGGCAGGTTTTACATGACGCTAAAACTCGTCGAATACGTTTCTCCATGTTCTGTCTCAGTATAAGAAAACATTTTATGGCTCCGTAATGTGCGTAACTTAAATGAGTTTACCAGATTAATTTGTTAACAAGTTCGTCAGGAATGCATAATAACCAATTGTTGCTGTCAGGGTGAGAGCGGCGAAACAGAATATCATTGCGTACAGTGTAATAGTTTCTAATCGTAACATTATTCCTATCTTGCCAAAGGTGTTTAATCTCTTTCCATAAGTTGTCTTTACTCTGCTCTTGTGCTGTGTCTTGTAATGACGACGAAATGAAATTTTCAAATGCAACTTGTTAAATGTACATGACACTGAAATTTGATTTGCAGAAGTTGGTTGCGATGTCTTGCTGATTGTTGCTGAGAGAACGGGATGGTGCGTCTGCTACAATATTTTGTGTGCCGGGAATGTGAACAATTGTAAAATTAAATTCCTGTAAATAAAGTTTCCATCTGCTTAATCTGTCGTGTGTAAATTTAGCGGAAAGTAAAAACTTTGTCGCTCTATGGTCTGTATAAACGGTCGTATGTCTTCCACAAAGGAAATGCCGAAATCTCGTAAATGCCCAAACAACACATAATGTTTCAAGTTCTGTAACAGAATAATTACGTTCAGCAGGTGACAGAATGCAACTCGCAAAGGCGATGTTTTTAATTACTGTAGAACCATCTTCTTCAATTTCCTGAAAAATGTGTACGCCTAAAGCGGTGTTAGAACTGTCGGTGGCAATGGAAAAATTTCTGGTAAGATCTGGATGTGATAAAAGTGGTGCATTCAACAAAGCATGTTTCAGGTACATAAATTCAGAATGTTCTTGCTTATTCCAGGACCAAATAGTGTTTTTACCTGTCAACTGACATAATCTATGGGTGTCTAAAGCAGAGTAATGAATAAATTTACGAAAAAAGTTAATTAAACCCAGAAAGCTGCGTAGTTGTTTCTTCGTCGTAGGAACAGTAATGTCACGTAAAGCGTGAAGTTTTTCCGGGTCAGGCGCAATGCCTTCTGCTGAAATTACATGTCCAAGAAATTTTATAGAAGTTTTACCAAAGTGCGATTTACTGAGATTAACTATGAGTCCTTGTGCACGAAAAGTTCGTAACAGTTGTTCAAGAATCAGATTGTGTTCAGACCAGTTAGCTTCTGCAATAAGAATGTCGTCTACATACGTTGTGATTCCGTCTTTTAATACAAAAGTGTATCGGATGTCGTCAAAAGTAGTAACATTTTCGTGAACAAGATTCTGCGTGTCAAAAGTATTGCTTGCGTTACTGGAAGATGCAACCTGTACTGTATCTAGTCAAATTCTATCTGATGTGCTATTGTTTTCGGGAGGATGCTGTGGCATTTCCACTATTTCAACTGTTCTGTTATTTGGTCCTGACGTATTACGTTCGGGATGATATCTACTGTCTGGTTCATTCATGATAATATGTTGTTGCGGATGATTTTTCTGTTGGTAAGATCGACTGTTATTAAACGTACGCTGAAAATTGTGCCCATTACTTTTACGTCTGTCATGATAGTCATTTCTATACGGTGCATTGCGATAGGAATTGAAATAGTGTGTTTTCTGTACGTACTGATTCCCTTGTTGCTGTGCGTTACTATTTGTTGGAGCTGATGCTATACGTGCAGGCAGCTTGGTTGACCTTGTACATTACATTGTTGGTTAGGTATGCTAACCGGCTGGCTTTCATGCTGTTGCGGTGAAAAACCTCTATTGTTACCAAAATGTGGTTCCAGATAATTTTGACGACTACTGAAAATGTTGTACATACTGATGATTACAATTTCATCTGATATCAAAATTACGCTGGTAGTTCTGGAGTGCCTAATCAAAATTGTCACTTTCGGTAAAACTTGTCATATATGGTTTTCTTTACTCATACGTAATCCGAGATAGATCGATAGTTGCAGAGCTGTTTTGATAGATATAATGGATAGTAGAAGAGAAGGCAGCAGTGCAGAAAACCAAAGATGAAACAGCACTACTACCTACGGCTCGGGGCCCTGTGCACGCTAAAGCACATATTCATTAAAGCGTAATGAATCCCCTGAGGTTAATTACGTGCTGCAAATAAATTTCAGTTTCTGCGTTACAGGCAATGCTGATGAAAATTCAAAAGCAAATTGTTGTATCCAGTCCAATTCTAGTTTCTGCATTACAGCCAATGGCGGTGAAAGTACAAAAATTAATTGTCGTGTCCAGTTCAAAGCGTGTACCTGTGCTCTGTCATTTTTAAATACCTTAGATTTCTTTACGGATAAAAATTGCTTGTAATCAGCGTTATCGTCTCTGTATGTTCTAGCAGGTTCAGAATTGCGTGAGAATCTATTTATCTGTGCCTCTTCGTATTCTAAGTCACGCAGTCTCTGTAAATAACCTAAGTTATTAACTGACTGTGTGAGTATGACAAATGCTCGGAATGTGCCGTATGCTGTGACGTGTTAGTGACTGAAACATTTTTCATTTCTGTCACTTTAATACGATCGTCAATTTGGCTGATCTGTTGTTCAAATTTCTTATCGACTTCCGTATCCAGAGTGTGTGAAAGTTCTGGTGACTTTAAATTAAAATCGTCGCGTATCTGTATTGCGTTTTCTGAACATTGTTCAGTGACTGAACTAATTTCATCTCTAAGAGATTCTGTTGTGGCTGCATGTGTATTATTTAATTCTTGTGCAACAGATCTAATTTCTTCACTACTGTTACTACAAGCCTTAATTTCCTCACATAACTGTACTTTAGTATCATGACGTTGCTCGGTAACGGCTGTAGTCTGTTCATGAAGTTGTTTGTTCTGTTCATTAAGGTTGTCGTGTTTTTCGTTCCGCTGTTTAAAACTTTCATTAAATTGTTTGATCGACCTGTCATATTTTTCATTGAGTTGTTTGCACGATTCATTAAGTTTGTCGTATTTTTCATTCAGTTGTTTGAAATTGTTGTTTAGTTTTTCATTCCACTGTTTGAAATTGTCATTACGTTGTTTGAACGATTCATTAAGTTGTTTGTAATTGTTGTCTTGTTCTTTCTTAAACTGTAGCAATACTGCCATAATTGGATCAAAGCCAAAATTAGCGACTCTTTTCTCTGAGCTATGTGGTGGTATATCTGAATTTGTCACGTTTTGTGTAACCATTTGGTCATTCTGTGATTCTTGATAATGTTTGCTAATCGTATGTGCACTGTTAGTCACTAAATCGGAATTAAATAAATTTGCCGTACTTTGAGTACACTGTTCATCTTCGTTAGAAAAATTTATCTGTTCATTACGCAAATTTTCCAAACCGGGTGTGTCAAGCTGGGCAGCGTTCATTGTAACAGAACGTCCCGCGTCATTAATTGTTGTTAAATTAACAGAGGACACAATTGAATTTATTTGTTTGTCATTAGGATTAAAATCAATATTAGTGGTCGGTACGCACAGATTGTCTGTAAATGGAGGACTGTCACTATTACACTGAGTGTTGCAAGTACTATCGGTCCAATTATTCGAGTCGGCTATTTCACTCATTATACATCGCGATGTACTGTTAACAGTTTTTCGCTGCATTTTTCACAAATCAAAATTAAGCACAAACGAAACAAGGACAATGCAAAATGCAACAAACACAAATACAAGAAAGAGCAACAAATAGCCAATGATCTGTGAAAGAAAGGGTGACAAATTAGTAAATGCGTTGCGCCAGATGCAAACTACATTTAAGTAAATAAGAGCAGATATATGACTACTTATCAGAAGATTCACAAGGAAATACGATCCTGGCCGGATGTCGCCAAGTATAACCTCTCCACAGAATTATTTTTTTTTAATTAGTAACCATGAACCAGGTGTAAACTCCCCACACGAAAATATTAATTAAATGATGAACCATGAACCAAGTGTAACCTCCGCACAATAATAATAATTAAATGAATTTTATATATTGTAACCTCTGAACAAAATTGGTTCCCATTTATAGTCTCCGTGCAGAAATGCGTTCACATTTAATGTAACCACAAAATTCAATTCCTAAACAACAAAATAATAAAAAAAATCAGTATCCTGGTAAATTTTATGACGACAGCAGCGCTGCGCCTCGGCCCACTATTCTGAATTAAAAAGGAAAAATTCTTACCTCAATAAAAACTGCGAATATATCTGCTCTTACGTAAAAAAATTTTTTGGCACAGCTTCGTGCAATGCTGGCCTATATTTTTTCTGTTTCTTGGAAGGAATGATCATGCATTGGAAATATTCTTTAAATTGAAATGAATGCTTTTCTTTAAAGATATTACTTTATATTATAAAAATTATACTGGGGGGATTTTTTTCAAAAAGAAATTAATGACAGTTAATATACATTACTAGATATGCGCAAGGCTGCTTCTTTACCTTCTACAATAATACTCATCCTCCAGAGTCCGACCAGAGCAGACTGCCGACACGCGCAGGCACGCGCCGACTCCTGTCGACTACTGCAGACAACTGCAGACTACTGCCGACTAGCGACAAGCAACAACTGTCTACGTACTACTCTCTGGTCAGAGACTCTGCCATGCCTCGCCCATCGCCGGCAACGCATACGTCTTACAACGTTTGTATTCCTTTTTGCCTGCTTCATTTACTGCGCTTGTATATTTTCTCCTTTCATCAATTAAATTCAATATTTCTTCTGTTACCCAAGAATTTCTACCAGCCCTTGTCTTTTTACCTACTTGATCCTCTGCTGCCTTCACTACTTCATCCCTCAGA
Source organism: Schistocerca cancellata (assembly GCF_023864275.1). Lineage (NCBI taxonomy): Eukaryota > Metazoa > Arthropoda > Insecta > Orthoptera > Acrididae > Schistocerca > Schistocerca cancellata. The sequence goes on along the minus strand of NC_064633.1, from coordinate 303,285,208 downwards.
GGTACCCATTCTTCATCTACTGTATCTCTTTCCCCCATTCCTGTCAATTGTTTCCTTATGCTCTCCCTGAAACTCTGTACAACCTCTGGTTTAGTCAGTTTATCCAGGTCCCATCTCCTTAAAATCCCACCTTTTTGCAGTTTCTTCAGTTTTACTATCTGATACCTTCTAGTATCTCCAGGATTCTTCCATGTGTACAACCTTCTTTTATGATTCTTGAACCAAGTGTTAGCTATGATTAAGTTATGCTCTGTGCAAAATTCTGCCAGACGGTTACCTCTTTCATTTCTCTCCTCCAATCCATATTCACCCACTGTTTCCTTCTCTCCCTCTTCCTACTCTCGAATTCCAGTCACCCATGACTATTAAATTTTCGACTTCCTTCACTACCTGAATAATTTCTTTTATCTCATCTTACATTTCATCAATTTCTTCATCATCTGCAGAGCTAGTTGGCATACAGACTTGTACTACTGGTACTGCTGTAGTAGGCGTGGGCTTCGTGTCTATCTTGGCCACAATAATGCTTTCACTATGCTGTTGGCAGTAGCTTACCCGCACTCCAATTTTTTTATTCATTATTAAACCTACCCCTGCATTACCCCTATTTGATTTTGTATATATAACCCTGTATTCACCTGACCAAAAGTCTTGTTCCTCCTGCCACCGAACTTCACTAATTCCCACTATATGTATCTTCAACCTATCCATTTCCCTTTTTAAATTTTCTAACCTACCTGCCCGATTAAGGGATCTGACATTCCACGCTCCGATCCGTAGAACGCTCGTTTTCTTTCTCCTGACAAAGACGTCCTCTTGAGTAGTCCTCGCCCGGAGATCCGAATGGGGGATTATTTTACCTCCAGAATATTTTACCCAAGAGGACGCCATCATCATTTAACCATACAGTAAAACTGCATGCCCTCGGGAAAAATTACGGCTGTAGTTTCCCCTTGCTTTCAGTCGTTCGCAGTACCAGCACAGCAAGGCCGTTTTGGTTAGTGTTGCAAGACCAGATCAGTCAATCATCCAGCCTGTTGCCCCTGCAACTACTGAAAAGGCTGCTGCCCCTCTTCAGGAACCACACGTTTGTCTGGCCTCGCAACAGATACCCCTCCGTTGTGGTTGCACCTACGGTATGGTCAGTTGTGTCGCTGAGGCAGGCAAGCCTGCCCACCAACGGCAAGGTCCACGGTTCATGGGGGTTTGTACCGAAAGAAAGGTGTGAGGGAAATAAAAGAAAGGATGAAGAGTGCAAATAAAATTCAAGGCGAAATGATACCAATTATAAGATTCGCTGATGATATTTGTATCATTAATAACAGTGAAGAAGAATTACTGGATGCGTCGAGTGTAATGAAAAGTCTAACGAGAACAGAATAAAACCCCAGGGTAAACCTAAGAAAGACAAAAGCAACCAGACGTAGTGAAAATTATTTGCTATGTCTCGATCGTTCTTTCGTTCATGAACTTTTCAGTGTTTGCCTGCTTTTTACTCAAAACTGCAAGAACTGTGCTCTCTTATAAACAGGTTGAACTGCAATTACTATTGCGAACAGTGTGTCTTACTACACACATTTACATCAAGATCAACAACTGTCATTTGCTGTGCAAGAAATTACATCAAAACTGTTACTCGAAAACCACTATCAAAATCAAACTGCGCACTACTCAAGAATTTGAAACACTGAAATTACGTAGCAACACTGAGATATACACTGTTGACTGAACCATTAAAATTTGAATTATGAAGAAAATGCTTAGAATTTGCGCAGTGGGAACGTGAGATGAGAAACAAAACAACCAACACAATACGAAAAGAAGTTCATCTGAAAATGTACGGCTTAATCAGCACTAACAGCACTAACAGCAGTGCATAATGAAATCGCGCCAGGAAAAATATCCTAAAGAAAAAGTAAACTACTGCGAGAAAGATTGAGATGATTACATATACTAAAAACAACTTCTTACTTGAAATGAAAATACGAATACGTTCATTATAATGACAGTGCTGTATTTTAAACTCTCATTTCACAAGAACATAAAACCCAAAGAAAATCAAAAACTTTACTTCCTTTATAAATCTCTTACACGCAATGCTTTTAGGATTTTGCAAACTGAAATAACATAACTGAGGTGGGGAGGTGGAGTGTTCTGTTGCAAGAATCGCTAACGTTATCAGTACGTGCCAGTAAAAATTCTGTCCGCCCCCAGTAGCTGAGTGGACATCGCGACAGAATGTCAGTACTAAGGGCCCGGGTTCAATTTCCGGCTGGGTCGCAAATATTCTCCTGTTAGGGAATTGGTGTTGTGTCGTCCTAATCATCATCATTTCATCCCCATCGACGGGCAAGTCGCCGAAGTGGCGTCAAGTCGAAAGACTTGCACCCAGCGAACGGACTACCCAACGGGAGGGCATAGTCATACGACAAAAAAGCACAAATTTTTACCTTAATAACACATTGTTGTTGTTGTGGTCGTCAGTCCTCAGACTGGTTTGATGCAGCTCTCCATGCTACTCTATCCTGTGCAAGCTTCTTCATCTCCCAGTACCTACTGCAACCTACATCCTTCTGAATCTGCTTAGTGTATTCACCTCTTGGTCTCCCCCTATGATTTTTACCCTCCACGCTGCCCTCCAATACTAAATTGGTGATCCCTTGATGCCTCAGAACATGTCCTACCAACCGATCCCTTCTTCTGGTCTAGTTGTGCCACAAACTTCTCTTCTCCCCAATCCTATTCAATACTTCCTCATTAGTTATGTGATCTACCCATCTAATCTTCAGCATTCTTCTGTAGCACCAGATTTGGAAAGCTTCTATTCTCTTCTTGTCCAAACTATTTACCGTCCATGTTTCACTCCCATACATGGCTACACTCCATACAAATACATTAGTGAAGTTCGGTGGCAGGAGGAACAAGACTTCTGGTCAGGTGACTACAGGGTTATAAACACAAAGTCAAATAGGGGTAATGCAGGAGTAGGTTTAATAATGAATAGGAAAATAGGAATGCGGGTAAGCTACTACAAACAGCATAGTGAACGCATTATTTTGGTCAAGATAGATACGAAGCCCACGCCTACTACAGTAGTACAAGTTTATATGCCAACTAGCTCTTCAGATGACGAAGAAATTGAAGAAATGTATGATGAGATAAAAGAAATTATTCAGATAGTGAAGGGAGACGAAAATTTAATAGTCATGGGTGACTGGAATTCGAGTGTAGGAAAAGGGAGAGAAGGAAACGTAGTAGGTGAATATGGATTGGGACTAAGAAATGAAAGAGGAAGCTGCCTGGTAGAATTTTGCACGGAGCACAGCTTAATCATAGCTAACACTTGGTTTAAGAATCATGATAGAAGGTTGTATACATGGAAGAACCCTGGAGATACTAAAAGGTATCAGATAGATTATATAATGGTAAGACGGAGATTTAGGAACCACGTTTTAAATTGTAAGACATTTCCAGGGGCAGATGTGGACTCTGACCACAATCTATTGGTTATGACCTGTAGATTAAAACTGAAGACATACATAATACCAATCCATTGTCTCTCTTCCGTAAATATTGCATTTGTGAGTCCTCCCATCTAAATAATAATTCCTAACAATTTTCTTCAGCAAAATCCTGATCCAGTATGCACTAAGCTAAAGGTTCTGCCAGCTTACTCCATCTCCAACACTTGTCTACTCTCTACAACTGAACCAAACATACACAAGTTCAGAGATAGTACTGCCGCTGCCATAGGTCGATGATTCCACAAATGTCACATGCGACTGCTTCACTTTCTCAACATGATATTTCCATTCCTTCTGGCACTATCTCCAATTAAATGTCCATCCCACGTACATATGTCCACTTCTCAGCAGCAGGAATGAGAACTGTGACAGACCTAACATGAGAATAGGGGATGACGAAGCACAGGAAGTTAAGAAATTCTCTCACCTAGGCAGCAAAATAACCCATGACGGACGGAGCAAGGAGGACGTAAGAAGCAGACTAGGCTGGCGAAAATGGCATTGCTGCTAGTATGAAACTTAGGTCTTAATTTGAGGAAGAAGTCTCTGAGGATGTACGTTTGGAGCACAGCGTTGTATGGTATTGAGACATGGATTGCGGGAAAAGTGGAACAGAAGAGAATCGAGGAAAGGAACATATGGAAAACACTGTCAAGAAGGGACAGGATGATAGGATATCTGTTAAAGGTCATCAGAGAATAACAACCCATGATATTAGATGGAGCTATAGAGGGTAAAAACTGTAAAGGGAGATAGAGATTGGAATATGTCCAGCAAATAATTGAGGACGAAAATTGCCATTGCTAGTCTGAGATGGAAAAATTGATATAGGAGAGGAACTCATGGTGGTTAAGGGTTACCTTTTCCTTGGATAACTGGACTGGCATTTGAACGAGCTGCCTGCCAAATAAGAGTCCAGGGCCTTACCTCAGCGTAAACTTGCTATGTCATTGAGGACGTTAAGGACAGTACTTTCATGATTAACAGCGTCGCGCGACGTCGCTTGGTGTGGCTGAGCAGTTCGGCGGGTGGAAAGAGGGGCAGGGGGGCCAACCTGGAGGCGCTTAACTCGCCAGTCACGCAACGCCGCGGCGGGCTTTCACCCGCAGGGCGAGATTCTCGCGGAATCTGCGCAAGCGGCCCGCTATGAGAACGGATGGTCCGTACCCAGCCACGTGCGCGAGCGCTGTAGGACGGAAGCACTCCCCGGAGGAGACGCATGTAATTAGAGGACTAAGGCCCGGAGCAGCTTGCTGGCACTAATATACGGCGGCGCCGTGTTCCGCAGCTGGGGCTCGGCTGCGGTGTCGTCACGCCGCTGGGAGCGTGACTGCGACGCCTGAACACACGAAGGGGAGTGGGGTGGGGAGCGGTATGTCTTCACACACGGCGGGAGCAGCGCTTAGCGAGCCCAGCCGGAACTGTCACAGTGACGTAGCCCACCCACCCCAGCGCCCAACGATGCACCTAGAACACTTCGCTACTTGTGTCACAGGTTCTGCCGCGAACGACGTGAAACATTCAGTAATTAAGGTAACACCTCTTCTTCTCCGACAATTTGGTTTCAAAAAACACAGAATTCGTAGTGAGACATGATGGAATACTCTCGTTTCAGCACCTATAGTTTCATAAGTTCCGACGGGTGGTGGTATTATACGTGTCCACCAAAATGTCTGTAGCAGAGGTGCGTACAGCGCAGATCTTGGGGCTTTCAGAATTTCTGAGGAGACCAAGCACTCAACAAAAGAACGGCGAGTCGTTGGGCGAGGCGTGTGCCATCATCCCAACAAGCTCGTGAAAACCTGTTCGATATTCGGGGTACCGGTTTGCTGTACATAGGTGTGAGTTTTGTAATGCTGGAACGTACGGGCACTCCCGTGAGAGGTGAGGTGCAAACGAAGTTCTCGTTTCCATGACAACTCAAAGCCTCACAAAAGTCTGTGCACCAAACTCAAAGAACTTCGTTGGACTGTTCTTCCCCATCCACCCTACAGCCCAGATCTCGCAACCTTTCGATTTTCATCTCTTTGCCCCAATGAAAGACGCACTCCTCATGAAGCAGTACGTGGGCGATGGAGAGGTTACTGATGCAGCAAGAGGCTGGCTCCGACTTCGACCACTAGAGTGGTACCATGCGGGTACACAGGCCCTACCAGTAAGGTGGCTTAAGGGGAGTTAGAATGGAAAAAAGGATTTTTTTTACATTTTCGGATTTTTATCTCGTTATAAAATTTATAATTTTTCGAATAAAATGATACATAAATCAATTATAAACTCCCATGGGAAGTATTTTATTTTATTGTTTTAAATATAATTTACACTGGTTGAATGTGTTAAAGTTTTTATATGCATTACTTCAAGATCTAATAAAATAGGTAATTTTTTTTATAGAAGGCTGTGTATTGCTGTGTTATAAAGGTTAAATTACGTGTTTGTATTGGTAGCAATGTCAAAAATAGTATCGTATTGTTTCATAGTGTAAACACGCTTTGTGTGTCGAAGTGCTAAAAATTTTTCGAGGAAAAGTGACGAATAGATTGGTAAATCTCTCGAAAAGTAAAGTATGACGCCAAAACGAAGTGTTTTTTAATAAGCGTGGGTTTCATGGCAATAGATTTTCGAATAAAGGGAAACATTGTGGCAAACATTTGGTGTGTGAAGTTACACACAATGAAATACAGGCAAACTCGTCAGAATCTAGAGAATCACCCATAAGTACTTCGAAGATTAAAATAAAACGCTGTGATACACAGTTTTCTCAAAACTAAAGTGATGAAGTGGTAGGTTAGGTTATATTCTGATACATTTACACATCCTAACAAGGATGTTAGGTGAATCCGTGTGCTGTAAAGTATGTAGAGTGCCAGTAAGTTTACATGAAGACAGTGAGGTATCAAATGCACTAGCCAGGAAACCTATCATTAATTATGTCAGCTGTAAATATACTGATTCATTTTGGAATTCTGATAAGTGTAAAGATGATTATTTTGCAGTAAATGTTATGTGGTTCTATGGATTGAGAGCTATTGCCAAAAGATGCACAGCAGCAGAAAGAATGTGTGCCACGATGAATATGCCAAGCCCACCTTATAAAATCAACAAAAATGCGGGATTTATTGGAGCTGCTGCGGAATATGTTGCATGTGAGTCAATAAAGGATGCTGCAAACAGAGCTGTAGAAATAAATGATGGTATGACTGACGTACCAGTAGCTTTTAATGGCACGTGGCATAAGTGCAACTACCGTTCTAAGATTTCGATTGATACAGTGACCAGCATGGATGATGGAAAGGTAATAAATTTCCTGATTTTAACCAAACATTGTTATAAGTGTAAATCAGGGAATAAAGGAGGCCATATCTGTGACAGAAATTATGAAGGAACAAGTGGTGATATTGTGGCCTCTGCAGCTATTGAAATTTTTAGTTGATCTGTGAGCGAAAGGAGAGTGTTGCAGAGAGTTCTTAGGTGATGGAGACTCAAAAGCATATAACAGCGTAGTAACCGTTCGGCCTTAAGGTGAGAAGATTATCAGAAAACTGTTATGTGTTGGTCATGTCCAGAAGATGATGGGCGCCAGGTTGAGGAAGTTCAAACAAAGTTTGAGAGACAAGGAACTTTCTAATGGTGAAACCATAAGAGGTAGGCTCACAGACAAAATGATTAATGAACTACAGCAGTATTATGGGACGGCCATTAGAAATAATACTTATGATTTGTTGAAAATGAAGCAGGCAGTATGGGCTACCTTCTTCCACAGACAGTCTACTAATGAAAAAGCATTCCATTCCAGCAGCAGTCTTGGATATCATAAAACCTGTTTACAGAGACCTATCAAAACCTGAATTACTGAAGAAGTGTCTGCATGGTCAGACTCAAAATCATAATGAGTCGTTCAATAATCTTATAGAGACTTACCGAAAATTGTTTTCCTTTTTTGAATGAAGGCACTAAAGTGGGGTATGAGTGATGCTGTTATTGCTTTCAATGATGGCAACGTTGGTAGGGTGAAAATGTTACAGCATATAAGAATTAATCCTGGAGCAAACTGCATCAGAGAACTTCAACAGATGGATAAGGTTCGCAATGATAAAGCAGAGTATGCAGTACAGTTGGCCACTATGGAGTCCAGAAAGAAGAATAGAAAATCTAGGAAAATGATCGAGAGGATCATATGCAGTATGGTTTAGGGTGCTTCTGAGTGACTAAAAATTAAAAAAAAAATTAAGCATATATTAAGTGAGTTACAGTCTTTTGAAACTTTAGAAGCCGTTCCTGAAAATATACATTTTCTGTTGCATTTTTCCGTAATTTTCAGAAACCACTTCTAGTAGAGTATTCAAATTTCCACGGCGTAATAACATACTTATACTGAGTCTACTGAACTAAAGTAAGACCATAATGTTATGTATAATGGAAATTATTTAGGATAACATACAAAAAAAGTACACAAAATTTTAACTGTGTAATAAAAAATTGTATTTCCGAAAGCAGAGGCTGAAATGCAATTGTTACAGTTCAGTAGGCTCAGAACATACATTTAATGTCCTGTAAAAGTCTCATGTCAATGACTACAGTGTTTCCTGAAATTCGGGGAAGCCAAGTCACCGAATTTAACATTGTCGGGATAGTACTTTCCAACTCCCCTTAAGACCGTAACAATGAACGGCGATCATCTTGAAAAATGACTTCTGTAGCCAAAAGTGTGAGGAAAATAACTTGTATTGGAATCCTGAATAAGTCCGCTGACTCAGCCGCCGAGGCTCCTTCTAGTGTACCCGGCGCGTTAGGGCCGCCCTCACCTCAGGGTGAGTGGCGGACTCCAACGTGTTCGCGTCGCTCGAGGCGGAGGGCCAATGTGGAGGCTGGGTGGCTGGCCTCGCCCGTTCATCTTGTCAGTGGGCAGGTGGCCGCTCCTTCAGCAGGGCCCGAGCAGGCACACGGGGGCAAAAGCTAGCTGGTTCCTGGGAGCTCCAACGTCAGGCGGGTGATGGAGCCCCTTAGGGAAGTAGCGTACAGAGCTGGAAAGAATTCCAACGTGCACTCGGTTTGTCTGCCGGGGGGCCTCATCCAAGATGTGGAGGCGGCCTTGCCTGCGCCTATCGAGCGTACGGGGTGCAGTCGTCTGCAAGTAGTTGAAGACGTCGGCACCAAGAACGCCTGTCGCTAGGGTTCTGAGGCGATCCTAGTTCGTACAGGCGGCTGGCGGATTTAGTGAAGACCGCTGGCCTCGCACGCTGGTTGCAAGCAGAGCTCTCTATTTGCAGCATCATTCCGAGAGTGGATCGGTGTCCTTTGGTTTGGAGCCGAGTGGAGGGTCTCAACCAGAGGCTTCGTCGACTCACACAAAGGAAGCGACTACCCGGGTAGCAGAGTACTTGTGGCGTACACATCGGTGTTTTTTAGGCTAGGCAGTAGTGCGAGGTGTCCTGACGAACACCCACCAGTCAGCGTAGAGGATGGGAAATCAGGACGCGCTCAGTGTATAGACACTTCAGCTATCAAGATATTAGCAGTAAATTTTCAGTGTGTTCGGAATAAAGTTCCTGAATTTACTGCCCTCCAGGAAGCGTGTGGCGCGCAAATTATTCTCGGGACTGAGACCTGGCTGAACCATGAGATACGAAGTTGTGAAATATTTAGTGGGGGTTGGAAAGACAGATTATACACCATAGGAGGTGGTGTCTTCATTGCAGTTGACAAAAATATTGAGTCTACGGAGATCGAAGTAGAATGTTATTGTGAAGTTATTTGTACACGTTTAACAGGGCTAGGAGAAATAAAGTTAATTGTTGAGTGTTATTACCGGCCACCAGGTTCCACCGTGACAGTTCTAGAATCATTCAAAGGGAGTCTACACTCTATATCGCAGAAGTACCCGGATCATGCTATATTAGTCGGAGGCGACTTCAACATACCTACTATGGACTGGGATGTCTATGGATTCATTACAGGTGGTACGGACAAGCCGTCGTGTGAATTACTTTTGAACACATTATCCGAAAATTGTCTTGAGCAGCTAAATCGACAGCCAACGCGTAGTGGAATTATTTTAGATCTGGTAGGCACGAACAGACCAGACCTCATCGACGGTGTCAGTGTTGAGACAGGGATTACTGATCATGATGTTGTCATTACGACTATGGTTACAAAAGTTAAAAAGTCGGTCAAGAAGGCTACGAGCGTATTCTTACTAGAAAGAGCAGATAAGCAGTTGTTAGCATCCAACTTAGTAAATGAATCGACTTCATTTACTTCCGGTACGTGGAAGAATTATGGGAAAATTTTAAACACGTTGTAAATCACGCATTGGCGAAGTACGTGCCGAAAAAGTGGGTTACGGACGAAAAAGACCCATCGTGGTTTAACAGCGTAATTCGGAGAATGCTCAGGAAGCAAAGACAGTTGCACTCGCGGCACAAGAAAGATCGGGAGAATGAGGACAGGCAAAAGTTAGTAGAGATTCGTGCTGTTGTAAAAAGAGCGATGCGCGAAGCATACAACCACTACCACCGTCTTACCTTAGCCAAAGATCTTGCTGAAAACCCAAGGAAATTCTGGTCTTACGTAAAATCGGTAAGCGGGTCGAAGGCTTTCATCCAGTCACTCACTGGTCAGTCTGTCCTGGCAACGGAAGGCAGCAAAACGAAAGCTGAAATTTTAAATTTAGCATCTGAGAAATCTTTCACCCAGGAGGATCGTACAAACATACCGCCGTTTGAGTCTCGTACAGATTCCCGAATTGAGGACATAGTGATAGACATCCCTGGGGTTGTGAAGCAGCTGCATGGGTTCAAAATAAATAAATCGCCAGGTCCTGATGGGATTCCAATTCGGTTTTACAGATAGTACTCTACTGCATTGGCTCCTTACTTATCTTGCATTTATCGCGAATCTCTTGCCCAACGTAAAGTCCCTAGAAAAAAGCGCGGGTGACACCTGCATATATGAAGGGTAGAAGGAAGGATCCTCAAAACTACAGACCAATATCCTTAAAATCGGTTTGTTGCATGATTCTCGAACATATTCTCAGTTCGAATATAATGAATTTCCTTGAGACAGAGAAGTTGTTGTCCATGCATCAGCACGGCTTTAGAAAGCATCGCTCCCACGAAACGCAACTCGCCCTTTTTTCACATGATATCTTGCGAACCATGGATATAGGGGATCAGACGGATGCCATATTCCTTGACTTCCGGAAAGCGTTTGACTCGGTGTCCCACTGCAGACTTCTAACTAAGGTAGGAGCATATGGGATTGGTTCCCAAGTATGTGAGTGGCTCGAAGACTTCTTAAGTAATGGCACCCAGTACGTGGTCCTCGATGGTGAGTGTTCATCGGAGGTGAGGGTATCATCTGGAGTGCCCCAGGGAAGTGCGGTAGGTCCGCTGATGTTTTATATCTACATAAATGATCTTTTGGATAGGGTGGATAGCAGAGTGCGACTGTTTGCTGCTGATGCTGTGGTGTACGGCAAGGTGTCGTCGTTGAGTGACTGTAGGAGGATACAAGATGACTTGGACAGGTGTAAAGAATGGCAGCTAACTCTAAATATAGATAAATGTAAATTAATGCAGATGAATAGGAAAAAGAATCCCGTAATGTTTGAATACTCCATTAGTAGTGTAGCGCTTGACACAGTCACTTCGATTAAATATTTGGGCATAACATTGCAAAGCGATATGAAGTGGGACAAGCATGTAATGGCAGTTGTGGGGAAGGCGGATAGTCGTCTTCGGTTCATTGGTAGAATTTTGGGAAGATGTGGTTTATCTGTAAAGGAGACCGCTTATAAAGCACTAATACGACCTATTCTTGAGTATTGCTCGAGCGTTTGGGATCCCTATCAGGTCGGATTGAGGGAGGATATAGAAGCAATTCAGAGGTGGGCTGCTAGATCTGTTACTGGTAGGTTTGATCATTAAGCGAGTATTACGAAAATGCTTCAGGAACTCGTGTGGGAGTCTCTAGAGGAAATGAGGCGTTCTTTTCGTGAATCGCTACTGAGGAAATTTAGAGAACCAGCATTTGAGGCTGACTGCAGTACAATTTTACTGCCGCCATATTATGTTACGCAGAAAGACCACAAAGATAAGATAAGAGAGAATAGGGCTATTACAGAGGCATATAGGCAGTAATTTTTCCCTCGTTTTGTTTGGGAGTGGAACAGGGAGAGAAGATGCTAGTTGTGGTACGAGGTACCCTCTGCCACGCACCGTATGGTGTATTGCAGAGTATGTATGTAGATGTAGATGTAGAAAATCAACATGCTTTCAGAAAGAAAAGTCTTGCATTGGTTATTGAACCCCCCTCGTACAAACACATATACAACTAGAATGAATACTTTCATTATGTAGTTGAGCATCGTTTATCCGGCCCCTAATTCGGATCTCCGTTTTATGAGGATCGTAATATTTTTGGGTTTGTCCTCCGTTACTTATATCTCCGACAATAGATGTGAAAAGTCTCTTCTAAAAGATGTATTATTTAATTGTTTAATCTTATTCTTATGAAGAAATCATGAATCTATCAGAAACACATGTCATAAAACTTGCATACAGTATCAAAGACTAGGGAACGAACATTAATCATAAGTCGCAGGCAGTGTTATAAGAAGTGTGGAATAATGTCTGTATTATATTCAGGATTTTGAAAAACAAAACGCGGGATAGGGAGTACTGCCTACATCTTGTTAAGTTACTTGTGATCTTGTCTTCAAGCCTGTAGGAGGTACGTGATGGAAGCTCGGTAAATTATGTGTGTTACAGGATAATAATTATTATACCAGCAGATAATTGTGTCTGCGTATGTTTTGGAAATCCCTTATGTCTACAACATTAATTTTATTTGATGACCCTTTGTGTATCAGGCGAATGTGTCTGGAATTGTGCGTAAATTGTTTGAAAGCAAATGAACCAATTGCTTATCGTGTCGTTTCGTTGACGTATTTTAGTCTTTGAAAGTCGAATCTGCAGATTTGTTTCTAAGCAGACGGGAACTAGTGCTGATTATCGCCTTTGAGTGGAAATCAGTATAGACTGATGTGACAAAAATCATTGGATACCTTCTAGTACCGTGTCGGACATTCTTTTATCCGACGTTGCATAGAAACTTGACGTGGCATTCACTTAAAAAGTCATTTATAGTCCAATGCAGAAGTATTGAGCCATGTTGCCCCTATAGCAGTCCATAATGGCGAAAGTATTTCCCGTGCAGGATTTTGAGTGCGAACTAATATCTTGATTATGTCCCATAAATGATCCATGGGACTCATGTCGGATCTGGGCGGCCAGATCATCAGCTCAAACTGTCCAGAATGTTCTTCGAGCCAAACACGAGAAATAGAGGCCCGGTGACATGGCGCATTGTCACCCAAAAAATTCCATCTTTGCTCGGGAACATGAAGTCGGTGAAAGGCAGCAAATGGTCTCCCAGTAGCCGAGTGTAAGCATTTCCAGTCAATGGTCGGTTCATTTGGTTCAGAGTACCCAGTCCATTCCATGTAAACACAGCCCAAAAAATTATGGAGCCGCCACCAGCTCGCACAGTGTCTTGTTGACAACATGGGTCCATGGTTTCGTGGGGTCTGCGCCACACCCAGATCCTGCAGTGAGTTCTCACCAACTGAATTCTGGGCCCCTCTGACCAGGACGCGGTCTTGCAGTCGTCTAGGGTTGGACCGAAATCGTAGTCACGAGTCCAGATGAGGCGGTGCAGTCGATGTTGTGCTGTTAGCAGAGGCATTCGCGTGTACTGTCTGCTGCCATAGCTCATTACAGGCAAATTTCGCCGCACTGTCCTAACGGATTGTTCGTCTTACGTCCCACATTGACTTCTACGGTTATTTCACTCAGTGTTGTTTGTCTGCTAGGACTCACAACTCTACGTTAACGTAGCGGCGAACGGTCGTTGCGCGAAGGCAGTCAGCCATTGCGTCGTCGTTGGTGTGAGGTAATATCTGAAATTTGGTATTCACGATACACTATTGACACTGTATATCTTGGAATGCTGAATCACCTAACGAAGTCCGGAATGGACTGTCCAATCGTCTATGTCCAACTACCATTCCGCGTTCAAACTCTGTTAATTCCCGTCGTGCGGCCGTATTCATGTTGGAAACCTCTTCATATGAAACATCTGAGGACAAATGATAGCTCCGAAAATGCACTGTCCTTTTCTATACCTACTGCGGTCTATAGATGACTTTTTTCAGTATAGTATTTTCACGGTCAACGAGCTTTCAGGCTTATACAGCATAAGATCACTATACGGAATTGCCTTGAGTTAAAATGAAGGTAATTTAGTACAACGAAGAAAACGATTGCTTAATGGTGTGTGTGCATTAACAACATCGTATTGTGAGTGTCTTTCCCGAGGCAAACTATCATTCGTACGTTGCATAATCTTCGCACGTTTAAAATATTTCTCTCACTGTACTACCTACAATGGAGGAAACATACGTTTCAGCCAGTGACAATCACCAAATTTAAATTCAGCGAATCGCCATATACGGATTCTGGCACGGTGGCACCTATTAACGAAATGCTTAACATTACGTTTCTAGAACGGGTGTGGTAAGACTGCATCTGCCATCCTGTTTTCGAAACGATATTGCTTAGACGTAAGTATTAGATGGGTGTTGCCAATATTGTGGAAATGAATCTTTGGTGTACCATAAATACGTTCATGGAGAACAGTCAATAAAGGAAATGGCATATCCTTGAGATACTAGTCTATATGCGGCCGATAAAATATAATAATTGTAAATTACCAGAGTAACTACTAGCTTCTATAAACTATCTCCTATATGTACATTGTCCGCCATTCGTGGTCTCACGGTAGCGTTCTCGCTTCCCGAGCCCGGGATCCCGGGTTCGATTCCCGGCGCGTTCTGGCATTTTCACCTGCCTGTAGATGACTGGGTGTTGTTGTGTCGTCTTCATCATCATCATTCATCCCCATTATGGTCGGAGGAAGGCAACGGCAAACCACCTCCATTAGGACCTTACCTAGTACGGCGGTGCGGGTCTCCCGCATCGTTCCCCTACGCTCTGCAAAGAAGCGTGGGACTTCATTTCCATTTCATATGTACATTAGCCACGTGTGACATCGATGGCGTATTTGATTGAGTAAATCGTAAAGTTGCTAAAAGAGGCTACAAAGCTTTCTGAATAGCCTTGGGAAGGGCTCCAACTTCAGCCGTTAGGCTGAGGGATACAATAGAGCCTGTAGCCAAAACAATACACCTCCACTGCCTTCGGCCCTATAAGGACATATCTTTCCTACCGTGAAGGACGCTCGCTGTTGGCTTAGGCTAGGGCAGAGTGGTGGTGGTTCTTTTCAGATAATCCCCCCGCTAGAGTCTGAATCTGGGGGCGGATATTCAACGGAAAAAGTGGAACGTCGAAGCTAGAAAGCCACTAGCATCCCATTGTCTAGCTCATTCCCGCTCATTCGCCCAGTTCTCAATCGTCAGAGATCAGTGCTCAGCGCTCAGTCCCTGGGTAGCTACGTCGTCGTTCTCGGTTTGAGGCTACAGCCATACAACTGCGTCTGTCTCTCACATTTGGATGGAATTCACATAACACGTGCGGTTCTGTCACTGCTGGCCACAAGTGTGAAACCCGGGGAGATAGCGTCAGTGACGAGACGGTGACAGCTGCAACAAATTTTTTATGCCAAATTTGTACCAATTATGGGCAGAATTTCATTAAATAAAATTGCTGTCACTGCATTATATTTTGCGATAGTTGTCCACAGGCGTCAGAAGCGTCTGCGTTAAGAGACAAACTGAATTCATCCAATATGAAGCGAGATACCAGCGGTGGAACAGGCTGTGCTTCTACAAACCGAACTTGAGGCAAATCCAGACGAGCGTTTTGAACTGATTTGAAATTCTTTTGAGGATGGTCAGATAGATTATTATAAAAGGAATATAACCATTAAAGTAATGTCAGTGTATAAAAGGAAACCTTCGCAGTAACTTTATGCTATGATTTACTTGCTTTTCATTCTTAGTGTCAGTTTACCCACAAATATCGATTAAAATAATTTTCGTCAGCGTTAAACCTGTATGAACTGAAACAGTTTACAAAATTTATGATTAGAGGTGAAAATGAAAATGCAGGAATGGCATATTAAAATTTGAATGAATTTCAATTGAGAAACTTCTTTGTCCTGAATGTTCAGTTTCCTAACCACAGGAAGTTGAGCCAATGGATACGTTTAATCAACGTCAGGCACGTGAGGCGTAGATTGTGCCAAATGTTCTTTTAACACTCGTACAATTTCCTCCTCAAACGAATTATGTTCCCTCTTCTTAAATTTTGGACTCGGCGTTCTTTTGCGAATTTAAGTTCAGGTGCAAGAACGAACTCTGCACTCTGATCACTTTCAAAGAGGTCCATATTCCCACCGGGTTTTAAAAAATAGCTTTTGAATAGTTTAAAGAAATATTCTTTCATAATAAACCAACAGTAACAACTGCTACAGCTCAACCAGTCAACGTACACCTCTACAGACACAAATGCGCAATTGTCACTTACTACCTTTGTTGAAACACTCCATCAAGGAAAGATATCTTCTAGTTGCTGGTTGGTGGTGGCTGATTTAAGGGGGGTGCGGACCAAACAACGAGGTCATCGGTCCCATCGGATTAGGGAAGGATGGTGAAGGAAATCGGCTGAGCACTTCCTAAGGAACCATCCCGGCATTAGCCTAAAGTGATTTAGAAAAATCACGGGAAACTTAAATCAGCATAGCCGGACGTGAGTTTGAATCGTCGTCTTTCCGAATGCGAGTCCAGTGTGCTAACCACTGCGCTACGTCGCTCGGTTCTCTTATAGTAAAATACATTTGGTCTGCCAGGTGTTGCAGAATCACCACTCGTTTCTTGGTTTTTAACTTTCACTTCCAACTTTTCTGTATCTCTATCCCTAAAGATTCATGGATAAAAGTATCATCGATTTATGTAATTACCTGTTGCGTATTTAAGAGCTACTACTTAATATGACATTACTTTACAGGATTGCTTGTGAAATAATTTTTTGCCACCAGTCACTGTATTCTTTTTGTATATATTTTCCACGACCTGTTTCGGAAACGGTTCAGATTTTCAGGTGCGTTTTCTGACAGCTATGCCATTTATTATCGATATTTTCCATTGCCATGTGCTGCACTATTCTGTCCTCTTGATTTTAATATACAGAGAGACGCACAATTTTAAGCATTGACTGAACTTTACACAGAACTTCCCCACTAACTCTATAAGAAGATCGATTGTTAGTTAAAATAGCGCGTTTTTTATACGTTAAAGACAACAAAACAATATAAATAGCAGAAGAAATTTCCACGAACACAGTTTAGGTAAACAATCGTTGGCTGCACTGTGCAGCTATACCGGTAACAAACAGATCCTCTATCGCCGTTCTTCTTGGAAGGCCGCTTCCGTCTGCAGAAAATAAAAAAGCAACACCTATGGCCGGCACCCAGCATGAGCAAAAGGGCTGATCGATTGCATGTCAGTTCAACTAAGTACCTGGGTGTAAAAATTAAGATGAGTCCATCCCATCATTAATCTTCCTTGTGGCATCAGCATTTCCACTCAGGTTAGGCCCTTCATAAAGCGAATCCTCGGGTCACTAGCTGCAGTACAGAAATATGCGATATCCATGTTCACTATATATACTACTGGCCATTAAAATTGCTACACCACGAAGATGACGTGCTACAAACGCGAAATTAAACCGACAGGAAGAAGATGCTGTGTTTTGCAAATGATTAGCTTTTCAGAGCATTCACACAAGGTTGGCGCCGGTGGCGACAACTATAACGTGTTGACATGAGTAAAGTTTCCAACCGATTTCTCATACACACACAGCAGTTGACCGGCGTTGCCTGGCGAAACGTTGTTGTGATGCCTCGTAGGAGTAGGGGAAATGCGTACTATCACGTTTCCGACTTTGATAAAGGTCGGATTATAGCCTATCGCGATTGCGGTTTATGGTATCGCGACATTGCTGCTCGCGTTGGTCGAGATCCAATGACTGTTATCAGAATATACACTCCTGAAAATTGAAATAAGAACACCGTGAATTCATTGTCCCAGGAAGGGGAAACTTTATTGACACATTCCTGGGGTCAGATACATCACATGATCACACTGACAGAACCACAGGCACATAGACACAGGCAACAGAGCATGCACAATGTCGGCACTAGTACAGTGTATATCCACCTTTCGCAGCAATGCAGGCTGCTATTCTCCCATGGAGACGATCGTAGAGATGCTGGATGTAGTCCTGTGGAACGGCTTGCCATGCCATTTCCACCTGGCGCCTCAGTTGGACCAGCGTTCGGGCTGGACGTGCAGACCGCGTGAGACGACGCTTCATTCAGTCCCAAACATGCTCAATGGGGGACAGATCCGGAGATCTTGCTGGCCAGGGTAGTTGACTTACACCTTCTAGAGCACGTTGGGTGGCACGGGATACATGCGGACGTGCATTGTCCTGTTGGAACAGCAAGTTCCCTTGCCGGTCAAGGAATGGTAGAACGATGGGTTCGCGACGGTTTGGATGTACCGTGCACTATTCAGTGTCCCCTCGACGACCACCAGTGGTGTACGGCCAGTGTAGGAGATCGCTCCCCACACCATGATGCCGGGTGTTGGCCCTGTGTGCCTCGGTCGTATGCAGTCCTGATTGTGGCGCTCACCTGCACGGCGCCAAACACGCATACGACCATCATTGGCACCAAGGCAGAAGCGACTCTCATCGCTGAAGACGACACGTCTCCATTCGTCCCTCCATTCACGCCTGTCGCGACACCACTGTAGGCGGGCTGCACAATGTTGGGGCGTGAGCGGAAGACGGCCTAACGGTGTGCGGGACCGTAGCCCAGCTTCATGGAGACGGTTGCGAATGGTCCTCGCCGATACCCCAGGAGCAACA
The DNA here is from genome assembly GCF_023864275.1 of Schistocerca cancellata. Lineage (NCBI taxonomy): Eukaryota > Metazoa > Arthropoda > Insecta > Orthoptera > Acrididae > Schistocerca > Schistocerca cancellata. Next base: position 303,266,733 of record NC_064633.1, on the reverse strand, counting down.
GTGTCCCTAATTTTCTGGGAAGTGGCGGTGCGGTCCCCTACGGCACTGCGTAGGATCCTACGGTCTTGGCGTGCATCCGTGCATCGCTGCGGTCCGGTCCCAGGTCGACGGGCACGTGCACCTTCCGCCGACCACTGGCGACAACATCGATGTACTGTGGAGACCTCACGCCCCACGTGTTGAGCAATTCGGCGGTACGTCCACCCGGCCTCCCGCATGCCCACTATACGCCCTCGCTCAAAGTCCGTCAACTGCACATACGGTTCACGTCCACGCTGTCGCGGCATGCTACCAGTGTTAAAGACTGCGATGGAGCTCCGTATGCCACGGCAAACTGGCTGACACTGACGGCGGCGGTGCACAAATGCTGCGCAGCTAGCGCCATTCGACGGCCAACACCGCGGTTCCTGGTGTGTCCGCTGTGCCGTGCGTGTGATCATTGCTTGTACAGCCCTCTCGCAGTGTCCGGAGCAAGTATGGTGGGTCTGACACACCGGTGTCAATGTGTTCTTTTTTCCATTTCCAGGAGTGTAGAATCGGTGGGTTCAGGAGGGTAATATGGTACCCAATGGCCTCGTATAACTAGCAGTCGAGATGACAGGCATCTTATCCGCATGGCTGTAACGGATCGAGCAGCCACGTCTCGATCCCTGAGTCAACAGATGGGGACGCTTGCAAGACAATAATCATCTGCACGAACAGTTCGACGACGTTTACAGCAGCATGGACTATCAGCTCAGAGATCATGGCTGTGGTTACCATTGAAGCTGCATACAGACAGGAGCGCCTGCGATGGTGTACTCAGCGACGAACCTGGGTGCACGAATGGCAAAACGTCATTTTTTCGGATGAATCCAGGTTCTGTTTACAGCATCATGATGGTTGCATTCGTGTTTGGCTACATCGTGGTGAAAGCACATTGGAAGCGTGTATTCGTCATCGCCATTCTGGCGTATCACCCGGCGTGATGGTGTAGGGTGCCATTGGTTACACGTCTCGGTTTAGCCGGCCGCGGTGGTCTAGCGGTTCTAGGCGCGCAGTCCGGAACCGCGCGACTGCTACGGTCGCAGGTTCGAATCCTGCCTCGGGCATGGATGTGCGTGATGTCCTTAGGTTAGTTAGGTTTAAGTAGTTCTAAGTTCTAGGGGACTGATGACCTCAGATGTTAAGTCCCATAGTGCTCAGAGCCATTTGAACCAAACACGTCTCGGTCACTTCTTGTGCGCATTGACGGCACTTTGAACAGTGGACGTTACATTTCAGATGTGTTACGACCCCTCGCTATACCCTTCGCCGGCCGGGGTAGCCGAGCGATTCTAGGCGCTACAGTCTGGTACCGCTCGACCGCTACGGTCGCAGATTCCAATCCGGCCTCAGGCATGGATGTGTGTAATGTCCTTAGGTTAGTTAGATTTACTTAGTTCTAAGGTCTAGGGGACTGATGAACTCAGACGTTAGGTCCCATAGTGCTCAGAGCCATTTGAACCATCTACCCTTCATTCGATCCCTTCGAAACCCTACATGTGAGTAGGATAATGCACGACCGCACGTTGCAGGTCCTGTACGGGTCTTTCTGGCTGCAGAAAATGTTCTACTGCTGCCCTGGGCAGATCTCTCACCAATTGAAAACGTCTGGTCAATGGTGGCCGAGCAACTGGATCGTCACAATACGCCAGTCACTACTCTTGATGAACTATGGTATCGTGTTGAAGTTGCATGGACAGCTGTACCTGTACACACCATCCAAGCTCTGTTTGACTCAATGCCCAGGCGTATCAAGGCCGTTATTACGGCCAAAGGTGGTTGTTCTGGGTACTGATTTCTCAGCATCTGTGCACCCAAATTGAGTGAGAATGTAATCACATGTCAGTTCTATTATAAAATATTTGTCCAATGAATACCCGTTTATCATTTGCATTTGTTCTTGGTGTAGCAATTTTAATGGCCAGTAGTGTTCATGTGCGTGTGTGTGTTTTTCATAGCACTGCTTGTTTTAATTTCAAAGCACACTTTACTCACAGCTAGGTGCAGGCCTATATGTGTGTGGTACCATTTTGGACATGTCCGGAGGAATAAATACATTTTTATCCAGTAACGTCTGAATCAAGACATATAGTGCCCCTTGCCCATTACCTTCATTACTCGCGGAAATTCACCAATTCGCATAGGAGTTTCAACGTGGTGTGCATCTGCACTGAAGTGATCTATTGGTCATACTCATTTCTATTATTTAAGTGGAGTCTTTTCTTTCGGTCATGTCCGTTTCGACTATTCGAGCTTGTCGCACACCGCTTACGGGGCCTCCCTGTCCAACTACGAAAGTAGCATGAAGCAAGCTGGGAATTTGTGTCAGACGAAAAGCACGCTCAGATAGCCAAAGCGATCAAAGCAACCCAAGATATCCGAGTTAGAGTCCCTGTCCAGCAGAAATTTCCACATACTGCAATGAAATTCACGTCAATGCCAATGTGAGACTTGTTTCATATGATTATTTTGTAAGCAAATGAAATCGATCGATCATATAGTATCGGGTGTCAAACTTCGATACATTCGTAGAATACCGGGAAATTGCACTCAATCTACAAAGGAGACTGCTTACAATACATTCACGCAATTCATCCTAAAATATTTATGAAGTATTAGGGATCCATATGAAATAGGACGAACTGGATATGGTTAACTTATTCAAAGAAAGATAACACGAATGGTCGGAGGTCAGGTTGAGCCGTGGGAGAGGGTCACGGAGATGCTGTAAGATCTGAACCTGCTTGCACTTGAAGACATCCCGAGGAAGGCAGCCCAGCAAATCTCAAGAATGTCCTTGAACTTATAAATCTTCCAATATGCTACTGCTGTTGCGTACTGCAGCAATCCTACTTCAAGAGGAATTCGAGCGGTTATTACAACATACACACACACACACACACACACACACACACACACACACACACGCACACGCACACACACACACACACAAACAAATTATTAGTAATTCATTAAAACGTGTACATGATAAATACTTAAATTTGGAAACAAATAGTGTTCACAGAGATGACACGAAATTCATGCTGTCGCTAGCGACGTGTAGCAGATGGTTACAGGGTGGTAGTTTTACATCAGAGTCTAGTTCTTTAACTGATTTGAAGCTCTGAATACCTCTTCTGTACGCCCTCAGCCTGATCTGGTCCACAACGACACTGTTATCGTAAGCGATGATTTTAATTGATCACTTGTTACGTAGAGAGTGGGATGACTACACTGCGTTCAGGCATAAATAACTTCCCGGCTGCGTCTATGTAATGAAGCACTTGGCGGCACGTCCGTGTCGACAACGCGATTCGTTGCAGCGTTTGCCAACGACTGTCATCTGTTGTGGTGTCGTCTCCATTTACCAACTTTTGCATGTAACCTCTTTCTGAAGACGGCACAACAGCAACTTCCGATTTATCCCTCTCATAAGAACTGCGAAGAGATGACAGAGTAACTGCTGTGCGTGCAGAGCCATTTCAGTCATCATTCATCTTGCATTTTATACTTGAACCAAACACATCTCACTAGTTTACAGAGTATTGATGTAAATGTAGATATAAATACAGAAGATATGTTGCAATGCTGTACATGTAACTAAGTTGTAGTTAAGTGTCTGCATAGGTTTATCAAATTCTAGTTATACACTATGTGTTGAAAAGTATCCGGACACCACTAAAAACACACGTTTTTGATGTTAGGTGCATTGTGCTGCCACCTAATGCCAGTTACTCCATATCAGCTACCTCAATAGTCATTAAGACACTGCGAGAGGGCACAATGGGGCGCTTCCCGGAACTCACGGACTTCGAACGTGGTCAGATGATTGGGTGTCACTTGTGTGATACGTCTGAATGAGAGATTTACACATTCCTAAACATCCCTAGGTCCACTGTTTCCGATGTGATAGTGAAGTGGAAACGTGAAGGGACACGTACACCACAAAGGCGTAAAGGCTGACCTCGTCTGTTTACTGACAGAGACTGCCGACAGCTGAAGAGAATCGTAATGTGTAATAGGCAGACAGCTAAACAGATCATCACACAGGAATTCCAAACTGTATCAGGACCCACTGCAAGTACTATGACAGTTATGCGGGAGGTGAGAAAACTTGCATTCACGGCCGAGCGGTTGCTCATTAGCTACACATTGCGCTGGTAAATGCCAAACGACGCCTCGCTTGGGGTAAAGAGCATAAACATTGTACGATTGAAGAGTTGAAGAACGTTGTATGGAGTGACGAACAACGGAACATAATCTGGCAATCCGATGGCAGGGTGTGGGTATGGCGAATTCCAGTTGATCGTCATCTAAAATGGCTCTAAGCACTACGGGACTTAACTCCTAAGGTCATCAGTCCCCTAGAACTTGGAACTACTTAAACCTAACTAACCTAAGGACACCATACACATCCATGCCGGAGGCAGGATTCGAACCTGCGACCGTAGCTGTCGCGCGGTTCCAGACTGTAGCGCCTAGAACACACTCGGCCACCCCGGCCGGGGACCGTCATCTTCCAGCGTGTGTAGTGCCAGTAGTAAAATTGGGAGGCGATGGTGTTATTGTGTGGTCATGTTTTTCGTGGAGGGGGATAGCACCCTTTGATGTTTTGCGTGTCACTATCACAGCATATTAGTTGTAAGTTATAGGGGACTGATGACCTCAGGTGTTAAGTTCCATAGTGCTCAGATCCATTTGAACATTTGCACAGCCTGTGACCGCGCGACTGCTACGGTCGCAGGTTCGAATCCTGCCTCGGGCAGGGATGTGTGTGACGTCCTTAGGTTAGTTAGGTTTAAGTAGTTCTAAGTTCTAGGGGACTGATGACCATAGCTGTTCAGTCCCATAGTGCTCAGAGCCATTTTTAAGCCACAGCCTGTGGCGGAGTGGTTACACGACAAAACATCACCGTAATGGACTGGCTTGCACAGATTAGTGACCTATAGAACACCTATGGAATATTTTGGAACGCCGACTTCGCGCCAGGCCTCACTAACAGACATCGATACCTCTTCTCTGTGCACCACTCCGTGAAGAATGGGCTGCCATTTCCAAAGAAACCTTCCAGCATATGATTGAACGTATGCCTGCGAGTTAGGAGGCTGTCATCACGGTTAAGGTTTGGTCAACACCATATTGAATTCCATCATCTCCGGTGGAGGGCGCCACGAACCTGTAAGTCATTTTCAGAGAGATGTCCGGATATTTTTGATCGCAAAGTGTGTAGTGTATCATTAATAAATGCTATTACCTTAACTCTGTAGAATAACTTATTGTGCCAACATGTTAGCATGCTTTCCATTAGGATGCTCATACACGGCTTGACTTTGTCCTGTTATCATTACACCATAATTCCAAACACTTGCGCACACTCAGGCTTTGTCGCAAAACTGTCATCACTGATGCATTTCCGGGCATCAACCACAAAGATGTAACTTCTTGGCAAATTGCAACTGCCAGTCGAACGGGGACTCGAGTCCCGGTCTAGCACCAAGGTTTAATCAGGCAGGTCAGAAGGTTTCTTATCAGTGCACACTCCGCTGCGACCTGAATAAGTCATTCTGAGAACCCTACCGATGGTTAAATGCAGCTATCCTATCCTTTCAAATGTTTTTTTTTTAGTACTCCTTCTGCCTCTTACGTCATCACTGACGTACCTTATGTACTTAAACATTACCGTAACTGGGGATTCTTCCTAACATTCCAGGACAAGGGAAATCTACTAGTCACAAACAAACTCCGTCCGAATACGCCTTGAAAGCTCAACGGTGCCATCGGCCGCTGTGTCATCCTCAGCCCTTAAGTGTCACCTGATGAGTAGTATCAAATGTAGGCCTTAGTAGGAGGCATAAATACATGCATCATTGTATGGTATTGAAACGTGGATTGTGCAAAAGCTCGATCAGAAGAGAATCGAAGCATTGGAGATGTGAAATGAAACAATTTCAGAGACTTCACTGACCTCATTCAGATACACTATGTCATCAAAAGTATCCGGACACTTGGCTCTAAATGACTCAAAAGTTGGTGGCGCCCTCCATCGGCAATGCTGGAATTCAGTACGGTATTACCCCAACCTTAGCCTTGATGACAGCTTCCACTCTCGCAGGTATACGTTCAATTAGTTGCTGGAAGAAATCTTGGGGAATGGCAGCCCATTCTTCACCGAGTGCTACACTAAGGAGAGGTATCGATGTCGGTCGGTGAGGCCTGGCACGAAGTCGGCGTTCCAAAATATCCCGCCGGCCGGAGTGGCCGAGCGGTTCTAGGCGCTACTGTCTGGAACCGCGCGACCACTACGGTCGCAGGTTCGAATCCTGCCTTGGGCATGAATGTGTGTGATGTCCTTAGGTTAGTTAGGTTTAAGTAGTTCTAAGTTCTAGGGGACTGAAGACCTCAGAAGTTAAGTGCCATAGTGCTCAGAGCAATTTGAACCAAAATATCCCAAAGGTGTTTTATAGGTCAGGACTCTGTGCAGGCCAGTCCATTACAGGGATGGTATCGTCGTGTAAGCACTCCGGCACAGGCCGTGTATTATAAACAGGTGCTCTATCGTGTTGAAAGATGTAGTCACCATCCCCGAATTGCTCTTCAACAGTGGGAAGCAAGAACGTGCTCAAAACATCAATGTAGGCCTGTGCTGTGATAGTGACAAGCAAAACAACAAGGGGTGCAAGCCCCCTCCATGAGAAACACGACCACACCACAACTCCCCCGCCTCCGAATTTTACTATTGGCACTACACACGCTGGCAGATGACGGTCACTGGGCATTCGTCGTACCCACACCCTGGCATCGGATCGCCAGATTGTGTTCCGTGATTCATCACTCCACACAACGTTTTTCCACTCTTCAATCGTCCAATGTTTATGCTCTTTACACCAAGCGAGGGGCCGTTTGGCATTTACCAGCGAGATGTGTGGCTTATGCGACCGTGATATCCAAGTTTTCTCACCTCCCGCCTTACTGTCATAGTACGTGCAGTGGATCCTGATGCAGTCTGGATTTCCTGTGTGATGATCTGTTTAGCTGTCTGCCTATTACACATTACGATTCTCTTCAACTGTTGGCAGTTTCTTTCAGTCAACAGACGAGGTCGGCCTGTACGCCTTTGTGCTGTACGTGGCCCTTCACGTTTCCACTTCACTATCACATCGGAAAAAGTGGACCTATGGATGTTTAGGAGTGTGGAAATCTCGCATGCAGATATGACACAAATGACGTCCAATCATCTGACCACGTTCGAAGTCCGTCAGTTCCGCGGAGTGCCCTATCTGTTCTTTCACTATGTCTAATGATTACTGAGGTCGCTAGTGTGCGTACCTGGTAGTATGTAGCAGCGCGGTGCACCTAAGATGAAAACGTGTTTTTGGCGGTGTCCGGATACTTATGATCACATTATGTATGAATGAATTTGTAAATGTACCTGCACCTGGGTTTCAGACTAGATCCCCCATTTACGTTCGTTGCTGCAGTGCTATTACAGAACACGGAGTGTTTGTGTGTAGAGGGGACTTTAAAATATTCTAAGGTGGCAGTGAGAATGTGGATAGAGGAGGCAGGGATGCAAGCGTAGCCCAAGAATTGGAGTGAACATCTGTGCCAAGGAGCCTTAGTGGCTAACGCACCTGCCAATAAACAGGAGACTCGTGTTCGATTCCCGGCCTTAGTACAAGTTTTCACTCGCCACTTCAGTCTATATACATAAAATCATTACAGATGAGGGGCTATAGAAGAATTTTGAAAATTACGTCTAATAATTGGGTGAGGAATGAAGAGGTTCTCCGCAGAACTGAGGAGGAAAGGAGTACATGAGAAACTCCGACAAGAAAGGACATGATGATAGCGCTTCTGTTAAAACTTCAGGGAACAACATTAATGGTAATAGAGTGGGGGTGAGAGGTTAAAAACTTTAGAGGAAGAACTCAGAATACATCCAGCAAATATCGGAGTACGTAGGTTGCAAGTGCTATTCTGAAATGATAAGTTTGGCACAGGATCGGAATTCGTGGCTTGCTGCATCAAACCAGTCAGAAGACAGATGACTGATAATAATAAATAAAAAATAGGAATTAAATAAATTGCTTCAGCTATAGCTTTCAGGGACGAATGATGTAATGCCCACCCATTCTGTGTCTCTATATCCTTTACATTCTTCATTAGTCAGTTTTATGATTAACGTTTTATATTATGTCTTCATTCCTCCTCAACCACTCCAAGTGACCACGAAAAGCGTTCTTTGAGAATACAAGAAATGATTAATAATCGATACTACAAACTATTCTCATCTGTTTTTTCCCCATTTTACAAGTTTAGCATCTGTTCTATGAAAGTAAGCTGCTTCTTCTTTTTACAGAAAGGTTTATTGATTCGTTAAATCTTTGCTACTATATCTTCCTGTCTTTACCAAATCTACTTTCTGTGATAGAAAAATAGCAAAATCGTTCCACCTCATGAAGAGTCTCTTTTCCAAGTATTACATTCAGTTATCGAACACTCCATTAGATGCACCCACTACTACTATGAGCTTTTTCTTTTTTTTTTTAGGCATAACATTTATCATAGAACGCTAGAGCATATGTCCTTTGTCATAAAGCTCCCGATTCAAATCCTCTTCACAAAACTCAACCACTTGCTGCCATAAGCTTAGCACATGACGCTGCATTGCTTCCCATTTACCTCAGTAGCATTACAGAGATAATAAACCATTTCAATATAAAAATTAAATATTACAGATGATAACTGGTAGCTTTGCGTTAGAGTTCTCCTTAGTCTGAGTCATCAACCGTTCCGGCCGTGGTGATTATAGAAGATCGCCTCGTATAAATAGAAGGTATAGCACTTAAATCCCTGCAGTTGATACTAGACTGACAAAGAATCGAAAACATTTTATTCAGTCGCTAATAACCACTCACCTTCTCCAAATGTAGAAATATAACGTAGGTTTCGTTGTTTTCCCTTCATCTGCCCTTTATTATATGCCGCAAGTATGAAATAAAAAAGTGTCTGTCTTTCTACATACATCAAACTTATCTTCCCCTAACGAACACAAATATTCCTTCTGTTTTCCTATAAAGTGATTTTGCCAAGTAACTGATCAAGATTCATGAATTGCACCCACATGATTGTATAATTTTCCTTCTGCCCTTTGATCCGATGCCTGTAAGGTATCTGTAGTTATTTAATCAGTAGGCCTACCTAGGATCTTGTTGATTTCGAGTTCGTGAAAACCTTTCATAACTTTAGAGGTTGTGATTGCTTTTTGACTATAATCCTCTTGCATTGCATCTTCATTTTTTAGTTAGCTCTATTTTCGATGGAGAACTAATTTTCCGTGTATTCTTACCACCTTATTTTCGTCTTTCATTGGAAATAACGATTTCAATCTCTAATTGTAGCAATAGATAACCACTTTTAAAACCCCAAAAAAGTTTCATACGTAAAACAGTTGTTATCGTGCTTTAGTCGTTCCACGGCAGGAAGATATCAATGGAAAATACCAAATGAACTTAGTTTCCTCCAGCCCACACTAAGCCAAGTCAAACCAGTACAGTGCTCCGTGCAGCAATCAGAATAACAAACAAGCAGAGAAGCGATACTGCACATAGCGTGACACACTGGGAAGCTATTGTTTCACCTTTCTTGGGCGGGAAGTCTGAATCGTTAATTCAGCAACATGACCTCACTAAGGGAACATTATAACATCATTCTGATACCACATCACAGTTCTGCAAGAATCAGCACATTTCCCACAAGATCGGTTGTCAGCTCATTGACAAAACGGAGTAGCATCAGGCTGAAGCACTGAAAGTCGCTGTTGTGACACCTAGATGCAGCGAAGAACGCTGATGAACCCTGAAAACGAGGACCAATGCGATCATCCTTGTCAAGACATAACGTCATTGCATAAGATGGACAGCAATAAAAGCCGGCCGTTGTGACCGAGAGGTTCTAGGCGCTTCAGTCTGGAACCTCACTACTGCAGCGGACGCTGGTTCGAATCCTGCCTAGGGAATGGATGTGCATGATGTCCTTAGGTTAGTTAGGTTTAAGTAGTCTAAGTGTAGGGGACTGATGACGTCAGATGTTAAGTCCCATAGTGCTTAGAGCCATTTTTGACAGCAATAAATGCTCAAGCTTCAAATCTCATATGCAATTCAATTACAGTGAGTCAGCTATGATGCAGACCCTGTGATGTTCTGCCTACCATTCACCAGATGATTTCTACCTTCGAGACAGTTGATAGCCTGTTCTGACGAACATGGTCATTGTGAACCTGCTGATGGGAGTTACTAGCTGCAGCTTGCTGAAAGCCATACATGTCGTTTCTGTATACCATATATAAGTAGTGGAACAAATCGGTTACCACCCCACTCTCCATTGTTGCCAGATGTATCCAATATGGCGCCGATGACGTCATGCAAGATGGCTGCCTGAATACATGGGAACAATGCATGACACCATCCAAGACGATGGGTGTGACGTCATTCAAGATAGCGGATTTTGCCCAGAAGAGGGCTACCTCCACTAACCTGACCCCTTCTCCCAGAAAGTGGCAAAAAGTTCTAATTCCAACTGGATAATGTATCGAACCATACTTATCTCTACTAACCTAAGAAAATCGTGGGAAGATAGGGCAATTGGGCTAACTCCACTAACCTAACTCCCCCTCCCCTCCCCCAGAAAAATGGTGGAAGTTCAAATTACAACAGGATAATGTATCACATCTCTACTAACATAAGAAAATGGCGGGAAAAAAGATCACCTCCACCACCTCGTCCTAGGAATTGGCAGGAAGTTCAAATTCCATCAGGATAATGCACCATACTATAGTTGTCTCTACTAACTTAAGAAAATTAAGGGAACAAAGCTCAACTCCACTAACCTAAGTCACCCGACCACTACTTCTTCCTAGGGATGGATTGGTGGGAAAAGACCTCAGCCTGCACTGGGCCTGTGGAGAGAGGAAGGTGTGTCTTTTATTTATTTTGGAATAATTTATTTAGGGGTGGCGTATATTTATCAGACTGATACAAAACACACACTCTGACATGCTTGGGTTCACGCCATACAGCCTACAGACATGCAAATTACTAAAAGACTCTGCAAATGTGCTTGCTAATCGTCAACTGTCGAAATCATGCACAACTCTTTATTTAACAATTTGAGCCACTACCGCAATCCACTGTGTTTGCCACGAGGTCCAGAGCCCAACTGACCTAGTACCCGGTACCACCACCAGAGGCCACTGTCATCTGTTCCGTATCATAATCGAAGATGGCAGCCATGACGTTAGCATGGCGGCAAACAATGTGTTCACCACTAGGTCTGGACCTAGTACGTTGTACCAACACCAGCGTGCGCTGTCGTCTGTTCCATGATGCAATCCTAGATGATGGTGTGATATGGTGGGAGAACGATTCTGCCAGTGCTGGACATGAGTTTTTATTTTACAGGTAGTATCTCCACCATGAGGTCTATTGTCCAACTGACATTTTACACAGTATTGCCACCAGATGGTGCCCTCATCCCATAATCCGAGACGGTGCTCGGTGGGGCAAAAGGCGCGAAAATGACTCAGCACGCGCGTATGGCATTCCGGTCTCCTCTTCAAGCTCCAAACCTTCTCCCTTCCCATTAACTACGTCCGTCCGATCGGCTCCTTTCTCTCCCGCCGTCCTTGCTATGTCCCCATCCATAACAAAGATTCCTACACCTTTTTCCCCTCTGCCAGTGTGCCCCAAGGCTCCGTCCTCTCCCCCTTCTGTACCTTCTGTACACGGCGGACATGCCGCCGCCGTCACCCCCCGTCCACCTTCTCCAGTTTGCCGATGACACCGCCTTTCTTGCCCTTACCCCCACCCTGCAGTGCTCCCAACACCTTCTCCAATCCCATCTTGACCAGTTCACCACTTGGTGCAACCAGTGGTTGCTCAAGGTCAATCCCTCCAAAACCCAGGCGATAATTGTAGGCAAAACCACCCCTTCCTTCCGCCTCCTTGATTTCTATCTCACCATCTATGGCCGTCCTATCACCCTCACTCCCAACCTTAAGTACCTTAGCGTCACCCTCGACCGTCGCCTCTCCTGGACTCCCCACCTCCAGACAATCCAAGCCAAGGCACGCTCCCGACTCAGTCTCCTCAAGCTCCTCTCCGGCCGTACGTGGGGTCTGGACCCCTCCACCATCCTCCACACCTATAAATCCCTCATCCGCCCTATCCTTTGTTACGCCCATCTGGCCTGGATCTCTGCTCCCCCTACCTTTTATAAATCCCTACAAATCCTTGAACGCCATGCTCTCCGCCTCGCCTATCGCATCTGTATCCCCTCCCCCACGCAGATCGTGTATGATCTCATCCCCTTTCCCCACGTCCTCCTTTTCCTTGAAAGGCTATGGATCCTGTACACCTCCCACAAACTCGATCCTCCTCATCCGCTTGTCTCACCCATCCTCTCCCACCCCCGGCCACTGCCGCACCTGTATTCCCACGTCCCACCCGGTCTCCATCTCTCCACCCTCCTTACCCTCTCCCAAGGTGGCTTCCGCCAGCTCCCCCTCCCTGATGATGTCCTCCTCTCCTCCATCTACCCCTCCTAACAACTTTGATCCTCACTCCCCCACTTCCTGTGTCCCTTTCTTTAGGCAACCTCCCTCCCTTCTCCTCCCTTTCTTTCAGTTTCCTTTTCCCACGTCCCCTCCCTCCTCCCCTCTTCCCCCGGGCTTCCCCTCCCCCTTCCTCCTTCCCCTATCTCCCCTGCCCATGGCTTCTCTGCTCTCTCCTCTCCCTCTCCCATTCCCCTTCTTCCTCCTCCTCTCTTGGCAGGTCCCTGGACTCGCACACGCTCAGTGAACATTCGCGCGCCGGAGATCATCGCCATCTGTGCCCATTGTGTGTGACGTCGTTTTGTGTTTTTTAGTGTCCGCCGTCACGCTTCTACGTTCACTTGTGCCGTCGGATTCACCAGTGTTCTGTGCCTCGCGTCAACGTGTTTTCAGTGTCGCTATCGTCGAGTGTGAACGGCTCCGTGTTTTTTGTGTATCTGTGACCACTCTATTTTACACGTCACTATGTTCATTCTGATTCTCCATTCTGTGTTCCGTTATTGTCAACACTATGGCTGAAGAGCGGCGTAGCATGCTGCTGACAATAAAGGAAAAAGAAAAAACTCAGCACACACTGGACTGCTGGAGAGAGTGAGGAAGGAGAGGGATGGAGTATATTTATCACACTGATGCAAAACACTCGTCCCGATGTGCTTGAGGTCACAATATACAGTCTGCAGAACTGTAAGCTACTTTTAAATAATGCTCTCCAGACACACAATTAACTTATAACTGACTAAAATAATTTCAGCATAGACAAGCAAACTTCTCCTAAAAAGCCGGCCGGAGTAGCCGAGCGATTCTAGGCGCTACAGTTTGGAACCGAGCGACCGCCATGGGCGCAGGTTCGAATCCTGCCTCGGGTATGGATGTGTGTGATGTCCTTAGGTTAGGCATGTTTAATGAGTTCTAAGTTCTAGGCTACTGATGACCTCAGAAGTTAGGTCCCATAGTGCTCAGAGCCATTTTTTTGCTCCTAAATAATGCAGTACACTGATGTGCAGGCACGAAATCGTTAACTGCCCAAATAACGCATAGCACAACCTACAGACCTGCTCGAAAATGATTCAACAGACACGCCTTCAAAGCACGCAAGCACCTCCCCCCACACCCGGTCAACTGGACTGCACGGGAGGTTAGCGGCAGCCTCCGCGACGTGATGCGGTCATCAGCTATCGAACCACACACAGACGCCTGTTAGGGTCCCACATTCATGAGGCGGCAGCATCCCATTCATAATTGACACCTGAGAAATTCCTCTCGAAATACATGTTCACCTAGGCACCATTGCTGACGTTACCGGCCGGGGAAGCAGATGTTCCAGGGGTGCGTAATCCACCACAGCCACGAGCTGCTGCCGGACGTAGGTGAAAGTTGTTTCTATTTTTGAGTGTAGAGCCAGTGTTACACTGACATCAAAGAACTTCAGGGCACGCTCACGTCAGTCCCATACATGAGACGCCTCTGGGTAGCACGTGTCTTTACCACTGCTGACAGACTAGTACAGGACGCATAGTTTCTAGCACGACATGTGAAAGGTGTTTAACCATGCTTAACTGCCCAGCATGACTGACACAACACCATGAAGTGTGTGCGTATAGCTACGAACCTTCACAAAGGCATCTAACAAGGTTCTCAAACTTATACTGATGTCACATGAGTGTGTAAAAAATAAGAACCGAGTCGATCTCACGGAAATTGTAGAGTGGCCTAGAAATAGTTAAATCTCGCTTTCATGATGCCTCAGCTTGTATGTACGAAAATTCTTGCCATCACAGAACCTGTTTACGAAAATAACGTAGTATGCATTCTTCCTCGCGGACCTAACGTGCTACCCAGTACATCACGTGTCACCCTTCCTGCTTTCAGTACACACAAATATTCCCTTCGCTATGTAGAGGCTCCTATATCCCAGCGCAACGGATGTGAATGAATCTAGTAGTATGATTGGTTCTTATCGAATTTACCCGCCTAATTACTGTTGCCGCCAGTATCGAAGCACCGTCCGCCTTTTTTCCTTCTGCAGACGAGACTTTCGACAGTTATTTTACACAGATCGCCATATTGCACTGGAAATTAAAACTTACGAACTAGCACACATATCGTCAAATGCGGAATGACTCTTAAGCATTTACACTGCTTTCTCAGGACAGGAGCTTGAATTCAAGTCTGCAAAACCAAGTACCAACCCAGCAATGTATCACCACGTACCATGTCGATGTAGTAAACGTAAAATTCGTATCCTGCGCCAAACAAAATCATCCCTTTTACATCATTCGTACATGTACTCCGAAGATGGACAGTACTGTATATACTCCTCACAGCACTAGATATTTTCCCACAGCCCATGATCACAAGCCATCCATCCACAACGCGCGACCAGAGCACCCGCAGTGGACCGAAGTCGCTCTGAGAACTGTTCTACAAATTCGGGCTCGTTTCCCCTCGGCACAGACGTGTTACTGTTTATGCTCCAAACCTGCTTCCTTCCTTGCTTGTTCGTTTTTCTACACACATCGCCTCACTCGGGGATTACAAGAATACACGCATTTTCTCATGGTTCACCATAATATTATAGAATTTTCGCGATACTTCTCGATATCAAGCACTAGGCAGCATCCTACCGATCGCTAGTGCAACATAATTCCCAAGATGTTGTTGTTGTTGTTGCGGTCTTCAGTCCTGAGACTGGTTTGATGCAGCTCTCCATGCTACTCTATCCTGTGCAAGCTTCTTCATCTCCCAGTACCTACAGCAACCTACATCTTTCTGAATCTGCTTAGTGTATTCATCTCTTGGTCTCCCCCTACGATTTTTACCCTCCACGCTGCCCTCCAATACTAAATTGGTGATCCCTTGATGCCTCAGAAGATAGGGACTGGAAATTATTTCTCTACAAACCGAAAGTTTAGCTAGGTGGGGCGTGCTGCAAACCACTGACTAACTAGAAACTTGTCACACCTGCGAAGACATTTACTCGGCAGCTCGAAACAACTAGAGGAAACTGATATTTCCACTCCCGAATACCGATGTCGGTGATGTAATAGATTCCAAATCATCCTTGTAATTTGCAAGGTCAACTAAAGTGTTTCTCATGTCTAGAGAACCAGCAAACGTGTCTTCCATATGCATGCACCACAATCGATCTTCCCTAAACTAAATAAAGGCGCGAAATATGCAGAAGCAGTCAACCGAACAATTTACATGGGAATGAATAACGATCCAGTACAAATGCACCTCCATATTCAATCTTTTCAAATTTCCACGCAATCACGTAAGATATCCAACATATACTAAGGATTAGTTCGCTATTGGGTCGAATAGAGGACCAGACAGATAATTCATCAACATTCCTACACTCCAAAAGCCATCTCCAATGTGACAGCTTCTACCATTAACGGGAAACGTGAATCACCCCCACACAGATCACCAGCGCCGCAGGCCGAGCATGCACAGGTAGAGCGTTTATCCTAAGAAATCGGTCACATATATATTTTATCCCTGTACTTGCTACTAAATGTTACAATCGTGGTCTCAGTTGAATGATATTCGACAATGAGCAAAGTATCGGAAATAGACTTTGTTAATGGCTGTGGCTCTGGAAATAGAAACATCAGTACCATTCTTATGTCTTGAGATACTCTTCCCATGCTATCACAGTACTCCATGTCAAATCCATACATTCCTTACAACTGGACATAGTCATTTACTTTGAACATGCCGGAACACAAACACATGCTTAATAAGCCTGACACTCAATACGAACATATCATGCAGACTCTACTACTAAGTATAATACTTCGTCAATAGTTTATCGCTGGCGATACGAAATAATACAGAGAGAAAATCAGTCATGGGAGGACATGTCTCATAAGCTTTTCTTGCATGTCCTAGAAAGAGAGACGTAATCGGCCAGATGTTAAAAAAACTCGATCCCAACAACTATTGTATGTTACTGTCTCTAGCGGTCATTGTTCTACAGGTACACACAAGTATCCATATTACAAGCCATACTGGCTTTATAAATCGAGGTATGACATTACCTCTGAATGAGGTGGGTTTTCTATCCAGACAAATACCGCGACGGTGATCGCTGGACTGTATATTATCAGACCAGCAGCATACTTACACGTAACCCACGACGCAACCTCGTAATAAAATCATTGAACTTTGAAAGTTATCTGACTAAGGAATCCGGTATGAAATAGGTATTTTCGACGCACCACGATGCTAGATATTTATCCAGTATGTGTAAAGTATTCTGTCTTGATACCATGTCAGAGTTTCTACTATATATCGACTGAGTTATAGGCGATGACTAATTGAGAAGGATCACAAACAGTAGTAAATCTTTTGCTTATTAATGTCATAAGAAATGTGCACCAGTTTTTCTGATCTTTTCTATCCGCTAGAAATGCTGCCTGCGATTTCTAATCAAGTCCTCTCATTCAGCCACATACCTGCGCAGGATCAAAGCCCTAAGTCAATCATATTTCTGGTACTCTCATATCGAGCAACGAAACACCTTCCTCAAACCTGTCTGCTACAGTAAAACTACACCCTGGTTTTAGTCAGTCCTTAAGCATCTTGCAACTGCTCCCATTTCTACAGGATTCCTCATGTTATCGTTCCATTTTAAATCAAGACTGAGCAGAAGTCGGAGAAAAACATATCCACCACCTTCTGCAACCCGTGCAGAAACAGAACGACCTGAGATAGTGCGATAGGAACATGTTTTGACAATTCGGTGGAAATTCTGGCATTCTGGTGCGTCCCTAAACTACATACAAATATTACAGATTTGCGTCCATTCAAATCTATCAGCCCAACGTGCTATCATCGTTACTCGCTAGCCCCAAACAGATAAAAATTAGAACTGTAGAAACTACACTAACTTCATCCAATATAGAACTCACCTAGGCACCATTGCTCAGGCGATGACGCAAAGCTGCGGTGGGGCTCCAGCATGGAGAGGGAGATTTTGCAGTGCTTCCCAGAAGAGCCCCCCACATGAACAATGGACCTGGCCGTTGGAGGGGAGGCTTGCGTGCCTCAGGGATTCAGATGGCCGTACCGTAGGTGCAACCTCAACGGGGGGGGGGGGGGGGGGGGTATCTATTGAGAGGCCAGACAAACGTGTGGTTCCTGAAGAGGGGCAGCAGCCTTTTCAGTAGTTGCAGGGGCAACAGTCTGGGTGATTGACTGATCTGGCCCTGTAACACTAACCAAAACGGCCTTGCTGTTTTGGTACTGCGAACGGCTGAAAGGATGGGAAACTACAGCCGTAATTTTTCCCGAGGGCATGCAGCTTTACTGTATGATTAAATGATGATGGCGTCCTCTTGGGTAAAATATTCCGGAGGTAAAATAGTCCCCCATTCGGATGTCCGGGCGGGGACTACTCAAGAGGACATCGTTATCAGGAGAAAGAAAACTGGATTGGAGCGTGGAATGTCAGATCCCTTAATCGGGCAGGTAGGTTAGAAAATTTAAAAAGAGAAATGGATAGGTTAAAGTTAGATATAGTGGGAATTAGTGAAGTTCGGTGTCAGGAGGAACAAGACTTTTCGTCAGGTGAATACAGGATAAAAAATACAAAATCAAATAGGGGTAATGCAGGAGTAGGATTAATAATGAATAAAAAAAAATATGAGTGCGGGTAAGCTACTACAAACAGCATAGTGAACGCATTATTGTGGCCAAGATAGACACAAAGCCCACGCCTACTACAGTAGTACCAGTAGTACAAGTTTATATGCCAACTAGCTCTGCAGATGACGAAGAAATTGATGAAATGTATGATGAGGTAAAAGAAATTATTCGGGTAGTGAAGGGAGAGGAAAATTTAATAGTCATGGGTGACTGGAATTCGACAGTAGGAAAAGGAAGAGAAGGAAACGTAGTAGGTGAATATGGATTGGGGCTAAGAAATGAAAAAGGAAGCCACCTGGTAAAATTTTGCACAGAGAATAACTTAATCATAGCTACCACTTGGTTCTAGAATCATGAAAGAAGGCTGTATACATGGAAGAACCCTGGAGATACTAAACGGTTTCAGATAGTTTATATAATGGTAAGACAGAGATTTAGGAACCAAATTTTAAATTGTAAGACATTTCCAGGGGCAGATGTGGACTCTGACCACAATCTATTGGTTATGAACTATATATTGAAACTGAAGTAACTGCAAAAAGGTGGGAATTTAAGGATATGGGACCTGGACAAACTGACTAAACCAGAGGTTGTACAGAGTTTCAGGGAGAGCATAAGGAAACAATTGACAGGAATGGGGGAAAGAAAGAAAGAAGAATGGGTACCTCTGAGGGATGAAGTAGTGAAGGCAGCAGAGGATCAAGTAGGTAAAAAGACAAGGGCTAGTAGAAATCCTTGGGTAACAGAAGAAATATTGAATTTAATTGATGAAAGGAGAAAATATAAAAACGCAGTAAATGAAGCAGTCAAAAAGCAATACAAACGTCTCAAAAATGATATCGACTGGAAGCGCAAAAAGGCTAAGCAGGGATGGCTAGATGACAAATGTAAGGATGTGGAGGCTTATCTCACTAGGGGTAAGATAGATACTGCCTACAGGATAATTAAAGTGACCTTTGGAGAAAAGAGAGCCGCCTGTATACCAAGAGCTCAGATGGAAACCCAGTTCTAAGCCAAGAGGGGAAAGCAGAAATATGGAAGGAGTATATAGAGGGTCTATACAAGGGCGATGTACTTGAGGACAATATTATGGAAATGGAAGAGGATGTAGATGAAGATGAGATGAAAGATACGATACTGCGTGAAGAGTTTGACAGAGCACTGAAAAAACTGAGTCGAAACGAGGCCCCGGGAGTAGACAACATTCCATTGGAACTACTGACAGCCTTGGGACAGCCAGTCCTGACAAAACTCTTCCATCTAGTGAGCAAGATTTATAAGACAGGCGGGATGCCCTCAGACTTCAAGAAGAATATAATAATTCCAATCCCAAAGAAAGCAGGTGTTGACAGATGTGAAAATTACCGAACTATCAGTTTAATAGGTCACAGCTGCAAAATACTAATGCGAATTCTTTACAGACGAATGTAAAAAACTTGTTGAAGCCGACCTCGGAGAAGATAGTTTGGATTCCGTAGAAATGTTGGAACACGTGAAGCAATACTGACCCTACGACTTACCATAGAAGAAAGATTAAGGAAAGGAAAACCTACGTTTCTAGCATTTGTAGACTTAGAGAAGGCTTTTGACAATTTTTGACTGGAACACTCTCTTTCAAATTCTGAAGGTGGCAGGGCTAAAATACCGGGAGCGAAAGGCTATTTACAATTTTTACAGAAACCGGATGGCAGTTATAAGAGTCGAGGCAC
This sequence comes from Schistocerca cancellata, assembly GCF_023864275.1. Taxonomy (NCBI): domain Eukaryota; kingdom Metazoa; phylum Arthropoda; class Insecta; order Orthoptera; family Acrididae; genus Schistocerca; species Schistocerca cancellata. Next base: position 303,246,738 of record NC_064633.1, on the reverse strand, counting down.
ATGAAAGGGAAGCAGTGGTTGGGAAGGGAGTGAGAGAGGGTTGTAGCCTCTCCCCGATGCTATTCAATCTGTATATTGAGCAAGCAGCAAAGGAAACGAAATAAAAGTTCGGAGTAGGTATTAAAAGCCATGGAGAAGAAATAAAAACTTTGAGTTTCGCCGATGACATTATAATTCTGTCAGAGACGGCAAAGGACTTGGAAGGTCAGTTGAACGGAATGGACAGTGTCTTGAAAGGAGGGTATAAGATGAACATCAACAAAATGAAAACGAGGATAATGGAATGTTGTCAAATTAAATCGGGTGATGCTGAGGGAATTAGATTAGGAAATGAGACACTTAAAGTAGTAAACGGGTTTTGCTATTTGGGGAGGAAAATAACTGATGATGGTCGAAGTAGAGAGGATATAAAATGTAGACTGGCAATGGCAAGGTAAGCGTTTCTGAAGAAGAGAAATTTGTTAACATCGAGTATTGATTTAAATGTCAGGAAGTCGTTTATGAAAGTATTTGTATGGAGTGTAGCCATGTACGGAAGTAAAACATGGACGATAAATAGTTTGGACAAGAAGAGAATAGAAGCATTCGAAATGTGGTGCTACAGAAGAATGGTGAAGATTAGATGGGTAGATCACGTAACTAATGAGGAGGTTTTGAATAGGATTGGGGAGAAGAGGAATTTGTGGCACAACTTGACTAGAAGAAGGGATTGGTTGGTAGGACATGTTCTGAGGCATCAAAGGGTCACCAGTTTAGTACTGGAGGGTAGCTTGGAGGGTAAAAATCGTAGAGGGAGACCAAGAGATGAATACAGTAAGCAGATTCAGAAGGATGTAGGCTGCAGCAGGTACTGGGAGATGAAGAGGCTTGCACAGGATAGAGTAGCATGGAGAGCTGCATCAAACCAGTCTCAGGACTGAAGACCACAACAACAACATCCCAGAAGAGCAAACTATGCAGCACTCCAAACAATCCTAATGCTATACCCCATCCCTCACCGATTTTACACATCAAACTGCTCCTGCTACTGTTACCTGTGTGGCACGATCCTATTAAATATAGAGGCACTGCAGAGGCCACTTTAAAGCTTGATCACCTATACTCTAGGCGAATTATCGTATCCCATAGACTATACTAAGTCGCAAAAGACGCTCCTTCTGTTCCTGTTTAGCTGTTTGAAACGCACGTTTCTAACACGCTTTTGTACAATGCCAAACATTCCTTTTTCTGCCATGACTTTAAGGGCTGTGCCAGGTTCTAAACTGACATTCAGAAGATTCATGGTCTCTCACAGAAAACTACACATTGCACAGTGTAAATCATTTTGTTACTGCAGCTGCAATTGCACACGACACACGGTGGATGATTTTAAATAAAAGGCAGTTACAACATAAGGAAACTAGAACAGTTTGGCTGTGTTGTCGAGAGTTTCCAAACTGATGTCCGAAAGTGATTGATGACTTCTACATTTAAACTCATCTGTCACAGTGATGGAACAGATTACAGCTCTATTTTCCGTTTCGACTGATTCCTCATATTTCACTTATGTACATCATCACTGTTTTGCTGCTAGCAATCCCCAGAAGGGGTCACCCATCCACAAAAGTATCTCTCCAACTCAAACAAGCATTGCCAGTCAATCATTATGTGGTAACCAACAGCGCTCTAATGCACAGATGGAATGGAAAAGACATCGCCGATCTACTGTAATAATAAGCATCACAGTTGATAGCGTGAACAATTTTAGCAATTTTACAGTAACTTTAACACCGACCAAGGATGTGACAGCATGTTTCCCCAATTTCAGTATCATAGCTTAACCACCCCTTCCCCACTTTGTGAGTATCATTGCAAACGTGGATAGAAGACAGTGCAGTACTTCCATTCAGTGTTAATTCTTGAACACAAAAATAATTAAAGTATACCAGACAGCGCTTGACATATTTCTAGCACCCCGAGCATAGGGCATAATTTACGCTGATGAGAGTTGCAGAGCATTCTCGCTGTCTTAGGATAAAATTAGATGTTGAAAGACCCTCTCGCACTGTCATTGCTAGCCTCCTGCAGCACCGCTAATGATTTAATCTGCAATCGACCATTCCACGTCTCGTGAATGAATGGAGCTTACAGAGTCCTCGCCCATCCAAGCGCACAAAAGTTCTCGAAGTGCGCCCATGTCGAGGAGCTTAGCACACCTTATCGATATATAGTAACAAATTTCAAAGTGTCGTGATGTAATAGCAGATGGCTAAGAAGAGCAAGAAACGAATGATTTTTATGTGCGATGGAGCTCCATACTGATGGAGTTTAAGGCATTTTTAAGTAAATCAACCAAGCTATCAACTCTATAGTATTATTCTAGAGTCTAGGATTGGTACCTGGAAGGTAATGGTAAGAGAGAACATAAACACACACACACACACTCCTAAGGCAACAACGCTCTGCACTTAAAAGGGCTATAATGTTAGATCGCCTGCACTTCTGACCTATCAGTTGTATCGAATATAGCGCTGTTAATAATCCAATTTAAGGAATATATATCAAGCGCATGACATATATCCTCCTTCCAGGTTTCTCTATGATAAACTACAGTATCGATCCGTAGAATGGGAAAACTACTTCCTTAAAACACTGGCTATGCGTGATACATGCACAGTATTACTTTCCAGAGGAGTATAGCGTCCATTGTTCACATCCGATCACAGTTCAGATATTATACCATGCATACATCAGCTCTTTATAAAATGATCGTTAGTAGCGGGAGGATACCCCTACAAGGAACCAGATAAACACATACCAGTAGCGTCCGACATGTGAAAATTACAAGTCATTGCATCACTGATGCTGTTCACAGCACATCAGTCAGGCAAATGTGTACACAGGGTTTGCAGCGCCTCACAAGCACCTATCGCTAACTTAGTCATGACGCTAAAGTCAAGATTTTACACCAAAGATGCGATAGGGGGGATGGAGCAAATCACATAAATCAAAGTTCGTTTAAAGGAATGTGTCAAGAGTCATCACACATGAGATGGAAGTCCTCTGATGCCGATAGGTTAACCGTTAACTATAGCAAGTTGCCAATGCTTTAAACCACATACAGAACACGTGGCTGAATACGAGTAGAACACAGGCTATGTCACGCGACTGATGCATATGGACAGAACTGTGGAAAAATTGACCTACAGCAACTTCTCCTTGACTAGAATGCATCAGTCAACCATTAAATTGTACCTCGTTACAGCTCCATCTCAATCGATCACCCTGTGCACTCTCTGTTATCCTTTAATGCCGATGCAAGTAAGTTTAGAGGTGAATGGTTCTCTGTCTTCCTGAAAATTAACAAATACAGTAGTCAACTCATGACTCGTGTGTATCACTGGTACCTCAACAGACATGTGGTATAATGCTGCCTTGATGGAAAAAAAATTGACTGTGTCACTGATTCCCTTCGTTTCGATGTCAACGTTTTCTTGGATTCCTCTTATTTCCACATACTTGTTCCCACGTACAAATTGTTCCGCGTGAACTAGAAGATATGCAAGTACTTCCTCAATTTTCCCACATTTTGGTGTATATTCGATCAATTTATACCTCTTCCCATATCATTTTTCGCAATTCCATCGATTTTATGGCAGATCTAACCTTGTGATCATGACATAATCTCTCGTTCTGTGTTCTAAAATTGCTTCTAAATGTAGCACAGCTGCCAACATCTAGCCCCAATTCATTGATCAGGAGGCGAAATATAGCGATGTACTCAACTGTATCCAGTCACCTCCACATTTGGAGAGTGTTTGTTTTCTGTATGTCTGTGGAACACTTGATGGCACTCTCTGGTGGTGGTGGTACTGTGTACTAGGTCGAGACCTCGTGGTGAACGCACTGTTTGCCACCATCTTGGATAATGGTAAGTGCATCATCAGCTGATGTCATGGCTCCCATTTTGCATTATGTCACAGAACTGACAACAGTGCCCTCTGATGGTGGAACTGTGTACTAGGTCAGTTGGGCTCTGGACCTCGTGGCAAACACAGTGGATTGTGGTAGTGGCTCAAATTGTTTAAATGAAGACTGGTGCATGATTTCATAGGTGATGATTAGCAAGCACATTTGCAGAGGCTTTTAGTAGTTTGCATGTTTGTTGGCTGTGTGGCGTGGCCCCAAGCATGTCAGAGCGTGTGTTTTGTATCAGTGTGATAAATATAGTTCACCCCTAAATTAATTGTTCTAAAATAATTTAAATACATCCCTTCCACTCTCCACCAGCTCAATGCAGGCTGAGTACTTTTACCACCAATCCCAAGGAAGACGTGGTGGTCGGGTGACTTAGGTTAGTCGAGGTGAGCTTAGTTTCCTGCAATTTTCTTAGGTTGTCAGTGATAACCATGGTGTGATGCATTATCGTGATGGAATTGGAACTTCCTGCCAATTCCTATGAAGAGGTGTTGGTCAGATGACATAGGTTAGTCGAGGTGACCTTTTTTCCCGCCATTTTCTTATGTTAGTAGAGTTGTGATGCATTATCTTGTTGGAATTTGAATTTCCTGCCATTTTTCTGTGGGTGGTGAGGGGAGGGGGTTAGGTTAGTGGAGGTAGCCCAATTGCCCTATCTCCCCGCCATCTTCTTAGGTCAGTAGAGATAACCATGGTGTGATATATTATCCAGATGGAATTTGAACTTCCCGACAATTTCTGGGGGAGGGGTTAGGTTAGAGGAGCTAGCCCAGTTGACCTATCTTCCCACCAAAATCTGCCATCTTGAATGACTTCATGGTCACCATCTTTGAAGACATCTTCGCTGCCATCTTGGATACATCTGGCAACAGTGAAGAGTGGGGTGGTGTCTGGTTTGTTCCACTACTTATATACTATTGCTGTCATTCTTAAAGATTCTTTACATTTTCATACTTACTTTATCAATTTCAACAAACGTTATCGATGGCTTCTTAATATCTATATTTTTCAATCTTAGTACCTGTTCAAGTGCAAGTAGTAGACCAGCTTTTTATTCAATTTTCATTGCCTCTACTTGTTTCCATCATAATGGTTGAGCTTCTTTCTCTTTCCCTTCTTGAATTTCAACTGACATTCAATTAGCGCTTGCCTATGGTCAACGTTAACGGCAGCCGTCGGTAAGGCTTGCAGGATTTAACATGAATCAAGCATCGTTCCATTTTAAGCGCTAATGCTTTTTTCTGGAGTCGCAAATGAGTGCTTTATTGCCAGTTTTTCTCTTCATGGTTGATCTTTCTCTTCTTCTATTAATATGTGATCGAATATGATAAATTCTTTGATACTTTCTCCAAGTCCTTCCTCTATGGCTATTAGATTTTACTGATTTCTAAAGTTACTATCTTCGTCGTATTTACTCATATCTTTAGATTTTCTGGCTTCTAACATTGCCTTGATGTAGAAAGTTCCATGCGCCCACATTAGTTAACATTCCCTTTTTCAGCCTGGCAGCTCCTCACGAGGAATTGCCGCTCGTATGTTCAAATGAAATCTTTTATATCATGCGTAATATACAAATGTGGAAATCTTGATATTAAAAAAAAATACCTTAATGTACAAGGGAGAGAATACGTGGTGGTTTTCCATTTCACCCCATTTTCCCTGATTTCCACCAACTGTTACTTCACTAAGGTGCTACTTTTCTATGTACCAACTTCACTCCGTGAATCGCATTATTGATCTCGTTGCCTTATTCACTCACTCATTCCAACTCTTTCCCATCAAAAACGGCCCTCCTATGTCTCAGTCACAACTGATTGCTAACCTACGTCATCATTTAGGGGAACTCTTGTCTCGCACTCTCGTAATTCTTAATGTATTGCTTCTACGCACAACTGCTTCTGAGCTATTGAATGATTAAGTGGTTGAGTTCGTGAGCTCTACTCAATGATAAGCTTGAAAAATTACGATCGACGAGGGTCGATGAATATATTAGCACAGCAACAAACCACTCCATCACCATCTCAACTTGAGTCTGGGGATATTTTATTTAACGGACACTGATGAACCAAAACATTATGACTATCTTCTTAAAAATGTGTTGGTCCACTTTTGGAACGCAATTCAGCAATGATTCTGCGTGCCATGGATTAGACAATTGCTTTTACAGTTTTACAGAGGTTTGTGGTAGCAGATGCCTACTCACAGGACACACGCTTCACTAATTTAGGGGCTGTTAGTTTGTGGACGAGGAAAAAATAAAAAAATAATCGTGTGGCATTGGTGGTCGGGAGACTCCACCCAGGTAAGTTCGGCCGCCGAGTGCCAATCTTATTTCAGGTGCCGACACATCAGGCGACTTGCGTGTCGGTGATGATGAAAGAATGGTGAGAACAACACAATCCCCAGTCCACGTGCGGAGAAAATGTTCAACTTAGTCGGAAATCGAGCCCGGGCAGGCTGCATGAGAGGTAAACACGTCACAACTCAGGAAAGCACGCGGACTATGGACGCGGAGCTGGCGCCCCTAGTGTCCCAGCTGGGTTTCATTGGATTCAGATAAGCCGAATTCGATGGCCAAGACATCGATGTGAGTTCATTATCACGCTTCCCAAACCATTGCACCACAATTCTGGCCTCCTGACACGTTCCTTTATAGTGGTGGAAGATGCCATCGTTATTGAGGAAGACATCAGGCAAAAGGGTTGCAGGTAGTACTTAATAATATAACGTAGTCCCCAGCAGTCATGGTGCCTTCGGCTACTACCGCAGGTTCCATGGAAGCCCAGGTGAATGACCCCCATAACATAATACCGTTCCCACCGATGTGCATCCGTAGCAGGCAGCTGCTCACCTGGATGACGGCGTATCTAGACACAACCATCGTCCTGGTTTAACAATAAACGGGATAAACGATTCACTGATACGCGGTCCAATCTCTACGATCCCATGCCCTCTATAAACATAACTTACGTCGTTGTTGCGTCAGTGTGGGAAGACGTAGGGGTTCTATACTGTGGAACAAGACGTTCAACACCGTGCGATAAACGGTGAACTCAAAAACACCTGTCAATGCGGCAGCACTGTACTTCGTTGTCAGGTCTCCTACAGATCGCCACCTGTCCTGCTGTAGAGAGTGGACGAGCATCCGATCCCTATATTCTGTGATGAGGTAGAGACGTCCCACTTCTTGTTGCCTACTCGCGGTTTCAGCATGCTTCAACCATTTTCCATAGATGCTCACGACAGTAGCACCCGAATACCCGACAAGCCTCGCCTAGATGTTCGCTGCCAGACACTGGGCCTCAACCATATGGCTCTTGTCAAAGTCGCTTAAGTCGACGTATTTCCACATTTGCTAAACTTATCGTTACTAGACTGACTCCCTATTTGTCTCTCCTACGCTCATATACTTCTCTTACCGTGTCATGTGCCCTCTCCGCCACCAGACAGCATACTACCTCGCGGTGTGCAGTGGTCATAGTATTTTGGCTCATCACTGTCTGATGTTTGTACTATCCTAATGGTACAAGAGATTACAATAAGATGCATGCTCCCCTCCCGTACCACACAACGTTCCACATTGGTCACCGCTGAAACATACTCAAAACTTAAATCTCCAGACAACGCCCCCTAAACAAACCTCAATCGAGAACCTAGGGAGTGCAGAACCCGTATTCAACTCAGCGACTGCTTGCATTCTCAGAGGTGCTTGCCACATACCATGCCAAAGCAGACCACTCTTGTTAGTATATAACAGTAAATGTCTCGTTTTTGTCATCTTTTTTTTCACAAGTTTGAAGTAGCCTGTGAGAACTTCCGACTCTAGACAACCTCTTCATCTCTGAGTAGCACTTGCACCCAAAGTTTTCAAACGTTTGCGGTATATATCTCATTCTTGTTTCCCCTACAGTTTTTTCCGTCTATGGCTGTCTCTAGCACCTAAAACATATCTTAATGCCTCTTCTGTAGTCAGTGTTTCAACATATTCTTTGCCTCACCAACACTTTGGAGAATCTCCTCATTAATCGTCTCATCATTCCCCCAACAGCTACGTGATATTCTTACACACATCATGCCCAAAGATGTAGTATAGTTTTTATGAAACGAACTCTAGAAAATAGATCCACTTTTCAAACTACGATAAAAGGCTGTAAGCCAAATAAAAATTACAGATAGGACACATCGTAAATCTTAAAAGTATCACGGTTATCTTTCATCGCCAGCCTTCTACTGAGATGTACAATTTTCCCAAGCACTGTATTTTCTGACGTACAATTGTGCATTACCCACAATGAGAAAACCGTAGCCGGTATGACATCAGCACCAGTATGCATGATATTAAATTTACATATTCAAAGAAAGTGTAAACTGCAAAACTGAAAGTAACAATTCGCATGATGATATTGAACAAGAGGTTCTCAAAGACGGTAAACTATACCAACACATTTAAAAATTAAATGAAAAAATACTAGCAGGACTAAAGTAAAATCTACTTGAATACTAAAGTACAACTTACTTGGGTAGAAAAGAGCATCACATATCTGAAAATAAAACATGGATTTATGATAAAAACTTCATAAAACTCCACAGTCTAGTTTCATCTTGTAATGAAACTCACTGGAGGGATTTAGCCCCAGATCTCTCATGGATCCCAGGCTCGGTAATACATTATGATGGATGGATTCTCACTTTGTTTTACAGAAGAGAAGTAGGTAAAGTACGAAGAATATAGCATGGGAATGACGCGCCGGCCGCGATGGTCTCGCGGTTCTAGGCGCGCAGTCCGGAACCGTGCGACTGCTACGGTCGCAGGTTCGAATCCTGCCTCGGGCATGGATGTGTGTGATGTCCTTAGGTTAGTTAGGTTTAAGTAGTTCTAAGTTCTAGGGGACTGATGACCACAGCTGTTAAGACCCATAGTGCTCAGAGCCATTTGAACCATTTTTTGGAAATGACGCAGTATCGATTTCGTCATGATGTCTGTAGGACGCCGACATTTGTGTGTGTGTGTGTGTGTGTGTGTGTGTGTGTGTGTGTGTGTGTGTGTATGAAGACAGTATAGTAAGTGCAATTACCGGCAATGGGGTTCCAGCGAATGAGTTTGGCGTTACCATTTATGTTGCTTGCTAGCAGGTGCATGCAAAAATACATTGCGCACAGCTTATCAATAGTTTACAAAGAAGACCTGTAAGTACTTAAGTGAATACCGGTACCCGTTTATTAACTTTAACTGTATTTTCTATTCGTATTTCATTGATATATCTAACATGCTTGTAGATTCCACACAGTGTACCTAATATAAATTGCTGAAATGACACTACCATTAGCCGCCAGGCTCTGCGCTATAAACTTTTATTTCTCTTTACCAAACGTATTTGAAACCAAATTACTTTCGACTGAAAAGGTAATCTGTATAGAGATTAATTCATCTTCCTCAATCTCCACCTATTTCACCACTGTAACTATGTGCTCTTGACTTGTCGTTCACCCAGTCATTGTCCTAATTTCTGGTGAATATTTTAAAAATATTTACTATAGTCGGTGTAAGACGTGCATATTTCTATTGTTTATTGTCAAACCACAATTTATGACAGATGTTTACATTTTATTAATAGGATTAAGTAGGAATAATTAATATTTTTCTGTTGGAAATAATTATGGTAGCAGGGAATGTCTGCACCAAAGTATTGTTCACAAGAGAGACCGCAAATTGATATAATTTTAAAAAAGGGCGCGAGAGACCGCGTATGGATACATTTTAAGAAAAGAGCGGGAAAGACCGCGCATTGATACATTTTGTAATGGTAGCAGGGATTGTCTGCACCAGAAAGCATTGTTGGCAGGAGGGACCGCACTTTAGCATTCGTAGGAAGTCAGTAGGATGCGAGAAGTGAAGCGAGTCGATAGCAGGTCTGAAGCGAGAGGTTGAGAGGAGTGGTGTGCCTGCCAGCCACTAGCTATGATTCACAAGAGATTATAAACGGATGTACAGAGAAGTCAGCTAACTATTATAATAAGAGGAACTAATATTATCGAATTAATTTTTTTTGAGGAACTCAAGACTACTGAAGGTATGTTTGCGCATTGCTAGTTGTAAGATTATTGTAACAACTAAGTCCCATTTGAACGCTTGTAAAATCATTTCATTCAGAATATAATTAACTTTTGCCAGCAATATTGCATTTCTAATTATAATCCATCCCAAAAACCATCAATGTAAAACTTTGCAAAATTTTATTGTTGTCAAGAAAAAGTTTAACTATGAATTACGTAACTTAAGTCAAATTAATTAAAGAATAACGTCAGCTTTGCTATTAAAGAATAACGTCAGCTTTGGTAATAAATACAACTACTTATTATGATAGCCCACCAGCAGCTAATAGAGTATAGTAAAACAGAGTAAGTATATTCATGTCGCAAGTCGATGTGGCAGTCAGATGGCGATCCAGTAACAGTAAAAAAGGTAAGGAACAGTTTTGGGTTATTGCAGATAACGACTGAGAGCCACGACGACGACACATTCTATGTTTCGTCGAAATAATCAGAAAATCACTTTTAATAAGCAGCAATTGAATTTGTATGCGAAGATAGAGAAAGAGAATAAATTTCAAAGGGAACATTTTATTTGTTGTTATTAAGCAAGAGATAGAAATCCTATGGAAAGGTTTCATAGTTTGTTGTAAAAGGGAAGGTTATCAAAAACACAAGAGATATAGAGGAGACGGGAAGGTTTCATCGGTAATAATTAGTAAGTATGCCATATTACATTATTAATAATGCGTTAACTACATAATTTATCACAGATATTAGAAACTGCATATCAAATATTGCAGTCAAACTACGTTAAAACTAATTTGCACTACAGTAGTTTGCTTTTGGAAGTAGTTAGTACTGAGCTACTGGTTTATTCTTCTTTTAATTATTGTACTAAATCGGTGAGGTTTGTGACAGTACATTCTCCATTTGACTATAGTTTCATTTGTCACGACTGATATGTGTCAAGGATTATCAGCACTGTCGTCAAATGCCCCTTTTTCTGTTTGATGTGTTGTTCGAAAACTGTCAGTGCTTTTTAGTTTTGTTGATCGTTTTCATCATTTTCTGGAGAGATTTTTGTATTTATTTGATTTCCAACAGTACAGTGGTGTCCCACTGATTTACGAATAAACTTACTTCTAGAGGATGGTAGGCTGGTATGATTATAGAGTTCTCTACGTTGTGTACGAAACTTTCAACAGAGACGTTGTGCTGCGGAGACAGTACTAGGTCGGCCTCTTGTGTTACGGTGTATATACATTTTTCAGTAGATTACTGTAATAATAAAATAGGGTTTGATTACTTTTAGATACTCTGATAATTCTCTGAATCTGTTAATATGAACGTTAGGTTACTTCCTTCAAGAGGCATAGGACCAGTTTCCTTCTCCATTCGCGAAATGAGGTAGTTTGGACCTGTGTAGGAGACTAGTGTACTGTGTATCGGGTTAGTTTACAGAAGTAACTGCCTTGGTTACGTGCTGCGTTATTAACATTAATAACCCTTTCAGATTTGCAGACATCACGTGTAAAAATTACAGCGCCAACTCGTAAGTGTGTAGTCTGTACATCTGCGTACTGACAACGCGCCTGTGTGTCACTGGTTACCTGATAATGGCAACAAAGCCGAAACTCGATATCGGTATTCATAGAGCAGAGTGGGACCAACAAACTGACTTTTATGACCTAACCACTTTCCATTATTTGTCGGTTTTTTATGTCTCTCTATATATAGAACATTTTAAACCTTCAGCCAACACAACAAGTAAATTTAATTAATTATTAGGTAGCAATTAGAAATTACGCGCGAATTTAGGGGAATAAAAAACGACACACCAAGTTGAAGTATTAATCTGTTTCCATTGCCGAATGTATAGTACTCGTGATTACGTTACGTGTGATATGTGCATTGTTCGCCATCTGGCCACATGGTCTACGTTAGTCGCCCTATCTCGCTTTAGTTGAAAGTGGAGAAACATCACAGTACAGTGAGTATTTGCGGTACACTTTTTGTTTTGTGCAACTTGTGGTTTAACTCTCCCGGCTTGGCAGGCCGGAGTGGCCGAACGGTTCTAGGCACTAGTCTGGAGCCATGTGACCGCTACGGTCGCAGGTTCGAATCCTGCCTCGGCCATCGATGTGTGTGATGTCCTTAGGTTAGTTAGGTTTAAGTAAAGTTCTAGGGGACTGATGACCTCAGAAGTTAAGTCCCACAGTGCTCAGAGCCATTTGAACCATATCCAGGCTTGCTTCATGTAAAGAGGTCTGTATGTTGGATCTTTTACCATTTGATTTTACGTAAAGTACAGCTTGTTCTGACTCAAATGAACCTCGTTTTTGTAGAATCTAGTTTAATGCCTTAGCCACAGCTCCATCTGTCGTAGTATCTTGTTCCAGTCCTCTAACCAGGAGAGAGTACAAACTGGACAGGTAGGAAACAGGCATCACGACTGTATTGTATTGTGTAAAGTTGAATTTAGTACCAACGGGAAATTTGAAATTAACTGTTAACTGCCGTCTGATAACAGGTCCACGTCTGAAACCTTTTGCAGGGAAATAAATCATCCATTCTAAAACAGTGTTCTTACAGATTTTTTTGCGTCACTGGCATGGTCTACGGGATTATCTCGAAATCTGCCCACTCAATTTAGAAAATTGTTCAGGGACATTTGATGAATAATTGTCATAACGAAGCCGTAGTCTCGTTGCAGAGTAATAGCATTTACTCTTAATTTATTACCAAATTTATCTTTTTGTGTGTATTGCACCGAAAATAGCCGGAAAACATTGCAAATTATCGACGGTATTTGCTGTTTGTCTTGTCTGGGTATGAACGTGTTTCATTCGCTCCCAGAGTTGGTTTGTGACGAGAGTAATACCCATTTTGTTTTTTCCTCTCAAGCTCACATTCAGTAGTACACGGTTCCATCTACAGTTAATTTTTCTGGTTGTCTTCGTTATACGTTTAACATGATACACAACAGTGTGGTAAACATTTGATATCGAAGGGCTAGGTGATATTCGCGTATTGCGTTTTGCGTTGCTTCTGTGAATGCAAAGAAAGAACAAAAACTATGCTACGCTCAGCTGTCCTCTCAGCAACGGCAAACACAGTTTCAGATGAGAGTTTTGCTTTTTTCCATGTTTGGTGCTCTGCGTATTGGTGGTTGCATATTACGAGCTTTTCCACTGTTGGAAACCTATTTTCACAGAAATAAAGGTAACTTCTCGAACAAATTGAATAAATCATACCAACATTTTTACACTAAACCAAGCCATAGGAGACTAGTGTGTTCTTTTCTCAAAATTCTCAGAAAATATCGCTGAGCAGTCTTTTAAATTTTGTCGTTGGAGTTCAGGTTCATTCGATATATAGCGAACGCTCCTTTCGTCGGCCCTTCGGAGTTTCTGTGGCGTCACGTGAAATCCTTTGGCAGCCACTGCTATAATCCTCGTACTCTTTGACGGTATGAGGAGAGTGAGACGAATGTTCCATACTGATTTATACTTTATTTTTTCCCATAATGACTGGTGTGCCATTTGACTGATCATTACAGTTGCCAGAATCTTGAACTGTGGTTTAACTGTAAGAGGCAGGACTATTACTAGAAGTGTAAACCCAACTTTAATGAACGCGGTCGGAAGTGTTTCATTGTGGCCGGCCAATGGATCGCGTAAATATTGCCACAGCATTTGACCGAGGCAGTAACGCAAGACGGCCTCGTTGTGTCTGGCGACAAGTAGGGGAAAGTACACTCTTGATTACGTGACTGACCGAAGGAAAAAGCCGGCAGCAGGACGGGGCTGCAAGACCTAATCAAATATTGTAATGAAAGAGCACTGTGTACGTGACCATTGGTTCGAAAAGGAGGCACACGAGCCATATAAAAGGGGTGTTCGTGAGGTTCCAAGGTAGAGGAGGGCACCACAGCCACCAGCATGTACCGTCTCAAACTGACATGGTGAGACCATGGCTGTATACAATTAATGTAGATTGATTCTTCCAAAGAAGAAGACAGCAACCGTCCACTATTAAGAATGCTATTTATTTAAGTAAATAAGTAGCACTATTTTAATAGGGACTAGTTGCTGTCTTCCTCTTTGTAGCAATCAACCTGCATTAATATACCGCCTCCATGTTGCACGCGCCAAAAATCGGACGTTTTCGACTAACCTCGGGTCGAGAGTTAGTGCCAGAGGAGCGTTCTAAATCGGCAAAGAAGAGGTGACTTCTAGAGATTTCTACCCTGATTCCTTAATCATCCTCACCGAGTTCCGTACTCTCTACCACATACAGATTGCAGTCCAGCAATAGTAGGAGGTCTACAAGCAGCTCACTCTATCTTCCACTCAACAAATCGTCTACTGAGGTAAGACCCCTATTACCGTAGCTACGTGTCCTTCATACACCCTCTCGGGACGCGACACCCAGCAGTCTGCAGACCGAACTGCTGTCATTACGTGAGCAGACCACACGGAATATGATCACCACGTTATTTCTGCGGAAGGATGTTGTAAGACTGCGAATTTTAAGTTACGATTAGTGACACTGTACACAGAGTGTGCACCGTCAAGGAAGACTGCTGTTGCAATATGAGAACGTTCGCTCTCATGCGAGTTGGAAAACCACCGCTGCCACAGCTGAAATGGAAATTCAGGTACTGCCACACCTACACTATTCTCCTGAGTTGACTTCTAAGGCCCTCCTATGACAGTAACAGTAGAAGACCAAAAATGAAGTGCTCGGATTAAGAAGGGCTTAAGACAGGAATATAGCCGCTTCCCTACTTTCAGTCTATACGTCGAAGAAGCAATGACGGAAATAAAAATTTAAGAGTTTAACTAAATTCCAGGAGAAAGAATATCATTGGTAAGATTCGCTCATGACATTGCTATCCTCAGTGAAAGTGAAGAAGAATTACAGGCTCTGCTGAGCTGAATAAACAATCTAACGAGAAAAAAAAATATGGACTGAAAGAAAATCGAAGAAAGACGATGTAACCTCCCCACAAAATATATTAAAAATTGAAATTGATAATAATTATTATTATGGATAGCGATTGTCATTTTTGTTTGACTCAGAACAAAACTGGTTCCCATTTAATGTACCCACAAATTTCTTTTCTCATTTAATGCAAGCACGAAACAGAAAAATTCCTAAGCCTCATAATAAAAAAATAAATTCAGTAACCTGGTAAAATTTGGACGACAGCAGTTCAGCGTCGTGGCACTGTAAGATGATTCTGAATAAAAAGCAAAATTCTTACCTCAATAAAAGCGGCGAATATATCTGCTCTTACTTAACATTGTTTTTCGGCACAGCTCCGTGCAATGCTGGCTTATACATTTGTGATTTGTGAAAGGAAGCAACCGATTTTTAAAATTGAAATGAATGCTTTTAAAAAAATTGCTTTATATTGCAAAATTATTATTAGGACGTTTTTAAAACATTTGGGTGACAGTTCAGATACATTACTAGATATGCGTGACGCTGCTTCTTTACCTTATACAATAATACTCCATCTCCAGATTCCCGACCAGAGCAGACTGCAGACAAGCGCAGACCACCTCAGACAAGCGACTAGCAACAACTAACTGCTACAGTTACACAGTTCGTACTGCAGTCAACACTGCTCTCTGGTCAGCGACTCTCATATCGCAGACAGCGCATACCTCTTACATAACCCTCCATTGGGGGGGGGGGGGGGCAAAAATTTGGCAGCGATGATGAGTCAATTGGACTTGCCATGAGTAACAAATTTTTCCTAAATAACTAAGTTTACTGTCACAGAATATATACATATATATAAGTGCAGACCACGAAATGAAATATAGTGGACATGCACTGAGTACAGAACATATTAAGCAATTACAAAATGTATACGCAATGAGTACAAAACATATCAACAAATGACATAAAGTGCACATGCACTATGGTACAGAACATATCAGGAAATCACAAAATGTATACGCAATGAGTACAATACATATTAACAAATGACATAAAGTGCACACGCACTGTAGCACTTTTTTTACCATTTTACAAGAACTAGAATAGGAAAGGGAAGGATTGCTTCATGGTTGTAGCACAGTAGGTTGCACGTATCTGCACTGAAAGACCATATCTTTCTACAGAAGCACAACACCTAGTGAGACAATCTGAAGTTCTCTTTCCTGAAGAATTAATCAGTGTAGCCAAGACACTGAAATGTCGTATTAATATTCAATGTTATCTTTTGGTAGTACATTAGGTACACCAAACAGTGGGATCATAATAACATCTCCATAGCTCAAGGTGGTGGACAGCATGTCGTGTCAACACCACGTTCTTGTAAGGTACACCAACGTAGAATTAGTGCAAAAACCAAATATAGTGCTCCATGATCATGAGGATAAACAGGACAAACGGATATTGCAGTAATTCCTGGTAATTAGGTCAGAAGGTGAAGGACATTAAGTCTTACACCAGTCATCATTGAGAATTACACTATTCTATCAACTGATTTGATTAATTGGTGGCACTCATCGCCTAGTTACTGAACATTTCTGTACTATGTATCAACTATTACAGAATAATGTTCATAAGTCATCTGATTATAATGAACATTGGCACTCATTGCCCAGTTACAAACCATTAGAAGTCATCCTTCAAAACAGGAGCTAATGAGTGTAGCATCATGCTACTAGTATTCATATATATAGCATGTAAGTGACATAATACAAATATAAGAAACAGTTGCATTCATTGGCCAGTTACTAAACATATAGCAAGTATTGAATATTACAAAACATTTTTCATCATTCAAGTGACATACAACATATTTAAAATAATTATTGGCACTTATTGGCCAGTTGCAAAACATCAGAAGTCATCCTTCAAAACAGGAGTTAAAGAGTGTAGAGCATGTATGCATTATTACAAAATATCATTCACTATTACTCAGAACTCATCATTCAAGTGACGTATGACATATTTAAAATGTAACACACTGTAATTATTACTCAAGGTCTGTGATTAGAAAAACATCATTCAGTATTACTCAGAACTCTCTTAAACTGGTTGCAGTATTTGGGACTGTTAATACATTTTTTATACTAGCAATGCATTGCCTTGGGATCGATAATTAATTGCTGGGGCATAACAATATTTACTCTTGACTTATTGCTGCAAATGAGGATAGGTAACGTCATTCGTCATGAGTCAGCTGTAGCAAGGTTATGAAACAAATAAAGTATATGTGATCACATTTATAAATGACACATACAAATGGGTAAAAAAATTGCAAGTACTAGAACAGGTTTAATGACCAACTGCTTATAGCAGATTAATTTCATGAATAGCTTCACCTGGAAAAAAAATACAAAATGGACTATTAAGCTGAAAGAAGAAACGCATATTATGCGGAAAAGTAGTGAACTTCGAATTAACAGGTAATGAAATGTGTATTAAATGTACATGTTCTCTAGCTGTCCTTTCCAAAACCTTCAGTCATCATACCATGCGACATAAGACACTCTGTCAAAACGAACTGCAACAAATACTTAAATAACTACATAGCATAAATACATAAACTTTATCATTATCCTCATCTGCAAAGAAAAACTTAAAAGTGGTGCGTTTAGTGGCCATATAAAGTTTATCACTATCAACACCTGTAAACAAAAACTTCATTATTCATATCACCATAACTCCATTATTATCATCGCCTGTAAAGAAAAACTTCATTATTCATATTACTATATTCTTCATCACTATTCATCACCATTCATTATCATCTGCAAAAAGACACTTCATCATACAACTATTCATAGTATAGAGTTCCTTATTTCTAGCATATTTCATCAGTAAAACGAAGATGTGTAGTTCTGTCTCACAGCCTGCATCAGTCGCCACGTATTCTGAAAGAAAAAATTAGTTAAGACCGCTATCCTACGATGTGTATAGTATATTCTTGTTAATGCTTGTTAATTCTGATCCATTTACTCTTCGTGACGAGGTACTGCATCATCTTTCGTTTATTCCGAAGGTGAAATTCCCATTTAATTTATTTCTTTTACACGTTATTGCTTTCTAAAAATGGTGAACAATGATTAATGTCTTGCATTTAAATCATATACCCATTAAATAAAAACTGGTTTCTAGTGAAATAATTGAGCATACAACATAGCATGACAGAAAACGTAATATGTCAAAAACATAGACAGCGTGCAGGTGCAAAAATGTACACAGAGTACGACAATGTAGCAGCAAAAAAATGTAAAATAATCACGATGTTGAGATATAAGGCAAAATGTCAAAGTCAACTGGTGTTTGTTATATCATAAATATTTCATAATACATACAAACAAAACAGAAAAACAATCATACATACATGAAGAATGGAAAATGTGCACGGTCTGATGTGTAACGAAAAGAAAAGCGACCTGCTAACCTTACCTTGCCGGGCACTTGCCAAGAAAAAATATGATAATCATAAGTAAGTGTTCATGTGAATATTATTGCATAAGTGGTCATAAAATATGTAAGTTTATCTGGAAAAATGTGCACGGTCTGATGTGTAACGACAAGAAAAGCGACCTGCTAACCTTACGTTGCCGGGCACTTGCCAAGAAAAAATATGATAATCATAAGTAAGTGTTCATGTGAATATTATTGCATAAGTGGTCATAAGAAAAATATCAGGAAATGGCATTACAGTGTGATAAACCAAAAAGTATGTTCATTTAATAAAGGGTTTAATATTGGAGACATGGTGATTGCCTTTACTTTTTCTGGTTCTCAAAGTTTCGACGTGTGCTACATTGGGGTAAGGAATGCTGCGAATTCGATATGGACCTGCGTATAGAAGCTCATATTTACTACACCTATTCTTTCCTCTGTTGTATAAATAATGTGTGCGTACTAATATCTTCTGTCCAAAGTGAAAGTCACGGCGTGTACAAACCTGTTTTTGCTGTCTTCTCCAGCGCTCTGCGGCACGTTTGATGTTGTTCAGCGCAATGTCAATTATTTCACGGTGTCGTAGTCGACGAGATGTAGGAAAGGTTACTAATTCTTTAATTTTGTTAGGTGGTTCAACATTTTTCAGTATAACAGTCGGAGATAGCATTGTAGATTCATTTGGTATGGAATTAATTACATCTTGGAATGAGAGTATGTGTGTGTCCCAATAAATATGTTTTTTATGGCAGTATATTCTACACAGTTTACCAATTTCTTTCATTAATCGTTCACAAGGTTTCGAAGAAGCATGGTATCTGGATATATAGATCGGAGAAATGTTTCTAGCTCGTAACATACGTGTCCATATAGCAGATCGAAACTGTGATCCATTGTCGGAAATCACTTTCAATACCTGCCCTACATGGAATAGAAAATGTGTTACAAATGCTTTCGAAACATTTTTATCAGTAGCTTTGCGTAACGGAGTGAAGGTAATAAATTTTGAAGTGAGTTCAACAGCGACAAAGATGTAGCAAAAACCTCTATTAGCTCTGGGAATCGGACAAAAAATATCTACAGCAGCCATGTGTCTCAATTTAACAGGTACAATGGGATGTAACGGAGGAATATGTGAAGACGTATCTGACTTAGCTTTCTGGCAGATTCTACATGACGCTAAAACTCGTCGAATACGTTTCTCCATGTTGGTAAAATAACACTTCTGTCTCAGTGTAAGAAAACCTTTTCTGGCTCCGTAATGTGCATAACTTAAATGAGTATACCAAATTAATTTGTTAACAAGCTCGTCAGGAATACATAATAACCAATTGTTGCTGTCAGGGTGAGATCGGCGAAACAGAATATTATTCCATACAATGTAATATTTTCTAATGGTAACATTATTCCTATCTAGCCAAAGGTGTTTCATTTCTTTCCATAGGTTGTCTTCACTCTGCTCTTGTGCTATGTCATGTAATGACGACGAAATGAAATTTTCAAATGCAACTTGTTGAATGTACATGACGCTGAAATTTGCTTTGCAGAAGTTGGTTGCGATTTCTTGCTGATTGTTGCTGAGAGAACGGGATAGTGCGCCTGCTACAGTATTTTGTGTGCCGGGAATGTGAACAATTGTAAAATTAAATTCCTGTAAATAAAGTTTCCATCTGCTTAATCTGTCGTGTGTGAATTTAGCGGAAAGTAAAAACTGTATAGCTCTATGATCTGTGTAAACGGTAGTGTGTCTTCCATAAAGAAAATGCCGAAATCTCGTAAATGCCCAAACAACAAGTAGTGTTTCAAGTTCTGTAACAGAATAGTTGCGTTCAGCAGGTGACAGAATGTGACTTGCAAAGGCGATGTTTTTACTTAAAGTAGTGCCATCTTCTTCAATTTCCTGAAAAATGTGTACGCCAAAAGCGGTGTTAGAACTGTCGGTGGCAATGGAAAAACTTCTAGTAAGATCTGGAAGTGATAAAAGTGGTGCATTCAACAAAGCTTGTTTCAGGTTCATAAATTCCGAATGTGCTTGCCTATCCCAGGACCAAATAGTGGTTTTACCTGTCAATTGACATAATCTAGTGGTGTCTAAAGCAGAGTAATGAATAAATTTACGAAAAAGTTAATTAAACCCAAAAAGCTGCGTATTTGTTTCTTCGTCGTAGGAACAGTAAAGTCACGTAAAGCTTGAAGTTTTTCCGGGTCAGGCGCAATGCCTTCTGCTGAAATTACATGTCCAAGAAATTTTATAGAAGTTTTGCCAAAGTGCGATTTACTGAGATTAACTGTGAGTCCTTGTGCACGAAAAGTTTGCAACAATTGTTCAAGAAACAGATTGTATTCAGACCAGTTAGCTTCTGCAATAAGAATGTCATCTACGTACGTTGTGATTCTGTCTTTAAGTTCTGTCGGAAGTATAGTATTCAAGCCGCGAATAAATGCTGCTGAAGAAATAGTTAAACCGAACGGTAATTTACAAAATTGATAATAGTCACCAAAACAGAGAAAAGCCGTGTACTTTCTGCAGTTCGGATGGAGTTGAATTTGCCAAAATCCCTATTTCAAATCTAATGTGGAATAAATAGCAGTACCATGAAATTTCTGTAGAAGGTCTTCTAGTGTTTGTGGGCGATCTGTTTCATTAATAATAATGTCGTTGATGTGACGCGAATCAAGTACTAGACGAAGTGAACCATCCTTTTTCTTAACAATATGGATTGGATTTATGTACGGACTAACTGCCGGTTCAATAATACCTTGGTCAAGCATAGCTTGCAATTCTTTCTTAACTTCTTCTCTGTGAATATACGGAATGGGATAATGTTTGGCTTTAAATGTGTCATGCTGTTTAACCTGAAATTCATACATAAAACCGGACATAGTACCAGGAACGTTGTCAAAAACTGGAGCTTGCTGTAAAAGAATTTTGCGTAGTTGCGTGCGTTCGTTGTCTGTATTTGCACTGCTCTGTTTAACTTTATCAGAAATCATTTGCATAACGTCATAGTCGGCTTCGTCTGGAGTATTATAGTTGTGTACGTACGTATCTGTGAACAATGTGGAATGACAGTCTATGTTACGTGATGCTGAAATGACCTCTGTACGATTAATTGTTTGTTCTTCTGCAGATAAGGAGCGCTGAGATTCTAAAGCCAGTTGTACATTTTCATCCTTTAACATTAAATAGGAGTTTTGAAAGACAATAATTGCGTCGTGTTGTGCCAGAAAATTCGTACCGAAAATAACGTCTGTTGTCAATAAGGGAACAATCCAAAAATTTGAGTGAAATGTATGACCTGCAATACAAAATGATAAATGTGTCTGTAATTTTACATCTACTCCTTTGCCAGATACTGCTCCTTTTTCTTTAGTTTTGCCTAATGGTAACGTAGGATAGGTATTCTCTTTGTTACATTCGTTGAAAGTTTCCTCATTTATAACTGATATAGGTGATCCAGATTCGATTACTGCTGAAAATTTGGATGGTCCTATCTTTACCTCAATGACAGGGTGTGAAATGGTTTTTTGAATAACTGGTCTTTCCTGCAAAAGAGTGTCTCGGATGTCGACAAAAGTAATAACATTTTTGTGAACAAGATTATGCGTGTCAAAAGCATTGCTTGCGTTACTGTAAGATGCAACCTGTACTGTATCTAGTCAAATTCTATCTGACGTGCTATTATTTTCGGGAGGATGCTGTGGCATTTCCACTATTTGTACTGTTCTGTTATTTCGTCCTGACGTATTACGTTCGGGATGATATCGACTGTCTGGTTCATTCATGATAATTTGTTGCTGCGGATGATTTTGTTGTTGGTAAGACGGACTGTTATTAAACGTACGCTGAAAATTCTGCTCATTACTTTTACGCCTGTCATGATAGTCATTTCTATACGGTGCATTGCGATAGGAATTGAAATGGTGTGTTTTCTGTACGTAGTGATTTCTTTGTTGCTGTGCGTTACTATTTGTTGGAGCTGACGCTATACCTGTAGGCGGCGAAACATTAAAGCTTGGTAGGCCTTGCAGACTGCATTGTTGGTTAGGTATGCTAACCGGCTGGTTTTGTTACTGTTGTTGGGAAAAACCTCTATTGTTACAAAATGTGTTTGCGACTGCTGAAAATTTTGTACATACTGATGATTAAAATTTTATCTGATAACAAAATTACGCTGGTAGTTCTGGAGTGCCTAATGAAAATTGTCACTTTCGGTAAAACTTGTCATATCTGGTTTTCTTTACACATTCCTAATTCTAGATAGATCGATAGTTGAAGAGCTGTTTTGATAGATATAAAGGATAGTAGAAGAGAAGGCAGCAGTGCAGAAAACTAAAGATGAAACAGCACTACTACGGCTCGGGGCCCTGTGCACGCTGCGGCACATATTCATCTAAGTGTAATGAGGCCTATTACGTGCTGCAAATAAATTTTAGCTTCTGCGTTACAGGCAATGCCGGTGAAAATTCAAAATCAATTTGTTGTATCCAATCCAATGCTAGTTTCTGCATTATAGGCCAAGCTGATGAAAATACAAAAGCAAATTGTCGTATCCAGTTCAAAGGATGAATCTGTGTTCTGTCATTATTAAATACCTTAGATTTTTTTACGGATAAAAATTGCTTATAATCAACGTTATCGTCTCTGAATGTGTAAACAGGTTTAGGATTGCATGAGAATCTATTTGTCTGTGTCACTTCGGATTATAAGTCGCGTGGTCTCTGTATATTACCTAAGTCACACTGGCCGTGTGAGTGTGTCAAATGTTCGGAATGTGGCGTATACTGTGCCGTGTTAGAGGCTAAAACATTTTTCATTTCTGTTACTTTAAAACGTTCGTCAATTTGGCTGATCTGTTGTTCAAATTTCTTATCGACTGCCGTATCCAAAGTGCGTGAAACTTCTGCTGACATTAATTTAAACTTGTCGCGTATCTGTGTTATCTGTGTTGCGTTTTCTGAACATTGTTCAGTGACTGCATTAATTTCATCTCTAAGTGATTCTGTTGTGGCTGCATGTGTATTACTTAATTCTTGTGCAACAGATCTAGTTTCTTCACTACTGTTACTAGCACAAGCCTTAATTTCCTCACATAACTGTTCTTTAGTATTATGACGTCGCACGGTAACGGCTATAATCTGTTCATTAAGTTGTTTGTTCTGTTCATTAAGATTGTCGTGTTTTTCGTTCGACTGTTTGAAACTTTCATTAAGTTGTTTGCGCGATTCAGTAAGTTGTCTGAGATTGTTGTCGAAATTTTCATTAAGTTGTTTGAAATGATTATCTAGTATTTCATTCAGTTGTTTTCAATGGTTGTCGAAATTTTCATTGATTTCACTAATAAGTTGTTTGTGATTGTTGTCTTGTCTTTCATTCTGTTGTAGCAATACTGCCATAATTTGATCCAAGCCAATATTACCCACTCTATTCTCTGTGCTGTTTGATGGCGTACCTGCAATTGTCACGTTTTGTGTAACCATTTGGTCATTCTGTGATTCTCGAAAAGGTTTGCCAATCGGATGTGCACTGTTAGTTAATGCCGCGGAATCAAATAAATCTGACGTATTCTGATTACACTGTTCATATTCGTTAGAAAAATTTGTTTGTTCGTTACGTAAATTTTGCAAACAGGGTGTGTCAAGCTGGAAAGCGTTCATTGTAATGGAACGTCCCGCGCCATCAATTGTCGTTAAATTAACAGAGGACACAATTGAATTTGTTTGTTCATCATTAGCATTAAAATCATTACTAGTGGTCGGTACGCACTGATTGTCTGTAATTAGGGGATCATCATTATTACACTGAATGTCGCAAGTATTATCGGTCAAATTATTCGAGTCGGCTATTTCACTCATTACACATCGCGATGTACCGTTAACAGTTTTTCGCGGCATTTTCGCTAATCAAAATTAAGCACAAAAATGAAACAAAGACAAAGCAAAAATGGAACAAACAATTACAACAAAGAGCAATAAATTGCTGATGATCTGTGAAAGCAAGAGCGACAAATTAGTAAATGTGTTGCGCCAGATGCAAACTACATTTAAGTAAATAAGAGCAGATATATGACTACTCCTCAGAGATTCACAAAGAAATACGATCCTGGCAGAGTTGCCAAGTGTAACCTCCCCACAAAATATATTAAAAATTGAAATTAATAATTATTATTATTATGGATAGTGATTGTCATTTTTGTTTGACTCAGAACAAAACTGGTTCCCATTTAATGTACCCACAAATTTCTTTTCTCATTTAATGCAAGCACGAAACAGAAAAATTCCTAAGCCTCATAATAAAAAAAAATTGAGTAACCTGTTAAAATTTGGACGACAGCATGAAAGGTGGCTACACTGAGCCACAGCGTGAGCCACAGCGCCAAAAATCGCGCCAGAGAGAGTATTGTTCCGCCGCCTCCACTGGCAGTGCTCATTGAGAAGTAGCAGCGGGCAGTTCTTGCCGAGCAGTTGTGATGGACACTGCTTGTATTTGAAGTTAGAGTGAGATGTGGTAGTGCAGAGTGTTGTTCCATGTTTTATGCAGGGGTTTGATGGGAGAGATAGCAGATGTTGATCCAATGGAGATATTGTAATGATCTGAGTGCTTTTCGTCAATATAAATTAAGGTAACTAACTACTGTTCTTTATTTCTTATTATTTGTGTGTCCTGAATAATGTGTCATTACAGGTTCAGTCAACAAAGCATCTGGCTTGTGTTCTTGTATTAGAGTGTAATTCTGATTTTCTTGCGCTATTATAGTATTTCTAATTTTCCTTTATCACGTCAGTATAATTGGTATTTAAAAATTCTTGTCTTATTGAAGAAGAACCGTGCCAGATGTGCGTTGAGTCACACTCCCACACACAGAACAACTACACTTGTGCCTTGGTTTCGTAGGTTTTATAGTTGCTGGGGACTTAATTAATTAATTGTGTTAACGAAAATTTTCATTTCATTCTTTGTTGTCATTCTATGCAGTCAGATAGCGTAAAAATTAGTTGTCAGGGCCAGCCGTTTACGAGACTTGCGTAATCGGGCATACAGCGACAGAAAATTAAAAAGTATTTGCATTACATATTATTAAGCCCCCATGCACGTGGCGACCGCTGCTTCGGATCGTCCCTTGGAAATCTTCTGATTATAAAAATAGTAGACAGTAGTATTGTTGTAGTAATCTGTAGTTTAGTAATTGTAGTCTATTTTGCATGTGTAGATTTTGTAATTGTCGTTCTTCTAATGGTATTTTTCAAAATTTATTTTTCTTTGTCTTGTATACGCGTTTGACAATTTAGTGCAATTATTTTAATTGTTCGTCAATCGTGTTTGAAGGAAACATTTCGTGTGAATGGTATTGTTGGAGATAAAGTGTCATTGTGTGCAATTTTCATATAGTGACGAGTTTTGTATGTTTTGTAAATGATTACGCGATCGATGAAAAAGGCAAAAATGATGAATAGTGAGAATGACGAAATTGTTAACATGGCGAACTCGCCAACAGAGGAAAACAGTATGATGGATAATGAAGTGGAAAACAATGTAATAAGTCGAGAAAATAGTCCGGTACCATTTCAAAATTTTTCTCAATCAGAAAATTCACAACAGAATTCGAGATTATCGACAGAAGATTCTGGAATAGTATCGAACACAGATGGCCTTATGGCTATGCAGAAGGAAGTTGGTTTTGTGGGAAATGTGAGGGGTGAAAAGAATTTTGAAACAGTTACTTTGGAGCAGTTGATGAGTGCTATATTAAATATGGAAACAATGCAAACTCAGTTTATATCTGAATTAAAAACAGATATGGAAAAACGGTTAGACTCACTGGGATCACAAATGGGAACAATGGAAACACGGTTTGGATCTGAATTAAAAACAGACATAGGAACAATTAAAACCGAGATGGGAACTTTGGGATCTGAACTAAAAACTGATATGGGAACACTGGAAACACGGTTAGATTCACGAATAGGGACATGTTTCAAAAATATGAAAGATGAATTAAAGAAAGAAATTCGAGAAGAGGTACAACCGATTTTGAATGCTCACAATAATAGATTAGTTGCAGTAGAGATTAGACAAAGGGAACAGGATAGAGAACAGGAAGAAAGAGATCGCGTGATAGTACAGAAATTTTCAGAGTTAAACTTACAACGTGCAAAAGATAAGGAAGAAATATTTGAGAGAATCGAGGAATCCGTACCAAATGACAGATTAAATAACGTAACAAAACAATATGAACAGTTAACTACTAAATGTGTTAATACTGAAACCCGAGTCGCGACACTTATGGAAGATGTAAATAAACAGAAAGAACAAATAGGTGACTTATCGGAAAGAGTGGAGGAGATTTCAGATAAATTGACAAATCTTAGTTTAAATTGGGACAGAGATTCAGATGATACAGCTCCATTGCCATTTGCAGAAACCGAAGAGTACCAGAGCATAAATAAACATGTTGAAAATCAGGGAAAATTTAATGATCGCGTTAAAAGGGAATTTGAGGCATTAAAAAAGCAAGTCAAACAAATTGAAGGCGAAATCGTAGGAAAAGATAGCAGAAGAAATTTAGAATCACAGATACTAGAGGGGCTTGAAGAAAACAATTTGTTTCATTTACGGGATGCAACAAGAGAGCGCCAGGCGCGCGAACTATCGAAACAACTCTTCAACTATCAATCTATCTAGAGAGTAGATAAACAATAACCGGATATGACTATTTACCCAAAAGTGACTTTGTAAATTACCGTTTGGACTTAATGTACCTTCAGCAGCATTCATTCCTAGCTTAAATGAAATTTTACCTGTTTACCTTCGTGACGATATTACTTCATATGTTGACGATATTCTTATTGCTAAACGTTCTTGGAGTTCATATATCTAACGTTAAAATTTTTGTGGAATGATATACTTTTGAAAATTTTTTTGTAGAATGACATACTTTTGAGGAACTAACAGCTACATGTAAACATGCGGAGAGTACAAGGATACCGCGCTGTGTTTTGGCGGCGGCACATACTCAAAGCAACAGTCAAGTCTGCGCACCGCACAGGGCAGTCGTTGACCGCAAACAATCACTTCCTACGTCACGCGCCTACAGCTGATCGAGCGCTCAGTGCGAATGCACTGACAGCCGTAAATAAATACACAGTCTAATTTCTCCGATTAAAATCAGTATAAAGCTATAGTGACTTGATGAATTCTGTTATTAACATTCAGTATTTTTCAGGATACGGTTCTGTAAAATATTTAAGAAGTTCAGGTAAATTCTGTGCGTGTCCGACGTTAAGACGACTTGCTATCGAGAAAATTTCAGGAAAAATGTCATTTCGAAGAAGAAAGTAATAAACTAAAAAGGTAATTATTAATTGAGTTTATTTTTCAGGTAACATATTTCCACTTAGGTACGTACTTTAGACGTAATTTGCTGCTCGCGATTACGTGATTCATACTTTGTGCTAATTACATGTTCTATGAAATTACTTGTGAAGCGACGTGCTTGCGTACGTTAACTGATTTTGACAATGATAATCCATGAATTGAGTTGTAACTTGTGTATATTATGCATCGCTTGGCTGCACTGCTTTTTCACTGATGTCATACTTTTAATTATGTGCCTGCTGTGCCTATTTATTTAAATTATAATTGTCACCTGATAAATTGTGCTGATGTGGTTAGGTATGTAAGTTATACTTTGTGATTTAATTGCTTGCGCCTTCATGTTTATTTATTAGATTACATATGAACATTTATTTGCTTACGGTTATACGATGCTGATGACCTGTTTAGTACGTAAGATATATGTTTACTGCTATGCGTATGGATTGCACATTTACACATTTCTGTTTGTTGTCACAACTAATCTTTAATTTTGTATATAGAAATGCTATTATACTGTGTATGAACATAGAGTTTAGGTTACACTATGGTACTATTTACAGATTGTTCGCTTGGCAGAGCCTCGTTGTAAAAATTGTGCTGCATCCACTTGTTGACATTCTGTTCACTACTGGTATATTTACTCGCTATTGCTTGTTTTGCTTACGCTCAGTGCTTTATATTTTAACATAAGAAAATGAACTGCAATAATTCGACGAACGACATTAGTACAAGAAACTTCATAGAAGTCACATGAGCTGGAGGTTTTATGAAAGCTGTATAAATGTATGCCAATAGGAAGGAAGCTAACGACATGACATACCAACACAGTTATTACACTGCATTTTTCGTGAGCAATTGAAATAGGAAGTGACACTTGACACAACAAATACTCCACATGTTTGTTTCTGTTTGCCATAATTCTTGAAGTGGTGTACACACTGTGAAATATTAGGATCATTCACACTCCGTAATCGTACTTAATTTACTGAGAGTTATTCGAACTAAGTCTGTTAGAGGTCATGTATGTATTCTTTGTTTATAATTCATAATGAGTAGAAGATTTTGGTCAGATGGATTACACAGAGGTTGTGTGTTGACAGTGTGTCTTCGGATTGTATGGGATGAGGAGGTTTGCATTAGGATTTTATCTGTACTTGTTCGACGAAACTGACTTGAGGAAAGAGTTGTTATGGAAGTGAAATGATATTGGTAATATTGGAGTTTTTGTGGACAAGAGGTAAGGTAAATGATACTGGCAATAAGGTTTATATGTATCGACGTATTGAAAAGGTATTATGGAGGTATTGAGATTGTATGAAGTTGATTGGAGTATGGTGTATAAGAGGTAAAGTAAGTGAGGTGCATTTTTTTGTTGTTGTTGTTGGTCTATATGGAACAAGGAGGATGAAGATAGCAGACTAGAACACTAAAATGGAAGGAAGATTGTCTACACACACTTTGTTAAATCACTAAGCAGTAGGTAATTTTTTTTTGGAGAGAGTAAGTTGCATATCTTGGCACACTGACAGTTGTTCAGTAACAGTACATTTTGATCTGGCTTGGCAAACATTGGTCTTGACATGATGACTATGACGTTGACTTAACTATTATTGACTGTTATACATTGCTGCCACTACTACTTGATACACATGATGAACATGAAATTTGACAGAAGTGGATTCAGACAGTTAACACTATACAATTACACAGTAGTACTTAATGTGGATGAAAGATGAGTGAGTGTGTTTTGTGTGTTTTCCTTTCCTAATCCTACCCACCTATCTCCTAAATATTATTTTATTTGTTTGTAGTGGCTTGCACTGACACCCATAAATATTATAGGTTTACTGATGTTTGTGTATTTGTAATAGTAATATGACAATTATCTGATATCATTTGTGTGTTTGTTATGATTTGTATGTTTAGTGTAAGAACATTGTAAAAGCATTTGTATGTGCATTCAAACTATTGTTCATGCTTGAACTGTCTAATTAGTGATGATGAAATTATGGACTGTTACTTGTACTTTTTCTACATGATTGGTGCCACTAGGACATGTTTAATTTGTGCTGAGGAACAGTGTGATCAGTGATAGTTGTTTAATGTCATTTGTCGGTGTTTGCACCTACTCAACATTGCTGGGTGCCACTGATGGACTGCTTCTACTGCAATGATGTTACTTCTTGCTGTCTGCACCTACTCAACTTTGCTGGGTGCCACTGATGGACTGCATCTATTGAAATAATGTCACTTGTTGGTGTCTGCACCTGTTCGACATTGCTGGGTGCCACTGATGGAACTGCTTCTACTGAACTGGTGTCACTTGTTGCTGTAGCACCTGTTCAACATTGCTGGGTGCCACTGATGGACTGCTTCTACTGAAATGACGTCACTTCTTGGTGTCTGCACCTACTCAACATTGCTGGGTGCCACTGATGAACTGCTTCTACTGAAATGATGTCACCTGTTGGAGTCTGCACCTGTTCCACAATGCTGGGTGCCATTGATGGACTGCTTCTACTGAAATGATGTCACCTGTTGGAGTCTGAACCCACTCCACAATGCTGGGTGCCACTGATGAACTGCTTCTACTGACATAATGTCACTTGATGGTGTCTGCACCTACTCAACATTGCTGGGTGCCATTGATGGACTGCTTCTACTGAAATGATGTCACCTGTTGGAGTCTGCACCTACTCAACATTGCTGGGTGCCACTGATGGACTGCTTCTAATGAAATGATGTCACCTGTTGGAGTCTGCACCTGTTCCACAATGCTGGGTGCCACTGATGGACTGCTTCTACTGAGATGATGTCACTTATTGCTGTCAGCACCTATTCAACAGTGCTGGGTGCTACTGCTGGAACTGTGAACTACTTGTTGTGAATATTTGTATTAACTGATTTTTTGTGTATTACTGTTTGTGAAAAGTTATAAGACTCTTACCTGCTCATATTCGTCATTGCTGACGTTATTGATTGAATTGTTTAACCACATGATATTTCTGTAAACTATTATGTAAAGTCACATGTATGAAAGAATTTGTATTGCTTAGTGTATTTTATATATTAGGCTATTGAAAGGTCAGTGCAAAGCCAAAATTTTATCTAGTTATATGATATTTACGTATTAATTTTATCTTTTATTTTTGTCTGTATTTTTTTTGACGAATTTGGTGGTATTTTCACCACCAATGCTGGCAAAAATACCATCAAATTCTAGCCCGTGGAGGAAGGGCATATGAAAGGTGGCTACACTGAGCCACAGCGCCAGAAATCGCGCCAGAGAGTATTGTTCCGCCGCCTCCACTGGCAGTGATTATTGAGACGTAGCGGCAGGCAGTTCTTGCCGAGAAGTTGTGGTGGACACTGATTGTAGCTGAAGTTGGAGTGAGATGGGGTAGTAGTGAGTGTTTGTTCCATGTTTTATGCAGCTATGTGATGGGAGAGATAGCAGATGTTATTCTAATGGAGACATTGTAATGATCAGAGTGCATTTCGTCAATATAAATTAAGGTAACAAACTACTTTTATTCTTCTCTCTCATTATTTCAGTGACCTGAATAATGTGTCATTACAGGTTCAGTCAACAAGCATCTGGCGTGTGTTCTTGTATTAGAGTGTAATTCTGATTTTCTTGCGCAATTATAGTATTTCTAATTTTCCTTTATCACGTCAGTATAATTGGTATTTAAAAATTCTTGTCTTATTGAAGAAGAACCGTGCCAGATGTGCGTTGAGTCACACTCCCACACACAGAACAACTACACTTGTGCCTTGGTTTCGTAGGTTTTATAGTTGCTGGGGACTTAATTAATTAATTGTGTTAACGAAAATTTTCATTTCATTCTTTGTTGTCATTCTATGCAGTCAGATAGCGTAACAATTAGTTATCAGGGCCAGCCGTTTACGAGACTTGCGTAATCGGGCATACAGCGACAGAAAATTAAAAAGTATTTGCATTACATATTATTAAGCCCCCATGCAAGCAGTGCAGCGTCGTGGCCCTGTAAGATCATTCTGAATAAAAAGCAAAATTCTTACCTCAATAAAAACGGCGAATATATCTGCTCTTACTTAACTTTTTTTTTTCGGCACAGCTCCGTGCAATGCTGGCTTATACATTCGTGATTTGTGAAAGGAAGCAACTGATTTTTAAAGTTGAAATGAATGCTTTTAAAAAAATTAGTTTATATTGCAACATTATTATTAGGACAGTTTTAAAACATTTGGGTGACAGTTCAGATACATTACTAGATATGCACGACGCTGCTTCTTTACCTTATACAATAATACTCCATCTCCAGATTCCCGACCAGAGCAGGCTGCAGACAAGCGCAGACCACCTCAGACAAGCGACTAGCAACAACTAACTGCTACAGTTACACAGTTCGTACTGCAGTCAACACTGCTCTCTGGTCAGCGATTCTCATATCGCAGACAGCGCATACCTCTTACAACGAGAATAATTAGAAGTAGCACAGATGAGAACTGCGAGAAATGTAACGTCAGGATTGACCCACTACAACTGGCAAAAGAGCATTTCCGTCCAAGACAAGTTTGCTACTATCAATGACAGGCCTTAATTTGCGGACGAAATTCCTGAGAATGAATTTTTGAACACAGGA
Source organism: Schistocerca cancellata (assembly GCF_023864275.1). NCBI lineage: Eukaryota > Metazoa > Arthropoda > Insecta > Orthoptera > Acrididae > Schistocerca > Schistocerca cancellata. Next base: position 303,214,302 of record NC_064633.1, on the reverse strand, counting down.
TTTATGATACTGAAATGTGGACTGTGGAAAAACAGGAAAATAAGAGAATCGATGTATTTGAGTTGTGGTAGAAACGGCGAGGAAAGGAACACATGGAAAACACAGACAAGAAGAACGGACAGCATGATGGGATAACTATCAAGACATCATGGAATAACTTCCACGGTATCGGGATTAGCGTTTTTGTTGCACAAGCACCTTCCCATGACGTGCAAATCCCATACAAACTAAACAAACTGACTGTGAATACAAGCAATGTTTACACCCACTTTCAACAGAGACCTCGTCGACAAGCTGCGTCTTGCATGAGCACACTCCATCTTGTCCACTCACGTAATGAGAGCAGTTGGGAAAATGGGTTTACTGTGCAGGGATTGTCCTGCCACCTTCATTTAGACCAAAGTACTACATACTTGCAATTCTAATGACGAGTCAAATAGCGAACGATGGGAAAAAATGAAATTTTAATCAATATGTAAAACTGGTTCTTCGTGACGTACGGCTCCACAGATTAACGGTAATCATTTATTGGTGCACCTGCATTACTTCTCTACACCGTTATACACGCGAAATGAGAATAAATAGAGGTCACCATCCCCACTTTGACCCGCTAGCTAGGATTAAACTTTACAACTGCGAAGTCAATAATTAGAAACCTGTACTGGGTGTTTATAAACGAATATCGGAGTTTTAACGCTTTATAATATTTAATACATTAAACTTACAGTAATAAATGATATGTCATATGAAAGAGCAACTCAAACAGTTTTACCAAGAACCTTATAAATGTTCAATTTTAGCACTGGCATAGCAAAGCACGCGATTGGCTGAACTTCAGCGTACCCAAGCGCTGGATAGGCCGCAAGGGGCCCAAAGACAGGGCTTGCTTTGCATGGCCTCCACGTTCACCCGACCTAACGTCATGCGATTTTTTCCTTTAGGGCTTTATCAAGTATCGTGTGTGCGTGTCTCCGCTACCAACAGACCTCCCTGAATTAAGAAACCGGAATGAAGCAGCCTTTGCTACAATCACTGAAGACACTCTTCTCAATGTTTGGGAAGAACTTGGCTGTGGACTTAATGTGTGCCGGCCGGGGTGTCCGAGCGGTTCTAGGCGCTACAGTCTGGAACCTCGCGCCCGCTACGGTCGCAGGTTCGAATCCTGCCTCGGGCATGGATGTGTGTGATGTCCTTAGGTTAGTTAGGTTTGCGTAGTTCTACGTTCTAGGGGACTGATGACCTCAGAAGTTATGTCCCATAGTGCTCAGAGCCATTTGAACCATTTTTGAACTTAATGTGTGCCGTATGACAAATGGTGCTCACATTGAACATTTATAAGATTATTTTTAAAACTGTTTCAGTTGTTCTTTCATTTGACATATTATTTATAACTGTAAGTTTAATATAGTATATATGATAAAGCGTTAAAACCCCGATACTCATTTATAAACCTTCTGTACTTATATAACACTTTCAGGAAAGATTACGAAATCCGACCACTGAACTAAAATATGTTCACTGTTGATAGTTCAGTACATCACCTCCAAGTGGCTACTGTCATCTGTAGTCGATAATCACAACAACAAAACAGGAATATAGTTCAAAGTCAGTAAGGGAAGAGTCACACACAGACGTCACTCTCAAATTAGTACGCGGCCTAATGAATTTCACTGGCACGAATTAATCCTAACCGTGTCCGTCATTTTCATCCAAGACCATCACCAGCTATATAATGGCTCCACGCCATGTTCTTATATCTCTCTTTCACGGATCGATTCCATGCTCACTAACCCGACACTCGCTAAGAGAAGCAGGAAAATACCTCAGTAGAGCTGTACGCTCGCGGACAGGAATACAATTTAGATTCTCTGACTTCCATACTGTACTAAGGAACTTAGTTCAAATTTTCTCATTTCGAGAGTACTGAAGGACGATCTGCTTTTATTGTTAAAAACCATTCGACAGCCAAGTTCTCTATGTAAGACAATTGGTTCCAACAGGATTTGCTGTAATCTTCTGGTCTTTTGCTCTAAAACATGTTCAGTTTTCGCTGAACATCACGCACAAGGTGTCTCGTGGATAAATGTGCTGTTTAATCCACTTCATATCTTGTGCATGAGGTTGAGCGTGAAGTTAACATGTTTCACAACATAAGAGTTCAAGACCTGAAGACGACAGCAAAATCTGTTGAAACCGGTTGTCTTAAGTAAAGAACTTTTTATGCTATCTTCGCTGTTGAATGGTTCTTAATAAGGAACTTAGAAGTTCACCACAAAGGATCACCTACCCAGGACTTGAGAAATACGCAAATGGAAACACCATCTCCACCCCAGAGGACACACGACGTCTCACGAGGGATGCCGACAGATTTCAAGATTTTGCTGAGCTACAGACTGCTCCATGGAATACTTTGGCATAGAGGCCTTTCAGCCAGTCAGAATTAGCAGCAGAAAGTGGACCTCTCACTGGTCATTTCCTTTCCCTGCGGACAACTTATTTCTGCTTTACTGGCAGGACTTTAAGAAATGTCTCCGAAAAATATGTTGGGAAACACCAGCCGTCATGAAGAAATTCCTCCTCCCATAAGCCAGTTATATATTCTCTGGTCACAATTCATTAAGGAGGATCAGAGCAGAAGGAATCTATCAACACCTAGCTGACAAAAGCGTACTTCCCACCACCTGAAAACCAGCTGATTGGACGGCTTATTTCGAAGTGATTCAGAAATAGACGTCTTGATTCCCGTCAGCTGCCATATTTATCCAACAGCGGACGTACTGATTCCAATTAGATGCCATCTTATTTTTCCATAGCGTATGTCTTGATTTCCTTAAGCAACTACCTTACCTTAACATTTCCCTTCACATTTTGTACAGACTTCGGACCGTCCACATGCATTAGGTATAGTTAAAAACGTTTTACTTTTTTGTTGTTGTCATAACATAATTACAGTACAAGCAAATTTGCAGTTGTCAAGCACAAATATTATTATTATGTAGGTGGAAGAAACGACTAGCAGCTGTTTTTCAGGTATTCTTACCGGATATGGTTTAAATACGCAACTTTTTCGTCTGTTCTATTGTGTAGTTTTGTTTGTCCCGAATTTTTCTTTGGATTAGTTTTCTTCTTGATACTTATTTTAACGCAAGTTTCAATTTGAACAACCTTTAATGTCTCTAACAGATGGTATATGTTGGGATGGGAAGAGTAAAACTGAGGGTTCGATTTAGAGTGGAGTGCCTCGCAGCAGTTGGTAGTCCGTTCAGAACTACTGCCAAAGTCGGCCTACATAATGCGAGAAATATCGCTATCTGCAATAAAAGAGGTATGAAGTAGATAACGGAAAAAGCCATCAATGTGTTCATTATTAGGTTTGTGGGGCATACGGTCTTCGATGAAGCAATCCTAAATTTCAATTAGAAAAAAAATCAAGATCGCACAATCTCTCATTTAAAAAATGAACAGTTTCGGCACGCTTAATGGGCCATCTTCTGTTTGTGAGCACTGTAAAATTATGTAAATGCTTGTTCATCACGGAAATGAGCTTTAACATAACATACGCAAAGATAGAAAATACTGTAGAGTGATATTTGTCTGGAGCTTCACATAACGTATACGGAAGACCTAAAATGCTGTAGCGTGGTTTTAACCCATTCGGATGGAGCTGTCGGCATGGTGAACAAATGCGTTCTTCACAGTTTTTTTTTTTTAATTGATCATCGAGAACCGATCGCTGTCAGCGCTTTACCATTTTGGCTACAATTATCTTTAGTTTGGTTAGGGTGTAGGAGTGGCAGTCCAAACAAAGTTTTCAGAAGTCTTCAGATTCCTTTCATTTAAAATCACTCAATACTTCCAATAATCGATTTTTTTTCCACGAAGGCTGCCAGAGATTAATTTTGCAGCTATTTATATTCGTTTGGAGCCAAACGAAAGCCATTTCCTGTTTAATTGTAGTCTCGAAGTCAACGTGTGTTATTTGCAATTAACTGTTCTTGGCCTATTCACTTCCGATTACATCGATCTAGATCGCTCATACACAGTGAACTGACCATTTGCAATCGTAACTGACATGTTTCGTTTGGGGTGGAATTGAGTAGCGAAGGGGCGCCAGCTCAAAGTTTGCGGAATCAACATGGATATTACTGTTCGGCGAATTTATCGAAAGTAGGAATCAGGTCGTTCACGTATCGACCGCAGGGGGGCGAAAACGGCATTGGCGAACTGGACGAGCAGATGTGAGTGGGCAGGAATATGTGTGGTCCAATTGTAGCATTCCTGTTATAGCTGTGGGATAACCGGAGATACAAATGAGCAGTTTTTGCTTGTCAGGTTCGAGACTACCTGTGAAGCTACTAAGGTCCGTAGATGGTTTGGGAGACAGTTTAGGCATGTGAGGGAGAGGAAGACAAAGTAGCAGTAAACATATACATAGTTCGTTTTTCAGTCATTCAACTCGATCATGAACTTTAACCAGTCTTTAATTATTCCATCGGGCTACAAGAGTGAAGTGCATTCCTTTCTTCACGTAATATTCCACGCTGAGCTGCAGACGTAGTCAGGACTAGTGGCACAGAAAAGCTAGCAGCTTACTCAGTAGAACCGACACCCCCGGGATAACAAGGCCGCCCAGCAGTGTTAGTGACGTCACACTAAGCGGCCCATAGCCGACGCAGCAGTCCACGGACACCTCCGTACAGACGCTCGTGATGCTAACGATCTTCTGTCCGTCATACAGAAAGGAGCGAACTATAATTCGAACCAAAGACCAAATTATATATATACTTGTAAACAGCATAAAGGTTCATAACGAAATACCGATTACATATACGGGCAGGAATAAGTTTAATCGATGGAGGAACTTTGCCACTATTTTATAACTGTCAGAACACTATTAAGCTTTAAAACTCGCATACAGGTGGTGACAAATGCCAACTGACAGCAGGACTTAACATTTCCAAGCTATTACACTGAAAGTAAATTATCTTAAACACTGTCACACATAGCAAAACCCTCACAACTTTCGTTTACAATAAGGTAACAAGAGTTCGCTTTATCTCATGAAACACATGACTATTGTGAATTTACTCATATGTTCATGGTGACAGCTCTTTTCAAGAATTTTTACAAGTGTATCCCCAGTAATAAAGAATGGAAACAAAAGATAGATATCAAATATTCTCCTTTTAACATAGACATCACTGAACCAAGATTCTGTCTTGCACTGTGATACTAAGGGACTGCTCTTTCCTTTAAGAAAAGCCTGACAATTTGAAGTTCACTCTGCTATTGAAGATACACTTCTTGAAACAATATTAAAAATGTTATGAAAGGTAAGGAAATGAAAAACAACCAAGTGCATTACATGTAAGAATGTGAGCAAAAGGCTGAGGCTCTCTTTACTTACCATTTTCAATCTCTCTACAGCTTATTTCCTTTTGCACGTAGAAATCACCAACTGAAAGTCTCATTATTGCTACCTGTTACTAACAAAGTGCGTTTCTATTTAGAAAACCTGACAATTTGATGTTCATTCTGGTACTGAAGATAAACACTTTTCAGAGGAGTTCTAGAACCTATTCCTGCCCGTATATGTAATCGGTATTTCGTTATGAACCTTTATGCTGTTTACAAGAATATATATAATTTGGTCTTTGGTTCGAATTATAGTTCGCTCCTTTCTGTATGACAGACAGAAGATCGTTAGCATCAGGCGCGTCTGTACGGACGTGTCCGTGGGTTGCTGCGTCGGCTATGGGCCGCTTAGTGTGACGTCACTAACACTGCTGGACGGCCTTGTTATCCCGGGGGTGTCGGTAGAACGTCGTCCCGGTGGGCTGACCCGGCGACAATGATACAGACTCCGCACTAATCTTAGTACGACCCGCCCGGTTAGCCGTGCCATCTAACGCACTGCTTTCCGGGCGGGAAGCCGTGCCGGACGCCAGCACAAATCCACCCGGTGGATTAGCGTCGAGGTCCGTTGCGCCGGCCAGTCAGTGAATGGTTTTTAAGGCGGTTTTCCATCTGCCTCGGCGAATGCGGTGTGGCTCCCCTTACTCCGCCACAGTTACACTATGTCGACGATTGTTGCGCAAACACTGTCTCCACGTACACGTACACCATAATTACTCTACCACTCATACAGCCGCCGTGTGAAGCAACGTTGGCGAACATGGTGATCTATCTTAATGCTTTCCCGACAGTGTGGCGATGGCGTTGCTCGGAATCGAAATCTGGACGGGCGCTGAAGGGCAGGAGTGGGTGGCTGGCACTGTGTTGGCTACTCATGCTGAGCAGACAAGTGACGGTCGTTGGATTGCGACCCAGTGGCGGCAGAGTTACACCGTCGGCCCAAATTGACTGGCTGGGCGTCATTTACTGCCCAGCTGGTCGAATGATGAGGAGCTGCAACGGCCGTGGTTAAGTACTGCTCCCCGCTGCTGATTCCACTGTAGCAGCGGTGTTAGTGGGTTGGGTCTTGGGTCGTGTTGACGTCCGGAAGGTATGGCATAACCGGCAGTAGGTCAGCCAAGCTACTTCGATTACGTCATTTCGGTCTGCGGCCAGGTTCCGACGTTCGCGGTCTGACGTTCCTCCAAGTTCTCCCGTAGTTTTTTCTCGTTACACAATACATGAAAGATAACTGAGTTAACTCTTTCTGAGCCATGTCTTCTGATTGGTATGATGCCACCCAACACGAATTTCACCCCTACACAGACTTATCCATTTCACATTAGCAATTGAAGCTTACGTCCACAACAATTTGCTGGATGTATTCCAGTCTCTGTATTCTTCTACAGTTTTTGCCCTCTGTGGCCCCTCTAGTACCACAGAGGTTATTCGCTGTTGTCATAATGTATGTCCTATTATCCTCTCGCATCGTCTTGTCAGTGTTTACCATATAACCCATTCTTCGACGATTCTGCAAGGAAAACTAAACAGTCAACCTAATTTTCAACATTCTTCCGTAGCACCACACCCCAAATGCTTCGATTCTCTTCTGTCCCTGTTTCACCAGAGTCCATGTTTCCCAAAAATGCCTTCCTCAAATGATACCTTGATACTAGCAGACTTCTCTTGGCCAGTAACGCCCTTTCAGACAGTGCTTGTCTGCATTTCATGTCCTCCTAGCTCCTCCTGTCACGGGATTTTTTGGTGCCTAAGTAGAGGAATTTTTTAACTTAATCTTCTTCATGATCTCCAATTCCGACGTTAAATTTCCCGCTATTATCATTGCTAATACTTCTCATTACTTCCGTCTTTCTTCAATTTACTCTCAATTCATATTCTACACTCAGACTGTTCATACAGTTCAACAGAGCCCGTAATTCTTCTTCACTGTCACTCAGGACATCTATATTATCTGCGAAATTTATCGCTGATACGCTTTCATCCTCAATTTTAATCCCACTCTTCAACCTTTCTTTTCCTTCCGACGTATAGCTTAAACATCAGGGGCTAAAGATTACATCTCTGCCTAACACCCTTCTTAATTCTATCTGTTCGTTCTTAGCTTTCCACTGTTATTGTCCGCTCTTGAGTCTTGTACATATTGTATATTATCTGTCTTTCCCTTTAGCCTACCCTAATAATTCGAGTAGTTCGTTCATGGCCTTCCACTGTTATTGTTATAGCTTACCCCAATATTATCAGAATTTCGGACATTTTGCAGCAGTTTACATTGCCGAGCTCTTTTTGCAGATCGACAAATCCTACGAACGTATGTTGGTATTTCTTCAGTCTTGCTTCCATTATCAACCCTAACGTTAGTCAAGCTATAAACTCAGTTCCAAATAAACAAGCACGTCATTGCGGACAACAAATCATAATATAGCAGTCTAATAAGATCTAAAGTCGCAAAGTTAAGATGGAAACACAGGTGCAGACAGATTCCCAGAGATATCGTGTTAGGTACAGGCACGTTCCTCCCTGTAGCGTGCGTCCGCATCTACATATACGTCCACATTCAAGAAAACTCTCTGAATTGCATGATAAAAAGGATACTTCACATTGTAACCGTTCTTTCGTACTATTTTAGAACTGGGAGTGGCAAGTATGGAAGCGTGCTGTCGCTAGTCTAATCTTATCCTCGCTCATGAAACTTTGTAATCGAGCTTTGGCAGGACAGTTGACTTATTTCAGTATCGCTTATCAGTTCAGGATTTTGGGTAGTTCCATGACGTTTACTCTTGAGTCAAATAAACTGATGCCATTTGTGACTTCTTCTTTGTTCATGTATGTCAATCCATATTAGTGGTCTGAGTGAAACGTCTACGGGTCACAACTAGGTTTTATAAGCTCCCTTGTTTGCAGAGTGGCTTTTACTTACGACTGAGCTAACGTTATCAAGCCATTTCATAACCCCAATAGTTTTTTTTTTAATTTAAATAGCTCTTAAGGAGATAGAATAGTGTAGTGCCTGTATTTGTAAAACGTAAGATGCAATGTTCCTGCAAACACAGGCATTGATATACTGTATTTATCCGTCGATACCGGGTTACCGACTTATAATTAAATGTCTCCCCTGTATGGGATTTACAGTATGTGTCTGATTACACGTTAATGATACACGGACGAAGACATACGGAAGTTTGGGTCTGGTCGTGATGCGTGCACGGGTAGCCGAAGTTGTCAAGGCGACCGCTCACGACACACGATAAATACGGGTTCGAGTCCCGGTTCAGCACAAATTTTCAATATCATTATTCCATTCTACAGTTGGAGGCTGCCCGTAATTACAACTGCTAATACATCTCCTGTATGTCAATGAAAGGACTGGGAACTGATTGTATTCCATGTGCAGAAACTTCTAAGGAATCATGGGATGGGTACATCTCGGTGGACGTTATCGATGTATTTTGCTTTAACTATTTAAATTCCCGTTTAAGAACATTTCAGTGGCAGAGCATTCTTCGACAGCCTCGAAATAACCATCTTAAAATTCAGATTCGAAAGGAACAAGCAAATTACGACGCTAAAAGATTTTCTGGCAGTTCGGGTGGGACGGCCTGAATTTGCATTCCATTCTGCAGAAGGCATTTGGCGAAACAGCGGCGCTCGTGCTGCCTCTGCGGCGGCGCTGGCGGCAGAGATTGTTGCAAATGCCGCTCTTTGCATAAGTACCGAGACGTAAACAGGCGGGCGGACATAAATTTGAAAACCATTAGGAACAGCCGCCCCGTGATGGGACGGTAATCGGCTCGGCGGTTGCCGCGACGACGTCTGGGGGCGAAAGAGGCGGGCTGGTGGGCGCGTGGCACCGCCAGACACGCCGGCCGTCCCCGGGGGAACTTCGGCGGCGGAAGCCGGGGTGGGGGGCGGACGGAGGCTCCCGGCTGGAATAATGACGGATGGCTGGCGCGGCACTAACTCAGGATCGCGGCTGACTCGTACGTCACGTGTAATACGGGGGCGGGGACGGTGGCGTCACGACGCCCGCCGAGGCGTCGCGACAGTGGAGACGGCCCCTGCGCACCTGATGCTCACCACAGAACAGGTGCGCTCCGTACGGAACAGCGTAACGGCAACTTACTACTCATCTATCGCTCGTCAGATTTGGATAACGTCAAGGGGAGTAAGAAGCGAACGGCTCATTTGTGATACAGGTTCTCCCAAAGACGATAGCTGGCTACAAACTTCGAAACATCTATGTCTGTGTACTTACGCACTTACTGGAGGAACCACTTACGATGTCTTAATTACTGGGTCGGCGCATAAGTTCGTAGCGTTTCTCCATAAATTTAATAAATGCAACAAACATACATAACAGAGACCTTAGTCATCAATAATACATTCTCCTTAACTGTTTACAATAGTCCATCAGCGCTTGGGCTACTCTTCGATTCCTCGACTGTAGAAAGCTTGTGGTTTTGGAGCGAAGAACTCGTAGAGCCATGTTCGTAGCGTATTTTCATCCTGAAAGAAAGTTCCTTGAAGAGGAACAATTTAAAAGCTAACGGCACAAGATCGGGTGAATAAGATGGGTGTGGTATGACTTCCTAACCCATCTGCTATATAGTGTTTTTTGTCAGCCTAGGAGAACGCGGGCTGGCGTTATTGTGGAGTAGCGTCACTTCACGCAGTCTTCCTCGTCATCATTTTTGAGTGGCCGTCTGCAGGGCGTCTCAAGTTGTTAACAATAAATGTCAGCCATGATGGTTACACGTCGGGGAAGCAATTCATAGTAAACCGCCCCGTCGGCTGCATAAAATCATTTTTGGTGGTTGCAAGCAGACGTTTGTACGGGGAGTTGCTGCTTTGTTTGCGGTCAACCAGTCTTTCTAGTCCTCGTGTTAGTGTAAAGACACTATTTCTCGTTACCAGTAACAAAACAGGATAGCAGTGATCGGTGTTGCTCACGAGCCAATTGATGGGAGCAAGCAGATATACACATATGGATTCCCATTGATTTTTGTGATTTTGACTGAGGATTTTGACCGATTTTTGAATCTTCCCCTTTCCACGTAAATGTCTCACAATGGTGGAATGATTACAGTTCATCACATTTATGAGTTATTACTGTGGATTAATGTGTTTTACGATCTTCATCAAATCCCGATGGGATTCCTGAACGTGGAGAGTCACTAATGTCAAGACGATACTCCTCAAATTGAGAAAACCATTTCATTGCCGTGCTGTTTCCAACGGCTTTACCCCCAAATATGTTGAGTGTCTCCACTGCTGTCACCCCTTTATTGAGATCAAACAGAAGAATAGGTCGGAAATCTTCCGATTTTTCCACTTGGCACTCCATTTGATATCATCAACAGTTCCGTTCACTTTCCCCAAACAATAAAATTAAAATATGTGAATTCAAATAGCATTAGTGAATTACAAATAAAATAAGAAAATCGATAAATAAATCCCAGGCAGTCGAAATAACATGCAAAATAAGGACGATACGAACTTATGTACCAACCTAATATCTGCGAAGAGTGGCAACCTTGGTTCATCAAAGGATTTCCAAATTTTTCAGACTGATTTCCAGTCTCCCTGAACCAATACTGGTTGTATGTGCGAACACGTTTTACTGCTTTATCTCAGATGTCAGCCTACGATCAAAATAAGGGAGATATGGAAGAGGGAAGCAATATACAGAAAGGTTATTAACCGGAATTCGACTTCAAGGAGTATTACTGAAAACGAAGATCAAGCAGATAAACAAGATAAAGGCGATACTATATTTGCAGAGGAATTTGATAGAACACAGATAGGCCCTAAGTCGATACAAGGCCCCTGGTCCAGACCGACGTTCACTCAGAGATCCTTGCGGAACACAGCCATAACTTGAATATTACGTCTAGTGTGCAATCTATGTAACCCAGAACCACTACCCTCAAACCTTCAGAACAATATGATAATTCTAACTCCAAAGAAAGGAAATGCTGAGGGGAATGAATATTACTGAACTATCAGTTTGATTGATCATAGTTTTAATATGCTGACGTTAATTGTTTACAGAAGAATGGAATATGATACAAGCCGACCTCGAGGAAGATTAGTTTGCATTCTGGAGGAATATAAGAACAAGTGAGAAAACATGTATTTACTACGACTTTAGAACAGCTTCAGTTGTCAGCATTATTTTCTTCTTTTGAAGTATGAAGATACAAATACATTGTGCAATACAACTAAATTATCACTTTATCGAACGTTGTGATTTTCTGCTCTCAGTTTGAAATTACGATCAAGTGTGCCTATAACGTCCAAAAGAAAGAGAAAGACGGGGATGAGAAGTTTATATAAGCGAAATACGGGTAAATGGTATCACAATGGTACCAAATTTCACATTTCTGGACTGTGCCACGGTGGAGACGACACGCGATGGAAGATCGTCACTCCCGCTCTTACACCCATCTCATCGATTCTTTGGAAGCGTCGACGATGGAGGTCAAACTCACTACGCCTTATGTTCAAATCACGTGGTTTTCTAATGTGTGGCAGAGTACATTTCAGACATACCGTCGCTCAGAATCGACCAGAAAATTCCGTATGGGTGACATAAATGGCATCAATGAAACCACCCTTTTTGTTGTGGCGTTGATTCCACACGTTTTGCCGTCGAAAACGACAGTTGACAGTTTCATGGGCAACAGGACGACATTCCCGACAACTCTTGATGCTGTTTAAACCCCTGCGTTCTACCGCTCTCTAAGGACATTTTGGGTCATTAACCATACTGAACATGATGGCACCTCTTTGGAGTTCAGTGAGACTCCAGTTTTTGTTCTGGTGGACCGACTGCAAGCAATCTGAACACGGTCCGAAGCAGCAACGGTTGCTGACTCTTTCCCAGCCGTCCTGTTCCTCGCCTGCCTGTGATGTGGTCATGGGGGTTGCGACACCGACACTTGCATGGGTAGCACGGCAAAGGGTTCCTCTACGGCCCCCAGTTCAGCAACACCCTTGGTGCCACTTGTTCGCCTTTGTTGAGCACTTTAAAAAAAGCAGCTGTATGGACACAAACTGTGATGTGTGACGCAGGCGCCTGATGGCAGGCTACTCTGCTGCTCTTGCACCTCCAGTGTGCATGCTGAATTGGACTAGCCTCAAGGGTTGCCGGTCTGCAAACGCCTATTCATCACGTTTTTTCTCTGTATAGGTGTGTTTTTGAAGTATTCAACAACACCGAAGGTGTTGCCGAATTTGGGGGGGGGGGGGGGGGGAGGTTCAGTGGCCGCCTTTAGTGTTTTATTCACAGTAGTGGCAATACAACATGATTTTTAACAGCGCGCGGAACAGGTTGGGTGGTTGGTTGGTTGGGGGGGAGGGACTAAACAGTGAGGTCATCGGTCCCATTGGGTGAGGGGTGGATGGGGAAGGAAGTCGGCCGTGTCCATTCAGAGGAATCATCCCGGCATTTGCCTGAAGTGTTTTAGGAAAATCACGGAAAACCTAAGTCAGGGTGGCCGGACGCGGGTTTGAACTGTCGTCTGCGAAAGAGGAGGGCTGAATAAGTATAGGTACCCTTCATTGATTCAGGTGGCGTTACAATTTCTTCGGATGGTTTTGAGCGGTCCGCAGTGGTTCCGCCCTGTACACCAAAGCCAAAACTGCAATCTCACTGCACTCCAAACGGGTTCGCTCACGTTCAGTGGAGCTTCTGATCCATAATGTCCTTATAAGATGGTTGAATTGTCCCGAGGAAGGAGGGGGAAAGGTGTGCCATCATTGTCTAAGGTTATCAAGAACGTCGTCCGATTGCTCACGGGACTGCTAACCGTCGTATCCGACAGCTAGATTTGTGGGAATCAACGCCCCAAGGAGAAGGGCAGTTCCATTGACGGCCTTTATGCCATTCCTAAGGCCTTTTCGTAGCGATTCTCAGAGCGGTATGTCTGAAATGTTTTCCTTGCGTACCCAACGAAAACAGCCTTATTTCCACGCAGGGCATCTCGATTCTGACCTCCATCAGAGGCTTCAAAAGAAGGGATAAAATGTGGGTCAGACGGGCTGTAATGACCCGTGTATTATGTAACATGGGGCATCGGTCACACTCGCGGAGATTTGGTGCCAATGTGACATCTTGTACCCACATCAACTTCTGAGCTCTGGCCATCTGCTCACACGTGCGGACACCTTGTTGTGTGAAGCGTCGGCGACCCGAGAGTGCCGGCGTGTGGCGCCCCGATTCTGTACCATTAATAAGGAATGGTGTAGACATCTTTGAGCCAAATTTCAAACCTATACACCTCAATGGGAAACAATTTCGAAACAGCAATCCTCGAAGTATCTGGCACTATGTATAAGATAACATCAGCCATGAGTATTGTGCTTGTTATTGTAAGCAAAAGGGAGTTATCTCATACCTGTATAACACACAATATCATTGTGCTATCATTTTAAATGCCTCTCTATGTAACAGCTAAGAATCTTCTGTGTCATGTATGTTTGATGAGAATGTTATTAAAGAACTATGTTCGTGACATGACCCAATAAAAATACAGAAAGAGGAAACCAACATAGTGTTTACAATTGTGCAATGGTTGCCAGAGAGAAAAGGTAGTTAGTTGCTTCTGCCTAGAACTACACTCAGCCTTTCGTCGATAATAGTCCTTTTCTTGAGCGTGTTAATGGACGTAACTAGCAGCATATGCTATTTCACATCTGTGGTTGAATGGACGAGTTGCAGATGTTATACTTGTATCATTTCTGCGATAATTTACGTAAGTGCTTAAAAACTGAAGTTTTTTTCAGATTTGCAGAGTGCTAAATACTTTCTGAATTTATTTAAACTGAAATCAACCTAAAATAATTTATTAATGATGACTTGACGTCAGATGTTAATGACTTTTAACTGAACAAGTAAACCTTTATATTTTGTGTGAGAGTAATTCTTTTGTTGTATTTACTTCAAAGTCTAGTTTGGTGCAGATCACCATGGTAACCCGGGAGGGTTACTCACCGTGGAACAACTAGTGATACGTACATCCATCTGAATCTGCTTACTGCCTTTGTGCCTAGATATCTCTAAAATTTTTATCTCCACTCTCCTCCATTACCAAACTGATATTTCCTTTATGCTTCAGGATGTGTCCTATCAATCGATCACTTCTTTTAGCCAAATTTTCTTCCCCATTTCGAGCCACTACTATCCATCAAATCTTCTGCATACTTCCTCAGCATCATTTTCCTTTTGTAAGTAGGCTGTTTAGATTTTTATATTGGTAATGCCACGTAGCGCTCTGTATGAAAATCACTGGCTGTGCTGTGTGCAGTCTGTGGCTAGTTTGCATTGTTGTCTGCCATTGTAGAGGGGCAGCTGGATGTTAACAGCGCATAGCGTTGCGCAATTGGAGGTGAGCCGCCAGCAGTGGTGGATGTGAGGAGAGAGATGGCGAAGTTTTGAAATTTGCAATACTGGTTATCATGAATTGCTATATACAGTATGACTTTTGAACACTATTGAGGTAAATACATTGTTTGTTCTCTATTAAAATCTTTCATTTGCTAACTATGCCTATCAGTAGTTAGTGCCTTCCGTAGTTTGAATCTTTTATTTAGCTGGCAGTAGTGGCGCTCGCTGTATTGCAGTAGTTCGAGTAATGAAGATTTTTGTGAGGTAAGTGATTTGTGAAAGGTATAGGTTAATGATAGTCAGGGCCATTCTTTTGTAGGGATTTTGGAAAGTCAGATTGCGTGTGCTAAAAATATTGTGTGTCAGTTTAAGCACAGTCTTGTATAATTGTTCAAAGGGGACGTTTCATATGTGATGATGCTATGTAGTTATTATGATGAAATATTGAAGACGTGATGATGAATATGAATATGTATATGTGTAATAAGGTAAGGAATAATGAGTAGTGGTTAGGGACTCTGGTTTGTGAATAAGGTTGTTGGAAACCAAGAATCGTACTTTAAGAGTTATGAAATGTATGTAAATGCGTGAATGTATCACAATGCCGACGATAATTTTTTGGACACTGTTATATCAATAGGATTTTGTTTCTACAGATTTGTAACGCAAATTATTGACCTGTGAAATATTTTTATATGAGACTGTCACTGTAGCGGAAACTGCTGTCATTAATAT